>NC_047100.1:12985839-14432505 GCF_902459505.1 Geotrypetes seraphini
CTTTTTTGATCGAAACACCCCCCCTTGTAACTTTTTTTGGAAAATCGAAACACCCCCCCCTTGTAACTTTTTTTTGGAAAATCGAAACACCCCCCCCTTGTAACTTTTTTTTGGAAAATCGAAACACCCCCCCCTTGTAACTTTTTTTTGGAAAATCGAAACACCCCCCCCTTGTAACTTTTTTTTGGAAAATCGAAACACCCCCCCTTGTAACTTTTTTTGGAAAATCGAAACACCCCCCCCTTGTAACTTTTTTTTGGAAAATCGAAACACCCCCCCCTTGTAACTTTTTTTTGGAAAATCGAAACACCCCCCCCTTGTAACTTTTTTTTTGAAAATCGAAACACCCCCCCCTTGTAACTTTTTTTTGGAAAATCGAAACACCCCCCCCTTGTAACTTTTTTTTGGAAAATCGAAACACCCCCCCCTTGTAACTTTTTTTTGGAAAATCGAAACACCCCCCCCTTGTAACTTTTTTTTGGAAAATCGAAACACCCCCCCCTTGTAACTTTTTTTTGGAAAATCGAAACACCCCCCCCTTGTAACTTTTTTTTGGAAAATCGAAACACCCCCCCCTTGTAACTTTTTTGATCGAAACACCCTCCCTTGTAACTTTTTTGATCGAAACACCCCCCCCTTGTAACTTTTTTTGATCGAAACACCCCCCCCTTGTAACTTTTTTTGATCGAAACACCCCCCCTTGTAACTTTTTTGGATCGAAACACCCCCCCCTTGTAACTTTTTTTGATCGAAACACCCTCCCTTGTAACTTTTTTTGATCGAAACACCCTCCCCTTGTAACTTTTTTTGATCGAAACACCCCCCCCTTGTAACTTTTTTTAATCGAAACACCCCCCCTTGTAACTTTTTTTGATCGAAACACCCCCCCTTGTAACTTTTTTTGATCGAAACACCCCCCACCTTGTAACTTTTTTTGATCGAAACACCCTCCCCTTGTAACTTTTTTTGATCGAAACACCCCCCCCTTGTAACTTTTTTTGATCGAAACACCCCCCCCTTGTAACTTTTTTTGATCGAAACACCCCCCCTTGTAACTTTTTTTGATCGAAAACACCCCCCCTTGTAACTTTTTTTGATCGAAACACCCCCCCTTGTAACTTTTTTTGATCGAAACACCCCCCCTTGTAACTTTTTTTGATCGAAACACCCCCCCCTTGTAACTTTTTTTGATCGAAACACCCCCCCTTGTAACTTTTTTGATCGAAACACCCCCCCCTTGTAACTTTTTTTGATCGAAACACCCCTCCCTTGTAACTTTTTTTGATCGAAACACCCCCCCTTGTAACTTTTTTTGATCGAAACACCCCCCCTTGTAACTTTTTTTGATCGAAACACCCCCCCCTTGTAACTTTTTTTGATCGAAACACCCCCCCTTGTAACTTTTTTTGATCGAAACACCCCCCCCCTTGTAACTTTTTTTGATCGAAACACCCCCCCTTGTAACTTTTTTTTGATCGAAACACCCCCCCTTGTAACTTTTTTTGATCGAAACACCCCCCCTTGTAACTTTTTTTGATCGAAACACCCCTCCCTTGTAACTTTTTTTGATCGAAACACCCCCCCCTTGTAACTTTTTTTGATCGAAACACCCCCCCTTGTAACTTTTTTTGATCGAAACACCCCCCCCTTGTAACTTTTTTGATCGAAACACCCCCCCCTTGTAACTTTTTTTGATCGAAACACCCCCCCTTGTAACTTTTTTTGATCGAAACACCCCCCCTTGTAACTTTTTTTGATCGAAACACCCCCCCCTTGTAACTTTTTTTGATCGAAACACCCCCCCTTGTAACTTTTTTTGATCGAAACACCCCCCCTTGTAACTTTTTTTGATCGAAACACCCCCCCCTTGTAACTTTTTTTGATCGAAACACCCCCCCTTGTAACTTTTTTTGATCGAAACACCCCCCCTTGTAACTTTTTTTGATCGAAACACCCCCCCTTGTAACTTTTTTTGATCGAAACACCCCCCCCTTGTAACTTTTTTTGATCGAAACACCCCCCCTTGTAACTTTTTTTGATCGAAACACCCCCCCTTGTAACTTTTTTTGATCGAAACACCCCCCCCTTGTAACTTTTTTTGATCGAAACACCCCCCCCTTGTAACTTTTTTTTGATCGAAACACCCCCCCTTGTAACTTTTTTGATCGAAACACCCCCCCTTGTAACTTTTTTTGATCGAAACACCCCCCCCTTGTAACTTTTTTTGATCGAAACACCCCCCCCTTGTAACTTTTTTTGATCGAAACACCCCCCCTTGTAACTTTTTTTGATCGAAACACCCCCCCCTTGTAACTTTTTTTGATCGAAACACCCCCCCCCTTGTAACTTTTTTTGATCGAAACACCCTCCCCCTTGTAACTTTTTTTGATCGAAACACCCCCCCCCTTGTAACTTTTTTTGATCGAAACACCCCCCCTTGTAACTTTTTTTGATCGAAACACCCCCCCCTTGTAACTTTTTTGATCGAAACACCCCCCCTTGTAACTTTTTTTGATCGAAACACCCCCCCCTTGTAACTTTTTTTGATCGAAACACCCCCCCCTTGTAACTTTTTTTGATCGAAACACCCCCCCTTGTAACTTTTTTTGATCGAAACACCCCCCCCTTGTAACTTTTTTTGATCGAAACACCCCCCCCTTGTAACTTTTTTTGATCGAAACACCCCTCCCTTGTAACTTTTTTTGATCGAAACACCCCCCCTTGTAACTTTTTTTGGATCGAAATCACCCCCCCCTTGTAACTTTTTTTTGATCGAAACACCCCCCCCTTGTAACTTTTTTTGATCGAAACACCCCCCCCTTGTAACTTTTTTTGATCGAAACACCCCCCCTTTTAACTTTTTTTGATCGAAACACCCCCCCTTGTAACTTTTTTTGATCGAAACAACCCCCCCCTTGTAACTTTTTTTGATCGAAACACCCCCCCCTTGTAACTTTTTTTGATCGAAACACCCCCCCCTTGTAACTTTTTTTGATCGAAACACCCCCCCTTTTAACTTTTTTTGATCGAAACACCCCCCCCTTTTAACTTTTTTTTATCGAAACACCCCCCCCTTGTAACTTTTTTTTATCGAAACACCCCCCCTTGTAACTTTTTTTGATCGAAACACCCCCCCCTTGTAACTTTTTTTGATCGAAACACCCCCCCCTTGTAACTTTTTTTTATCGAAACACCCCCCCTTGTAACTTTTTTTGATCGAAACACCCCCCCCTTTTAACTTTTTTTTGATCGAAACACCCCCCCCTTGTAACTTTTTTTATCGAAACACCCCCCCTTGTAACTTTTTTTTATCGAAACACCCCCCCTTGTAACTTTTTTTTATCGAAACACCCCCCCTTGTAACTTTTTTTTATCGAAACACCCCCCCTTGTAACTTTTTTGATCGAAACACCCTCCCCTTGTAACTTTTTTTGATCGAAACACCCCCCCCTTGTAACTTTTTTTGATCGAAACACCCCCCCTTGTAACTTTTTTTGATCGAAACACCCCCCCTTGTAACTTTTTTTGATCGAAACACCCCCCCCTTGTAACTTTTTTTGATCGAAACACCCCCCCTTTTAACTTTTTTTGATCGAAACACCCCCCCTTGTAACTTTTTTGATCGAAACACCCCCCTTGTAACTTTTTTGATCGAAACACCCCCCCTTGTAACTTTTTTTGATCGAAACACCCCCCCTTGTAACTTTTTTTGATCGAAACACCCCCCCCTTGTAACTTTTTTGATCGAAACAACCCCCCCCTTGTAACTTTTATTTGATCGAAACACCCCCCCCTTGTAACTTTTTTTGATCGAAACACCCCCCCTTGTAACTTTTTTTGATCGAAACACCCCCCCATTGTAACTTTTTTTGATCGAAACACCCCCCCTTGTAACTTTTTTTGATCGAAACACCCCCCCTTTGTAACTTTTTTTGATCGAAACACCCCCCCCCTTGTAACTTTTTTGATCGAAACACCCCCCCTTGTAACTTTTTTGATCGAAACACCCCCCCTTGTAACTTTTTTTGATCGAAACACCCCCCCTTGTACTTTTTTTGATCGAAACACCCCCCCTTGTAACTTTTTTTGATCGAAACACCCCCCCTTGTAACTTTTTTTGATCGAAACACCCCCCTTGTAACTTTTTTTGATCGAAACACCCCCCCTTGTAACTTTTTTTGATCGAAACACCCCCCCTTGTAACTTTTTTTGATCGAAACACCCCCCCCTTGTAACTTTTTTTGATCGAAACACCCCCCTTGTAACTTTTTTTGATCGAAACACCCCCCCTTGTAACTTTTTTTTGATCGAAACACCCCCCCCTTGTAACTTTTTTTGATCGAAACACCCCCCCTTGTAACTTTTTTTGATCGAAACAACCCCCCCCTTGTAACTTTTTTTTGATCGAAACACCCCCCCCTTGTAACTTTTTTTGATCGAAACACCCCCCCTTGTAACTTTTTTTGATCGAAACACCCCCCCCTTGTAACTTTTTTTTGATCGAAACACCCCCCCCTTGTAACTTTTTTTGATCGAAACACCCCCCCTTGTAACTTTTTTTGATCGAAACACCCCCCCTTGTAACTTTTTTTGATCGAAACACCCCCCCTTGTAACTTTTTTTGATCGAAACACCCCCCCCTTTTAACTTTTTTTGATCGAAACACCCCCCCTTTTAACTTTTTTTGATCGAAACACCCCCCCTTGTAACTTTTTTTTGATCGAAACACCCCCCCCTTGTAACTTTTTTTGATCGAAACACCCCCCCTTGTAACTTTTTTTGATCGAAACACCCCCCCTTGTAACTTTTTTTTGATCGAAACACCCCCCCCTTGTAACTTTTTTTGATCGAAACACCCCCCCCTTGTAACTTTTTTTGATCGAAACACCCCCCCTTGTAACTTTTTTTTGATCGAAACACCCCCCCTTGTAACTTTTTTTGATCGAAACACCCCCCCTTGTAACTTTTTTTTGATCGAAACACCCCCCCCTTGTAACTTTTTTTGATCGAAACACCCCCCCCTTGTAACTTTTTTTGATCGAAACACCCCCCCCTTGTAACTTTTTTTGATCGAAACACCCCCCCCCTTGTAACTTTTTTTGATCGAAACACCCCCCCTTGTAACTTGTTTTGATCGAAACACCCCCCCCTTGTAACTTTTTTTGATCGAAACACCCCCCCCTTGTAACTTTTTTTGATCGAAACACCCCCCCTTGTAACTTGTTTTGATCGAAACACCCCCCCTTGTAACTTTTTTTGATCGAAACACCCCCCCTTGTAACTTTTTTTGATTCGAAACACCCCCCCCTTGTAACTTGTTTTGATCGAAACACCCCCCCCTTGTAACTTTTTTTGATCGAAACACCCCCCCCTTGTAACTTGTTTTGATCGAAACACCCCCCCTTGTAACTTTTTTTGATCGAAACACCCCCCCCTTGTAACTTTTTTTGATCGAAACACCCCCCCCTTGTAACTTTTTTTGATCGAAACACCCCCCCCTTGTAACTTTTTTTGATCGAAACACCCCCCTCTTGTAACTTTTTTTGATCGAAACACCCCCCCCTTGTAACTTTTTTTGGATCGAAACACCCCCCCTTGTAACTTTTTTGGATCGAAACACCCCCCCTTGTAACTTTTTTGGATCGAAACACCCCCCCCTTGTAACTTTTTTGGATCGAAACACCCCCCCTTGTAACTTTTTTTGATCGAAACACCCCCCCTTGTAACTTTTTTTGATCGAAACACCCCCCCCTTGTAACTTTTTTTGATCGAAACACCCCCCCCTTGTAACTTTTTTTGATCGAAACACCCCCCCTTGTAACTTTTTTTGATCGAAACACCCCCCCTTGTAACTTTTTTTGATCGAAACACCCCCCCTTGTAACTTTTTTATCGAAACACCCCCCCCTTGTAACTTTTTTTATCGAAACACCCCCCTTGTAACTTTTTTTTATCGAAACACCCCCCTTGTAACTTTTTTTTATCTAAACACCCCCCTTGTAACTTTTTTTTATCGTAATACCCCCCCCTTGTAACTTTTTTTATCGTAATACCCTCCCCTTGTAACTTTTTTATCGTAATACCCCCACCTTGTAACTTTTTTTTATCCTAATACCCCCCTTGTAACTTTTTATTTTCCTAATACCCCCCCTTGTAACTTTTTTTATCCTAATACCCCCCTTGTAACTTTTTTTATCGTAATACCCCCCCTTGTAACTTTTGTTATCGTAATACCGCCCCTTGTAACTTTTTTTATCGTAATACCCCCCCTTGTAACTTTTTTTTATCGTAATACCCCCCTTGTAACTTTTTTTATCGTAAAACCCCTCCCTTGTAACTTTTTTTTATCGTAATACCCCCCCTTGTTGCTTTTTTATCGTAATACCCCCCCAGTACAGAGAAAAAAATACATGAGTATCTGAATAAATTCATATAAACCATTCTGAACTCCCCTGGGAGTATAGAAAATTGAATAAATAAATTAATAAATAAAGATAAAGGATGAATAGGTGTATATTGAATCATTTGTAATCTCTGAATACTATTAAATTAGTCCGTTTCAAAAGAATCAAGTAATAAACAATTATTTTTTGTGCATCCTTATCAAGAATTGAACAAATTGAACAAAATTGTCTTAAAGAATAAGTTTTCAAGTTTCAAGTTTATTCAAAAAAATTTTATACCGCGGTGTACAGAAATAGTGTTTTAAGGACAAATTACTAAACAGAACCAGGTTAGGTTAGTAAACACATACAAACATATATACTAACTACAAACAATTAGGGAAGAAGGGAGAGAACTACAATTTTAACGAAAAAGAGCACAATTAAGGGAAAAACAATAGGTAAGGGTAAAAGGCTATAAAACTGGTTTAGTCCTTTAACTGCTGCTGCTATTTGATGTTCAAAAGAAAGCTGATGATTCAAAATAACACCTAGAGTTACCATAGAAAGTGGATTAGACGTAAGACTAAGGGCTAGATTCACTAACCTGCCTGATCGCGTCCGATCAGTGGCAGGCCGACCAATTCACTACGGGTCCATATTCAAATGGGGGCGATCGGAGGAACGCTCCCCACAAATGACACAGATCGCTGGACAGCGATCCTGATGCATGCGCAGACCATCTTTGCCTATAGATGGTCTGCGCATGCTTTCAGTGTCTCTTCTCCGCTTCTAAAAGGGGGGGGGGGGCTCAGCCAAGACTAGCAGGGAACGGGGAGGATCAAACAAAAGCTTGTCCAGCCTCCGCCTCCATCCTCCCTCTCTTGCTAGCTTCAGCACAAGTGCTCAGCTTGAAAGTGTCCAAGATACAGGCACTGCGGGGAAGGGCAGGAGAGTCAGGGCAAAGAGAGAGAGATGTCATCACTTCTGTGTCATAGCCAGTTCTTGGGAATGTGGATGATTTACGGACAATTTCAAGCTCTGTGTTTAAAGGCAGGGAAGGCACGCAAGTGCACTGGCACTCTGGAAAGCTCTTTCCTCCCCAATCCGAGGTCCCTAAACATTCATCTTGAGGTTCAGAATATTACAATGCACAGTTTCAGGGTTGCCAATTTCCAGAGTTGGAATGCCAGAATCTACAAATTTAAGGCTATATTGATCAGGGAAAGTGAAGCACAACCAAGCGAGGAGAGGGAGTGTGGAAAGTTTGGATCCCAGGGTGGCAAGAGGAGAGTTGGGGCAGAAAGCATGGTGGCAGAGAGCAGGGCAGTCGCAAAGGACCTGAGCGACTGGTCCTCAGCAGTTGCTTATTGTTTGATCAGCCAGCCCAGTCGGTGTCCCTCATTTTCATGCGTGGATCAGATCAGGCGCGGATCAGGAGTAAGGTTAGTGAATCGGGTCAGGGTTGCTAAGTAATCATAAAGTGGTTGGGACACAATCGGTGTCCTTAGTAAATCTAGCCCTAGGTGACACAGTTGAGATAAGTGTCCTTACCTGTGATCCAACAACCAAGAGATTTAGAAAAATCAAGATGTAATTTACTATCAAGTCAACCATTCTAATATTAAATGCAAAACTGTTCTCTTTTCCATGGATAACACTGTCATCCTCCCTGTCTCATCGGTTCGCGACTTCGGGTCATCTTTGACTTGTCTCTGTCTTTCTCTTTGCATATCCAACATATCACCAAAACTTGTTGCTTCTTTCTATACGTCATCGCTAAAATCTGGAGTTTCCTTACTAATCACACTGCCAAGACCATTATCCACGCCCTCATCACCCCTCGCCTGGATTACTGTAACATGCTTCTCACGGGTCTCCCCACTAATCCATCTCTTCCCCCTCTTCAATCTGGGTTCATAGACAACACCGCGAAAGACAAAGGTGCGCGCCGACAACTAAGCGCAAGATGGAGGCGCGCGCCGAAGAAAATTACTGTTTTTAGGGGCTCCGACGGGGCTCTGATGTTATCCAGTTTACTTAATAGAGATCGCGCCGGCGTTGTGGGGGGTTGTAACCCCCCACATTTTACTATAAACTTAACTTTTTCCCTAAAAACAGGGAAAAAGTGAAGTTTTCAGTAAAATGTGGGGGGTTACAACCCCCCAAACAACGCCACCACAACGCGGCGCGATATCTATTAAGTAAAGTGGGGGGGGTTCCCCCCCACACCCCCGTCGGAGCCCTAAAAACAGTAATTTTCTGCGGCACGCGCCTCAATTGTCTGCGTGTGTCTTTGTCCCGGCGCGCTTTTGACCTGACACCTCAATCTGTTCAGAATTCTGCTGCTCCTTGTATTCCGCCAGTGTACTCGGGTGTGGCGTGCCAAGGTTACACTTAAATTTCCACCAGAAATTGATTTTATTTTCATTTTTAAAGAATTAGATTTTTTTTTTTTTTTGGTTGCTTGAGAGTTCCACTTGAGTTCCGGTTAACAGAGAGTCTACTGTAGATTGTATGCTCTTTTGAGCAGGGACTGTCTCTTGGTTAAAGATAGTAACAAGCTAATAACATATGACCGCAGTGTTCATTTGCTGCACCTCTTAACCAAAGACTTCAGTGTCCCAGAAATAGATTATCATTGAAATTGCTAAATACTTCCGTAACAATCATTTTGCAGCAGCAGTTCCGATAGAACATGGGTGGAACCAAGCTAATGCTCCCATAAGACGTTAGTGGAACTTTGTAGTGGACTGTTTTGAGCAGTATATCAAGAAGTGGCCTATTCTGATGCCATCTGGTTGTACACTTCTCTCTCTGGATTCGCGGGGGATAGGGGCAGAGCCGGACCGTGAATGGTGAAATACTGCGAATATCTTCTGGTCTGGCTCTGACCCATCCCGGCCTTACCTGGTGGTCTAGCGGGCTTTCGGAGTAGGAGCGATCGTCCTAAGCTCCTGCCCCGTGCAGATCGCCAATAGGAAATGGCTGCCGTGAGTTCCCATAGTCTCTCGAGATTACGACGGGAACTCCCCACAGCCATTTCCTATTGGCGATCTACACGGGGCAAGAGCGTAGGAAGATCGCTCCTGCCTCGAAAGCCCGCTAGACCACTAGGTAAGGCTGGGACACCGGGGGGAAGGCTAAACTGTGGGTTTTTTCCCCCCCTTCCCAAAAAATCGCGAATATGTGAAATCGCGATTGCCGAAACCGCGAATGGGGAGGTGGAAGTGTAATTACACTAGCAAGATTGAGTCTGTAGAAACCCACAAATTTATTGATTTAAATCGAATCTACCCTGCCAATAACATTTCCTATGTTGTTTCAAATGAAGACACAAATGTACAGGTATCTCCCCAGTACAAACAAAAGCAAAGAATTCGTACAGTTTTGCAGCTATAGCCTTGTCTTCTGTAAGCATCTCTTACATCCTCGGTCATTTACAGGCCCACAGGCCCGCACAAGTTTACTTCTTCAAATATACTTGGAATACAGCTTTGAGTTTAATTTATTCACTGAAAAAAATCTAAACATATTTTAAAAAAATTTTATGGTAAAGTTCATTAGCTTCCAATGCCGGTGTAAGTTTTGTTTAAATTTGTTGTTTACTGTACGGGCACTGTCCTATTTAATTGCCCATTTAATATTGGTTGTGCCAGCTAGGCCCTTGAACAGCCTTAATCTGTTTGCTTTTCCCTCTGTATGAGGTGAAGAGAGGCTCTGCTCTTTTTTTCAGGCAGCTAAGTTAGGCAAAGTTTCTTTTTTTTTTATTAAACTAAACCTTGAGCTTATATACCGCATCTTCTCTACAAGGATATTAGATGCTATCTACTTAGACTTTTGATGATGGATTAAGACATTGGGCTCCTTTTACTAAGGTGCGCTAGCGTTTTTAGCGCACGCACAAAATTACCGCGCGCTAAAACGCGCAGCACGCTTCTGGAATAACGCCAGCTCAATGCTAGCGCACGCGGCAATTTAGCACGCGCTATTCCGCGCGTTAAGGCCCTAACGCACCTTTGTGAAAGGAGTCCATAGTTGTTTTGAAAATTCGACTTGATTATTATTGTTGTTTTATGATTGTAATTTTTGGATATGGCCAGTTTTTTTTTTTATTGCTATCTGCTTAGATGCAAGGTTATGCTGTTCTGGCAGCTTCTTTTCAAATTCTCTTTTGGCCTATCTTATTGAAGCTTTACATCTAACATGCCAGTGCCCAAGCCATTTCCTGTTTTCTTCTTTGGGATCCGTTTTCCATGTTTTGTGAGTTAATAGTCTCTTTCACCTCAATTTTAACTGCTTTGTAAGGGCCCCCAGCAAAGGCTGAATAGATTTTAAAAGTGGTTAGGCAGTTGAAAATGGATTCTGGTATCAGAATCCAGTTTTGGTTCTCACTGAGCTAGAAATAAGAAAGAGAAAGGAAAACATGGTGCTGAAAAAGTGATAACTTTCTACTTTCTTTTTTTTTTTTTAATTCTTTATTGATTTTCTAAACTTCAAAAGTGCAATATACAAATATATATCATATAATAAGTTAATAAAAGTACATTCAACTTACAAATGTGGATAACCAACCATTTTCTCCCACCTACCCCCCATTTTCTACTTTCAACATAAAGGATGTACTGTATTGATGCTTTTCCTTTTGGACTTTAAAATGTACTCCTTTCCTATGACATAACCTGTTACTATTCCATATGGTGTCAGGTCAAAAGCGCGCCCAGACAATTGAGCGCAGCGCGGAGGCACGTGCCGCTCAAAATTACTGTTTTTAGAGCTCCGACGGGGGGGCGTGGGAACCCCCCCACTTTACTTAATAGACATTGCGCCACGTTGTGGGGGCGTTGTGGGGGGTTGGGGGTATGGGAGGGGGTTCTAACCCCCCACATTTTACTGAAAACTTAACTTTTTCCCTGTTTTTAGGGAAAAAGTTAAGTTTACAGTAAAATGTGGAGGGTTACAACCCCCCAAACCCCCCATAACGCCGGCGCGATGTCTATTAAGTAAAGTGGGGGGGGGGGTTCTCCAACAAAACCCCCCCGTCGGAGCCCTAAAAACAGTAATTTTGAGCGGCGCGCACCTCCACGCTGCGCTCAATTGTCTGGGCGCCCCTTTGTCTTTCGCGCCGTTGTCTATGAACCATTCCATACATGCGCAGATAAATTTCACATATACCACATGACAGAGTGAATACAATTAGGGCTGTGAAGTCAGAGTCAGAAGCAATTTTGGATGGAGTTTGAGAAGGAGTCGGTAAAAATGTACCGATTGACTCAAACTTCAAATTAAAAACTTACAACATAATATACGCATATAGTAAATTTATCATTTTATATTTATAATATATTTTGTTCAGGTTCCTAATTTTGTAGTTGTTTTAAGACCTTATTTGGTCTGGCTCCTATTTACCGATACACTAAACAGGATCACTCGAGGACACTATCCGTTTGTTTATCCAACCATAAAATTTTGCCGATATAAGGGATTTTTTGACTAACTATTTGCATTTCAGGCAGGCAAAATGAATTCATGGTTATGTACCATTATTTCTCAGGCTTATTATATGTCTTTTAGGAAGCTGTTGAAAACTGAACTGTTTGGTAAATTTGTAAATTGACGTTTCAATTTTGATTGGTAAACTATGTTTATTTAATTTGATCTTAATGCATTTTATTCACTGATTGTACAGTTCTTCTATATGTGAACCGCCAAGAACTATGTGGTGTGGCGGTATACAAAAATAAAATAATTATTATAAAAAAACAATCCTGAGTTCAATAATTTTTATTAAGTATTTTAAAGGATACAAGAATCATTTAAAGTACATAGAAACAAAATAAAGCTTTCTGTATATAAAATATATAAATCTATGTTTAACTGTATAGGAGCAAAGGCTCCAATTATTAAAAATGTATGTAAGGGATATATAAGATAAAGATGAGAGAGAGCAGTAAAGAAAAAGGAAAGAAAAATGAAAGAGAGAAGAGAGGAGAAGAAAAGGATAACAGGAGTGTCTAAGAAGATGAGCGCACATAGGAGTCTAAGAATGACCATGGAGATTTGTTGTATTTCAAGTTCATGCAGGTTCGGAATGTAACTCTCTTCTCATATGCGTAGGATTCAAATCTATGATACATACTCAGAGAGTTCCACCAAAAGGTATAATCTAATAGCGAGGGTGATTTCCAATTTTTTAGAATGTGCATGAGGGCAGTCACCAAATTTCTCATACATCTACTGTACATAGGAGTCAGACATGGACAGTAGAAAAATAGAGCTGCAGGAATCAAAGGTTTAATGTACCACCTCCACAACCCTAAATACAACTTCCCATTTGTATGTATGCCAACTGGAGATTTCCTAATTCTTAGATCTTATTACATGGGGAAACAGTTGCAGGGAGCCTTTTCATATTCAAAACCCATGCAGGATCAAATTATATATCCTTACCCTGGTGAGATTTCTCATCATACCTTTCCGATTCCTACTTTATAGGGTTAGCATCTTATTCAAAAGTCAAGTAAAGATAGAGACTAGATTTTAGGAGGTGCTGAAATATTTTGTTTTATTAAAAAAATATATTTGCAAACATACAAAATTTTGATGAAAAATGGACATTTAAAACTTTACACAATAACTTAATTAGCAAACATACTTGTATGTTATTAAGTCAATACCATAGCAGAAAAAAAAGCGTATCTTAGCTTTGTTCAATTTTTAAACTCTTAAAACCAACAAATCTGTTTATATTTTGCAAGTCTTTAAAAAAAAAAAAAAAAAAAAAGTATTTCTAAAAGCACCCCGTGTTACGATTTCCTTCATAATGTTAAATTAGAACATGCAAATTATGTATAAATCAGTCATATCAACAATAAAACCTGGAATCTTATAAAGAAAATTAGACATTTAAAATATACTTGCCAGCTTATATAATCCAATGATATCAAGTTAGAATGAGACAGGTGGCACAGAATGAGAGATATTGGGCTCCTTTTACGAAGCTGCGTTAGCGGTTTAACATGCGTGATACCGTGCGCTAAACCGCCGGCCACGCTAGCTGCTACCGCCTCCTCTTGAGCAGGCAGTAGTTTTTTGGCTAGCGTGTGATCAAAAGTCGCGCGCACTGAAGCCGCTAACGTGGCTTTGTAAAAGGAGCCCATTGTGTTTTAAACATAAAAAAAGGTAACATGAAATTGGGGGAAATACCAATATTGCACACATTCCTCCAGTAAAGATATACTGAAAGCCACAAGTCAAGTGTAACCTCTTATGTTCCAAATGATGCATTAAAAGAAATTTTGGGCACCCATGTATATAAGCTTTTAATTTTTCAAAATTAAGTCATTGTTTTGGGAAAACTATCCAGGCAAACTCTTAGGTTATTGGGGGAGAAGGATAATTCTCATTTTAAGGGCTATTTTTAAAATGCTACATGTGCTTGGAAAGTCTACGAGTGCTTTAAGCTGCAGACTTTGCCCCCCCCCCCCCCCCCCCTCCAGTACTGTACACTTTCCCTTTGAGAATTAAGCTAGGAAGAATCTGTCACAGAAAGATTAGGTTCTTACCTCAATCTTTCTTGTAAAAAGGTGTGTCATTCTGGACAAGTGGGTAGTGATGGTGGCGTAGCTGGGGAGGTTGGCGTCCAGGGTAGTGGTGCCCGGCCTCATTGCACCATACACCCTCTGCTCTTCCCTGCCCCCACGCTGTGTGCCCCCACCCCACATACCTCTTGAAATGTTCACCTGCTGCTCGCACTGGCCTCGGCTCCCTTCTGACATCATGTCCTGGTCCTGTGACCAGGAAGTGATGCCAAAAAGGAGTTGAGATAGGTGTGAGCAACAGGTGGAAGATTCTGCTCGCACCAGCAAACATTTCAAGAGGTACGCTGGGGGCAGAAGAGGCACTGGTGTGCCCCGAAAAGATGGTGCCTCAGGCGGTCCACCCCCTTACTATGCCACTGGGTAGTGAATTCGAATCTGTACGCTATGCAGAAAGTATCAATCACAGTTTTCAACTCCTCCTCCTTCCTCACTGAAGTGTACTGCCCTCTTCAATTTGTACCAAAGCAGACAGATAACCCTTACAACAAATACAAGAATGAGAGGTACGAGGACACTTCCTGATAACACCGTTCTGTTCTGCTCTGCAAGAAGTATGCTAAACACAAGTTATGAAAAATGTTAAATAACCAAAAACCAAAACAACAGTATAAAAACAACCACAAAGTGACATGTTTGCTTGCTTCAATTACTTTTTGGTTTTTTTACACAGTTGTCTGTACTTTTGTAGTCTGGCTGAACTGAAATTTTTCAGGCTAAATACTGCCATTTCTGTTTGAGACAGAACACACTAAGCAGGGGAGTCACAGAAACTACAGGGTGGGGCTCCAGAATGACACACCTATTTACAAGAAGTTTATTGAGGTAAGAACCTAACTTTTCTTTCTAGTGCAATAGGTGTGTCATTCTGGACAAGTGGACATACCAAAGCAGTCCCTGGTACCTAGGGCAGGACTGAAGAGCCTGCCTTCAACATTGAGGACCCAAAGGCCGCATCCGTTCTTGCTGCTACATCCATTCTGTAGAACTTTGTAAATATATGAAGGGTGGACCAGGTATCCACCCTACAGATCTCGTCAGGTGGAACTGCACAGGTCTCTGCCCATGAAGAAGCAATGCTTCTGGTTGAATGTACTCTCAAAAGCTATCAGCGGCTCTTTCCTGCAGGCAATGTAAGCTGACACAATGGCCCTGCAAATCCATCTGGAAATAGAAGCCTTAGATGCCAGCTTGCCAAGTTTAATCTGACTGGTAAGCACAAATAAATGATCGGAGGGGCAAAATTTGTTAGTGATCTCGAGATACCAGAGCAACACTCTCCACACATCCAGCAACTGAAGAACTTTGTCTTTCTTCTTTGATCCTGTGGAGATGAATGCAGGCAGGTGCATTTCCTGGTCAACATGGAAAGCCAAAACTACTTTTGGCAAGAAGGAAGGCACCTTACACAGGGAAACCCCTGTATCTGAAATCTTAAGAAAGAGATCTCCTTAGGAAAGCACCTGCAACTCCGAGACAATTCTCATCGAAGCGATAGCTACTAAGAAGGCCATCTTTACTGAGAGATCCATTAAAACACCTGCTGTAAGGGTTCGTATGGAAACTTGGTCAGTTCCTGTAGGACAGTGGTTCTCAACCCTATCTTGGAGGACCCAGAGGCCAGTTGGGTTTTCAGGATAGCCCTAATGAATATGCATATGAGAGATCTACATATAATGGAGGTGCCAGGCATACAAAACTGCTCCATGCATATTCATTAGGGCTATCCTGCAAACCCAACTGGCCTGGGGGTCCTCCAGGACAGGATTGAGAACCACTGCTGTAGGACAATGTTAAAGTTCCAAGATGGAACTGGCTGAACAGACAGATGGAACCTGAGCACCCCCTTCAGAAACTGGTTACATCTGGGTGAGAGGCCAACGAGGCTTCTTTCTCTCGAGCTCTGAAACACGAAATGCCAGCCATTTGTACTCTAAGAGAACTTACTGCCAGCCCCTTTTCAAGTCTCACTTGGAGAAAAGCTAGCTCACAGTGGTTCCACCTGTTTTTTAATACACCAGTACTGAAACAACTCCCAGGCCTTAGCATAATCTGAGACTGTGAATGGCTTCCTGGCTCTTAGGAGAGTAGCAATAACCACACCTTTGAATATCCCCTGCACTATAACTTTGCACTCAAGAGTCATGCCATTAAAACCAAAGCGTTCCAGCTCTTCTAAGGCCACTGGCCTCTGAGTCAGCAGCTCTGGATGAACCGGGAACACGATACACATCTCTCTTAAGTCAAATCACGTACCAAGACCTCCATGGTCAATCCAAGGTGCCAGAACAACCATTCCTGGGTGATTCGCAATCCTGTGTAGAACTCGGTTTATCATGGGCTAAGGTGGAAACACATACAAGATTCCCTTTCTGACCAGGGATGAACCAAGGCATCCAGGCTGCTGCTTCCTGGCTCACATCTGTGACTGAAAAAAATGCTCCACTTTCTTGTTCTCTGCCATGGCCATCAAAATCGAAGGTTGGAAAGTTCTATTGACACACAATGCTTCGGAAGGCCTCTGGAGACAATGCCCACTCTCCTGGATGTTGGACAATGTTTACTCATACTACAGGTGCCGTTGATATCACTTGCAGGTGAGCCTCCGCCCATCTGAACAACAATTGCACCTCCTGACGTAGCGGAGCACTCTTGGTGCCTTCTTATTGATTAACATAAGCTACTTCTGTGGAATTGTCCGAGAAGACTTCGACTGCCTTGCTTTTCAAGAATCTCTCCAACATTAGCAACACTAGCCAAATGGCCCTTATCTCTAGCCTGTTGATGGACCACATCCTGTGAATTGGCATCCATCACCTGAGTGACAGTTGCAATGGCCTCCCCAGCCAACAGGCTGGCATCCATCATCAATCTCCCACAAATCCAACTGAAGGGGCATGCCCTTTGAGAGTGATTATCAACGCAGCCACCAGCACAAGCTGGTCCTTGCCTCCTTCATTCAAGGTAGTAGGCATCTATAGTGAATTCTTTTGAGGGGCTCAAAAGGTCAGAAGTGTCATGTAGTGGCCACATGTGTGCCTACACCCAAGGTACCACTTCTATGGTTGCTGTCATGGACCCTAGGAATTGAAGATAGTGCCACGCTGTTGGAGCTGCCATGGCCAACATGTCTGCTAGTTGCTTGCAAAGCTTCTGTCTGTATGCCTCTGGAAGATAGACATGGCCTGTCACCATGCCGGAAAGAACCCCCAGTTACTTTAGGGATTGGGCCAGTGTCATATGGCTCTTTCGAAAATTCATGATTCATCCCAGGTCCCCAGTTTTCCAACAGACTGTAGCAGTCTGTAGTTGCTGTAACATGATGTGCTGCAAAGCTGCTTCAGCTCCTGTGTGAAGATGGAACTTAGAGAAGGATACTGCCTCAAACAAAAATCAGCCTCCCTTGCTGAAATCTTCTGGATGCCAGCCAGAGTGAGACCAGACTGGACTTATAACCTCACAGAAGCGCACATGCAAAGGGGGGATGCAACATGCAGCCAGCACCCTGAAAGTCCCCCAGAAGGACCACTGCAGGTGCCAAATTAGCCTGTGCTAAGTTTCTGAGAACTCAGGGGCGAGCTAGCGTCAAAGGGAACGGTCCCCAAGCTCCTAAAATGTTAAGCAGGCTAGCTAGACAGGTACCACAGAGGGTTTAGCCTGCCAGCTGCAGACCCCAAGTCTGTTTCTTCTCCCAGGCAGAGGTAACCTAGTAACCTAGGAATACTGGGAACTTTGTAGCACCGAAAGCCTTCAAAATTTGAAGCCAAAACTAAAAATACCCCAAAATAAAAAAGCTTTAAATCAGAGTAGAAGAGACACACACCTTCCTACAAGTGTACAGAAGAAAAAAACTGAAGGGGGGGCAGTACACTCCACTGAGGAAGGAGGAGTTGAAAACTGTAATTGATACCTTCTGTATAGCGTACATTTGGATTTACTACACACGTGTTCAGAATGACAGAACTATTGCACTAGAAAGGGATCTACCTGTGGATATTACTTTTCCCTTCCAAATGCCAAGCAAAGTTTCCAAAATGAAGAATTACTCGATATTAAACTGAAAGTTTTAGGCCCAAAAATGGGGGTCTCGGTTTATATTTAAGCCTTCCCTCTCTGCCACCGCTACAAGCCCCCCCCTCCCAACCGGCAGACCTCTGCTATTGCGATCAGTGTGTGCCCGCAACCCCCACTGAGATGTCAACTAGTGCTCCCTCCCTCCGTCACAAGTGAGAGTAACATCCACGCGCCCCCTCCCCCCCCCCAGGCCTACTGTGATTTCTTGGTGTTGTAGCAGTGCATCCCGGCAGAAGCAATTCCCACTCGCTCTTGCCCATTCCTCCTCTGCAGTAAAAATGCCCGAGACTTCTAGGTGACGTTCTGGTGGGGGTTGGGGGCGTGGGCATTACTCTCACTTGGAAGGGAGCACTAGCTGACGTTCTAGTGAGGGATGAGGTGGGGGTGTGGGCATGCGCTGATCGTGCAGGGGAAGGGTAAGACCGCTGGGAGTGACGGAGGACGGTAAGGTATCACAGGGGAGGAATGGTAAAATATATACCCTCGGTTTATATTTGAGTTACCATTTTTCTCCTAAAAGTGTATGGGGAGGAGGGAAGGTACCTCGGTTTAAATCCAAGTTTATACAGTACATGCATGGTACCATTCTCCACACTTGGGAATAGTCACATGGGTAAAACCATTTCAGCAACTGGACAGAATTTTCAGATTGCTAAGTTATCACAGAAATGGCTTGTGAAAACTGTCTTTATGATACACACAGAAGCAGCAAATATCTCCCATGAGGGACTGGACAGAGTCAATTGGTATGTTACAGAGAGAATTTTGTTTTGCAATTAAAAAGAGAATAAGGATTGTCCTGCCATGGACATCGCCTACAGATGTTGCTGCCAAAGCAGTTTAATATTTAAAACTATTTATGCAATTCTGTCTAGTATGTCAAAACCAGACAGAGCCCTGAATCATAGTTAACTTTAGTTTAGCAAAGCAAATTTTTTTTTTTTTTTTTTTTTTTAAAGATAACACAAACCCTGTCCATTACCAATTATCTTCCAGTATCTGAAGGATTAAACACTAGCAGCCATCAAAAAAGATGATTTTTACAAACACTTTTATAGACTAGACTTTTAAGGATATTCTGAATTCACCTGGTACATTCCATTAGCAAGTCTCATTATACAGTAAAACAAAACAAGCATGTGGAACCATTTTCATACTTGTTAAATCTGGTTCTGCAGTTGCTCCCTGTTTGCATCTATACTGCATTGACTAATCCTTCCCTAGGAGGTAGTTTTACTCCAGAAATAAATTAACTTTAAATTAGAGAGTTGCACGGGGACAGAAATCCCACCCATCCCCGCCAGGATCCTCTCTGTCCCCACCCATCCCCATAAAAAGCAGCAATTATTTCTGACAGGATCATCAATTCCACAGTTTCTTTTGTGTTTGCGCTGCTGTTTTCCTTGTGGAATCTCTTGGTGGAACCCTTTTTTTGTTTTCTGTTCAGGTAATTAACTTATAAACCCCATCTTTTACTAAGGCTGACGTGTCCATTATATTATATGGACGAACCCTGCTTCCAAAGCCTTCCATCCCCGTGGGAGTCCCAAGGGCCAGAGGGGGGTCCCCGTGGGTTGGGGGGGATTCTCGCGGGATTCCCGCGATCCCCGTTCCCATGCAGACCTCTACTTTAAATCTAAGTTTAAACAAAGGAGTAGTTTCACTGTATAAAAAGAATACAGAAAACAGAAAGACTAATCCAACCAGAACTGAATACTGTGTTAACCAATCTTTGCAGCCAGTATTAGGTAAAATGCTGTGGTCTTGTGGTGGCTTTTGGCAATACAGTACTCCCCCGATATTCGGGGGGGGGGGGGTGTTCCATTCCAGGAACCCCCGTGAATCTTGAAAAAAACCGCAAATATGGTTTTTAGCAGGAGAGACACGCAGCTCCTGATTGGTGAGGCCCGACTTTAGTGTAGGAAGAGGCGGTCGGAGCATACCGCGAGTTATTTCCTTCACTTGCCGGCGCTCCGGCTGCTCTCTCCTGCCCGGTCATTCGCGGTCGGAAAATACCGCGAATGACCGGGGGGAGCACTGTACACTATTCATATTTTTCTAACATTTGAAACCATGTTTGGTACAATGACTACTGGTGTCCACATGACAATTTCTGCATTCTCAAGTGACTACAGTTTGATACTAAAATAGAACGTTTTTCTAAAGAAAGCGATGCATTGTTACACTGCACACAGAAAGTTATTCTTTAGGGTTTCTAGTGTTTTCACACAGAATAGACCAAGACTCCACACACTATTAATGTAATGTAATGTAATGTAATTTATTTCTTATATACCGCTACATCCGTTAGGTTCTAAGCGGTTTACAGAAAATATACATTAAGATTAGAAATAGGAAAGGTACTTGAAAAATTCCCTTACTGTCCCGAATATATAAGGTATAAGGACCAAATTAAGTTGCCCTACATTTTTCCCGGAAGATTGGTTATTGGTGGGCAAATGCCAAGTGAAGCAAACCCTGCAATAGAATAGGAATTAGCCAGCAATCATGTAACCCTTAGAAATAAAGCTAGATGCACAAAGCCTCCCTGATTCCTATAGGCACAAATGGAGAAAAAGTAACTTTATTTCATCTAGTCTCCGGGGTTTATTGAAAGAGTTAAATGAAAACCTTTTGGTCCATAGACAGGATGTTCTCAAGTGAGTGAAGACAATCCTAACCTAGAACAATGCTAGCAATTATGTTAGTATTAAAAATAAAAACAAAAGGAATTGACCCCAAAATATCCACAAAGAAGAAAATCCAGAGAAAACAAAAAAAAACTCTGTGGAGTGACGATGTTCCCAAATGGACTTTATTTGAAAGTGTCAAAGTTCCAAAGGTATAACTGAAATCATCCACATAAAATAATTCCATCCACATAAAAGTAAATCATCCACATAAGAGCCTTAAAGGACCTAGTCCGCTAGGGATACAGGACCCAACACGGTCCATGTTTCGACAAAAAGTCTTCTTCAGGGGTCCCTGGGGGTCCTATAAAGGTGAGTAAGTGGGAAACAATTGTGTGGTGAGCCGGAAGTGAGACACTGCTTGCATTTGCAATGGAAAGGGGAACTAGGTCCTTTAAGGCTCTTATGTGGATGGAATTATTTTATGTGGATGATTTTAGTGTACCTTTGGAACTTTGATACTTTCAAATAAAGTCCATTTGGGAACATCGTCACTCCACAGTATTAAAAGTAAAACCGAACAACCACCACATTATCCTTATTGAATAAGGCCCCAAGAAGTCAACTTTCAAAGGGAATCACAACCTTTGAAAATTTACCAGACTGAGCAGTGAAATTTAACAGTTATCAGGTTGGGAGCAGGGGATAGAAAAACAAGCAGAAAATTAGGAAGCTATTAGCACCAATTTCAGGTGGGTGAGAACACAAATTTTCTAGTGCCTGATTAAGTGTCTTAAGAACTTAGAGAAGTGCTGGCTGAATTCAACTGACTTAGAGCATTCCTTTCTCGCAAGATATCCTGGCAGAGAGATTAGGATCTGTTTTCTATGTATTTGTGCCAACCCCTAGTGAAACATCTAATGGAGAGAGAAAGAAAGGAAAGCCATGTTGAACTCTTGTACCATGTAGGGCCAAACATCTGGACTTGCCAGGCTGACAGAGGCCAGTGTTAGAGGAACATTCTTTTGAACCGACATTTATACATCTAAATGCCAGCGATGCTAATCACTTGTGTTACAAGTTCACCATTATTGCTATAAGATTCTGTATTTAAAGAGTTCTACCTACCGTAGGCACAGAATTGGAAAAATTTTTGAAAAGAAGTCACATAGTGCAATAGGTTCTATGAAGTACGTGAACATATCTCATTGTTTACTGGATTTGACACAGAAAACTAAGAGGTGTCTAGTCAGTCACCCAGTGTTACTTGTATATTGGTTCAATATTAAAGATGGTCTCTATGACTTCACACTGTAGTCGCAATACAATCTCCAATATGCAATATAATATAAATAGTATCGCCAGTCCCACTGCTGTAAATCCAACGGCTGATTTCACCAATTTATGAAAAGATTTTATCTTCGGATTTTTATACGGCCTCAGAAACACCACTCCTCTGCCCTTACAACGCACGTTCCATGCGGCAAGCTTTAGGTGTGAATATCCTCACCGGCCTTTTGATTTTTTAATTTTATTTTTCCTTATCAATTTTAAATATTTGAACTTGTCCAAAGAAGTATCTATTCATATAATTTATCCCCCTTTTTAA
The DNA here is from genome assembly GCF_902459505.1 of Geotrypetes seraphini. Lineage (NCBI taxonomy): Eukaryota > Metazoa > Chordata > Amphibia > Gymnophiona > Dermophiidae > Geotrypetes > Geotrypetes seraphini. The sequence continues at coordinate 13,008,133 of NC_047100.1, forward strand.
TTTTTGAGGGTTAAACCACACATTAAAATTTTAATTTCACTTAGATTTCACTTATCTTATTCAGTGACTTGGGAGGGCTGGATCTACCGAATAAGATAAGTGAAATCTAAATGAAATTAAAATTTTAATGTGTAGATTAAACCTCCATACCTCAAGAAGGATATAACTCTGCTGGAGAGGGTGCAGAGGCGAGCCACAAAACTAGTCAAAGGTATGGAGAATTTGAGCTACCAAGAACGCCTCAGAAAACTGGGACTGTTCACCCTCGAAAAGAGAAGATTGAGAGGGGATTTGATAGAGACTTTTAAAATATTAAAAGGATTTGACATAATAGACCAGGAAGAAGCATTACTGACATTTTCAGATGCGACACGGACAAGAGGTGAAACTGTGTGGCAGCAGGTTCAGGACAAATGTCAGGAAGTTCTGTTTCACACAGCGAGTGTTGAGCGCTTGGAATGCTCTCCCGGAGGAGGTTGTGGCGCAACTTTCAAGCGCAAGTTGGATGCACACCTTCTTGCAAATCATATCGGGGGATACGGGAAATCCGGGTCTCCAACAGGGAGCACCTAACTGGGCCTCCGCGTGTGCGGATCGTCGGACTAGATGGACCTAGGTCTGATCCGGTGAAGGCGTTTCTTATGTTCTTATGTTAAAAAGGGGGATAAATTATATGAATAGATACTTCTTTGGACAAGTTCAAATATTTAAAATTGATAAGGATAAATAAATTTTTTTAAAAATCAAAAAGCCGGTGAGGATATTCACACCTAAAGCTTCCTCCCGCATGAAACGTGTTCTAAAGGCAGAGGAGTGGTGTTTCCGAGGCCGTATAAAAATCCGAAGAGAAAATCTTTTTCATAAATTGGAGAAATCAGCCGTTGGATTGACAGCGGTGGGACTTGGATATTGGTGTCACAAGAAATACTAAACAGTTCTGCTAGAAAATGTGAAGTTAGATAGTTGCAAAATGCTTTTCAGTTTGGTGATCTATTGCTACACAAATCTTAACCACATTGGCTTGCAAACCCCCCCCCTCCAAACAAAACAACATATAAAAAGGAAAAGAAATACTTCCATCATGGCCAGCATCATCCAGTGACTTGTGGTCAAGCACCCAGCAAGACTGATTAGTACTGATTATTATAATGTAAGAGTTAAAATTTAAACCTGGGGATGGGTTTGGCTGAAGCTCCATGAGCAGCACTGACTATGAAAAGGTTGCCGAGTGTGCCCTGCAAGTAATGGCTGTACAGTTGTGGTGGTCCCGGAGTGATTTTATTTTTTTAAGCCATGATGTTAAGTGCAGAGTCAGGAGCCAGTGTGCTGCTGTGTTGTATCTATGCGCAAGAAGCATGTTTCTGAAAAAAGGTTGTTGCAGAAGAGTCAATCACTGCTGTGGCTGGAAAGGAGTGAAGCGGAGGAGCCAGAAACAGCCAGACTGAAACTTTCAACACATATATCATAAAATAAGAAAATAAAAACCCCAAAGTTTAACCATAGATTACAAAGTCAGACCGATTTTGTGGTCGGTCGATCCAAATTCTCTATTCCTTGTATCATAACCTTTATACTAGTATTTACAAAAAGCAATACCTTATTTTGCTTAATTTACAACAATTGCAATTTCCCTGCAAAACAAAACATTTGAAGGTTTCCAAAATGACTATTGCTGGAATAAACTAAGATGCACGCTAAATCACTAAAACAATTTGGCGTCAAAATGAGAATAAAAATGAAATGAACCAGTAGCAGCATAACAGATCAGCATATAATAAAAATAGGGACCCCTTTTCAAAATAAAAAAATAAATAAACCACCATCTAAACTAAAGATAATCACTGACAAATGCTAGAAAGCAAATGCATGCAAAATTCACTTAAACCTAAATGCTGCAGTGAAAAGTAACTTCCCAAAAAACTTTAGAAAGGCTTCTAAAAAGAGGTGATTTTCATAAAAGTTCTATTTTAATTTTTTTTATGTTCAAACTTTGACTTTCTTTTTAAACATCCAAAACCTAAAATATCCCCTTACACAATGGTGTGTAATCCATTGGCAACAAGAGAGAGTGCTGCTACAAGGTAATGGGAAATGAGACATGCTATATGTTACATGACCAGAAAGAAGGCCAAGGATTTGGGAGGTGCTCTTTCCACTAGGCCAGCCTCTAAAATTCATCTATCTAAAAACAAATGAATATCAACCAATTATTACATCAACGTAGCTGCCATTCCACAATCGTTTTGATTCTATGCTGCATGTTTCTCCATAGTGTTGGAAGAAATCTACTTTTTTGTATGAGTGGAGATAGGCAGTGGTTATGCTCTTTTCCAGCTGGCCTAGGTGGTAGCATTAGTGTAAATTTATCTCCAATAATCCCGCCTTGCAAGTCCAGAATGTACATAATAGGTAACTTTAAATCATTGGTTTGGATGCCCATCTGTACTAGTTTAACTGCACATTAATCTTTTCCCAGCAAACAATGTACACGTCCCCCTCCATATTTGCGGGGGTTAGGGGCAGAGCCGGCCCGTGAATATGGAAAAAACGCAAATAATATTCGGGCCGGTTCTGCCCTTATCCCCCGCCTATTTTTATCCCTGTGAGCCCCCCCTTAAGCCTTACCTGGTTGTCTAGCGGGTTTTCAGGCAGGAGCGATCTTCCCACGCTCCTGCCCCGTGCAGATCGCTCACAGGAAATGGCTGCTGTGAGCTCCCGTAGTCTCTCGAGCCATTTCCTGTGAGCGATCTGCACGGGGCAGGAGCGTGGGAAGATCGCTCCTGCCCCGAAAACACGCTAGACCACCAGGTAAGGCTTAAGGGGGGGCTTACAGGGCTTAAAATAGCCTGAAAAATGAAAGTAATTTTTTTTGTTTAAAACCGCGAATAAGCGAATCCGTAGAAACGGAATTCGCGAATACAGAGGGGGAAGTGTACTGTATATCAATTCCCACCTGCTTACCATCAAATTTCCAAAGGTCTTTAAAACCTGGGCACTACAGTCCCTAAAACTATTCTGATGTGTGCAATACAGCTGGTAATGGTTCAAAAATCATCATAAATTTATAATAAAACACAGGATGTGATCGTTTGTCGAAGTAAAGCTAAAAACAGTAAATTATTGTGCAACTCACGTGTGCCAAGTTTTCATGAAAACAGTTTGCTGGTGATGCTTGACACTGAAGTCTATAGTGCTTCTGAGCACATTACTGGCAAATGTTTGTCTTGACAAAATGGTCATTTTTTTTTTTTTGCCAAATTCAGACTTGCAAAACCACTTAGGATCTATTATTTTGTTTCTATAGAACAGGTTTATATGAGGCATATTCATTTCAGAAGAGAGATTGTCAGGTGAAATCTATTAATTCCACTTAAAGCTGATCCTTGTCCACATTCTTAGTCAGAACTTGCAAGTAGACGTCATGAAGAGTGGTCAGAAAGCTGGAATCATTCTGGAAGAAGAAAAAGGAGAGGCAACATTTATTTAACCAAGCCATCGAATCAGAATCTTGCTTTGCGTTGCAAAACACTCATGTTTAATTGTTTCTCACTTACTGGGACTGAACCATAAATCAAGAAAGAGAACTAAGACTAGGGGACATGAAACTAGTAAGTAGACTTAAAAACTGAGAAAGCATTTCTTCAAACAATGCATGGTCAGCCTGTAGAATGCGTTGAAATAATTGGCATTGGCATTGCTATGTTTAAAAGAGTTTAAGTTTCAAGTTTCAAGTTTATTGATTTTTGATATCCCGATCATAAAACAAATATCTGACCGGTTAACAATAATAAAAAATTTAAGGTAGGAGAGAAGAACTAGTTAATGGTGTGTTTGAGAAATTTGCGAAAACATATTAGACATATACTGACAAACATGATCGTGAGGAGAGATGGGAAGGAAGGGAAAAGTTACATAATATTAGAGGAAATGAGATAGAAGGAAGGGATAGAACATGAGGGACAAGGGTGCATGGTATAAAAGATATGCGCAGAAATAAAGAAGAGCTTTTGGGACAATGATGAGTAAGTAAGTGGATATAAGTGATTAGGGATTGTTAAAAGCATCCTTGAATAGGAAAGTTTTTAGATTAGTTTTGAATTTAGGTAAATGAGTTTCATCCCGAAGAAATTGAGGGAGAGAGTTCCATAAAGTAGGAGCTGTTATAGCAAAATTGGTTTTCCTTGTATAATAAGATTCTTTTAGGGAAGGGATGAAAAGGAGTTTTTGATCCGTAGAGCGTAAGGTACGGGGAGAACTTTGAGGAATAAGTAATTTGTCCAAAAATAAGGGCAGGTGGGAGAGTTTGATTTTAAATGAGAGCAGTAGAATTTTATAAACTATACGGTGTGTGACTGGGAGCCAGTGAGCCTCCTTAAGAAGCGGGGTAACGTGTTCGAATTTGCCTATTTTGTAAATGAGTTTGATTGCGGTATTTTGTATAATCTGCAAACGGCGAAGTTCTTTTTGGGGTAGTCCATTTAATAATGAGTTACAGTAGTCTAGGTGAGAAATAACTAAAGAATGAATGAGGATATTGATCGAGTTGGTATTTAGGATGGAGATAAGTGAGCGAATGATACGAAGTTTAAAGAAACAAGTTTTTACTACTGTGCTTATATGATCATGGAAAGTGAGATCTGTGTCTAGAGTAACGCCAAGTAGTTTTATTTTGGTATCCATAAGTAAGGGTGTGGATTTGATGTAGATAGTTCCTGGTAAGGTTTCGGATTTTTTAATGGGAAGGAGTAAGCCACAAGATTTAGCAACATTGAGTGAAAGTTTATTAGAGAACAGCCAATCACTTATGATTTCTAGTTTAGTTACTATAAGTTCCTGGACTCCATACAGATTGCTCAAATTTGGGGGGGTGGATCCCAGATCCACATGCAAACTAATTAATGAGCCAATAATCAATGATTGGTATTAATTGGCACTCATTTTGCATTACACGCAGATCTGCCCTTTGTCCTATTCTGACACATGTGCGCCTAAATTTTATGGTGCAGTCACGAGGGGGGCATGGGCGGGTCAGGGGGGGTGCCCAGAATTTCAACCTGGTGTTACAGTTGTACTTTTTGTACCCAACACTAATGGTTGAGTTTCGACATTTACACCAGATTTCACAAGTGCAAGTACTCGCACATAAAGTTAGGCATTAGTCTTCCCAGCACCCATGCATGGGGGAAAAGTGAACAAAAGAAAGGACTACCTGAATGGCATAAAGACTAAAAGATCTCCACAGGGTTGTTTGCTAGGCCTTTATAATGTATGTTTACGTTCTTGGCAAACTAAGATTCGGCGCTGGGGATTAGCGTCAGCTAAATGCTTGATTGCCGCTCATTGGAAGAAGGTCCTGGCACCCACTAAACTGGACTGGACTTTAAAGCTTAGGTTTATCAGTAATATGGAACTGTCTATTGCAAAGCGTCATGGTTACTATTATACTTATACCCGGACTTGGACATTACTACTTGACAAAATAGATTCTTTATTTTGAGCTTACTTCTGTGGGGTGGGGGGGGAGGGTTATGGACCGGGGGGGGGCTCTCCTGCAGAAACAACAGGGGATCCCTCTTTGCTGGAGGTGGAGCTTGGGGGTGGAGGGTGGTATGCGGAGTTCTGATTATTGATGGATATCGGGGGCTTGACTGTTTTGCTGGGTTTTCTATGTGCTCTGTAGATTTATTGCTGGGACCCTTTGTATGTTTGATTTCACTTGAGCTGTCCCTGCTAGTCATACTCTGGTTTGTATATTTCAAAAATTTTCAATAAACATTTATTAATAAAAAAAAAAAAAGACTAAAAGAATTAAGTCAGTTCATGGGGTTTTTTTTAGGTAGATTCTAAGGGCTCCTTTACGAAGCCGCGTTAGCGGTTTTAGCGTACGCTAAATCCGCGCTTCAACGCTGGCGTTAGCGTCTAGCACAGCCGGCAGTCTAGCGCATGCTATTACGTGCGTTAAACCGCCAACGCGGTTTCGTAAAAGGAGCCCTAAATTTAAATCTGGCTCAAGATGAAAAAGAAATGCTTCTTGACCCCTAAGTTAGAAATTGTATCAGGGAGCCCCATGCAAAAAGGGGGCAAACATTTGGGCCTGAATGCGAGACCAAAGGCTCAGTCCAGGAGTAGAAGTCTGCCGATGAGGAGACATCTCCCGCAAACGCCCGATCAGCCTGCACAGCCAATGTTCACTTCTCGCATCTATGGCTCATGCTACCCTAGTTGCCACGCTGGGTTATCTAAAAAGGTTCCATTCATCCCCTCGGGGAGGGGGGAGGGGAAGTGGCAGTGCCATTATTTGCTGAAACTAATAAACTACCATAGGTAGGCTCCATATACAAACAATGGGTTGGCCCTAAGTTGATTTGCATGTAATCTGTAAACCACATAGTAAATATGCTGTATATAAATTTTTAAATAAACTTATTTCCTTAGGTAGATTTGGCCAGTGGGCTGTAGCTTGTCCACTTCTGGTCTCTCATACAAAAACCTATCAGGCATAATTCCTATGATTTTTTTTTTTATACTGCACAAAACAAGTACCATATTTTTCGCTCCATAAGACGCACTTTTTTCCACCCAAAAGTGGGTGGAAATCTTGGTGCGTCTTATGAAGTGAAGGTACAAATTTTGTTCCCCTCCCCCCCATACCATTGTAAAACCTGCCCGCCACACCACCTTTCTAAACCCACCCGCCCGCTGCCGCCACACCACCTTTAAAAAAAAAACAACAAACAACACTCCCCAGCCAAAAAAAACCACCCCGTTCTTCCATCGTCCCTTTTTTACCTGGTGGTCCAGCGCCCTTGTCTTATTTCCCGGCCAGTGGCAAAACAGATCAGCAGCACGGACGTCAGGAACAAGCTTTACGCACTCCCACTCAGCCCCGCGCTGCTTTCAGAATGGCTGCCGTAGGTTCTCGCGGGACTTGCGAGAACTTACGGCAACCATTCGGCAATCAGCGTGGGGACGAGCGGGAGAGCGTAAAGCTTGCTCCTGACGTCCAACTGCTGATTTGTTTCACCACTGGCCGGGAAAAGAGGAGCCCGGAAGAGTGAAGGCTGCCAAGGCAGACAGGGAGGAGAGAAGCTGGCTAGAGCTGCTGGGCAGAATTTAAGAAGATAAGGGGAAGGGGGGGGCTTTCCTGGGTCTGGCTGGTTGGTCTGGAGCTGGCTGGCTGGCTGGCCTGGGGCTGGCTGACTGGTTTGGCCTGGAACTGGCTGGCTGGTTTGGGAATGGCTGGCTGTTTTGGCCTGGAGCTGGCTGGATGGCTGTCTTGGGGCGGGCTGGCTGGCTGGTTGGTCTGGTGCTGGCTGGTTGACCTGGGGCTGGCTGGCTGGATGGTTTGGGGCTGGCTGGCTGGCTTGGGGCGGGCTGGTTGACTTAGGGCTGCCTACCATTAGACGTGGCCACTACTAGATGTGCCCTATACCCTGTCCCGGCCTACCACTAGACCACCAGAGGGGGGGCAGGGTACAGGGCACACCATTTGGTTCAGAATTTTTTCCTCCTCTAGAGGTGGGTGCGTCTTATGGTCAGGTGCATCTTATAGAGCGAAAAATATGGTAATTCTGGCCAATAAGGATATGACCATAAGAATATAAGAAGTTGCCTCCGCTGGGTCAGACCAGAGGTCCATCGCGCCCAGCAGTCCGCTCCCGCGGCGGCCCATCAGGTCCATGACCTGTAAGGAGATCCTTGTCTAAAACCCTTTATTCCCCTTTATGCTTCTATCTATACCCTTTCATAATCCTATCTCTACCTCTATCTATTTCTTGTTTAAGCAAAACAATGTGGATTTGCTCTCAAGAATGACTGGCAATTCAGCCTGTTAGTATCCCCCCCAAGTCAGCAAATAATGCCATAGTAATCTAGCATCCTCTGATATATCCTGATGTTATCCTTATAAGACAGGTGAAAGCATTTTTCATTCCCATCCACTTTCTCTATAGATTTGCTCAACACATAAGCATGTCAGTACCTTTAAGAGATGGATTAATGTCTCTTGGAGTTGAGATCTACTGAGGACGGCAGAGGGGAGAAGAGTGGTCTGACTCTCTGTAGCTCCCGCCACTGGAGCGGGTGAAGAGCTGGCTTTATTTTCCAGTTCAGTGGATTTTGACGCCGAATGCTGAAAAACACTAGGTGACAAGAGGACCGAGGGAGTCACTGTAGTCACAGTTGTAAGAAACTGAGCAGGTGGAACCTGTGTGTAACAAAAATAAATGGTCAGATAAGTAATGGAAAGCCTGAGAAGAAATGAAATGCAGTGGGTACTTAAAAAACTTTTTTAACCAGTTGCTTTAGGAAAAGGGGTTCCCTTTTCTTCTCCCTCCACATATCTAAAATATAGTTAACTAGGAGCTGAAAAATTAGCAACTGGGCTTTTATATCTCATCTCTTTTGGCCAGCTGCTTTGGCCTATACCCAATTATACAGCAATTTCAGAATCCGTAATATAAACTGGCTTGAAATGACTCTCTTAATAAGCCCTGCTGCTTATAAGGCAGCTTTGCGTTAAAAGATGATATCAAGTTAAATGGAGAATTACTTTGCTTTCGGAAGTGATATATTTTTTTCTTACATGTAGAACATGTGGAAAGGTGGCATGTGCCGTTAACACCAACTTATACATATGATAATTTAGCATGTAATAGACCACCACAAATCAGGATTAGTTAACTCAAGGCAAGTCTAAAAGCAGTCTTGCACATAATCATGAACAAGGTTGCCGAGTGGCTCCAGATGTCTGACAGTGTGGGCCAGGCCTCCTGCAGGACAGCCACTAAAGGCAGACCCATAATATACATGCTTTATGAACAGGCTTCAGATTCACCGGATTTACCCCCACTGCATGCATAAGAACATAAGAAATACCGCTGCTGGGTCAGACCAGTGGTCCATCCTGCCCAGCAGTCCGCTCATGCGGCGGCCCTCAGATCAAAGACCAGTGCTCTAAATGAGTCCAGCCTCCCCTGCGTACGTTCCAGTTTAGCAGGAACTTGTCCAACTTTGTCTTGAAACCCTGGAAGGTGTTTTCCTCTATAACAGACTCCGGAAGAGCGTTCCAGTTTTCCAGCACTCTCTGGGTGAAGAAGAACTTCCCTACGTTTGTACGGAATCTATCCCCTTTCAATTTTAGAGAGTGCCCTCTCGTTCTCCCTACCTTGAAGAGGGTGAACAACCTGTCTTTATCTACTGGGTCTATTCCCTTCAGTATCTTGAACGTTTCGATCGTGTAGTTCTGATTTCCCTATTAAATTCTCCAAGAGATGCAAGACTGCAAGTCCTGCATACAGTGGTGTAAATCCTAAACCGAATCAATATAATTTGGAGACTCTGGAGCCAGTTGGGAGCCCTATTCATAAAGTATAAATCATACAGCATTTACAACAGAGTGGCTCTGTTGTAAATGCTGTGTACTCTAGGCAAAGGACGTGATCTTCCCAGGGGACAGATAGAGTAGGGCAGGGATCTCAAAGTCCCTCCTTGAGGGCCGCAATCCAGTCGGGTTTTCAGGATTTCCCCAATGAGTATGCAAATGCATTGAAAGCAGTGCATGCACATAGATCTCATGCAGATTCATTGGGGAAATCCTGAAAACCCTACTGGATTGCGGCCTTCAAGGAGGGACTTTGAGACCCCTGGAGTAGTGTTACCCCTATGTCCAGATTTACCCAGACATGTTCCTTTTTTTACAGGAATGTCTGGGTATTCGGGCAGTTTTTCAAAAAGCCGGCAGTTCGGGTTTAAGAGGTTGGGGCCATGTCATGTCATGTGGGGGCAGGGCTGGGGCCACGTGTCCTCTTTTTTGCAGGAAGAACTAGGATAATCCTAAAGATGGAGGATGGGGATACTGTAAACAGAGCGCACACAACACTCACAGCCCTCTGTGGTAGGTTCTCTCACTTCATGGTGTCCCCAAGAGCTAGAGCTAGACTTACAACCCAGATTAACTGGTTTCCAGAAGAAGTCAAATTTGTAGCCCCTGGAGCAAAAAGCCCTATGAAGCTGCAAATGAAGGTTCATGACACCGAACTTAGCTTCGGTTCTGACTGAGATGAAAGCCTAATGAGAATTAAACAGACCAAATAAACCCCAAAATCTTACATTTTAAAAAAGTCAGCCACATTACTAGTTATACTAATTAAAGCTGCATCTCTCTATTAAAGGCCTGCTGAAACATAGTACAGTGGTACCTTGGATTACGAGCATAATCTGTTCCTACCCCCCCCCCCCGATAACTGGCATTGCTCCCCCCCGCTCGCAAAGGCCCCCCCGCCCCAACCGGCCCCCCCCCCGCCGCGCGAACCGGCTCCCCCGCCCGAACAACTTAAACTTACCCCCCCCCCCGTCTAGCACAGGCACAGATCATGTGCCTAGAAGATCTTCCGGCTTCTGCCTGCCTGCCTTGAGCATGCATCTGCGCATGCTCAAGGACTTCTAATTCTCCCTCTCGCATGCTCAAGGGAGGCAGGCAGAAGCCGGAAGATCTTCTAGGCACACGATCTATGCCTACACTAGAGGGGGGGGGTAAGTTTAAGTTGTTTGGGGGGGGGGGTTGGAGCGAGGGGGCCTTTGCGAGCGGGGGTGGAGCGATGCTGGTTATCGGGGGGAGGGGGGGAGTGCTCGCAAATCAAGCCAACACTCGATTTGCGAGTCAAAAGTTTGATGAGCGTTTTGCTCGTCTTGCAAAACACTCGCAAACCGAGGTTTGACTGTATATTCCTTACACCTACTCCTACTATTTACTGTATCATGTCTATAGAATTTTCCATGCACAGTTGCCTTTAATTTTGTTAAATCTAAACTATACCAGCTCTAAGTCTCCACAGTGACTAATAAACCATGATATTGCAGTTCCCAGGTACACAGCACATGATATTAGTGGGAGGAGGGAACATGTGCTATTTGCAATTTTACACTTGAGCTATTTAGGAGGAGATAAGCTTTAATTTCTGCAACACCATTTGGAAGCAACATTTTGTATTATTCACACTGCTTTGAAATAGTTGAATCACATTATTATGACTACCTGCTAATATCCAGAATAACTGCCTCTGGCAGCACGGACGGCAGCCAGATGCCGTGGGAATAACTCACCAATATGCTAGATGGTTGCTAGAGGTATCTGGAGCCTTGCAGAATGCAGTGCGTCCGATTGGGTTAAGGTCTGGGGAATTCAGAGGCCAGGGAAGTTGCTGGAAATCTTGGTCATGCTCTGCGAACCACTTCCGAACAATTCTGGTGGTATGATGTCATACTGACCTGTTGAAACATGCCATCAGCCATATGGAAGACTGTCAACATGTACGGGTGAACTTGATTGGCAAGGATGGAGAGATGGTTGAGTGCGCCTTCCAGAGGTATCAAGGGACCCAGACCATAACGCTGTCGCCACCAGCTTGTGTACATCCAACAATGGTTGCTGGGTGTTTGTTCTTGGTGTTTTCACACTTGACACACCAACGTCCATCCGTCTAATGGAGCTCAAAACGTGATTCATTGAGTAAGGGTGGTCACCAGCCATCTGCTCTGGAGCCCCATTCACAACACGGTTCGCTTTACAGTCATTTTGGACACACATCTCTTGTTCACATTTGGACAGTGAGTTGCTCCACGGTAGAGTGCTGATCAGCCTGCACAGCCAATGTTTACTTCTTGCATCTATGGCTCATGCTGCCCTAGCTACCACGTTGGGTTGTCTAAAAAGGTTCCATTTGTCCACTCACAGCACACTTTAGCCACAGCAGCCCGTGAACACTCACAAACTCCGCCTTTTCCAAAAAGCCGCCGCCCTTGGCCCCGTAGCCAACGATCATGCCTTCTTCAATGTTTGATAAATTCCCCATGACAGCCACGGTTGCTATATTGGCAACTTGCTGACATCCCATCTTATATGCCTATGAGGTCTGCACGTGACACATGAATTCATTCACTGGCTGTGCGTTCTTGACATCAGAGGTAGGCGGTGGTCATAAAAATGTGACACAGATACACACACATACATACTTACTTGTACTGTCTTTGGCAGACTCTTGGGCTGTGTAAATACTTCTGGTTCCTTACACTTTTGAGCAGACTGTAAGATAAGAAAAAATGTCGGCTATTGAACTCCCATTTCAGTACTGGAATTTCAGGACTACACTGCCTTATGAAATATAGGTAGAAATTTGAAAAAACATTTAAAATCTGAAGTAAAAACAGAGGTTTATGGGCAGAAATGGCTTCTTTAAAAATTCCTGAAACAAAAAAACAAGATTTATTAGAACTGAGTGGTGATGTTCCTGAGGTCAAGACTGGATGCTTACGCTTGTACAAACACACAAAATCCCTGAATTTAAGCATGCTAAATAGCAGATATAAACACATGGAGGGGCATAATAAAAAAAACATCTAAGTCCGATTTGGACATAGGGCGCTAGTCACCCAAAGGCGGCAGTAGCAAAATGTCCATTCTCGAAAAAGTATGTCTAAATCATCCAGGCGTTTGATCAACCAGACCGCCACTATGTCCATCTTTATACCACATTCTCAACCAAAAATTTGTCCAAGTCCCAAATGTCCAGAACAAGACCTTTTAGACATGGGAGGGGCCATCATTGTGATGGACTGGCTACCCAGACATGGCAACAGAGCAGTGGGCACCTTACAGGGCACTGCTGTGAACTTCACAAAAAGGATGCCACATAAACATCTCATCAGAACTCCCTTATAGGTTATGGTGAGCCCCCTAAAACATTATACCCCCATCTGTCTACAACCCCAATAGCCCTTATGGCTGCAGGTGCCACCTATATGGCAGTACAGTAGTGGTTTTTTTTTGGGGGGGGGCTTACATTTTCCAATATGAATGTAGTGGTTAGAGTAGCTTATGAGCCTGGATCCTCCTTTCTATGGTTCAGTAGCCCACCCCCCCCAGACTACTTAAGCCACCTCTGTGCAGCTCTACTAGGCTTTCCTATGCCAGGTGTTGATGTTCTGGAGGCAGGTATGCAGGTTTTTATTCTGAACTTTGTGGGGGTGCAATGGGGTCAGTGAACATGGGGGGGGGGAGGAGTGTGTGTGGGTCTTTACTTTGTCTCTGCAGTGGTTATCTAGTCACTTTCAATACCTTTTGGGCACTTAAACCTGTCTCTACATCGTCTAACTCACAACGTATAAGTTTCACTTAGGCAGTCTCATCAGACATTCGATTATCCCTTCAGGACGACTAAATCTAGGTCAGCCCACATCCCGCCCTAACCACTCCTCCAAAAAATGCCCCTTTCAGCTCTGGACGAACAGCGGGATTCAGAAGCCCAAAATGTCCCTGGATATGACCAAACAGCCATTTCAATCAGCACTTGGGCGACCTGTCTTTTATATCGTCAAAGTGCAGACTTGGGCGGGTTTTTAGACATATTTAAGTTTCAATTATGAGCCCCCATACTCTGCTGGATAATCTTTAAAGGGAAACTATGCACATTCTCCAACAAAGGTTTATGACATATACAATTTACTAATAATCTCACCTATATGGATTTAGCTCACACCCTCTCTCATTAGCAGTTCAAAGTGAGCTACTTTCAGGTACAGTAGGTATAATCAAATTGTCTGTTTTGTGGTTGAACTGTAATCCAGAAAGGTGAAATGCAAACATTAAATTTATTTAGCTTCAATTTTTCACTTTGAAACTTATTTAATATGATCCTATGCTGGTCGAACAAGGCTGTGAGACTGCAGTAATGTAAATAATCCTCATTTTTATTACTACCGTGTTTCCTCGAAAATAAGCCCTAGCATGATTTTCAAGGTAGGTCTTCATTTAAGCCCCACCCCAAAAGTAAGCCCTAGTCCCCGGAAGCCTAATCCGAATGTCTATAGATTCGCTGGAAGCAGCGCTTCCCCCCGCCGTTCAGCCGAACCTCCGCTGACCCTCACATCTTTCCATCTCTCCCTCCCGTCCGAACCCCGCCGACCCTCCAACTGCGAGACCTACAAAGAGCAGCATCAGCAGCACTCTAAACAGGCTGCTTTGCGGCCTTCTCCCGCCAAGGTATTCGCTTTGCCGCATCACTGATAATGTCATCAGTAACGCAGCGCACAGAAGGCCCCGGCAGGAGAAGGCCGTGAAGCAGCCTATTTAGAATGCTGCCGACGCTGCTTTTTGGAGGGAGGTATGTAGGTCTCACGGTCAGCGGGGGTTCAGCTAAGAGGCGGGGGCAGGCTGCTCAAGGGTTCTACTGCACGGAAGGGAGGGATAAAAGCTGTGCAAGGGTTCTGCTGCACAAGGGATGGGATGGGAAGGAGGGATAGAAAGGAGAAATTAGGTTCTTACCTGCTAATTTTCTTTCTGTTAACCTGTAGACCTGTACAGTTAATCTTCACAGATGGGTTATATCTCACTGTGACCAGCAGGTAGAGACTATGACCAAAACTTGTATATTAGCTGAGGCTCCCCCTCCTAATCCAGTCTGCCAAATAGCCAAGCAGAACCTAGTAAAACTAACTAAGAATAGTAAAAACACTCCAAACAGGAGGTTAAAAACAATAAACACATGGTAACAACTGTTGGAACATGTATAGAATTAAAATCCTGCAGACAAAATGTCCCCACAGCTGAGCCATAGCCACTGTGCTTATATCTCCAGGCCCAAGAAAAATACTAGAACCCACAGAAAAAACCAAAATCTGCACGCGAGCAAAACCCACAATCACTGCATAAAGATAGATAGGGTGGGGAACTGTACCGGTCTACAGGCTAACAGAAAGAAAATTAGCGGGTAAGAACCTAATTTCTCCTTCTGCGTCACCTGATAGACTAGTACAGTTAATCGTCACAGATGGGACATACCAAAGCAGTACCTATCATGGGTGGGACCCCCGAAGGGCCGACACCAGAACACGCTCACCAAATACCACGTCTCGATGCGCTTGAACATCCACATGGTAGTGTCTGACAAAGGAATACAGGGAAGACCAAACTGCAGCCTTACAAACATCCACTGGATGCACTAGAGAAGACTCAGCCCTAGAAGCTGCTTGACCCCAAATGGAATGAGGCTTGAGAAATTCAGGAACAGGCTTTTTCTGAAGAAGGCAAGCGGAAGCAATAGTCTCCTTGATCCAGCGCGCAATGGTAGGCTTGGAAGCGCCATCCCCCTTACAAGGACCTGCTTGAAGGACAAAGAGATGATCTGATTTCCTGATCTTCTGGGTCCTCTGCACATAAGAGTGAAGGACCTGACTGACATCCAACTTGCGTAACTGTTTCTGCTCAGAAGATCCCTCCCAACTACCCAACACCGGAAGGACCACTGACTGATTGACATGAAAAGAAGAAACTACCTTTGGCAGAAAGGAAGGAACAGGCCGCAACACAACCTGCTCCCTAGAGAACTCCAGGGAGACCTACAGGAGAAAGCCTGCAGCTCAGAAACACGTCTAGCAGATGTAACAGTCACCAAGAAGACCGCTTGAAGATTAAGGTCCTTCAACGAGTAGGCACCAAAAGGCTCAAAAGGTGGGCGCACCAGCACAGACAAAACCATATTCAGATCCCAAGATGGAACAGACAGACATGGCATGGGAGGCTTGGCCACCCGCAAGAAGAGAACAACAGGAATGGCAGTCAGACGCTGACCTCGTAACAAGCCACGAAAGGCTGACAAGGCCACAAGCTGAACCCGGAGAGACCAAGCCAGGACCCTGTCCAGGCCATCCTGCAAGAACTCTAAGATGGTAGGAAGGGAAGTACGAAAAGAGACCACTCCATACCACTCCTCAAATATACGCCCAACCCACATATAAGCCCGAGAAGTGGAAAGTCTCCAGGACACCAAAAGGGTTGAGATCACCTTATCTGAGTACTCCTTTTTACCTAGGTGGTCCCTTTCAAGAATCAAGCTGTAAGACAAAAGGACTCGGATCGAACATTGGAATGGTGCCCCGAGGGGGGGAGACAAGATGGCGACGGGAGTGGACGCGTGAATCCAAGCTCCCGCTCTGGCAGTAAAATTTACCTTCGGTAACGTTTTCTTCAAAGTTTTTGGATGCCTAAGAGGAGGGGTCGACAGAGGGATATCCCTCATTCCTTGGCCGCGACTTCGACTCTGCGTCAAACTGCGATAACAACATTCGCAGTCCCGATGGCATCGGGCGGATCCGCAGCTGAGCTCCAGGAGCAGCTCAGCATGGACGGCGATGCGTCGCTGAGTCCCTTGGGACCTGACCCTCCTACTCCCCCGAGTAGTGCAACGGAGCTGTTACTTCCTGTTGAGGGATTTCGGCAGCTGCCGACTCAGGAGATGACCCTGTTGCAGGCAAACTCGGAGAAAAGACCAGGAGAGGGAGGAGGAACACTGCAGGCAAGCGGTGGTGAGAGTGGGGGAGGTGAAACCCGGGAAGGAGAGCGGGAACCCGGGTTACCTCATCTCAAGCCGCTTGTGAAACCGGCGGTGGTCACACTGGATTCCTTGTGGGGAGCAATTGAAAATCTTCAAACTGTATGTATTGGATTTATTTCCTTGATGGCTGAAGTTTCTACTAAAGTTAATAAATTGGAAATTGTTTCTTGTGATCAAGCGAAACAAATAGGAGATATTGAAAAATCTATAACTGAGATTAAATCTTTAAATAACCAGAATGCAAAGGACAAAGTTTTTCTTCTCTGTAAAATTGAAAACTTGGAAAACCAAAACAGGAAGTTTGGTGGTGTGGTGGATACCTGGAATGCACTTCCAGAGGACGTTATAGGGCAGAGTACAGTACTTGGGTTTAAGAAAGGATTGGACAATTTCCTGCTGGAAAAGGGGATAGAAGGGTACAGATAGAGGTTTACTGCACAGGTCCTGGACCTGTTGGGCCGCCGCTTGAGCGGACTGCTGGGCATGATGGACCTCAGGTCTGACCCAGCGGAGGCATTGCTTATGTTCTTATGTTCTATGTCTAAATTTAAAACTCCTAGGGAATTATTTAAGGACTTCCTGGTTTCCATATTAAAAATTACGGAAATGAATATTCCACCTTTGCAGAAGATTTATTATTTAAAAAGGACAATAAAGGAGTCTGATACAACTACTGAACAAGACTTAACAACTCTTTTGGAATCATCAAATCTTGAATTGTCCGGACGAGCTACATTGATAGTATCCCTGGTATTTTATCAGGATAAAGAAATGATTTTGAAATTGTATTATGGTTTAAAACAAGTTTCTTTTTTGGGAGAAAGAATATATATATATCCGGATGTTTCAAAATGGACTCAGACTAGAAGGAAAAAAATTCTCACATATAGGGATAAAGTTGTATCATTAGGAGCTTCTTTTCAGTTAAGATTTCCTTGTAAATGTTTTGTTGCATTTCAAAACAATAGATACATTTTTTATGATTCTCAGCAGTTACGTTTCATTTTAGAGGGTAAAGGTGTTTCATTTGCACCACAGTGATTTTCGGTATAACTCAAGTCCATTTTTATTAAACCATCGGCCTTCACTTAATTTCCTGTAAAACTTTAATATGTGATCTTTCCTGGAAGAATTTCTTTCTCTTAGTCTCCTTCCTCCCTTATTGAGGACTATGTTTAAATAAAAAGTATGGTTTACTTCTTTTTTGTTAATATATTGATCCAATAATGAAAATGGATTTATTTTGTATTATTTTTTTTTTTTTTTTGAATTATCATGATTACTAATATTGGATGTATTAATATCGTATATTGCCTGTTAAGCACAATTGTTGTTTATTTGAAAAATTTAAATGAAGAATTAAAAAAAAAAAAAGGAATGGTGCCCCGAGACAGAAGGTCGGTTGAGAGAGGCAGAGGAAGAGGATCCGCTACCAGATGCCTCACCACAGATGCCTGGGCCAATCCAGGACCACCAGAATCACTAGGCCTGGATGTCGAACAATGCGGAGAAGAACTCTGCCCACTAATGGCCACAGAGGGAACACATACAACAGACCATCCGTTGGCCATGGTTGAACCAGAGCATCCAGCCCCTCGGCCCGACCATCTCTGCGACGACTGAAGAAGCGAGGTGTTTTGGCGTCGACACTCATGGCTATCAGGTCCATGAGAGGCTGACCCCAAAACTGCACTATTAACTGGAAGGCCAAGTGGCTTAGATACCACTCTCCAGGGTCTAGGACGTGACGACTCAAAAAGTCCGCCTGCACATTCTCCACGCCTGCTATGTGGGAGGCCAAGATATCCTGAAGATGAGACTCTGCCACTATCATAAGCAGAGCCGCCTCCTGTGCCACCAAAGTCTCTTGGTGCCCCCATGACAAGTGACATAGGCCACCGCCGTGGCATTGTCCAAAAGAACCCTGACTGACTTGCCCATCAAGAAGGATCAGAAAGCTAACAGCGCTCTAGTCTCCAGAACACTGATCGACCAGGATGCCTTCTCCGTGGACCAGGTACCCTGACCTGAGTGACCTAGACACTGAGCTCCCCAACCGAGGAGACTGGCATCTGTGACAGGCACCATCCACTGAGGCTGATCCAGACTCGTCCCTTGAACTAGAAGGGAGGTCTGTAGCCACCAACGAAGACTGCAGCGAGCCAAGCCTCGCAGAGGAACAGGATGATCCAGACTGTGCCTCTGGCGTGACCACCTCCACAGAAGAGCATACTGAAGAGGACGCATATGGGCACAAGCCCATCTCATTACGTCTGGGGAAGCCGCCATCGACCCCAAGACTTGGAGGAAATCCTGCGCCCAAGGACATCGGGATGCTAGAAGCCGGCGAATCTGAGATTGCAATTTGCTTACCCGGGCCTCTGGGAGGAAGACATTTCCCAAGGAGGTGTCGAACAGAACCCCAAGGTACTCTAGGCGGCCCCAAGGGACTCCCTACCACAACAGAGGATCCAGCACAAACCTGCCCCTGTTTCTCCAATACAAGGGGAAGGTCATCTGAGGACACTGAGATGATGGAGGTGTTGCCCACTGAAATCGGGCCGGAAGCTGCTAAAACCGGGCCTCCAGAGATCTGTAGCATCTGGGAAGCCTACACTTTCCCAGCTGCTAAAGCCCTGCAGCCGTGGTAAGGGAATCCTCAGCCGTTCTGGCGGTAAGGAATCCTTTTTATCATGACCATCGGTGGCTGAGGAAACCCCCGCGTGGGCATCGGGGGAAGCCCGAGCTTCCCCACGATCAGTGGCCAACTTGCAAGGCACTTGCAGCGGGGTTCCCTAGCTACCGGCAACTGATGCCGACGAGGATTCCCCACCGCCTGTACAACACTTGCACAGGCTGGCTGCGAGTGCCTCGCGCCTGGAACACAATGATCACTTTTCCCCTTTCAAAGTGTTTATTGTACTGAAAACTGCTGTAGCTGTAAAATAAGTGCCGGTTAGTTGAGAAAAACACAGACAACAGTAATTTTAAAGGGAAATGAGCCCTTTAGACCAGCACAGCCTCAGGTTTTTGTTTTACTTCAAAACAGACTCCATTGACTCTCAAATCTGGAAGCCTGACCGGTATTGGTGGCCAGGCTGCCCAATAAGGCACCTCTACAAAAATGTGGGGAGAGGGACCCAGCACACAACCCGCCGGGTTTAACACCCCCGAGGTCAGATGGATCCCCAAACAGGACTTGTCCAGGTTCCATCCGGCACGCAAGGGGACCCAGGACTCCAAAAGCCCTAACAGGGGGAGCCAATTTAGTCTTACCACTCTGCTGGAGACTGAGAAAAGACTGGATTAGGAGGAGGAGCCTCAGCTAATATAGAAGTTTTGGTCTCAGTCTCCATCTGCTGGTCAAAGTGAGATATAACCCATCTGTGAAGATGCTGTGCACAGTGCAAGGATTCTGCTGCACAGGGGGATGAGAGGGATAGAAAGATGCTGCAGAGGAAAAGCACAAGGAGATGGGTGAGAGGGGAGGAAAGATGCTGCACATGTGGGGGAAGAGAAAGGAAAGAGGAAGAATTGGGGTGCAGGAGAGGAAGGGAGAGATGATCATGTACATGAAAAAAATAAGACCTACCCCTAAAATAAGCCCTAGTGCATTTTTTGGGCCCCGAATTAATATAAAACACTGTCTTATTTTCGGGAAAACACGGTAAGAGTACTACTAGTACTTATTTCTATAGCGCTGAAAGGCATATGCAGCACTGTACATTTAATATTCAATAGACAGCCCCTGCTCGGATGAGCTTACAATCTAATTTGGACAGACACAGGACATTTCGGGGTTGCGGAGTTTCTGGTAGAAGGTATGATACAATGGGTATAGGTATCTGACAGTGAGTGGGAGTCAAGAGTTGAAAGCAGCTTCAAAAAGTGGGCTTTTAGTTTGGCTTTGAATACCGCTAGAGACGGAGCATGACGTGTTGACTCTGGCAGCCTGTTCCAGGCATATGGCGTGGCAAGAAAGAAGGGATGAAGTCTGGAGTTGGCAGTGGAGATAAAGGGTATAGATAAGAGGGACTTACCCCATGAACGGAGTTCATAGGGGGGAAGATGAGCGAGGAGAGATATTCTGGCGCTACAGAGTGAATGCACTTTAATTAGTAAGAGGAGTTTGAACTGTATTCGCAAACGGATGGGGAGTCAATGAAGTGACTTGAGGAGGGGGGTAATGCGAGCATGGCAGCTCTCATGGAATACGAGTCATGTAGCAGCATTTTAAACGGATTGAAGGAGCGAAAGATGGATGAACGGGAGACCTGAGAGAAGTCCATTGCAGTAATCTGCAGTAACAGAATGAAGAAGTGATACGAATAAGGGGTAGCTAAAGGAAGCATAACCTAACCATTCTGTAAATCATAGGATAGCAGATAGTGAACTGGTAAGTTACAATGTCACCAGATTCAGCAAGGAAACTGGAAGTGGGCAAATGCAAAAAAAAAAAAAAAAAGAAAGTAAAAAATCCTCTGCACCAAATGACATGAAAAGCAAGGCAGCAGAGATGATCAGGTGTTCAAGCTAGCACTAAAATCTATTGGAAATCTACCTTTAAACAAAACAGTAGTAGTTCAGGCAACGGCCTCACCGGTTTGGTAGGAGTTTGAATTAGAGAATGACACGGTGGCGGCTACCCGCGTTTAGCCGTGGGTAAACCGCCAAAACGAGGAAGAAAAATTAGTGGCCTCTGCGGGACTGGGACAAGACCATTCACCGCCCCGTGGAGCGGTGAATGGACTTGTCCCCGCAGTGAGGCAATCAAGATCGCGCGGTCCCCGCCATCTCCCTCCCTCCACCTCACCTTTAAATTGGAAGAGCACTGCCGGTTGAATTTATGCCTGTCCGTGCGAAGAAAAAAAAAAAAAAAGCCTCTCCTTTCGCCATGCTGCAGCTACTAAAGCCGACAGGAAGTCTATCCGACGTCAATTCTGACGTTGGAGAGGACGTTCTGGGCCAGCCAATCGCTGCCTGGCTGGCCCAGAACGTCCTCTCCGACTCAGAATTGAGTCGGAAAGAAGACTTCCGGCTTTAGCAGCTGCAGCATGGCGGTAAGAGAAGGGGAAAAGGACGGAGGCTTTTTTTTTTTGAGCGGCAGGGAGGCAGTAGGCTGGCTTTGGCTAGGGAGGGAGAAAGGTAGACAGGCACAGGCAGGCAGGCAGGCTTCGGGGGTGGGGGTGGGACAAAGTGTGGAAGGCAGTGAGAGGGACATAGGAAGGAGGCACTAGGGGCACTAAAGACATGGGAAGGAGGCACTGGGGGCACTAAAGACAAGAAGGGGCACTAAGTACATGGGAAGGATGCACTGGGGCACTAAAGACATGGGAAGGAGTCACTGGGGGCACTAAGGACATGGGAAGGAGGCACTGGGGCACTAAGGACATGGGAAGGAGGCACTGGGGCACTAAAGACATGGGGAGGAGGCACTGTGGGCACTAAAGACAGGAAGGGGCACTAAGGACATGGGAAGGAGGCACTGGGGGCACTAAGGACATAGGAAGAAAAGAGGGAGGGAATAGAAAGGGACAATTCTTGGGCTTGAGTGCAGAAAGAAAGAAATGAAAGAAAGGATACACAGACAGAAGGAAACGCAACCAGAGACTCATGAAATCAATCACCAGACAGCAAAGGTAGGAAAAATGATTTTATTTTCAATTTAGTGATCAAAATGTGTCAGTTTTGAGAATTTATATCTGCTGTCTATATTTGTCTATTTTTCTATAATTACTGAGGTGACCGAGCTTGCGGAGATGGGGCGGAAACAGGGTTTTAAAATTTTAGTCCTAGTAGTTTGCCGGTCCACAAAATAATTCTTTTATTTCTGCCAGTCCATGAGTGTAAAAAGGTTGAAAACCACTGATGTAGAGTATGCCGGCTTTCTTTTTCGCCAAGCCGCGCTCGCGTTGATCAATCTTCTCCTCTCTTGCAACTTCCTGTTTCCGGTTGCGTCAGAGGAGAATATTGAACAAATGAGCACCCGCACATGCGGCTGGGCGAAAAAGAAAGCCGGCATACTCTACATCTAAGGTGAGATGGAGGGAGGGAGATGGCAGAACACTGCAGTTGGTCGGGTGTCTACTGTTTTTGTATCACTGCCTGCCTGCGCTCACGTTCCAGATCCTCCTGCATTTTTAGTGTGCACAATTGACCTGATTCGAGCTATAGGTGAACATGGGGGACACGTCATTGAAAGGGAGGACAAGTTAATTGATTTATTTTATGTTCGGTTTTTACTACAGGGCAGAGGCACTGAAACAGATTCTCAGTGCAGTAGTAGTAGTGGCAGGACTCTCTTCTGTCTTCATGGTGTTTCGCAGTACTGAGGCTTATATGGATGCTGCGGGGACGGTGACGGGGCGGTGAAAGGGATGGCGGTGACGGTGACGGGGCGGTGAAGGGAACGGCGGTGACGGGGCGGTGCAGAGGATGGTGGGCCGGGGACGGTGCAGTGACGGGGACAGATTTTTTTCCCCGTGTCATTCTCTAGTTTGAATCACAAAGTTTAGTGCTAAAACATGGAAGGCAGGCGTGAGAGTTTGATAACATATGAGAAATTGTATGGTTATCTATGCAGAATAGTATATAATCAATAAAGGAGACTCCAAAAATTGATGGATAAGGATAAAATATCCTATAAGTCAAGTTTTCATACCTGGCAGCAAGGAGAGATCCTTTGCAAGGGGCAAATAGTTTCTAAATCAAGGGTACTAAATGTTGGTCCTTTAAATCAATCATTATCCACTGGTGTTGCAATACACTACCCCCTCCATAATCGCAGTGGTTAGGGGCATAATAAATAAGAAAAATTTGTGAATAACTTTAGGGCTGACTCTGAACCACCCCTGCCCTCCCGGACCTCTCCGCACCTTACTTTTAAAGCCCCATGAAAGAGCCTTGAACTAAGTCTCGCGAGACTGCAGCGGGAACTCACAGCAGCCATTTTTCTGCATGGGGGGGCAGGAGCAGAGGAAGATCGCTCCTGCCCCGCCTTCAACGCTAGACCACCACGCTTTAAAAGTAAGGTGTGGAGAGGTTCGGGAGGCGAGGTGGTTTAGAGATTCATGAATTCATGAATCCTATACCCGTGAATATGGAGGGGGGAGTGTATATTACTACACTTTTCCTCTTTAGGAAGAGCAGATCAACCCTGCATTTAGAAATGGTTCTATTTTTCTGATACAAAGTCAGCAATGAAGACACACACACACACACACAAACAACTTTAAACATTTTACAAACTACAACTAAAATTCATACAATATTAGATAATGGCTTCATTTGTTTCCAGACACATATAGGCATCTAAAACCTGACATTTACCCTAGTACAATGATGCTCCTGCTGATTCTGTTATGATAAATGTGCAAAACCTCTGTAAATACATGAAGTATTTTTTCCTCTTATTTTAGATATCAGTTTATGGGTTTACTGGTTTTCAGAGATTCTAAAGCAGGGGTCTCCAAAGTCCCTCCTTGAGGGCCGAATCCAGTCAGGTTTTCAGGATTTCCCCAATGAATATGCATTGAAAGCAGTGCATGCCCATAGATCTCATGCATATTCGTTGGGGAAATCCTGAAAACCCGACTGGATTCGGCCCTCAAGGAGGGACTTTGGGGACCCCTGTTCTAAAGCGTACCTTATTTCAAATCACCAAAGCCTAGCATAAAACTCCCATCGATCATTACCTTAAGAGAAGTGATTTTCAAGCTGCTTGGAGATGCTTTCATGGGAGTTTCTTTGAAGCTCTCTGGGGTTGCCAGTTTCCCGGTTGCAGACGAAAAACTGGGCGCTATGGCAGCTTTGCCCAGGGATTGATGCTGGACTTGGTCGTGCTGTGGTGTTAACCTGAGCTTCTGCAGAAGATCCATGCTTGGAAGTGAAGAACCTGGAATACCGCTCAAGACAGGTGCCACCGCTGTTGGCATGAACTGCGGTTTGCCAGCCATTTGATTTTGTGACGCAGGGCTCAGTTCTGAAGCCGACTGGTTCATAAGTGGGGACATCTGTCTTACAGAAGGGTGCATTACTTGCATTAGACTATTATTAGTGCTGGTGCTCAAATTAGGCAGAACTGTTTCTGACGATGTGATGGCCAAATTAAGACTAGGGCTTAATCGAACAGGGCAGTTTGAAACATAGTGAACATCAGGCTGTATGGCTGGCATGGGTGCCACCAGCACAGGTGTAATACATTCATGTTGAGTCATACAACAGACGTTCGATTTAACACCGGAGCCTTCCACCTTTCCCACCGGTTGATGGACTGCCGCCGACTGCTCAAACGAAAAAGGTCCCAACAAGCTGTTGCCTCTGCTTGAACTGTCTGGCTGGCTGTTCTCCATTGTATTGGAATTCAAATACGCAGATATTGGTTGCTCCTTTGGTAAAGAGGTGCCAAATAATTCCTCTATTGTCAAATGTTTATGACCCGATTGGAATGCCTATAGAGGAAAGAAAGAGGGGGAGGGGACAAAACAATAATAAATCTTCAGATCCAAAAAAAAAAAAAGGGAACAAAATCACTACATAGATTTTATACATTAGAAAAATAATGCTAATAATAACAGGAACAGAAGAAAATTGTGTGTTATATGAGGAAGGAATAAAGGGCAGCCATAAGTAGAACGTAATAGGGTCGGTTATTTATTTTTTATTCCATCCTCCCCAGAGAGCTCAGAACGGGTTACAAGGTAACGTATATATTTGGACAAACGAGTTATAATGATAATAATTAGTCAAATGGGTTACAGTGACAAATGTATAGTATTTACTAACTCCCTCCCCCCTTTACAAAACTAGCACGGTTTTTAGTGCCGGCCGCGATAGTAACAGCTCCGACGCTCATAGGAATTCTATGAGCATTGGAGCTAAAAACGCTAGCGCGGATTTGTTTATTTATGCACTTTTCTATACCGTTCTCCCAGGGGAGCTCAGAATGGTTTACATCAGGGGTCTCAAAGTCCCTCCTTGAGGGCCGCAATCCAGTCGGGCTTTCAGGATTTCCCCAATGAATCTGCAGGAGATCTATGTGCATGCACTGCTATCAATGCATATTCATTGGGGAAATCCTGAAAACCCGACTGGATTGCGGCCCTCAAGGAGGGACTTTGAGATTCCTGGTTTACATGAATTTATTCAGGTACTCAAGCATTTTTCCCCATCTGTCCCGGCGGGCTCACAATCTATCTAATTGACCTGGGGCAATGCTCGGAGAGAGCGTGAGCCAAATGACTTTGAGCATGCGCAGATGCTCAAAGCCCAGCCTAGCAGAGATCGGCAGCAGGCTCTTCCGGCACCGGAACGTCGTGTGGGTTGATGCTGCGTGCTGGTGCCAGATCGCGGTAAGGGTTTGTTTTCGGGCGGGCGATGCCGGTTCTAGGGGGATGGGGGCTCGCAAATCGAGCCAATGCTTGGTTTGCGAGGCACGATTTGCAAGAGTGTTTTGCTCGTCTTGCAAAACACTCACAAACCGCGTTACTTGACTGTATTTTTCATTAGTAGCTCAAGTGGTTACATTCTGGCATCGTCCCCAAGGGGACTCAAAAGTTTGTACCCGAGGCAGTGGAGGGTTACGCAATTTAGTCAAGATCAAAAGGAGCAGCAGTGGGATTTGAACTCTGGCTTGGCTCCTAGTCTGCTGCTCTTACCATTAATCTATTACTGTCAACTGCTCCAAGACCAATTCAGTAGAGTACTACATTCTTTGCAAATCGCACATTAAAAAACTACTAAAAGATTTTTTCTGGTCACTGGAACATGAATAGATTATTTACGCATACTAAGGGCTCATTTTACATAGCCGCGCACCGGATTAGCGCACGCTACCTGGAAATCTACCGCCTGCTCCAAAGGAGGCGGTAGCGGCTAACGCATGCGGCAAATTAGCGCGCGCTATTCCGCGCGTTAAGGCCCTAGCGCGGCTTTGTAAAAGGCGCCCTAAGTATTGTTTAATTGTGCACAGTGTTTTTTTTATTGTCACCCGCTTAGTTGTAAGAGATAGAGGCGCACAGCGACTGTAAATTCGAAAAATAAGAAAAAACGCGGTGCTAGAAGGCACTTGGGGCAGAGCCTAAAAATACACGACTTCTAGGCTCCGCGGAAAAAAACGAACTGGAGACCACGAGGAGGGGATGCGCCCTCTAGTGGAGCAGGAAGGCACGCATGCGTGGTACAGCAGAGCAAACTTAAATCTTCAATCAAGTTTGCTTGAAAAGCTGTCCGCATCGGGGCTCCGTAGATGACGTCACCCACATGTGAGAATATCATGCCTGCTTGTCCTGGGATAATACATTTTAAAAACACAAAATATGGTTTCAAATAACTGCATCTCAAGTTCTATCTGACATCAATTGCAATCTGTTCCAAGAGTTTTTCCAATTTATGCAGCGTATCAAATTTGACATTAAAATCCCATTTGTTCATTAAAATCTACCGCCTGCTCAATAGGAGGCGGTAGCGGCTGGCGCGCGGGGCAATTTAGGGCATGCTGTTCCGCGCGTTGAGGCCCTGGCGCACCTTCGTAAAAGGAGCCCTAAGTTATCTTTTGTATATTTGCATATTTATAATAATTATTTGTTTACTTTGTATATTTATTTTGTGGTTTTTTTTATAATCTTTATTCATTTTAAAACACTTTCAATAAGTGGAAACAGAATAGATTAAACATTTAACGCTTTAGACATCACTTAAAATTTTAGAAGAATCATACAGATCATTACCCTCCCCCCACCCAACCTAATTTTATCATCAAAGTAATTATAAAATTTTATCATATTTTATCATATAAAATTTTATCATATAAATAAACGTAAATTACACATATATAAACAATCAGACTTATTTATCATTCTCAAAAATATCATCCTTCCCCCAATTACCATCCGTATAAATAATCAATTAAAATAACATTATATTCCTCAACCCCCCCCCCCCCCCGGATGCGCATTTTCTAACAATAAAAATCTTAGTTATAATAATTCTACAAAAGACGTCAATGGGGCCTATTCCCTAACAAATCAGCGTTCATTTTCTCATATTTATATCTTAGACATAACTAGCCCACCAAGTTTTTCCAGTTCCTTGTAATCAATTTTATATTTATAATAATTATTTGTATATTTATTTTGAAAAATAAAAAAATTTATGGAAAAAAAAAATCCCATTAGTTGCAGCTGTAGCAATTTAGAGGACTAAAAAGGCAGCATATCTAGGAGGAAGTGATTCCCTACTCCCAGCATTTTCCAGCAAGGGGAGCTCCAGGAGCTGAAACTAAGTTACAGATGCGTAACAAATTGCAAGTCAGGGAAAAGCAAAAGGCCATCTAAGGGTTCTGAGAAAGTTTGTAACCCCAAACTATTTTTGCTTACAAAACATCCTGCTTATTTTGTTATTGCTTTTATGATGTTAGAAAATAAACCACTTCCTTCTACATGCTGCAAAGGCCTTGCTGAAACATACCTTATCTTGCACTGGCAATGTTGCAGATGGAGATTCGGATATTTCTAGGCTTTCTGCTTTCAAGCAGTTTGCATTTTGCTGCATTACAGAACTTGAAACGATGCTTAAGTCACCAAACTGACTCTAGAAATAAGGCATAAATGTAGAAATATAATTGTTAGGCTTTGATACTGTTTGGATCACAAGCTACCTCACATACAAAAGAAAATCTCACTTCAACAATATAAATACCCCCTCCCCTCCTCTAGTGTAAGGTATGTATCGAACTTTAAAATAATTATGATGGTTTCAGCCTCTACCCCTTCAGCAGATTCTGCCTTCAGTTCTAAATAATTTTCGTAATAAAGATGGCCTAAGATCCAGGTTCAGACAAATGCTAGTGCATTTCTGGCCGACACCAAACACCCTATCACTTACAAATAGAGAATGACACGGTGACAAAATTCATCACCGTTCCCGTCCCCGCGGATAACCGCGGGAAATAATTCCATGTCATTTTCTAGTGTCTATTTCAACATCGGTCCTTCTACACCAGCATTCTTCAAAGCAAAGCTTGCGGGTCAGTGGTTGTGCCCAATTATATTCTGATTCTTCCCTCTCTCCTTAAAGAATGACATGAAG
This sequence comes from Geotrypetes seraphini, assembly GCF_902459505.1. Taxonomy (NCBI): domain Eukaryota; kingdom Metazoa; phylum Chordata; class Amphibia; order Gymnophiona; family Dermophiidae; genus Geotrypetes; species Geotrypetes seraphini. The sequence continues at coordinate 13,036,608 of NC_047100.1, forward strand.
ATGGTTTCCCACGGGGACAGGAACGGTGATGAATTTTGTCACCGTGTCATTCTCTACTTACAAACACTCTGCCTACCCTTCCCCTACCCCATCCGCCATCCTACCACCCAAAGGCCCCCCTAGACCTACCTTTAGTAGCCCTGGTGGTTTAGTAGGCTCTTCAGGGCAGGAGTGATCCCCAACTCGCTCCTGTCCATGCCGGCTGCAATCTCAAAATGGCTGCTTTGACTTTCTTCAGCAGTCTCATGAGATTGCCATGGGAAGCTGTGGCAGCCATTTTGATTGAGGAGCCAGAATGGGTAGGAGGGAGTCGGGATCATTCCTGCACTGTAAAGGCCACTTGACCACCAGGGCTTCTACAAAATAGGTTCAAGTGGTGGGAAGGCAGAACCTGAACATGGTTTTGGCTGAAATCAAGTGGCAAAATTTCAGCTGTATATTCATTCAGCGTTTTGGCTGAGAAGAAGCCTGATTCGGTTGCCCTCTAGTTCTAACTAATGATCTTGCCACCTGTCAGATAGGGATATTCAAATATTTGATTAGGGCATTCTAACTACAGCAAGGATCTGGTGGAGCACGATAGAGGAGTTTCCTCTAACTGCAGCTATATGTATTTTCAATATAGGACTATGTTGAGATCGGCACAGTTACTCCAATTGAATGAATAATGAGGGACATGGTTTAGCACTAAGAAGAAATTATGTCTTACCTGATAATTTTCTTTTCTTTAGTCATAGTAGATGAATCCAGAGATGAATACGTAATGTACACCAACCAGCAGATGGAGATAGAGAACACAAAACTGAGCTCTGTCATATATATGATGGTCTCACACATCAAGCAGCATTATGGGGTAAAGACCTTGAACAATTGCTTGTGCCTACTACCTATGGAGAATTCAGGAAACGCCTGAAAACATATCTATTCCTGAAATACTTAGGAAACCAACCTATTCAATCTTAGTCCTTAACAACCAAGTGCAAGAACCACCTGTCACTAAATCTGTACTTTGTTTATTCATTCAATCTGTAACTTTGTTTATTCACTCAATCTGTAACATTTCTAATCATTGTAAACCGCATAGAACTTCACGGTCCTGCGGTATATAAACTGTTATTATTATTATTATTCCTCTTAACAAAGTAGCAGATCAACATGAAAAACAAGTCGGCCCAGAACTCCCTCCTCACAGCTCCTTCATGCAACGCTGGCATCTAGTCCAAATCAAAGCTGCCCCAAGGACCAACTCCTAGGGAACAAAGGAGAGACTAAAGAAACCAAACAAACATAAAAGATGGGACTCTGGATTCATCTGCTGTGACTAAAGGAAAGAAAATTATCAGGTAAGACAATTTCTCCTTCTTTGTCATCAGCAGCAGATGAATCCAGAAACGAATGAGATGTGGCAAAGCAGTCCTCGGAGACACAAAAGAAGAAACACCAGGACCTTGGACCCCGAATGAACTATCCATTCTACCAAAGGAAAGATTGTAGCTTACATGCCAACCCTCAAAGAACGAGACCTGGTCCACTCAATGCAAGCACTAAACCTGCCAGGACAAACATGTCCAAGTACAGAGGCACACAAATTGAACCTAAGCCACCAGAACACCTGGAAGAGTACAAGAAGCACACAACACCCGAAAAGGAGCAGAGTGCAGCAGCCTGAAGCCAGGCCACGCTCGATAGCCAACTATGAATCATGTACGCTACTAGTGATGGAACAGTATGTGCGAAGCTATGCCGACCAGAGACAGGCAAACTTGTGCTCATCATTCAGAAATGGAGCCCTGCCAAACCACAAGGTGAACCCATGAACAACAGAGACAGAGCTATGCCAGACAGGCAGCCAGAGTTGAGCTTTGCTCCCCATCCAGAGATGGAGCTGAATCAAACAGGCAGGTGGACACTGCGTTCTACCTGCAGAGGTGGGGGAATGTCAAACATGCAGGCTGCACTGTGCTCTCCCTGCAGATATGGGAGCATTTCAGACAGGAATGTTATGCTGCGTTCTACCTCTGGAGCCTCCAGAGATGGAAGCTTGTCGAACAGGCTGCCGCTGCTGCGCTTCCCATCTGGAGATGGAGCCGCGCTGGATAGGCAGCTGGATCTGATCTCTACATTCAGATATATAGCCGGCCCTAACAGACAGCCTAAGCTACACTCTAGCACCTGAGATGGAGCCATACTGAACTGGCAGGCTGCACATCCACAGAAGAATCCGCACTGCACAGGCAACTGGAACTAAGCTCTACATCCATGTGCAACTTAGATGGGAGAATGGTTGAAATTTGGGGTTATTTGGGGAGTTGGTGGGTTCAGGTTGGGGAAGGGAGGTTGGGGGATGGGAAGCTAATGCAATTTTCATATTTACCAATCATGTTATTGATTATGCTGAGCGCTATTGTTCTTTTAATTGTCTGCTTTATTCTACTCTTGCTGGGCATCATCTTCTGGGGTCTGCCCTTGGAAGTTTCCTGGGTGGGAGCCATGCTGAACTGGCCATTAGGGCAGAGTCCCACCTCCAGGCCCTGAATCGAGCCAAACAAGAGCCATGTTCTACAAGCCTGGAGGGAACCAAGTTGAACAGACAAATGGAACTCTGCTCTATAGCCAGAGGCAGAGCCATGCTAAGCAAATAGGAAGTTCACCGAGCGGCTAAACAAAGTTGCACCCTACATCCAGAGATGGAGCTATGGAGCACTGCCAAGAGTTGTCGTGCTCTAAATCTAGAGAATGAACTATGCTGAACAGCTGAGCAGATTCGTGCTCTGCCCCCAGAGAAGGAGGCATGCCAAACATGAAACCTCTGCCTGGCCATCACATAGGAATCAGAATATGCCAAAGACCCGGCTATACTGGTGAGTTTACTGGCAAAGATTTTTTTTTTTGTAGTGAGGAGGGAGGCAGGGAAGAAGGGAGCCAGCCAGTAAGGAGGGACTCGGGGGTGTAGGGGCCTGGCACAACCAAGTGTACCCCAAGTTAGGCAACCTGAAACCTAAACCCCCCCAGCTCACTGAATTACAGGAGTCCATCCCAAAATGAAGCCAGGAGCATTGGATATGACCATCAGCCTCTTTTCTGACAGAATTTAAAAGTGGGACCTCAGACTCTCTCCAGACATTAAAAATTGGGTCCCGAACGCTCCCACTAATATTCAGCATTCAAACCTGGATTTCCAATGAATTTTTCTGCCAAAATTGAAATGCAAAACTTGGACCTCCAATGAACTTTCCCGCCAAAATTCACATTCATGACAAATAGACTTCCCTGTTCTCAATCAGGTCAGCACACAAACTTTCCCACCAAAAATTCAAATTTCTCGATCCACAGACTGCCCTGTTCTCAATCAGGTCCGTGAAGCCACTTTCAATTCCCCCCGTCCCCGCAGTGATCCTGAGCCGCAAACCCTCTTCCCTCAAGCCCCAGTGGCAGAAGCAGGCTGCAATCCTGAGCCGCGAACTTCCTCACTCCCTCTCTCCTTCTTTCCCTTCTTTACCCGAGCACAGCATCAGCAGGAGGCAGCCTCAAACCAGGCTACTCACATCCTGCACCGGCAGGGCCTTTCCTCTGATGCGTAACTTCTGACAACATCAGAGGAAAGACTCTGCCAGGGCTGGCCGCGAGCAGCCTATTTTGAGGCTGTCTCCTGCTGACCGGCTTCGTTTGGGTAAAGAAGGGCGAGAAGGAGGGAGGGAGTAGTGAAGGAGTTTGCAGCTCAGGACCACCACCTGCCTCTGCCAGTTCAGGGCTTGAGAGAGGGGAAGAGGGCTTTGCGGCTCAGGACCACTGCCATGCTGGTGCTTCGGGGCAGGAGGGAGGGGGATTCGTAGCTGCTTCAGGGTTTGAAAAAGGGAGGGAGGGAGGATTTGCAGCTCAGGACGCTGCTGCTGGTGCTTCAAGGGACTCTTTTTTTCACCAACCGGTGATTTTTTTTTGCCAGTTGGGCAAGAGTCCCTGTTAACTGAGACTCTAATGTAGTTCTTTATATGTACTGTACATAATTGATAGAAAAGTAGTTAGTTATTGATAGGTCCCACTTAAATTCCTCAGGATTTACTCACCAGGGACAAAATGCTAATTTCTTTTTCTTTTCTCAAGCCACACTAGTCTGATGTTCCATTTCCTACCAGCAGATAGAGGTATAGAGCTAAACTTCGTGCAATCCCTAGGATTACTCTACTGGAACTTTTCAGTTTTCCACTGTCAAACTGTGTAAGATCCAATGAGCCTCTTCAAAGCCCCAACTGCCACTGCAGCATAATTAATTTCAAGAATTGATCTCTAATCTAAATACACCAATCAACTTCCTCTATTAAATAGCGTTTATACATACACAGTGTATCTCCTCAAATTCGCTATTATAACTACACAATTGATTTAAATTTAAAATATTTAATATCTTTATAATGCATTAATACTTCCAACTATCCACAATATAAATAATTGAATATATAAAAACACTCCCATTCACCCCACTTTTATAAATGAAACCCTCCCATTCCTTTCAAACACCCCAAAATTCATTCATTCATTCATTGTCCAAATCCTATTATGAGTCTTTGTGCAAATGTTTGCCATTTTGTTCTCAGGTCTTATTCTTGTTTCAGAAATACTTTCTCAAACTCCATCATTTTGTCCAATTCTCCATACTTTCTTCTTCAAAAGCAAGTCAACCATTTCAGCCCGACATAGTTCTATGTTTCGCAGCCAATGCGTCTTCAGGGCTGAGGTCGGGGGGGGGGGGGTCTCCCTCCTACTATGACCGTGTTTCCCCCAAAATAAGACAAAGTCATATTAATTTTGGGTCCAAAAAACACACTAGGTCTTATTTTTGGGGCTGTCTTATTTTTTTCATGTACAACAATCTCCTCCACCTCAATTCTTCCTCTTTCCTTTCTCCCCCCCCCATGTGCAGCATCAGTCCTCCCCTCTCACCCATCCCCTTGTGCAGCAGAACCCCACCGACCCTCCCACCATGAGACTGACATACCTCCGCTCCGAGGCCTCCTAAAGCAGCAGAGGGGGGAGTTGCTGAATTGACGAGTCTGATTTTTTTCAGCAAATCAGGCAGCATTAGTGTCAAGGATGGAGTAAGGGAGTGTCAGAGACATTGGGAGGGGGGATTCAAGGGTAGACCTTAACTAGGGCTTATTTTGGGGGGTAGGGCTTATATTAGGAGCATCTTTAAAAATCATGCTAGGGCTTATTTTCAGGACGGGTCTTATTTTCGGGGAAACAGGTTGCATAACACAAATACTATCATTACCTATAAGCACATAAGCACATAAGCAATGCCTCTGCCGGGTCAGACCTGAGGTCCATCGTGCCCAGCAGTCCGCTCACGCGGCGGCCCAACAGGTCCAGAACCTGCGTAATAATCCTCTATCTATACCCCTCTATCCCCTTTTCCAACAGGAAATTGTCCAATCCTTTCTTAAACCCCAGTACCGTACTCTGTCCTATTACATCCTCTGGAAGCGCATTCCAGGTGTCCACCACCCGCTGAGTAAAGAAAAACTTCCTAGCATTTGTTTTGAATCTATCCCCTTCTAATTTTTCCGAATGCCCTCTTGTTCTTTTATGTTTTGAAAGTTTGAAGAATCTGTCTCTCTCCACTTTCTCTATGCCCTTCATGATCTTGTAGGTCATAGAGAAAGTGGAGAGAGACAGATTCTTCAAACTTTCAAAACATAAAAGAACAAGAGGGCATTCGGAAAAATTAGAAGGGGATAGATTCAAAACAAATATCTACCATATTTTCCCGCATATAATGCGCACGTTATACACGATTTTACAAACCGTGCATAACCATGCACGTTATACGTGTGAGCGCGTTTTACAATTTTTTTTTACATTCGGATCCGGCATTCCCCCTGCGAACCGGCATCCTGCCCCCCCCGCTCGCGTCACCCCCCCCTTCCCCCGCGATCCTACATCCCCCCCAGCACCGCAAATACAACTCTTACCCGATTGGGCACCAGCACCAATGCACAGCATGTGCCAGTGCCCGAAGATCCTCCCTCGTTGGTTTGGGCTGGGCTGGGCTGGGCTGGGCCGGGCGATGCGAGAGAGATCCTCCTTCTTCCTCTGCCGGGCTGGACTAGGCTTTGAGCATGCGCAAATGCTCAAAGCCTAGTCCAGCCCGGCAGAGGAAGAAGGAGGATCTCTCTCGCACCGCCCAGCCCAGCCCAGCCCAGCCCAAACCAACGAGGGAGGATCTTCGGGCACTGGCACATGCTGTGCACTGGTGCTGGTGCCGGTGCCCAATCGGGTAAGAGTTGTATTTGCGGTGCTGGGGGGGATGTAGGATCGCGGGGGGGGAGGGGTGACGCGAGCGAGGGGGGGGAGGATGCCGGTTCACAGGGGGAATGCCGGATCAGATTATCTCGGATCAGAGGGGGAGAGGGGGTGACGCGAGCGGGGGGGAGCATGCCGGTTCGGAGTATGCCGGTTCGGAGTAGGCGGGAGGAGGTTTTAGCATGCGCGGTATACGCGTGTGCGCGCTATATTAACATTTTATTACATAAATTTGTGTTCCCCGCGCGGTATACCCGTGTGCGCATTTTACACGGGTGTGCGGTATATGAGTGAAAATACGGTGCTCACATTTTTAACATCCATACTAACATTTTTATTAAACATCCTAACATGTTTGTTAAATATTTATAAACATTAACCCAATCCAATCTATAAAACTACCTTTCCAGCCTGAACATAGGTAAAATGGGCCCCAGAGGCTCCTCTGAACTGGTTTGTTCTGACAAAATATATATTACCTTAATCTAACATGTTGATGTCTTTGAAGCTGCTAAACCCTTGCACAGTCCATGGAACAGTCCAATTAAATAATCCGAGACACAGAGATCATTTGTTTGGTGCAAAACCCTGCACATCGCTTATGAAGCTTTCTGGGCCGAGTGTCCATTCTCTGGTCCACGAATGCAGAAAAGTAAACCTCTGATCCAAATGGAATGGGGGAAATCAACTTTGGCAGAAAAGCCACGACAATGTGGACGGAGATGTACTCGAGTATAGGTCCAAATAGGAGCGGGCCTGTAACCCTGAAGCCCTGCGTGCTGAACCACTAGCAACCAGGAAAACTCTCTTCGTCGTAAGATCTTTTAGAGAGGTCACCGCCAGTGTCTCAGACAAGACCCGCAAGAACATTCAGCATGAGGTTCAAGTCCAATGAAGGGAGAAAAAGGAAAACTGTAACACTCCTTTTAAGAACAAGGCATCCAGCTGTGCCACCTGAAAAGGGTGGCTGATTTTCCCTAACAGGCAAAAGCAGCCACCTGAACCCTTAATGAGCCAAGATCCATTCCCTTACTGAAACCCGCTCCTGCAAGAAATCTATCCCAGCCAGCGACTCTGCTCGCCAAGAAGAGAACACTTTGCATTCCAGCATTCAAAGACCTCCAGTGCTACACCTTAGCTCTTTACTTCCTGTCTGTTAACATCACGCCAACAGCGTTGTCTGACATCACCCACATCACTCTGCCTTGCAAAATGGAAAAAGCCATAATCTGCAGTGAAACTTCCTGCCCCTGGCCTTTTATCGATACTATGCATTCAGAAGGTTCAAGGGAACCCCCTCAGATCCATCCACATGAACCCACCAGGTGAGGCTCCTCCAAATCCCTCCCCCCCTCTAAGGAACTGGCACCCTGGCCTTGAAATGCTGAGACCATGGAAACCAGCATGGCAGCAAGGCCCCTGAAGGGGTTGCATATGAGCTTGTGCCCACATGGCAAGCTATCACCTGAGGACCCGAGGAAATTCTCATGTCTGCGGGGCCAGTAAAGCACAAAGGCTTCACAGCTGGGACTCCTCAGCGAGGAACACCATTCTCCAGGCTACATTTCAACCAGTGAGAAGGAAACAAGTTCTTTGTTCAGTTCACCACCAGCCCAGGCCTTTCAGGAGGTAGCTGTTCTGGACTCCTTTTCTGAATCAGCCAGTCATTGAGAGGGCGTACACTCTGATGCCTTGAGAGCGGAGCTGTGCCACTGCCACCACCATTACCACCATCACCAAAAGGTGAGAAAGGCCATTGTGAAACTAAACAAGAGTGCATGGAACTGAAAATACTTCCCCAGCACACACACAGGAAAAAAAAACAACACTTGTGAGCTGCTCGGATGGAAAAGTGAAGGCGGATCCAGGGAGGTAAGAAACTCATTGGCCAAATGGAAGTGATGACTGAATATTGTGTCTCTATCTAAACTAAACTAAACTAAACTAAATCTTGGGTTTATATACCGCATCATCTCCACAAAGTGGAGCTCGACACGGTTTACAGGGGTTGGGATAGAACGGAACTCCAATGGAATTATAGATGTAAGGGCTTAGAGTACCAGAGAGAGGGAGAGGTTACCTTTTGGAGAAGAGCCAAGTTTTCAGATGCTTACGGAATAGTTGAAGGGAGCTCAAGTTATGAAGAGGGGAAGTGAGACTATTCCAGAGCTGAGTAATTCTGAAGGGGAGGGAGGACCCTAGTTTACCAACATGGGAGATGCCTTTTAAGGAAGGGAAGGATAATTTTAGTTTTTGCGTGGATCTGGTGGAAATTGGATTTGAGGAATTCCAGGATATAGAGGAATAAGAGGAAACCACAGCATTGACACCCTTAAGATCTAGCCCCCTTGGCTCCACAAGGTTTCCCCCTCCCCTAGGGACTGCTGTACCTTCTTCATACAGCACTGATAGGGGAGCTAGAGAGAAAATGGCTGTTGATCCCGTAAAACCTGTTATGGGCTTGTGTGCTACTGGCTGGTCACTGGCAACACTGGCAGTGCCCTATTCAGCCTTCCCTAACCCACTGAGGAACGTTTCTGCCAAAGGAAGCTGTCAGTTGAAAGATGGAAAATTGGCAGCTGGGCTGAGCTGTCAGTTCCTGCAGGCAGTGTAGGGTCTTGATGGCCAGCATGTCTAAACACATGGTCAGCTTGCCTGGGCCAATGGACTCCTGCACATGCTCCAACATTCCCTGGGTCCCCCTGTTGTCCAAGTTTATTAAAAATTTGATACAACGCCGACTCAAACTTCAAGGCGGTGTACAGTAATAAGAAAAGGGGTTACATAGGACTTAAATTTATTACTTGAGATGAACTGGGACAAAGGGAAAAAAGGAAGAACTATAATCTTGAAAGTAAGGGACATAAAAGGAGAAGACAATAGGGAGGGGGGTGGGGTGAAAATCAAATAAAGTTAGGAAGCCCGGATAAACTTTTCTTTTTATAGGACCTAGTCTACTCAGAGCCTCAAGGCACAGTCAGGAAGGGAAAGTGAGGAAAAGGATGGGAAAAACCCTTTGTGGTCAGAGCCTGCCTCCCAGCAGGCTCGCGAACATGCTGGCAGTGGGCTACAGAGGCACAGTGCCGTGCTTGACTGGTCCCAGCTAACGGACCAGGCGCAGGAGAAAGGCTATTAGGGTTGACCATGGACCTGTCTTATGGCTAGCTGGCCAATGCACTAGTACCATCCTAAATGACTTTTACCATCTGGGTTTGTAGAGTCCTGGGTTTTGCTCGTTTTCAGCGAAGAAACTGCTGTGCTGTAATCATTTAGCCCGTTTTTTTGGTTTGTTTGGGGTTTTCTTTTTTTTTTTTTAAGAAAGTTTTACACTATATGCAGCAGCGACTCTTATCAATGTTATCTGACTTCTGTATACTTTCCCCCAGTGCAGTGCAGTGCAGTGCCTTTCTGGCTGGTTTTACAGGTACACATACACATAGACCACAGACAGATTCCTTACTCGCTCATACTCATCCTTGGCTTTACTGAGCATTTCCAGAATATCTATGGGTCTCTCTTCACTGCAGCCGTTTGTTATGCTGGGACTCTTCCTGTATTGAGAGATTTGCTGAGCTCTTCCAGCTTCCTGCTCCACCACTCTGAAAAGAAACAGATCATCATAGAGGAATTTCTTTTCCCCTGCTAATGACAATGATAAACAAAAGAACATCTCACCCTTCCTATTTAAATAACTTTAGAAGCACATAAAGTTAAGAACATAAGAATTGCCATACTGGGACAGACCAAAGGTCAATCAAGCCCGGTACTATCTGTTTCCAACAGCGTCCAACCTAGGTCCCAAGTACCTAGTTAGAACCCAAGTAGTAAAATAAGATTTTATGCTGCTTATCCCAGTGGATTTCCCCAAGCCAGCTCAATAATGGCCTATGGACTTTCCTTTTAGGAATTTATCCAAACCTTTTTTAAACCCTGCTAAGCTAACTGATTTCACCACATTCTCCAGCAACAAATTCCAGAGTTTAATTACATGTTGTGTGAAGAAATATTTTCTCTGGTTTGTTTTAAATCTACTACTTAGTAGCTTCATTGCATGCCCCTCCCTAGTCCTAGTATTTTTGGAAAGGGTAAACAAGCCAGGTTGTATCATTCATCTGCTATCAGATTTAATTGTAATTGATATCATTAACTAGGTTTATACAATTCTGTTCCGACAGCCTGCATAAATCATTCAATTACTAGACTGCTGAAGTGCTTGTCCCCTGCAAATAAACAAAATACAGTCAAACCTCGGTCTGTGAGTAACGCAGTTTGCAAGTGCTTTGCAAGATGAGCAAAACATTCTTACAAATTGTGACTCGCAAACCGACCGTTGACTCGAATTGCGAGCACCCCCCCCCCCCCCAAGAACCGGCATCACTCCTTGCCCGCCCGCCCGAAAAGAAGCCTTACCCCATCTGGCACCGGCACGCAGCCCACAGGACATGCCAGTGAACGAAGATCCTTGCTGTTGCCTGGGCCTTGAGCATCTGCGCATGCTCAAGGCCTTCTGGCTCTTGCTCTCTCTGAGATTTTCAGAGATCTCCATGAATCTCGAAGACAGCAAGAACCAAAAGGCCTTGAGCATAAGCAGATGCTCAAGGCCCAGGCAACAGCAAGGATCTTTGTTCACCGGCACCAGCACGTCCTGGGGCTGCGTGCCGGTGCCAGATGGGGTGAAGCTTCTGTTTGGGCAGGGGGTGCTGGTTCGTGCACAGGGGGGGGGGGGGAGCGGAGCAATGCCGGTTCTCGGAGGGGTGGAGCAGCGCCGCTGGCCTCAGGGATGGGTAGGAACAAATCAAGCGACTTTCCCTTACTTCCTATAAGGAAACTCACTTTGATATACAAGTAATTTGGTTTACGAGCATGCTTCTGGAACAAATTATGCTCGTAAACCAAGATTCCACTGTACTAGGTCATATGCTTTACTAAAAGGAGCTCTTCAAGGATCATTTTCTGGAATCTAAGTCTCAAAATGGAAAAATGTTTTGCTTTGTAAATCTGAAAGGCACTCAGGCCTGGATTCTATACACAGCACTGATGGAGGCGGTCGCCAATCATAGTGCCATTTATAGAACTGCACATTGTGGAAAAGTAGGCATCAGAAATGTAAGTCAGGGTTTTCAAGGCCTACCTTTCCGGCGCTTACCTTTCATATGAATCATGCCTACAAAGGAGCTTTATGACACCTGACACCACTTCCAGCGTTAGCCACATCTACCGTGGCATACTGGCAACTACATTTTTTTTCTTTTAAATGCTTTTTTTCTTTTTTAAAATGGCGTTTTCAACTTAAGTTAAGCGCTGGTAGGGTGCAATTTATAGAATCCAGGCCTCAACGAACAACAGGTCTGTTGTAATGAATTGGATGAAGATCCTCTTTCATCCGCTAACTCTGAACATACAGATTAGGGACTTAACACCAGATACAAGATTAATAAATGTAACAAAATTCAAATTCTTTGCAAGAGGCGATCATACTTTGTTTTTAACAATGGAGGCTGTGTAAGAACATTCCAAAATACAGACTGACGGATGCAACATCTGAAGAACATACCGAGTTAAAATCAAAAGTTGAAGCATAGTACTAGAACTCTGCAATATTTTAGGCGTAAAACTCATAAGCAAGCTGTTATATACTTTAGCATGCCTCCTTTACTTTTACAAAACATTTACTTACTCTTCTGAGAATGGAATTTTTTTATTTATTTATTTAAAAAACTTCAACAGTATAGGATAGCAGCTAAACAAACAAAGGACCTGGAGATCCTTTGAAATGTGGTGAATGAGCACTCAGATACAGGCTTAGGTCTAGTTAGGAAGGCCAAGTTTTGGCCCTTAGGCCCCTCCTCGGTGTATCATGTGATACACAGGGTTGGGCCTAGAGCTCTGATTGACTCAGACGCCTCATGATCCTCCCCTGGGAGGGGCCTAAGGCATCTGAGCCAATCTGGGACTTCCTTAGGAAGGAGACTAAGGAAGTCCCCGACTGGATCAGACGCCTTATGCTCCTTCCCTTGGGAGGGACCTGAGGCGTCTGAGCCAATCAGGGCACTAGGCCCCTCCCCGTGCATCACATGATGCATCAGGGAGGGGCCTAAGGCCCAGTGGCGTAGCAGGCCTGGCAGAGAAGCAGGAGGTGTTTGCAGTTCCTCCTGCTCTCAACACAAGGTATGGATATTGGGGAGGGGGCATTGTAGTGACAGGAGGGAGTGGGCATCCCTCCTACCATATTTAAGTTTTGCGCGGGATGGGGGAGCGTCAGGTGGCAGGAGGGAATGGGCAACTCTCTTGCCGGTTTTTTCGGGGAAGCAGGTGGGCCAGCAGAAGATGTGGCAGGATGGAGTGGGCATTCCTCCTGCTGGTTTTTTTCAAGGGAGTGGGCAGACGAGCGAGCAGTCGCTCAGAGGGTGGGGGGGGGGGAGGGCTGGGCAGACGATTGTCAGCTTTTTTTAATGGGACATATGGTGCGCATTTAAGTCGCGCAGAACATCTGTCCCATTAAAAAGAAAAAAAAAAGCAGAAACTTCTCCTGTCACTACTGTCATGGCTCTTCACCAACTCATATCGCTCACTGAGCGATTGAGTCGGTGAGTTTGCAAGCAAATGATTTGCTCCTCTGTGCAAATCATTTGCATACAAAGTTGATAGTGAATCAATTGCTGTTGAAAATCGCCCAGAGAATCGGCCAACAGCGATTGAGTCGATATCTTTAGTGAATCTGGGTCTTTGTCTCTTGTTTTAGAATTGAAAGAATGTTGGATGATTGATATTTCTTTCCTATCACCTGCATTCCCTTCCTCTCTTCATTGTGTGTTTTAGTATGCATACTGCCCTAGATCCTTGAGTGATAGACAGTATATCAAATCAATAAATAATATTAACATTGATTTTTAAAATTTTTATTTTTTATGTTTGTGTCTCTCTGAGAGTACTCTATTTTTAATTTTGATTTTATTGGCAATGTGGAGGACTTTCAAATAAAAATTTGGATTTATTTCATTGATCCACCGCTTTGTAAAAACGGTTAAGAAAATATTTCTGTACAAATTGAATGGCTACCAATATGCCAACCACATCTAAAAGCTACATTAGACAGGGCCTGATTGTCATAGGCTTATATGATGAAACATTCAACATTTACATCCCAAACTCCATGACGGTCAGAATGCTGTTATACTGAATTCAAAATTCATGGAGGAAAATTCTGTACACAGCTGTCAGAAAGGAGCTATTCTACCACTTTTATTTGGAAACACAGCATTTAAGTGAATAGGTCAACTTGTTCATAAAGCTGAAATATATACAAACCAAATGTTTAGGGCTCTTCAGCTTGGAAAAGGGACGGCTGAGGGGAGATACGATGGAAGTCTCCAAAATCCTGAGTGGAGTAGAACGGGCACAAGCGGATCGATTTTTCGCTCCGTCAAAAATGACAAAGACTAGGGGACACTCGAAGTTACAGGGAAATACTTTTAAAACCAATAGGAGGAAAAAAAAATTTCACTCAGAGAATAGTTAAGCTCTGGAACGCGTTGCCAGAGGTTGTGGTAAGAGCGGATAGCGTAGCCGGTTTTAAGAAAGATTTGGACAAGTTCCTGGAGGAAAAGTCCATAGTCTGTTATTGAGAAAGACACGGGGGAAGCCACTGCTTGCCCTGGATCGGTAGCACTCCTTGGGTTTTGGCCAGGTACTAGTGACCTGGATTGGCCACCGTGAGACCGGGCTACTGCGCTTGATGGACCATTGGTCTGACCCAGTAATGCTATTCGTATGACAGAAGTAAATAATACTGAACATAAACAAGCATTGTACCTAATTTAAAAGAATTTGTTTCTGCAACCCCACCTCACGTCACATGAACGGCCTCTTTCAGAAAGTCGCCCAGCAACAGCCCCGAAGCCCTTTAAATCTCTATGGGCTTTGGGGCCGCTAGCGCGGCATTGTAAGAGAGACCATAACAACGGTGAAATGACTGAACCCCACCCCCCCCCCACTTTACAGGGTCAAATTTATTAAATTTCACCTTCTCCTGATGACTAATTTCAGTTATTTTTTCAATATGATAGAAATATGTTTACGTATGCTGATTTTGCATAAAGCGCGATTCTTCAGGTTTAATTTATGAAGTAACGGACACACACAAAATAAAAAAAAAAAAAGAAATGTTTTAAATGTTCACACCTGACAGAAAAAGGCTGTGCATTACAACCTTTACAGTATGTCACATTTCATTCTAAACATTTATTGAAAAACCTGTCGCTTACCACAATTATTAGCATGATCTGGATTATGGTTTTTTTTAGTATGACTGCACTACTATGTTCTTTTCTCAGCATGGCTAGAAGGGCACAATGCGAACACATAATAGAGCCATTTTCTACCACCAGACATGTTGTGCATTTGTGCTACTTAGAAGCTCAGACTATAATTTCTCTAGAGCAAACTGCTGCTGGGCAACTCGCAAAAATAATAAACACCACACGGGAGATCATAAGGTTTATTTCTATTTTTGTGGAAGGCTTTCGGCAGCAATCAGCGGCATAGCAAAATCTTACACACTTGCTATTTTACATTGAGAAAAAGATTGTTTGGGGTTATTAGATCAAGTGGGCACGATTTAAATTAACAGCCAACTGTTTGAGGGACGTGCGTTGAGACCACTGCTCTATAGCAGGGATCTCAAAGCCCCTCCTTGAGGGCCGCAATCCAGTCGGGTTTTCAGGATTTCCCCAATGAATATGCCTGAGATCTATGTGCATGCACTGCTTTCAATGGGGAAATCCTGAAAACCCGACTGGATTGCGGCCCTCAAGGAGGGACTGACACCCCTGGTCTATATGATTAGTTTGTCTTGCATTTTGCTATTTTACTTCTATACTCTTGCTTTTCCGTCCTATTATATCTGGTTAGGGCCCGGGGATATACCACAGGTTACCCTTTTGGGTTTCAGTTTGTGACAACTTTCCTTTGAGGGGTCTATGATCTCCTGGGTTGTGAAGTTGTGTGAACTGAGGGTCCATCCCACCATTTATCTTTTGGTCCATTGAATTGTACTAAATTTTGGTGGTTTTAGGTCTTGCTGTCGCTACACACAGTATATATATATTTTTTGGAGAGATCTGTCTATCTTCTGATTTACCATAGCCAATATTTCCCACTAATATTCAACTGTGAATAAGGTAGTAACAATACTATTAAGAGAGGTAGCCTCAGTCATGGAGCCTACACGTAGCCATTCAATGACTGGGGAATTCAGCGTAGCTGTACTTGCTCCTTTAATCTCCAATCATTGGCCTCACTCTCATTATCATTAATCAAACTTACTAAAATTCAAATCCTTATTATTATTTCTTATTTTATTTTTAATATATAAACCCTTAAAATAATC
Organism: Geotrypetes seraphini; assembly: GCF_902459505.1. Lineage (NCBI taxonomy): Eukaryota > Metazoa > Chordata > Amphibia > Gymnophiona > Dermophiidae > Geotrypetes > Geotrypetes seraphini. The sequence goes on from NC_047100.1 coordinate 13,052,296, forward strand.
TTCATACACTCCCTATCACTTCCTATCATTCATCCTTATTCACATGTTTGAGACTACACTATCTTTATTTTTTATCTTCATATCTTTATAGAATACTTCGTTTCAATATTATATATTCATTAGATAGTGGCTTATACCAGCCTATATATCAATTAGACAGCACTTGTATTTCATAGCTAATTCAAGCCGACTTATCTTTAAAGCAGCATTCAACTTAAATCAGCACTTGTATTTCACGAATATAGCCAACGTGGCCAGCGTTTCGTGGGCGAAACTTCACGCTCACTGCATCAGGGCCAAATTATTTTGGAAACAAGATGTGCTCAAAGTGCATTTAGACCACTAACTAAATGCACTTTGAGCACATCTTGTTTCCAAAATAATTTGGCCCTGATGCAGTGAGCGTGAAGTTTCGCCCACGAAACGCTGGCCACGTTGGCTATATTCGTGAAATACAAGTGCTGATTTAAGTTGAATGCTGCTTTAAAGATAAGTCGGCTTGAATTAGCTATGAAATACAAGTGCTGTCTAATTGATATATAGGCTGGTATAAGCCACTATCTAATGAATATATAATATTGAAACGAAGTATTCTATAAAGATATGAAGATAAAAAATAAAGATAGTGTAGTCTCAAACATGTGAATAAGGATGAATGATAGGAAGTGATAGGGAGTGTATGAAGATTATTTTAAGGGTTTATATATTAAAAATAAAATAAGAAATAATAATAAGGATTTGAATTTTAGTAAGTTTGATTAATGATAATGAGAGTGAGGCCAATGATTGGAGATTAAAGGAGCAAGTACAGCTACGCTGAATTCCCCAGTCATTGAATGGCTACGCGTAGGCTCCATGACTGAGGCTACCTCTCTTAATAGTATTGTTACTACCTTATTCACAGTTGAATATTAGTGGGAAATATTGGCTATTGAATATTATTTATAATGTTTTCCCATTGGGGATCTTTATATAGTATCTTCTGATTTAGCCATTTCTCCTATTGGGTTACTTTTGGTGTAAAGATCATATTAAAGCCACACAATTGCAGGATCTGCAGGGCAAGGAAAAGGCACTGTGGATCAATATGGAAAGAGGGTATGGTAAATATATTTACATTGGTGTGATATACTGGCCTTCTTCACAGATGGAAGAAGTGAACAGAGATTTTATAGCAAACATTCAGAATATATCTAAAAAAGGGAAGTTTTACTAATAGGTGATTTTAACATGCCGGATGTTGATTGGGGTATCCCTTTTACGGGGTCTTCTATAAGTAGGGGGATCTTGGATTGTCTACAAGGAGAAATGTTCCAGAAGTTGGTAATGGAACCCACACGGGATGGGGTCATACTGAACTTAGTGTTTTTGATGTTACAGTGGGTGATCATCTGGCATCCAGTGATCACTGCATGGTAGTTTAATATTGAGATGGGTATAGAGAGGGCTCATTCAAAAAGTAAAGGTTCTAGACTTTTAAAAAATGAACTTTGTTCGGATAGGGGATTATGTCAAGGAATTGTTGTCTGGATGGGAACATCTGGAAAGAGCAGAAATGCAGTAGGCAAAACTGAAAGGAGTAATTGTAATTGTAAGGGCGACACACCTTTTTGTGAGTCAAGTAAGTAAAAGTAAGAGGAAAAGAAGGCCGCTTTGGTTCTCAAAAGTAGTAGATGAGGAGGTAAGGAATAAGAGGTTAGCTTTCATAAACTACAAAAGATCGCAGAAAGAGGAAGACAAGCAAAAATATCTGGAAAAGTTAAGAGACTCTGGTCAGTAGTCAGGAAAGCAAAGACAGAAAAGGAAGAAAAAACAGCTGATATGGTAAAACGGGGAGACAAAACATTTTTTTACATATGTCAGTGATAGGGAGAAGTGCAAAACTGGCATTGTGAGACTCAAAAGTGAAGAGGAGACATATGTAGAAGCTGATAAAGAAAAGGCTGAATTGCTTAACAAATATTTGTATTCTGTGCTCACGACTGAAGCACCGGGACCGGAACTGCAGAAGACAAACACGAATAGTGATGGATTAGTGGTGTACCCTGACAGAATTTCACAGGATTGTGTTAATGAGGAGCTAGCTAAATTAAAGGTAGACAAAGTGATGGGACCAGATGGTGTACATCCAAGGATGCTGAAGGAACTTAGGAAGTTCTGGTGGCTCCGCTGACTGACCTTTTCAATGCTTCTCTAGAATCTGGAGAAGGGCAGATGTGGTCCCTCTACACAAAGTGGAAGTAAGGAAGAAGTAGGGAATTACAGGTCAGTAAGTCTGACTTCTGTTTTAAACAAATTAATGGAAACAGAGAATGGTGAAGTTTCTGGAATCTGATGGATTACAGGATGGAAGACAACTTGGATTCACTAAAGGTAGGTCTAGTCCAGTGGTCTCAAACTTGTGGCCCGGGGGCCACATGTGGCCCACCAGGTACTATTTTGCGGCCCACGGTCTGTACTAGTGCTGCCCACTCTTTGCAGCATCCTCCAGCTTCCTCCCTGGTCTCCTGCTCTTACCTTTAGATAATTACCGCAGCCTGCAGAGAGGATTGCCAGTACTGTAGCATCCTTGCAGGCTGCCATCATCCTCAGCAGCACATTCCCTCTGCCGCAATCCTGCCCCTGACATCAGAGGAGGGGCGGGACCGCGACAGAGGGAATGTGCTGCGGAGGCCGATGGCAGCCTGCAAGGAACGCTACAACACCGGCAAGTCTCTTGCAGGCTGCAGTGATTAGCTGAAACTAATGGATGCAGCAAAGAAGGGGGGGGGACATGCAGGCCTTCAGGGGGGGGAGAAGATTTATAAACTATAAAGAGTTTTACCTCATGCAAAATTGTCATTTCTTTAATAAGACATTAACTATTTTTTCTGCGGCCCTCCAAGTACCTACAAATCCAAAATGTGGCCCTCCAAAGAGTTTGAGTTTGAGACCACTGGTCTAGTCAGACAAATCTGATCAATTTCTTTGATTGGATAGAGGGAATGTGCTAGATGCAGTGTATTTAGATTTTAGCAAAACCTTTGACAGTGTTCCACACAGACGTCTAATAAACTGAGTGCCCTCGGGATGGGCCCCAAAGTGATGGGCTGGGTTAGAAACTGGTTGCGTGGAAGACAAGAGAGGGTAGTGGTCAATGGATATCGCTATGAGGAAAAAGATATTACCACTGGTGTGCCTCAAGGTTCTGTCCTTGGGCTTGTTTTTTTTGTTTGTTTGTTTTTTAACATTTTTATAAGTGATATTGATGAAGGGCTGTAAGATAAGAGTTGCATTTTTGCGGATGATACCAAAACCTGAAATAGGTTAGACATCCCGGATAATATGAACAACATGAAGAAAGACCCAGCAAAGCTTGAAGAATGGTCTGAAATTTGGCGGGTATAATTTATTGCTAAGAAATGCAAGGTAATGCATTTGGGCTGCTAAAACCCAAAGGAATGGTACAGTTTAGGGGGGCGAAGAAATGCGTGATCTTCGTCATAAGGCATATGGGGGCACACTTAAAGATCTCAATATATATACTTTGGAGGAAAGGTGGGAGAGGGGAGATATGATAAAGACGTTTAAATACCTACGTGGCATAAATGCGCATGAGTCGAGTCTCTTTCATTTGAAAGGAAGCTCTGCAATGAGAAGGCATAGGATGAAGTTAAGAGGTGATTGGCTCGGGAGTAATCTAAGGAAATACTTTTTTAAAGAAAGGGTGATAGATGCATGGAACAGTCTCCCCGAAGAGGTGGTGAAGACAGAGACTGTGTCTAAATTCAAGAAAGCGTGGGATAGTCACGTGGGATCTCTTAGAGAGAGGAAGAGATAATGGTTACGGCGGATGGGCAGACTGGATGGGCCATTTAGCCTTTATCTACCACCATGTTTCTATGTATGTAAACCACTTTGATTGTAACCACAGAAAGGTGGTATATCAAATCCCATCCCCTATCCCAGGTAGTGAGATTATTTTAAACTTTGCACTTCGGTGTTCTCACATTCTTAATTTTCAGTATTTTTGCATAGGATTGCAGCAGCTAGTTTCACCATATTGATTCATTCTTTGTATATTGATCTTCAATCGTGCTGAAGTCGCTTCAAAACGGGCAGACCTCAGCCTCTTGTCTTCTAAATGGGCATCAAGTGTTACAAACATTACTCCAGCTGTCATGGCTTTACACTGGTTGCTCACTGAATGGTGAGCTAGATTTACAGTTGCCTGGATGATTTATAAAGCACCGAGTTTAGCCTTCAAGTTAGAAACAAAATGTTTCTTGGTTATCAATTGGTCACAGCACCGAAGTCTCAAAAGTAGGGTTTTCAATGCAACACAATGCCTTTTCACATTAGATGTTTCTTGAAGCTAAAATCTTTTTTTAAAGGCCAAAAATTACGTGATTTTATTATGCACTTGTTTTACATAGTAGCATAGTAGATGACGGCAGATAAAAGACCCGAATGGTCCACCCAGTCTGCCCAACCTGATTCAATTTAAATTTTTACATTTTTTCTTCTTAGCTATTTCTGGGCAAGAATCCAAAGCTCTACCCGGTAAGACTAGTCAAAATTCAGAGAATGAAGTCCGGCATGAATGCGAGATAAAGCCTTACATCTGATTATTCTGACAATTGATGAGACCCAGCATTTTCAAGCTTGGCCTGGTACATTCCACTCCAGGGTTTCCCTTATGCTCTGGCTGACTCGTGCATTATTTTAAAACTCAAGAGACCATTATCTTGCACTCAAGTTTGCGGTTGTTCAGGGAGGCAATGCAGACAATCCAACTTGAAGAAATTTTAGCAGATCTGTTAACACCAGACAGAAAATAGCACCACCACAGCATTTTGTACATAAGAGGTGCCATGCAAAGGGTGGAGGGGAAGCAACCAAGTTGCAAAGGGAATTCTGCCACAACTAAAACACCTTGCATCCCATATTTACAAAGTAAAGCGAAAATACTTACTTTGCCATGAGTTTTGCTATGCGATGACAGTCATTCTTGTCATAAAACCAGATACTGTATATAGACACTGGAAAAGAAAAATGGAAAATCAAATGTATAACAACTGAAAATTAAGTAAAATAATGTACTTGCACCATTTACTAGCGGTAACATTCTGAACATCCAAATCTGCATTGGGCCTAAAGGATGATATTTCTTTTTTTTTTTTTTTAGTTCAATATTTTTTATTGATTTTTTTGAAAAAATATAAGAAACAGTTCAAGTACATGGTATCAAAATATAAAACAAAACATTTAGTATAACAAATATTCAGTTACATTGTGCAATGTAGAATTGAATCGTTTTAAAAGATCTAAAGTACTAGGACTGTTCATGAAAAAATAGTAAAAGAAAAGATAAGAGGAAAGAGAAATTGAAGGAAGAAAAAAAATAAAAATAAAAATAAAGAATAAAATGAGGAAAAAAGATGAGGGTAAAGATAAAGAAGAAGAAGAGAGGAGTGTCTATGAAATATGAAATAGGATGATATTTCTAAGAAACAGGATGCAGAGAAAGTAGTCCTCTAAATTTTCTTCACACTTCTACCTCTAACCCTCTGTTGTAGTTCCTTCCTATTTCTCCTACTGTAAACCGCGTCGAGCTCTACGAACGTGGAGATGATGCGGTATACAAACCTAAGGATTAGATTAGAGTGAGTAGATATTTTTCCTATTTTTTGCCTTCAACACCTTAAGCAACTTCTATGTTCAGTTCAGTTTATTTGATAGACCACAAATATAAAGAATTGTTCAAATCTAAGCGGTTTACAATAAAAATATTTGGGGTAGGGACATAAACCAAACGCAGAAATTTGACAAAACAGTAAACATAATGAAGCAACTGGAACATGAGGAGAAGAATAAAATGGAATGTTTACAACAGCAACAAGGACAATGGAAAAAAAAAAAACTGCCCCCCCCCCCCCAATAATTGACTCTATTAATGACGGCCTGATGGAAACAGAAAGCTTTAAGGTGTGCTTTGAATTTTGAGAAAGAACCCTTAACATGGAGATAGAGAGTTCTACAGGGAGGGAGACCACAACTGAAAATGATGACTTCCTGCGAATATCGATAAAAAGTTGTCTAAAGGATGGCCCGGTCAGTAAATGCAGCTGGGATGAACAAAGAGCTCTTTGTGGTGAATATTGAACCGGAAGGCTGAATAAAAATAAAATGTGAATAATGCTAATTAGAAAAGAATCTGCAAAACTATAAAAGAGAGGTGCAACAAGGAAAAAGTTTGTGGAAAATCAAAAAAGCCACAAGAAAAAAAAAATGTTCACCATCCAAGGAAACACAAATCCACCTTTTTGAGAGAGATTAAGAAGAGAACATTCAAACCTGGCCCAGAAAGCAATTGAGTAAAAACTGCCCAACATTAAAACAAAAGGAATGAAAGGTGCGGTTATGTTTATGGTGTAATTTGGTCTTACCTGATAATTTCCCCCAATTCCTGCTAGACCAGTCCAGAACATGGATGGGTCCACCCTACCAGAAGCCAGAGCCAAAGAAAATGAACCTTTCCATTGACATCACCCACCAAGAGTGGTGCAGTCAGGAACTTGGTCAGTATGTTAATGCCAAAGCAAACATTCAGGGAGGGAGGCATGAATATAGGACACAGAAGGGAGGGAGGGAAGGAAGGGGGCACTAACTTGAGACATAGGATGGAGGGAAAAATTAAGGAGAATTGTTGGGCATGAGTGAGAGGGAAAGAGGTGGTGCACATGGGGAAAGGAAGAAAGAGGAAAATTTCTGGGCAGAGAGAGAGGAGTGAGGTAGAGATGCATGGGGAAGAGAAGGATGAGAGAAAGAAATGTTGGACATGGTGGTGGAAAGGGAAGAAAGGGACAGATTGAAGGGGATGCAAGGGGGAGGAATGTTGGACATAGTGATGGAGGGAGAGATGTGGTATGGTGCTGGAGAGGAGTGCTAGAAGGAAGTGGGCAGTGGTAAAATATGCTGCACATGATCAGGGGGATGAGAGAGGGAGAAATGTTGGATGTCGTAGTAGAGGGGGGTGGGAGAGATGCCTGGATCTCTCGAGACAGAGAGAGAGACTTGTTGCCAATAGGGGTGGTCCATCAAGTCCAGTAGCCCTTTCTCACGGTGGCCAATCCAGGTCACTAGAACCTGGCCAAAACCCAAAGAGTAGCAACATTACATGATACCGATCCAGGGCAATCAGAGCCTTCCCCCAGGTCTTAACAACAGACTATGGACTTTTCCTCCAGGTATTTTTCAAAACCTTTCTTAAAACAAGCTACACTATCCGCTCTTATCACATTCTCTAGCAACGCATTCCAGAGCTTAACTATTCTCTGAGTGAAAAAAATTTTCCTCCTATTGGTTTTAAAAGTATTTCCCTATAACTTCATCGAGTGTCCCCTAGGCTTTGTAATTTTTGACTGAGAGAAATATTGATCCACTTGTACCCGTTCTACTCCACTCAAGATTTTGTAGACTTCAATCATATCTCCCCTCAGCCGTCTCTTTTCCAAGCTGAAGAGCCATACCCGTTTTAATCTTTCCTTAAACAAGAGGAGTTCCATCCCCTTTATCATCTTGGTCGCTCTTCTTTGAACCTTTTCTAGTGCCACTATATCTTTCTTGAGATAAGGAGACTAGAATTGAACGCAATACTACAGATGAGGTCGCACCATGGAGCGATACAGGGGCATTATAACATTCTTAGTCTTGTTAACCTTCCTTTTTTAAATAATTCCTAGCATCCTGTTTGCTTTTTTGGGTGGAAGGTTTCATCATATTGTCTACGATGACACCCAGATTCAATTTTTGGGTGCTAAGCATCCGATAACTGTGATTCAGGTTATTCTTCCCAATGTGCATCACTTTGCATTTGTCCACATTAAGTTTCATCTTCCATTTCGATGTCCAGTCTTCCAACTTCCTAAGGTCCGCCTGCAATTTTTCACAATCCGCATGCGTTTTAACAACTTTGAACAATTTAGTGTAATCTGCAAATTTAATCACCTCACTCGTCATTCCAATTTCCAGATCATTTATAAATAAGTTAAATAGCACCAAACCTAGTACGGACCCCTGCGGCACTCCACTGTTTACTCTCCTCCACTGAGAAAAATGACCATTTAATCCTACCCTCTGGTTTCTATCCAAAAACCAATTCCTAATCCACAACTGAACTTTGCCACCTATCCCATGACACTTTAATTTTCTCAGAAGCATCTAGTGAGGAACTTTATTAAAAGCTTTCTGAAAATCTAGATACACTATATCAACCGGCTCACCTTTATCCACGTTTATTCACAACTTCAAAGAAGTCAAGCAAATTGATGAGGCAAGATCTCCCTCGGCTGAACCCATGCTGACTCCATCTCATTAAATCATGTTTGTCTACGTGTTCCACAATTTTATTTTTTTATAATTGTTTTTACCATTTTGCCCCACACTGAAGTAAGGTCTATAATTTCCCAGATCTCCCCTGGAGCCCTTTTTAAAAATATCGGCGTAACATTGGCCACCCTCCAATCTTCGGGTAATACAGATGATTTTAGCAACAGGTTACAGATCACTAACAGCAGGTCAGCAATTTCATGTTTGAGTTCTTTTAGTACCCTGGGATGTATACCATCTGGTCCTGGCAATTTATCACTTTTTAACGTGTCGATTTGGCTCAGTACATCTTCCAGATTCACCGAGATTTCTTTCAGTTCTTCTACATCATCACCCTTGAAAATCATTTCTGGTTCAGGTAGATCTCTTACATTTTCTTCCTTAAAGACCGAAGCAAAGAATTCATTGTCTTTCCGCTATGGCCTTATCCTCCCTGAGCGCCCCTTTTGCTCCTTGATCATCCAAAGGTCCCACAGATTCCCTCACAGGTTTTCTGCTTCTGATATACCTAAAAAAATTATTATGAGTTTTTGCCTCTTTTGCAAGTTTCTCTTCATATTCTTTCTTAGCTGTCTTTATCAATGCTTTGTATCTAACTTGCCAGTGCTTGTGTTTCTTCTTATTTTCTTCATTCGGATCCTTTTTCCATTCTTTAAAGGCTATTTTATTGGTTCCAATAGCCTCTTTCACTTCACCTTTTAACCATGCCGGCTCTCGTTTCCTCTTCTTTCCACCTTTGCTGATATGTGGAATAAAATAGAATTTTTTTATTATTGTACACCACTTAGAAGTTTGATTAGGGTATATAAGAAATTTTTAAATAAACTTGAAACTTGAATACATCTGGTCTGGGCTTCCATGATAGTATTTTTAAATAACATCCATGCCTGGTTTATATTCCTAACCTTTGCAACTGATCCTTTTAGCTTCTTTTTAACCATTTTCCTCATTTTATTATAGCCGTCCTTTCAAAAATTAAACAACCCTACAGTAGATTTCTTTTGCGATGTTACTCCCGGTATCAGCTCAAATTTGATCACATTATGATCACTGTTTCCCAGCGGACCCAACACAGTTAACTCCTGTACTATGTCTTGTATTCCACTAAGGACCAAATCTAAAATAGCACCCCCTCTTGTCAGTTCCCGGAGCAGTTGCTCCAAGAAGCAGTCATTTATGACATCTAGGAATTTTACCTAGCTAGCACTCCACGATTTAACATTTAATCAGTCAATGTTGGGGTAATTGAAATCATACTATATTCAAAATTTGAGAAACATATGGTATTTCACTCATATATTTATCAATAGTCCTATGATAGACACATAACACGGTCTACCTGGTAAACAAAATCCACAGGGGAACATGGAAGTTGTTGCAAAACTTCAAAAAATTACTTTCTATCCCCGAGGAGCACCCCTAAAGATAATTTTTGGAGAAAAAAAAGACCTCAGTTAAAGGGCTTCATGGGTCTAAAAAAACTCCAAAACGGGTGCTACTACTCCAAACATAGTCATCAAAAAGTCTTCCATTCACACCCTCAAGATTTGTCCAAATAGCCTGTAGTTCACAAAGTTGTGCTGTAAAACGCATACAACACAGCACTGCAATCTATAACAAAAAGGAAAGATTATTTAGATTCAGCTGCAGGTCCAGCGATATTACTTTTTCTGCCGGTCCACTTCAAGTAGAAGCTCCAATGTCCCTTCCCCATTAACCCAACAGGGAGTCCCCGTTTCGCTTGTCAAAGCTGCGTCAGGGGTTTCCAACAAGACAGCACTGCTGCAAATATGCCGTCATACAGAAGCAATCCAAATGGCAAGAAAATGGCGCCGCGATCTCAAAGACGCTCAGACATAGTTTAAATTGGCTTATATCTCCTCCCCTTTCAATGACATCATCCCCGAGGGGCTCAATTCTAATGAAGGACACTCCCTCTACTCTTTCCAGCCTCTAGGATTGGTTAGATCCAGAAAATAACATAGTATCATGGGCGGAGCTCAAATACAAATAATGATATTGAGTAGACCAGACTACCTCAAAGTACAAAAATTGCAAGAATCAGAGACCAACCATGCCAGAAGGATTTTAAAACACACCTTCACAAGAGTACATTCTTCATGGCTGTCACAATCTTACATTAACACTCCAGGAAAAGAACTGTTCAAAAAAAGGCCGATCACTCCACTCTGGAATTGAAATCAGCCAGTATTATAGTGTTGCCCATTTCTCCAGCTTTCCTAATCTCTGAAAACATTTCTTCAGTCTGTCTGTTCATTTTGTCCCGGGGGACAGTAGTATAACCCTACCTTTATATTCCTTCCCTTCACACATGAATTTCTATCCTTATGGATTCCACACTGCTATCTATGTCATGCAGAATGTTATTTTATTTGATTCAATTCCCTCTTTAATATATAGCGCAACCCCCCCCCCCCCCCCAATTTGATCTAGTCTATCCTCGCAATATAATTTGTACCCAGGTAACACAGTGTCCCATTGATTGTTCTCCTTCTACCAGGTCTCCGAGATGCCTATTAAATCTATCTCATCATTCAGTGCTATATACTCTAACTTTAGGCTTCTACCATTTGCATACAGAAACTTCAAATTGTGTTTTTTCCTTGCAACTACAGGCTGCTGAGAAGACAGGGAAAATTTGAGTCTTTTACTCTTTTTTCCTCTTAAACCCTCCTGGCTTTCTTTCACCATTATTGGAACCTCTCTACCGGGACTCCCTAAATATTCTGTTTCAATAGTATGCTCCAAGGATACCTCACACTGAACCATCCGCTCCTGGGTGACTGCCGGCTTTCCCCCACATCTCAGTTTAAAAGCTGTTCTATCTCCTTTTTAAACGTTAACGTCAGCAGCCTAGTTCCATCCCGGTTAAGGTGGAGTCCGTCCTTTCGGAACAAGACTGCCCAGTTCCTAACAAATCTAAATCCCTCACCCCTGCACCATCGTCTCAACCACGCATTGAGACTTTGAAGCTCCACCTGCCTCTTGGGTCCTGCGCGTGGAACTGGGAGCATGACAACCCAACTGGCTAGGTATGACGCAAACAGAGTACAAAACCCCAGGTTTAACTGCAACAGGGAAGGCTGTAAAGACTCAAGGGGTAAATATCCTTTTAAGTGCAAAACTAAATGATCTACTCAATATAGGAACAAGGGGATGTGAAGCACCTTTGCAATAGAGCTGGAAAGAAGAGGGTGAATGAGGTAGAAGAACCTGTTTAATAAGTGAGAAGAAAAAAAATCAGGCTATGTCAGGGGCAAATTTTAACTAGCAAAGTATAGCATGGAATGGCTCACTTTCAGGATAGTTGGGTGTTGACAAAGTGCAATCATTATGAAAAAGAGGAATGGAGAGACCAAACCACAGAAGAAAAGTGAAATGTATTTTGAAATGAGAAAGAAAACATCTCTACTAATAATGGAAAGGTAGAAACAAAGCAATAGTGTTTCCATCTTATTATTTACACCCCACAAAATCACACAAAGTCTGTGTGTCATGAATATATTAAACTTAAAATGGTTTGGGTATTGCAGGAAAAGTGGACAAAATGAACTGAGTGAACCAATAAAGAGTGCACAACATATGGAAACCTTTCATTAAAGTAGGTTGTCTCTACAGTTCAAGGTTCAGGCCATTTCCTGCTATGTGAAAGCTGTCAGCACTTATTCACAAGAGATAGATTCTTGTTCCCTGTGTATTCCCAACCTTATTCCACCCACAAACTGAAAAATGCTACAAAGCAACAGGGGGAGGGGGTGCTCAGGGGTCACCATACACACAATACCATAGTCCAGACAGCAGATTTTTAGGGCAGAATGATGAGTGGAAAAATGTCCTCGCTGCCTCCCCCTCCGACTCACAAAATACATTCTTGACAAGTGGTAATTCCCGAGCCCTGCCAGCTGGAGACTTTCCCCAACCCTCTAAGTCTCCCAGCAGCCCAGAATGTCATGCTACAAAGTTCTGCAGTCAGTCCAGCCTGAAAAGAGTCACAGCATGATGGATTTAATGTGTGTTCTACTTACTCAGATGTGGTGAAACCCAGACAACTGCAACAATCAAAATTGCTCCTGGAATTCATTGCTGGAGAATATGATGAAAGCAATTAGTTTAGCAGGGTTTAAAAAAAGGTTTGGATAATTTCCTAAAAAAGAAGTCCTTAAGCAAGGAAGTTCTTCTTTACCCAACGTGTGGTGGACACCTGGAATGCGCTTCCAGAGAGCGTAATAGGGCAGAGTACGAATATTGAAAGGAATCGACAAAATAGAGCAGAAAAAATTATTTACATTGTCCAAGAGGACACGGAATGAAGCTAAGGGGGGACAGGTTCAGGACAAATATCAGGAAATTCTGCTTCACGCAGAGAGTGGTTGACAGCTGGAATGCCCTCCCAGAGGAGGTTATTGTGGAATCGACCGTCCTAGGATTCAAAAGCAAACTAGATGCACATCTCCTTACGAGAGGCATAGAGGGATATGGGTGACTGAAATTACAATGTGAACTCTCAGGCCTTGAGCATGCGCGCATGCTCAAGACCCGGCACAGGAAGCAGATTTTCGGGCACAGGACATGCTGGTGCCGATGCCGATGCGGAGGCTACACTGGAAGTAAGAAGAGGGTTCGGATGGGTTGGGGGATCTCAGGTCGCGGCGGAGGGGTGCCCGATGGCAGCGGGGGGTGCCGGATCGCAAGGGGGAGGGTGCCGGTTAGCGAGGGGGGCCTTAGGGGGGAGTAATGCCAGTTCTCATGGGGGGGGGAGCAGAGCTGCTGGCCTCGGGGGGGGGGGGGGAAGGTGGGGGGTGGGAACATATCAAAGCAAGTTTCCCTTACTTCCTATGGGGAAACTTGCTTTGATATACGAGCATTTTGGATTACGAGCATGCTCCTGGAACGGATTATGCTCGTAATCCAAGGTACCACTGTATTTGCAAAAACATTTGTTCAAGGAAAAGCAAGCCACAGAGCCCAGCCTGGCAGTAATTTTCTTCTACTACATAAAGGGGTCCTTTGATCAAGCTGCGGTATGGGTTTAACGTGCGTTAAACTGCCTGCTGCGCTAGCCGCTAACGCCTGCATTGAGCAGGCGTTAGTTTTTTTAGCCAGCCGCGGGGGTTAGCGCGTGATGAAATGTCCGACGTGCTAACCCCGCTAGCGCGGCTTGATAAAAGGAGCCCAAAGTGTCCTAAGTTTGATGACAAGCTCAGGTCTTTTACTCCCTGATCAGATGGGAACAACAGAGCAGCAGGGTTCACTTATCCTGAAGAAAGTGAGTGTCACTACATAGTGGCCCATGATTCTGGCAGGAGCTCTGGAGTAGAGAATGACACGGTGACAAAATTCATCACCTTTCCCGTCCCCACAGATAACTGCAGGAAACCATCTTCATGTCATTCTTTAAGGAGAGAGGGAAGAATCAGAGTATGAATGGCCACAACCACTGACCCACAAGCTTTGCTTTGAAGAATGCTGGTGTAGAAGGACTGAGGTTGAAACAGACACTACAGAATGACAGTCTCTGGTATCCAGACCAGAGCAGATATTGTGATGACATAATGCCTCATTCCAAAAGTGCCTAAGAGCCAATCACATCAGTGATGTCACAATGGCTTCATTATCCTTGGCTCACATAAGAATCAGAGTATGAATGGCGACAACCACTGACCCGCAAGCTTTGCTTTGAAGAATGCCGGTGTAGAAGGACTGATGTTGAGATAGACACTAAAGAATGACAATCTCTGGTATCCAGAGCAGATATTGTGATGTCATAATGCCTCATTTCACCAGTGCTTAAGAGCTAATCACATCAGTGATGTCACAATGGCTTCATTATCCTTGGCTCACATAAGAATCAGAGTATGAATGGCCACAACCACTGACCCTCAAGCTTTGCTTTGAAGAATGCTGGTGTAGAAGGACCGAGGTTGAAATAGACACTAGAAAATGACATGGAATTATTTCCCGCAGTTATCCGCAGGGACGGGAACGGTGATGAATTTTGTCACCGTGTCATTCTCTACTCTGGAGCATGGCCTTCAGCTGAAGTTCTTGGGTATTTCTCAACTAATGTTCATGATGCCAGATCCCAGTTCTGGGTGAGCAAGCAGCACAGAGACCATAAATATTTAGAAGTGAGCCAAAGCTGAAATGTAAAACTCTTTATTAGTTAAAATGCTTATGTAGGAAGTTTCTGCCATTCAAAACACAGCTAAGGATAATCTTGCAGATAACTGAAGGTTACTAAAATATCTGCTCTTATATTTCTTCTTCCTGATCCTGTAAGATAAAACATGCACCTTTCTCTGGTTTCCAATAAATTACAGGATTGCGTTTGACTCTCTTTGGCTGGGCTTGAAGTGCAGAGTTTTGAGCTACGAGCCGACGGCGAGCACGAGGAGGAGGGAAGAACACACCGTCACACAACCCCACTAGAGACATCCTGCATTAGCAAAGGCCACTGCATGAAGATTAAACCTCCCGCTTTCAAAAGAATCTTCACTTTATCTAATAGCACAACTGTCAAATCACTAGCTCTTTCAAAAGCATGCTTGCCGAGGAAGGGGAGATAGAGAGCTGGATGATAGCTTAATGGATGGGTTGATAAGAGCCCTCTCAGCTTTGCCAGACATAGGCTTGTACAGGATCAGAAACACGGCCCAAAAATCAACTCCTTCTGGCAACATCTTTTTATGTTGTGCTGCGGAAGTGACAAGGAGTCCTGTAGAGCTCCCTTTAAAGCTCATCACTGTCATGCTGAGAGGAGGCAGACTCACATTTATTAACAAGATAAGGTTGCGCCCAGTTTCAGGAAGCAATTAGACCAGGTTCATAGACAACGGCGCAAAAGACAAAAGCGCGCGCCGATAATTGAGTGCACCGCGCACTGCTCTAAATTACAGTTTTTAGGGGCTCCGACGGGGAGTTTTGTTGGGTAACCCCCCCCCAGTTTACTTAATAGACATTGCGCCGGCGTTGTGGGGGGTTTGGGGGGTTGTAACCCTCCACATTTTACTGTAAACTGAACTTTTTCCCTAAAAAACAGGGAAAAAGTGAAGTTTTCAGTAAAATGTGGGGGGTTACAACCCCCCACAACGCGGCGCGATCTCTATTAAGTAAAGAGGGGGGGTTCCCCCACCACGCCCCCCCCCCCCGTCGGAGCGCTAAAAACAGTAATTTTGAGCGGCGCGCGCTGCGCTCAATTGTCTGGGCGCGCCTTTGTCCCGGCACGCTTTTGACCTGACCCCATTAGACCATGTATGCGAGCACCTTAAACTCACCTGAGCTTTCAGTTTTGCGGCAGCAATTTAAAACAATATGGGCACTTTTAAATCTTTTTGCTATGGGGCTGAAATTCAATTGTTGGCTGGTCCTTCCTTAATGAAAAAGAGGCAACTACTGTAGTCACGTAGACTTGGACTTTTGTAACCAAGTATGTTGTCAATTCTTATAAAAAGAAGTCTCATCAAACTTGAGGTCTTTTATACATTTTTCCTGTTTTAAGTAAACAAAAGTCCAAACCAACACAACAAAGGAGAGCCGAACCACTCCCACAGGAGAACAGCAGAACCACGAAGGTGGGAATGGCCACAGCAGACCAAGACAAGACGGCAAAAAAGTCTTGGTTTAATTTGTCCAATATCCAATGTAGAGCAGAAACACGGACTGAACACGTGTTTCAGCTATTATGCTATTATACCAAAAACTTGTGTGCACAGACGAGACAGAGCTACAGCGTTTAGAGCTTCATGGAGGGGAGTGTGTGGTGCAGTGGTTAACGCTACAGCCTCAGCACCCTGGGGTTGTGGGTTCAAACCCACGCTGCCCCTTGTGACCCTGGGCAAGTCACTTAATCCTCCCATTGCCCAAGGTACATTAGATAGATTGTGAGCCCGCCAGGACTGACAGGGAAAAATACTTGAGTACCTGAATAAATTCATGTAAACTGTTTTGAGCTCTCCTAGGAGAACGGTATAGAAAACTGAATAAATAGTGTGAAAATTTTCAGCCTCTGATAACCAGAGCTGGGATTGTGACATCACGATGCCTCATTCCACCAATGCCTAAGAGCCAACCTCATCAGTGATGTCACAATGGCTTGATTGTCCTTTACTTGGTTCACTTCTACTACATCTTGATTTCTAGAGTGGCGCAGTGGTTAAAGCTACAGCCTCAGCACCCTGAGGTTGTGGGTTCAAACCCACGCTGCTCCTTGTGACCTTGGGCAAGTCACTTAACCCCTCCACTGCCCCAGGTACATTAGCTAGATTGTAAGCCCACCAGGGAAAAATGCTTTAGAACATAAGAAGTGCCATCTCTGGAACAGACCCTAGGTCCATCAAGTCCAGGAATCCGCACACGCGGAGGCCCCGCCAGGTGTACCCTTTCATAGTATTAGTCCCCCATATCACTCCAAGCTTCTCATAAGAGATGCGCATCTAGCTTACCCTTACCTATGTCACCTTAAGCCACTCATAAGGAGATGTACATCTAACTTACCCTTAAACCCTAGAACGGTGGATTCCACAATTACCTCTTCTGGGAGAGCATTCCAGGTTTCTACCACTCGTTGTGTGAAGTAGAACTTCCTGAAATTTGTCCTGAACTTGTACCCCCCCCCCCTTAGCTTTAGTCCATGTCCTCTTGTCCGTGTCACATTAGACATTGTAAATAATTTTTTATCGTGCTCTATTTGGTCAATTCCTTTCAGTATCTTGAAAGTCTCGATCATATCCCCTCGCAGTCTCCTCTTCTCAAGGGAGAACAATCCCAGTCTCTTAAGTCGTTCCTCATATTCCCAAGTTCTCCATGCCCTTTATTAGCTTCGTTGCTCGTCTCTGCACCCTCTCGAGTACTTTTAAATCCTTCTTTAGGTATGGAGACCAATATTGGACGCAGTATTCCAAGTGTGGTCTGACCATCGCTCTATAAAGCGGTAGTATTACTTTCTCCGATCTACTCGTGATTTAGTACCTGAATAAATTCATGTAAACCGTTCTAAGTTTCCTTGGGAGAACGGTATAGAAAATTTTATAAATAAATAAGTCAACCACTCAAACTAGCCAAGCTCTGAAATGATTCTAAGTAAACAAACGTACCATGGGTTATTGCATTTTAATAAAATGGTCCCTTTAATTTTTACTAATAATTTTCTAAGCCGTTCTCTCCATCACAACATATCCTCAATGTGGCCACCTTCCCAGCAGGGTCACAGTTTATATCACATATGAATTGCCTTGCTGACTGGCTCATATTAGCCATGTCAAAAATGGCATATCTAATCTGGGACTTATTGAGTCGTGCTAGGCCTAAAAAGGTTCAATTTGAGGAGACGCAGTTTAGTGCAGTGCAAGAACGCAGCAGAGATACAATATAGAAGCTATGAGATTCTAAGAGGTAGAGATTGTCATATCAAGGTAATCTGGTTCAGATCAAAGATGCTGCAGGAAGTATATGACATACATGAAGGGGGAAATTACTGCGAGGAGCGCTAATACAGTTTGAAGAATGATGCCATGGGGTAGATGGAGTCTGCTATAGTCATTAACCGGTGAATGGTAGTTTACTTGGAGTGAGTTATTAGTGATAAATGTTCCAATCACAGTTATGCAAAAATTTCTAAATCAACAAGGCAGTATTTTTTTTTAAATAATTTATATTCCACATATCCTACAATTCTCTATGCGGATTACAAAGTATTCAGGTCATCAAATATTATTCCTTAACTGTCCCGGCAGGCTCCTGGGGCAATGGGGGGATTAAGCGACTTGCCCAGGGTCACAAGGAGCAGTGCGGGATTCGAACCCACAACCTGTAGCTCTAACCACCGCACCACACACTCCCCACTTTATGTAGGGTACATGTTTTTTAAAAAGGTACCGTACAGGACACAAAGGGTGCGCCTTTCTTTTAAAGTGAATGCTGACAACTGTTAAAACAGAAACCTGCGGTTAAGGTGAGTGCTGTGTGAAGAGCTGGCCTGGATGCAAGATTTTTAATTCAGCTTCTGTTTCCACTGGAAGCTGAACCATGAACTCTAGGCCAGGTCCAAGCAGGAGTGACTGGAAGCAATGTTCTATTTGTCTTACAGCTGCTAAGAAAAATTAAAAAGGAAACATTCAAAATATGTTTCTCGTCTACTATGTGGGGTACTGGGTTTCTTCTGTAAGAGGATTTAGTGGCACTGCTGGATTTTAGAAGTAAATATTACAAAATGTATATTACCAAGCAATTCAACGAGATAAATTATGTTAACTGCCTCGAGTCTTCTTTAAGAACATGGTAGAAATAAACATTTTAATATAAGAACATAAGAACTGCCATCACCGGATCAGACCTTGGGTCAATCAAGTCCGGTGATCCGCTCCCGCAGAGGCCCAGCCAGGTGTAACCTGGCGAAAAACTTAAGTCACCTGTAACCCTCTATGTGTATGTAGTTCCATATGCTCCGTTTCCACAAACCCAAACAGGCCAGACAGAAGAAAACCTGCCTTAAAGTGCAAAAATACAACAATTGAAACGTAAGTGAGATGTCTAAACCACCTGGTCATTACATTGATTGTAAAAAGTCCGTAAAACAAAGTAGTCTCAATAGAGTTCTCAATAAAGTCCCAAACTGGTAGATGAAATAAAATTAGTCCATTAAATAAACGGCCCGACTAGGATCCCAGTTTCGGCACTGTAGGATGTCTTTTCTTCAGGGGACACAAAGCGAATGTCATAATTTAAAAAAAAAAAAAAACCCCACTGCAAATCTCTTTAGCGACTTTCTGTTTTACTGATATTTTGCCGTCCACAGGTTTCTTTTTTGTCTTTTTCATTGCTATAACCCAGGGGTAGGGAACTCCGGTCCTCGAGAGCCGTATTCCAGTCGGGTTTTCAGGATTTCCCCAATGAATATGCATTGAAAGCAGTGCAGGCAAATAGATCTCCAAACTGTAAATTTCCTGGAACTGTCCAGTCATCTTTTTGTAATCCAAAACCCTAAATTGTAATTTTCCTGGAAATGTCCAGCTAGTTTCTTTTATAATCCGCCCAGAACTGCAAGGTACGGGCGGAATAGAAGTCATTAATGTAATGTAATATTTACATTTAGGTAGCTGGTAATATTTACATTTAGGTAGCTGGGCATCTGACACTACTGAAGTTGTGCTGGATGCTCTAATCCAGTGGTTCCCCACCCTGTCCTGGAGGACCACCAGGCCAATCGGGTTTTCAGGCTAGCCCTAATGAATATGCATGAGAGAGATTTGCATATAATGGAAGTGAGAGGCATGCAAATCTCCTCCATGCATATTCATTAGGGCTAGCCTGAAAACCCGATTGGCCTGGTGGTCCTCCAGGACAGGGTTGGGAACCACTGCTCTAATCCACTTTGACCAGCTAAGAAACATTCGACAAAGAGGCTCACCAGCAGAAACAAGCCAGGAAGGCATTGGGCAGACTTGCACGGTCTGTGTCTGTGTATGGCCGTTTGGTGGAGGATGGGCTGGGGAGGGCTTCAATGGCTGGGAGGGTGTAGATGGGCTGGAGTACGTCTTAACAGAGATTTCGGCAGTTGGAACCCAAGCACAGTACCGGGTAAAGCTTTGGATTCTCGCCCAGAAATAGCTAAGAAGAAAAATCAAAAAAAAAAAATTTAAATTGAATCAGGTTGGGCAGACTGGATGGACCGTTCGGGTCTTTATCTGCCGTCATCTACTATGTTACTATGTAACCAGCCGAAGGGCTAATGCACTTGTCAGATCCCCAAAACCGAGAAAGCAACAGCTCCTAGAATAGCATTCATTTCCTCAGATTTCAAATGGCTTCGCCACTTAACTACCAGAGTCACCACACTAAGGGCTCCTTTTACGAAGCCGTGCTAGCGGCTTTATCACACGCACCTTTTCAGTGCGCGCTAACCCTCGCGCTAGCCGAAAAAACTACCGCCTGCTCAAGAGGCGGCGGCTAGCGCGGCCGGCAAATTAGCGTGCGTTAAACCGCTAACGCAGCTTCGCAAAAGGAGCCCTAAAACCACCAGGGCAAAGAATAAAACAAATCCCCACCCTTCAGAGTGACTCAGCAGGATGAGAGGCATGCTAATTCTTAATTAAGACGACAAGCTAAAATCGGTCCAATTAAACTGCAAATTGGGCAATCAGTGGCGTACCTAGGGGGGGGGCGGGGGGGGGGCGGGCCGCCCCGGGTACCAGCCCTAAGGGGGTGTTCCCGGCCTTGCCGTTCAGTCCCCCGCCACCCCCGAAGGACCGCTCGCCCCCCTGGCCTCCCCGCACCACCTATGAACAGCCGCAGCAGGATCGCGAAGTCAGCGTCAGCATCCCTGCGCTGCTTCCTACGACGCGATCCCGCCCCTCCTCTGACGTCAGAGGAGGGGCGGGACCGTGGCGCAGGAAGCAGCAGGGATCGCTGACGCTGACTTCGCGATATTGCTGCGGCTGTTCATAGGTGGTGCGGGGAGGCCAGGGGGGCGAGCGGTCCTTCGGGGGTGGCGGGGGACTGAACGGCAAGGCCGGGAACACCCCCTTAGGGCTGGTACCCGACGCTGACTTCGCGATCCTGCTGCGGCTGTTCATAGGTGGTGCGGGGAGGCCAGGGGGGCGAGCGGTCCTTCGGGTGGGTCGGGGCATCAGGCCTTCAGGGTGGGGCGGGCGGGCAGGCAAGCAGGCTTTCAAGGGGGAGGGGGGTGACAGGCAGGCAGGCAGGCCTTCAAGGGGGGACAGGCCTTCGGGGGGGGTGCAGACATTCAAGGGGTGCAGGCCTTCAAGGGGGGCAGGCAGGCCTTCAGGGGGGTGCAGACCTTCGGGGGGGGGGGTGTAGGCCTTTGGGGGGGTGCAGACCTTCAAGGGGGTGCAGGCCTTCAAGGGGGGAAAGGCAGGCAGGCCTTCAAGGGGGGGTGCAGGCCTTCAAGGGGGGGTGCAGGCCTTCAAGGGGGGTGCAGGCCTTCAAGGGGGGAAAGGCAGGCAGGCCTTCAAGGGGGGGACAGGCCTACAAGGGGGGGGGACAGGCCTACAAGGGGGGGGGACAGGCCTACAAGGGGGGGGGACAGGCCTACAAGGGGGGGACAGGCCTTCAAGGGGGGGTGCAGGCCTTCAAGGGGGTTTGCAGGCCTTCAAGGGGGGTGCAGGCCTTCAAGGGGGAGACAGGCCTTCAAGGGGGGGAAAGGCAGGCAGGCAGGCCTTAAAGGGGGGACAGGCCTACAAGGGGGTGGGACAGGCCTTCAAGGGGGGACAGGCCTTCGGGGGGGTGCAGACCTTCAAGGGAGTGCAGGCCTTCGGGGGGGGGGGTGCAGTCCTTCAGGGGTGGGGTTTAGGCCTTCAGAGGGGGACAGACCTTCGGGTGGGAGGGAAAGTCCTTCGGGGGTGCAGGTCTTCAGGGGTGGGGTGTAGCCCTTCGGAGGGGGGACAGACCTTCGGGGGAGGGGGGTCCTGGTGTAAAAGTACACAGAGGGAGAGAGGGAAGGGGGGGTTCAAAGATACATGCATATGCCAGACTTTGGGGGTTAGAAATAATGGGTCTAAAAACAGAGGAGTGGGAGAGAGATGGTGCATAATGGGATTTAGGGAGGGAAGGAACAGAAAGGGAGAGAACTTGGAAACAGGGGATGGTGTGGAGGGGGGATAGAGATACTGGATAGGAGGATAGTTGGGAACAGAAAGGGAGAGATGGTGGATCCTGGGGTGGTGGGGAGTTGAGAAAAGGTGAATCTGTGGATGGAGACAAAAAAAAAGGAAAGATGCCAGATCTCCGGGAGAGGGAAGGGAAACGGAAGGGGAGAACAGAGATGGCAGACGGATGGTTAGCACGGAGAAAGGAGACCCTGGCAAGCAAGACAACAAGAGCCTGGGACCAACAAGATTTGAATATTGATCAGAGAACAAAAGGTAGAAAAAATAATTTTATTTTCTGTTTTGTGATTACAATATGTTAGATTTGAAAAGTGTACATGAGACAGCTTGAAATGGGAACTTTTCTATTTTTGTGAATGGCAAGGCTGAGTTCAGTTAAAATATATGCTTTATAAGAAAATATAATAATGTGTTTTATAAAGTTTATAAGCATTGCTGGCATACTCGGTGAGGTGTTCCTAGTGTTGGTGGTGGTGGTAGCATGTCAGTGTGTTGAGAGGAAGAGGTAGTCTGGGAAATTCTGCTGAGCAAACTCTGGGCCCATTTCCACCCCCAGTTAGTCCACTCCACTCAACTGGTTCACACACTGAGTGGGTCTTTGGGTGTTATTTCTGGGTAGTTGTTTTAGAATCTCTTCCAGTGGTTTGTCAGTATCTCCTTCTGGTCCAAGGAAGGAAACTTTGTCAACCTTAGCATTGACCTTCAGAATATGTTTGTAACAGCGCTGCTTGTGTGGCATTAGGCTATGTAGTGATCGAAAGAAAAAAACAGACCTTTGCACATTTTTACACTATATGGTGGGTGTATGAGGAGATTCATTTCCTGCACAGTTAAGTCCATTTTTTCTACTGAATAATAGTATAGGTACAATGAAAGTAAATAGCAAAAATGTTTGAGTAGATAATTAAGGAAATCTTTTTCATATTGCTTGCTTATGGACTGGGAAAAAAGACTGTTCAAGCAAATGTCTCCAGAACTGCTTTAATGGAAAAATGTGATTTTTTTTTTTTTAAGTACTTTGTGAAATTTATTGTTGTTGTGAAATTTATTGTTATACTTTGTTTAAACTTAAAAAGCGGTGTCATTAACAGTGAATCTAATCGAAAAATCGATTCAACAGGGTGAATCGGATCGAATGAAATATTTTTCTCTGAATCGGGCAGCACTATTGGCTACCATGAGAATGGGCTACTGGGCATGATGGACCATTGGTGTGACCCAGTTAGGCTATTCTTATGTTATGTTCTCATCTGTAGGGGCCTTTGTTTTCACTTCTTATTTTAATGTATTTTTTTCCTGGGAACTTATCAGTGTTTTTTTATAATGGGAACAAAAATGGAAGAGAATTAATGTGTGTGGAATGGGGGGGGGGTAACTAATTTCTTCAGCTAAATAATTCAATCCACTTCAAACAGACATAGGAGAACTCACGCACCATTCACACACCCTCCAACCAAAAACGTCAAAAGAAAAAAACTGTTCGACAACCTCCTAGCCATTCGAGCTGCAACACTTGACCCCCAACTCTACAACCTATTGACCTCGACCACAAACTACAAAACCTTAAAAAAAGAAATAAAAACCCTTCTATTAAAAAAACACATAAAACCAAACTAACATAATCAGAACTGTCCCAAGCATCACCTGCAACTACTCCATATGTACTTCTGATGTCATGACAATTCAGACATAATTTATGTTATGTTATGTTTGGAATAATGGTTACATAAATGAGGTTCAATAAAAGAAAATTTTCTGTGGGAGCATTTGTTGGAACTTCTGTTATCCTGATTTCTTCTATCTGTGGGCTTTCTTTAGCTAACCTACTTATCTGGGGCTTTCCACTTCTGCAGCTGCCCTTTTCACGGTCCACTTTGCGCTTGCACTCTCTGGGGAGGGGGGGTTGGGTCTGGGCTTGGTGGGGTAGGTGTGTCTGGTAGTTTTGTCTGGGTGGTGGCTGGGTGTTTCTTGGGTGCTTGTTGTGCGGATTGGTGTGTCTGGTGAGCGGTCTGGGTGTTGTTGCTTGTGGGGGTTTTTTTCATTATAAAATATGGCTGAGGGTCTAGTCCGGCTTATTATTCTTGTGGGTTCTGGGGTGGGATTTGTTTGCTTGCCCCAAGTTTTGGCCTTTTGTTGTGTATTGCTATGCCTCTCATTGGCAATTTTCTCTTGGGAGAGGCTTGTTCATGCTTGTTGTTGCTGTTACTTTCATTCTGTGTTCTTTTTGATAATGTATAAGTTTCTGTACAGACCATGGTTGCTTGTCTGGACCTTTTGCCATTCTCAATAAAAATACTTTGGGAAAAAAAAAAAAAAAAAAAAAGAAAATTTTCACTGCCTGTTTCTATTCTGACCATTTATTCCATTTCATGGTTATTGCAAAAAAAAAAAAAATAATAAAATTTTACATGAGGGGGGGGGGGGGGTGTCAAAAAATGATGGGCCCCGGGTGCCACATACCCTAGGTACGCCACTGTGGGCAATTAAACTATAATTCTACACACCATTCTAGAAGTAGATTACTTCATTACATCTAGTTAACCACATCGTGGCTGTTCTCCCAACTCCCGGTGAGCCAAAAATCAAACCTGGGCTACTTAACAAGAACACAGCAAGACTCGAAGGCACGGCAGCTTTTCCCCAAAATAGGTCCCTTCAAGTATCTCACACGGCTACATTGTTTCATACATTTTGCCTTCCCTTCCTCAGACCAGAGCAGCAGGGCTCCCTCGTTATCTCAGTCCAGGCGTCTAGCCTAAAGTTGTTGCTACAAATCCCTTCTGCCTCACAGATCAGACATGTCATGCTAATACCCACATCAGTGATTGGGCTGATAATGGGAGACAGACTGGCTCTCAGTGCTCACAGAACACCATCAAATGCTGCCGTAAGAACCCCCGCCTCTCAATTTGTTTTCCAATGAAGAATGCTCGTTTCAAACCAAAAATATACTTCATACTCTGTACATACTATTTTAAAGTCTAGCACTTGCAATTACTGACTCGGAGTTAAGGATCTCTTCTTTTGTACTGGTTTTCTTACTCTTGGGTCATAAAATAAGTTTCTTTTTTTTTCCCCCCCCTGTATCTGGTTTCTGCATTAAGAGCTTTCAGTGTGCATCTCTTACCGGCACTATGGAAATTAATTTCTCAGATCTTTCTAACGAGTCCATCTCCATTGCAAAGCTTCTGCATCATGATGTGGATCTCAAGTACCATGGGAAAATTATAAATGAAGTCGAACTCGAGACCCACTTCTTACAGGCTTTCAGAGGTAAGTGCAATATGTCACATGCTTGCAAAAGCCTATTTAGGAGATTCTTGGAGACTAAATTCTAGGACTTTCATATTCTCTACAGAATTAGAAAATGCAGATGGTAATGTTTGTTTACTGTACTTTCAAACCCCGTTCAGCCTGACCTCTGTACTTCAATTTTAGATAGAAACAGAAAAACGTAGGCAAATAAAGACCATATGGTCTATCTAGTCTATACATTCATGCCTTCTACTATCCCTTACAGATCCAAGTCCCTGTCCCAACCTTCCTTGAATTCAGAGATAATTCTTCCTCTCCACTACTTCCACTAGGAGGCAGTTCCATGCATTCACCACTCTTTCTATGAAGTATTTCATTAGGTTACTCCTGAGTCTTATTTCCTGTCACCTTCATCCTAAGCCCTTATTCCAGAGCTTCCTTTCAACCGAAAGACTTGCCTCTTGTGCATTTATGCCACAGAGGTATTCAAGTATCTCTAGCTCCCCTCTTCCATCTTTCTTCCAAAGAATACATATTGAGATCTTCAAATCTGCCCCATATGCTTTATACAAATAATGAGGGCTATAAAATTTGATAAATCATAATCTAAGTTGCTTATAATAAAAACCATTCATAAAAAAGTGAAAACAATATACAAGACAAACACAAGTTAGTTACCATTCAAATCCAGTCCTATTAACTCTCCTCTTCCCCCCTCTTAAATTCAATCAATTTGTACCTCGCTTAATCTATTGTAAACCGCATAGAACTTAACGGTATTGCGGTATATAAACTGTTATTATTATTATTATAATTCTACCACTGCACAAAATAGCACATCCTAAACTTGCTAGTTACATATATTGCCATTTCTTAAATGCTTGATGAAATAAATGCATCTTTACTGTTTCGAAAAGGAGGAAAGAAGCTATTTGCCTTAGTTCCAAAGGCAAATAGTTCCACATAGTTATATCAGCAATAAAAGAAACATCCATGAACGATCCTCCTCCAACTGGGTAATCCAAAAGGATTTTCCTTGAGATCTTAATATTCTACACGGATGATATACTTCTGAACATGTAGAATTGCTCAAAGAAGCATCATTATGCAAAGCTTAAAATACTAGTGATATTTTAAAGCTAATTTACTACACAATAGTCAAGCAATGCAGCTTAACAGGGGAGCTATCACCCCAATCATGTGTGTGTCAGAATTTTAGTCTACCTGAAGAGCTCTTATAGATGTCTGAAGCAAGTCACAAAAGGCCAGCATAATAATCTAGATCAGTATTTTTCAACCTTTTTACACCTATGGACCGGCAGAAATAAAAGAATTATTCTGTGGACCGGCATCGGTCCGTGGACCGGCAGTTGAAAAACATGGGGCTAAGTCATGGGTCAGACCCCGCCCATCTCTACCCAATCTACACCCCCAGACCCCGCCCCCATAATAGTACTAATTGTAACACTATTTTTTCTATTCATTTTTCACAGATACACAATATAATCTTATTAACAACACATAATGGTTAACCACAAAATTAAACTATATAAATCACATTGACAGCAGATGTAAATCCTCAAAATTGACATAATTCAATCACTATATTTAAAACTAAAATCATTCCCCCCTACCTTTGTTGTCTCCCTCCCTCCATGCTATGCCTTATCTTCTGGCCTGCTCCCGCCTGGCCATTTTATGCAACCCCCAGTATTATCTTCAGGCTGGCTCCCTCTTCCTCACTGATGCAGTGAAGAAAGCTGCAGGCAGTGGCTCCTTGCGCGTCCTGTGCCTCATCTGGAAGCCTTCCCCTGACGTTGCAACGTCAGAGAGAAGGCTTCCGGTTTAGGCGCAGGATGCCCGTGGCTTTGTGCTTTGAATCAGTAAGGAAGAGGGAGCTGGCTCGAAGATAACGCCACATCGATCACACCGTGGACCGGCAGTTGAAGAACACTGTTTTGGGCCTGATGCACGTGCTGGCCCTGTGGACCGGCAGGAAATTTCTGTGGACAGGCACCGGTCCATGGAACAGTGGTTGAAGGACACTGATCTAGATGCAGCATGACAAAACTTTGCATTACTCATTCATAGATATTTTTGATAAGACTTCAAATCTAGTCACTAATCAAATTCTGGGAAAAAAAAGAAGTTTAACAGATAAGGATGAATCTAAAATCCCAACAAGCACACTTTTCACTTATTTTAAAAGAGGCCTAATTAACGATGAAGACCACTGACCAGCATAGTGGCTGCCCTCTGGACCAACTCCGTCCTATTCAGGTTTTTGAAAGTGCAGTGCTCAGAACTGTACACAACACTCCACATTGTGTCCTAGCTATTTTTTTTAAACATTTTAATTATTTTATTTAGTTACAATAGTGTAATACATTTAGATAGAAAATAACAAAATATAACAAAGAATACACTATCTCAAACAATTATATTATAGAATCATAGCTATACCCAACCCCTTTCCATCAATTAATATTGACAATATTAAACATCTTTAATATGAAGAATTAATATCTATATTTTCATTACTTTCCCTACCCTACCCTATTACCCCCCCCCCAACCAATCCCATGTGTAATGAAAAAAACTCAGAAAGGAACATATCTTTTAATGTGAAACAGCAAATAAAGCCAATGGACTCCATATTTTGTTCAAATAAAACACTAAACCCTAAACATTCTGCGTTCATTCTCTCATATTTATATGTATTACATACATTTGTCCACCAAAATGTATAATTTAACCTGTCATGATTTTTCCAGTTGTTATGATCAGTTAAAATCAAGAAAAGATGGCTTTTAAATTTATCAAGGGGAGGTTTAGCATGTAAAATAGTACCACAGATTATTGCTTCATATGTTAATGGAATATCTGATTCTAAGACTATAATTATTGTGTCCTAGCTTGAACACAGTGGGCAAATTCTATAAATGGTGTCCTGATTTTAGGCGGCCCACTGCTTGCTGTCTAACCACCAATCAGGACGCACGTTTAAAAAAAAAAAAAAATCATCCTGGGCAGGCCGCCTACATTGTAAGTGCCTCTGTGAGCCTAGGGAGGCGAATAGGACCACCTAAGCTCACCTAAGGCTAGGCGTGGTTTCGACTGGAAGTGACCTTAGGCAAGCTTAGGCGGCCCTATGTACCTCCCTAAGCCTGCAATAGGCGCCAGAAATGTAGGCCAGCAAAATGCTGACCTACATTTCAAGCAGACATGGCCGCTGAACTTATCGCGGCAAGGGATCTCCTTGCCGCAATAAGTTTAGCGGCTGCGGCAATCCATCCCGCCCCCTTGCGAAGGCTACTGGCAGGAGGGTCCGAGTGGGGGATGGGCTTGGGGGGTCCAGACGGGCTACTTTTTGGGGTGGGAGGGGGTGGTTCAAGCATGAGGGATTGGGCATCCCTCCTGTCGACTATGTTTGGCGGGAGGTTCTGGTAGGAAGGACTAGGTGTCCCTCCTGCCGTAGATCTTTGCGTGGGGGGTGGCAGGAGGGACTGGGAATCCCTCCTGCCGGTAGTCTTCGGGAGGGGGGTGCAGAACGGGTTGCCGCAGCTGTTAAACTGATTGCGGCAGGAAGATTCTCTTGCCGCAATTAGTTCAGCGGGCTTAGGCGTTTGTCCGTTAGGACAGATGTGATTCTATACAGGACACCCATGTGTGATTTTCAAAAGCCGCTTATGTGGCTTCTAAGATTAGGCATCCTATACAGAATCCGGCCCAGTGTCTTGTCTCATTTCCCTGGCATTACATTTCTGGTTTAGCTGACACCCATGACACTTAAATACTTGGACTAATAATTGGGGGGGGGGAAGGAAAGAAAGGAGAGTGGGGATTTCAAACTTAAATTTCCAGGCTCTATACCAGGGGTCTCAAAGTCCCTTCTCGAGGCCGCAATCCAGTTGGGTTTTCAGGATTTCCCCAATGAAAATGCATGAGATCTATTTGCATGCACTGCTTCCATTGTATGCTAATAGATCTCATGCATATTCATTGGAGAAATCCTGAAAACCCGACTGGATTGCGGCCCTCAAGGAGGGACTTTGACACCCCTGCTCAACACCAAGGACTCAATTGACTCTAGTTCAAAACCAGACTACTGATGTTTAACCAATGACACCCACATGCCTGCGCCTCTTCTGTGTTCTGAGCTGCAGCCTTTAACTCCCATCCACTTCCCAGAGTCACCTTGAACTTTTTCCAACTGAAAATCTATGTGCAATTAATGTTTCTCAGCGGACCCAACACCTTTACCTCAAGTACTATGCCCTGCATACCACTGAAGATTAGATCTAAAATAGCTCCTAGACCAATTGATCCAATCAGCAGTCATTTATTACTTGTAGGAATTTTATTTCCCTTGCACTCCCCGATGCAACATTTATCCAGGCAATATTGAGGTAGTTAAAAGCTGCATGTACGGTGAGAACTAGCCTTGTATCCCGGGGATTTGTGAAACAGATTTGTGCTGAATTAAACTGGCTGACTACTGGAAGCGAGTTTTGAGATAAGTAAAACAATTTAGGACACTCGGATCATCAGAACAGCATTTATTGACTATCCCTTCTTTAAAAATAATAGGTACTAGGAGATCTACTATTTTTTCAGTTATAGCACCCCAGCTCTGGAACAACCTACCAAACTACTTACGTGATGAACCCTCATTAGAAAAATTCAAAAGTTGTTTAAAAAGTTTCCTGTATAAAGACGCATTTGAGACGTAGATAGGCTAACTCGTCTAACATTCAATCCTTTGTTCTAATACTTAATCTTAATCAGTCCTTATGTATAGGTCGCAAACTTTTTTACCTTTTCTTCTAAATTTATTCATTTTCTTATATTTATTGTTTAATTACCCTCCAGATATGTTCTCCTTAAATGTTTATTTTCTTTAAAGACTGCAGTTCACCCCCCTCTCGTTTTGTATCGGTAATTAAATTTGTACATTTATACCTTATGTTTATTTGTAATACAATTGTTTTATTTTTGTGCCCTATTTTTAAATTGTTATAATATAACGCATTGAAGTACCTGACATTGTGTGCACAACAAAGTTTTAATTAACTGAAACTTGATCCAATTCTAATAGAGAGCAATGTTCTTTTCTGAATTGCTTTTTAGTACTTTTGTTCAAAGTGTGTAAAAGGACTTTTTGAATAATTTGTTTACAGTGGAGTTTTGTCTTGACTCATGACTGAAAGTGAGCCTGGTAATTGGCAACTAACATTTAGGGCTTCTTTTATGAAGCCGCGTGACTTTTAATCACGCGCTAACCCCCGTGCTAGCCGAAAAACTACCACCCACTCAAGAGGAAGCGGTAGCGGCTAGCGCGTCTGGCGGTTTAGCGCACGCCTACTACGCACGTTAAACCGCTTCCATGGCTTTGTAAAAGGGGCCCTTAATGCTAAAAGAAAATAAAAAATTACAAGGTCATGCACTGGGGCTGCAAAAATCCAGAAGAACAGTACACTTTCCTTTCCCCATTTGCGGTTTCGGTAATAGCGATTTCACATATTTGCGATTTTTTTTGGGGAGGGGGAAAAAAGAAAAAAAAAAAAACATTGTTAACTCTTCCCCCCGGCATCCCGGCCTTACCTGGTGGTCTAGTGGGCTTTTGGGGCAGAAGCGATCTTCCTACGCTCCTGCCCCGTGCAGATCGCCATTAGGAAATAACTGTAGGGAGTTCCCGTCGTAGTCTCGAGAGACTACGGGAACTCACAGCAGCCATTTCCTAATGGCGATCTGCACGGGGCAGGAGCGTAGGAAGATCGCTCCTGCCCCGAAAGCCCGATAGACCACCAGGTAAGGCCGGGAAGGCGGGAGGGAGGTAGGGATGGGTCAGAGCTGGATATTCGCGGATTTTCGCCATTTGCAGTTCGGCTCTGCCCCTATCCCCCGCGAATCTGGGGGGAGAAGTGTATAGTATAGGAGACAAAGTACTGTGTGCGGAAGAAGAGCAGGACTTGGGGATGATTTTGTCTGATGATCTCAGGGGTGGCAAAACAGGTCGAAAAGGCAACAGTGAAAGCCAGGAGGATTCTTGGGTGCCTAAGGAGAGGAATAGGGATGTGATAATGCCATTGTAGAAGTCTCTGGTGAGGCCCCATTTGGAATATTGTGCGCAATTTTGGAGATATAAATAGGATGGAGTCGGTTCAAAGGGCTGCTCCAAAACTGGTTAGTGGTCTTTGTCATAAGTCATCCTAGGACAGACAAGAGACCTTTTCGGGAAGAACTATGAAATGGTTATACTTACAGCTTGCGTTTCGGTAAAGGAGGAAGGGCTCATGCAGTTGAAACTCCAAATCCTTGTTTACTGCTTCCACTAGATTGTGCATGTTAAGGCGATTCATGATTGTAAAGCCATGTTGGGGCGAAGCTGACCTGTGGGTCCATTAAAGATGCATATCAAATGTTTACCTAATAAGCAACAGAATTTAAAATATCAGCTGCATAAACTATAGTGCAAGACCCATTGAAAAATGCAAAATCAATTATTGTTAATCCTACATTTTAGATCACATATAACGCAATTTAAGGCAGCGTTTCTCGATTAGCATGTTCAAAGCTCTGGTTTTTTCCCCTTTTTCCTACAGCCATACACTACAAATGGTTTTGTCAGTCCCTTCCCCAAAATTCCATAGACTGTCTGCTGGCCCTTCCAATTCTGTCATCCCTCATTGCCACAGCCCAGCCCAGGACCGGCTGACATGAAGGACAAACATTTTCCATAAAAACAATCATCCCTAATACTATCTGTGAACTTAGAACTTACCGTGTGTACACAAACAAGGTACCTTCTATGTCTGTCTTCTCCTAAAAAACAAAATAAGACACTCATTCAATTTTGGCACGTACTGCAGCACTAAATTTGGAGCTATCAAAATAAGTTTTGCTTCTCCTCGATTTCTTTAAAATTCAAAAAGCAGTATTGCCTCTGAAGATGCTTAGCATAATTTAAGGTGCCTTATACATACAAAATATTCTTCAATTTTTGCAGGGCCTGCTCTTCCATAAGGCTGTTGCCTAAGGCAACAGCATTTGGGGGGGGGGGAGGAGTCAAATTAACATGGCTCCCAGGATCTCATCTCCCAGCACTCCCTGCTGGTTAAAGCAGCAGCACAAGTCAACTCCTCTGCTCCCAGGACTTTACCCGATGGCATGTGGCATGGGGTGGGGGAAGGAGAACCATGCCTCCAAGTGCCAGGCTACTAGAACAAATTCAGGTTTTCCAGTGCCACTGTACTAAAACAAGAAACATGCCATTCTCTCCATAACAGGTCTGTGCAAAAGAGGGAGCGGGACAAGCCTTTTATTACAGCTTGGGTCATAAATGTGGGGTGAAGGGAGATGAGAAGATGTTGGAGGTAGAAAGGAAAGTAAGTGAAAGGCTGAGGAATAAGTGGCTGGGAAGACGGGCAAATGCAGAAAGACAGAAATATGACAGCAGACAAAGGCCAAATGGCCCATCCATTCTGCCCATTTGAGAATCCACTATCTCCTCCTCTCCCTAAGAGATCCCATGTGCCTGTCCCAAACTTTCCAGAATTCATACAGTCTGTCTCCACTACCTCTACAGGGAGACTAATCCACCCATCTAAAAAAGTATTTCCTTGCATTACTCATGAGCATCTTAATTTCATCAGTTGAAAGAGACTTGCCTAATGCATATCTACCATATATACTCGAATATTCAGTGGGGAAATTCTGAAAACCCTACTGGATTGTGGCCCTCAAGGAAGGACTTTGAGATCCCTGCTTTAAGCCAATCACCCAATAACATGTATTATTTATTTATTTGAATCAGACGGCTATTAGGGGTTTTAACTCCTTTTCCAATTAGCCCAATTCTTCATTGATCCATTTTAATATCTATATAATGCATTCATTTCTTTTGTGTATATGTATTAAAATACAAAACTTATCTTAAACATTAGCTATCTCTATGTTGGAGAACTGATCATCCCTCCCGATATAAATTCACATTCTTCTTCTGGATCGATGTGCTTCAATATAACTGATCTCAATTCAGCAAACAAGACAACATTAACAATATGGCCCATGGCAAATCTTTGTTTTAGTCTTTAACAAGAAGAACGTCAGTCAGGTACAACATGTCTCAAACATTTTTTGATGGAGATGATTCAGAGATACTGAAATCAGTTAAAGTGAAATGAAGTAGTAACACAACAAACGCATAGATTAATCAATGTGTAATCTCACTAAAATTAGCTACAGTACTAGAAGTGTGGAGGATGGACAATACGCGTATCTCATGATTTAAAACAGGTTCTCAGGTGCCCCTGGAAACTGCAGAATAATAGAAGCTATTCAGAAAAACATAAAACTGGCTTAACAGGGCAGAGCCAACATAGATTTAGCAAAATCTCTATATCACCTTCCTGGCTTAAAATCATCCAAAATAAATTTATAAATATAAAAAATAGGCATGCACTCAAAATGTCAATTTCCTGCTCCTATTAAAAAGTGTGACTTATTTCCATGTTCATGGTTTCTTGAAATGCATTGTCTTTTTTTAAAAACTAAAGATTATCATATACAGAGACTTACAAGGCACAGAGAGAGTGGAGAGGGACAGATTCTTCAAACTTTCGAAAAATAAAAGAATAAGAGGGCATTCGGAAAAGTTGAAAGGGGACAGATTCAAAACAAATGCTAGGAAGTTTTTCTTTACCCAACGTGTGGTGGACACCTGGAATGCGCTTCCAGAGGACGTAATAGGGCAGAGTACGGTACTGAGGTTCAAGAAAGGATTGGACAAGTTCCTGTTGGAAAAGGGGATAGAGGGGTATAGATAGAGGATTACTGCACAGGTCCTGGACCTGTTGGGCCGCCGCGTGAGCAGACTGCTGGGCACAATGGACCTCAGGTCTGACCCAGCGGAGGCATTGCTTATGTTCTTACAGTCATGTTAAAAAATTAGGCCACCCCATGAAATATTCAGTTCTTTCTTAAGAAATGTTCACATATCGATGTCAAATCTTTTTTAAAAAATTTATCTCTGGAAAATAAAGTGATGTAATTGCAAGTAAACAACAAAAACTTTCCTTGATTTACTCATGAAATAAAAGATATCCACAAAAATGTGTATTCTAACTGACGCCGTCTTGAATTTGATAAGATTCTTGGATGTCAGAATTTAAATTATAAGTAAATCATGATAAGACAAAATTCTTCTTTGCTTCCTCTCAAAAAACCGTCCATGAAACATCTATCATGCTAAACACAATTCAATACATGATCCATTCTTCTATTAAAATATTGGGAGTAGTCTTTGACTGAAACTTAACAATGAAGAATCAGATTGACACTGTGGTTCAAAAGGGATATCATACACTCTAATATTAGACCATATTTTGAAATTTCAGCATTCAAAACTTTGGTCCAGTCATTATTATTGAGCCACTTAGATTACTGTAACATTGTCTAAATAACTAGTAAAACAAGAAAAATGTGACTAGACTGAGACTTATTCAAAATATTGCGGTGAGACTGATTTATGGTCTGAAGAAGTTTGATCGCATAACCCCCTTTTATCATGAGTTGCACTGGCTTCTTGTGGAGGCTCGTCTAGTTTTCAAATTGGGCTGTTTGTGCTATAAGGTTGCTTTCGGCATGGCCCCACTATATTTAGCTGACAGATTTCTAATAGCTTCTCAGAGGAAAAGTAGAAAATTGCATGCCCTTTGCATTTCCTTCTGTTAAGGGCTGTAAAAGTAAGAAGTATCATGATCATATTCTTATCATTTCAGGGAGCTTTTTACGATAAGGACTTCCGACAGCTGCTATTTACAACTCATTCCTATCTACATTTCAGAAAACAATTGAAGACTTTTTAAAAAAATAACATTTGGGGCTAGATTCACTACTCTGCCCGATCTGTGGCCGATCCGCAACAGGCCGACAAATTCACCAAGGGTCAGCATGCAAATGGAGGAACGCCCCCCCACCAACCACACGGATCCTGAAGCACACGTGCAGACCATCTTCTTTGTCTGTAGATGATCTGTGCATGCTTACGGAGCTGCGAGCTGCTTTTTTTTTTTTTTTAATACTTCGCAAGCCCGTGGTTTTAACCAGGGGCTCGCACTGCAGGGAAAGGGCAGGAGAGTTGGGGCGGCAAGACAGATTCGGGGCGCAGGGCGGTGAGTCGGGGAAGAGAACGGGGCGGCAAAGCAGGATAAGTCAGCTGAGAGCAGGAAAGGTCATGAGCAACTGGTCCCCACCAGCCACTTCTTTTTTGATCGGCCAGCCCAGTCGGTGTTCCTGAAAAAGTTTAGTGAATCGCATCCTTCCTGCTTTGCATGCCGTTTCCCCTCATTTGCATGCGTGGATCGGAATCGGATCGGCCACGAGGTTAGTGAATCGGGTCGTGGTCGCAAACCGATCTGTAAGCTTTGTGAATCTAGTCCTTGGTTGACTAGATTTATATTGATTTCTTCTTTTGTTATCTAATACAGTGATTCCCAACCCTGTCCTGGAGGAACACCAGGCCAATCAGGTTTTCAGGCTAGCCCTAATGAATATGCATGAGAGAGATTTGCATATGATGGAAGTGATAGGCATGCAAATTTGCTTCATGCATATTCATTAGGGCTAGCCTGAAAACCGATTGGCCTGGTGTTCCTCCAGGACAGGGTTGGGAATCACTGATCTAATATAATAAAACCCTAAGCCGTGCATGCGCACTCCCACTGCGTGCGCCTATTTTTCGTGAGCTGTAGGGACTCGCAGGTAGGAGTGCGCATGCGCGCTTAGGGTTCTGTTTTCGTCCTGTTGTTCGGTCTGGCCTGCTCGCCTTGCCCCATTGTATTTTTTAGTTGAAAGACGCGGCGGTGGCTCCTCTCACGATCCCCGCCTGCGTCGCATTGAACTTTAATTACGGTCTATGTAATTATGGGTAATTCCTCCTATAATGTGGGCTAGATGGAATTTTTTTTAATGGAAACTGATTTGTAAGTCCATTCCTTTCTGTTCTTTGTGAATTGTATTATGAAATTTATAATAATAATAAAAAAAGAAGACCATTGTGAATAAGTTTTAGCAAAAAAGGTAGGAGATAGTTCATTGTAGAAAGATAAGTTGTGAAATGCCCCAGAGATCTGTATTAGAACTGTAGCTTTCTAACATTTAAAAAATGATCTGAAAAAAGGAAGCAAGGTGATTAATTTGCAGGACACAAAATTATTCTAAGTTGTTAAATCACAAGAATACTGTGGAACTGCAGGAGGATCTTCCAAGACTGGGCTGACTAGAAGGTGAATTTAATTTATTCAAAAAGTACAAAATGATGCATATATGGAAAAATCTAATATGTAGGAGGCAACAGATACTGAAGCAACTTCAAAGTCACAAGCAGCATTAAAGGGATTTGAACTCTGGCTTTATGATTGTTGGTGTAGGTTTACATTACTTTTCCTTATTTTCTTTTTTTGGAAAGTTAATATACATATAACATTTCAAAAACAGGGGCCTACACAAGATCCCCAAGTCTAACCCCCTCTTCTACAAAGCCGCGCTAGCGGCCCTGAAGCCCATAGAGATTTAAAGGGCTTTGGGGCTGTTGTCACGAGGCAGCCGCTAGCACAGCTTTGTATAAGAGGGGGTAAGTCCATAAATTATCACAGTTATGTAGACTTGGAAAAGCCATTGCTCGAGTAGAAACCACAATATCTTAGGATCCTGCTAGCTATGGGTGACTTGGAATACCCACTGCTGGAGACCGGATATTGGGTTTGATGGACCTTTGGTTTGACCCAGTATTGGTAATTCTTTTGTACTAGCTTATGCCTGGTTCAATTCATTATTCAAAGGAAGCCATAATCCGCTAGCAAGTTCTTGCTTATATTTTACTTTCCATTAAGAACTTTGCTGCTTTTCAGTTGATAAAATAGGGGCATTTTCAATACGACATCCAAATCTGAGTTTGGAAGTTTTGCAGAACACACACAAAAATTCAGTAGCGAACAGGACCATTTATGGAACAGAAAAACATTTTCGAAAATGGTCATTTCTCAGATATGCTTGTCCTCCGTGCATCTGTCTTTTAAAACCATTTTCAAAATAAAACAAAAACACAAAACAAGCCACTGGGATGTAGGAGGGGGCCAGCATTTTTAACAGACTGGCCACGGACATCTCAGCAAAGCAGTGCCCATATAGTATATGGTAAGCCCTTCAAAACCCACCAGACCCAACTATACACCACACCAATAACTCGCTGTGCTGATTAAAGGATAAAAGGCTAGAATCCCCAAATATAAACTAAAAAAGGTATGCGTCTCTGCCATTCTTGTATATTTGGGGATCCTAGCCTTTTATTATTTTGATATTCCCCTTTGGGTTTTGATATTGTGTGCTGATTAAAGGAGGCACTGAAAGAAAAATATAGGGGGGAAGCAGCAGAAAGGAGGTCTCTTTTTGCAAGACAATGTACCTTCTCACAAGACTGGCAAAACAATGGATGTTTTGATTTGATTGGGGTTTCAGTGCATAGGCCATCCACCCTACTCACCAGATCTTGCTCCATCTATTTTCTGTTTCCAAACCTTAAAGAGAGTTTGAAAGGGCACCGATTTTCAAGCGATTTGGAAGCGAATGCAGCAGTGGAGCAGTATTTAATTTTTCTTAATTCTCTTTGAATAGAGTGAATGCTGGTGCACAGTTGGAATACAACTGTGTGAGTTTACTAGATTTGAAATGGACCCCTTCGTATTTATAAAGAACTTTAGGCTTTTTGATATTTTTGCAGTATTTCATTGATCAGACAACAGGGTTATAGAAACATCAGACACCATGCACCAAGTGTGTTGAACTTAGGGGTGAATGTGTGGAATAATTTGTAAGTTTCATGGCTCCAAGTCAATTCCCTTCTTGGTTGGGCCGAGAACTTTTCAGTACCCCCCTCGTACGTACAGGAGACTCAGGAAATGTGACGCAAAAAGAAACAGACTGCATCAGGAAGCAGGATAAGTCCAAATGTCACTAATGCCAAAAGGGCTTCAAACTCTGTTATCTCAAAATAAAAATAATAACAGTTTATTTAACGCAGTACCGTGAAGTTCTATGCGGTTTGCAATGATTAGAAAGATGCTACATAGTTGGAGATTAGTGGCTATCAGTTTAAGACAGAGGTGTCCAACCTGCGGCCCCGGTTGAGGGCGATGCAGTGTTTTCCTCTGCTGCCCCCGGGTGTTTACCATCTTGCCGGCTCCCTCTTCTGTCTTGCTGCAAATTTTTCGGCCAATGCTGCCCAGGGAAGCCAAAAGGTTGGATACCCCTGGTTTAAGAGATCAGTTGTTAAGGGAGAGGTTGTGCAGATCAGCTACCCTAGCTACTTCAGGAACACTTTTAGGTGTTTCCTAAATTCAACATAGTTATTTGCGTGCATAATTAGTTTTTCCAGATCTTTGCCCCATAAGGCTGCTTGATAAGAGAAGGAGGTGTTGATGGTGGTTTTTTTTTTTTTTAATTTACATCCTCTAACCGGGATTTAAGTTGCTAAAACGACACTTTCAGACCAGACCTTGTTGCTATATATCCATTAAATCAGGGGTGTCCAATGTCGGTCCTCGAGGGCCGCAATCCAGCCGGGTTTTCAGGATTTCCCCAATGAATATGCATTGAAAGCAGTGCATGCAAATAGACCTCATGCATATTCATTGGGGAAATCCTGAAAACCCGACTGGACTGCGGCCCTCGAGGACCGACATTGGACACCCCTGCATTAAATACAAAAAGACGCCCGGCTAACCAGCCTGCCCCTCCCCCCGCCAGTCCTCCGCCGCTTCTCCAGTCTCCCTGCCGTCAACCTCCCCCCCCTCCTCCTCCTCCCCCGCCGCCATTTCCGTCCCAACCCCGTTCACTCACCCAGCTGTTGGCTTTGGGGCTGAAGCTGTAGAGCGCGACCTGGCCGGTGACGTCCACGATGCGGCTGACGTAGGGGTCGTGCCGCTGCAGCGCCGCCAAGCTCATACACATGCCGGCCTCGCTCCGCCACTCCATCTTCGCAATGGATCTTGGGAGGCGGCCCTCGGAGCGCGGTGCAACCAACTCGCGGCTCCCCCCCGGGAACACGGCCTTCGCCTTTTGGGTTCCCCTAAGCTTTGGTTCCACCCCCCCCCCCCCCCCCCCCCCCCCCCGTAATCCTATATCTCTTTGCAGGGAACTTTCATTTTAGGAGTTTAAATTCATGTTTTGTTTTGTTTTTTTAAGTAAATAATAAAATAATGGGGGGGGGAATATATTGATAGTTGTAATAGGTGATGAAATTTATTATGTAATGATTATTTTATTGTGTATTTATTGGATTTCTTCAATAAAATGTTATAAAGTAAAACAAAAAACCCTCACTTGTTCGGTTTGGCTTTTGATGTTTCTCCTCGGGAGATCTCTCTGGGGCCCTAAGGCCTGTCGGAATGCCATCTATTATTATTTGTTATAAATTTATTAACTGCTTTTTTTTATGGAGAGATTCACTCAAAGCCTTTTACATTTCATTGACTAGTAATCAGGTACCTAAATATTTTCTCTTTCTGTCCTTTCACACTCTTTTTTTTATTATTATTATTTATTTATCAAATTTTTACATGTCATAAATCAAGTATCCACTTGTACAGAAAGTTGAAGAAAAGCAGGAAAATAATACTCAAAAGTAAAATACATGGTAATCGAGTAAAATAAAATAAAAAAAATTTTTTTAGCTTAAATTCAGCTCAAGTCCTCAAAATCCTTTCACACTCTTAACTGTGGTACCTGGGGCGATGGAGTGTGAAGTGTCATAAGGAGCAGGCTGAGTTTATAGGTACTCCCCTTTGACCTGTGGGGTTTTCCCCCCAGAAAAGGCAGTTTAGCAAGTTTTAAATAAACATAAACACCTGAGTCTCTCTGTGGAAAGGCAGTAGGACAGGGGTGTCCAATGTCGGTCCTCGAGGGCCGCAGTCAAGTCGGGTTTTCAGGATTTCCCCAATGAATATGCATTGAAAGCAGTGCATGCAAATAGATCTCATGCATATTCATTGGGGAACTCCTGAAAACCCGACTGGACTGCGGCCCTCGAGGACCGACATTGGACACCCCTGCAGTAGGAAAAGGCCCACTGTTCCATTTTCATTAGCTTCTCCAAGCAGAGAAATTTAGAGCAGAGATTTCGGCAAGGTAAATATGTTTTCTAAAATATAAATATCTACACCTCTTCCACTTGAGCCATGTCCTACCGTGGTTGACTAAGGCAGTGATTCCCAACCCTGTCCTGGAGGAACACCAGGCCAATCGGGTTTTCAGGCTAGCCCTAATGAATATGCATGAGAGAGATTTGCATATGATGGAAGTGATAGGCATGCAAATTTGCTTCATGCATATTCATTAGGGCTAGCCTGAAAACCCAATTGGCCTGGTGTTCCTCCAGGACAGGGTTGGGAACCACTGGACTAAGGAATCTAGTGAGGATCTGTCAGTCTATCAATGTATCTTTCTTCAACCGAATCCCCTTCTGCAAGTTTTTAGTAGGTCTTCTCTTTAAAAATGCCAAGAGCTTTTTACCCACACTTTTTGATCCCCACCATTACTTTCATGAGAGGCAAGCCTGAGAAGGAAAGCCAAGGCTTTCTTCCAACTTGAGAAGAAATGAGTGTACCCTTAAATAAGGAGTTTTTTTAAAATAAAGGATGTTAAGGTCTAACTTGTGTTTAGCAAGTAAAAAAAAACAGGCTATTGCAAAATGTGTTATTTTACCTGTCCGTTAGTGCCTTTAACTATATTTTAAAATATTTTTTAAGAGGATGTTTGTCATGAGTGGAGAATAGGCATAAAGCATTAACCAGCTAACGTGTGTTGCTGAAGCACTTAGGACCTCAGAAATAGGAGATAAGTGTTCAATTCTGTGCATTAACCGAAACATTAGCTCAGAACCTGCAAAATTTAAAAAAAAAAATTAAAAAGCTGCATTGAATCTGAGTTTAGCTTACAAGAAAGTCCTGTGTTAAGACATACTAAGCCCAGATTCCAACGCTCTAGTAAAAGGGCCCCTTAAATAATTATAGTACATAACTTTTAAAATACCAAACTAGTTTTATATATGCTCATAAAAATTATTTTCCTATTTTTTCACCTTCATAATCACTTCACCTGAAATCTGGTTTTGTACTATGCACCATTAGCTTTCTACACACCCTGTAACAGAACAATTCCATGTATCAACTGTACATATATAATTTACCCTCAATCCAGCCAACCATTTTTGTTTATCCCATTACCATTGTGTTATCCATCACGCTGTCTATATACCCCAAATGCACTTGTCCTCACTGGTGCCTATTAAGATGTTTCATCATATTGTGCTGATAATGCAAACACCATGGTGCTTATTTTCCAAGCAGATGGATGTCTCATTCAAAGTGCAATTTTCAAAAGATAGAATTTGGACGTTTTGCATTGCAGTTTGTCCAAATGGTAAGGGATGTTATGGGTGGGACTAGGATAGACCCAAAATTTGGACATCTTTCACCAATAATGGAATGGGAAAAATACTGCTACCAGCTGCAGAACTTGGAAAGTTCTGGTCACTGGACCTGAGGAGGGGGAGGA
Source organism: Geotrypetes seraphini (assembly GCF_902459505.1). Lineage (NCBI taxonomy): Eukaryota > Metazoa > Chordata > Amphibia > Gymnophiona > Dermophiidae > Geotrypetes > Geotrypetes seraphini. The sequence goes on from NC_047100.1 coordinate 13,094,178, forward strand.
GCTGCAGAGGCCAGGTGATCCCCACCAGTTACAGCAAAGAAGATGTTCATTTTCAGGAGGCCTAAGCTGAAAATATGAGGCCCGGCCCTCACTCATGATCATGCCACTGATTGTGCTCGGTACAAAATGAAGTACTTCCTGAGTTTTTTTTGGTGTTTCCAGTTCAGTTTTGGTATTCATTTTTCTATTTCGTGATCCATTGTTCTATATTTGGTGAAGGTCTGTGTGTGTTTTATTCGAGAAGAAGTACCTCGATAGGTTGACAGTCTAAATTAATAGTCATTATTTATGCAACACATGAAGGTTTTTTTGATCAATGAAAGATACCTATCACCACCTAACAACTTCAGAAGAGCAATAAATGTTCCTGATGTGGTGTTCTGAGATCTTTTTCCTTCACTAAGGCATTTCATTTAGACTGTAAACCTATTGAGGTACTTGTTATAGTTTAAGTTGACACACATCTCCCACTGGTATTATTTGAGAAGTCATTTAAAGTTGTTTTATATGTGGTAGTAATGGTGGATGGAGAAATTGGGAGAGGGGCCCCTTCCTTAATTTCTGCCCAGAGCCCCAGCATGTCTAGAACATAAGAATAGCCTTACTGGGTCAGACCAATGGTCCATCAAGCCCAGTAGCTCGTTCTCACGGTGACCAATCCAGGTCACTAGTACCTGGCCAAAACCCAAGGTGTAGCAATATTCCATGCTACCAATTCAGGGCAAGCAGTAGCTTCCCCCGAGTCTTTCTCAGTAATAGACTATGGAATTTTCCTCCAGGAACTTATCCAAACCTTTCTTAAAACCAGCTATGCTATCCACTCTTACCACCTCTGGCAATGTGTTCCAGAGCTTAACTATTCTCTGAGTGAAAAAATTTTTCCTACACTTGGTTTTAAAAGTATTTCCATGTAACTTCATCGAGTGTCCCCCTAGTCTTTGTAATTTTTGACAGAGTGAAAAATCGATCCACTTGTACCCATTCTACTCCACTCAGGATTTTGTAAACTTCAATCAAATCTCCCCTCAGCCTTCTCATTTCCAAGCTGAAGAACCCTCACCTGTTTTAGTCTTTCCTCATATGAGAGGAGTTCCATCCCCTTTATCATCTTGGTCACTGCCCACCAACCCAGCCAGCAGATTAACCGTTCCCCTTAACTGTATCCATGACATCCTGTTTGTTTGTCTGTTTAGAAGATTGTAAGCTCTTTCAAGTAGGGACTTTCTTCTTTGTGACTGTACAGCGCTATGTACATCTGGTAGTGCTACAAAAATAATTAATAGTAGTAGTACACTCTATTTTGTACATAAGTTTCAAGTTTTATTAATTTTAATATACCGACCATCGACGTACATCTAGCCAGTTTACAATGCTAAAAAAATATAATAATTATAAGTGGGGGAAGAGTGAACATTAAAAGACAATTTACAAATACAAACTTGGACAAGAGGGGAAGGGGGAGTCGATAAATACATCATTAAAAACAAAATAAAAGAACTGGGTAGAGGGGGAAGGATATGACATCAGGAGAGGGGGTCGCTTCTTAAAAGTGGTTGATGATAAGTGTTACTGGCTGTTGGAGAGGAGGTATTTAAGAGCTGTGATATGCATCTTGGAATAAGAACATTTTTAGTTTTGTCTTAAATTTGTTGAGGAAATTTTTGAGGCGGAGTTGAGGTGGCATAGCGTTCCGTAAGGTTGGAGCAACTACGGAGAAGTTAGTTTTCCTGGTGTAGTAGAATTCTTTGATGGAAGGGATGGTCAGTAGATTCTGATCTGCTGATCTAAGTGTCCGAGAAGTGCAAAGAGGAATGATAAGTTTATCGAGAACAGATGGAAGACAGGAAAGTTTGATTTAAAGACCAGCATTAAGATTTTATAAGTGATACGGTGTGTACGGTAATAGGTAGCCAGTGGGCTTCTTTCAGAAGAGGAGTAACATGATCATATTTCCCTACCTTATGAATAAGTTTAATTGTTGTATTTTGAATGAGCTGCAGACGACATAATTCTTTTTGAGGAATTCCATTCTATAGAGAATTGCAGTAGTCTAGATGAGAAATGACCAATGAGTGAACGAGGGTTGTGATAGCGTTAGTTTCGAGAATTGAAGTTAGGGAACGGATAAGCCGAAGTTTGTAGAAACAGGTTTTTACGACGGAGCTTATATAGGGTTATCAGATTTTCCAAATGTAAAATACAGACCCCCCCTAGACCCGCCCCCCAGGCCCGCCCAGTTCTACCCATGCCCGCCCTATTACGCCCCAGACGCAACCCCGTCCCCCACTACCTGCTCTATCGGACAAGAGGGCATCCGTGCATGCGCGGATGCCCTCCTGCCCGACGGCAATTTGTTGGGAGCCGTCCGGACCCCCGGACATGTCCAGGGAAATCCGGAGGTCTGGTAACCCTATACATATACAGTATATCTTTGATAGTGTGTACTTTGCAGGTGGGCATTCACATGAGCAGAGTCTGAGTGGACACACATTTGTATTTTATTGAATACTACTGTATAAGTTATGCCCAAAGCTCCCCCATTCTAGGTGAAAACATTTACATTTATTTATTTCCCACCTTCCCAGAAAGCACAGGGTGGGTTACAGTACAACAAACACAGTTTTAGAGAGCGGGGATTTAGGAGACAGAGGGAACCTAGATACACTATTAAAGGCTAACAAATTATCATCAAGGAGAAAAGTACAGATTTCGTAAGCAGTTGATCTAAGTACAAGGTGAGGCTAACGTTATCATGTGCAAAGGGGAACCAGGTGGGACAAAGGGTGTACATTGTGGTGTTTTTTTTTGTGGAGGGGGAGGACTGGGTAACATAGGGAGTATAGCAGGGCATGGGCTGAAAAGCATATTGGAAGCACATGTAAGTGCTTAGGATTACCATATGGCTCCAGAAAAAAAGAGGATGGATTGAGACATCTGGGTTTTACTTCCATTGAAAGTAAGGGAAGTAAAACCTGGATGTTTCAATCCGTCCTCCTTTTTCTGGAGCTACATCAGGGGTCTCAAAAGGGCCGCAATCCAGTCGGGGGTTTCAGGATTTCCCCAATGAATATGCATTGAAAGCAGTGCATGCAAATAGATTTCATGCATATTCATTGGGGAAATTCTGAAAACTCGACTGGATTCTGGCCCTCGAGGACTGGAGTTGCCCACCCCTGTACTACCTGAAAGCTTTTGAAGTGGTGTACATTCAGGTACAGTGCATATTTTCCTGCCTCTAGAACAGTGGTCTCAAACTCGCGGCCGAGGGCCACATGCAGCCCACCAGGTACTATTTTGAGGCCCTCGGTATGTTTATCATAATCACAAAATAAAACAGTTTCTTGATCATATGTCTCTTTAGCTATAAATTACAATATTATTATTGAGACTTAGCCAAAAGGAAAGATTTATAAACTATAAAGAATTTTACCTCATGCAAAATTGTCATTTCTTTAATAAGACATTAACTAATTTTTTCTGAGGTCTTCCAAGTACCTACAAATCCCAAATGTGGCCCTGCAAAGGTTTGAGTTTGAGATCACTGCTCTAGAAGGACAATCTGAGTTTTTTCTCTGAGGGTAGAAGGTTAAATGACTAGCTCAAGATCACAAGGAGCTGATGTGGGATTTGAACTGGGATTGCTTGGTTTTCAGTTATTATGAAGCTACTCCTCCATTCCATTCTCTTCCCTCCTTCTTTCTAGCAACATACTGTAGAAACATGATGGCAGATAAAGGCCAAATAGCCCATCCAGTCTGCCCATCCGCAGTAACCATTATCTCTTCTTCTCTCTAAAGCTTTGGACCCTAGACATGTGCTTAGTTTTCTTATACTGTGCTTTAATTCTGCCCTGTCAAATTTACTGTAATAGTAAATCCTAATCAGAATTATTGATTCATGTTTCTGCTGCTTGGACTGGGTTTATGAGATCTCAGTGGAGACTTAACTACACAGGACTGAACACGGGACATCCATGTTTCATGTGTTATTGCAAGAAACTAAGCACATAAAGCAAATTAAAATTGGTTAGCTTCTCTTGCAGTTCCAGCCGTAGCTACACAGAAGGTTGAAATAGGTCGCAGGCAGCTCTCCTTACATCGGTGAAGGACATTTAGAAGTTTTAATAATTTATAGATTATCTCTGAGAAACAATGATCTGGCACAGACAGGTAATCTAATATCCCCATATCCTTCCAACCCAAATGTGCCATTTCATTCCTCTGAATTCACAAGTGTGTAAGCAGGTCTAGAATGATCTAGAGGTCTACGCAGCAAAGCAGAAAATATGAAGCGCTTGAAACGGTATGCATTTCTTTCCAAAATATGATAAGGCTCTCGTTTGCTAAGGTAAGACAGGAAAGCATTAAGCAAGTAAAAAATTAAGGTTGCTTTTTGCCATGTCTGAATGGTGCAGGGGCTATCTTTTTTTTAAGTGATATTAAACTTGAGGCAGTGCAAAACATATATACTGTGACTATATGTGCAATATATAGGGGCATTCACAAATAATGCATGTTATTTACTGCAGGGCCTATATAATATAATCCCCAGTGGTAAATAATGTGTTAACAGCATTGGTTTGTGTTATCTGTTGGTGAATGATCCCTTCAAAATGATTAGTTGTATCTCTGGGGAAGATATTACTATCTATTGCTTTGTCATCCAAGTAAACATGAATATAATACAAAAATATGGAAAAAATTCAGGTATCTAAAAATATGGGATACTGAGGGAGGAGCTAGGATGTAACACAAGTATAGAAAGCTAACTAGGTAATAAGTATAGAAACCCAACAGGTCGTGCATGTGCAAGACCGGAGGGTTAGGATTTCGATGGGAAGATAGGACTTCAATGAGAAACCAAGGTGGCAAGGGAGCCCCTTCTGGTGATTCAGACAGGTCGTGACCTGTTTGGGCCGCCGCGGGAGCGGACTGTCGGGCAGGATGGACCTGTGGTCTGACCCGGCGGAGGCACTGCTTATGTTCTTATGTATTATTTGTGAATACAGAGCAGCTTGAAGGATTGTTTCTATCATATGATGTATTATTTCAGTTATCCAATTATAATGATGAACTTGACAAAGGCACAAATGCATTTATGGTTTCCTAGATATTTATGTAATGTTTTATAAAATATATGAGGATTAGTTTATGTCCCTGAGCAATTAAGATCTTTTTCTTAATGCAAAAAAAAAAAAATTTATTTAATCCAGTTACTTCCACACTGGCTCATGGTTTGCTTTATGATGGTTAAATTGATATTCTGAGTAGGTGTTTGTTGTTTATTCATGCTTAAAACCATTTCTTTTATTTTGTTTCCTTATCATTCTTTTGATTTTTTTCTATTTTTCTCCCTATTTGTTGTAGTCTAATGGAGCTTCTTTCTTATCGTAGTTTTGTTTCTTCTTTTTAAAAAAAAAACCCTTTTACAAAACCGCAGAAGCATTTTTTTAATGCCAGCCGGTGCGCTAAATGCTCTGCACGCTCCCGCCATTCATAGGGTGCCTATGAGCGCCAGGAGCAGCGCAGAGCATTTGGGGATCTGGCTGGTGCTAAAAACTGTTTCTGCGGTTTTATAAAAAAAAAAAAAAGGGGGGGGGAGTGTACTTTATACATCTTGTAGCAAGTGTTCTGTTTGTAAAATATTTGAAAAATTGCATTAAATTCAAAAATAATTTTATGGTTTGTTTTTTTTTTAATCTTTTATGGCATTTTAGAGTTTCCAGTCACTTACACATGTGAAACCACAGATTAAGGGCTCCTTTTGCTAAGCTGTGGTAAAAAGAGGTCTTTGCACCCTTACCTGGACCTTTCCCACATGCTAGGGCCATTTTTACTGTAGCCAGAAAATGGCCATGATACTAATGTTGCCATTAACAAGTGACTATTACCAAAAATTAGTGCACAACCCTTTACTGCCACCTACTTTGTAGGCGGTGAGGGTTCACGTGCTAACAGCAATGTAGACGTGTTTAAGAAACTGATTCTGACTTATTGTATGTCAGAGGATGGACAGTGGAAGAGCAGACGTAGGGAATTGGCCCAATTTGAGATTATTTGGCCCTATGCTAGGTCTCCGCAACTGGCTAGGCAGCATTATGTCACCCTGTGGGAGCGGCTGAGGGACCTAGTGCCTCTTTGAAGGGGGGGGGGAGGCTGTCCCCTTCTCCATCTTCTGCCTGATGTTAGTTCTCTGCTGGGCTTGGTAGTCTCTTTGGTACGTTTGGGTTGGGCTCCATTCTGGTGTGTGTGTTGTGGTGTACGGTGTGGGTGAGAGTGTGTGTTTGACGGTGTGAAGAGTGTATGGCTGTTTAGGGGTATTTACAAACATAGTGGAAGGGCACGCCACTTGTTGTTCCTAATTTTTTTTTCTTTTTTTCCTTTACCCACAGAATTTGCCGTGGGCGTAAAGCCCAGTTTTCCCTTTTTGTCATACTGTACTTTGGGGTGGCTCTTTTGCGGGCTTTACTGCTTATATTGAACTTTCTCTGTATTTGGCTGCTTTTGTACTTTTCTGAGTTTGCACTCTGTTCAGTGGTGACACTTTTCACTTTCAATAAACATATGTTTATTAAAAAAAAAAAAAAAAGCAATGTAGATATGTTAACTAATTAGTTCAGAAATGCTCACTAAACACCCCTTCCAAGAAAAATGTTGAAATATGTTTATAAAGCATAGGTTGCGCGCACACATTTTGGAACTTACCACGGGATGCCTCGGGTGCGGTCTGTAATAAACGCTTTTAACCTGGGGTAAGCACAGTGTCTCGCAAACGTTGAGAAGCCGCAGCACACTAAATGGCTCGAGGCAGCCGGGAGTGCACAGACGTCACCACGATGACGTCGCATGCATGCGTGACATCATCACGTCATTGTTGGCGCAAGCACAAAGGCCCTCCAGACGGGGCCCTGAGCCTCTAGGGGGGAGGGGGTGCTGGAAGGGAAGAAGCGCGGAGAGACGCTGGCACCGGATGACTGCCGCTAAAAGCATATCCTGAGAGCAGTCAGCTGGCGCCGGCGCCTCTCCTTCTCCCTGGCATCTTGCGGGACACCTAGAATCTTTGGCGGCACAGTGTTTCTGATACACTGGGTAAGCACATGTTAGTGCTTACCACAGGTCAGTAAAAAGAGCTCTAAGGCCGATATTCTACTGTGTTTCCCTGAAAATAAGACACTGTCTTATATTAATTTGGGGTCCAAAAAAGACACTAGGTCTTATTTTCGGGGAAGTCTTATTTTTTTTCATGTAATGATCATCTCTCCCTTCCTCTCCTTCACCCCAATTCTTCCTGTTTCCTTTCTCTCCCCCACATGTGCAGCACCTTTCCTTCCCTCTCACCCATCCCCTTGTGCAGTATCTTTTTAGCCCTCCCTCCCATCCCTTCTGCAGCTGAACCCTTGCAGCTTCTATCCCTCCCTTCCTCCCATCCCCCCTGTAGCATCTTTCTGTCCCCCTGCTGCCGCGCACCTCCTCCTGCTAACCCATCTCTCCCTCCCATCTGAACTGTGAGACAGGAATCCCTTATAACAAACCAGCAGCGTCGGCACTCAGCATGCTGATGACATCATCATCAAAGGAATGTCCAGGAGATAGAAGGCCTTGAAGCAGCCTGTGTAGATTGCTGCCGAGTGCCGACGCTTCCGGTTTGTTATAAGGTATTCCTGTCTCGCGGTTCGGTGGAAGGGAGAGATGGGTCGGGGGGGGGTGCGCAGCGGCAGGGGGGAGCGCTGCTGCCGTCAACTAGGGCTTATTAAGACCTACCCTGAAAAATCATGCTAGGGCTTATTTTTGGGATAGGTCTTATTTTGGGGGACACACAGTATAAGCGGTGCTGTTGTCTGCCTGCAAAGCTGCTAATAATCATGTCAATCATGCAACTGCACTGTTTATAGAATCGCGCCACCAGAAATATAGGGTTTTCAAGGCCTACACTTCCTGCCTTTCACGTGAATCACAGCTCCAGAGACATTTTACAATGCCTAACGCACGCCACTTCCAGAGTTAGCCACGCCTACAGTGGCGTTAGGCATCGTAAAATGCCTCTATAGCCAATTTAAAACGCTATTACTCATTTTTAAATCGCTTTTTCCACTTAGGTGCTGGTAGGGTGACTAACGGCACATAACTTAACATAGAAACATAGAATATGACGGCAGAAAAGGGCCACGGCCCAACAAGTCTGACCACTCTAATGACCCACCCCCCTAAATTCTTCCTTGAAGTGATCCCACATGCTTATCCCATTTTTTCTTAAAATCTAGCACGATGCTGGCCTCAATTACCTGCAGTGGAAAATCATTCCAATGATCAACCACCCTTTCGGTGATGAAATACTTCCTGGTGTCGCTATGAAATCTCCCACCCCTGATTTTCAACGGATGCCCTGTTGTTGCCGTAGGTCCTTTAAGGAAAAAGATATCTTCTACCTCAATACGGCCCGTTACATATTTGAACATCTCAATCATGTCTCCCCTCTCTCTGCGTTCCTTGAGTGAGTATAGCTGCAACTTACCCAGCTGTTCCTCATATGGGAGATCCTTGAGTCCTGAGACCATCCTGGTGGCCATTCGCTGAACCGACTCAACTCTCAGCACATCTTTTTGATAATGTGGCCTCCAGAATTGTACACAATATTCCAGATGAGGTCTCACCATGGATCTGTACAACGGCATTATAACTTCGGGCTTCCGGCTGACGAAACTTCTTCGGATACAACCCATCATTTGTCTAGCCTTGGATGAAGCTTTCTCCACTTGATTGGCAATCTTCATATCTTCACTAATGATCACTCCTAAGTCCCGTTCTGCTGCAGTTCTTGCTAAGGTCTCACCATTTAGGGTGTAAGTTCTGCATGGATTTCTGCTGCCAAGGTGCATGACCTTACACTTTTTGGCATTAAAACTTAGTTGCCAAGTTATGGACCAATGTTCCAGTAAGAGTAGGTCCTGCGCCATACTGTCGGGCACTGTGCTTTTGCCTACTATGTTGCATAGTTTAGCGTCATCGGCGAATAATGCAATTTTACCTTGAAGCCCCTGAGCCAGGTCCCTTACAAAGGTATTAAATAGGATCGGACCCAAGACCGAGCCCTGCGGCACTCCACTGATCACTTCCGACGTTTCAGAGAGAGTACCATTTACCACCACCCACCCTCTGAAGTCTACCTCTGAGCCAGTCTTTAACCCATGCAGTCAATGTTTCTCCTAATCCCATCGAACTCATCTTGCTCAATAACCTGCAGTGTGGGACACTATCAAAAGCCTTACTGAAGTCCAAGTACACGACGTCCAGGGACTCCCCCATATCCAGCTTTTTCGTTACCCAGTCAAAGAAACTGATTAGATTGGATTGGCAGGACCATCCCTTTGTAAATCCGTGTTGATGGGGATCTCGTAGATTCTCATCGTTCAGGATTGTATCTAATTTGTGTTTGATTAGTGTTTCCATAAGTTTACTCACTATCGATGTGAGACTTACCGGTCTGTAATTTGCAGCCTCCGTCCTACAACCCTTTTTGTGGAGTGGAATGACGTTAGCTGTTTTCCAGTCCAATGGGACTCTTCCTTTACTTAGAGAAAGATTGAAGAGCGCGGATAACGGTTCTGCCAGGCACCGTATATAGAATATGGGCCTAAGTGTTTTGTGTAGTAGAAATTCTGTTCTGTTGGCATATGGGGCTGCTTTATTTTGGGTCCCTTGTACAATAATAATAATCAATTTATATACTGCAGGGCCGTAAAGTTCTATGCAGTTTACAAAAAAATTAAAAAGATTAAGAGACGAAATTAGATAACCAAATAATTAGAAATAATACTATAATGATCTAGGTGGTTCATTACAATATCCATACCAATTAGTTGCCTAAATGTTTCAGGTACAAATGTGTCTTTAAATGTCTCCTAAATTCCGCTTAGGAATCAGAAAGCATAATCAAATGTTCCAGGTCCTTGATATGACAGAAGATATTCATGATGTTTTTTTTAAATTTGCAGCCCCTAATAGGCGGAAAAACAAAATTCAAATGCGAATTTCTCCTGTGTATTGGTTGCAAAAGAGAAGAGCTCAATTATATATTTGGGAGATAGACCAAACGGAGCCTTAAAGCAGAATCGACCAAACTTGAACTTCACCCGCGCCTCTGCTGGCAACCAATGCAGTATCCGATAGGAGGGTGTTATGTGATCATATTTCTTCAATTCAAAAATTAACCTGACTGCCACATTTTGAACCATACGTAGTCGCTGCATATTCCTCTGAGATATTGCCAAGTAGGCAACATTACAGTAATCAAGCTGACGAATGCCTGGAAGTTCTGTTTCTCACAACGAGTGGTGGGCGCTTGGAATTCTCTTCCTGTGGATGTTGTGGAGGAGACTACTCTTCGGGGTTTCAAGCACAAGTTGGATATACACCTTCTTGCAAATCATATTGAGGGATACGGTAATTTCAGGTTTTCATAATAGAGAACCTAAATGGGCCGCCGCGTGAGCGGAGCGCCGGACTTGATGGACCTCGGTCTGATCCGGTGAAGGCATTTGTTATGTTCTTATGACTAAATATAAGGGACTGCACCAGAATTCTAAATGATGAAACATCGAAATATGCCCTAATGGATCGAAGCTTCCAGAGGGTAAAGAAACCTTTTCTAACCAAAGAATCCACCTGGTTCTTCATAGTCAAACCCTGATCTAGTATTATACCCAAAAGCTGCAGTAGATATTGTTCTGATCAGCTGCTGCAAAAACCCAAAGGAATGGTACAGTTTAGGAGGCGAAGAACTTATGGGTTTGACAGAAGAGCGGGACTTGGGTGGGATTGTATGTGATGATCTTAAGGAGGCCAAACAGGTTGATAAGGTGACTGCGAAAGCTAGAAGGATGCTAGAGTGCATAGGGAGAGGTATGGCCAGTAAGAAGAAGGAGGTATTGATGCCCTTGTATAAGACTCCGGTGAGGCCTCATTTAGAATATTGTTTACAATTCTGGAGGCCGTACCTTCAAAAAGATATAGAAAGGATGGAGTAGGTCCAGTGGAAGGCTACTAAAATGGTGCATGGATTTCGTCATAAGGCATATGATTTAAAGATCTCAGTCTGTGTACTTTGGAGGAAATGTGGGAGAGGAGAGGTATGATAGAGACGTTTAAATACCTACATGGCATAAATGCGCATGAGTCAAGTCTCTTTCGATTGAAAGGAAGCATCTGGAATGACAGGGCATAGGATGAAGTTAAAAGGTGCCTGGCTCTAGAGTAATCTAAGGAAATACTTTTTTTACAGAAAGGGTGATAGATGCGTGGAACAGTCTCCCGGTAGAGGTGGTGGAGACGGAGACATGGGATAGGCATGTGGGATCTCATAGAGAGAGAAAGAGATAATGTTTACTGCGGATGGGCAGAGGGCCATCATGTTTCTCTGTTTCTATCTATAATTGCTTATTTTCACAGATATTTATTTTTTAGTAATGTAACGACTTATTAAACAATAATCAAAAGCTGTCTGTGCTTTAAGCATTTTTGTAAAACAGATGGATGAAGGCAGAGTTATGTTAGGAGAAAGTATGTATAACTTTTGTAATCATATATTAGAACACATGGTGCCTGTTATCTCAACGGTTAGCATAATGTACTTGAGCAGAGAGTCTTGAAAAATCCAGTGCTTGTACAGTGAAGGGACATAACTCCTATGGAGTATAAAAGATATATTTGTCAGAGCAGGGGGTCTCAGGAAGACTTGGGATCAATTAGCTTGACAGAACAAGCTGAATCATTCCTTGTTTCAGGATTGTCAACAGGCAGCACCATGTCAGCAAGACTAAGAGTGGTGCTGTCTATTCCAGTAACACAGTAAATGAGGGCTGATAAAGACCTGCACGGTTCATCCAGTCTGCCCAGCGAGGAGACCAGAGCCGCATCCACCAGTCTGTGCAAGTTATAGTCGTTTATGCTTTAGTTAGCAATTTGCCATCATACCAACCACATATAGCAGGGGTAGGGAACTCCAGTCCTCGAGGGCCGTATTCCATTCGGGTTTTCAGGATTTCCCTCAATGAATATGCATTGAAAGCAGCGCATGCAAATAGATCTCATGCACATTCATTGGAGAAAGCCTGAAAACCCGACTGGAATATGGCTCTCGAGGACCGGAGTTCCCTAACCCCTGACATATAGGCAATTAAATATGATGCAGTCTTGTGACACTATGGGCTCCTTTTACAAAGCCGCGTTAGCGGTTTATCACGCGTAAGAACACGCGCTAAACTGCCGGCTGCGCTAGACGCTAATGCCAGCATTGAGCTGGCATTAGTTCTAGCCACGTAGCGCGGGTTTAGCACGCATTAAAAGTCTGCGTGTGCTAAAACCGCTAACGCACCTTCGTAAAAGAAGCCCTATATGTTATAAATACTGTTAGCAATATTTTTGACTAACTTACTAATTTCAGCATTAAGATGTCTTCCCCTCTTCCTTGAGATACACAGCACCCTCACTTGTAACACATAAGTGATATACAATATGGAGACTTAATTTCTCTTTTGCCAGAAACACAGTAACGCAAGGTATATACAATATATTGTATATACAACAAATCATTGTAGCAGCCACCAACAATCCTATGCAAATGCATTACAAGGAGGGCATTAGTATTATAATGAGCACTCTGTGTAATGCACAGCAAGGAAACATAGTAACATAGTAACATAGTAGATGACGACAGAAAAAGACCCGAATGGTCCATCCAGTCTGCCCAACCTGATTCAATTTAAATTTTTTAATTTTTTCTTAGTTATTTCTGGGCAAGAATCCAAAGCTCTACCCGGTACTGTGCTTGGGTTCCAACTGCCGAAATCTCTGTTAAGACTTACTCCAGCCCATCTACACCCTCCCAGCCATTGGAGCCCTCCCCAACCCATCCTCCACCAAACGGCCATACACAGACACAGACCGTGCAAGTCTGCCCAGTACTGGCCTTAGTTCAATATTTAATCTCATTTTCTGATTCTAGATCCTTTGTGTTCATACCATGCTTCTTTGAACTCCGTCACAGTTTTACTCTCCACCACCACTGTTGTAGTCTTACGTTCCTGTCAGTGCCTGAATGCTGATTGGCTCAGGCACTGACAGGATAGCAAAGCTGTGACAGTCCACCTTGCCGGTAAAGGCCCCAACAACCATAAAAAAAAAAAAAAAAAATCCCCACCCTCCCACCGAGCCCCTCCCCCTCCAAGTTTTCACTATGTGCAAGGTATTAAATGAGTGCTCTTAGAACGTGGTTGGGGGCAAAGAAATGAGAAGAGCATGTCCCTCCCATCCTCCTTTCTGGTCTGGGTCACTTTCTTCCTCCCCCACTTATGGGTCCAGCATATATCTCCATCCCCTCCCGTCCCCTTCACTCTCCGGGTCCTCCCCCCTCCCTTTAATTGCACCCCATAAGCTCAGTTTATGAACCGAGTGTCATCAACTAGAAATATACCGCCGATTACATAGGCAGAAAACAACTTCAGCTGGGAGGCCTTGAGCATCTCCGCCAGCCAAGTTATTTATTTTCATGCGGCTGTGAAAGGAAAAAAAAAGTGGCATGCAATTTACAATAGGTTGCTGACCCCTTTTCTAAGTCATTAACATTCGCAGGATTCATAGAAATGTGCAGTTGAACAACATCGGCACATCATCTAGTTCTGTAACTAAAAGCCTGGCAAGGTCATTTTCATTCTTTTGTCCTTTACTTTATAAATTATAGTGACATGGCAATATAGATGACAGCAGTGACATGGCAATATAGATGACACCTGCAAGGTGCATCCAGCCTGCTAAATAAGATGTATTGCCTCACGTCGTATATTTGAGTTTAACATATGCATACCTGATCTTGATTTGTCCTTGCCGTTTTCAGGGCACAGACCATCGAAGACTTCCTGGCACTGGTCTTATTTCCCAATCAGTTTAGGATTCATTGATGAGGCCCTCTGAGCCAGTAATGGCTTGCAAATGTAATAACAGTTCTTAGGTATTATAGTGGTAGATTCTCCAGTAAATTGTTCTTCCGACTCCACGTACTCGTGGTATTTCAACAAACAAACTGTACTTCAGAGTCAATACATTCAATGATCAACTCATCAATAATGCCAACAATAGCACAGTGACTCTCCCAAATGTAAGTCCTCCAGTATATTTGCTAATTTTGGGCCATATATTTTTTTACGAATTGTTAGAATAACTTCTTTGTTTCTCCCCACCCCTCCCCCCCCGAAGTTTTTACCTGCACCCATAATTAGGAACTTAATCAGGAATTTGTTTGAGTGTACAATATGTTCTTCTAATTTCTTTTCTGCTTGTAAACTTTATATGCATTTCTTTAGAGCAATATTTTGCATGTGACTATATTTAAAAATAAAACAACAAAAATTCAAATGGTGCTATACTGATAAAATAAACAAAAAAAATAAAAAAAATAAACAAATACCAAGAACCATTCACAAACATCAAAAAAGAGACACCGATTCCAAAGCTATTTATTAAAATATACTATAAATCTTAAATCTAATTATTTAAATTGTTGATTAATTAATACGGGGGACATGCCTCAGGAGTAAATCTTCCCAGCTGGGGCCAGCACGGCTTTGGAGTTTTGAAAAGGTTATGTTTAAATGATTTTTATTATTCCAGCAGTAAGAAGCAAATACAAACAGTAGTACCATTTAGGAAATAACATTTTCAACAATATAATCAGTTCCCCTCACATCCCCCCCCCCCTCCCCAAGAATCCATGGCCAGTCCAACAGCTGAGAGTGGGAATAAAATCTTAAAGATTAAAAAGTCTACTGCGAGCACGCAGTGTGAGGTCCTGCCAGAAGTGCTCCCACACCTGACAAAATTTGCGACCCGGGCCAAGAGTCAAGTCTCCCACCATGCGTCTCTCCAGTGTTGCGTGCACTATCATTAGGGATCTCCATTGTGCATATGACGGGGGATCACGGGAGAGCCAGTTGGTGAGGATGGCTTTTTTTTTTTTGTTTTGAAAAGGTTAACATAAGCGTTGCCTAAGTCACTTCCCTGATGCAGCGGGTACTACAGTTTTGCCCCGCGAAACAAAGGCCTTGTTGGATATTGATTACAAGCAAGGGAGCCAGTTTGGCACAGGATGTTTGAGCTACGTCCTTTGCCCAAAACATGAAGAATTCCTTGTTTGAATCGTCATAAGTTTGAATGTATGAAATGAACTTAATGTTCTGCTATGAATTGAACAGTAATTTATAGTGAACTGTG
Source organism: Geotrypetes seraphini (assembly GCF_902459505.1). Taxonomy (NCBI): domain Eukaryota; kingdom Metazoa; phylum Chordata; class Amphibia; order Gymnophiona; family Dermophiidae; genus Geotrypetes; species Geotrypetes seraphini. The sequence goes on from NC_047100.1 coordinate 13,109,438, forward strand.
GGCTTGTTTTAGCCGAAGTAATAACGTTTTGAAATAATTTTAACATTCCGGCACTTTTTTCTTTGCACTTTCTGCTCTTTTTCTACGAATTTTAGCTTTTTTTAGTCGTTTAAGCACTATAGCACTTTCAGCTTTAATGGATTTGAATGAAATGAAGGATTGATAAATTTAAAATAAGGAGTTAAGATATACTTGAAGCATAATGAAATAAAATGAAATGCAAGAAGAGAGTTAAATTGATACTCTAACAGTAGTTGGTCTCGAGTTTCAAAAAATGATATGCTGATTCTTAAACTAAATTAATTTAAAATAGATTAAAAGTTATATGTTGACTCTCTACTAAATTAATTCAAATTAGATTAAAAGTTATAAGTTATTTAATTAAAGCAATAAAATAAATATTTTGGTAGGGAGGTGGGAAACTAGCCTGTGATCTTATAAGGAGGCAAGAGATTAATTCATTTTTCTCGAATGAGTCCCAGCTGGGAAGATTTACTCCTAAACCTGAGGCATGTCCCCGTATTAATTAATCAATAATTTAAGTAATTAGATTTAAGGTTTATGGTATATTTTAATAAATAGCTTTGGAATGGGTGTCTCTTTTTTTCTATTTAAAAATAAGCACCTCCCCCCTAAAATAAAGCAAAGCAATTTCTCCCCAGATTTCTCTTCATATAGGCTTTAAACAAATCTGACAAACTAAAGTGGGTCAATGTTCACAGACTGGAGAATGCAATGACACCCTCTGGAGGTGAGCAGGAAATGTGTGAAGTTGAAAAAAACAACAACAGTTTTAAGCTTTATTGAGAACATATTTTTAGGCTTCCATTGAGACGGGGGACAGGTAAACTTCTTTTGTGTGTGTGTGTTTTGCAGTAGTGAGGGGGGGGGGGGGGGAGCTCCACTTTGGGCACAAATACCCAGGGTTAGGAACATAAGAACATAAGAAGTTGCCTCTGCTGGATCAGACCAGAGGTCCATCGCGCCCAGCAGTCTGCTCCCATGGCGGCCCATCAGGTCCATGACCTGTAAGGTGATCCTTGTCTAAATCCTTTAATCCCCCTTGTCCTTCTATCTATACCCTTTCATAACCTATCTCTACCTCTAACTGTATCCCTCAATCCCCTTATCCTTCAGGAATTTATCCAGAAAAAAAGAGGACGGATTGAGATATCTGAGTTTTACTTCCATTGAAAGGATGGATAGATACATTTGGGTATTGGAAGTAAAACCCGGATGTCTCAATCCATCCACCTTATTGTGGAGCCATATGGTAACCAGCTGTCTCACGTATGTTCACTTCAGATTTGAGCATGCACGAAAGAACTGGCATTAGCATCCGAAGTGCACCTGAGTGAATTAAGTGCTGCTATAGGTGCGACCCAAGCAGGCGATGTCTTTGGCTGGGGGAGGGGCAGGGGGCTTGACATCTTGCTCAGAAGTGGCCTTTGGCGGACTTAAGCGTCAGTATGCGTCTCCGTAGACGAGAGGCAGACGCCTTAAATGTAGGCCTGCAAAATGCTGGCGTCGGTCCGGGAATGCAGGCCCGATTCCGATAGGATTGACACGCAATCGGCAGCTGCTTCGTAGGCGGCCACCGAGACCAGTGTCCTATACAGAATCAGGCCCTTACCGCTTAGAAAATAGGTGTCAGGAAGTGCTCATGGCCACACACTAATGGGGAAATTATCATGTGGCGTGATTGACATGTAGGCGGGACGTAGTCAACATAGCAACATAGGAAATGACGGCAGATAAAGATCCAAATGGTCCATGGGTTACCAGGAAGACAAGTTATTTTATGCAATGAGACCTAGTTATTAATAAATAGGGTTAACAGCAAAATAACACAACTTTAACAGTAGCCTCTACCTTGATAACTTTTTCTTTTAAGGAAAAATAAGAATGAAATCTCTCTAGAAACAGAAATCACTGTTATATGTAATAAAAGTGAGCCAAGAATAGGGAAAGCAAGCCATTGTGACACGGTACTACTCGAAAGGGTCCAGAGAAGAGCGATTAGATGGTTAAGGGGTTGGAGAAACTGGGCCTCTTCTCCCTCGAACAGGGGACATGAGAGGGGACATGATCGAAACATTCAAGATAGTGAAGGGAATAGACTTAGTAGATAAAGACAGGTTGTTCACCCTCTCCAAGGTAGAGAGAACGAGAGGGCACTCTCTAAAGTTAAAAGGGGATAGATTCCGTACAAACGTAAGAGAGTTCTTCTTCACCCAGAAAGTGGTGGAAAACTGGAACGCTCTTCCGGAGTCTGTCATAGGGGAAAACACCCTTCAGGGATTCAAGACAAAGTAGATAAAGACAGGTTGTTCACCCTCTCCAAGGTAGAGAGAACGAGAGGGCACTCTCTAAAGTTAAAAGGGGATAGATTCCGTACAAACGTAAGAGAGTTCTTCTTCACCCAGAAAGTGGTGGAAAACTGGAACGCTCTTCCGGAGTCTGTCATAGGGGAAAACACCCTCCAGGGATTCAAGACAAAGTTAGACAAGTTCCTGCTGAACCAGAACTACTCAGTTTTTGACCAGAGGGCCGCCGCGTGAGCACCTTATGTTTAGGCATTGGTGGAATGAGGCATTATGATATCACAATATCAATTCTGGTTACCAGAAACTGAAACTCTTCGCACCAACGAGGCCGAGGGAAGTTATCAATATGGGTTACAGATAGCTGAAATCAAAGTTAAAATAACATGTCGTATTTCAGCACAGGTTCCATTTTATGCAATTTAGCTACTAATACGTAACTGGGGTTAACAGCACAATGTCCAAGCTGATAGCTTTACTGAAGTGAATATATCATCCACATAAATACATCAATAAAGCTATCAACTTGGACATCGTCTCTCCACAAGTTCTTTGTTCTTCTGTCTGTGACATTTTGTGGAGTGAACAGGGTCAATTCTTTCTGTTGTTGACCGCACAATAGCACCTCGTAACAGTAGCTTTCATTGATAACTGTCCTTAATTAAAGAAAAAAAGAAATGTCACTAGAAATGGAAATCACTGTTATATGTAATAAAAGTGAGTCAATTATATGGCAATCAAGCCGTTGTGACATCACTGATCAGGCAGCGTCTTAGGCATTGTAGGAACTGAGGCATTATGACATCAGACCATCACTCTGTTACCAGAGACTGAAACTCTTCAAGGGGTTATTTTACCATAAGTCGATCTATTTTAGTACAGGCCCCATTTTATTCAATGACACCTACTTACTAATATGACCACATCACCAACGCCTACCTAGACTCACATTGGCTACCAATTAAAGCCAGAATTCAATTCAAACTGTACTGTCTAATCTTCAAAGTTTTCAACGGTACTGCACCTGCCTATCTAAACGATCGCCTAAAACGTAACCTTCCACCCAGAATAAGAAGAACACAGACACCATTCTCATACCCACCACTCAATGGCACTCATCGTAAAAAGCTTTATGATAACCTCATAGCAACGCATGCAGCAAAACTCGAACCCTCCATCACTAGATTGTTAACCTCAACATCTGACTTCAAAGCATTCCGTAAAGAAATCAAAACGCTGCTCTTCAAAAAGTATTTACAATCTACCTAATCTCCCTCTCCTCTTCCACCAACCAGGTTTGCTCACTCCCTGGCACCATACCATCAATCGACAAAAAATACATATATAAAAAAAAAAAAATAATAATAAATAAATAAATTTAAAAAAAATAAATAAATAAATACCTGGAACCTAATTCACCCTACCGAAACCGATTACCTACCAACGTATGGAATCAGAATATTTGATATGTATAGTAATGTAACCTGATTTATCTTCCATTGTTATTATGTCTACACACTCACTCTGTCATTAAGTCTATACCCTCAATCTGTATTCTCCAATGTCATGTACCCTCCTGGAAATGGCCAGCTCTCTTCGTATGTAATCCGCTTTGAACCGCAAGGCACAAGCGGAATAAAAATCACTAATGTAATGTAATGTAATGTAATAACTGGAGTTAACAGTAAAATAATCCATCTTAATGGTAGCCTAGGTTGATAACTTTCTCCCTTAGCCTGTCATGAATCACAGAGTATGCAGATGAAATCCTGACCACTTATATTACCTTTCCTCACATTTAAATGCGTGAGATACAGAAGGAGCTCACTCATCTTACACTTTTTGCTTCTTTCCTCATTTGCTTTTGCTGCTCTGAGGAAAGGTAATATATAATCAGAGGGACATATCTGTCACCTAACGTTCAATTTCAGTTTACCCTTAATTTGCCCCTTTCAAACGATTATATCAGGCAAGGATGTTTGTTTCCGGTCCCTTTACTTGCACACACATAAGCAGACAGGCAATGTCTATACCACTAAATGAAAAGGGTTATTGTCAAGGTCATAGCCATGCATTTAGGTCGTAGGCCCACTTGGGGACCAGAGGAAGATGGAATGGTCATAAGGAGGCAGCAGCCCTCATGTATCAGGGAAAGCAGGAAGCAGCTGTGATTGCTGAACAGGTCTGAGCAAAGCTGGTGGGGAGTAGAAGACTCGGAGTTAGGGAGGAACAATGATTGGGGGGTTGTGCGGGGTTGGGGGTGCGGACAGGGTGTTGAGAAAGTGATAGAATTGCCGGGGTTAGTCTCCGGAGAGGCAAAGAAACGGGTCCCTGAGGAAAACTTCCACCAGGCTATCTGCACAGTTACTGCAGGGTCACATGCAAAATGAGTTAACTTACATGGAAGATGTAGCTGCAGGTTGTTGTACAATTTAAGTGTTCTGTGCCAGACGGAGACTATTCTGCTTAATGTAGAGAGTTTTTGACGTGTGCAGAACATGAGAATTTTTTTTGCAAGCATAAAAGGTTTTGCAGAGAGAATTTCATGCCAATTTTTCAGTCTTAACTGCCAGTTTTATCTTGTTTTGCAAGCAGAAGAAGACAAAAAAAAGAGGACTCATGGCCTTGCCCCTACTCTACCCACTTCCTTGGTCCTCCTCTGGACGCTTTTAGTGCTTCTCTCTCTCCCTTCCTCCAACCCCCCCGCGAGTGCCCTTCAGTCTCCTTCCATCCTCTTCTCCTGCTATCCCCTCCCATCCAGCACTACCCTACTCCATGCTCTTTTCTCCAGCACTCTCTCCTTTCCATATTGTTTCTCCAGCCCCCCTCCCTCCCTCCCTCCATGCTGTTTCTCCAGCTCCCTCCCCTCCCTCCTACGACCTCCGAAGCTACTTCCCCTCACGACCTCTCTAGTTTCTGACTCTCCCACCAACTTCCTGCCTGGGCCCGGCAGCCGGTAGCAGCAATGAGGTGAGCCTGCTGCTGCCAATCTGCCCCAGAAGCCGTCTCTCTGCGGTGACTTACTGCTCTCACGTAGGCAGGACCTGAAGAGAGGCGGCTTCTGAGACAGGCCAGTGGCAGCAGGCTCACCTCGTTGTTGCTGCCAGCTGCCTGTTGCTGCAAAAATTCCATATGTAAACAATTTTCATAAGGCTCACATTTAGGCCACAAGAACAAGTACCAGCTAATTCTTATACTTGCAGTTTTTTGTTTTGATATGCACACAAAAGCTGCACTTACTGTGAAACTCTTTTGTGTATCTATCCAGCATGCTTCACCCCCCTTCCCCCCATTAACTACATGTTTTCCACTCTTATCTAACCTTTTGAGATCAGATTGACACACTGCTTAAAAAATTATGACAACTAAGATCAATAAGACCTGTTCTAAACCAGATTAGCGTTAGAACAATTGTACAGGCCGTGCTACTTCCATATCTGGACGCAAGAAACTGCAACTACTCCAAAATACTGTGGCAAGATTAGTCTTTCAAGTAAGCAAACCTGAGAAGGTTGGCCGCTTTTGCGAGTTTTACAATGGCTCCCAATGGAAAAAAAAGAGTTCAATTTAAGATCTCGTGTATGATCTATAAGGCAATATGCATTCTGCGCATGTGCTGATTCCTACCACCAGCGACTCATCTCAAGTAAATTTAGCAAGCCTATGTGAACATCCGCAAATCTCATTTGCATGCCGGATCTTTTGAGTATGACTCGCCTGTTTGAAATCATTACAATAGCGACCTCGGTAGCAGCCTGTTGGATTTTACCAGGAAGTTTTTAGGATCTTGCCCTTGGCGCCAGGAATTAGAGCCCTTGATCACAGCATTGGTGCCAGGACCCAAACGGAGAGCTTTCACTGCAATCACTGGCTACATGAATTGGGAGAGGGATTTGAAAGATGGGGATACCCCACCCACCAATGAATTAAGCATGAAGGCTGAAGGTGAGATAGCCTGAGACAGGGGTGTCCAACCTTTTGGCTTCCCTGGGCCGCATTGGCTGAAAAAATGTTTCTGGGGTCACGCAAACGCTGCAGCAAGACAGAGGAGGGAGCTGGCAAGACGGTAAACACCCGGGGAGCAGCAGAGGAAATCACTGCATCGCCCTCGACCGGGGCCGCACAAAATACTTCATGGGGCCGCATGCGGCCCTTGGGCCGCAGGTTGGACACCCCTGGCCTAAATGAAGCTTGTTTTAATTATGCCGGAAGCCCAAGGAAGGAAAGAAAACTCCTGTGCTAAAGACAGGGGAATAGTTTTGTATTTTTTTAATGGTAAAAATAGGCTACAGTTTTATTTTTAACTCAGTCTGTTTCTTTTATTGGATAGGTAATAGTCTATGACACGAGAGCATAGAATGGAAAGAGAGAACAAATGTATCCCAAATTTTCCTCTGCATCCTCCCCCACACACATATCTTTAGCTATATCTGTATACACAGACAAAGGCATATTTGTATGTATGTCCCCCCCACACACAAACACACATCCTGTTATTTCATAATTTCCTTGTAACTTATTGGCTTAGTCATTCATACAACAGGTCTTTAGTAATCACTAATGCTGCTAAACGTTTTAATTTATCTTCTTCAAAAGCACCTTGTTTGTCTTTCTTTGTCTCTTTCCCCTCTTTCTGTTGCTTTCTATCTTGTAAAGCTAAAAATAATTCAGCAGCACATTCTTTTTTTAGAAATCCTCTCATTTACTTGCTCAAGCAACAGTAAATCCAGTCTCCTTTTGTTTTTAGCCTCAAAGATGTTCTTTCCATATGCAATAAATTTGTGGCATTAGTGCAATAATAATCTATCCCAGCGATGTCCACCGGGGGAGTAGTTCTCTGCGGGCCAGTGCCATCCTGCAGGCTAGGGCTTATCAGCTTGGATAAGAGAAGCCTGAGGGCAGGGAGATATGATAGAGGTCTATAACGTCCTGGATGGAGTGGAATGGGTAAACATCAATCAATTCTTTACTCTTTCAAATAGTACAAAGAGAGAGGACAATCCATGAAGTTGCATTATGGCACATTTAAAACAAATAAGAGAAAATATTTTTTTCACTCCAGTGTGTAGTTATGCCGTAGAACTCATTGCCGGTTCAAGTGGTTAATGTAGCTGGGTTTAAAATACAGTAAGTTTGGACAAATTCCTGAAGGAAAAGTCTGTACACTGTTCAAAGGCATAGCTGGGGGAGAGTGGGCGCAAGGGGAGTGGCCACTCCCCCTAATGGATTTTAAATGACACGGCGCCTATGCAGAACGGCCCTTCGGCCTCGCACCAGTGCCTGTTTTACAAAAGGTCTGTTCCTTCTAATGTGCAAGGGACCGCTGAAAAGTTCTCAGTCAGCAAAGCTCGGGGCAGCCTCCACTGAGGGCTGTACACCTAGTCCACTGATTTCCCACTTTTTTTCATTCTGTCGGAAAAATACAGAACAAAAAAAAAGTGAAAAGTCGCCGAACTAGGTGTATAATCCTCAAGGGAGATTGTTCCAACTTTGTTGGCTGGGTCAAGAACTTTTCACCAAACCTTTGTAAAATCCTGCCTACACTTCTGAAACCATTATTGAGGCGGATCCAGTGAAAGCTTGGAAATAGGATATAGGGCTAGATATGTAATGTAATGTAATGTAATTTATTTCTTATATACCGCTACATCTGTTAGGTTCTAAGCGGTTTACAGAAAATATACATTAAGATTAGAAATAAGAAAGGTACTTGGAAAATTCCCTTACTGTCCCGAAGGCTCACAATCTAACTAAAGTACCTGGAGGGTAATAGAGAAGTGAAAAGTAGAGTTAGAGGAAAAATAAAAATAAAATAAACATTTTAACAAGATTTTAGTTTCCAGAAAAAGGGCTTCTTCAGGGAAGAGACTTGGCCGACAGTCCCAGGATGTCTATGTCTCCTCCCCTGAGATGTTCTCCCATCCATAATTAATTGAACCTGGATGTTGCAAAGTAAGACTTATTTCCAAATATTTAGAAACACTGTCATGATTTAATTGTTGGATATTCTCTAGGGTTTGTTTATTTTTGCTTCTTGTATGCTGATGGCATTACCATTTTTATCTCTTATTGATTTGATGTACAACTTTAGGGATCGGTCTTTTTTTTCCGATTAAGAGCTGGATGAGTTTAAAGGGCTGGAAACTAATCCAGGCAAAACAAAGGTCTTATGGGTAGGAGGGGCTGTAACAATCTGGCGACCTTTTCAATACTGCCTCTAGACCAGGGGACTTTTCTTTCAGCAGCACGTCTTCTCACTTGGGTCTCCAAGCCACTGTAGGGTTTAAAGCCCAGCCATAGGATGTTTCTGCCAAAGGAGAAAACGTGAACCTAGCAGTTCGGAGGCCTCACATGTTTTGTTTCCTTTCGTCTTTGGCAACAGGGCAGCAGGTCTCGACTCACTTGGTCCACCAGAGCCTGCATGAAATATCCAATAGGGTAAAACCAAAATAGCCATTGCTTTAGTCAAATAATTACAAAGCCTAGATAGATAACAAAACAAGGGGCAGATAAACTTCTTAAATGTGAAAAAGAAGCCCTTACATGTGTTCATCATCCAACTTAAAGTCCATTCAAAGATAGATTAATGCAGAGAAATATTATTTGTTCATCGCATCCATCGGGCTTCCTTAGTGCAGCAACTCAACGTTATTATTTGTGCTCTCGTAAATCTTATCTAATCTAATCTAATCTAAATCTTGGGTTTATATACCGCATCATCTCCGCAGATTTATGAGTCGCTCTATGCCTAACTAGGTTCAAGGCGACGTACAGTACAATTTAAGAGATGCAATTGAGTACAGTACAAGGATGCTCCGGGAGGTGCATTTCAAAACAGTTTGAGAGATGGTACAATGCAAGAAGAGAGAAACTAGTCCTGTTTAAAGAGTGGTGGCCGCGAGGTAGAAGGCGGAGGTAACTTATAGTTCAAAGACGTGACGCGCATGATGGCGTGCGTAGTGTCATAGAGGTTGCAAGGTGCTTGGTAGGCTCAAGGGTCAGTTTTCTGTGGTGTTGAAGAAATAAGTCTTTACTTTCTTTCAGAACGTGAGATAGTTCAGTTTAGATCTGATGGTTGTTGGGAGGTTGTTCCATATCTTTGTGCCGGTATACGTAAACATAGGGCTCCTTTGACTAAGGTGCATTAGGGCCTTAACGCGCGGAATAGCCCCGCGTGCTAGACCTTAACGCCAGCATTCCGCACCTGTAGATGTAGGGGGGGTCCAATTCCAAGCTCCCCTCTCTGATGTCAAAGGCCTCTGGGGAGAAAAGCACACCGCCCTCCAATTGCTCCTCCACCCGCGGGGAGCTGGCAGTCTGAGGGAGAGGGGGAGGTGCTCTGGCGTCGGGGGCCCAATGTAATCTCCAGTCCCGGGGAGACCGCCTCTGTCTCGCTACAGAGCGCCTCCAGCGGGGATGCCGACGCGGCTGACACTTCCTGCATTCAGCGCAGGAGCTCGTCGATGTTACCGAATCTGGCTGGGCCGGGATGCCGCGAGGCTCCAGCAGCACTACGGCCCCGCCTTTTCGGCGTCTCCAGAGGTAAAACTTCTTCTTGGAAGCAAAGAAAAACGTAATATCGCTTGAGCGTCTGTGCCAAATTTCGTGCGTACATTAAAAACGCTAGCGCACCTTAGTAAAAGGAGCCCATAGTGTTGAAAATACATTTGTATCTGAGGCCTTTTGAAAGGTAGCTTTATCAGAAGCTTACTAAGATCTCTTGCTGAGGTAGGCCATGGGGAAGTGAATAAGTTTGAGTGGCATAGCGGAGTTGCTGTGTTTGATATGGAAAATTATGCAGGAGATTTTAAAGTTTATTTGAGTAGTGAGGGGTAGCCAATGTAACCAGTGTTTTTGATTAGTTATAATTTGTGGGTTAGTATTGGGTTGATGCCTGCGTAGAAGGAGTTGCAGTAATGAAGCAACAAAACTAACATTTGAACAAGTATGGCGAAGTGTCATTTGTAGAAGTAGGGTCTTATGAGTCTCAGGTGTCTCATGGAAAAGAAAGTTTTCTTCCAGAGATTTGAGATTCCAGGGATAGTGTGGCATCCAGTATAACACCCAGTACCTTGGAGGACTCTTTTATGTCAATTTTAGTTCCAGACGGCAGGACAATGCAATTGGGAGCTGTTTGTTGGGGAGTTCCACGCCAGTAGATTTGGGGTTTGAGTTAGTTGATTTTGGCCCATGATTGTATCTTGTTGATGCTATCCAAGAGTTTTTCTGACGCATCTGGTTGACTATCTGTAATGGGAATGAGGTGGAGAATGTCATCTGCATATGACAGCAGTCATTCATTGTTGACAAATATAATGTTACAGAGAGAGCTAATGAATAGGTTGAACAGTACTGGGGCGAAGTGAAAACCCTGGGGTACTCCACAGAAGGCTTTCCAGCTGTGCTCCATATAATTCTACTAAATGTATGTGAAACTTCTTTGAATACTGTTAATATCTTTCTCAATAAAAAAATCATACGTGTCATGCTCCTAATAAAATTCATAATAGGATCGTCATTTATCTTGCAATAATGATGTCCAACTCCACTTCTCCTTGTTAGAGATCCATGTGTTGCTCAATCTTACAGCCAAAATAATTTCCCAGCTGTTTCCCCTTTAGAATCTTAGTTTAATGGCTTACCTGAGATTTCGTATTGCTTGCTTTTTCAAGGACTCGGTTATAGACCATGGAGTTCTAGCAAGTCTCTGTCTTAAGAACTTACGGCACGCTGGAAGAATGTAACCAGCCCTACCCTGAACAAAAGAAATATGTAGTCCAAAGCCAAACATGATTCTTTTCCAGACTAATTTGCATAGCACAATGATTTCTGGTACTGTTTCAGAGAGTTATATAAGTGGACTGCTAGAGAATCCAGTGGTATGAAGTGAATCAAATGCTTGAAGCAGTAGTAGTGGAAAACTCAGCATTTCAATGTGAACAGTGCTGGTCCACCCACACCATGCCCACTAGCTCCTATTATGAGTCAGAGGTAGGAAGAAGTATTTCAGTCCTTAGCATCAACATGTCTTAAGCTTTCATTTGATCTAAAACATGCCCATCTCGTTAAACTAACTCTTTTTTTTTTTTTTCCTTAAATAATTCTTTATTTAGAACACTCCCAGAAACAGATAGCATAACGTTGCTCCCATCAGGATCATCCCTATCCAATAACATCCCACAAACTCAGATGATGAAGGAGAAGCTGGGCTGGGTTTGTGAAAAGTATAGACTTTCAGCCTTGTTGACTAGAAGTAGACAACAATTTAAACTAACTCTTGACTGATAATTTCTCCAAGTGAAAGTGCCTTATACTGTGTATACTCAAATATAAATCAATCGGAACATAAACCGAGGTAACTTTTCTCCTCCAAAAATGAAAGACAAAGGTTTACTTGAATATAAACCAAGGGTTTAAATCCAAGTACGGTAATGCTCTCTCTCCTTTCTAACCCCCCACCCCCCCCCAACCACTAATAATATTACCCTCCCTGAGGTGTTCTGCCCTGGCCTGTCCCAGCCAGGCAGCCCCAGCCAGAGCTCTAGACCTGGCCTGGAAGCCCCAGCCACTGCTTGCCTCCCTTAAGCCCTAGTGGTCCAGCAGTGAGCCAAGACTGGAACAACGCTCCTAAGCTCGTGCAGAGTCTCACTGTTGAAAAGGGCTGCAGCTGGAACCCCTCTTTCTTCCCCTTTGCTCACCCAGGCCTAGATTCTTAAAAAACCACATTAAAAAACGACTGGCTACTATCGCAGCCATTCTGATAGTGAATTTTTAAAAAGAGAGTCATTCTTCAAAAAACACTCTTGTAAATGAGGTTGGCAGAGAGTAGCGGAGTCGCTAAATTTGCGTGTGCCCATCGCTGATGATAGCAATGGGCATATGCACTTAAAAAATGTAAAATAAAAAACACAACAGTGTGAGATGTTCAGTCTCTCCCACTGTCAACCAACACACTTTCCCCTGTAGCAGGAGAGATGCCCATTCTCTCCCACTGCCAATCGAACCCTTCCCCCAGCAGCGGGCTAGATGCCCACTCTCTGCCACTGCCAAATGAACCCCCCCCCAGCACCTGGAGAACACCCCTCCTGCCTTTGACCCCTGTCCTCCATACCTTTAATTAGATGGCTGACTGGAGGGATGCCTACTCCCTCTAGCCAGCTGGCCTGCCTCTTCCAAAAAGGGCCTTCTCCTCCCAGTGCATCTGGGGAGGGGCATGAGGCTCCAATTGACCTCCCATAGGATTGGCCTCCCATAGGAGGGGCCTTAAACAACCTGGGCCAATAGGAGCCTCAGGCCCCTCCCCAGATGCACTGGGAAGGGGGCCTAAGGCTCTGATTGGCCTGGATGCCCCATAGGAGGGGCCTTAGGTATCCGGGCCAATAAGAGCCTTAGACCTCCTTCCCAGTGCATTCGAGGAGGGGCATGAGGCTCTGATTGGCCCAGGTTGTTTATGGCCCAATCCTATGGTAGGCCAATCAGGTTGTTTAAGTGCACTGGGGAGGGGAAATCCCATTTTGGAAGAGGCAGGCAAGCTGGCCGGAGGGAGTAGGTATCCCTCCATCCAGTCAGCCATCTAATTTAAGGTACAGGGAAGAGGGGTCGGAGTGGTGCTGTGATGCAGCGGGAGAAAGTGGGCATCTCTACTGCTGATGGGGAGGGGGTTTGCTTGTCAGTGGAAGAGACTGGGCATCTCTCCCACTGCAGGAGGGGGGGCAGGGTTGTGTGGCAGCGGGAAAGAATAGGCATCTCTCCTGCTGCTAGGGGTGGGGTGGGGGGTTGCTTCTCAAAACAGCTTTTCTAGCAATCTCTGACATTTCCATGCTGGGATTTTAAACAGTACCGTCACTGTACCGGCATCCCTCTACCAGTCACTGATTTTTGTAGCCAAAAGCTGATGCCGCTCTTGGAGAACGGCTTGGTGATTTTAAAGAATCCACCGGAGTGCTCGTTTTAATGTTGAAGAGCCCATTTGTAAGTCAGACTGCTAGAAACCTCGCTAAAAACCGAGATAAGCCGTTTTGATAATCCGCCGCTAAAATACGTGCAGGCTAACAATTTAGTCAGAAAACAATTTAGCAATGGTGTTAAACGTTTTGAGAATCTGGGCCCCAGGGTGGAAGAACACATGGGTAAGAATGCTCCTCCAACATGGTGGTACTCCCTGTGCATCCACCAAGCCAGTACTAACTAGACAGACAGTATTTCTCCCAGCTGACAGACAGAAAAGACTGCAGGCTAAACTGAAGCATGTATATTGAATGGCTTCAAACAAGTGTCAAATGCTGCTTTCAAAGAGTCCTCCGCATAGACAGGTGTGTTGAAAGAATCACTTCCCCATAGCTCAATAGAAGATTCTCGGGTCATTATCCACTTAAGTTTAACTTTCATTTTGCATGCATAATAAACAAGTAATATTCCGTTCAACCTCTCAGCCATACCAAGCAGATCTTGGTATGCATTCTTTATGCAGGTGGAAGTTGTTTACCAAGGCATATTTTAATTGCTTCCATAAAGAGGTTTACATATAGATCGTATTATGTGGAAAAACTCACTAGTCAGCACAGCGAATCCCAACAGTTCACAATGCCTGGGTTAGACTGCCCTTAATAACTCTTTATTACTTTTAAGATTCCCACGTGATAATTCATTTTGGAAGAGCAAATTTTGATAGCATTAAAGCACTATTTTTATGCATTGCGCAGTTTGAATTTATAAAATTATGCTATTTCGTATCAGTTTCTATCACTGGCTCAGGATAGAAACAATTTGAAACGGGCTTGTGTGTTATACCTAACGCAGAAAGGGACTTATGGTTATGGTTTTATTGTAATGGGCCTGGCTTTAAAACCTTGCTCCTTGCGTCCGTTTTTTTGTTTCCTTGACCAATCAAATTTAAACCCCTCAGCGGGAAAAATAACCCCTCACCCAATCCCCTGGCTTTCTTTCGCTCCCTACCTAACTGCTTGCCCGATGGGTGACATGCAGGCCTCCCAGCCCCGTGTTACCTTTCGCCCATCGAGACGAGCTCTCGGGTATCACTATACCACCCTTCCTGCAAACATAGCAGGGCAGTTTATTAATTAAATGAATAAAATTGGAAAGAAAAGGAATTCCAATTTGGAAAAGCAAATGTATAGAGAGAGACAATCTAGGATACTTCATTAGTCACCGTTGTCTTCTGGAATAAATAGGTTTTAAATTCTGTTTTAAATTTTGGAAAAGACGGTCCTGTACACAGAGTTAAAGATTAGTTTTTCAGAGACAAGAGGAAGGAAAATCAAATATTTCTTCATGGAACGCTCTTCCTGCTATTGGAACACCCATTCTGGCCAATCAGGGAATTTCAGACTACTGTACGCATAAAACAAGAGGTAATCAGCAATTTAAATTATCTCTTCCTTCCAAGAAAGGGATTAAAGGAGTCCAGATTTTTAAGTCAATCTCTGATTATTAAGTTCTCTCAACTTTGGAATGATCTTCCATATCTTTTAAGGAGTTCTGGCTCATTTCAATTTTTTCGTAAATCTTTAAAAACCACTTTATTTGCTAAACACTTTTGAAAATTAATCTTCCGAAACTTAGGGTTCCCTTTCACCACAGTGCGCTAGCGTTTTCGGCGCACGCACAAGATTTAGCGCGTGCTAGCTGAAAAATTACCGCCTGCTTAAAAAGGAGGCGGTAGTGGATAGCGCGCGCGGGGCATTTTAGCGCGCGCTAAGCGCATGCTAAAACCGCCAGTGCGCCTTACCAAGCTGCGCTAGTGGTTTGACGCGCGTAATAGCGTGCGTTAAACCGCCGGCCGCGCTAGCCGCTAACGCCTCCCTTGAGCAGGCGCTAGTTTTTAGGCCAGCGCAGGGGTTAACGCCTGATGAAAAGTCACGCGTGTTAACCCCACTAGCGCGGCTTAGTAAAAGGAGCCCTTAGTCTTATTCTTTATGTATTTGTTAAGTTAACTGTTGTAGACCAAGTCGCGCTTTCTTGGAATGATGTCTCGATATATAAAGCCAAGCCTTAGATTAGATTAGATTAGATTAGATTAGATATCTGTCTCTGACAGTTGCGGATACTATGGCCAGTCCTGGCAAAGCTGCAAGCAGGTCTCTAGAATAGCCTGATGGACAATACATTGCATAGGCAGTGGAATGCTTTTTTGTGGGGTGGGGATCTCAAAAGCACCCCAGACCCTGCCCCCATAATAATAGTACTAATTGTAATGCCATTTCTTCCATTCATTGTTCAGATACACACAATATAATCGTATTAACTATGCTTAATGGTAACCACATAATTAAACGACACAAAGCACACTGAATGCAGCAAAAATTTTAACGAACTATCATTTATAGCTTTTTATCTGAGAGGTCAAGGCAGATGACTTTAAAATATGCAATGTCACCTCAGTCACTGCTACAGAAAGCTCCCCTTCAGTGCCAAAGAAGTACATTATATTACATTACATTACATTAGGGATTTCTATTCCGCCATTACCTTGCAGTTCAAGGCGGATTACAAAAGAATTATCCAAGATGTATTTACAACAAGAACTTACAAAAAAAAAAAAAAAATTGGTCATTTTCAAAAAGAGTAAGAAATAGGAAAGGTTATTTGTTTGGGGTAGTTGGCTTTAGTGAGAGGTGGAGTTTGAGACTTGCGGTATTATTTCTTTTTTTCAGAGTTTTCTTGAAGAGTATGGTCTTTATTTCTTTTCTAAAAGTCTTGTAGTCGAGGGATGCCGTCAGTAGATTGGCGATTTGGTTGTCTAGTTTGGCTGCTTGAGTGGCCAGGAGGCCATCATATAGTTTTTTCCGTTTGACCTCCTTAATTGGGGGGTATGAGAATGGGGTGTGAGTTTTCCTATGTCTGGTTGCGGTGTTGTGGATGAGGCGGTTATTCAGTACAACAAGAAGTTATTCAGTACAACAAGAAGTAATACAAAACCCTTCAAAGACCATAAGAATAGCAATACTGGATCAAACCAGTGGTCCATCTAGCACAGTACCCTGATTCCTTGTATCGGGCGATGGTGCGTCCGCATCTGGAGTACTGCATCCATATTGGTCGCCGTACCTTAAGAAGGATATGGCGATACTCGAGAGGGTTCAGAGGAAAGCGACGCGTTTGATAAAAGGTATGGAAAACCTTTCATACACTGGAGAAACTGGGGCTCTTTTCCCTGGAGAAGAGGAGACTTAGAGGGGATATGATAGAGACTTACAAGATCATGAAGGGCATAGAGAAAGTAGAGAGGGACAGATTCTTCAAACTTTTGAAAACTACAAGAACGAGAGGGCATTCGGAAAAGTTGAAAGGGGACAGATTCAAAATCAATGCGAGGAAGTTTTTCTTCACCCAACAGGTGGTGGACACCTGGAATGCGCTTCCAGAGGGCGTGATAGGACAGCGTACGGTATTAGGGTTCAAGAAGGGATTGGACAATTTTCTGAAGGAAAAGGGGATAGAGGGGTATAGATAGAGGACTAATACACAGGTCCTGGACCTGTTGGGCTATCGTGCGAGCGGACTGCTGGGCACGATGGACCTCTAGTCTGACCCAGCAGAGGCACTTCTTATGTTCTTAATAAACAACATACATTGCACAAACTGTGAAGCATTGTGAGTTCTTCAATGTCCACTCTCAACACAAATCGCTACAAAAATACAGTAGGCGGTAGGACAGTAGTCTTCACTAATTTTTAAGTTGGGTCCGTTTCGAGTCCAAACAAAGCTGAAGGAAAGCCGACTATTGTACACAAACGGAACCCTAATATGTCAGATTTTGCAGACAGTACACCACAAAATAAATAGAAAGAAATGCATTTCTTCCTGATCCGTCCGACATAGAAAAATGACAGATGTAAATTTTCAATCACTAAATTGAAAATAAAAACATTTTTCCTACATTTGTTATCTGGTGATTTTATTTTTCTGATCATCTTGTTCCTCTATGCTCTTAACTCTTGTTTCTAAGGCCGCCTTATGCATTTGATGTTTCTTTCCACTCCTTCAATTTTTGCACTAGTACATCCATCCATCATTGACACTGATTTTCATATTCAGTTTTCTTCCATTTTCCTGCCTCTATCTCAAATCTATGTACCTTTCCATCTCTTCCTCTCTCCTCCAACCATGTACACATCTCCTCCTTCTCCCCCTCCATCCATGTGCACCATCTTTTCTCTCTCTTCCCTCATCTTCCCCTCCTCTCCATCATGTGCACCATCTCCTTTCCCTCTTGCCTTCCCCTCCTCTCCATCCATGTACCACTATCTCCGTCCCCTCCCCTCCATCCCTGTGCACCCCATTCCACTCCTCTCTGCCCCTCCCATTCAGCATCTCTCCCTTCTTCCTCCCCACCCAGTTCCAAAGCCCCCCAACTATGAAAACTACAAGGAGGTCACTGGTGCGGCATTGATTCTCTAGCGCTGCCTCCTCTGCATGGTCCTTTGCTGTGGTCTATCCAACTTGAAACAGGAAGTTGCTCACAAGGGGGTGCACCATGGCAAAACAGTGCAGAGGACACTGGCAGTGCTAGCGAATCACTGCCGCGCCGGAATCCTCCTTGTAGTTTTTAAGATAAAGAGGGCTTTGGAATCCATTAGGGAGCTGCATGGCCTTTCTATTCCGACACCTTTGCAGAGAAGTGAAGTTTAGGTAGATTATCTCTTTCTGTATGTTGCGCTCCTTTCAGCTGTGTATAGCTGAAATTATCAGAAGCAATTAAGGAAAGATTTATAAACTATAACGAGTTTTACCTCATGCAAAGTTGTGATTTCTTTAACCCTTTCAGGACCAAGGGACATATTTGTCCCATAACTTTAAAATCCTATAAATTTTGATTGGGATAGTCTACAGTTCTAAATTTGATATGTACGGATTCCATATGATACTGCCTTTATGTAAACAAACTGGTTCCGACATTCATTCATTAGCGTCGTTGCCAGATTGACGAGAAGATTCACTTGCCACACTGTCCATAAGCCAGAAGTGTGATTTTTTTTTAAAAAAAATAATGATATTTCACAAAAAAAAATCAATTTTTTGGCATCTGCAAGCCCTTTTTACCATAAAAATGTCGTCAAAACCACAAAAATTGGCCTACGATCCTTATGGTCCTGAAAGGGTTAAAATCCTAAGTAGCAACAATCTAGAGCTCAGACTGTGATGTCATAATGCCTCATTCCACCAATGCCTAAGCTCCGTCCTCATCTGCACAAGCCTCAAACACTGTAGCCCTTTCAGGACCAAGGGACATATTTGTCCCCTAACTTTAAAATCCTATAAATTTTGATTGGGATAGTCTACAGTTCTAAATTTGATATGTACGGATTCCATATGATACTGGCTTTATGTAAAAAAACTGGTTCCGACATTCATTCATTAGCGTCGTTGCCAGATTGACGAGAAGATTCACTTGCCACACTGTCCATAAGCCAGAAGTGTGATTTTTTTTAAAAAAAATAATGATATTTCACACAAAAAAATCAATTTTTTGGCATCTGCAAGCACTTTTTACCATAAAAATGTCGTCAAAACCACAAAAATTGGCCTACGATCCTTATGGTCCTGAAAGGGTTAATAAGACATTAACTATTTTTTTTTCTGTGGCCCTCCAAGTACCTAAAAATCCAAAATGTGGCCCTGCAAAGGGTTTGAGTTTGAGACGACTGCTGTAAGGGGATGTGTTTGGGGGTGGAGAGTGGGTAGGACAGTAAAAGTAGCATCTTTTAATCATTGCAAACCACATAGAACTTTACGGTCCTGCGGTATATAAACTGTTATTATTATTATTATTATTATTATTAATCAGCAGCATTGCCGTGTGCTAATGGATTAGCACGGGGTTACCATGTGGGCTCTTACCGCCTATAAAATACCGCCTTACTGCCTATAAACTGTTTTTATGTACAAACTGTTTATTGAATTTTCAAAAACATACAGAAGTATCAGAAACATGTACAGATCAAAGAAAACAGGGAGAGCCGGAGCAAATGTCAAGAAATTGTCCATCATCGCTTAGCCAAAGACAGATATGCGTCTAACATCAGCAGAATCAGAGCAAGGAAACACAAAAAAGGCACTGGCGATGCATCCAATAGATATCAACTCTCCAAACTCTCCCCTTCCCGCCCCCCTCCCACCCCCTTCCCCCCCCACCCAACCCAACACCCCTCCAGAAGAAGAGAGGAAGAGAAAAGAAAAGAAGAAGAGAAAAAAAAAAAAAAAAAGAAAAAGAAGAGGGGGGGACAGAGAAGCAAGAATATGTACGGCTGATAGCAGAGAACTGTAAGCGCTGACCTATGGAAAGGCATAGACAATATATACAAAGATACCCTGCAAACAGAGCCCTGAACTCTTATGAGCCCTGAGAAGAAATGCCAAACCTCTCCCCTCCCCGTCCCCTAACTAAAATTATAAGAAAGAGAAATAAAGACTATAAACTGTTTTTAATGACTACGCACCAAAGGCGTAATTAGCATGGCCATTAATTGGGAAAATGAAAATGCCAGCCACGGTCACTTTTGCTGCTGCTTTAGTAAACTGACCCCAATGGCAGGTAATTTTCCAGTTTTTATTTCTACCATTAAAATATCTAGAAAACAGAAATATGGATGAATCAGACAAGAGTGAGCACAAGGAAGGAAACATTTAACAAACTTGGGCTAATGTCATGAGACAATATGCAGATCCTACTAAATTAACAAATAAAATAATGGGGGGAAAGGGAAGGGTGGAAGGTAAAAGGGGGGAATATATTAATAGTTGTAATAGGTAATTTTTAAATTTATTTTGAAGAAATGAATTGTATGTTTGTTTGATTCCTTCAATAAAATGTTATAACATAAAAGCAAAAAAAAAAAAGTTAAAGTAAAAAGTGACTAAAAAAACAATCTAAAGTCATTGTTATAAATGAAATAAATAGAATGAAGGGGGAGAAGGGTAGGGGGGGAAAGGGAAGGGGTTAAGGGGGATATAGAAAAGAATAGATTAGGTATGTAGAAATATATTTTGGAGGAATGATAAAATATGTATGCAAATATTTTATTATGAATTTAATTGCAATGAATATCTCTTTGTATCATATTATTGTATATTTATTTGATTCCTTCAATAAAATATTATAAAGTGACTAATACATTAGGGACAAACATAAAAGAAAGGAAATCCAGAGAAGAAGCCGGCTACTGACAAAAAATCCAGCGCGCGCCGCCGCTTAGTCTTCCTCGCGCGTTCGCGCGCACTCAGTCGTCACCGCTCTGCGGGCTCGAGGGGGTTAACGGGGCTCTCGAGCCCCTTTCTCGGACTGAACCCGCTGAGGCGCGCGCGCGCCTCGCTCTCCCTGCAGGTCACGACCCGGGGCTCGCGCCCAGGCAGGCGCCGGCATCTGGACTGGAGCAGCGGCGGCGCGAGCCTCCCTGGCGGCGTTGCCATGAAATCCATTTTCTAGCTCCGTCACCCGGATGTTAGCGTCATGCTGGTCCGAAACTGAGCGGTAGCTAGCGCTAGGAAGCCGCTTCTTTCGGGAACATGGGGGTGGGCTGAGAGGACACGCTTCGTGCATTGGGGCGTTATTCTCTTATCTCGCTTTTGCTTGCGAACGGGGGGAGATGGTGAGGATGTTGGATCCAGAGGAGCAGCTGCAAGGCAAGTGCATGATGTCGCTGGCTGAAACTGACACTTGCATCCGAGGATGCTCTTAGTGTAGTCCAAGTGCATTGCACTGTCTCTTTTGCTGCTAAACCAGTATCAGCAGCCTAGGAGCCAGTGCTGAGCACCCCTAACCTTGAGCAAAAAAGCTCCTTCATTTGGGTCCAGGGAGGGGAGGGGGGGGGGTTATATTGCATTTGGCATCCCTCATCATTTTGAAATGTTGGCACTTATGAGAAAGAAATGACTTGTGCTTGATCATTATGATTATGTTATAATAGAACAGTGTGTATGATGAGCTATGTGGTGATCAAGATGATCTGTTTCTTGCAGGGTCATCTTGAAAGAGTTATAGCTTTAAAAGATTTATTATATTGGCTGTTTAACAGTATTAACACTTATGTATTTATTGCATGTCTTCAATAAAATGTTATAGCAACACTTAAAATATTTGCATTACAATTCGTAGTGAGACGGCCATAAATCGGTTTGGAAACTGGTTGCTTCGGGGCTATAGACGGTGATGATTTAGGGTCGATTGGCCTTAACTTTAGAAAGGCTTTTATTGCCCTGTCTTTATATTGCACAAATGCACATGCAGTATGTGTCTGGCAAGCACTTCGCAAGAAACAAAGGTTCCAGCAACGCTGTACTGCTTTCCTTGCTGTTTGTGATAAAGGCATATGGTTAAGGATAGGGGGAAAGCATTTACAGCATTCCCCTTGGATCATCAGTTGTAATTGTAAACCTAAGGTCCCTTGAGCCTCCTTATTGTAATGGTGGGCATTTGTATCCTAGCGATAACAGTAGCAGCTGCTCAGCGCTCGCAAGGCCACCTGACAGCTCGGTGCACCTCTCAGCCCAGCTGGTTTCCTTGCGCCTGGTCTGCCTGCTCCCAGCTCTCTGCTGACAGACCTGTTCTCTCTCCCCCCCACCCCGATCTGTGTGCAAATTGATCATTGACCTTTTGCCAGCATGGATAAGGAGCCATATTTTAATACACAGGCTTGTATCTAAATACATGTTGAAATGATGTCCATTTATGTGTGAATGTATGTGAGAGAGAGCATGTAGCCGAGGCCAGAGCAATCTGTTCTCTCCTACCCCGCATTACACCGCTGCATCCCCTGCATGCTATATTATTGTCACATTGATAAGGAGGAATGCTTTGACGTTAACTTTAGTGCTAAAATGGGTGCAAAATGCTCACTAGATACCCTCCCTGTCTCCTTGGCAAAGGCTGAATGTTACTCCCTTCTAAGATATCAACTATAGGTTCTGTATCATCCCTCCATGTATACTTCTTTCTTTTTTTTTTTTTTTTTTAAATTGTCTCTTGAAGTTTGCACTAGCTAAGCACAGCGTTTGCCACGGTAATAGCGCCGGCCATCTCAAAGCGATAATTCAGCCTGCTCCTTTATCTAGCACGTCTGCCCGATTTCTAGTCTCCTCTGTCTTTTACCACGTAGCTCCTTTGTGTCTGTCCCCTGCCTGCTTGAATTCGACCACTGTTTTGACCTCCACCTCCTCTATTAAGAAATCTGTTCCAGGTGTCCATCAGCATCTCATTGGCAAAGAATGTTCTTGCATTCCCTTTGAGTCACCTTTCCTTCTGCTTCAAAACATGACCCTCTTGTCCTTGGGCTTCTAATTCTAAGCAAAGAGCAACCTTCTGCTACTTTTACTGAAGCCTATTTAGATATTTGAATATTTGTACCATTATCTACACTATGAGGCTCATAAAATGGAAATAGAAACATAGAAACATGATGGCCAAAAGGCCATCTAGCCTGCCCACCCGCAGTAACCATTATCTCTTTCTCTCTCCGAGAGATCCCACATGCCTATCCCAGGCCCTTTTGAATTCAGACACGCATCTACCACCCTTTCTGTAAAAAAGTATGTCATGTCTTAACTTCATCCTATGCCCTCTCTTTTCAGAGTTTCCTTTCAAATTAAAGAGACTCGACTCATGCGCATTTACATTTTGTAGGTATCTCCCCTCTCCCGCCTTTCCTCCAAAGTATACGCATTGAGATCTTTAAGTCTGTCCCCATACACCTTATGATGAAGACCACATACCATTTTAGTTGCCTTCCTCTGGACCGACTCCATCCTTTTTATATCTTTTTGAAGGTGCGGCCTCCAGAAGTGTACACAATATTCTAAATCAGGTTCAACAAAGTCATATACAGGGGCATCAATACCTCCTACTAGCCATACATCTCCCTATGCAACCTAGCATCCTTCTAGTTTCGCCGTCACCTTTTCAACCTGTTTGGCCATCTTAAGATCATCACATACAATCAAACTCAAGCCCCGCTCTTCTGTCGTGCACATAAGCTCTTCACTCCCTAATCTGTACTGTTCCCTCGGGTTTTTGCAGCCCAAATGCATGACCTTGCATTTCTTAGCATTAAATTTTAGCTGCCAAATTTCAGACCATTCTTCAAGCTTCGCCAGCTCTTTCTTCATGTTATTCACTCCATCTTGGGTGTCTACTCTATTGCAGATTTTGGTATCATCTGCAAAGAGGCAAATCTTACCTGCCAACCCTTCAGCAATATCGTTTATAAAAATGTTAAAAAGAAAAGGCCCAAGAACAGAACCTTGAGGCACACCACTGGTAACATCCCTTTCCTCGGAGCACTCTCCATTGATCACTACCCTCTGTCGCCTTCTACTCAACCAGTTCTTGACCCCACCCGTCACTTTGGGACCCATCCTGAGGGCACGCAGTTTATTTATTAGTCATCTGTGTGGAACACTGTCAAAGGCTTTGCTAAAATCTAAATACACCACATCTAGCGCACATCCTCTATCTAATTCTCTGGTCACCCAGTCCAAGAAATTTATCAGATTTGTCTGACGACCTACCTCTAGTGAATCCATGTTGCCTCTGGTCCTGTAATCTACAGGATTCCAGAAACTTGACCATTCTCTGTTTTAAAAGTGTTTCCATTAATTTGCTTACCACAAAAGTCAGACTTACTGGCCTGTAATTCCCTACTTCTTCCTTACTTCCACTTTTGTAGAGAAGGACCATATCCGCCCTTCGCCAGTCCTCCGGTACCACTCCTGACTCTAGAAACTTGTTGAAAAGATCAGTCAGCGGAGCTACCAGAACTTCCCTAAGTTCCTTCAGCAACCTAGGATGTACACCATCTGGCCCCATTGCTTTGTCTACCTTTATTTTAGCTAGCTTCTCACTAACACAACCCTCTGAAAATCAATCAGGGTCTATTACTCCTCCATCCGTATTCACATCTAAAAACCCGCCCAAGTTGGCACTTGGATGACCTAAAAGACAGGTCGTCCAAGTGCTGAGAGGAATCCTGGATGTGGTCCAAGAAGCCTGGGAGGAAGAACCCAGTCAAGGGAGGAATTTAGCAGAGTACATGCAGGAGAGACTGAAGAAGGCTGAAGAAGTAGCCAAACTCTGCTTGGAGAGGGCTCAGATAGGCAGGCCCAGGCCTACAACCAGAAAGCCATGCAGATAGTCTTCCAACTGGGAGACATAGTCTTGATCCTACTGCCATCTTCCAAAAGCAAACTATTATGTAGATGACAGGGACCGTATGAAATAGTAGAGAAGACTGGACCTGTTAACTGCAAGGTAGCCCAGCCTGACAAACAAGATAAGGCAAAGGTCTTTTTCATGTCAACCTATTAAAGAAATGGGTCCTGATGAATGCAGACTTAGTTCAAAGGGATGGCTTCGGCCCGGAGATCATGACAGAACCATGACTCTTACAAATTCCCTGTAATGATCATCTTCCTTCTCCACAGAGAACTGACCTGTTTTGAAGACCATTTAGACCTCTTTCCATCATGGAGCTCCCACTACTTTTCAGCACTTGGATGACCGCCTTCTAAGACCACATGGGGATTATGTGGCTGTCAACTTAGATGACATCATCATCTGTAGTAAGGACTGGAAGAGCCATATCATCCAAGTGGAAGTGGTTCTATACATTTTGTGGACTGTGGGGTTGATGGCCAATCAAAAAAATTGCTTCCTTGGACGACAGGTGGTTCAGTATCTGGGATACTTTGGTAGGGAACGTCCAATTGAAACTTCAAATCCAGAAGGTGGAAGCCATTACCCAGGTGTTAGTACCCCAGACCAAAAAGTAGGTGCGAGCCTTCTTAGGGCTCGTGAGATACTATAGGTGATATATCACAGAGTTTGTTTAAAAGGCAGAACCTCTGACTCGCCTTCTATAGAAGAATACTCTGGAAAAAGTGTCGTGGACATTAGAGTTGGAGCGTCCCATGCTTTAAAGGATGACATCTGCTCAGAATCACTGCTGGTCAGCCTGGATTTCAGCTGGTCCTTTGTGGTACAGATGGACGCCTCAGAGGTTGGGCTAGGGCAGGGGTAGGCAATTATGGTCCTCGAGAACCAGAGCTAGGTCAGGTTTTCAGGATATCCACAATGAATATGTTTGAAATGGATTTGCATGCAGTGCCTTCTTGAGATGCAAATCTATCTCATGCATATTTATTGTGGATATCCTGAAAACCTGACCTGGCTCGGGCTCTTGAGGACCGGAATTGCCTACCCCTGGGCTAGGGGACAGTCCTATCCCAAGAAGTGAATGGTGAAGGGAACTCGTGGCCTACATTAGCTACAAGCTGTACCCTAGGGAAAGGAACAATACGGCGATTGAGAAGGAAGCCTTGGCCATTGGAAACTTTCCAGTACTATTTACTGGGATGACATTTTCTGCTGGTCATGGACTATGAACCCCTTCAGTGTATGGTTTGCTACAAAGAATCAAATGCTTGCATCATGAGGTGATTCCTTCACCTTCAAGCCTTCCATTTTGTGGTGCAACTTCGGGTGGGCCGAGAGAATGCGAATGCTGACTTTTTGTGTTGAGTGGTGGACCTGACATGGCAGGTGCTCAGCTGTGCCCAGTTGAGTTGAGGGAGAGGGTATGTGAGGGAATCTACAGGATGTTACCACTCCCCCTGTTAGTACTCCCTCACAATGTCAGAGGTACCTTAATATAGGTAGCTCCTCCCTAGGGAGAAGTGACACAGGAAGGAAGATTCAGGGAGGTAGGGATAAGGAAATATAAGAGGCGGGGACCAGATCTTGTATCTCTTCAGAAAGGACTGTTACAGACTGTTTGGGGTGTGGCAGTCGCAAGCCATAAGCCATCTCAGGATAAGTGTAAGGTGATGCATATCGGTAACAAAAATCTTGTACACGAATACAGGATGTCTGGTGCAGTACTCGGAGAGACTCCTAGGAAAGAGACTTGGGAGTACTGGTCGACAAGTCGATGAAGCCATCCATGCAATAAACGGCTGCGGCGAAAAGAGCGAACAGAGTGCTTGGAATGATTAAGAAGGGGATCACGAACAGATCGGAGAAGGTTATCATACTGCTGTACCGGGCCATGATGCGACCCCCACCTGGAATACTGCGTCCAGCACTGGTCGCTGTATTTGAAGAAGGACATGGTATTACTCAAAAGGGTCCAGAGAAGAACAACTAAAATGGTTAAGGGGCTGGAGGAGTTCCCATACAGAGACGGATTAGAGAAACTGGGCCTCTTCTCTCTTGAAAAGAGGAGACCGAGAGGGGACATGACGAAACATTCAAGATAATGAAGGGAATACACTTAGTAGATAAAGACAGGTTGTTCACCCTCTCCAAGGTAGGGAGAACGAGAGGGCACTCTCTAAAGTTAAAAGGGGATAGATTCCGTACAAACGTAAGGAAGTTCTTTTTCACCCAGAGAGTATGGAAAACTGGAAAGCTCTTCCGGAGGCTGTAGTAGGGGAAAACACCCTCCAGGGTTTCAAGACAAAGTTAGACAAGTTCCTGCTAGACCAGAATGTACACAGGTAAGGCTAGACTCAGGGCTCAGGTCCTTGACCTAGGGGCTGCCGCGGGAGCAGACTGCTGGACACGAAGGACCACTGGTTTGACCCAGCAGCGGCAACTCTTATGTTCTTATAAACAAATTCCTTATCTATTTATCCCTATGAAGTAACAGGGTGCAGATTGTTTTGTTTCTTTTCTCTTTATTTTTTTTTAACTTTTTTATAATTTATATTCTGCATATCCTACAATTCTAGGTGGATTACAAAGTATTCAGGTACTCAAGCTTTTTTTCCCTTACTGTCCCGGTATATCTAATGTACCTGGGGCAGTGGGGATTAAGTGCCCAGGGTAACAAGGAGCAGTGGCGGGATTCGAACCCACAACCTTAGGGTGCCAAAGCTGTAGCTCTAACCACTGCACCACACACTCCTCAATAAAGAGTTCTTCTTTACTACATATCGCTGGGTCCAGCAGGGTGGGCACCAGCCTTAACCTAACCCTGCTCGCGCTGCCACAGTCCTCCAGAAATTGTCAAACTTTGATGTCTGTCAGACAGAACCCAATTCATGACTTTAAAATAAATTGTGATCAACAAAAAAAAAAACAAAAAAACAAAAAAAAAACAACTTTTAATTTAAGTAGAAGTTAAGAGTTGACTTTGAAGGGCTTTGTTGATCTGTAAAATACAGTTTCAGATTCTTGCAATTCCTTGTATAAAGTAAGAGGAAATTACATTGTACCATCCCAGCAGGGTATTTTACTTGAAGTAATACAAAAAGGCAAGTTTGCAAGATTATAAATGTGATGTTCAGACAGCGGACAGGTTTAGAGAAATATAATAAACACATCTTGAAAAAATGCTCTTTAAAATGGAAGAGTGAACAAATATTTGGACAGACCGACCGACGTTGCATTTATAATAACAATTCCTAAGCCTTCATTTGTCGTGATGTAAGAAGCAAAACTATTAAAATAATATACGTAGTCACACACATAGGGCTCCTTTTACTAAGCTGTGTTAGGGCATTAACGCACAGAATAGCACGCTCTACAATGCCCAATGGCGTTAGTTCTAGCCGCGTAGCGCGGGGTTAGCACGCACTGATCTGCTGCGTGTGCTAAAAACGCCCTTAGACATGTATGTGTGTGTGGTTATGCACTTGTACATATAAACATAGGCACCCACACCACAAGAGATGAATTTTTAAATTGCACTGAATTTAAAAAAAAAAATATATAGTAGGAGTTAGTTTTTAAATATTCTAAAACAACATTTAAAAGCTCATTCCTTTTACTCTTTTTCAGAGGTGAACTATGCAAGCAGCACTGGAATTCCTTTTGCTAGTGACGGATCAGCACTTCAGCCTCACAGGTCGGGACCATCCAAACAAAGCGTTCTCTCATGGCAAGCTGCAATTGATGCTGCCAGACAAGCCAAGGCTACCCAAGCTATGAACAGCAACGAAGCCCAGTCTGGAGGATCTCTAGCCCAAAAGAAACGCCAGCAATATGCCAAAAGCAAAAAACAGGGTAGCACAACGAATAACCGACCAGCTCGTGCCCTTTTCTGCTTATCCCTCAACAATCCGATCAGAAGAGCCTGCATTACTATAGTCGAATGGAAGTATCCTTTAAAAAAAAAAAAATTCAGATGCTTAGCTAGGCTTTGCTTTGTGTTGGATGTGAGGTATCTGAGAGGATGCTTATGGGTTGAAGCAGCTGCGAAATCTTTTAGAAAAATGTTATTTTTTTTTTCAGATTTTTTAATATATTTAAATATTTTTATTGAAAATTTCCAGAATAAACAAACATCTCAATAACATTTAAAGTACAGCATGTTCCCCCCATCCTCCCCTCCACCCTCCACCCAAATTCCACATCTATTATATAATCCATCTTCCAGATAACTAGAAAAGTCATGGGTTCAACAAATTACTACGAGCTTCGTGAGTTAAAGTGAGCCAAAAGGGCTCCCAAACCGAACAATATAAACGTCCCTTAGGCGTATCCAATGATGGCAAGGAGAGACGCTCCATAGAAGCCTGATGTAACATGAGGGCACGCCAATGAGACAAAGTTGGTGAATCCGGTACAATCCAGCAATGAAGAATGGTTTTTTTCAGATTTTTTAATTGAAGTCCTAGAAGAGATATTTAAAGTAGTTAATGACTTCACCTTCAAGGATACAGGGGCCTTTTTAGTAAAGTGCATTAGGCACTTGAGGCTATATTCTGGAAACGGCGCCCAAGCTAAGTCAAAATGCTGTTTAAAGAATTTAAAATGTTATAAACTGTTTTTGGTTTTTTTTTAAAAAAAAAAAAAACCTGCCAGAATTGCACCTTTGTAGGTGCTCTATGGCACCTATCACCAGGGATTCAAGACAAAGTTGGACAAGTTCCTGCTAAACTGGAACGTAGGCAGGTGAGGCTGGACTCATTTAGGGCACTGGTCTTTGACCTGGGGGGCCGCCGCGTGAGCGGACTGCTGGGCAGGATGGACCACCGGTCTGACCCAGCAGTGGCAATTCTTATGTAGGAAGCGCCTAGGATGGTGCGTCAAAGGTAGGCGTCAAATATAGGCCTTGAAAACCCTGGCCTACATTTCCGGCGCCTACCTTTACCGAAGGCGTGATGCTTTAAATGGTGCCATTGCAAAGTGACTGCCAACAACAGTGCTGTTTAGAGAATCTGGGCCTTAGAGGTCATTTTACTAAAACTGTGGTAAGGGTCTAAAGTGTATGCTTACCGCAGCTTAAAATAGTAACGTACACAAAGTGAAAAAGACAAAACAAACATCTTTAATTACAAATGGATAATTACGTCTTAAAAAGCCATAATTTAATAAATCCTCACAGTACAGTTCACCCTAGAACTAGCATTAAATGACGCATCTTTTATCAAAAAGCATCTAGAAATAAAATGGTTAAGGGGCTGGAGGAGTTGCCGTACAGTGAGAGATTAGAGAAACTGGGCCTCTTCTCCCTTGAAAAGAGGAGACTGCGAGGGGACGTGATCGAAACATTCAAAATATTGAAGGGAATAGACTTAGTAGATAAAGACAGGTTGTTCACCCTCTCCAAGGTGGAGAGAACGAGAGGGCACTCTCTAAAGTTGAAAGGGGATAGATTCCGTACAAACGTAAGAAAGTTCTTCTTCACCCAGAGAGTGGTAGAAATCGGGAACGCTCTTCTGGAGTCTGTTATAGGGGAAAATACCCTCCAGGGTTTCAAGACAAAGTTGGATAAGTTCATGCGAAACTGGTGAGACTGGACTCATTTGGAGCCTTGGGGCCGCCGCGTGAGTGGACTGCTGGACAGGATGGACCACTGGTCTGACCCAGCAGCGGCAATTCTTATGTTCTTATGTAAAGTAGTTTTAAGGATTTTTTAAAAAACATCTGCATATCAGATAGCGCCCTTAGCGATCCGGTTAATTTGTTCCACAGCGTTACTCCCATGATGGAAATGGCAGAAGTTCTCGCATTCTCATAATGCTTTTTTGAGAAGTCTGTCAGAGCCAATCGTATCGCACCTTCAGATGTAGTATGCAGTATCCTTTTCTGGGTCTCCGTTTCGTTTTTCTCCTCCTGTCTTCTTCTTCCTTTCTTTCTTTGCATTTATAGGACACTGATCTTCACTTTCAGATTTTTCTCCATTTCTGTCCGCTTATAGTTAGGATTTATCTCTCCTTCTCTCACTCCCAATCCTCAGTTTCCTACTCTCAACACAGTTTTACTCGTTGTTTGTAAAAGTATTGGTGACTGTAGCCCATAGCCATCAAGGCAAAAAAAAAAAAAAAGCAAAATTGGCTGCAGTAGAAACATCCGTAGAAACAACAGTTAACTTCTTTTGGGACCCTTTGACAAAGCTCTAGTAAGCACTAGTGCAAGCTTATGCAGAAAAATATAGTATACTGGGGGTACACTGACACATCCTACGGTAATTGTAGGATGAGAGTGTGCTACCCATGTGCTAAAAAATAAAAATGTATTTTTTCATGGTGGGGTGCATGTCTAAGGGCATAAAGTGAGCGGGTATTATGTGCTAATTGGTAAAGGCAGCTACATTGCCATTTCGTGACTGATTATTGCATGCGGAGCCTGTGAGCTCTGACTACCTACATAATGGCTGGTGGCAAGGGCGCTTGTGCCAATCTGCGTAACGGCCGCATGCTAATGGCAAAATTAGTGCATGGCCATTAATACACAAAATAGGAAATTCTTCCGTTTGACCCCCCCAGCAAGGAAAAGTGACCTTAGCATGCAGGAATGACCCCGCTTAAAGGCACGCTAAGGCTGCTTTATACCATTGCTTGGCGAAAGGGCCCCTTTATACTTTCGGCCTCTTTTACAAAGCCGCGGGGCAACAGCCCCGAAGCCCTTTAAATCTCTCTGGGCTTCGGGGCCGTTAGCGCAGCGCAGCCGCTAATGCAGGGTTGCAAAAGAGGCCGTTTGTGTTAGTTTTACAATTAGTGCAATGCATGGACAATTAGCGCACTGTCTGTTTTAGCACATGCTAAATATTAGCACAGATTAACTCAATATATCTTCATTCCTTTTCTTTATATACTTAAATCTTTTATTGATTTTCAATTTAAATTTCAAGTATTACACTTGTACAGAAAGCAATAATAGGATAGATATTAAATTCAATGTAAATATAACTCATAAGTTAATAATTTTACTATTTATGCTGAAGTCCTCAACTTAGATCCAAGAATCAAGAAAAAATGGCGAAAATAAAATTGCTAATAGTTACAAAAGAACTGAAAGCTTAGCACTGAAGTGAGGTCCAATAATCAAATTATAGGGCTCAAAGGTTACTTACATTCAGACGAGACATTGCCCAAAATTGGATAATTGGGATGGTTCAAAAAACACACACTTAAGAGTACGGTAACATGGATGTCTTAAATAAAAGGTCGCCCCTAAAGATATCACCCCAGGTTTCAAAAGAAGAAATTCACGGCGGCGCCTCTGCGTCTCCCGTGCCAAGTCTGGAAACATTTGTATTCTGTAACCAAGAAAACTTTTTTGTCTATTTTTAAAGTAAAGCTTTTAACAACCATGTTTTATCAACAGGTAAAGCTAAGGTAATAATCATAGTGGCTGATGATGCTAAGTCCTTCTCAGATGTCTCTTAAATTTGTGAGATATTTAAAGGTTCTTGGTCTGAAGGTTTTTCTTTTTCATTCCTTTTCTTTAATTTGCAACCTGGGAGGATTTGGATCCAACATGTTCCGCTAGATGCTTTTTTAAGGATCCCCCCCTACAAACAGTTAAACGTCCATTGCTGAAATCTTTATCCACTTCATTTATTATTAAATAGATTACACCCTAAGTTGAATCTTAAGGATACATTAAGCTGAAAAACTAGCGGGTAAAACAATATTGCTAGCCTGTGTAGTAATTGACCACTCCATTAAAAATCAATAAAAAAATCGATTTTAATTGGTAATTAGAGTTATCCGCGGATATCCATGCTGCGCCGAAAACGCCTAAGTTGAGGCATCCTGTGATACCTAATGACACCTACCTGAAAAGCAGGCGTGGTTAGGAGCAGAGAATAGGCATGGTAAACTTAGGCATCGCTGTACCGGCACTTGCCTCTAGGACAGGGGTGTCCAACCTTTTGGCTTCCATGGCCCGCATTGGCCCAAAAAAATGTTTCTGGGGCCACGCAAACGCTGCAGAAAGACAGAGGAGGGAGCTGGCAAAACGGTAAACACCCGGGGGGCAGCAGAGGAAAACACTGCATCGCCCTCAACTGGGGCCGCACAAAATACTTCACGGGGCTGCATGCGGCCCTTGGGCCGCAGGTTGGACACCCCTGCTCTAGGACATCTAACAACACTTAAATCCACTTAGGTGCTGATAGGTTTGATTATATAAAGGATACCTAGCAGTTGATTGCCAACTGCATGGACCAGTGCCTAAAAGTTAAGTGCCATTTGTAGAATCAGTTTATCCAAACGGCACTCAATTTTTATATAGAAATGTTCTTGTGAGGATCACCAATCGAAACTCTCACCAAGATATATATCAAGCTCAATATATATCTCAAACTCCTCACCTCTAATGTATAATCCCTAGCTCCTCAGAAGTACCACCTGGGCTCAAAGGTTTCCATTGATCAACATTCAGTGGTCATATATGTCGGTGTAAAGCTTGCTAAGGGATGATAAAGCAGAGTACGATTTTGGGTTTCAAAATGGGACTGGACAAATTCCTGAAAGAAAAGGAGATTGAAGGGTATAATTAGAGGGGTACTATACAGTACAAATGCTTTAGAGTAATAGATCACTTACAGGTCATTGACCTAGGGGGCCGCTGCGGGAGCGGACTGTTGGGCATGATGGACCTGTGGTTTAACTCAGCAGAGGCGATTCTTATGTTATGATAAGCCTTGAAAAAACCTTCTGTGGGTGAAACATGTTGGCTCCTATTTCCCTGAAAAGAAGACCACAGTTAAAAGCTAAATAGCCTTGAAATATGCTAGAAGGATTGTTAAATAAAAATTAAAAAATAAAGTTTGTGAGTAAAAATTGATAACGGCTCCAGTGAGAAGGTAGTACATAAAGCCTAGGGCTGTGAAAGCTTTGGAGCCCAGGTGGTACTTCTGAGGAGCTGGGGATTATACATTGGAGGTGAGGAGTTTGAGATATATATTGAGCAAGATTTATAGAATCGTGCCATAAGGGAGAAATTCTATAACAGATACCTAAAGATTGGCGCCTAACTTAAATTAGTAAAATTGGCTTCAATTATGAGTTTTAGCAAGCGATAGGTGCCTCTCTTCTTTGGCACGATTCTACAAAAGATAGGCACCCAACTCCAAAGTAGGCATGTCTAGGGGTGGAGAAGGACTTGGGCACCTATAATGTAGGCCTTTAAAACCCTTTTCTACATTACAGGCACCTAAGTTTTAAGTTAGACATGATTCTGTAATAGGCGCTTTTGTGTGATTGACAAGAGATAAGATTCGTAGCAGGTGTCAATCCCATTGCTTATCTGTTAGGACATAGACGTTCATCCCCCTTCTGAAATAGGGAATTGCCATTAATTTTTTTTAGGACCACCCTGATCCCACTCAGGTCACACCCCTTTACTCTTTGCAATAGTGTAGACACCCCTGATGGTGTGGATAGCATGAGGAAGGATATAAGAACATAAGAAATGCCTGCACCGCATCAGACCTGGGGTCTATCCAGTCCGGTGATCTGCACACGCAGAGGCTCAGCCAAGCATACCCTGGCGAATACACTAGTCACTCCTGCAAGAAGATGTGCGTCCAATTTTCCCTTAAATCCTAGAATGGTGGTTTCCTCCACCAGCTCTTTCGGGAGAGAGTTCCAGGCGTTCACCACTCGCTGTGTGAAGCAGAACTGTCTGACGTTTGTCCTGGCATATTAAAAAAAAAAAAATATCATGCACTAATACTGAAATAAGGGAAAGAGGATAACAAAATGAAATGGGCAATTTTTCATGGAGACATCTGATGGCCGGGGCCCTGGTTTCAAATTGCTTGGTTGTGGGCACACAATGGAACCTTAGGAATATACTGATTATTTCAAAGCCGTACTGTGTTAGGTTGTCCTACTTGGAAAGCAGTTCCAAATAATTCCAGGAGAGAATGAGTCTGCCCTAATTTTTATTCAGTTGCATGGCTAAGCAGATTCTAATTCAATTTCTTTTATGGGTCCCCTCCCCCCCACACACTTTTTTAAAAATTTTGCTTAATCTACTTTATAGTTTATTCTGTTTTATTTGGTATTTTGTAAACCACTCTGGTCCCCCCAGGCATTAGGCACATGATAGATCTACTCTTGGAGACAGATTGGAACCCTAAAACACCATACTAAAAAACCTCAACTGAAGGTGAACTAAAAATAAATAAATAAAAGTCAGCGTTTAAATAAAAAAAAAGGCACATGAGCTGCAATACTATGAAAAGAATGGGGTCATGGTACAGAACATTGTGCTGAAGGATGTCTTGCTCTAATAACAAACGTTTGCTTGGCATGACTGTGCACTAATTAAAAAAAAAATGTTTAGCTATAAAGCGCCAGGTTGACTTCTTTCTGAGATGTCTAATAGAATGTCTTCAGGCCTGTGGAATTCATTGGCTCTTTAACTAGTTCCTCCAGACCATTTGACATATTTATATTACTGGCTATTTTTGCCAACTGTGTGGCCTTAGCTGTTTACATCCCATTCCCAGAAGACGATTCAAATTCTACTAATCATGACCTGGTAAGTGTCTTTTTGCTTTATACTCTTCTTTGGACTGGATATGGTTGTTCCTTTAGAATTATGGTTTGTGAATACCAGGCGCTGTATGTAACGTGGAAATCTCACATTGAAGTGACCTAGATTAAATTTTGACTTATTTTAAGACCAAATAGTGCAAATCACTTTTTTTGCTATGGCAGACGGCAGCAGTTGCGAAAAGAGATATTCAGTGCAAAAATATAAACAAAAGAATTTTTAGACTTTGCTGAAGCTGGGATCAGAATGGGCCCTGTATTGCATGATGTCAAAACACATGCGATATTGTACAACTATATTTATAGATAAGACTCGCCTGCACAGAGCACTCACTGTACTAAGTAAAATAAGTAAATATAAGTGTTGTCAGGGCAGAATTAATTCATAGGCAAACCCCTCCACATGCTTTCCTATAACTTAGGGATACCAGACGTCCGGAAAACCCAGACATGCTCTCTTTTTAAAGGACTGTCTGGGGCCTGGAAGGATTTCCAAAACCCAGCAGTTTATCTGAGTTTTGGAAGTTCCCCTAGCTCGGGGCCACCTATGGAGGCCCTCTGCGTATGCGTGGACGTTGATTCGATGACATCGTTTGCATGCACAGAGGGCCTCCAGACGGTGGCCCCGAGCTCGGGGAAGGAGACCAGAGGTTTGTGTGGGGGCGGAGCTAGGTCGGATTGCTGGAGGCAGAACGAGGTAGGGCCAGGTGTCTTTCTTAAAGAGGAAATCTGGCAACCCTACTATAACTAATATAGTTCTACCCCCCTATTCTTCACTATCATGTTATGTAACGTTTCCCTATTTTAGAATGTAAGTCGCTTAGATGATCTAAGTGATTAGCAGGATAGAAAAACCTAATATACTTGAACTAGGCCCCAAAGTTGAGAGGATCTACCTTTGAGTACAAATTTCTGGCAGATACCATACCACCATATTCAGAACCAGCCCAATGCAGTTCCTTCAGGCCACTTCGGGAGATGGGCTCTGTGGGAGGGCATCCTGAGGAGGGAAGGGGAAAAGGCCATGAATATAAATCTTGTGGAGGGAGAGAGGGGGGGGGGGCAAGTAACAAAACAAATACATGTGTGCTTAGGGCCCGAGGTAAAGTTAATCCAACCCTGATTCTTCTATAGATAGGGTGAGGAAACTTTTGTTTTCAAGGCCTGGAAACTAATTGGGTTTTGAGAGGATCTATGCGCGAAATGCTGAAAAGCACTTATAAGCCTGTTTTATAAAGGCAACAAAGTGCCCATGAAAGCTTCCTGGCCGGGGTTTCCAGGATTCCTGCACATTATCCAATCAGCACACATAAACTACTTTAGAAGGTGCAACAAAATGCTTTATTGAGACTTAGATCTGAGTCTATTCCCTCATAGACTCAGGAAAGGCAAAGATATACTTTTAACTTTTATATTTCATGGCTAGTGAAGCATCCTGTACACTTTAGGCAGTTACCCACATCACATTCAGTCCAGCAACCTCAGCTTTTGGTCGTTTTCCCCAGTTGTCTCTGGTTTAAAGCACCGTAAATCTGGTTCCTACTTCACTTGTTAAATAGTCCAAACAGAAGAACGTTTAGGAGAAAGAAAACCCTTTTTCGCCAGCAATAGTCTCAACTGCCACGCGTCTTTCAACCAGCGGGTTCAGTTTTCAGAGGTCTTAGATTAGCACCTGCTCTCTTCAGAAGGGCTGCGTCCACCCGGATCCAGCACCCGCTTCCTTCAGAAGGGCTGCATCCAGAGGAGATTGTTCAGAGATGTTTAGAGGTTGCATAGAAAAAAAACTGTACACTGGCACTGGTATGGTCATATTTGTTCTTTGTTTTGAATTAAAAAAAAAAAAAAAAAAAGAAATGAAGAAGTAAATAAGAAAATGGGTAAATAAACGGGGGAGGGGAGGGGCGGAGTGAGGCAGGGGGCCCGGTGTACTTGTGTGCCTAGGGACCCTCAACGAATTAATTCTGCCCTGGCTGCATCCACCTAAATCTAGCACCTGTTCCCCTCAGAAGGGCTGCATCAACTTGGATCCAGCTTTCATTCCTTGAGCTCAGCTGGATCCAGCACTCGGTCCCCTCTGAAGGGCTGGGTCTCCCCAAATGTAGCACTCATGCACATCAAGAGGACCATATCCACCTGGATCTTACACTCACTCCTACCCAAAGAACAGGATCTACCCAGATCTAGCACTAGTTGACACCAGAAGGTCTGAATTGTGCCACATCTGGCACTAAGTACATGGTAACATACATAGTAGATGACAGCAGATAAAGACCCGAATGGTTCATCCAGTCTGCCCAACCTGATTCAATTTAAATTTTTTTCTGGGCAAGAATCCAAAGCTTTACCCGGTACTGTGCTTGGGTTCCAACTGCCGAAATCTCTGTTAAGACTTACTCCAGCCCATCTACACCCTTCCAGCCATTGACGCCCTCCCCAGCCCATCCTCCCCCAAACGTCCATATACAGACACAGACCGTGCAAGTCTGCCCAGTCCTGGCCTTAGTTCAATTTTTAATATTATTTTCTGATTCTAGATCCTCTGTGTTCATCCCACGCTTCTTTGAACTCCGTCACCGTTTTCCTCTCCACCACCTCTCTCGGGAGCGCATTCCAGGCATCCACCACCCTGTCCGTAAAGTAGAACTTCCTAACATTGCCTTTGAATCTACCACCCCTCAACCTCAAATTATGTCCTCTAGTTTTACCATTTTCCTTTCTCTGGAAAAGATTTTGTTCTACGTTAATACCCTTCAAGTATTTGAACGTCTGAATCATATCTCCCCTGTCTCTCCTTTCCTCTAGGGTATACATATTCAGGGCTTCCAGTCTCTCCTCGTATGTCTTCTGGCGCAATCCTCCTATCATTTTCGGCGCCCTCCTCTCTCCTGCCTTCTCTACCCTCCTCCATGATCTCCTGGATATCTCAACTCTCTCTGAACCCCTATGCTTCAACCTATGATCTTCAGCATGTTATTATCCAGGAAGGAGGAAGAGAAACATTATCTAGCTTACTCTTACTCTCTCTGCTTCCCTTCCCTGCTTCTTGTGCAGCAGCAGCAGCTTCCCTTTGTTCCTCCCTTCCCATTATCCAAAGTACAATAGACAGTTTTTTTAGGTAGTCCTGAGTGGATCCGGAAGATCCGGAGGCTATGCAGGATCCATCTTTTACTCCCCTTCCCCATTCTGCAGTAGTCAAAGCAGATCACAGCATGATAAAATTACATTAAAATGAGACAAATCCAGCAATTGGTATAGAGGACTGCTCCTGTTAAATATCAACCCCATAACTTACATTGACCACACTTAGGAAGCTACACTGGTTACCAGTTAAGAGTAGAGTCCAGTTCAAAATTGCATATAGAGTCCAGTTCAAAAGGCCATATATGCGGAAAACTCAGAGGGACTAACTTCTGCCATCCAAGTCACCTGTTTCTTCAACAACTCGAGGACAATCTAACGTTGGAAACTGCCACTTCTCTCCCCACATCAAGTCCAGAAGAAAGCTCTCTTTGAATCCACCTTTGAGTTCCAAGGCCTCCAAATCTGGAACAGTCTTCCAGGCAGCTTGCGCCAAACACCTATATGCTTCGAATTCAGGAAAGCGCTTAAGCTATTTTCTTCTCTGCACAGACCTTAAGTCCTATAAAGTAATTTGCATAATGTTTCTGTAGTTTTTCTAATATTATGTAAGCCACACTGATTCCTAGCTGACACTTGGGGGATGCAAGAAACAGTATGGTACAGTACAGGGATAGGCAATTTCGATCCTTGAGAGCCACAGGCAGGTCAGGTTTTCAGGATACCCACAATAAATATGCATGAGATAAATTTGCATCTCAAGGAGGCAGTGCATGCAAATCCATCTCATACATATTCATTGTGGATATCATGAAAACCTGACCTGGCTCTGGCTCTCGAGGACCGGACTTACCTACCCCTGGTATAGTATGATAGGAGAGAACCTTAATTAATTAATTAATTAATTAATTAATTAATTAAATGAAATTATAGTGCAACAATGAGCAGTTGCCCTTTACTCCAGGTTTGTAATCACTACTTTACTTTTCTTGTGCACTCTTCTGGATATGGCATCTCTGCATTATAGCTTTGAGCTACACAGTTAATACAATATAATAGCTTTAAGGATGACCAAGAATACAAGTAATCAATTTTACAAGAGCATTCTACAGAGAAGTCCTTTATTTCTGACGATGTAAAATGGTGAACTGCGCGACAAAAAGGGTTATCCTGCTCCCCCTAACGGCAATTTGCATTTCATGGCTGACTGTGCATTATGCTGGAAACCTTCTGTGGGCGCACTGCTAAAAAGAGCAGAGAGGACTCTGAGAAAAATTACCGCTGATTCGTTCTCGATCAGAATCCCAATGCACATGGCTGTTTTACCGTTTCAAACCCGTACGCAAGTTTTTTTCTTCTTCACGAAGTTGGGTTTGATGCGATACCTTTCAAAAAGAATATTTGCTGGGCCGTAGACAGAGCTTTCAGATTAAGATTTGGTAAGGATTAACTGAAATTAGGACAAGGGATATGTCTGTATCATGCAGCTTCAGAGACTCGGTGAGAGAAAGAGAGGGATGCATCTGAGATAAATGTAATCTGTTAGGGAGCAGGAGGGACCCTACACACCTGCCCAGAATTACTGTCAAAGCTTCATATTTATTGATGGCAGAGAGTTGCCTGCAGATCATAGTGTTTGCTGTCATTTTTTTTCATTATATCAGGCATTATTAGCCTTTTTTTTGGCTGTGGCGGCTAGAGCAAGTAATAAGGGGAAGTTATGAGCAACCAGGCTGAAGTAAATATGGTTGTTCTACTAGCAACTAAGCCAGGGGTCTCAAAGTCCCTCCTTGAGGGCTGCAATCCAGTCGGGTTTTCAGGATTTCCCCAATGAATATGCATGAGATCTATGTGCATGCACTGCTTGCAATGCATATTCATTGGGGAAATCCTGAAAACCCGACTGGATTCCGGCCCTCAAGGACCGGTGTTGCTCACCCCTGCTCTAAACAGTCAGTTCTCAAAAGCATCCTGCTAAAAAGCTGACTCATGCGAGACAATTTGATATTTTTTTTTTAAAAGAAAAACAATTAAACTCACAGGTGTCAAAGTCGGTCCTCGAGGGCCACAATCCATTGGGGAAATCCTGAAAACCCGACTGACTATGCATGAGATCTATGTGCATGCACTGCTTTCAATGCATATTCATTGGGGAAATCCTGAAAACCCGACTGGATTGCGGCCCTCAAGGAGGGACTTTGAAATCCCTGAACTAAGCAGAGCTGCTCCTGCAGCCCAGTGGCAAAATCACTGTTGGGAGCCAGAAGGTTGTAGCTTCAAGTCTGAACATCCACAGCTGAAAAATAGGCTTTGGTACTGCAGAGACCTGATAATTCTTCTGGATATTGCCTTGACATTATAGGGGAAGGTAACCTTTAAGTCTAGGTGGAGACCAGGGATGCCTCCGAAAAGAATACAGCTGCTTGATACTAATGGGATATAGAGCCTGAGATGGATCTGCCTTGGGTTCAGCCCTCATTTTTGGAGACTGGGACAGAGTCCTTGCTGTCTGTTGCCTCTTGAGTGCTCGCCCTTTCCCTCTGTACTTGCTGAGGACTTTGTTGTGGTAGTTGAGGCTCCTGGAACTTCTACCCTGCTGACTTACTGGCTGGGGGCAGGTCATCTCAATTCTCTGCCCCACTCTTAATGACTGCCCTGGCTGCGGGCCTACCCTCTCACTTGCACACCATTTGCTATCAACTGCCAGCACCTCAAGTACTTTCAAACTGGTAAGCTGGTTGTGCCAGATTCATGGACCATCCGTGAGTTTTGAAAACAATCCATCGTGCCAGTGTGCCAGGAGGAAGATCTTCATATG
Organism: Geotrypetes seraphini; assembly: GCF_902459505.1. Classification (NCBI taxonomy): domain Eukaryota; kingdom Metazoa; phylum Chordata; class Amphibia; order Gymnophiona; family Dermophiidae; genus Geotrypetes; species Geotrypetes seraphini. Next base: position 13,150,409 of record NC_047100.1, read on the forward strand.
CTCCCAAGCAACACCGGATTTAGAGCAGTATTTTTCAAGCCAGTCCTGCAGTGCCACAATGAATATAAATAAGAGGATTAAATTGCACTGGCCTGCCTATGGTAGTGGTGCTTAGTGCTAAAGTGGTCTAGGGACGGATTTGGGGCAAGAACAGACATTTTGTAGGCACTACTGGTATTCATTGCTGATGCCCACATAGCTAGATGGCCCCAAAGCAGTCCTAACTATGTCCAGTTAGCTATGTGAGTATGGCGTTGAATATCCAGGTGTTTTGGCAGTACCTAGAAGCTACTCAGGTACAACTGATATTCATTGCCCGTGCCTGACGTAGAATGATTAACCTTGTATAATTTAGGTGGCAGCAGTCAGCATTAAAAGAAATGCTAGCCACTGCCAGCTTTTAGTTGAAAAATCCAGTAATTCTCCCGTGTAAATAAACGGGAAGTCTTATCACCATTGAAAGTAGTGGGAATCTGTTCTATAAAACACCACTGAAGTTGGGAAAAAGTATGATTTTGAGCAACATTATGGGCCACCATAGGAGCTGAAATCTTCTGAGTATTTAAATCAGCTTTTTCTGATGTTTCTCGTCGTGCACCCCACATAAATTTGACCACATGGACAAGTGATAACATATATTACATAGGTGGATGAGCAAGATGTATTTGATCTGAGTCTGTAAGTCTTGCCCGTGGAGGGATGAATTCATTGGTCCCCCACAAAGGAGGTGCCTCATACTGAACAATAACCACAAGGGCCATGATGGCCAATATGGTTTGAATGAGTCCCCATACTTTCTAAATGTTGTGTCCTAGTCCTATAGTCTGAGATCACCAGATGATCTGACGGGTTTTTCCCCCCGAGTGTAAGCTACACAAGGCTTTTCCCAAAATGTCTGATGTAATTGTAGGACATGCCAATGTTTGTAAATGCTTTTTTGCAATGTGTGACGACTGAATAGAATGAGTCAGAACACAAACTTGACCCTTCTTATCTTCCAGTGGGCGGTCAAGCAGTAACTAGTCCCGATTGGCATAAAGGGCTCTATGGTATGCTTGACGCACTACCTTTTTCGGATAGCCTCTAGAACAAAATTTTTCTTGAACTCGTTTAGCTTCTTTGTTAAACTGGTATAGTAGAGCATTTCCTCCTAGCCCTAAGAAACTGGCCAATGGGAATAGCTTTTTTAAGGAGTCTAGGATGGCAGCTGGTGTACGTCAAATAACTGTTTTTTTTTTCGGTTGGCTTATGATGAACTCTAGTTTGTATAACTCCCTCCTCCAAGATAATTGTAGTGTCCAAGAACGCAATCTGATTATGGTTCCAAGTAGCTGTAAATTTTAGACATGTAGTCAGGGAATTAATCCGTATGATAAATTCTTCCAAAAGACTCTCAGAAGCAATCCAAATTAGAAAAATATTGTCAATAAAGTGAAACCAACACTGCATAGATTGAAAATATGAAGCAGAGTATATGTGGGTCTCTTCAAATTTGGATATAAAAAGGTTTGCTATACTAGGGGTGGTCGTGGTGTCCATAGCCACCCCCTGACACTATTGATAAAACTGGTCATCAAACCTAAAATAATTATTGGTTAAGACCAATTCTGCCAAAATCATCAAAAAAGATGCTGAAACTCTGTGCTCTTCTGTTCTTGACTCTAAGGTGTACTTTACAACATTCAGGGCATCTTGTTGGGGAATACTCGTATATAATGCCACTAACAAGTACAATGGATATTGATTGCAACTTCCTAAGAAAATTCGTGGTGTCTTTTATATAAGAACTAGCTTTTGTAACAAAAAGTTGCAAGTAGTAATCCAAAAATTTTGACAGAGGTTCCAAAACCGTACCTCTGAGAGAAACTATTGGTCTCCCGGGAGGGGGAACCAATAACTTATGAATCTTGGGTACTGTGTAGAAAACCGGAGTCCTTGGATTAGAAATCTGAATAAAGCAGCTTTCCGCTTTGGTAATCATCTCCGACCTTAAAGCCTCCTGAACAATCCCACTGATGGTAGTTTGAATTTCCACAAGAGTCACCATCCAAACACTGATAGTTGTGAATGTCAGCTAACTGGTGATCAACTTCCCCCCGGTATTGAGAGCGGCCCATAATCACAATGGAACCGCCCTTATCTTCTGGTTTCACTTTAATACGGGGATCCTCCTGGAGCGAACGTAAAGCTTGGAACTCAATAGTGGTCATGTTAGTGCAATTTCTGAGACTTTTAGAATTGTTTTGTACATGAAATGTTGCACAAGTTTATACAATTAGGGGGTATACGACTGCTCCTGTGATGGAATAAATAGTCAAATGAAACGATTGAAAGAAATATTTCCAGAAATGACACAGGAAATGACACAACGCAAAAGCTTTCGGGCTGCCCATCTCCAATTACAGTCAGTTGGAAAGCATTTTACCATAAAGGCAATTTTCCCCATTCCCAATATGAAAGCTCATCAGTAAATCTGTAAATGAAGAGCATATTATTGTAATTAAGCAGCAGCATGTGAGGGGGTTGCCATGGCAATATCATTGGCAGTATTTGAGAGGAGGAGTGCCAGAGTCTTTAGGTGTGCTGTTCTCTCACTATTTAGAAACATAGAAACATGACGGCAGATAAAAGCCAAATGGCTCATTCAGTCTGCCCATCCCCAGCATCCACTATCTCCTCCTCTTCCTAAGAGATTCCACGGACATGTCCCACGCTTTCTTGAATTCAGACACAGTCCTCGTCTCTACCACCTCCGCTAGGAGACTATTCCATGCATCTGCCACCCTTTCTGTAACCACATATTTCCTTCGATCACTCCTGAGCCTATCGCCTCTTAAGCTCATTCTATGCCCTCTCACTGGAGTTTCATTTCAGTTGAAAGACTTGCCTCATGCGTGTTTAGGCCATGTAAGTATTTAAACGTCTATCATATCGCCCCTCTCCCACCTTTCTCATGCGTTCCACTGTAGCTAAAACAGTTTAAAGGTCCAAACTGGTTTCTTCCTCGGAGAAACCCAAACATGAATTTAATAACGGTAGGCAGATCCTCCAAATACTCAAATTTAAGTTGTTGTGTGCAGCAAGGTAATCCTCAGTTACCTGTAAGCAGGTCTTAATTCCTGTACAAAAAGGAACTGGAACTATGGGGCTAGGGGGTGGGTGATGGTCCTGGACCCAAGTTGGGTGGGCAGAAGAACCCTGCCCCACAGGTGATCTTATCTCTTCCTTTCCAACTCAGTTGATACGGTCTGTCAAAGCCACGTAACTTTTAATGAGCAGATTTTCACTCGGAGCAAGCAGCATGACTGATCTCGGGGCTCAAGGGTCTCTCGTACGAAGAGAGACTGAACAAATTGCAGCTCTACACTCTCGAAGAAGGTAGGGAGAAGGGAGACATGATTGAGACATTTAAGTACATCACGGGACGTGTCGAGGTGGAAGATGATATTTTCTTTCTCAAAGGACCCTCGACCACAAGAGGGCATCCGCTCAAACTCAGGGGCGGGAAATTTCATGGCGATACCAGGAAGTATTTCTTCACGGAAAGAGTGGTTGATCATTGGAACAAGCTTCCAGTACAGGTGATCGAGGCCAACAGCGTGCCAGACTTTAAGAATAAATGGGATACCTATGTGGGATCCCTATGAGGGTTGAGTTAAGGAATTGGGTCATTAGGGCATAGACTTAAGTGGATGGGTCAGTAGAGTGGGCAGACTTGATGGGCTATAGCCCTTTTCTGCCGTCATCTTTCTATGTTTCTATGTTACTTGTATCAGCCCCACAGCCAATGGTGTGGTAAAGGAGAGGCAGGGGAGTGGACTGCCTCTGGTACCATCTTGGTGGGGGTGCCGGCACCTCTCCACTCCCCACACCGTGCTCGCTCCCTCCCTTCCCCCCTGTGTCTCTGTAAATCTTGCACCGGCCTGGCTCTCCTCTGAAATCACTTCCTGGTTGTGGGGGAAATCCAGTGCCGGCGCGAGCAGCAGGCCGTAGAAGTTGCTCGCACTGGGGAATATTTAAAGAGGTAAGGGAGGATGCAAGTCTGGCAGGGAAGGAGTGGGTGGAGGTGGAGAAGAGGAGGGGACACCACTGCCCCAGGTGTCTCCTACTCTCGCTACGCTATTGCCCACAGCCAACCTTCTGAATCAACTTCCTGTTTCCATTTAGGCAGAGTATATCAGAAGGAAGGCTTTGGGGCTGTTGTGGGATGGAGAGGTTTCAGGAGTTTTTAATTGGGGGGGGGGGGCTTGAGGATCCCCACCAGCTACATCATAGGTGTGCTGCTACTGGGTGGGCCTGGGTCCATCCAGGCTCATCCATAGCTATGTCACTGGACAGGAGGGCAATTACAGGAGTAATAATAATAATAACAATAACTTTATTGTTATATACCGCCATACCACAAACAGTTCTAAGCGGTTTACAAGGGAAGAGGCTGTATACAGCGAACTTTCGAATTTACATTGGCTTGTTAAGTTTAGTCAGGTTTATCTGGAAGTGTATTGGGAGTACCTCAGGTTGAGGTGGGAGGTAACAGAACAAAAAAGAGAGTACAGTAGATTGACTGTTCTCTGCTCCAGGCTTATCCCCCTACTCCACCCTGCAGGTTCCCTGGAAAGAAAGGGCTGGAGCAAAGCAATCCTATGACTTTGGAGTCTGGAAAGAAGTGGTAGACTTGAGTTTCAGGCCATTCCCCCAGAAATTAAGCCCTACCTCTGTGGATAAGCATTTGTTAGTGCCCATTTGGTTTATTAATGCTCCTTAAAAAATTGATTGCATGCTAAGTTCATTTAACATGCATTAACATATGAATTTACATGCTTTAAGTTTATTGGTACATGCTAAAATGTTCTAACACATGCTTAAAATGTTTCACGTGAAAAGAAGAAAAACAAAAGCCCATTTGAAAAGACAACAAACCAATGATTTTTGCCCTGTGCACACCTCCAGTTACCTCAGGTACAAATTTAGGGAATGATTTAGTAATGTGTTAGTATGTTAATTCATGTTTATGTGAGTTAATCAATTAGTAAATAGGTCACATTAAGAATAATGGGGTATATGGTACATAACTTGCATTAAATCATATTAATCTAGCTCTTAGGATTGTAAGCCTTCGAGGAGAGAGCTATCTACTTACCATACCTGACTGTAACTTGCCTTGCACTCAGATTTGGAAAGACGAATGATCAAATCTAAAAATCCACCTCAGATCCAGGAATGGACTAAGACATTTTGTGATATTTTATTAACATGTCTAATCATCTGTTAAAACTGTCTTGCATATATTCACATATACACATACTTAAATGCTATATCTTTTACTATATTATGTTTGAGAATGTGGTGCAGTGGTTAGAGGTGTGGCCTCAGCCCCCTGAGGTTGTGGGTTCAAACCCCCACTGCTCCTTGTGACCCTGGGCAAGTCACTTAATCCCCCCATTGTCCCAGGTACATTAGATGGATTATGAGCCCACCAGGACAGACAGGGAAAAATGCTTGAGTACCTGAATAAATTCATGTAAACAGTTCTGAGCTCCCCTGGGAGAAAATTGAATAAATAAGTAGTGTGAAAGTTTCAGCCTCTGATAACCAGAGCTGGTATTGTGACATCATAATGCCTTATTCCACCAATACCTAAGAGCCAACCTCCTCAGTGATGTCACAATGGCTTGATTGCCTTGTACTTGGCTCACTTTTGCAACATGTTGATTTCCAGAATGGCACAGTGGTTAACGCTACAGCCTCAGCACCCTAAGGTTGTGGGTTCAAACCCACACTGCTCCTTGTGACCCTGGGCAAGTCACTTAATCCCCCTCCCTCATTGCCCCAGGTTGTGCCTAAGAGCCAACCTCATCAGTGATGTCAAAATGGCTTGATTGTCCTATACTTGACTCACTTTTGCTATATCTTGATTTCTAGAATGGCGCAGTTGTTAAAGCTACAGCCTCAGCACCCTGAGGTTGTGGGTTCAAACCCATGCTGCTCCTTGTGCCCCTGGGCAAGTCACTTCATCCCCCCCATTGCCCCTGGTACATTAGATAGATTGTGAGCCCATCAGGACAGACAGGAAAAAATGCTTGAGTACCCGAATAAATTCATCTAAACCAGGGGTGTCAAAGTCCCTCCTCGAGGGCCGGAATCCAGTCGGATTTTCTGGATTTCCCCAATGAATATGCATTGAAAGCAGTGCATGCAAATAGATCTCATGCAGATTCATTGGGGAAATCCTGAAAACCCGACTGGATTCTGGCCCTCGAGGACCGACTTTGACACCTGTGATCTAAACCATGGGTCTCAAAGTCCCTCCTTGAAGGCCGCAATCCAGTCGGGTTTTCAGGATTTCCCCAATGAATATGCATGAGATCTATGTGCATGCACTGCTTTCAATGCATATTCATTGGGGAAATAATGAAAACCCGACTGGATTGCGGCCCTCAAGGAGGGACTTTGAGATCCCTGATCTAAACCATTCTGAGCTCGCCTGGGAGAACAGTATAGAAAACTGAATACATAAATAGAGGAGTAAACAAGCTATAAACCTACTTAATTCTTAAGTATAATATTTCTTAAAGGAGTGCCTATTTTTAGGCACTTATTTGGAGCTTATTCTATAGAGGAAAATAGGCACTTACTTTCCTTTATAGAATACAGGTGTAGCAATGCAAATACATGTGTATATTTTAGCATGACTGCTTCAATACTACTTGGGATCTTGCTAGGTTCTTGGGACCTAGATTGGCCACCATTGGAAACAGGATACTGGACTTGATGGACCTTCAGTCTGTCCCAGGATGGCAAGTCTTATGTGATTTTCTTACTCTAGTCATTGAGCTGTGTAAGTGATTGTGGCTACAGCAGATTGCTAAAAAATACAATTATACAATTCTATGATTTCTACACTTCAATGCGCACCTCACCCTCACTCCGCCTATTTGTTCAGCCACTTTCAATCTACACTCCCTCGCTTTTAAGCACCATTTTTTAGAACAGCAAACAGATAAAAATGTATATGCCAGTATTTGAGTCATTTATGTGCGTCCTTCATACTTAAAAATTGGTGCTTTCTTTATAGAATGACTTTACTATTCAAATTTGCCTGCCTTTGTTTCAAACCTGTCCTTGGCATGGTCCCGCTATACCTGGTCTCCCATTTTAAATTCGACTGTTTCCACCAGACCCGCACGTAGAATACGTTTGTTCAGCCACCCTTCAATAAAAATCTGCCAGTACAAAAGATTCCTAAACAGAAACGCTAGCCTTCCAAGCAAGTCAACAAAACAACTGGCGAGGCGACTTCATCAAACTCTCCTCATCCCACCTTAACTTCAGAAAACTAATAAAAACAAATCTGTTCGACCGATTTGTAACCAAGAACCCTTAAACCCTCTACCGTACTCTTTTTCGCATCTTCTTGCTTCCCCACATTGTGACTTTATGCAACCAAAATCCTCACTGTTATTTTTTTTTCTTTGCTGTATCCAAAATCTCCATTGTTATTTTTCCTTCGCTGACTGTCCAGCTCTTCTTGTTGTAAACCGCCTCGAACTACTATGGCTTTGGCGGTATATAAAAATAAAGTTATTATTATTATTACTACTAGTCTATAATGTGTTAACAGAATACTTCTTAACTCCATGGCCTCCAAAGAGGTCGATTGCCAGGATACCCAAAGTGAATATGCCTGCAATACTTTGGGTGCATTTGGGGCAAGAATTAGTTGAAAATGCATATGTAGGTTCTTTTGAAAACCACTTAACTCTCCATTGCTCCAAGTACAAGAACTTTGATTGTGAGCCCTGTAGAGTTACCATATGGCTCCAGAAAAAGGACGTCAGATTAAGACATCCGGGTTTTACTTCCATTGAAAGCAATGGAAGTAAACCCCGGATGATTTAATCTGTCCCTTTTTTGGAGCCATATGGTAACCCTATTCTAGGGATAGAGAGAGTACCAAATTAGCTCAGTTGCCCCAAAATGTTTCTGTCGTTTACGTTTGATACGCTCACTTTCAAAATTGCTAGATTCTTCATTAAACATTCTCATCCACTCGCTTGTAATCTCTTGCCTCGACTACAATAATCCTTTATAGAAGGGAATAAACAAAAAAGAAATTTGAAGATTACAAATTATTCAGAACACTTCAATAAAAATTATCACCCACACACAAAAATTTGACCATGTCACTCCCCTTTTGATCAACGCCCACTGGTTACCAGTAGAACATCGAATAGTATATAAGATAACGTTACTGACTCTCAAAACTAGAATCAGTGGCCAACCAGATTTCGTTAATAGGCTCTTGATTCCTTCTTCTCAACAATCCCTTTGTTGGGTTACTCAAAATTTGCTTTCAGTTCCCTCAACACAATGTGAACTAACACGTGGGATCTCTCAGAGAGAGAAAGAGATAATGGTTACTGTGGATGGGCAGACTAGATGGGCCATTTGGCCTTTATCGGCCGTCTTGTTTTTTCAGTAACAGCCCCTATGCTTTGGAATTCAGCACCTAACCGCCTAAGAGAGGAGAGATCTTTAAATACCTTTAAGATCTTAAAAACATTCCTGTTCAAAGATGCCTATGGACTATAACCGTCTTTTTAAGGATGTCTTAGGTGCATTTTAATTCTGCATGATTGCTGGTTGTTTTGTTTTCCCTTCCCTTCGTTCCTCCCTACTTCCTCCTTTTTCTTTAAATATTGTAGTCTATTATGATATTGTCTCCTGTTCATTTGATTATGTATTTTACCTTTGTAAACCACCTTGAAGTCTGATTAGGCGATATAACAAATTTTAATCAACTTGAAACGTGATATAATGACAGTATATCAAGAATCAACTATAATAAAAGGCTAAGCACGCATGCGCTGTTGAAAGATTGTGATTCCTGGCGGCGTGAGGTGTGCTTCGGTGCCAGTCCTCACGGCGCCTGCGCTAGCTGGAGGCACGTGAGTGTGCAGAACACGCCAGTGACTCCTCCCTCCCGCTGCCGCTACTCTTCAAAGCGGCCTGCTGAGGTTCGCCAGCCGCTGAAGCGAACCTCGCAGGCCGCTCTCCACCTTCCCGACATGGTGCTGAAGAAGGAGCTGGGGTTGCAGCTGCTGCCACACTTCCTGCAGCCCCGCCCACCACCATTAAGCAGGAGAACCTGCTCGATGATCTGGGCCGAGAGGTGAACGATGCAACACCTGTCCTAGACCGACACCAGCTCCAGTTGGAGGGATGGAGGGAGGGTAAGAATGGGAGAGGGGGTGGAAACGGAAGGGGGCCACGGGGCAGGCAGGCATTGCACAACAGGGGAGCAGGGGGAGAGGGAAAGGGGGCTGCTTTGAAGGGAGGGGGCAGACAGCAATCATCAGGGGGGAACAGAAGGGGGCCATGGAGCACGCAGGCATAGCACAACAGGGGGAGAGGGAAAGGGGGCTGCTGTGGGGGGAGTGGTGTGCTGGGGGCAGGCAGCAATCATCGGGGGGGGGGGAACAGAAGAGGGCCACGGAGCACGCAGGCATGGCACAACAGGGGGAGAGGGAAAGGGGGCTGCTGTGAGGGGAGGGTTGTGCTGGGGGGGCAGACAGCAATCATCAGGTGGGGGAAACAGAAGAGGGCCACGGAGCACGCAGGCATGGCACAACAGGGGGAGAGGGAAAGGAGGCTGCTAGGGGAGAGGGGTGTGCTGGGGGGCAGAAAACAATAATGCTTTGCTCTGGGAGGGGGGGAGACAGAAGGGGACCACGGAGAGACAGGCAGGCATGGCGCAACAGAGAAATACAGTTAGGCAGGGGGGCCAGGGAGAGACACAGACAGAATGAATGAATGACAGACAGACAGCGACCAAGGAGAGAGAGACAAAGAAAAAACCCCAGACAGACAGACATCTGCTCTAGCACCCGTTAATGTAACGGGCTTAAAGACTAGTTTAATACATAAATGTAAACACAGAAAGGCAGTGCAATAAATTCATGACCCATACTCTCTCTGGAGGAGGACTAGACTAGAGAATTACTGGTTTTTAAGGCATAAAGTCACTTTGTCAGCTAGAAGTCTCATTGGAAAACATGAGAGTTGCAGTGATAGAAATTTACTGACAACCCCTTCCCCCCAGCCGCATTTTTCTTTTATTATATCAGATGTGAAAATGGCTTCTAAAATTCAGAATGTGCTCTTCATGGTTCCTGACTTCTGCTAAGAATTAACACTTTTCTCAAATAATGTAAAGAATGAACTCACCCTGACCTTCAGAATCCATTTTCACCAAAGGGAAGAGCATAAAAAGTGTGAAATCCTAAGTTGCTAACCAGATATGTATCTAGGACAGGATTAACCCTTTTGATGGGCTCTAGGAGATAAATGCATTTGGTGATCCCCAGCATAATATAAATACATTTTTAAACTCTCAAAAACATGTAAAAACAGTTTGTTAGCCTCTGCATTTAATTATGTCATAGTACTATGGGGGTTCAAAATACTCCTAATCCCCAGCAAGCACTCTAGCTAGCCTCTAAATTTTCTAGAATCTATAAGGCTTCCTGTACCTGTAAACAGGGCCTATATAGAGGTACTGAGAACCTTAGGTGAACCTTCAGCCTTACACTTCCCTTCTCAATTAATTTTCAGGCTCCCAGTCTAACCCCTGAATGTCCCGCGCTACTCCCAACGTTCATAGGAACTCATTGAGCATCGGGAGCAGCATGGGCAATTCGGCGCGGCTCCCCTGCGCCAGAAACTGCTATCGTAGTTTCGTAAAAGGAGGCCTTAGTGTTTTGAAAATGTCCCTAAAAGGCAAGGATAGATTAAGGCATATCTGAAAGGAGCTCCCAAATCTTTGGGGCCTAGACATGCGTCTAGTTTATTTATCCTGCCTTGAATATAGTTATGCAATCATTTGTTATATTATGACGTTTGTTATGCAAGATCCATAGACCAGGTTACGACATGACAAGATGCAATGACTTGAGGCAGAAACAGTCAATGGCTGTCCTATAGTAAATGAGAACAGAATAAAGGACCATTCAGCGGAAGATCTATGGCAGGGGTGTCCAATCTTTTGGCTTCCCTGGGCCGCATTGGCCGCAAAAAACGTTTCTGGGGCTGCACAAATGCGCAAACGCTGCAGCAAGATAGAGGACGGAGCTGGCAAGACGGTAAACACCCGGGGGCAGCAGAGGAAAACACTGTATCGCCCTCGACCGGGGCCACACAAAATACTTCACGGGGCCGCATGTGGCTCTCGGGCTGCAGGTTGGACACCCCTGATCTATGGTGTGTAACTTTCATGTCATATGAGCGGTTCTCAACTGGGACACACGCGCAGCCAGCAGGGTTTCAGGAAATTTACAGTGAAAGTGCATGAGATAAATTTGCATGTTACTACCTCCAGTGTATGAGAGTATGCAGATCTATCTTATGCATATTCATTGTGACTATCCTGACTCAGTGGCGTAGCGAGGGAGGTTGGCGTGCAGGACAGTGGTGTCCCAGGGTCGCTGCGCCGTGCGCCCCCTACTCTTCCCCGTTGCTTGAGTGCCCTCCCACCCCCCACGCAAGTCTTGAAATGTTCATCGGCATGAACAGCGCATTCCACCCGTTGCTCGGCGCCAACCTCGGCTCCCTTCTGACATCATATTCCGGTTCCTTGACCAGGAAGTGACCTCGGAAGGGAGCTGAGGTCCAGCGCAAGCAGCAAGCAGAACATGCTGCTTGTGCCAGCGAACATTTAAAGGGGTATGCAGGGAGGGGGGGGCAGAGGAGAGGCCCCGGTGCACCCTGAAAAGATGGTGCCCAAGATGGTCTGCCCCACCCCCAACCCCTTTCTCATTGACTAGGAGTGTTCTGGGTTTAGAACCACCATTTTACAGGGTACAGTTGAGTGACTGGGGTTTTATTTTGTACATGGCCCTGCATTTTCATTTTGCTTTTCAGCTCCTGTTGACTTATACAAATGAGGCCCTACGAGGAGTCTTTGCACGTTGCTTCATATTCTCCATGGGCATCAGGTAGCTCTTGACTGCCTGTTACCAGAAGGCAGTGCGGCATTGGCTTCAGAAGTGTCTGGCTCAATACATGGGCTACTCTAGAGAAAGAGCAGGGGAGAGAGGCCCTGTCTTCAACAAAACTCTGAAGGAGGAAACAGTCTCTGGTGTGCTCTTCTGGGGCTGGGTTAGGATGAGGAGATAGTGGAAATATAAATTCAGGAGCTCGGCTTTCTTTTTTTATATCAAGCCCATTCATTAGAGGCATATAGACTGGATAGATGAGGTATATACTGTAGATATGAAGATTAGATAGATGCTTCTTCGGCCATATTAAGATTTAAATTTGATTTTTGCTCTGGTGTTTTCTACATATTTTTAAAAAGAAGTTAAGTAGTTCAAAATGATTTGGCAGTGAGCAGGACACCTGATGGGAATTGGAAATGATAGGGTCATGCTTACAATTTTAGTTGTGTAATTAGCTGGGATTTATGAATATGCAGGAAAACAATATGTGGCATCTTCCGAGTTCTTCTACTGATTTCCAAGGAGGCTCGTACATCAGAAGTGGTCGATGCATGTTTCAGTTGGCACAGGGAGCAGAAATGATCTTCAGTTTGTGTTCCAGTCCTTTGGCAATGCCATGGAGTCGGATGCTGAACTGAGGAATTTATTAATCTTTAACATCCAGAGAGCACTAGGCAACAACCCTTTTGCATGATGGATGCACTTAAATGCTGTTTGCAGAGAGCGGTATTGCTTTGGAACTATTTGTGTGGACATGTGTTCTGTGAAAGAGCCAAAGAGTTCTTGTCCCTGGCAGTTTGAATCCTTATGAGTAGAAAGTGGTGGTGATGGGTTTTTTTTTTTTTTTTTTTAAAAGCTAAAATAAAAACAAGAATGAGATACTATTCTGAGTATTAGCAAATGGGTCTGTCCAGTCACAAAAGCAGATAAGGAAATGGTAAAGAGCTTGTGTGACATATGAGTGATAAAAGATACCACTAGACTTTGAGGTTCTTTTACTTTCATGCAGTGCTGTACTATTGGTTCATTATAACAGGCCTTGATCTCCTGATCTTACAGGCTCCAGCTCTGTCTAGAGCAGTGGTCTCAAACTCAAACCCTTTGCAGGGCCACATTTTGGATTTTGTAGGTACTTGGAGAGCCTCAGAAAAAATAGTTAATGTCTTATTAAAGAAATGACAATTTTGCATGAGGTAAAACTCTTTATAGTTTATAAAGTCTTAATAATAATATTGTCATTTATAGCTAAAGAGACATATGATCAAGAAACGGTTTTATTTTACTTTTGTGATTATGATAAACATACTGAGGGCCTCAAAATAGTACTTGGCGGGCTGCAAGTTTGAGACCACTGGTCTAGATGATGTCGCTAGCTGGTTCCAAATCCATCAACTGGTATTAAACTCACAAAATATAGTAGCTTGCTGGGTAACAGGTCCATTATCTCCTCCCGTTTTCTTTGGCCAACTTGTTCCCTCAGTGTCGTCATTTAAATATCTCAGGATTATAATTGACTCTGCCATGTCATTTTGTTCCTCAGATCTCTGTAGTTAGGAAGGCAAGTTTTCATGCTACGATCAGCTAGGAGCTATTTTGCTCAGAGCACTCTGTGTATCATTTGCTGTGCTCTTATAACATTACCTTGTGATTACTGTGATTCAATCTGTGCTGACTTCCCTAGATACTTTCTCAATACAGTACAACTTTTTCAAAACACTACTGCTTGGCTTATTTTTAATACTAACTGCCATGATCATACAACCCCTCTTCTGAAACAATTACGGTACATTGGCTCCCTATTCATTCTTGAATCAATTTTAAACATAGAAACATAGAAATAGACGGCAGATAAGGGCCCACGGCCCATCTAGTCTGCCCACCTTAATGTCCCTCCCCTACCTTTGCCCTGTGAATAGATCCCATGTGCCGATCCCATTTGGCCTTAAAATCAGGCACGCTGCTGGCCTCAATCACCTGTAGTGGAAGACTATTCCAGCGATCAACCACTCTTTCAGTGAAAAAGAATTTCCTGGTGTCACCTCGTAGTTTCCCGCCCCTGATTTTCAACGGATGCCCTCTTGTTGTCGTGGGACCCTTGAAAAAGAAGATATCTTCCTCCGCCTCGATGCGGCCCGTAAGATACTTGAACGTCTCGATCATGTCCCCCCTCTCTCTGCGCTCCTCGAGCGAGTATAGCTGTAATTTGTCAAGCCGTTTTTCGTATGGTAGATCCTTGAGTCCCGAGACCATCCGGGTGGCCATTCTTTGCACCGACTCCAGTCTCAGCACATCCTTGCGATAATGCGGCCTCCAGAATTGCACACAGTATTCCAGGTGGGGCCTCACCATGGATCTATACAATGGCATAATGACTTCCGCCTTACGACTGACGAAACCCCTTCGTATGCAGCCCATGATTTGTCTTGCCTTGGACGAAGCCTGCTCCACTTGATTGGCAGACTTCATGTCCTCACTGACGATTACCCCCAAATCTCGTTCTGCTACCGTTTTTGCTAGGATCTCGCCATTAAGGGTATAAGACTTGCATGGATTCTGGCTGCCCAGGTGCATAACTTTGCATTTTTTGGCATTGAAGTTGAGTTGCCATGTCCTAGACCATCGCTCCAGTAGGAGTAGGTCGTGCATCATGTTGTCGGGCACTGAATCTTCGTCTGTTGTGCATTTGCCCACTACATTACTCAGTTTGGCGTCATCGGCGAATAATGTTATTTTACCTTGAAGCCCTTCTGCCAAGTCTCTTATAAAGATGTTGAATAGGATTGGGCCCAAGACTGAGCCCTGTGGTACTCCACTAATCACCTCCGTCATTTCGGAGGGGGTGCCGTTCACCACCACCCTTTGGAGCCTACCTCCAAGCCAGCTCCCAAACCATTTCGTCAATGTGTTACCTAATCCTATAGAACTCATCTTGCTCAGTAACCTGCGGTGTGGTACGCTATCGAATGCTTTGCTAAAGTCCAGGTACACGATGTCCAGGGACTCCCCAATATCCAGCTTCCCCGTTACCCAGTCAAAGAAGCTGATCAGGTTGGATTGGCAGGATCTCCCCTTAGTAAATCCATGTTGTCGGGGATCCCGTAGATTCTCCTCATCCAGGATCTTATCTAATTGGTGTTTGATTAGAGTTTCCATTAGTTTGCTCACTATCGATGTTAGACTCACTGGTCTGTAGTTTGCTGTCTCCATCTTTGAGCCTTTCTTGTGGAGTGGAATGACGTTAGCCATCCTCCAGTCCAACGGGACGCTGCCTGTACTAAGGGAGAGGTTGAAGAGCGCGGACAGTGGCTCCGCCACTCTTACTCTTACTTATAGAGCTTTTCATGAAGGCACACCCAGTTACTTATCTTCTTTTACACTTCCATATTCTCCCACAAAATGCTTATGATCACTGAACAATCACCGTCTGGTGGTACCTTCTCTTGCTCAAATGAAATGGGAATCTACACAAACATCGGCATTCTTCTATTTCACTCCCTCTCTATGGAATACCCTGCCACGTTTACTGTGATTGATTACTTCATGTTGAGAATTCCAATCAGAACTGAAAACTTTTCTATCTAGAATGTTCACCAAATGAGTTCAAAAGTGTGGAAAATCTGACTTAACTGAACATACCCAAATGTAAGCAGAAATTCTGGACCATCAAAGAGATCATATTGGACACTGGAAGGACTTTGAAGACTTTAGGTCACTTTGAATCATGCTTTGAGGAAACCTGAGCTGGTTATACAAGGGGCAATTCTGTAAATTGGCATCTCAGTCTAGATGCCCCAGTGATCTCCACTTAGCGCCAGTTCTCTAAGGAAGTCAAGATTCCATCATAGAATGTTAGCATAAGGTTGGCCAATGACCCGCTCATTCACCGCCCGTTTAAATTAGGTTGTACCTGTTGTAAGACATTGTTTGGCCTTATCCCTGATTATATTATTGATCACTTAAAATTTTTTTTGTTTCAAAAAATTTTTATTAAAAGTTTTCATAAAAATAAACAGTGATATAAACAACAATGCAAAATATTCAAGCACAGAAAAACACAAATCAAACCATATTCCAATAGTCCTCCCTTTCTACCCATATCATCATATCACCCCCAGAAAATGAGCCCTCTATGGTTTCTGCAGAGAGCCCACTCAGTCCAGCACCATACCCCCCCCCCCCCGACTTGATCACTTTAAATTTACTGACAGAAAACATTTTTCTCAGCATTTTAGATTATTTACATTTCCTACTGTAAAAGGTTGCATATACAAATGGCTGGATCATGGGATAAACCATTTTCTGTCCTGATAGCAAATTCTAACTCCTATCTTTCCTTTAGAAAAATGTTAAAGACCTATTTATTTGACAAATTCTTCTGAATGTGGTTATATTACACTGTGCTTGTAGAATGACACGGTGACAAAATTCATCACCGTTCCCGTCCCCACGGATAACCGCGGGAAATAATCCCATGTCATTTTCTAGTGTCTATCTCAACCTCAGTCCTTCTACACCAGCATTCTTCAGTGCAAGGCTTGAGGGTCAGAGGTTGTGGCCATTCATACTCTGATTCTTCCCTCTCTCCTTAACGAATGACATGAAGATGGTTTCCCGCGGTTATCCGCGAGGACGGGAACGGTGATAAATTTTGTCACCGTGTCATTCTCTACTTGTAGAGCCTCTTGATTGTTGTTAACCGCGTTAAACGGAGAGGTTACTGCGGTATATAAGTGAATGTTACATGATTAGCACAGGTTCCAAGATGCTTTCGAAACCTTGTAAGGGCCAAACACTTGCTGACTGCTGTTGGCAACACCCTTCCCCCCCTCCCCCCATCGTTCATCCCTTGTTTTCCAGGATTTCAAGACAAAGTTGGACAAGTTCCTGCTAAACTGGAACGTACGCAGGTGAGGCTGGACTCATTTAGGGCACTGGTCTTTGACCTGGGGGGCCGCCGCGTGAGCGGACTGCTGGGCAGGATGGACAACTGGTCTGACCCAGCAGCGGCATTTCTTATGTTTTCTCAAAATATTATAGTTCTTCCCCTCTCTCCATCTGTTCCCATTTGTCTTAATCTGAGTTTTGTCTTGCCCTTCTAAATTCTCATATCATTTTTAATTGTCAAGCCATAACCTTGTTTTTTTTTAATCTGTTGAAAGCTATATTTTTATTGTACACCGCTCAGAAGTTTGATTGAGCGGTATAATAAATTTTAAATAAACTTGAAACTAAAATGCAAATTATCGCATAACACTTTAACATGTTTTATGGTAAGTCTTTTTTTGACGCATAAACCAGACATTAGGATTTAATGCCATTTAGTATACAGACCCCCCTAGTGTTCTATGTATAGGCATATAACCCGCTTTCCCATACAAAGCAATCATCCTATCATAACCAGCCACTATATATCCCACAATTGAGACAACGCCATCAATCCTTACCACTGCCCACTGCCCTCAAACAAACATTTCGGTTCACTGTAATATACCTTGATCATGTCACTGTCTCTCACATGAAATAGGTTTTCATTGTTTTCCGACAACTCTGGTAGCAACCAATCTTCAAACCTGCTGGGAGTTTGTTTCAAAGTACCAGAGTTGCCTGATTGGATAAAAGATTTTTGCCTGACTTGTATACCTAGAAACAATACTCTTCAAAGCCAGTAATAATAACATTTTAAAATGAACTCTCTGCCAAATAGATGGCCAGTGAAGCTCCAGTAGAAGCAGGGAGGTCCTATCCCATGGTTTACCACCCAAAATTGTATTCACCACTATATTCTGCACAACACACAGCCTTTGAAGAAGATGCTTGGGCAAGCCACCATAGCATTGCAGTAGTCTAAATACATGGGGCCGTTGACTGAAATATGACCCTAAGATCTTGTGGTTAAGAGAATGTGTATCTGCCTATAGGTTAAAATGCAGCATATTGAAGAACTAAGGCCAGTACTGGGCAGACTTGCACGGTCTGTGTCTTTATATGGCCATTTAGTTGAGGATGGGCTGGGGAAGGCTTTGGTGGCTAGGATGGTGTAGATGGGTAGGAGTGAGCTTTGACGGAGACTTCAGTAGATGGAACATAAGCACAGTACCGGGCAAAGCTTTGGGCTCGCACAGGTTTTCAGTTGCGTTTAATGTTTTATAGTGGGCCTTTTAGTTGCATCTTTTTTCTTAGCTTTCCTGGCTATTTTCAATCAAGATCCAGTATAATTAGGTGGCTATAGTGTAGAGAATGACACGGGGAAAAATTTATCACCGCTCTTGCCCCCGTGAGCTTGTCCCTATCCCTGCCCCGTCCCGTCCTCGTGAGCTCAATCCCCGTCCCTGCGAGCTCAGTCCCCGTCTCCGCCCCGCAAACTGTCAGATCCCATCCGCACAAGCCTCAAATAGTTATGATTTTATACTAAACTTATTTTATTAAAGTTTAAAAAGAGACAATTGTCATTTAATAAACACAAATAATACAGAGCAAGGATCAACAAAACCCCTGTCTCCCTTCCCTTTCACAAATATCCCCTCCACTATCGTGAAAACTGAACAAACCAAATTACTACAGAATGCTACACAGAAAAAATCAAGCTAACAGAATACTTCAGTCACATGGCAGGAATAGTATTAGGGGAATGCAACTAGGGCAACAGTCCCCTGGCCAGAGAGAGCCCTAAGCCAACTGGAAGATAAAGAAGCACAGCCTGAACTTTGCAATTCCCAGTTATGTCTAATACCAGCCTACATTTTAGGTGTTAGGTAGATGCGTTAGGACCCTGGGTGGGTGATTCTGTAAATGGATGTCTATATTGAAGCCACGCCTACACCTATCCTGTTAGGCGCAGCTTTTTCCGATGGGCGTCAATGAAATATAGACAATACGATGCAACCTTTTGCCCAATGTGCAGCAGTGGTTAAAAAAACCGAAGATGCTAGTAATTTTTTTTTTTTTTAAGGATGGTTAACAAGACTAAGAACGTTATAATGCTTCTGTATCATTCCATGGTATGACCTCACTTGGAGTATTGCATTCATTTCTGGTCATCTAATCTCAAGAAAGATATAGCAGCATTAGAAAAGGTTCAAAGAAGAGCGACCAAGATGATAAAGGGGATGGAACTCCACTTGTTTGAGAAAAGACTAAAGAGGTTAGGACTCTTCAGTTTGAAAAAGAGGTGGCTGAGGGGAGATAGGATTGAAGTCTACAAAATCCTGAGTGTTATAGAATGGGTACATGTGGATTGATTTTTTTTTTACTCCGTCAAAAATTACAAAGACATGGGGAGGGGGGAACACTCGATGAAGTTACAGGGAAATACTTTTAAAACCAATAGGAGCAAATATTTTTTCACTCAGAAAACTGGAACGCATTGGTGTGGTAAGAGCGGTTAACGTAGCTGGTTTCAAGAAATGTTTGGACAATTTCCTGGAGGAAAAGTCCATAGTCTGCTATTGAGACAGACATGGAGGAAGCCACTGTTTGCCCTGGATCAGTAGCATGGAATGTTGCTACTCTTTGGGGGTTCTAGAATCTTGCTTACTCTTTGAGATGCTGGAATGTTGCTACTCTTTGAGGTTCTAGAATCTTGCTTACTCTTTGAGATGCTGGAATGTTGCTACTCTTTGGGGTTCTAGAATCTTGCTTACTCTTTGAGATGCTGGAATGTTGCTACTCTTTGGAGTTCTAGAATCTTGCTTACTCTTTGAGATGCTGGAATGTTGCTACTCTTTGAGGTTCTAGAATTTTCCTTACTCTTTGAGATGTTGGAATGTTGCTACTCTTTGGGGTTCTAGAATCTTGCTTACTCTTTGAGATGCTGGAATGTTGCTACTCTTTGGGGTTCTAGAATCTTGCTTACTCTTTGAGATGCTGGAATGTTGCTACTCTTTGGGGTTCTAGAATCTTGCTTACTCTTTGAGATGCTGGAATGTTGCTACTATTTGGGGTTTTATAACAGAAACCACGGATCCTTGTCAAAAAAATCCTACCCAAGCAAGAATAACTTTAGTATACAGGGCTATCGGACATCTCATTTAGTTTTCATTACTTAAAATTAGTCAAAAATGTACTTTTAGACTCATTTTCCTTTTTATAATCAAATTAAACTACCATTATTGATCTTTTTTTTTTTTTAACTTTTTTATCAATAACTGAACCCTCAATTAATAAACTAGGAGGATGGTATAGCACATAATGTAAACAGATTTCAGTGCGAAAACCAACGTTGGATCAGCAGCATGCTGTTAAAGATGTGATGCTGATATACATCAAAGATTCTAAGTCATATGATTGACGGGTAAAAATTATAATAATGAATTGAGGAATTGCGATATTGCACTATATTAACTTATTACATTTTTTTAATGAACTAAAGCAGTATTCTTCAACCACCGGTCCATGGACCAGTGCCTGTCCACAGAAATTTCCTGCCGGTCCACGTGCATCTGGCCCAAAACAGTGTTCTTCAGCCGCCGATCCACGGTGCGATCAATGCGGCGTTATCTTCGAGCCAGCTCCCTCTTCCTAACTGATTCAGTGCACAAAGCCACGGGCAGTGGCTCCTACGGACATCCTGCGCCTGAATCGGAAGCCTTCTCTCTGACGTTGCAACGTTCAAGTTTCAAGTTTATTAGGTGACTTGATCAATCGCTTAATCAAATATTCTAAGCGATGTACATTTTAAAATTTACAATTAAAAAAAAACAAAACAACAACAACAATGTAATACATTACAATACATACAATATTTAAATAATGGTTAAATACTCTTAATTTAACATTGATAAACATAAGGAAAGGAGGGATGAAATACAATTTTTAAAGTAAAGAAGAAACATTGAGGGAAAATACAAAAGGGATATAGTTAAAACAGGTATAACCAAGTAAAATATAATTCATGAAGCGTAAAATTATGTTGAAAAGGCATCTTTAAAAAGGAAGGTTTTTAGCTCAGTTTTAAATTTTCCAAGTTCTTTCTCCTCCCGTAAAGAAATAGGGAGGGCGTTCCATGTTTGCGGTGCCGTACAAGAAAAAATAAATTGTCTCCTCGTATTAATAATTTTTAATGATGGAATCGATAGCAGATTTTGTTCGCTAGATCGTAAAATTCTCTTTGCGGAATATGGAATAAGTGCCCTATATAAAAAGGGGGAAGGCTTCCAGATGAGGCACGGGACGTGCAAGGTGCAATTAGTACTATTATGGGGGCGGGGTCTGGGGTGGAGATTGGGTAGAGATGGGCGGGGTCTGGCCCAGTGTTCTTCAACCGCTGGTCCACGGACCGATGCCGGTCCACAGAATAATTCTTTTATTTCTGCTGGTCCATAGGTGTAAAAAGGTTGAAAAACACTGAACTAAAGGACAGTAAAGGCAGTTATGAATTAATTAAGGGAAGGGAAGGAGGTTTTGCTTTAAACGATTATCTAAAACTGAACAGAATACAGACTTGGGATAACATATGTTATGGGAGGTCCTACGCACTGAAATCTGTTTACATTATGGGCTCCTTTTACAAAGCTGCGCTAGTGAATTTAACGCACGCACTGGATTAGTGCGCGCTAGCCGGAAATCGACCGCCTGCTCAAAAGGAGGCGGCAGCGGCTAGCGCATGCGGCAATTTAGCGCGTGCTATTCCGTGCGTTAAGGCCCTAGCGCGGCTTTTTTAAAGGAGCCCCACATGATATACCATCCTCCTAGTTTATTAATTGAGGGTTCAGTGATTGATAAAAAAAAGTTAAAACAAAAAAAAATGATAAATAATGATAGTTTAATTTGATTATGTTGAAACATTTTATTGAAGAAATCAATCAAATATACAATTATACAATATATGCTCATTACAATTAAATTCAAAGCTCAATATTACATAATTTTATCATTTCTCCAAAATATATTTTCTATATTACCTATTCATAATACCATATATATCCCCTATACCTTTCCCACCCACCCCTTTCCCTCCCCTTCACATCTCCCCAAAATTTAAAAAATATAACAATGTAATAAATTAATTATATAAATATACAATTCAAGAAATTCCAACTATTATTATCATCAAACAAATTCCCTCCCTACCCATTATAAAAAGGAAAATGAGTCTCAAAGTACATTTTTGACTAATTTTAAGTAATGAAAAGTAAATGAGATAATGTCCGTTAGCCCTTTATACGAAAACTATTTGAGTTTTTGCCAGGTACTAGTGACCTGGATTGGCCATCGTGAAAATGGGCTACTGACCCAATAAGGCTATTCTTATGTCAACCATAAACTTCTTTTTCAGAGTTTTCTATCTGAGCTATTTAATGCCATTTGTTCACATTAGCTTACTATTAAAAAGCCATCATTTTAAAACTAAAATATTGAAGGAGAACAAAGTTTGATTTCTGCTCTTTTAAATTAGTGGGGAATAAGATGCAAACTTTTGCAGTTCAGCTAGATATGTATGCCAGTGCTATCAGATTTGGAGAGTTGGAAAAGATTTGTTTGGCATCTTGATGATCTCCATCCCTCTAACCTTGACGGGTATTTCAATGGAATAAATTATAATGCAGCGGCATAAAAGCATGACTGTGAAGTATATTGGGGAAAAAAAAAATAAAAGCATGCTGTTGTCAAGGGAAAGGCTTACAACCTCCAATGATCAAGATTAGGAGCTTGAAATGCACCATGTAATTATGCTGTGTGGCTTCAATATGCCCTAAACAAAATACTCATTAAGTCTTTTTATTGCCAGGATGTGATGATTGAAGTCCTGGCCATGAATGCATTGCACAAGTCTTTACAGTAGCTGGATCCATTCCCCCTCCTTTGTCAGTTAAATTCAGGGGGTATAGAGACTTGCCTGAACAGGAAAACTGACTGCTTGGAAGCCACCGTACAATATGGAAAAGAGCTCATATTCGACTGGCCACGGTAGCCTCGAGTGTTATATAATAATTGAGGAGGGAATTACAGTGGTGCCTCGCATAACGAACGCCTCGCACAACGAACGCTGCATACAACGAACTTCATGTCTTGATTCACACAACGAACTTCGTTTCACACAACGAACTTCACACAACGAACTTCGTTTCACACAACGAACTTCGTTTCACACAACGAACTTCGTTTCACACAACGAAGTCGCCCGAGCTGCCGATGTATTGCATCCTTCCGCGCAGGCACTGCAGGCAGTCGTTAGTCACTGCGCTTAACTGCCCTCTCTCACTGTATACAGTCGTCCTTTTAAGATAAACTCAATATTTTTTATATATCATGGCTTCTAAAAAAAGCAGGAAGGTGATTTCTGTTGAAATGAAACGGGAAATAATTAGAAGGAGTGAATGTGGGGTAAAACAGTGTGACCTCGTCAAAGAGTTTGGCCTCAGCAAGACCACCATTTTCACCATTTTGACAAATTTATCTTTTTTTATGTCATCTTAGCATATTTTATGCTGCAGAACGAATTATTTTTTTTAACATGTATTGTTATGGGAAAACGCGTTTCACATAACGAACTTTTCGCATAACAAACTTGCTCCTGGAACGAATTAAGTTCGTTGTGTGAGGCACCACTGTATATAACTGAGGGGGTCCCTTTACTAAGCTGTGGTAAAAAGTGTGCAAGTTTTACCCCCACGCTAAGGTCAGGTTTACCACTGCAGTAAATTTTTGTATTAATGGACATGCGCTAATGTTGTCATTAGCATGTGGCCAATACAAAAAAAAGCCAAGTGAGTACATATTAACTTATCGACACCACATGCAGATGATGTGTGGGTTTGTGGGATAGGAGGGTGGTGGTGGTGGTGGGGGGCTGGGGTACAGGTGTATTTTGTGCACAATTAAGAGACCTCTGTTAACAGTTTCTGTTTTGTTTGCTGGCACGTTATTGAAAACGTTAATAAATATATTTAAACATAACTTATCGGCGCCTGTTTTGGTAAGGGCTCCTGCGCTAATTCATTAGCATGCAGAAATATAACTGTGCCAACTAAGGACTCCTGTTCTTTTCAATCTTTCCCTAAGCACAGGAAGGGTCCCCTTGGACTGGAAAACCGCCAACGTAATCCCACTCCACAAAAAGGGCTGCAGGACAGAAACAGCAAACTACAGACCAGTGAGTCTCACGTCTATAGTGTGTAAACTCATGGAAACACTGATCAAACAGAATATTGACACAATCCTAGACGAAGAAAAACTGCGTGATCCACACCAACACGGGTTCACCCAAGGTAGATCCTGCCAATCTAATCTGATTAGCTTTTTTGACTGGGTTACTAGACAACTGGATGCAGGAGAGTCACTGGACGTAGTGTATTTAGACTTCAGTAAAGCATTTGATAGTGTTCCTCATCGAAGATTACTGAACAAGCTAAAATCGATAGGATTAGGAGACACTCTAACTACATGGGTTGGGGATTGGCTGAGCGGCAGACATCAGAGGGTAGTGGTGAATGGTACTCCATCTGAAGCATCGGACGTGATGAGTGGAGTGCCGCAGGGCTCGGTCCTGGGTCCGATTCTATTCAACTTATTCATAAGAGATATGACGCAAGGACTTAGGGGAAAGGTATCGCTGTTCGCCGACGACGCCAAACTTTGCAACGTAGTAGGCAGAAGCTTATTACCTGATAATATGACACACGATCTACTGCTGCTGGAACAATGGTCAACTACTTGGCAGCTTGGCTTCAATGCTAAAAAATGCAAGGTAATGCACCTGGGAAAGAGTAACCCACGTAGAACTTATGTACTAAATGGTGAGACCTTGGTTAGGACCACAGCGGAACGCGACCTAGGAGTGATCATTAGCGAGGACATGAAGGTTGCCAATCAAGTGGAGAAGGCTTCCTCCAGGGCAAGACAAATGATGGGGTGTATACGCAGAGGTTTCGTCAGCAGGAGACCTGAAGTTGTGATGCCGTTGTACAGAGCCATGGTGAGGCCTCACTTAGAGTACTGCGTTCAGTTTTGGAGACCTCACTACCGAAAGGACGTGCTAAGAATCGAGTCGGTACAGCGAACAGCCACCAGGATGGTCTTGGGGCTCAAGGATCTCACGTATGAGGAAAGACTAAAGAAATTGCGACTGTACTCACTTGAGGAAAGAAGAGAACGGGGAGATATGATTGAAACGTATAAGTATATCACGGGACGCATCGAGTCAGAAGATGATATCTTCCGGCTCATGGGACCCTCGACCACCAGAGGGCATCCGCTGAAAATCAGGGGAGGGAAGTTTCGTGGCGACTTCAGGAAGTATTTCTTCACCGAGAGAGTTGTGGATCATTGGAACAGACTCCCACTCCAGGTGATAAAGGCCAGCAGCGTGACGGATTTTAAGAGAAAATGGGATACTCACGTGGGATCTTTAAGTGAGTAAACTCAGGGGGGGGATACACGGAATGGGCAGACTTGGTGGGCTATAGCCCTTTTCTGCCGCTTTTTTCTATGTTTCTATGTTTCTATGTTTATTAAGCCGCGCGTGACTTTTCATCACGCGCTAACCCCCCCGCGCTGGCCTACAAACGACCGCCTGCTCGAGAGGAGGCGGTAGCGGCTAGCGGGGCCGGCGGTTTAGCGAGCACGTAGTACGCGCATTAAACCGCTAGCGTGCCTAAGTAACACAGGAATGCCCACTCTCTGCCTCCAGATGCCCCCCTCAAACAAAAATTATAAAATATTTTGAGTGTTCGGCTAGTGTGCACTGATTTGAGACCCGCTGCCGGACGTCTGAGCATCTCCGGCAGTAAAACCATTTTAAGCTAGAGTAAATGCATGCCTGCGCTCGTTGCAGCTTAGTAAAAGGGCCCCTGAGACGGCAAGAACTAGTGATATAATTAAATTTTGCTGATGGACACAAAGGTGCGCTAGCAGTTTTAGCCCGCGCCAGCCGTTGCCGCCTCCTTTTAAGCAGGCGGTAGTTTTTCGGCTCGCACACGCTACAGCACGTGCTTTTGTTTTGTTTTGTGCGTGCGTTAAAAACGCTAGCGCGCCTTCGTAAAAGGAGCCCCAACGTTGTTAACTCGCAAGAGGATTGCGAAAGACTGCGCGAGGACCTTGTGCGACCGGGGAGACTGGGCTTGAAAATGGCGGACGACGCTTAAGGCGAGCAGGTGCAAAGTGATGCTCGGGGGGGGGGGGGGGGGGGGGGAAAGAGGAATCCGGACTCTGGCTATGTGATGCAGGGTTCCAAGTTAGGAGTCGCCGCCCGGGCAAAGAATCTAGGTGTCATCGTTGAGGAGACGTTGAAACCCTCGGCTTGCTAAGAAGCAGCAGCTAAGAAAGCAAATAGAAAGTTAGGAATGATAAGAACATAAGACTTACCATACTAGGACCGACTGAAGGTCCGTCAAGACCACTGTTTCCAACAGTGGCCAACCCAATAATATAGCTTTCAGTCCTTAACCCTACTCTTCTGCCCTCCAACCCAGCCAGCAGATTAACCGTTCCCCTTAACTGTATCCATGCCATCCTGTTTGTCTGTCTTGCCTGTTTAGACTGTAAGCTCTTTCGAGCAGGGACCGTTTCCTTACTCTTTGTGACTCTGGGCAGCGCTGCGTGTGTCTGGTAGCGCTATAGAAATAATTAATAGTAGTAGTAGTAGTAGTTTTTGGGAAGCAGACCTGAGACTGTGATGTCATAATGCCTCATTCCACCAATAAGAGCCAACCTCATCAGTGATGTCACAATGGCTTGATTGTCCTGTACTCCCCTCTTCCCTCCAACCCAGCCTGCTGATTAACCGTTCCCCTTAATTGAATTCATGGCATCCTTTTTGTCTGTCTTGCCTGTTTTAGATTGTAAGTTCTTTCGAGCAGGGACCGTTTTCTTACTCTTTGTGACTCTGGGCAGCGCTGCGTGTGTCTGGTAGCGCTATAGAAATAATTAATAGTAGTAGTCCCAAGTACCTAGCAAGATTTCAAGTAGTAAAACAGATTTTATGCTGCTTATCTTAGGAATAAGCAGTGGATTTCCCCAAGTCATCTCAATAATGGCCTATGAGGAAATTATCCAAACCTTTTTTAAACCCCGCTAAGCTAACTGGTTTCACCATATTCTCCGGCAATGAATTCCAGAGTTTAATTACACATTGTATGAAGAAATATTTTCTCTGGTTTGTTTTAAATCTACTACTTAGTAGCTTCATCGTATGTCCCCTAGTCCTAGTATTTTTGGAAAGAATGAACAAGCGATTCACATCTACCCTTTCCACTCCACTTATTATTTTATAGACCTCTATCATATCACTCCTGAACCGTCTCTTCTCCAAACTGAAGAGCCCTAGTTGCTTTAGCCTTTCCTCATAGGGAAGTCTTCTCATTCCTTTTATCATTTCCGCCGCCCTTCTGTGTACCTTTTCTAATCCCGCTATATCTTTTTTGAGATATGGCGACCAGAATTGCACACAGTATTCAAGGTGCGGCCATACTATAGAGCCTATCTAAACAACCGACCAATCCAAACTACCTCAACCAGACATAGGAGAACCCACAAACCGTTCACGCATCCCCCAATCAGAGGCGTCAAATGAAAAAAAAACTGTACGATGGCCTTCTAGCCACACAGGCAGCAAAACTGGACCACCAACTCTCCAATTTACTGATAACGACCCCAGACTACAAATCGTTCAGAAAAGAAATAAAAACCATCCTATTCAAGAAATCCTTGAAGACAAACTAACACCGCAATTCACTGAAGCAACTCGCTTTACTCCTCAATGGCAATGGCCAGGTAACTCCTTTTGTAATTCGCCTTGAACCGCAAGGTAATGGCGGAATAGAAATCACGAATTTAATGTAATTTTTTCCATTCCTTTCCTGTGTTTTAGAAAATATGTGTAAATACACACCTACACATTTACACTGTCTTTATATACTATTGGAGACCATTTACGATCCTATTTAATAAAGACACATAGATGTCAATGTTGTGTTTAGAAAATAAGATACTACAACAAAGGCAGGATGGTCAAAGGTTCCAGAGAGGGGTCGCTCAGAGGAATTGTAAAACCCTACCACTCTAAACAACAAAATATTTTGTAAATGTAAGGAGCCCTCAGTGTGAACGAGCAGCCACGGGAGGCCAGCTCCAACGCTTCACAAAACAGGCAGAGGTCATGAACCCCCCACCCGCACACCATCACTGGGCCCCCGATGTGTGCAATAATTAAATAGTGAACACACTCACAACTCAAATCAACCTGTAATCACCCATAAATTAGGGTGAAAACCAAATGAAAAACCTCTGAGCGGCCCCTAGCAGAACCAATCCAGCCAGATCCCCAGCGAAACTTAGAAATAATAATGAAAACCAAACTTAACTGAATATGATAAACATCTGAAGCACAAAACTCAAACGCAACAGAACCCCAGGAACCTGCCTTTGTTGTAGTATCTTGTTTAGGTTGTGGCAGTTTTTTGTGGAGTGTTTTTGCTCTGGGGTGTTTAGAAAATAGGCATCAAATAGCTTTCTTTTGACTATTTCACATAGGCAACCTTATTGTAAAATTTATCCCCCTGGTGTCCATTCTAAATTTGGACTCTTCCAGAAGATTCTGAAGGCTATTAGTTTTGCTGAAATTTATAGTTTGGTCTCATTATTCGCCTGTCCCCAATGCACAATTTTGCATATCTGTGGTTCCATCCACTGTGACCGATATTCCCCATTTGCGTTGCTGTGTCACATATTCACTGATATGCTCCTAAAAAAAACCAGCTTTCTTTGCGTTTATTTTCACTTTGCGGTCTAGCGTTTGCGTCCAGATATGGCCCCCAAGCGGCCAGAGAGTTAATTATAAGCATCTACTGGTACTCCAAGTGCTGGCCCATGCAGGAATCTAATCTTATTTTCCCGATAGGATCCATTTTTCACTTTCAGTGGTTTTGAGGCACGAGTAGTGTTAGTCTCAGAGTTTTGTTATTCACGATTTCACGGTGCACAAACATGTTCAGGAACCATTCTACCACGAATAACCAGAATAGACTGTATCTCTAAAATGCTGCTTTTTAAGCAGAATGTCAAAAAATAACCCCCCCAACATAAGGGAGAATATAGACAAAATACAACCCCCCCCCAAAATAACCCGCAAAATAAGGGAGAATATAGACAAAATACAGGAGAACAAATCTCCCCAGGACCCCAGAACAGAAGGGTGAGGGGGAGAGCAGGGCTGTGGAGTCGGTAGATAAATGTTCCGACTCCGACTCCTCAGTTTTTTTGTACTTCAGACTCCGACTCCGACTCCAGGTACCCTGAGGCTGTTTTTATTGTAAATTTTTCAGGAGTGCAACAGATTAAAAAGAAATGAAATCTATAGTGATATTGTCTGTTGTCGCGCATTTGTTTACACACATTATCCTCTTTCAGCGCCATCATTCTTTGGACTTCTCGATTAAACACAGAAGTGTGGTAATTAGGTTAGAGACCACAGGTCCACCACCCTGGATGGCCAAGCTTTCGGTAATACCGGGCACAGTAATGAGGATGGAATGTACAAGACAATGTCTTGGTTATTTCTGCTTCAGTGCTTTTTTCGGTGATGATACTGAAAGAAGGGGTGTTTATACTTAGCACAAATATTATCAGAAACACCGTGAGTTGTAACGTTTCATTTTTTAATGGTGCAGTAAAAAACTGAAATATAGAGTGTAAGATAAAACACAGATTTTTTTTTTTTTTTTTTTCTTCACAGACTGAGTCAATTCAGTCAGTTTTCTGAAAGGATAATTTATTTTAAAACAGCAGTTGAGAATTCCTGATCAGAGAGAGACGTAGAAAACAGTTAATTTGTGTGGACAGAGCATGATTATGTAGGACTTCAAGTTTATTTGATTATTTGATTAAACGCCTATCTAAAATACTAAGCGTTGTACAATAATAATTAAAACATTAACAAAAGTACACAAAGACTAACAATTATAACATACTTAGGGGTTTGTTTTTTTTTTTTTGTTATTAATCTACAAGAACACAATAGGAAAAGGAGGGGGGAAGAACTACAATATTTATTAAGAAAAGATACGACAAAGGAAAGAACAGTGGGACTTATGCACTCCTTGGGGAAGCTTAAGATTAGTTTATAAACCCTCACCTTTTACGAAGCCGCGTTAGCAGCTTTAATAATAATAATAATAATAATAATAATTTTATTCTTATATACCGCCATGCCCATCGAGTTCTAGGCGGTATATACATTAGGATCAGCATTGACATGCCGATTTACAAACAATGTATTGGATTTACAACACCTTCCGCCGAGCATGGCTGAAGAAGCGGAAGTGGGAAGGAGAGAAGGAGGAAAGCGGTCAATGGAGGGGGGAGGCAGGGCCGAACGGGCCGATTTTCCACAATTTATTGGATTTACAACAACTTTAGCCGAACTTGGCTGATGAAGAAGGAGGCGGAAGCCAGTGATCAATAAAGGGGGGGAAATGGGTCGAACGTGTGGCCGGGTGATTCCGGAGAGGGGGCGTTACGGGGCTTGTTTGTTGAATAGATAAGTTTTGAGTGTTTTTCTGAAGTCGAGGTAAGTGGGAGCCTCGAGAATCATTTGGGCGATCCATGGGTTCATCTTGGCTGCTTGGAAGGCGAAGGTTTTGTCGCATGAGACTTTTAATCACGGGCTAACCCCCGCATTAGCCGAAAAACCACCGCCTGCTCAAGAGGAGGTGATAGCGGCTAGCGTGGCCGGGCAGTTTAGCGCACGCTATTACGCATGTTAAACCGCTAACGCGCCTTCGTAAAAGGAGCCCTATGTCTCGGGAATATGTGCACTCTGTATCCCTTCTTGGACAATGAGGCCCTTCAGATAGAGTTACATCTCCTAGCGATTTCTCATTTAGATTACTGTAACTCTGTGCTCATTCACAACATAGCAGTGAAACAAATATAAAAGGCTAAGCAAACCCCCACCTCTTGAAAGATCGGCACTGGCTTTCTATAATTGATGAGAGCTAAATGCTTTTAACCCATCATCCCTACTGGTTTTGAGTTTGCCACTCTACCTCAAATCCAAGTGAATTCCTCTTTGATATCTTTGCTTTTCTCAGGCAAATCTACGGGTTATTCCTATCCATAAGAACCTGCTAGACTTGATCTAGCAAGGTTATTTTTCAGCAGTGGTGTCTACCCTTTGAAATCCACGGCCAGTGGCTGCAGAATGGGAGGAGTACCCTAATAGTGCAGTGACCTCAGGATGAGGGGAACGGGGTTTGATTCCCACTGCAGCTCCTTGTGACTCTGGGCAAATCACTGAACCCTCCTTTGCCCCAGGGATATAATATGTAAACTGCTTTGATTGATTAAAAATTGTGATGAAAGCGTGGAATTTTGAATTCAGTTTCTTTGAGCAGTGCATTGTTAGGTTGATTTGGAGCCAGCAGTTTTCTCATTCTTAATGGTTTTCCCTAATGTTACTCCGGGTCCTCGCAATGTCTCGGGATTATTCTGTTGTGGTACTCATTTCTGCCCATTTTATAGGTTAAGATTTGTTTTGTTTTTGTGTGCTTGTTTGGCTAATTGTCAGTACGTATGCGTAGTTCTTTTATAAATATCTCCTATTCAAAGGCTAACTTTAGATCAAGAGGATCTTGTACATTTAAAAGAATGTTTACTCTATCATATCAAATAATATCAGAGGTGGAGACTGCGGATCTCAAGTATTCACTGTCAATTACCAGAACTAATCTTGGTATATTGACCTTTCTGGTGAACTATCATTGATCTAAGTCCATCCACTTTTTCCTTTTTCTTTTTTATTTATACTTCTTCCCTTCTTTCCGTACATTCATGTTGTGTTCTTTATACACTCCCCATTTTAAAATTATTTTGTAAGCCACTTAGTTATTTCAATATTTT
This sequence comes from Geotrypetes seraphini, assembly GCF_902459505.1. NCBI lineage: Eukaryota > Metazoa > Chordata > Amphibia > Gymnophiona > Dermophiidae > Geotrypetes > Geotrypetes seraphini. The sequence continues at coordinate 13,182,238 of NC_047100.1, forward strand.
GGCGGGATATTGAATTTTAAAAAAACTAGGAAACTTGGACATGGTTCAATCAATGGCACTCTTTTCCGCTACCGTGGCAAAATAACACTCAGAATTTAGGAAGTTGCTTGGGCTGAGAACCTTCCAGTACCCCCTCATATGTAATAAAAATGAGCCAAGGTCAATCAAACCATTGTGACATCACTGATGAGGTTGGCTCTTATGGGTGGAATGAAGCATTATGACATCACAATCTCAGCTCTTCAGACTAGGAGGGGGTGCTAAAAAGTTCTCAGTCCAACCAAGAAGAGAATGACGTGGATGTGGTTCAATCAATGATCTGAAACAGTGTCAAAACTTAGAATGTTGTTTCTGCAAATTGGCCCTTAATCAAATAAGATAACACTCTTTTCAGCTACAGCGGAAAAATAACTCTCAGAATTTAGGAAGTTGGTGGGTGGGGCTGAGAACTTTTCAGCACCCTCTCTATATTCACTCTATCGAACTAGAATTAACATGATGAGATACCTCATTTGTTTTTTGTACCTGTGAATTTCCATCTAACCTATCTTACAGGAGATGAATTCTCTAGGTGTGCTACGAGGGAAAAACCCTAGAAATGTCTGTCAAGGGAGAGATTCACCAAATACTAATGAGCTCTAATGCCTAGAAATAAGTGCAGTCAAACCAGAGCTTTAGAATAGAATTCTATCATTCTCCGTCTTTATGTTCTGCTCAGTATTGAGTAGCACTACAGTATGTCACAAAGTTAGGAAGCATTAAAAGAACTGCTGCCCTTAGCCCAGTTCTTCTCAACTGTTGACAAGTTGGCATCAATCGTAGGGTTAGGCAATCCCCAGGCTTAGACCGCTTTCATCTCCTTATATAGAAAATTCTTTGACAAAATTCAATACAGGATCTTAGTCCAATCACTTGTACTAGGACTTGTAGACTACTGCAACAGCCTTTATCTACCCTGCCCCGCTTACATGACCAAACAATTACAGACAGTACAGAACACAGCACTCAGACTTATCTACTCGCTAGGAAAATACGATCACATCACTAATGCCTATCTCGACTCACACTGGCTACCGATACAAGCAAGAACTCAATTCAAACTATACTGTTTATTATTCAAAGCACTAAACGGAACAGCACCTCTCTACCTAAACAGCCGCCTAACCCGAAACCTCTCAACTAGAGTAAGGAGAACCCAGACTCCATTCACCTACCCCTCACTCAAAGGCACAAAACGCAAAAAGCTATATGACAACCTACTTGCTACACAGGCCGCGAAAATTGACCCCACCATATCCAAGCTGCTGACCACAACTACGGACTACAAAGCGTTTCGAAAAGATATAAAAACCATACTATTCAAAAAACACATCCCAATATTATAATCTACCATCATCTTCTCTCCCTTCATAACCTACTGCAACTCACAACCAACTGCAACTTCGTCCCCATAGGCAACATCTAATCTAGCTGCATCGGGCGTAAAGCCAATTCATATCTAGAAACACAGTCTCCCCAAATACCGAAAAAATCAGATATAGCAACCTAGGAACAGACGATTTTTTGGTAACATAAGATTATGCGTTGTAATATTATGTAAAGTAACATAAGGTTATGCGTTGTAATATAACATAAGGTTATGCTTTGTAATATCATGTAATGTAAGTTATGCAATGTACTGGAATAATAAGGTAAAATAACATAAAATAACTCTACGTAAAGTCTTGTAAAGTTATGTAAGATAAATTATGTAAGATAAATTATGTAAACTTAATGCAAGTTATGCAAGCACGGTAAGGATAATGTAAAGTAACACAAAGTAACTCCACGTAAAGTTATGTAAAGTTATGTACGTAAAGTTATGTAAAGTTATGTACGAAAAGTTAAGTAAAGTTAGGTTTGCAAAGTTTGTAAAGTTATACAAATAATTGTATTGTCATCGCCTGGAAATGTCCAGCCATCTTCTAATGTAATCCGCTTAGAACCGCAAGGCACAAGCGGAATAGAAATCACTAATGTAATGTAATGTAATGTAATGTAATGTTCTGCTTTTTCTGTGTACCACCTAGAACAGGAGTGTCAAAGTCCCTCTTCGAGGGCCGCAATCCAGTCGGGTTTTCAGGATTTCCCCAATGAATATGCATGAGATCTACATGCCTGGGGATTGCCTAACCCTACGATTGATGCTAACTTGTCACCCCAGCACCGGTCACGTATCGTTCACAAGTAGGCACCATTAACAGAGTTGTGGCTACCCAAAAAATCTTTGGCACCGATAATGTAGGCCAGAGTTTTAAAGGCCTGCATTACCGGTGCCTAAGTTGGCGGAGAATCACGCATAGTAGTGCCTAAGGTCATCTCCGCCCCTAAGCATGTCTACTTTGACTTTATGCCCCACTAGAAGCCATGCTTAGATGCAATTCTGGCACCTACTTTTTAATTGGTTTTTAACGGCACAGTCAATTACTGCATCAATTAAAGCAATCTAGGCAGCAGTAGGGCATAGTGTAGAATTCTGATTATTATAAGGATTGTAGGGAAAAAATGCTCAGAATTATTGGTGGAGAAGGGAGAGATGCTGGATGGGAAGTTAGTTGGGAAAAGAAAGGGAGGGATGGTGGACCTAGGAGTGCTGGGGAGGTTGAGAGAAAGGGAGAGATGGTGGATCTGGGGATGGGTGGGCGTGATGTTGAATGGGAGGATAGTTGGGAATATAATGGGAGACATGGTGGACCCAGTAGTGGTTGGGAGAGAGAGAAAGGGAGAGATGGTAGATCTGGGGATGGGTGGGCGTGATGTTGAATGGGAGGATAGTTGGGAATATAATGGGAGAGATGGTGGACCCAGTAGTGGTTGGGAGAGAGAGAGAGAGAGAGAGAAAGGGAGAGATGGTAGATCTGGGGATGGGTGGGCGTGATGTTGAATGGGAGGATAGTTGGGAATATAATGGGAGAGATGGTGGACCCAGTAGTGGTTGGGAGAGAGAGAGAGAGAAAGGGAGAGATGGTGGTCCTGGGGGTGGGTGGAGAGGGAAGGCTGGATGGAAGGCTAGTTGAGAATAGAATGGGAGAGATGCTGGACCCAGAACTGGTTGGGAAGGAAAGAGAAAGGGAGAGAGGGTGGACGTAGGGGGTGGTGGGGAGGGAAGGAGGAGGAAGAGGAAGAAGGGAGAGATGCTGGATGGATGCTGCGAGAATAGGGAAGCAGCACTAGTCAGTGAATGAGATTAGAAGGAAAATCACCAGACAATAAAGGTAAAATAAATGATTTTTAGTTTAGTAATTGAATTATATCAGCTTTGAGAATTTACATCTGCTTTCTCTATATTGCACTGTACAAGTGGTGCTTTATAATCGCAATTAATTGTGCAATTAAAAATTTTAATGTAAGTACAGACCTTCTAAAAACAAATTGAAGACTTGGAGCAGAGAAACAGAAATTTCTTCAGAGTAGGATGGCAAATCCTGAGAGCTGCTTTAACTGAGGGAAGGGCTGTCAATCAATCTGTGCAGGCTCCTCCTGCGTGTCATCCCTCTTAAAGTTCTCCCCTTCTCACACATGATCAACGCCAACATTGCCTCTCATATGATCCTCATAAGATTTCCAATTAAATCTGGAAGAGGAGGAGCCAGATTAAGGTACAAAAAACAAACACTCCCCTTTTGCTGGTGGGGGAGAGGTGGAAGAGGATTATGGTGTTGTTTGACCAAAACATGAGACCAGGGACATCAGCCTTAATATGACTCCTGCTCCAGATTAATATAATATATTTTACTAAGCGTTTTTTCCCACATGATCTCGAATAGGTCCAGAGTTAGAGGCCCCTTTATTTGGGACACCTTTTTGCATCTTCAGAAGATACTAAAAAGATGTCGACTTTGGACTCAGGTTATGGAAAGAAAAGTTGGTCAACCAGGGTGAAAGCCACATTTCTAGGACAACTTTTTAGGCTGAATCCAAACAAACTGCTTAGAACAGTGACAGATGCTTTGTGGGATCTGTAGTGGCCACACAGTTGGTAAAATCAATTTGTCACGAAATGCTCAAGTCATGCCTCCTAATCTAGAAGCATCCCAGGGTTAAAAAAAAATCAGGAGATGGAACGGACTACAGCCAGGGGATGTCCCACAAATTTTTAAGCCCACTGTGCTTTTTGTTAATGAAATAAAGTGTCATCAAACGTGATGAAAAAACATTTATGCAAATTTGTAGCTATGTTTGAAGCCATATATCACAACAGTATATTCTCCAATCCTTTTCTTTATTGTACCATTGTAAAGAGAAGTTTTGGGGCTACAAAACTCATTTACCGTAGTTACATTTACCAGGGAACTGCCTTCTCTCTCTGACATCCCCCTGTACCTCTTTAAAATCTTCACCAGAGCGAGCAACTATTCTAGCCTGTTGCTCGCACTGGCCTGGCTCCCTTTGAAATCACTTCCGGGTTGCGGGGCCAGGAAGTGATGTCAGAGGGAATGCCTGTGTGAGCAGCAGACCAGAGAAGCTGCTTGTGCTGGTGAAGATTTAAAAAGGTATGGGGTGAGAAGGGAGGGTGTAAGTGGGGCGTGGAAGGAAAAGGGGGGTGGAGAGGGGGGTTAGCCACTGCCCCGGGTGCCTCCTATCCTCACTTCACCACTGTTCATATGCATTAGGATTTTCATTTTGAAATCTCAGCACACTTTTTTTTTTAACCACGCTAGTTAGCCATTGACATTTGGAAGGGAAACTGTGCAGATGGCCCTTTTGAAATCTGTTTACAGACCTATCCATGGGTGAAAAAGACCTCTTAATATTTAGCAGAAATGTTTGTAACCAAGCACCTAATTGTTGCCTCAGTGCTATAAATATATAACCACCTTGTTTAATGTTTATGACCGTTCATGTGCTTGCAAATGCAATAGTAAACATGCCCTTTCGGGCCGACTTCCTCTTTTTCCCTCTGACGCACTCCTCTTAAGAGCCGTCCGCTCACTGTGTACGTGAGATTCAATGATTCCTATCAAATAAGTTTATCTAGACCCACAACTTCTGAGATATTGCATAAACTGTGGCCCTCTTTTACTAAGGTGCGCGAACCGATTAGCGTTTGCTAATCGCTAACGCGTGCACGTTAGTCTGTGGACGCGTTTAGCGCGTGGTAATCGGTTCGCGCACCTTAGTAAAAGAAGGGAGGGCCTAAAAGAACCTAATGACTATAATAATTTGCATGAACTAAAAGCATTTGACTCTCATGGTAAAAAAAAAAACCAAATTGGATGGTCTGAGAAGGTTATTCAACTCTGCTGTCAGTTCGGAAGCCTGTACATTTTCTGGTATTTTTCAGAGCCCTACGTCTTTATGTCCTGATATAAGAATATAAGAACCTAAGCATCGCCTCTGCCGAGTCAGACCATAGGTCCATCGTGCCCAGCAGTCCGCTCCCGCGGCAGCCCCCCAGGTCCGTGACCTGTAAGTGATCCTTTACTTAAGACATTTTGTCCTGTGTAGTACCCCTCTAACTATACCCCTCAATCCCCTTTTCCTTCAGGAACTTGTCCAACCCCTTTTTGAACCCCAAAGTCGTACTCTGCTCTACCACCTCCTCTGGAAGCGCATTCCAGGTATCCACCACCCTCTGAGGGAAGAAGAACTTCCTAGCATTCGCTCTGAATCTGTCTCCCTTCAGTTTTCTTGAGTGCCCTCTTGTTTTTGTTTCCCTCCGCCAGTCTGAAGAATCTGCCCCGCTCTACCTTCTCTATACCCTTTATGATCTTGTTTCTATCATGTCAAGTTTCAAGTTTCAAGTTTATTATTTATTTGTTTAATCGCCTTTTCAATATTCAAGGCGATTTACACATTAATAAAGTTACAAAATAAAATAATTTTAAAATAATTAAAAACTGACAAGACTAGACGATAACTGAACAAACTGGAAACAAAAGGAAGGTAGGAGAAGAAGTTACAATGTAATTGAGCAAAGTGGGGAACCAAATAAGGAAAACACAAAAAGGATGGGATAAAAATAGTTGAATATGTGAAGAAAAGAGAAATAGAAACAAATGTAGTTGGATGATGTTAAAAAGAAAACTATAAATCAGATAACAAATGCATCGTTAAATAAAAAAGTTTTCAGTTTGTTTTTAAATTTGTCTAGATTAAGTTCTTCACGTAAATAGATGGGAAGAGAATTCCAAGTTTGGGGAGCCGTTACTGAGAAAATATACTGACGGCGCGTATTTATTATTTTTAATGATGGAATCATTAATAAGTGCTGTTGGTCTGATCTTAGGGTTCTATTGGAGGAATAAGGAATTAATAGTTTATGAATGAAGGCCGGAGTTTTAAACAGAAGAGATTTAAATGTGAGCAGACAAAGTTTGTAAGTTATTCTGTGAACTACTGGAAGCCAGTGAGCTTCCTTAAGAAGAGGAGTTATATGGTCGAATTTTTTAGCTTTTGTGATAAGTCTGATGGCTGTATTCTGAATAATCTGAAGACGTCTGATTTCTTTTTGTGCTATACCATTAAATAAAGCGTTGCAATAATCTAATTTTGAAATTACAAGAGAATGGATGAGAATTTTCAAAGAGTCATTATTAAATAGCTGGGAGATAGAGCGTATCTGTCTCAGTCTAAAAAAAGAAGACTTAATAACACTGCTGATATGATCGTGGAAAGTAAGTTTATGGTCCAGAATTACACCAAGAATTTTGGTTTTTTGTACTACTTGTAAAGGGAGTCCATTGATAGAGATTGGCGAAATAAGAGCAGGGTTGTCTTTCCAAGGAAAAAGCAGTATATTGGATTTATTGATGTTCAAAGCTAAACGATTATTGATTAACCAGTAGTGAATTTGTTCAAGTTTTGTGTTAATTTGGGCTATGTCAGAAGGGTTGTCAGGATTAATAGGATGCAGAAGCTGTATATCGTCAGCATAAGCAAAAGTATTGAAACCAATTGATTGACATAAAGTCAGCAAAGGAGCAAGAAATATATTGAATAAGAGAGGAGAGAGTATAGAACCTTGAGGAACACCGTACGTTGTGGAAAAAGTATCAGAAATTGTATTATTGAAAGAAACAGATGAGGAGCGATTTGAAAAATAAGATTGGAACCAGGATAGTACCTGGTCTGTAATACCTATTGTTTGGAGTCTGTTTATTAGTAAATCATGATCAATTGTGTCAAAGGCTAACGATAGGTCAAGAGAGACTAGAAGAACTGATTGGTGATGGTCAAGGAAATAATGAATAGAGGTGGTCATACCTATTAAGGAGTGTTCTGTGGAATGGTATTGCCTGAAACCAGTCTGATTAGGATGAAGAATGTTGGTTTTTTCGATAAAGTCGGAGATTTGGTTATAGACTACCTTCTCCGTTAACTTGGATAAGAAAGGGATGTTGGCTATGGGTCTATAGTTTGTACAATCCTCAGTGCTTAATTTGTGATTTTTTGAAATGGGATAAATAATTGAATGTTTCCAATCCTTTGGCATAATGCCTTGTTTTAAACTTTCACTCACTAAAGTATGTATTGTTGGACCAAAAATGCAAAAATATCGTTTTAGAAGAAAAGGAGGAATAGAATCGGTTTGTGAACCTTTTATGTTGATGGTTTTGATGATAGATTCTATTTCAGTAAGACTTGGAATATTAAAAGAAGAGCATTTAGAAGAGAGTGAAATGAGATCTTCTGATGAATGAACTGATTTGAAAGTGGAGTTTATTGTGAAAGAGGATCGAATCTCTTCGATTTTCTTTTGAAAGTATGAGGCAAGTTCATGGGCTGTGAGGTTAGTCTTTATAGCTGGTGTTTTCCGTTTGTCAGAGTAGAAAATTGAATGTCCCCTCTAAGTCTCCGTTTTCCAGGGAAAAGAGCCCCAATTTCTCCAGCCTCTCAGCACTCTAAATTTTAATGTCCACTGTCTGAACATCTGAAAATGTTTGGTGCACTGCAAATCTCATTTTCTCCCAACAGTAAGCTAGATTTAACATTATGATACAGCTTTCAAATATAAAAATAATTAGTTGATCATAATCTTAATAAGTCTTGACAAGTAACATTATGGCGTAGGTCTAAATATTTACTTATTCCGTAGGAAAGTACACTCAATAGAAATATAATAGTCTACATCATTTTCTAAGTGGGATGATAGATCCCTCCCCCCCCCAAATGCGTTAACCATTTTATCAATAAGTATGCACTATTCCTGCGTAGAACATATTATTCCTATATATTATTTATTTACTGCCTTTTTATGAAGAGATTCACCCAAAGTGGTTTACAATAGTAATCAGGTACTCTTTAAGTCAGTGGCTCCCAACCCTCTCCTGGAGGACCACCAGGCCAATTGGGTTTTCAGGATCGCCCTAATGAATATGCATGGAGCAGATTTGCATGCCTGTCACTTCCATTATATGCAAATCTCTCTCATACATATTCATTAGGGCTAGCCTGAAAACCCGATTGGGCCTGGTGGTCCTTGGGAACCACTGCTTTAAGTATTTTCCATATCTGTCCTAGCAGGCTCACCTGGGACAATGGTGAGTTAAGTGACTTGCCCACAGTCACAAGGAGCAGGCTGGGAATAAACACACAGGCATATTTTCAAAGCACTTAGACACAAAATTCCATAGGTTACAATGATGCTTTGTGTGTCTAAGGAGTGGTTAGGGCGGGGCGTGGGCCGACCTAGACTTGGTCGTATTGCAGAGATAATCAAAAGTTTTATGAGGCCGCCTGGACAGAACTTATACGTTGAGACTTAGGTGGTCTAAACACAGGTCTAAGTGCCCAGAGGGTATCCAAAGTAACCAGATAACCACTGCAGACACAAAGTACAGACCCCCCCCCACACTCCCCCAGTGATCACTGACTCCCCCCCCCCTCCACTGCCATAAAAATCAGAATAAAAACGTACATACCTGATTCCAGAACATTAGCACCTGGCATAGGAAAGCCTAGTAGAGCTGCACAGAGGTGGCTTATGTAGTTTGGGGGCTGGGCTAGTGAACCATAGAATGGAGGACCCAAGCCCATAAGCCACTCCAACCACTGCATTCATGGTGGACTCTCGTTTCCGTGGTTCGCTTCCTTCTCTAGCAAACGCCGTGTCAAATCCGCCCCGTTAGAAAGCTTCACCTCCTCCTTCCTCTCCCCCGAACTCTCCCTGCCTGTGGGGACTTTTCCTCCGAGAACGTGTCCCAACACCTTCTTTAAAGTTCACCGCTCTCGCCCCACCCCCAGCAGTGAGTCCAGAGGTTACAACAAGAAATCCTTTGTGTCTTCACAGCTGTTTCCATGGAACTTCATGGAGTGCTCCCTGTTCTCCCTTTTTTAAACATAGAAACATAGAAATATACGGCAGATAAGGGCCAAGGCCACGGCCCATCTAGTCTGCCCACTAATGACACATTAGTTGGCTCTTAACCCATTTTATACCACTCGGGATTTCGTAGACCTCAGTTGTACCCCCCTCGCCTGTCTCCTCTTCAAGCTTCATTTTAATTGCTCTTCTTTGAACCTTTTGTCTCCTTACCCACCCTTTTTCATTTGTTTTGGAATTGTATTTAATCCAATTTTTTTTAGCCCTCCCCCCCCCTTCTCAATTGCATTTTAACGTTATAATTGTTTTTAATGTTCTGTTGGATTTTTTTTATTTTTTCCACTTTTTGTAAATCGCATTGGATTTTGATATTGCGATCATATCAAATAATTTAAAGAAACTTGAATCCACCAAACCACTCCAATACCCTACTGTATTGCAAAAAAAAGTAACACCTGCAGCCATAAGGGCTATTGGGATTGTAGACAGGTGGGTAGAGTGGAATTTGGGGGGCATACTATGACCTGCAAGGGAGTTGTGGTGAGATGTTTAGGTGGCACTCTTTTTGTGAAGTTCACAGCAGTGCCCTTTAAGTTGCTCCAGTACTCTGTTGCCATGTCTGGGTGGCCAGTCCATCACTTCGTTGGCCCCTCCCATGCCCAAAAGGTCTTGTTCTGGGCGTTTGGGACTTGGACGAGAATGTAGTAGAAAGACAGACGTACCAGCAGTCTGGATGATCAAATGGCTGGACGTAGAAGTAGATGATTTTGGGGGAAAAAAAATTTTTTTTGACATATTTTTCAAGAATGGACTTTGGATGCTGCCGACTTTGGGCGACTAGTGCCTAGGCCCAAAACAGACTTAGACATTTCTTTTGATTATGCCCCTCCACAACATCAGGGTACTGAAGCAGCAGCTCTAATCACTAGGCCACACTCCACTCCTTATTGCAAGTGTTATTTCATTCGTATGTACTAAAAAAAGGAGAGACTCCCGGATATGAAATACTTCTTTTCTTTTTTTATTTATTTTTTTTTTTAAGTTCAATAATTTTTATTAAGTATTTTAAAAAAATACATGAAGCAGTTCAAGTACATATACTTCTTAAAACAAATGAAAAGAACGTAGTACTTCAGTTTGATATCTGCTGCCTTTCACTCAGTTGATCATGAATTGCTGCTGAACAGGTTGACTGAGTTAAGGGTAGACTGTCCTGTTTTTAACAGAAATTTTTGGCTAACCGTAATTACTGTGTTTGGGAAAATGATGAACATAAGAATTGGCGCTGCTGGTTCAGACCAGTGGTCCATTGTGCCCAGCAATCCACTCACGCAGCGGCCCTCTGGTCAAAGACCAGTGCCCTATTTGATTCTAGCCTTACCTATGTACGTTCTGGTTCAGCAGGAACTTGTCTAACTTTGTCTTGAATCCCTGGAGGGTGTTCTCCCTTATGACAGACTCCAGAAGAGCATTCCAGATTTCTACCACTCTCTGGATGATGAAGAACTTCCTTACATTTGTACGGAATCTATCCCCTTTCAACTTTGGAGAGTGCCCTCTCATGCTCCCTACCTTGGAGAGGGTGAACAACATGTCTTTATGTGCTAAATCTATTCCCTTCATTATCTTGAATGTTTCGATCATGTCCCCTCTCAGTCTCCTCTTTTCAAGAGAGAAGAGGCCCAGTTTCTCCAATCTCTCACTGTATGGCAACTCCTCCAGCCCCTTAACCATTTTAGTCACTCTTCTCTGGACCCTTTCGAGTAGTACCGTGTCCTTCTTCATGTATGGTGACCAGTGCTGGACGCAGTATTCCAGGTGAGGGCGCACCATGGCCCGGTACAGCGGCATGATAACCTTCTCCGATCTGTTCGTGATCCCCTTTTTAATCATTCCTAGCGTTCTGCATTTTCTTTGAGTTGAAACTCGATGTGTGGAGTGCCTCAGGGCTCTCCTCTATCACCAATGCTATTCAGTCTCTTTATGAGTTCTCTAGGTATGATTCCACTGGCAAATGGTGAACGATTACTCTCTTATGCTGATGATATTTTTATGTTGGTTCCAGTTTGTTCTAATTTGGCCGACACCAAATTCCTAGAATTCCTATGAGCGTTGGAGCATTTAGCAATCCGGGCAGTGGTAGAAACCTGTACCACATCTTAGTAAAAGGGGGGGTTTAACCTGCAAGAAAGAAAATGGAAAATACTTTTTAAAAGTGCTGCATTGAATCTGGGCTTAGAGTATAGGAATACAGTGTTCCCCCGGTTGTTCGCAGTCGGCGGTTCGCGGTCCCGGTAATTCGTGGTATTTCCGACTGTGAACCGCCGACAAGAAGAGGGCAGCGGGAGAGGCAGGAGAGAGCAGCTGGAACGCCACGAGTGCAGGAAATCACTCGCAGTACGCTCTGACCGCCTCTTCCTGCATGAAGTCGGGCCTTATCCAATGAGGAGCTGCTTTGACATACAGCTCCTGATTGGATAAGGCCCGACTTCGTGCAAGAAGAGGCGGTCGGAGCGTACTGCGAGTGATCTCCTGCACTCGCGGCGCTCCGGCTGCTCTCCTGCCCTCTCCCGATGCCCCCTTCAGGCTCCCCCATGAAAAACCGTATTCGCGGTTTTTCAAGATACATGGGGGTTCCTGGAACGGGAACCCCTGCGAATCTCGGGTGAGCACTGTATTATGCATTAAATCCCTGCTAAACCCAGATTTCAATGCCCTTCAATAAAAGGGTCCCTTAATTTTGTTGTTAGGAATGATATTGACACTGCAGGCTTATTTGGTTTTTTTATTCATTGGTTTCATTTTGATTAAAGCTCCCTTTTAAAGAAGAGCTAATGTGAATGTTTCTGTTATACCTCGAGAAACAAAGCCTACCTTCCTGATGCAGTCTTTATAGAGTTATGAAACATGATCTGAAGTGCTGGCCAAGGACGGTCCTCTGAAGCTGAAAATTTTAACTCCAGCAAGGAAGGACAGGAAGAGCAAATGCTCATGTAAAGCCCTAGTTCTACTAGCTAACAAATAGTTCTGGCTCGCTGCTGTGTTGTTTGCATGAAGGGTGAGAGAGAGATGAAACAGGTCCCATGTTCTTAACTCCCAGAGGCTCTGGCCTGCCAGATTCTTCAGAACAGATTCCCACAGTACTTCTTGAACATTGGAGAAAGCGTCCTATTGCATCAAAGAAAGAAGACCAAAAAAAAAAATCCCCTATCAAATGCAGCTGAGAACATCAAAGAATTCATACTTTTTGTTTCTCTTACTTTAAATAGAAGAATGTGTTCAGCGTATATTTATTTATTCCTAAACGGATGCTGTGTATATCGGCATTAGGTAGACTGCATGCCATCTGTCAATAGGGGTTCATAGACAACGGCGCGAAAGACAAAGGCGCGCCCGGACAATTGAGCGCAGCGCGGAGGGGCGCGCCGCTCAAAATTACAGTTTTTAGGGGCTCCGACGGGGGGCTTTGTTGGGGAACCCCCCCCACTTTACTTAATAGACATCGCGCCGGCGTTATGGGGGGTTTGGGTGGTTGTAACCCTCCACATTTTACTGTGAACTTAACTTTTTCCCTAAAAACAGGGAAAAAGTGAAGTTTTCAGTAAAATGTGGGGGGTTACAACCCCCCAAACCCCCCACAACGCGGCGCGATGTCTATTAAGTAAAGTGGGGGGTTCCCCCCCACGCCCCCCCCCCGTCGGAGCCCTAAAAACAGTAATTTTGAGTGGTGCGCGCCTCCGCACTGCGCTCAATTGTCTGGGCGCGCCTTTGTCCCGGCGCGCTTTTGACCTGACACCATCAATAGGCATGCCGGGATTGATATTCAAAGGAAATTATGAGGGCCAATGCATAAAATTTTAATGAAATTTTATATAGTAACATGCAAACATTAAAGAAATTGTTCTTAACACTTTTAACACAAAGCTTAGGATATTAAAAGATGAAATCCTTGAAATGAAATTCCCTCCCCCCACCCATCCCATTTGCAGAGGGTGAAAACCCAACATCCATCCACATCTCCATTCTTTCACTATAATCCAACTATTATCTGCAAACTCTTTTATGGGCGCCCATAATGATCTAAATTTGGCCCCTTGACCTCTCTTCTCCATTATGACCGCCTCAAATTTCCCCACTAAACACACCGAATGACTCCAAAATTGGAAAGATAACAAGGATGCATTTTTCCAGGTTTTCAAAATGGTTTGGATTGCTACGGCAGTAAGTATAGCCACCAGTCTTTTATGAATATTGGCGATATCAACAGAAGCAAAGAGGTTAAAGATCACTCCAGCATATGTTAAGGGAGCATTTATATGTAATAATGTTTGAATGCGATTCCACACCTGTTGCCAGAAGTTATGAACCATAGGACAATAGAATAACCAACTTGGAGGAGAATATTCTGAGTTAATTTTGTTTAATCTAACAGGAGTTCATATTACACGCTTGAATACAAAAAATAGTGATTGTTTCATGGAGGCAGATTGACAACATCAGATGCCTTTTAAGGAACATGAATTGCCATTGTTCATCAGAAATAGACACCATTAGTTCCCGTGTCCGTAATGAGTTGGGTCAAAATAGATGCCCCCCTAGGCTTATAAAACCCCTTGTAACCCCATGACTCAACCCCTTCCATATCCTAACAAATTGATGGTGGTCTAGGGTTGGATGGGAGCAATCCCCACGCACTCTTGCCCTGCTGATGCTACGATTCAAAAGATGCCAACCTCTAGTAGTTTCACAGTACTACCACTAGTGGGCCATCTTTTCATATTAGAGCTTCCGGGGAGGGAGGAATTGATAGGAGAAGGCCCTACACCAGGGACTTGTGCAAATAGGTGATGTCTCTTTGAAAAGATGTCCCAGACGCTGGATTATTTTATTGTAACTTAAAAGCCGTAATGTGACAAGTTGTGTTATGGAATTTACGTAGTAATGAGCTATTTTTGCAGGCATTTGCATGTTTTGCATCCTAATCACTGCAGTGGCCTGCGGTGACTTAAATATTGCCATGTTAGTAAAGGACAAACTGCATTAGTGACTTTTAAGTAATGTTAAGGAGCAAATAACAGAACATAAATCCTTAATACAGCTTGATAACTACCCCTGATTGATACTGGGGTGGGGGAATGGGGATACTACCTTAGCTGTATTTCTTTCTATTTATATAGGTTGTCTTGACTATTTTCCCCCTTTTTCTTTAGCCTTTCCAGGTATTATCTTATTCCTTCTAAGACCCCTTGTATTTTTTGGGCACTAACTTGTTTGCCCTTACCTTTAACCCTTTCAGGACCATAAGGATCGTAGGCCAATTTTTGTGGTTTTGACGACATTTTTATGGTAAAAAGGGCTTGCAGATGCCAAAAAATTGATTTTTTTTTGTGAAATATCATTATTTTTTTTAAAAAAAATCACCCTTCTGGCTTATGGACAGTGTGGCAAGCGAATCTTCTCGTCAATCTGGCAACGACGCTAATGAATGAATGTCGGAACCAGTTTGTTTACATAAAGGCAGTATCCTATGGAATCCGTACATATCACATTTAGAACTGTAGACTATCCCAATCAAAATTTATAGGATTTTAAAGTTATGGGACAAATAGGTCCCTTGGTCCTGAAAGGGTTAACTACTATCTGTTTGGAAAACCTTTACTCACCAAGAAGAGAGGACTATTTTCAGTTAAACCAGGAAGATGAAAACAGACTTAAGTAGGGATGTGCTTGTCTTGAAACCAAACCAAACCATAAAAATTCCAAATGGAGAAAAAAAAAAAAAAAAAAAGCCCCGGTTTGTTTCATTTCAAGAGGAACTAAGAAAAATCAGGACGAGATCTGATTTGTTTCCCATTTTGTGCCATTTTTAGCATGCTCTATTTGAAAATAGCATATATTATTTGCAAATAATATGCTACCAATGAAATATTTCCATGCAACTTCCCTCCAATTCCCCGAATCAAAACAAAAAAGAAAGACCATGTTCGTATCCTAAGGAAAATCACTTGCGTATTATGTCCTCCTTTCACAGGTCATCATATCCACTTGTAGCAAAATAGCTCTGCTTGTCTCTGAAATAAGAAGACGGATGGCAAGTGATAAATAATCATACATTTAGCTGTTTCATGGTTATTGCTTCCCTCAGAAAATAGCGAGGCGTTTACTTGATATTATATCTGACATTGAATCAAACCTACAGTTGTGAGGATTTTAGGGTAGCCTAACATTAAGCATCATTAATGGACTTGTTTAAAGTCTCTTTCCTCATCGACCTTTTCTCGTATGATGAAAGACTACAGAGGTGAGGGCTCTTCAGCTTGGAAAAGAGACGGCTGAGGGGAGATAGGATTGAAGTCTACCAAATCCTGAGTGGTGTAGAATTGGTAGAAAAGGACTGATTTTTTTACTGCATCAAGATTTATAAATAGTAGGGGACACTCAATGAAGTTATGAGTAATACTTTTAAAACTAATAGGAGGAAATAGCTTTTCACTCAGAGAATAGTTACGCTCTGGAATATGTTGCCAGAGGATGTGATAAGAGCAGTTAATGTAGCTGGTTCTAAAAAAAAACCCAAAACATTTGGGCAAGTTCCTGGAGGAAAAATCCATAGTCTGTTATTGAGACAGACAAGGAGGAAGCCACTGCTTGCTCTGGATTGGTAGCATGGAATCTTGCTACTCTTTGAGGATTCCGGAATCTTGACACACGCTTAGGGATTCCAGGATGTTGCTACTATTTGGGTTTTTGCCTTGTACCTGTTACTCTGTGAAGACGAGATTCTGGGCTAGATGGTCCATTGGACTGGCTCAGTAATGTTATTCTTCTGTTCATGAATTCACTGCTTATTCTTAGAATAAACAGCATAAAATCTGCTTTTCTCCTTGGGATCTTGCCAGGTACTAGTGACCTGGGTTAGCCACTGGTGGAAACAGGATACTGGATTTGATGGACCTTCGGTCTGTCCCAGTATGGCAACTCTTAAATTCTTATTTGCGAAAAGCAAATTTGATCACGTCTCACCACTCCTGTCTAAGCTCCATTGGCTCCCAGTAATCCCCAGGATCCACTTCAAATGTGCGTGTCTGGCCTACAAGATCCTACATGGCATCCTTCCTGCCCGTTATCCCTCTATCCTGGAACTCCCCAACCCCTACTTCCTCCAGATCCTCCCAAATTTTTAAACTATCCTTCCCTTCCATAAAAGGTATTTCCCATGTAGGCAAACTTGGGTCATCCCTCCCCTTTAGAATCACTGAGATCTGGAATAACCTCACCTCCCCTCTCCGAACCTCAAGCTCCCTCCAACTCTTCCGCAAACACCTAAAAACCTGGCTATTCTCAAAACTGTAACACTTCCCCCCTCTTAGGCCTCTCACCTTCCCCCTTTACACCTAACTCTTTAATCTCTCCACTGTAGTTCCTCTCTCATCTTTCTTCCTGTAAACCGTGCCGAGCTCCGCATTCGTGGAGATGGTGCGGTATATAAACCCAAGGTTTAGTTTAGTTTAGTTTAGTTTCTTATGTAAAATAAAAACATATTTTAAAAAATTCTATCAGCATGGCATTGCTTCATTTTTTCCCCCCCATAATTTGTACTGAAATCTATAGTTTGTCATAAGCAGTATCACTAATATCATCCCACCTAGTGCATGAACCAGTTAGATAGGAGATCATTTTGGACTTAAAAAAATAAATAAAAATGAAGTGGCTATGTTGGAGGTACAGAAGATCTGCAAGCAAGTAACTTAGAACATTTTAAACCCAATTATTTCACAATGATGTCTTTAATTGATGTGCTGTCCACCTGTTTCTCTGAAATATTGACAATTTGTTGAGGCACAAACGTGAAACTAATAATAAATATATTAAAAATACGTATTGTGAAATCCAGTTATGAGCAGGGATTCATCCAGACCATATATACCAAAGATATAGCTGACATACTAGAAATCAAAAAGATGAAAAGGAGAAAAATAAACCTCAATTGAGGGATGTTGGGACTACACAAGTACCCAACCCTCCACTCATCATCACGGGTTTATAAAAAACTCCAAAACATGTATAAATAATCAATTCTCACGTTTTTCATTCATACAAAATCTTCTTTTTGTTATTTTCTCAAAGTCTTTTTTAAATAAATTCAGTGTAAATGTCAAGCAGTAGAAGGCCCGAATCCCAAACTTAACCACATTAATTGGCGAGGACTACAGCTGGATACAATAAGTGTAAGCAGTTTTTAGAGATATGAAGCATACAAATGGAACCGTGAAAAAATACACTCATCT
The DNA here is from genome assembly GCF_902459505.1 of Geotrypetes seraphini. NCBI lineage: Eukaryota > Metazoa > Chordata > Amphibia > Gymnophiona > Dermophiidae > Geotrypetes > Geotrypetes seraphini. The sequence continues at coordinate 13,199,830 of NC_047100.1, forward strand.
GAAATCGAGGGTTTTCACCAAAGGCTTCCAACTCAAAATCCCGACAGAAAAGACTTTCTGTTTCGCCCGGCAAGGGCTACTTCAGGGGAAAAGTGCCAACTCGAATATCTCTCTGCTTCTTACTGTCTACTGGTAGTAAAGCTGACTCCTCTCAGGACGGTGCTGAAATATTGCACATTACATAGAAAGTGGAATTTTCTTTTAATAGGATCTGTACAATATACTGCTGGGTCCTCACTTTGCAATCAATAGTTATTTACTTTTGAGATGTCGGAGGATGGCTAATATGGCGGAATAAACAATGAGAAGTACAGTTAAAAAACAAAAGAGGGATGAATATGCCACTGCTTTCAGACATGAATATTATTTGAATATGTAGCGCCTTTTGGAATGTTGAAAGGACGCACCGCTAAAGCACTGAAAAATTGTCCTCGGCCCATAATCAGGGCTTCTATTATTGACTTGTGTGAATATTCTACTGCAACTGTCTCCTAAATTGGTTCCTTGGGGCTCAAAATATACGGGGATGTTATGAGTTCCTATCGTAAATTGCCACACGCTAAAGTAGCAAGTTTCTGAAATAGCATTGGCCCTGTTTGATCCTTTTGTCCCCTTATGTTGGAATACAGTGGTGCCTCACACAACGAACTTAATTCGTTCCAGGAGCAAGTTTGTTATGCGAAAAGTTCGTTATGTGAAACGCGTTTTCCCATAACAATACATGTTAAAAAAAATAATTCGTTCTGCAGCATAAAATTTGCTAAGATGACATAAAAAAAGATAAATTTGTCAAAATGGTGAAAATGGTGGTCTTGCTGAGGCCAAACTCTTTGACGAGGTCACACTGTTTTACCCCACATTCACTCCTTCTAATTATTTCCCGTTTCATTTCAACAGAAATCACCTTCCTGCTTTTTTTAGAAGCCATGATATATAAAAAATATTGAGTTTATCTTAAAAGGACGACTGTATACAGTGAGAGAGGGCAGTTAAGCGCAGTGACTAACGACTGCCTGCAGTGCCTGTGCGGAAGGATGCAATACATCGGCAGCTCGGGCGACTTCGTTGTGTGAAACGAAGTTCGTTGTGTGAAGTTCGTTGTGTGAAACGAAGTTCGTTGTGTGAATCAAGACATGAAGTTCGTTGTGTGCAGCGTTCGTTGTGCGAGGCGTTCGTTATGCGAGGCACCACTGTACTTTTAGACTCGGCCATTTGAGAAACACACAAAGATATAAGTAAGCCTTCCCTTCCTTTAAGGGAATTAAATCTGCTGGGAAGCTCAGTCGCTCTTTTGTTTTCAAGTTTGTAGAGATCTAGAATGAACTTCCCGACTCCATTAGGTTTTTAGGCCAGCTGCAATTATTTCGTAAATTCCTGAGAACTTTGTTGTTCTCGCAATTTTTAAATGGTTTAACTACAGCCTCAATGAAATGATAATTTTATAGTTATTTTTCTTATGCTTTTCTTATGTACTTTAGTTTTTAATTAGTTCTTCCTTCTCCTATGTTTTCTACTACGTACTCTAGTCTTAATTATATGTGAACCGAGTTGAGCTCTACTGGGAGATGACTCAGTATATAAACCAAAGATTAGATTAGATTAGATTATACTCTAGCCCCTTCTGTAACAAAAATGATGTTACCTACTATTGAACCTCTGTTGGATGAGTTGTGGTATACAGGGAAGGTTGGGTTGGGTTTTTTTTTATATTATTTCTTTATTCGATTTTCAAAAATACAATTCAAGATTAACTTGTACAGAAAGCTGTTAAGTCAAAAAAAAATTTTTTCACAATAATACTATAAATTCAAAGATACTTAATTAAACTTAATTCAGCTCAAGTCCACATAAGATCCAAAATGTTATTATGAACGGAGAGAAACAAGAAATTATTATTAAGGAAAATAATGCTAGTCAGCTAGTGAGGACATCAAATTTTCTATACTCCTTCTTTCTTTTCCTTCTCGAGCCGAGAAAGAGATAGGAAGGATGTCAGCTGGTAAGGCTCAAAGAAAACATATTTTTGAGATTTATATTGTATAACGCATTTACAAGGATATCGTAGGAAAAATGTTGCTCCAAGAGCTATAATTCCCAGTTTTAACATAAGAAACTCTTTTCTTCGCCTTTGTGTGTCTCTAGCTAAGTCTGGAAACATTTGTATTTTAAGTCCCATAAATTCTGTTTTTTTTTAAACATGTTTGGTGAAATTATTCTTGCATTGAAGTGTTTTGAGCTCAAATAAGGGACACTATTGAAGATATTTGCAATTGTGCACTGAATTTTATGGATTTTTTTTTTTTGTGCTTCCATCTAGGACTTGTAGAGAAGGTTGCGTTGTTAGTTGCTAAACTAAATCTATATCACACTTGTTCTTAGCTGCTAGAGTTGGGGCAACACATGCTTCCAATAACAAGCTATCACAACACATTGCGTGGAGGTGCAAAGTCACAGAGATTGCTGTTAGGAAAAAAAAAAAGCGACACAAACCCTTGCAGATTCTCTCTCACAGGATCATAAAACATGGCTACCCTATGACAAGGTTATTGTTTTTACTGTTAATGTTATAAAGATTTAAGGAACCCAAGATTTTGGGGAATCTTCATTGCTCCCTCTCCTCTCTTATTCTTTTTTGTGACCCTGCATTCATTAAGTTGCTCCTGATTCTTGAGAAATGTTGCCCGACATGTTTTTGGTAACAGTACAAGGTTTTTAGGGGATGCAGTAATAAAGCTCCTTTGATATGAAGATTTTCTTTTTTTTTCCTCTTCTGTGTATATAATTTTCAATTATTCTCATATTCTTTTTAAGCCTTTTTTTGGACACGTTTTCACTTATGGAATCCTGATCCTTAGTGCCTGATAAGGCATAACTTCTATTAGTACAAATGTTAACATTTCCAATAAGTACCGTATATACTTGAATATAAACCGGGATTTTTGGGCCAAAAAAATGGTTTATATTCGGGTCACCACCTCTACACCCCCCCCTTCCAAAATTATTGCAGGCCGCTGCAACCAGGTTCTGCAGTCTGCCGCCCTCCCTGCCCTAGCCTCAGGCTCTACTGACGATCGTCGGTGGAGGTGCAGTGGGCAGGAGAGAACTTTCCAAGTTCCTGCCCCGCTGTTAACTGGCTGCCTGTGAGCATCTTCGGCTGCTGAGAAGAAGCATGAGCAGGTGCGTGATTTTACGCTGCTGCTCAGTGCTGAATGGCTTCCTTAATGGTTCCTGCAAATTCGGGATCCCTCCTGCCGTTAACGAATTCAGGGAGGTGTAGGTTTGCCTGCACAAGGGCTTGGGTTCCAGCCTGCTGGTTCGGGATTGTTTCCTGGGGGAGGTTTGTCAGCAGGAGGACTTGGGATACCTCCTGCTGGTTCAGGGTTGTTTCTGGGGTTGGGGGGGGGGGGGGAGATTTGCCGGCAGGAGTGCTTGGGATCCCTCCTGCCAATTCGGGGTTGTTTCCGGGAGGGAGGGTTACTGGCAGGAGGGCTTGGGGTCCCTCCTGCTGGGCATTGGTGGGGTTCGGGAGGGGGAATCTCGATTGCGGCAGGAGAGATTAAGCATCTCTCCTGCCGTGATTGTTACCGGTGCGGGGGGGGGGGGACGACAAGTTAGGAACTTACACTTGTTTTGACTTGGTCTAAGTCAAAGCGTGCAAGTTCCGTCTGGCAACCTGTCAAACCTTTTTGGTTATGGCTGCCAGAAGACTACGGTAAGTCTAGGTCGGCCCACCTCCCGCTCTTTCCACTCCTCCAAAATTGCCCCTTTTCGCTCTAGGCCTTCAGAGGCAGGGTAAAGGCCTTAAGCTGGTTTTAGATCTAAAACCAGCTTTGATTATCGGCACTTGGACGATCTGTCTTTTTGACTTAGGCTACTTTCTGTATGTTTTTAAAAAAATTTTTTTATGAGCTCCATAGTAATTAAAGACAATACCAAACATTAAGGGTTCCTATCATTAAATCGCAGTAAGCACTAATATATGCTTAAGCCCATCTTTAAAATATCTTACTGTGGGGCACACTCGGGTGTCCTGCGATAATTTCGGCATTGGCACACGATACCCATGTGCGAAAAAAATAGATTTTGTCATTGTCCTTTAAACAAGTAGTTCTCCCAGCTGAAAAGCTAAACTTTTCCTCATAAGGGAGGGCTGTTTCATCCCCTTTATCCTGCACTTTTACCAGGATTGCTCTGTCTTTACTAAAATAATATCAGCACAGGGCATTTGGTTCTAGAATGTTATAATGTTTACATTGTCTGTAATGTCGTGTTCTGAATTCACCAGTTGTTTAAGGATTTTGTTTTAAGAGGTTCTTGGTTTTCACCTCAAACGCATGAAGATTGGAGCCAATTGATAGGCCTGAAGGCAGAAGAAAGTGTTTGTTTGATTAATTCAGACTTATTGTTTATTAAAATTTATATTTCACCCATCTGCAAAACCTAGGCAGGTAACAATTGCATTAAGGAGGCATTTTTTTGTACACTGTACCTTACAAATTGTGAATGAGATGTCTATTTTATGTTTATTTTATAAAGGCAAACCCAAATGCGTTGTAAAAAAATTTTGTGAGACAAATAATATCACTTAAGAGATTAAATATTTATTTTATCGGGCTGTTGGGTGGGTAAAAATGGCATCGAATGTTATCCATTATCAACATTGTTTCCTCGTCAGTTCTTTTTCTGGTCTTATATAGATATCAATACTCAAAAATTTGTAATTATCGTAGAGGTCCTTTTACTAAGATGTGCCAACCGGGCTTGCACTGCGGGGAAGTGGAGGAGAGATTTGGGGCGAGAGCAGGAGAGATTCGGAGAGAGAGCAGAAGATCGGGGCAGAGAGCAGGGCGGCCGAAGGCAGTCGGAAAGGACCTGAGCGACTGGTCCTCAGCAGTTGCTTATTTTTCATCGGTCAGCCTCTTTTTTTTTTTTTTTTGTGAATAGCTGCCTGCCTGCCTGCCTTTGAATGCCGTCCCCCCTCATTTGCATATGCGGATCGGAGAATGATCGGGACAGAGGTTAGTGAATCGGTTCGGAGGGAAATCAGGTCACAAAGGGGTCACTAAGTGGTCGGAAGTTAATCGGTGGGCTTAGTGAATCTAGCCCTAAACATAAAGGGGGAAATTCTACAAATGGCACCTAAATGTAGGTGTCCTCCCCATGCCTACGTTAATTAATAAACACCATTTAAAATGTCGAAAAAAAAAAACCCCACGTGAAAGTTAAAGCAGCTACTGGCGCCAAAAAAAATCAGTGCTGGAATCGTGGCTCTGTAGGTGCTTTAGGCCGCCTAACGCCACTGTGGGTGAGCCGAACACCTGTGCGCAATTCATGACCAAAGATAGCTGCCAGAAATGTAGGCCTGGAAAATCCTGGCCTATATTTCCAGCACATATCTTTACCAGAGGTGCAGTTTGGTATACGGTGCCGTTGCGTGATTGACGCTCGATCAGTTGCCGCATTTTAGGCATCTGCTGATATCGGCACCATATAGAGAATCTGGGTCAAAATAAGCTCCATAATTGTGAAAAACATAATTTATTTTCATTTAATGGTGAACTGCATAACAGTTAAATAAGTTCTGACGCCTCACTAGAAGGTGGCAATTTGACAGTGTTACCTAAATGGGGAAAAGGGGAAAGCATGCATAATTTTACAATGCAGAATTCTAGCATGCACATACAAACCCCCCCCCCCCAAAACATTGGATTTCATATACTGTATATACTCAAATATAAACTGAGATTTTGGGGCCAAAAATGGGGGGTCTCAGTTTATATTTGAGCCTCCTTTGAATGATGGTGCTTTTTTTTTCCTCCCCTGCCTACCCGATGACCAACAATGCTATTTTCTGCTCCTCCAGATGCCAGGCACTGCTATCCTTCACTCCCTTCCCCTGACCGGCATGACTATCTCCCTCCCCACCCCCCCTTACAATGATCAGCACTGCTGTCTATACCGATGACCATTGCTATCTCCTCCTCTCCCCTCGATGACCGGCACTCCTATCGTCCTATCTCCCCCCCCCCCTGATGACCAGCATTCCTATCTTCCCCCTCTCCCGTTGACCGGCATTCCTATCCTTCACTAACTGCTCCCCCCTGCTCCAGACTGACATCTCACTTACAGTCCCAGTGCTCCGGAAGTCGACGCTGAAAGGCCTAGAGCGTCTACCTTGCTCAAGGCCTGCTGGCTCCTACCCTCTCTGGGATTCTTGAAGGGAGTACAGGAAGCCTTGAACACGCAAAGACGCTCAAGGCCCTTCAGGCCGGCACAGAGCGTTGGCGTCAGCTTTTGGAGCATCAGGACTGTAAGTGCAATGTTGGTCTGGGGCAGGGAGGGAGTGGGTAGTGGAGAATAGGAGTACCTAAGATGGTGGCCTCCTCTGTACTTTTTATTTTTTTTTTGCCGTGGTCTACCCCTCTCTGAAGCAATTTCCTGTTTCCTCTTGGGTGGACTGCAGCAAGGGAACAGTGCAGGGGAGGCCGTAAGCAGCAAGAGGAAGGAGATGGTGGCACATGGATGCAGGGAAGAGGAAGAGATGGGACACATGGATGGAGAGAAGAGAGGGAAAAGGTGGTGCACATGGACAGAAGGAAGGGGAAGAGTTGGAAAGATGGAGGCAGAAAAATGGAAGTAAAATGAATATGAAAATCAGTGCCAAAGAAGGATGTAATGCAAAAAGTGAAGGAGCAGAAAGAAATGGCAAACATATAAGGAGACCCTGGAAACAGAGTTAAGAGCACAGATGGAACCAGGTGACCAGAAAAATAAAATCGCCAGATGATAAAAGTAGGAAAATGTTTTTTTTATTTTCAATTTAGTGATTGAAATATGTCAACTTTGAAAATTTGCCTATGTTGTTTTTATATTTTGGACTCTTCAGGAAGAAATGCATTTCTTTCTATTTTTTCTTGTGGTGTATTGTGTGTAAAGTCTGGCATATTAGGGTTTCTTTTGTGTACAATAGTACCTTTAGGGCTCCTGTTACTAAGGTGCACTAAGCATTTTAGCGTGCGCTTAGATTTAGTGCGTGCTAAATACTCGCTAAAATGCCTAGCTCACCTTAGTAAAACATGGGGTTAGTTTGTGGGTTTGTATTTAAAAAGGTTTTTTTTCCCTTGTTTTCTGCATGTGTGACTGAGGCCAAATGTTCTGGTGGGGATGACGAATGACACTCACATACCCAAATTTCTAACCTCGGTTTATATTCGAGTCAACCGTGTTTCCTCCTTTTGGGGGTGGGTGGGGGTTACCTCAGTTTATATTCAGATCAGTTTATATTCAAGTATATACGGTAATATTTTTGCTTCAGGTTCTCCCATAGCTGGCCTTTCTTTATTTGCATTTATAATATACGTATTTCACACAAATGAAATTCAAGGAAATCATAATCCACATAAATGAGGTAAAGCAAACTGAAATATTAATACAAGAAATTAAGTTTTATTAGATTAAACCCCATCATCCATCATTTATTCTAAATTTATCTATGTCCAGTTGCTTTATCCCTCAACAGATGCTTCTTTATCAATCAGTAATCTTTCACGTTTTGAAGGATCCAAGTAAATATATATTATGAAATTCAAATATTTTCACATATTTACAAGGGAACTGGAGGAAAGAAAACGCCTCCCAAAACTGTTACCCTGTCTTTCAATTTCAGAAATTCTTTTCAACATAGCTGTATGATCCTAACCACATCCAGAAAAATCTGGATGACCACAAAACTGAACATCTTTTTTTTTCCCGAGAATACAACTTCAGTATATTGACATTTTTCTGTTCAGTCGAGAGGGTGACTTGAAGGGTTGCCCTTGCAGTAATGTCTTCCTGAGAGGACTCCAGATAATTTAGTTAACTTCAGTATATTGATATTTTTCTGTTCAGTCGAGAGGGTGACTTGAAGGGTTGCCCTTGCAGTAATGTCTTCCTGAGAGGACTCCAGATAATTTAGTTAACTTCAGTATATTGATATTTTTCTGTTCAGTCGAGAGGGTGACTTGAAGGGTTGCCCTTGCAGTAATGTCTTCCTGAGAGGACTCCAGATAATTTAGTTAACTTCAGTATATTGATATTTTTCTGTTCAGTCGAGAGGGTGACTTGAAGGGTTGCCCTTGCAGTAATGTCTTCCTGAGAGGACTCCAGATAATTTAGTTAACTTCAGTATATTGATATTTTTCTGTTCAGTCGAGAGGGTGACTTGAAGGGTTGCCCTTGCAGTAATGTCTTCCTGAGAGGACTCCAGATAATTTAGTTAACTTCAGTATATTGATATTTTTCTGTTCAGTCGAGAGGGTGACTTGAAGGGTTGCCCTTGCAGTAATGTCTTCCTGAGAGGACTCCAGATAATTTAGTTAACTTCAGTATATTGATATTTTTCTGTTCAGTCGAGAGGGTGACTTGAAGGGTTGCCCTTGCAGTAATGTCTTCCTGAGAGGACTCCAGATAATTTAGTTAACTTCAGTATATTGATATTTTTCTGTCAGTCGAGAGGGTGACTTGAAGGGTTGCCCATGCAGTAATGTCTTCCTGAGAGGACTCCAGATAATTTAGTTAACTTCAGTATATTGATATTTTTTTCCTGTTCGCTCAAGAGGTTGACCTGAAGGGTTGTTGCCCTTGTCGTAATATCCTCCTGAGAGGACTCCAGGAAATTAATTAAATCCATAGCTGTCTTGTACCTATTTTTTTTTCTTTTGGCTCTGCAGTTCTTCATTTTTCTTTTTTTTCTTCTAGCTAAGGGGTCCTTTTACTAAGGTTTGCTAAATCCTAACGTATCCATTATATTCTTTGGGCGCATTAGCATTTAGCGCATGCTAATCTTTAGCGCGCGCTAAATCGATTAGCGTGCCTTAGTAAAAGGACCCCTAATTTAGGACTGACACTGTGATTCTGGTGCCAAGAGCCCAAATGTTTTCCCCCAATTTTAATAAACCTCCCCTCCGATGAAGTAACAGGGAAATACTCTTAAAACCAAGTGGAGGAAAATTTTTTTCACTCAGAGAATAGTTAAACTTTGGAACGCGTAGCCAGAGGATGTGGTAAGAGTGGATAGCATAGCTGGCTTTAAGAAAGGTTTGGACAAGTTCCTGGAGGAAAAGTCCATAGTCTGTTATTGAGAAAGGCACGGGGGAAGCCACTGCTTGCCCTGTATTGGTAGCATGGAATATTGCTACACCTTGGGTTTTGGCCAGGTACTAGTGACCTGGATTGGCCACCGTGAGAACGGGCTACTGGGCTTGATGGACCATTGGTCTGACCCGTTAAGGCTATTCTTGTGTTCTTGTATTCTTATTGTTCCTAGTCTGCTCATTGCAGCAGTGATCCTGCGTGTAGAAACTATATACCAGGACTTCCTCCGGAGTCTATACCGTAAGCTCTAACTCTGGCCACCAGGTATTACTCTTAGTGATGACCACCTCTTATCACCCTCTCCAGAGACTGCCAATGCTGGTCCACAGTCTCCTCAACCCTCCCCATCCCTCTGAAATGCCTAGTGTCGGCTATCCCTCTGACGTCGGAAGTGACGTTGGAGAGAGGCGACACTGATGCGGGCAACCAGTTTGTTAATGTTGCTTGTGCAGGGAAAGTGAAAGAGGTATGAGGGGAAGGGACGGGGTGCACATGCACGGTGGGTGGAGGGGTGGAGAGGAAGACGGGTGCCTACGCCCTCTTACAAAGACCATGCCCAACCCCCTCACTTACTCAGATAGACTCAGATAGAACAGTGGACAATTAATTTCAAACTGAAACTCAATACGGAAAAGACTAAACTTTTCTTGGCTAGTCCCAACGACAAAATAACAAACTCATTGCTTCATCTTAATGGTCATGACTACCCGATTATTAAATCTATCAAAATTCTGGGAGTCACACTAGACCAGGGGTGCCCAACACGTCGATCGCGATCGACCAGTAGTTCAGGAAGGCAACGCGAGTCGATCACGGAGCCCATCCCGGGCTCCGTGATAGACTCGTGTTGCCATCCTGATCTACCGGGCCGATCAGCCTTCCTCTCCAGTGTTCTCTCTAGGGCCTTTTAGCTGGGCGGTCCGCCCAGCTGTCATCTGCTGCTGCCGCCACTGCTGAACATTAAAAAAAAACAAAAAAAACCGGCTTGGAGATTTCAGCCCATAGCGAACTTATGCTCGTGGCTCTAACGTGTGCGTGCCGGCTTCCCTTCTCTTCCCTCCGAAACCGGAAGTTATGTCCGGGGGGGGGGGAGAAGGGAAGCCGGCACGCACATGTTGAGAGCCCTGAAGCAAGCGTTCGCTATGAGCTAAAGCGGGAGACAGGTTAGTGAAGCATTTGCTCTTCTTGCTGCCGGGTCCTGCCTACTTTCTGTTTCCGCGAAGGCAGGACCCAGCAGCATTTCCCCCAATAGGTCGATCCTCTCCCCGATGGCAGAATTGACGTCGGGGAGAGGAATGCTGGTCGGCCGAAGCAGGGAGAGCTTGGGGCGGCGTCGGCTTTCGGGCCTGTTATTGGTGGCGGTTTGGGTCCTGGTCCCCGATGGCAGTGGCTTGGGGAAGGGCAAGAAGAAAGAAAGAAAAAGGGCAGGCAGGGAAACAGAAGGAAAGAAGAGAAACAGAAAAAAAATAAAGGGAGGCAGAGAGAAAGAAAGGGCAGGGAGAGAGGAAGGAAAAGTTGGGGGAGGGAACGAGGTCTGGAGGAGAGGAAGCATACAGGCTAAAAGAAGGGAAGAAAGATTGGATGCACAGTCAGAAGAAGAAAGTGCAACCAGAGACTCATGAAATCACCAGATAAGGTAGGAAAAATGATTTTATTTTAAATTTAGTGATCAAAATGTGTCTGAATTTATATCTGCTGTCTATATTTTACACTAAGGTCCCCTTTTACTAAACCGCAATAGAGATTTTAGCGCAGGGAGCCTATGAGCGTCAAGAGCAGTGCTGGGCATTCAGCGCAGCTCCCTGCGCTCTAAAAACTGCTATCGTGGTTTATTAAAAAGGGAGGGGGGTATATTTGTCTATTTTTGTATGGTTGTTACTGAGGTGATAGTGCATAGAGTCATCTGCTTTGACCTCTTTGAAAAACCCTGGAATAGGAATGATAATTAACATTTTCTATGCATACAGTGTGCGTTGTGTTTTTTTAAAATTTTATTGTTGGTAGATCATTTTGACTTGGTCATTTTAAAAGTAGCTCGCAAGCCCAAAAAGTGTGGGCACCCCTGCACTAGACCAACATTTAACACTAGCAGAACACATGAACTTAGCGGTACAAAAATGCTTTTTTACATTGTGGAAATTAAGACCCATAAAAAAATATTTTGATCCTTTATCGTTCAGACTATTGGTGCAGGCATTAGTTTTATCTATTTTAGACTATTGTAACATCATCTATTTAGGAGCACCTAAAAAAATTCTAAGGAAATTAAGGATAATTCAGAATACAGCTGTTCGATTGATTTTTGGTTTAAAAAAGAACGACCATATTAGTCCATATTATCGTTTACTTCATTGGCTGCCTTTGGAGGCAAGAGTATTATTCAAATTTTCCTGTATCTGCTTTAAGCTGGTATCGGGATTGTCTCCAGCTTACCTTTTTCCTCATTTTGTGTTTCATAGACCATCAAGAGAAACTAGATACTTCTACTTATTTTCTTATCCAAAAATTAATGGGTGTAGCTATAAGACCTTCTTAGATAGGACCCTTGCATTTCAATCTGGTAGGCAACCATCTTGGTTAGGTAAATGTATTCAGCAAGCTATGTTATCCTATTGCAGTTTTCGGAAATTAATTAAGACCACTTTGTTCGATAAGTTTATTACTTAGTGAGTTTTATTATTGAAATTCTATTTTCTATGTGTACATCCCCATGACTGTTGCACCGTGCAATGCATGCATTTGATAGTATTCTATAAGTTTCACACATCATTTGGTGACATGTCCAAGTCAACCCTATTCTCCATCTATGTGTATATCCCTCTGACTGTGTTGCACACTAAGGGCCATTTTCTATATATGGTGCCTACAAAAATCTACGCCAACTAGAACATCACTCAGTGTGATTTACAAGGTGTATACAGTACTTCCCCTGCAACTTCGAGATTCAGAGTTCATGGCCCCAGTCGTTCGTGGTTTTTCCCTTCACAATTTTGTAATGACTTTTATCATTACAATACTTAAGCCTCAGTGCAGAAAGCTTCTGAAGGGAGCAGCTCACCCTCCACCACTGCACGTTCTCTGACTCATGCCTCTTTCTGCGATGTCATCGGGTTTGAGCCTATCGGCTTCCCTTAGTCACGTGGTCAGAATCGGGACGTGTTTGACGGCTAGGCGCTGAGAGCAGGAAGCACCATGGTACTGGAGTCCTGGTAAGTGTGACTGGAGGTCTTTCCTCTCTCTTCACACTGGAGAAACACACTGACCTAGTATTTAAGAAAAATATCTCGGTGCTTTGGAAACTTCGCACCAGTTCTGTATTATTGAATTTTTGCCTGTTTCTATTGTGGTCTCTTGAATAAAAATGATGTTAAAAAAAAAAAAAAAATACTTTGATGACGCCTCCTTTCATCTGCTGGTCCAATCTTCTATTCTGAATATCCTGGATTACTGTAACATCATATACCTAGGCGCCTTCAAGAAAATCACCAGGAAGCTGAGGTTGGTCCAAAATAATCTAATCTAATCCTTAGGTTTGTATACCGCATCATCTCCACGTTTGTAGAGCTCGGCACGGTTTACAGTAGAAAAAATAGGAAGGAACTACAACAGAGGGTTAGAGGTAGAAGTGTGAAGAAAATTTAGAGGACTTGGGATGCCAAGATAAAAGAGTTTCCTTGATTCCTAATTTGGAGGGAATCAAGGAAACTCTTTTACTGCCGTCCGCCTCATCTTTGGATTGAAGAAATGGGAACACATATCCCCTTTCTACCACAAGTTGCACTGGCTGCCGTTCAGATCCAGAGTTCTATTTAAGTTCTCATGCATCTGCTACAAAACTATATCTGGTATGTCACCAGACTATCTTTACCCCCACTTCAACCTGAACTACAATAATAAGAGCTCCTGCAGAATAACTCTTTTCGCTTTTCCCTCATTGAAATCGTGTCATCTTAAAAGATTCTTTGAACAAACCTTCTCTTTTCAAGCGGCCAAACTGAACTCATGGCTCGCCCAAATTATACTTGACGCCTCTTCATATCTCCACTTTAGAAAACAGATCAAAACTCTACTTTTCAACAAACCAAATCCTTAACGCTCCCCATCTCCTCCTCAACGCTTCCCACCTCTTCCTTAACTTTTTCCACCTCTTCCCCCCCCACCCTTCTAAGATTGTTGCTCCCTCCACTCAACTAATATGCTTTGTTCCCTTCTCTTAAATTCAATGTATTCTCTTACCGTATACACTGTATATGCTCTGTATATAGTCCTTCCCTCACCTAAATTGTAAATGTAAACTAGTTTGACTCTATGATTGCTCTGTTATGTTCTTCAATTTCAACCGCACTGTATGTAATTCATCTATCTGTTGTGAACCGCCTAGAACTCCTTGGGTATGGCGGTATACAAAAATAAATTATTATTATTATCTTCCCTCCCTAGTAATTGCCCTTGGCTCTGGGGCTGTAGGAGAGCCTTCTTCTCATGCTTGGGAGGGATTTCTGCTGTTCATAGTGTGCCTAGGAGAAGAACAACAGCCCCCAGCTCTCCGTGCAAGGCCACTCTTAAGTGGTAAATATTGCTGTAAATATTATTTTTTTACTGCATCCAATATTCGTGGTTTTTCAAATTTCGCAGTCGGTCACTCCCAGAACATAACCCCCATGAATTTTGGGGAAGTACTGTATATCTTTTATAGAATTGCGTAATCGTATTGCAAGACTTTGCTCATTTAGAACAGTCACTACACTCCCGCAGCGTCAGAGAGAGAAGAACCATCGGCTCAGTTGTGCTGTGTGTATACTGTATGTACTCGTATTGCAAGATATTGCTTGTACATCAAGTTAAAATTTAATAAAATGTTTTGCTTGTCTTGCAAAACGCTTGCAAACCAAGTTACTTGTAATCGAAGGTTTTACTGTACTTTGTTATTGGAAATCATTGGGTAAAGTCCATACAATGCGCTTCTAGTCCTAAGTTTGCCACCTTCAATATGATAGGCCTTGTTTTACACCTTAGACTATATAATGCAGAAACTGTGTCTGTCAAATTAACTGTTTCACAGAGTAGCCATGGAAGAATCACGGCTACAGTGTCAGAACGTTTCACACTGCAGGTTGAATTACTATATTCCATTTTCTAGCTGCTCGTTTTCAGTGGAAAATGAAAGATGCTTGAGGCAGGAGTCTGCCTTTTCAGTTTGGCTACAAAAGATATGCCATCCTTTTTCAAGCTGTGCTAAGTATTCAGTTGAAACACGAGTTAAACACTTGCCGTTGGCGGGATAATGATCCTGAAATAGCAAGGTAGAAGTCGAGCGGCGCCATTAATAAAAGTGTTTTGTTGCTTTTAAAGAAACCTGCATCCAGAATGAAGGGACTTAATTATTCGCCTGCTGAAAACACGCAATTTTTTACACAAATTAGAGTAAATACAAACCCGGCTGAGACAGTAGATGTTTGGCTCATATTTAAAATGACACGGAAATAACGTAGTGGAAGCCCGTCAAATTATAAGAAGGCCAGCGGGGGGGGGGGGGGGGGGGGGGGGGAGGGAGGTGGTAGTGTTCTGGCAGAAGTATTCTTGCAGTACAGCATATCGAGAGCCACACGTCCTAGGCATTTTCCCCCGGGTTCGCAAAATGGGAGGACAATCCTTAATACATCTGGTTCTTAACAAGCCATTAAACATGATGGTTTACACATTAATGAAGAGTTAGGCCATGTGTCAGTCGGTGTTCAGCTGCCCGAGACATGCAGTTCTCCTCATAAATGCCCTTGCCAGCCAGTTGACTGATTTCTGCACTGAGATAGAACAGATGAGAGGACGCTGGCTCTTACTGGCACGTTTGACTGGTACTTACATGCCTGGGTGAATATCATTTGCTTTTGAGCCAGCCCTGGGTAGTTTAACGGCAATAAAATCGTGTCAGTAATGTCCAGGACAAGGCATGGAAAAAAATGGATGCTACATTTTAGGAGCGTCAGAGCTGTGACCGCGTGGCCGGTGCTAAGAACCGCGCTATACTTTTGTAAAAAAAAAAAAGGGTGGGGGGAGGGGGGGAGAAATTAGGTGCCTAAACATGAGCCAGGGTTTTAAAAGCCTACGTTATGGGCGCCTAAGTCCTTCTCCGTCCCTAAATACGCCTACTTTGGAGTTAAGCACCATTTAGAATCGTGCCTAAGAAGATAGATCTTCCAATTAAATTTTATTTTATTCAATTATGAGCTTATGAAAGCTCATAATTGAAGTCAATATACTAATTAACCCTCCCCCCCCCTCCTTTTTACAAAACCGCAATAGCGGTTTTTAGCGCAGGCCAGCATGCTGAATGCTCTACGCTGCTCCCAACGCTCATAGAGATCCTATGAGTGTCAGGAGCAGCGCAGAGTATCCAGCGTGCCGTCCTGCACTGAAAGCCGCTATCACGGATAAGTTACGTGCCCATTTGGCACCTCTCTTTACGCACCTTTTATAGAAGTTCCCTCAAAAAGCTTAGGCTGTCCGTAAATATTTTTAACCTGCAATGCTTAGACTTGGGGCTCCTTTTACAAAGCCGCGCTAGCGGCCCCCGAAGCTCATAGAGATTTAAAGGGCTTCGGGGCCGTTGCCACGTGGCTTTGTAAAAGAGGTAGTTAATCCAGGCTTTAATTAAAAAAAAAAATACAAAAAATGGACTATTGTAATATTGTTTATGCAGCTGTTCTAAAACTTTGATTAGACAGATAAGAGTCATACAAAATATGTTGCTTCGACTGATTTTATTCAGCCTGTAAGAATGATTCTATTACCCCATTTTATTTGGACTTCCACTGGCTCTCAAAAGAGGCTAGAATACAATTTAACATGTATGCCATAATTTTTTAAAATCTTGTACCTTGATGCCCCTCTATAGATGAATGAGCTGGTAGCTCCTCTTCATAGAAGTGACCTACATAACTTGCAAAATCAACTGTCATTGCATTTTCCTTTAACAAAGAAAAAAGTATCTAATAAGATTTTTGGAGGGGGTTATTTTACTACAAGTCAAGCTATTTTGGCACAGGGTCTTATTTTATGCGCTTCTCCTTCCATATTCGCATGGGGAGAGGGGTTAGGGTCAAAGACGGCCTACGAGTATAAAAAAAATCGTAAATAACTTTTTGCTATCATATTCGTGGGGTTTGTGATATAGCCCTCATGAATACCGTGAAATTGCGACTAAAACTTATCGTTGGTACAGAAATTCTCTCTGCCCACTTTTCTCTGATGTCATTCAGGGGCGGAGCCAGCAAGCTAAAAACCGTGACTAATCAAAGTTGTGAGTGCCGAACCCGCGAATATGGGACGAGATGCGTGCAATGAGACCTTGTGGTAAAATAACCCATTTGGACAGTGCCACCCATTGATGAATTCCTCCCTTAAATCTTCATTCTCATGTTCAAGCAGTTTTGACCCAGAATTCACTGCCATTATATATCAGATCACTTACAAATGATTTGATGTTTCAGAAGGTCATAAAGAACCTTTTTATTTTGTAATTATGTTCTATTGACGGTATAATTTTATTTGGTTTTTGTTTAAAATAAGTAGCTCCTGGAATTTCTGTATATCCAGTTCTTTCTTTTAACTCTATAATCTGCGCAAAACTTTTAAGGTAGTCACAGCATATAAGCCTGGCGTAACGTTGCACTAGCAAAGGACTGTTAAACCCTATGCATTCAGAAATACAGCTTTATTGTGTGACTTTTTCCTACAAGACACTGAGCAGATACTGTGCTCCCCTCAGGAGATTCAAATGCAGTTCCATGCTTTACTGCTTCAGAGAATTCTTAAGCCTCGTTTCTCCTGGTGATAGCTCTCTGCCTCATTAATGCCCAGTTGTCTGGAGGTTTCTAATGCACTCAGTCTTATTCGACCTTCTTTTTTCTATGCGATCTAGAACACTAGTATCAATCCCGGGCCCACACTGTGCAGATGAAACTGAACGAGTCCAAAACAAAACTTCTCTGGCTCGGCCCAAAATTGGACCAACTGTCCACCTCCATCCCACTGTCCTCTGGCCCCACCCTGCATCTTGAATACTCAAGTAAAATTCTGGGAGTCATCATTGACTCCACACTTTCCTTCAACGATCACCTCAACTCCCTAATAAAAAAATGTTTCTTCAGCCTTCACATGCTAAGGAAAGTGAGAACCTGTTTCCATCAAAAACACTTTGCCGTCCTTGTCCAATCCAACATCCTTTCCAGACTGGACTATTGCAACTCTATCTACCTAAGCCTAACAAAGAAAAACCGTCAAAGACTCCAGCGGATTCAAAATGCCGCTGCTAAGCTTATCTTCACACAGGGCAAATTCGATCACGTCTCACCACTTTTG
The DNA here is from genome assembly GCF_902459505.1 of Geotrypetes seraphini. Classification (NCBI taxonomy): domain Eukaryota; kingdom Metazoa; phylum Chordata; class Amphibia; order Gymnophiona; family Dermophiidae; genus Geotrypetes; species Geotrypetes seraphini. The sequence goes on from NC_047100.1 coordinate 13,217,323, forward strand.
TCCAAGCTCCACTGGCTTCCGATAATCTCCAGAGTCCACTTCAAATGTGCCTGCCTTACTTTCAAGATCCTACACGGCATCCTCCCCCCTTTTATTCCTCTTTCTTGGAATTCCTCTAACCCCAATTCCACCAGATCTACCCAAAAACTGAAACTTTCCTTTCCCTCTCTAAAAGGCGTTTCCCTTGTAGGAAAACTAGGTTCCTCCCTCCCTTTCAGAATCACTGAGCTCTGGAACAACCTTACCTCCCCTCTTAGGAATCTGAGCTCCCTCCAACTGTTCCGTAAACATCTGAAAACCTGGTTATTTTCAAAAATGTAACTCCTCCTCTCTCTGGTTACTCTATCCTAAATTTTCTCTTCATTTTATCTTTTCCCTTCACTGGAGTTCCTTTCTACCCTAACACTTGTTAACCGTGTTGAGCTTTGCAAAATGTAAAGATGATGCGGTATACAAACCTAAGGTTTAGTTTAGTTTAGTATAAAAGCTGGCCTGTGCCTTTTAACCCATGGAGTTTGGTTGGGAGAACCCTTGTGATGTGTGCAAGCAGTGCCTCAGTATCTCTCCTGTCTTATCTCTTCCTCCACTTGAAACACCATTCATCAGCCAAGCCCCTCTTATCTGTACCCTTCTCTACTGCCAACTCCAGACTACGTTCCTTCTCTCTTGCTGCACCTGGATCGGACTGCCTGAGTCATTGCATCACACTCCGTCCCTGGCAGTATTCAAATCCAGGCTAAAAGTCCATTTCTTTAAGGTTGCTTTAAACTCACCCCGCTCGCTTGTAAAGCACCCCTGCCTGCCTGAGAAACTGCCTTACCCCCCTACTTGTCCTGTTTATCCATTAACTAGATTGTGAGTTCTTGAATGTTTTAATGTACAGCACTATTCTGTACAGTGCTATAGAAATGATAAGTCGTAGTAATAGAGACACATTCGGTATCTGGAGTGAATTTGTTACCCTTTTCCAAGCACTGATTCTCTATTCTTACTATGATTCTTGGGGGAGGGGGAAGGGCAGTCATAAGGCTTATCTCTTACTGAAGAAAAGACAGTCTGAGTCTCGATTGGGTTCCAGCATCAATTTTGCTATCAAAATTGTTGCCATGGCAATATAACACTGGAGATGAGTCTTCTGGCTACATCCACTGTAGCTAGTAGAAGCCTAGATACATTTATGTCTCACGACTTCTTGAATTTTCTTTTCTCTGAGTTCCAACATCATTTTTTAGTGCTTGTAACGTTCCCTGGTTTCTGCGAATGGGAAACTCCTGTTTTCATTGCGTTTCCCCCTCCACATCTAAGATCTTTTGCTTGTTCTGCACTTCATTAAGAAAGGTTTGGACAATTTTCCTGTGTGGGTAGGGGGGGTCCATAGTCTATTATTGAGACAGACATGAGGGAAAGCCACTGCTTGCCCTGGATTGGTGAAGAACATAAGAATTGCCACGGCTGGGTCAGACCAGTGGTCCATCGTGCCCAGAAGTCCGCTCCCGTGGCAGCCCTTAGGTCAAAGACCAGTGCCCTAACTGAGTCTAGCCTTACCTGCGTACGTTCTGGTTCAGCAGGAACTTGTCTAACTTTGTCTTGAATTCCTGGAGGGTGTTTTCCCCTATAACAGCTTCCGGAAGAGCGTTCCAGTTTTCTACCACTCTCTGGGTGAAGAAGAACTTTCTTACGTTTGTACGGAATCGATCCCCTAACTTGAGAGTGCCCTCTCGTTCTCTCTACCTTGGAGAGGGTGAACAACCTGTCTTTATTTACTAAGCCTATTCCCTTCATTATCTTGAATGTTTCGATCATGACCCCTCTCAGTCTCCTCTTTTCAAGAGAGAAGAGGCCCAGTTTCTACAATCTCTCACTGTACGGCAACTCCTCCAGCCCCTTAACCATTTTAGTCGCTCTTCTCTGGACCCTTTCGAGTAGTACTGTACAGTATAAGATGAACGTTTCAATCATGTCCCCTCTCTGGAATGTTGCTACTCTTTGGGGTTTTTGCTAGGTCCTAGTGACCTGAATTGACCACTGTGAAGACGGGATAATGGGCTTGATGGACCATTGGGTCTTATCCAGTAAGGCTTTTCTTATGTTCACTTCTTTCCTCAGTTGTATCTTATTACCTCCTTCACCCTACTCCTTTCTTTAGTAGTGGCTTTTCAGCAGCTTTCTCCATCTGTGGTGGGCATCAACCTGGTACCTAAATGACCCTTTTAGTAATGAGCATTAGAATCTGGACTCAGCACGTCTTAATGCAGGACTTTCCCTGCGCACTAAGCCCAGATTAACATGGTACGATTTAAGACTGTGGTTCCCTAACCCTGTCCTGGAGGTCCGCCAACCAGTCAGGTTTTCAGTTTAGCCCTAATGAATATGCATGGGGCAGATTTGCATGCCTGCCACCTCCAATATATGCAAATCTCTCTCATGCATATTCATTAGGGCTATTCTGAAAACCTGACTGGTTGGCGGACCTCCAGGGCAGGGTTGGGAACCACTGATTTAAGGTATTTGGGGAAAAAAGATAGGTCATAGGCTAATATTTATTACCTTTAAAAGTTAACTTTCCGCCTTCTGTTTAGGAGGTACTGTCTGCTCCTGTGTTTACTGTGTGTTAACCAGTTAGTACATGCTAATGCAAATGTGGTCACTGCTTCCATGTCCATTCTGTGCCCTTCCCCCACCCCCCCACCTTTAAAAAAAAAAAAAATAATAATAACTTTATTCTTGTATACCGCAATACCATGGAAGTTCAATGCGGTTAACAGAGGAAGAGACTGTACATTTACAGCGAAGTTACAAACATGGCAATGATAAGACATATAATATATAGGTGTAACAAGGACAGACCATTTAGATAAACAGAATCGATTATGAGAGGCCATATAGTGGCTTGGCAAGGTAGGAGGGTTCAGAGTTTGGAGGCATATCAAGGGAGGGGGAGGGGAGTTAGAGGAATTTGTTAAAGAGATAGGTTAGCACATGCTAACAGGAAAAATAAAGCATTTTTTTGCATTGGCCTGATTTTCATTCACTAAGCATACATTGGGTCTTAATGCCCTTTGGTTAAAGGTTCCCTAAATTTCCTTTCTCCTTTAGCTTTGTTTGCAGCTGGGTCTTTGAGGTTGGTAGGTCTTGTGTACTAAAACCTCCTTCCGGTGCTCATGAAATCTTAAATCAGGGAAGCTCTTCTTTCTAGTCTCTGGTTGCAGTTCATTTTCTGCTTCTGTTTCTCCATATGCTGCTTCTTCCCACCGAAATGTTCCTGCTGTCACGAAAATCAAAAGTCTACATAGTCACCAGGAGTTTCTTACTTGAGAAGGGTCTGATGATCTGTCCATCCATCCATCCATTCTTTATCCATTAGTTTGCACTTATGCAAACAAATATATATAGGGATCACAACAAAAGGAGACTCCCAGAGGAAAATTGGTAGGGGGCGGGAACATCAGGCTCTGCTACCCATGTGGCACCCAAACTAATTGAGAAACCCCCCCCCCCCCATGGCAGTGGACTTTCAGTGTGCTGCAGGAACATGGTAGAAAAAGAGGAGCCACCCATCTGTAGTGAAGAAATGCACAGGCTATGGTTAGGGTTCCAATTCTCAGTGATAGAAATGAGAAGAAGTCGCAGGTGGGACAGAAAAATAAAGACAGATGGTTGTTGCGAGGGATTCAAGCCCTGAAGAATAGCAAAAAGCCATGGCCGTTGTAAAAAGTACACAAAGAGTGCTGAGTGGTTGCAAGGTGAAGGGGGGGGGAAAGAATAGGTGAGTGGCTGCAAGAGAGACAAGGAGCGGATGAATGACTGGGGGAGAAGGAGTGAGGAAATGGTGAGTTGTTGCAAGGGACAGAAGGGAAGGGATGAGAAAGAGGGGGAAGTATGGAAAGGTTGAAGGGAGAGCAGGAAGGGTGTGCGAGGTTTGGGTTTCTGCCAGGTACTGTGACCTGGGTTGGAAACAGGAAACTGGGCTAGACGGTCTAGACGGTCTGACCCAGTGAGGCTAATGTTATTTTCTGTTAGGAATAGTACCAGTATTGCTTATTCGGTGCTAACCAGTGATAATTGAGCAGCACTTAATTGGATAATGCCATTGAAAATATCCGGTTAATGCATAACTGGCTACTTTGGAAACATTCAGAGGGCGGAGTCAGTACTTGGCCACTTAAATGTCAGCATTCAGCACTAACCAGCCAAGGTAACCGCATAAAACACAGTGTGGTTCACTATAACCAGTAAAATGCTGAATGTCGCACTTAACCAGCTGGAGCCTAGACATGGCCTGGCGTTGAGTTTCTGGGATAATGCTGGTGGTGGTCAAAAAATACTGATTGCCACTGGCCGAATATTGGACTCCGTAATTTTAATATGACTTTGAGATTCTCCTAGCTGTTCTTTGCAGTCGAGGCTAGCTTTGTAGGAATCGGTGGCTAGTGACTCATTTAACTGTATTCTTTGTGGCAGCTCCGGCTCAAGAAAGGAATTAGTATAGCGGACCATAGCATTGAACTGTTTGTCGGCAAAGCTATTACTCTGCTTTAGATGACGGTAACATTTTCCCGGGGGGATTTTCAAATGAATCTTTAGCTTCATTCCGCAGGGCCATGGGAAGATCAATTGGCATCAATCTTGAGACTGAATGCAATTTCAAGTTTGGTGCAGTGAAGCAACACAATAAAAAGTAATGAGCAAGCTAACTTTTTTTTTTTCATTTGAACAATAAAAGAAAGCTCTAGGCGATAACTGTGACTCGCCAACAAACTTCCTATGCGATCAAATTGAAAGCTTCAGGCTTACTGCTATGGTAAATATTATCCATCACAGGCCCTATAACATTTGGTGTGGATACATCATCGAGATTTACCTTAAAGGTTTTTCCCGTCAATTATGAGTGAAACTTCGACACAACGAAGGGTTGGCAATGCAGCTGTTTCATTGCAATGACTCTTAATAATTACAGCACCTTCCAGAGATTTAAATGTATTTGATATACTGCAAATCATATTTCTAGTCTAAGCAATTTACGATTTGCCAGATCCATAAAAATATACAAGTGAACAGGTCAGCAAATAGAAAAAACAACTTGCAATCATTAAAATCCAATAGACTGGTAAACAAGACATTAATTAGGCCGGCATGTCATTAGGACCGCCTTTCACAAAACATGTTGATCATGCAGTGACAAGGCAGAGGCCATAATTCTAAGAGGTGACAGAGGTCGTTTGCTGAATAGCAAACCATTCCTATTCTACATCATGGGTGTTCTTCTGGCTAAGTATCATTGTGATAAACCAGATAAAAATAGTATATTCTTAAGTTACCCTCCCCCATTTTTTTTTTGTTTACAAAATCGCAAGAGCAGTTTTTGGCCCTTGCCGGTGCGCCAAATGCTCTGTGCTGTTCCCGACGGTATGCCAGCTGGCACTAAAAACCGCTCTCGCAGTTTTGTAAAAAGTGTGTGTGTGTGTGTGGGGGGGGGGGGGTTAGTCTTGCATTTTTCTTGTATGAAAACTCCTGTCTAGGTGAGGAGGGAGCTCCTTCCACAATTGAGGGGCTGTTGATGCAAAAGCAGCGTATGATGGAAACGCACTACATTTTGTTCTAATGAGCATAGAGTCTCAGCAGGAATATTAAAGGATTAGGAAGCTAGCCAGATAGACAGGGAGGCCAGAATTTCTTTTTTTTTTCTTTTTTAAAAGAGGAGGAGGTCTGAGTAAAATGATAATTAATACAGTCCTTTATGAAACTGGTGACCAGTGCTTCTCCTTTAAAAGGGGGGTGTTGATGTGGTCAAGGGAAATACTTTCTGTACTTGAATGTAACTCACCTTGAGTTTCAACTGGGCAAAAGGTGTGAGCTGAATCGGAATAACTTCAAAAAGAAACCCCCAAAACCTGGCCTGAGAAATTAGCTTTACTGCTGTATTCTTTTTTTTAATTTTTTTAAATTCTTTATTCATTTTTAAACGTACAATAAGTGCATCAATATAATATAGCAAATAGATCATAAATATATCACTTAATAGTCATCAAGAGTACACATAAAATGCTATTAACCCCCACCCTCTTCTCGGCTCCCTTGAACGGTTGCACTGGTGTGTGTGTTTGGTTGGTTGGGGGGTATGATTGTGGGGTGCTTGGTGTATGCTTGTTGTGATTTGTGGTTGGGTGTTTGGGGTCTGCGTGTGTTTGTCTGGGGATTTTCTGGTACTTCAAAATGTCAATTGTGTTGGACATCCAACTAAAGGGTTTTTGTAATATGCCTTATTTGTTGCCGTGATTTTCACTTGTTGATTTCCCTGGCTGTTCAGCTTTTCTCTTTTCTTCCCGCTACTGGTTGTATGTTCCCTTTGCAATTGCTAATAAAGATATTTAAAAAAAAGAAAAGAAAAGAAAATAATAGAAACTGGATTAATCCGTTCCTGGGTCCCACAAACGGAAATTTTAACAGGAAATACACTGGATTTTAAGGTAAAATATTAAGCAGCATTCAGATTCTGGGGCACAAACACACACATACAATGTGCAGGGTGTTCGGATTCCAAAGCAGAGTTCGGATTCCAAGACAAAATGTAGTACAGAAAAAAAAGTTCGGATTCCAAAACGTTCGAGTTCTGGGGCGTTTGGATTCCGAGGTACCACTGCATTATATTTACGCTCCCCCACCCTAAAGTGGTATTCCTCAATACTGATGCTATTTACTGACTCCATTGCACAAGCAGGTGGTTTTATAACAACCTATGGATCACTGGCATAGCTAGAAGTCTATTTGGGGGGGGGGGGGGGTCACAAAAATGGACCGGGGAGGGTGTTTCTGATATTCTTTTACCCCCACAGCCATGGCCACCCGCCACAATAAAATATTACCTTTCTGGCAGTAAGCTCTACCAACTGAAGACATCTGCCATCTGGGTCACGCCTGCCGCAGCGCTTAATTCACTCAGGCGTGCTTCAGCTACTAATGCTAGCTCCCCTGCGTAAGACCTGAATTGATCATGTGTAAGAGAACCAGCATTAGCGGTTGAAGTGTGCCTGCTTTATTAAGTCATGAAAGCAGACAAAGGTGAGAGGGCTGAGGTCCCCCATGGCTAAGCCACTGCTATGGATAAAGCTCTGTTCTACCCGTGGAAATATTTTTGAAAAAGATTATTCTCCAGATGCCTGAGATGTGATTTTTTTTTCACTCTCTCTCTATTTTCTATTACTGCTTCCATCAAATTATGAAAATATCCTCTTCCTTGAACTCTGGGCTTTCTTGATTATTGGTTCTGTTTACTTTTTTCTTAACCTAAAAGTTCTCTTGAGCTTCTTTGGCTTTCTATCTGAACTAATCAATAATAATAAAAGGCTAAGCACGCATGCGCTTTTCAAAAATTGTGATTCCTGGTGGCGTGAGGTGTACTTCTGTGCCAGTCCTCACGGCGCCTGTGTGTGACTGTGCAGGAGACACCAGCGACTCCTCCCTCCCACTCCTTTTCAAAGCGGCCTGCTGAGGTTCGCTAGAAGAAGGAGTCGGGGTTGCCACTGCCGCCACACTCACACGTCTTCCAGCAGCCCCGCCCACCGCCATGAAGCAGGAGAACCTGTCCTCGGTGCGTCACCGTCCACCCTCACTCGCCGCTGCCTCTCACTCGCCGCCTGCCCTCTCTCCCTTCCCGTGTCCTCGCCGTGTCACCTCCCGCCCTCACTCGTCGCTGCCGCAGCTGCTGATCCTCTTCATCAGAGCAGCCTGCGATCGGGGCCGGCTTTAAAGAACCTCGCAGGCCGCTCTCCAACCTCAGTAGCACGCTCCCTCTGACGCACGGGATCACGTCAGAGGGAACGTGCTACCGAGTTGGAGAGCGGCCTGCTAGGTTCGCTAAAGCCGTCCACCACGATCGCAGGCTGCTTTAAAGAGGAGCAGGCCAGAAGATGCTGGGATGGAGGGAGGGTAAGAATGGGGCCAATACAGGGGGGGGGGCCAGGGGGAAAGGGAAAGGGGGCTGCTTTAGGGGGAGGGGTGTGCTTGGGACAGACAGGTGTGCTCGGAGGGGGTAGGGGGAAGACAGAAGGGGCCATGGAGAGACAGGAAGAGGGAAAGGGGGCTGCTTTGGGGGGAAGGGTATGTACTTGGGAACTACAGCTGTGCTCGGGGGGGGCAGGGGGAAGACAGAAGGGGCCATGGAGAGACAGGGAGAGGGAAAGGGGGCTGCTTTGTGGGGAGGTGTGCTGGGGACAGACAGCTTTGCTCTGGGGGGGAAGACAGAAGAGGACCATGGAGAGACAGTTAGGGAGAGGGAAAGGGGGCTGCTTTGGGGGGGAGGTGTGTCCTGGGGACAGACAGCTTTTCTCAGGGGGTGGGGAGACAGAAGGATACAGACAGCGGCCATGGAGAGAGAAATAAAGAAACACAGACAGACAGATCTATTCTAGCACCAGTTAATGTAACGGGCTTAAAGACTAGTTGCTCTATATTTATTATAAACCATGTCAGGGGGGTTTACAAAACAAATCCGAATGATACTCCTCAAAATGGAAGAAAAACAGAAAATACACAATAATAAATAATGAGGCAAGGAGAGCTTACAAACCACTATATACCGTATGTGACATAGGACACACAAGGAAGTATTCTTGGTTTTTCTTCTGTCTTGAATTCTTTCCCACGTCACGTAAGCCAATTCTTGCAGCTGCAATAACATTAGACATATTTCCAGATACTAGGTGTCCCTTTTGCATAGTGATTGGGATTCCTTCTCTCTCTCATGAGCTAGAAATGATGTCTTCACAGTGGTCCCAGTTTACTTATAGAGCAAAGCCCAGGCATATGAATCAAACCCAGATCCTCTGCATGACTGAACCACTGGACCATCCCAATGTCATACTTTGCTTGGTGAGAGGTTGAAATAGAACTGGATCCTTCAGACCTTAGATTGTTAATAATGCTAGACTTCATTTCACTGGCCCATTTTCATTTCTGCACTCGGAATATTTTCCACTCCATGAGCACTTGAGTCGAGAGAATGTTAATTGCCCCCAGTAGAATCAAAGTGCACCGTGAAACCATCTTAGCTTTAGAAAAGTAGAGTGGAGGTCACAGAACATAACCTTCAATTTGCTTTTTCTCAAGCTGTCTGTGGTTTATTTTAACTGTTAAAAGCAAAATTAAAATCCATCTTCTGTTAGATGGTTCTCCATCTATACTTCCTATCATGTATGCCTGTCTGGGTTTCTGCTTCATGGTGAATGATTGTATGTTTTTGCATTGAATTGTCATTTCCACCCTTGGGTAGCCTTGGTTTTCTTCAGCTTCCTACACTTCACACGATTAGGATGACTTCAATTAAGAGGTGAGCCTTTTGCTAATTTTCCCTCATCGTGGAACATGTTATCAGCAACTATAAGTAGCATTACAATCTGTTTAGGTTTTTGTAAAGCATTGTGTAGTAATACTTTTTCTTCTTCATTTTGTTATTGTGAACTGATTTTTGTTATTGGTTTTAGAAAAAAAAATGATATCCTCTATAATAAAATCCTAAGCGTGCATGCGCACTTAGGACGGCGTGTTTCCTGACAGTGTGACATGTCCCTCCGTGCCAAATTCCATTTTCAAACATGGAGGCAGGAAACACACCGGCGACTCCCCCCCTCCCGCCTTCACTCACCACCAGAGAAACCTCCATAGTCATCGGAACGGGGGAGGGGGGCACAGACGCCCCCTGCTGGCATCTACTTCTCCCCCTCGCCTGCTCACCCGCCCGCTGTGTTTAACTTCAAAGAAAAACGCTGTGCCGTGCCATCTTCTCTCCACTGTGGCCCGCTCTCTGACAGCTTCCTGTTTCCACTAGGTCTGGCCGCAGTGGACAGAAGACGCTAAGGCCAGCAACAGCGCTTTTCTTTGAAGTTAAACACTGGATGGGTTGGGTGGAACAGTTTTGAACTGGTTTTGCTCCTTCCTGATGAAAAGATGGGAGAAGGGGCTGGGTGGGGGTAAAAATGGGTTTGGATCTGGGGCTGAAAATAGGGGACATGTGAGGGAAGGAGGCTTTACTAGCACCCGTTAATGTAACGGGCTTAAACACTAGTATATATATATATATATATATATATACGAGGGTAAATCAAAAAAGTACAGGCAAAATACATGTTATGGTTTTAATAGAACTGTGAGCAATTGAGCAATTGAACATATCACTTTTTCATATAGTCCCCATGCAAGATGACACATTTGCTGTATCATTCAACTAGCTTCTGAATTCCTGCAGTGAAGAAGTTTTTCGGTTGCTCCCAAAGCCAGATGAGTACCGCTTCCTTTACTTCATCATGCTTTGTCTTTTGCTTTCTGGGTCACAGTGATGCATCCATGTCTCGTTGCCGGTGACAATTCTCTGCAGAATACTCAGATCTTCATACCATCTCAGGAACTGGGTTGCAACCTCCACAAGCTGTTCCTTGTGCAGATCAGTAAGCTGATTGGGAACCCATCATGCGCAGACTTCCCTGTATCCCAAGTCATCATGCATTATAGCAAATGTAGATCCATTGCTGATATCCAAATTTGCAGCCATTTGAGACAGCGTTATCTGTCGGCCTTCTCTAATCAAGGCATCCACCCTGTCAATGTGCTTTTGTGTGCGTGATGTTGATGGGTGACCAGAACAACCTTCGTCGATCACACCTGTTCTTCCAGCTTTTAACCTTTTTACCCTTTCATTGATTCATAGTAAATGACGGCAGATAAAGACCCGAATGGTCCATCCAGTCTGCCCAACCTGATTCAATTTAAATTTTTTAATTTTTTCTTCTTAGCTATTTCTGGGCAAGAATCCAAAGCTCTACCCGGTACTGTGCTTGGGTTCCAACTGCCGAAATCTCTGTTAAGACTTACTCCAGCCCATCTACACCCTCCCAGCCATTGAAGCCCTCCCCTGCCCATCCTCCACCAAACGGCCATACACAGACACAGACCATGCAAGTCTGCCCAGTACTGACCTAGTTCAATATTTAATATTATTTTCTGATTCTAAATCTTCTGTGTTCATCCCACGCTTCTTTGAACTCAGTCATCGTTTTACTCTCCACCACCTCTCTCGGGAGCGCATTCCAGGCATCCACTACCCTCTCCATAAAGTAGAATTTCCTAATATTGCCCCTGAATCTACCACCCCTCAACCTCAAATTATGTCCTCTGGTTTTACCATTTTCCTTTCTCTGGAAAAGATTTTGTTCTACGTTAATACCCTTCAAGTATTTGAACGTCTGAATCATATCTCCCCTGGTGCGATGTCCCTACTGAGTCAATATCCGATGGTGAATTTCCACAGATTTCACTCCCTCTTCCCAAAGAAAGCGCACTACTGCATGTTGTTCTTTGATGGTACAATCTTGCAATGGAGCGTCCATGTTTCTGCCCTTGTGGCTGCCACATGACTTAAGGCCGAGCACTGCATTGTACATGGACAAACTATCCAACAGGCAATGTACGAATACATATGTTGCATTTTGCTAGCTCTGTTCTGGTTATTATCTAATTAAACAATTGCCTTTAATTTTTGATTTGTCCTCGTGTATATAAGCAGTTTGCATAAAAATAATTATATAAATTCAACAATTACTACTTTAAACAAAAAAAATAAATAAATTAAAAAATTATATATATATATATATATTTTAAGTAGTTATTGTTGAATTTGTATAATTATTATTATTTTTTTTTATATTTGTATAATTATTTTTATGTAAATTGCTTATATACATTGTGATAAGTAGTACATATAATCATTTATACAATCCAATTTTTTCACTCCCCCCACCTACTCTGTAATACTGATTCTATTGACATCTGGGTAAAAAAAAGAGCTTCCCTTCCAGCTCTACTTAATGCTGCATTTGAAATCATTGAATAGAACTGGTCCCACAGCTGACCCTTGTGTTATATTTCTCTTTACCCTCTTCTTTGTGGAAAGAACTCTATTTACCAACTTCTCTTTCTTCTATCATTCAGCTAGTTCCTAATGCCATTTTTCTGTTTGGGGTCTTCTAGAAAGTCTCATTGACATGTTTGTGTATTGAGCTTGTTATACCCGCCAATACTGACTGGCAGATCTGGGCAGTTTACTTTCTAAACAAAACATAAAAACAGAAAGGAAAGCCAATTTCAGATAGGAAAGAACACAACAAACATACATGGTTATATACACATATTCATTACATTACTTTAAAAATAAAACAACTCTGTTCAGTCGGTGATTTATGGATATCCATAGGTGTTGGAACAGGGGGGCCATAGGGGCCATAGTCCCCCCAAAATTAGTGGTTGGAGTCAGAAGAGTCAGTTATAGCTCTCTCAACTCCTCCACCTACCTCCTCTCTGGCCGCTGTAATTTAAAATCTTCGGGCAGCCAGCAGCAGCAGCGAGGTGAGCCTGCTGCTGTCTGCCTGCCCCAGAAGCCTTCATTCTGCAGCAACTTCCTGTTCCCATTTAAGTGGGATGCTGCAGAATAAAGGTTTCCAGAGCAGGTTGATGGCAGCAGGTTCACCTTGTTGCCGCTGCTGGCTGTCCAAAAATTTAAAATTACAGTGGCTGGAGAAGAGGTAGGTGTGGGAGTCTGGAGCTGGAGAGAGAGGTCATGCCACAGGATCCTGCTGGGGGAGAGAAGGCAGGGAAGGACAGATGATGCATGGGCTGGGGGGGAGGGGTGGGAAGGACAGATGCTGCATGGGCTTTGAGGGGATTGAGAAGTCAGGGGAGGACAGATGCATGGGCTTGGGAGGAGGTTGGGAAGATAGGGAAAGATAGATGCACACGGGCTGGGGGTTGGGGAGGCAGAGAAGGATAGATGTACGGGGTGGGTGGTTGGGAAGGGAGGGAAAGAGATGCACGAGTGGGGGTGTGGGAAGGGAGGGAAAAAGATGCTGCCGATGGGAAAGGAAAAGAAGGGGAGAATGGTTAGATATAGGTGTGTGGAGCAAATACTCCATTAAGTTTCTAAGTAGCATGTTTTGAAACTAATTGAAGAAAATATTTTTTACTCAATGCATAATTAAATTCTGGAATTTGTTGTTGGAGGATGTTATAAAAGCAATTAACATAAATGGGATTAAAAACATTTGGTCAAACTTCATACTTTGTATACCTGGAGAAAGCCATTGCTTATCCCAGAGGTTGTTGAGTAGCATAGAATCTCGCTACTTTTTTGGGATCCCATCAGGTACCTGTGATTTTTTTAAATTTTTTTTTTTACTGCTAGAAACAGTTTTGTGTGGTGCTCCAGAGTCTGTGCTCTTTCTGCTTTATCCCATGATCCGCTTACTCTAAAAAAGGGGTTCTTGACTCAGTCCTCAGGACACACCTAGCCATTCAGGTTTTCAGTGTACCTTTAATGAATATGCATGACAATTTACATGCACTACCTCCATTGCATGCAGATTTCTTTCATGCATATTCATTGTGGATGTTCTGGAAATCTGAGTGTCCCAAGGACTTGGTTGAGAACCCCTGCTCTAGAACTACAAATCTATAGATGCAATATGGTAAAAACCAGGACTAGCTCAATCTGGCAGGAAAATATTGAGCTAGCTGCCAACGCCTGAAACCTTTAACCAATCTGCAGCAATTGTTATGCATTAGGAGAAAGAAACAGCACTACGTAGCAAAAATGTTTTTCTAGTCCAGTTGGCAGTTAAAATAATCATATCATGAAGTGACTTAATTCACTGTGATCTTTCTCTCTGGAATGTGTCTCTTCAGAAATGCCAGAAGCAACTCTATGCAATTCCTCAGCTGGGTTTCCTTCTGGAGTTCCTAGGATTTAATCTGTGTAGATAACATGTCTAGATATGCTTCAGAGTTCTTTCAAATCAGGCCAGTGTCACCCAACACAATTAGAAGTATTTCTATACTTTTCTGCCATATTTTCCGATGATATTGCTTATCACTTGAGGATATTCTGGGTTCCTATTCATTGTACAGAATAGGTTGCTTGGCACTGACATGTCTACTAGCTGTTGTAATGCTGTTAATTCAATGTAGGATTGTGTTTTCAAATTGTAATTGCTTTTAGTTAACCGTCTGGTTGAGGCTATTTTCCTTTCTTTTCTGTGACTCCAGGAAGAACATCGCATAGCATGGGTAATGATTAAATAATAATTATGCACAATTTTTTCTTCTTCCTCACAAGGCGTTCTGTGAAAAAGGCAAAATATAAATTGACTTAAACTTCCATTCCACAGGGTAAACAAACATACCACAGAAAGGTACCAGCACTTAGACTCAGTTGGGTACATGCTGTGACAATAGTGAATTCCACTTTTGTTCTGCCAGAAATGAGATGTTTTGGCAAGCTAGCATGCTGTACTAATTTACTCACGGGGCATGATTTTTTTTTTTCTTCTACTCTAGATGACATTTTCTAGTTTCTCTGCTCACGCATTTAATTTACAAATCAAGTTGCTTTTCAGTGTTAGTAGGGTGGTCAGTTCCATGTCCAGGGAGAGAAGCGGAGCCCATTCTGACTTTATTCTCTATGCATGGAGGCAGATATAACCCTGCTTTTCTTAGGGCATACAACTGTTTGCATTTTATTGGGGGTAAAACTAAGACTGGTTCATATCGTTCATTCTGGATATGGAGAACTGTGACCATTATAAACACAGCTGACTCAGAAAGGCAATTGAGACGAACTGTTATTATGCCAGAGTGTATTCGCCAAAGTAAAAAAAATGTCTACGTAACCCCCCCTCATAGAATTCCTAGGAGCATCAGAGCTGTTATGGTCACGGCTGGTGCTAAAAACCATGCCATGGTTTTGGAAAAAAAAGTGTGTGTGTGTGTGGGGGGGGGGGGAGTAACTCTAAACTAATGTGGCACCATCAACCATTTTTGGTACATTCTGATTAAGGAAAGATAAATTATTTGTCTTTGTGTTCTAATGCTGCCTTATTTTTCTTTTTTGTAGGAAAAAGTAGAATATGCCTTCCTGATCATTTTTACAATTGAAACATTTTTGAAGATTATAGCTTATGGATTATTAATGCATCCCAATGCATATGTACGAAATGGATGGAATTTACTGGATTTTATAATTGTAATAGTAGGGTAAGTCATTTTCTACTTGCAGATTGGATGATGAGCTCTCAACCATTTGCCATTTTGAATAGTTTTGTTTGGGTTTTTTTTTTTAGATAAGTTTGCTTGTTTTTGTAGAATGGCAGCATAATATGGCTTATGCAGTTCATTTAGGTCAGCTAATTTAAAACAGTGCTTTGGAGTCGGAGTCGAGGAGTCGGAGTCGGAGGAAATTTCGGGTACCTGGAGTCGGAGTCGGAGTTGCCAAACAATGCACCGACTCCAACTCCGACTAAATTTAGATTGGAATTTTAAAAAAAAGCAAGTTTAAATGTCCCAATTCACAAAAAGTTATAATTAATGACTTCTCTACTGTAAGAACAAAGACCAATGCGTGCAGTGCCTCACGTAACCGCAAAACGAACACGTGCTTCACTATATGGCAAGCAACGCACAATTCGGAGCACCAATGTATTCTCCCTTGTTGTTTACAACTTATTTCCAACGTTCAACAAGGTTTTCAATACCTCGTTGGTAGAAATCACCTGATGTAGACTCGAAAAATTCATCCAACCAAGCTCTCCCACCATACCGCACAACATCTTTTTACGCGCGGGGTCGTTTGTTTACCGGAGTCGGAGTCGGGGAGTCAGAGTCGGAGTCAGAAGTACAAAAAAACTGAGGAGTCGGAGTCGGAACATTTATCTACCGTCTCCACAGCCCTGATTTAAAATACTGAAATGTATGCTTTTCAGTTTGTTTTAATGAAGGGCTAATTAGCATAGGGGCCCTTTGACTAAAGGGTGTTAAGCCCTTAAAATGCAGTCGGTGGACACAAACAGGCTACCCCAGAAATATGTTCAAGCACTTTGTGGTACAGTGGTGCCTCACACAACGAACTTAATTCGTTCCAGGAGCAAGTTTGTTATGCGAAAAGTTCGTTATGTGAAACGCGTTTTCCCATAACAATACATGTTAAAAAAAATAATTCGTTCTGTAGCATAAAATATGCTAAGATGACATAAAAAAAGATAAATTTATCTTGTTAGAGCTGTTAGCATGATATAGAGGGGATATATGTGAAGGGGAGGGGAGACAGGGGTTTTGTTGATCCTTGCTGTGTATTATAATCACCCCCCACATACTCCCCAGTACCTTTTTTAATTCCTTCCATCTTTCCCAGCCAGTGGCGTACAGGCCAGAAGCGCAGAGATCAGGAGCAATTCCTCTGCACGCCTGTGTGGGCCCATGCCGATCTCCGAATGGCTGCAGTTAGTTCTTGTGAGTCCCGCGAGAGCTGGCTGCAGTTAGTTCTTGTGAGTCCCGCGAGAGCTGACTGCAGCCATTCAGAGATCAGCGCAGGCCCAGGCAGTAGCACAGAAGGCTTGCTCTTGATCTCTGTCTGCGCTTCTGGCTGGGAAATTTGCTAGACCACCAGTTCGAGTGAGCGGGTGAGATTAAAGTTGCAGCAGTGGTGGCTTTTTTAAAAAAATATGTGGCGGCGGGGGGAGGTTTAAAAATATGCGGTGGCGGCAGAGGCTTAAAAATATGCAGCAGCGGCGGCAGGGGGGTTTAAAATATGTAGCGCCACTGCACAGGGAGCCAGGCGGAGAGAGGGCAGTTAAGCGATGCAGCTCGGGCGACTTCGTTGTGTGAAACGAAGTTCGTTGTGGGAAGCAAGACCTGAAGTTCGTTGTGCGCAGCGTTCGCTGTGCGAGGCGTCCGTTATGCGAGGCACCACTGTATTTTGCCTAATTGCATATGGTAACCCTTGTATTAAAGCAGGGATCTCAAAGTCCCTCCTTGAGGGCCGCAACCCAGTCGGGTTTTCAGGATTTCCCCAATGAATATGCATTGAAAGCAGTGCATGCACATAGATCTCATGCATATTCATTGGGGAAATCCTGAAAACCCGACTGGATTGCGGCCCTCAAGGAGGGACTTTGAGATCCCTGTATTAAAGGGTAAAGGGGATGGGCTTTATATACCACTTTTCTGTGTGGTTTTCATAATCAAAGCAGTTTACATATTTTAAACAGGTAAGTTAAGTGACTTGCCAAGAGTCACAAAGAGCTGCAGTGTGAATCAATCTCACAAGCTCAGGATGCTGAGGCAACTGCTCTAATCACTAGGCCACTCCTCCGCTCAGAGGGGGTGTTTATGGGTGGATAATGGGCATTCCTACATTATCCAGATAAGTCATTAGTATTAGCATGTGCTAACTGAATAGCACAGAGCTAATGCAGGAGCACTTAACATCTCCATATTAGGAGATGGTAAATCCCTCCCCCCCCCATATTAAATTTTGTATATAAATTGTATTGCACTTTTTGTTGGCATTAAAAACTAAATAAAGTTAAAAAATTTTTTTTTTGCAAGCTCTTCATGCCTATGAGAACATTAGCACAAGACCTGCAAAAAAAAAAAAAAATTACCCCCCCTCAAAAGGCCTTGAAAGGTTCTGTATTTAAATCTGGGATTGGTGCATGGGAAAGTCACTTGTTAGAATGCACTAAAGGCTCCTTTTACGAAGCTGCATTAGCGGTTTTAGCGCACGCAGCTTTTTAGCATGCGCTAAACCTGCACTACGTAGCTAGAACTATGCTGGCGTTAGCGTCTACTGCGACGGCAGTTTAGCGCGCGCTATTATGCGCATTAAACTGCTAACGCGGCTTTGTAAAAGGAGCCTAAGCCCAGGTTTTACATACTTTAGTAAAAGGGTTCCATGATAAATATACTACATATGGTGCAGGACTAAAAAACGTGGAGTAAAATGTCACATACAAAAATTTATATCAAATGACAAAGTTCATAGCATACTTGTTTTCAACAGATAATTATTTTCAAAAAATCTTCAGTCAGTATTTAAATGGTAGTGGAAAAACCTCAGACACTCAAGCTTAAGTCCACTTGTTCAGTTTAATAACTATAAAGAACTGCTTAATATGAGTTGACAATAATCATTGGTTAAAAACCACCATTGGGTACCGTTGAGTCCTACCACCTGTCTGGAACCAGCAGCTCTTCTGGAGATCCAGATGTTTGCTACTATCCTATCTGTAAACAAATGAAAGAAAGCAAAACCCTAACCTCCCTGGATAAATGCAGGCTAAAGTCAGTATCCTCTTAGGCTAAGACCATGTATTTCTAACTAAATGTACAAAAGAACAGATAATTCTTTAATTCCTAAACTGATCCTCCCAAGAAGACTAAAAAAATGTTTCTGATATCAAATTTGCTCACAGAGTTTCAGCACACACATTCATATATTTTCTGAGCCACCTCAGCTTTATCTTTATATCCAAGAATTTTGATTCAGAAATAATGAAACTCTTCAGTAATTACCTCACAGTCTCACACAGAGCCTGCTAGTATATCAGTCAGGAATACTGACTGGAAGCAGCTCTGCACCACAGAACGTCTTAAAATTCTAAGACATGAGATCACTCTTAAGGCTTTAGACCTTCAGTTCTTAAAAGAAATTTAGCTTTCAAAAATAGTCTTGGATTCTCCAAGATTCATACAACTGTATACTGGTTAAGACCTTAGCAGATTCTTAATCTGAAAATACTGCAGGAATGCACTCCAGCAGTGCAGCAGAAAAACAGTTGAATATTAAATTAAATACAAAACATTTGCTTTAAACACTCATACTATTAGGCAATCTGAGTTGAATCAATGGTCTTACACAGTGAAGGGATTAAAACTCTCTATTTCCCAGTACTTAATACTTCTTTTTAGTAACAGGAGTCACAAAAATCCAGTTTAAATTTTGAAACACATTTTAAAAGTTCTTATCAGTTTTCCTTTGAAATATAACTCCAAACCTAATTTAGAAATCTCAATAAATCATGAGAAACAGCAGGTATCAGATAAGTTCTTAACTCACAATGCACATAAACTCATCTGTATCCTCCTTCACAACCTTCTCATTATACACCTCATCTCAACAACCCATAAGTAGGTTTAATTTGCAGCGTTTCTCATGAAATTGAACATTTATAGGAAATTTCAAAAATATTCACTCCTTCTATATCACACACACTGCAGAGCTGACATGCAAATTTTCACTTGGCAGCTACACACCATTTCCTCACCAACTACTTGTGCTTCCTTAATCTCTCTGCTCTCCTCTAGCTCAGAATAACAGTCCTGGGGCTTTTAATGAGACAGCTGCTATTAAATGCAGCTTCCCCGAAGCTTCCTGCTCAGACTCTCTGTCTCTTATCTTTTTAATTTCCCTGTAGCTCCCAGGCTCTGTGCATGGGCACAGCCTCTGAGCAACTAGCATTTCCCTCCTGCCTCTTCCCTGTATTTTATATATGTATTATTATACATATATAAAATACAAAATCATATATAAAATACATATATAAAATACATACATAAAATACATATATAAAATATATAAATAAAATACAAAATCATTACATCCATAGATACAAATCAAAAATAGGAATTAAATATCCAAGGAGTTGCACAAGAAATGTTTTTCCAAAATCCTCAGTTCTCGTCAGGGGTTCCAAAAGAGCTTTCCTCTATAGTCACATGCCTACAGTAATTTACGTCAGCAGAGCTCACTCTTAAAGGTAGAGATCAGTCAATTATGACATCAATAGGCCATACCACTACTTACTCTCAATAGGTACCACCTCTTGTTTTTCACAACCTAGCATTCCCAAGAAGCTGCTTATATTCTCTCTCTCTTTGTGATACTTGGTATTTTAAAATGCATTATATGACATGCATTGATAAGAAATGGTTTATATCTTTATTTATATTGTTTTTGTTATAACAATACAGAAAATTTTCTTTCAGTTGTAAGTTGCGTAAAGCAAGCTCTATGGATTGATTTAGGCAGGTGTAACTGTAATAGTACACAGAGTTGTTGATTGAAATTATCTTCACTTTCCATGTATTCATTTTGATATACTGAACAGATGTGGCAAAAGCAGAACCTTCTAAATGTTCAGTTCTTAAGCCGGTATTCCAATCATGTGTTCAGATACTTGAGGGACCTTCTTTTAATTAAAAGATATTTGTGTTCAGAGAATAAGAGATAACCATAATTGGATTCCTGAAACTGCTTTCTGTTTAACTAGAGCTAATGAAATGGAACTGGCATGTTCATTTTTTCTCAAAGTAAAATACTCAGCTTATGTCTTAGCAGCAATAAACCTAAAATTCTTTGTTTCTTTTTGTGCTCCAGACTAGAGGTTTACTAAGTAGATAAGCATTTAGCAGAAGCAAAGTTAATTATATAGTTCACCGAATAAGCAATATTTCCTCGCACGTATTTATTTGTGGGGATTTATTAACCACCTTTTCATGAAGAGATTCACCCAAAGCAGATTACAATACAATGAATAGTAATCAGGTACATAAGACCAATCATACTGGGTCAGAACATGACATAGCACTTTATTTTTATCCCATAAAACATTGCAACGGGTAAAAAAAAACGCAAGAAACTATACAGACATAGTGAATTACAAAATCATATAACCAAAAAATAATAAATCATAGCAACCAACTATCATCCCATCACAAGAAACTTTTGAACCAAATAAATCTTCAATAACTTTCTGAAATTGTAAATAAGAAACAAAGTTAAGTATTAATGATGAAATTCTGGCTCCCAGCAGGCCTCAGATGTGTTTTATAAACACAACCTTTGGATGAAAGAAATGTGAAAAAACAAAACAAATTATGCAAATTTGCTGAAATTATGCAAATATGCAAATTATGCAAATATGCTGAAATTTTTTTTTTTAAAAAAAGATCCATTAAATAATTTGGTAACAAACCATACAGCACTTTATAACAGAAACAAGCAAATGTAAAGATGACCCGCACTTCCACTGGGAGCCAACGTAATTCACAAAAGTAAAACGTTACATGGTCAGTGCTACTCAAATTGAAAATCACACGTACTGCTGTATTCTGAATCAAAGCAAGCCTTCTGAAATGCTTCTTACAGCCTGCAAAATAACTATGGGCTCCAATTACGAAGCCGCGTTAGCGCACGCACCTTTTTAGTACGCCCTAACCCCAGCGCTAGCCGAAAAACGGCCGCTTGCTCAGCAGCTAGCGCGGCCGGCAAATTAGCGTGCGCTATTATGCGCATTAAACCGCTAACGTGGTTTCGTAAAAGGAGCCCAATATTATAGTTGTCAAGTACAGTCAGTACTAATGACTGTACAAGGAGTTGAAAAACAAATTTATCCAAATACAATTTCCATAAAATTTAAAAAAAACGTTTACAAACCACAACATTTACTTGATTCTCCATCGTTAAAGTTCAGTTTAGACCCACTACCAAGAGTTTTAACTTAGGTTGTATAGCATATACCATGCCATTCAAATGGAGGCAATCCTGGGTAAGCTTAGTTGTAATTGCAAAAAAAAAATTAGTTTTTGAGCATTCAATTTTAACTTGAAAGATATCATACAATCTTCTATAGCTGACAGTGCAATACAACTATTATTAAACATGAGCATTATACATAACATACTTAAAATACACAAAATTAATGCATTACCAATCCTTTTCTCCCTCCCTTCCTCACATAACTATTACACTGCATATGCATATATTATTGCAATATTATATATAAATACCTTTAGCAATCCCAAATACCTTTCCCTCCCCCCACTCCACCTCCCCTGGATGTATAAGGAATCTGTAAAAAGGGTATTCCAGCTGAAGTATTAAACCTGCCACAGAAATTAACCATCTGTTCCTCAAGGATAGATCAAAGAATTGTGGCCGTTGAAGATGACAACTTTCTAAGAGCAGCAGATAGGAAAACATTAAAGAGACTGAAGAAAGAATTGGAGGCAGCGGATAATTATTCTAGGAAAAATAATTTTCATATTTTAGGGACTCCAGAAGGGGTGGAAGGAAATAATATTAATAAGTTCCTGGAAGAATTTTTACCTGGAGCATTGTCTCTTACTTTTTCCTCCCCCTTTGAAATTGAAAGGGCCCACCATTTGCCTACCTTCAGATCCACCAAACAGGTAAGACCCAGATCTATAATAGTCAGACTGCTAAGGCATCAGCAATCGCTGCAAATTCTAACAGCATCTAAACAAATAAGACCTCTTAAATAGAGTGATGAACCTTGAGGGACACCACAAGGATTGCTCCAGGTTATAAGAAAGAACACCACTTGATAATACCTGATAAGACTTGGCATTCAAAAAATTCTGAAACCATTGGTCGGTGTACCCGAAAATAACTATAGATTCAAGGCATCCTAGCAATATCTTCTGGTCTACCAGATCAAATGTGCTGCTCAGTTCGAAGTGCAAAAATAGGGCATTCTGATCCTTACTAAAAAAAAGACCATGTAAATAATTCAATAATGATGCCAGGACTGTTTCAGTTCTATACATAGGTCTAAAACCTGACTGAGAAAAATGCAGTAAATTGAACCGCTCCAGGTACTCCAGCAATTGAACATATATAACACTCTCCATCAATTTAAGGAAAAACAGTATTGAAGCAACAGGCCTATAGATACCAAACCAACAGGTTCCTTACGATCCTTTATAATAGGGGTGATAGAAATATGTCCATGATCCACAGGAAACTAACATTGCTCATAACCAATTAAAACAATTTCCTCAGAGTAAAAAATAGTACTTGTTTCAAATATTTTTGGGGAACAAGAGTCCAAATAACATGATAAATGTACATATTTCAAATAAACAGAGGCCAATTGAAAGAAGTGAATTGAGTCCAAGTTAAATCTGCGTAACAAAATTTGATTGAAGAATGAGGTCAACATTCTGTTGTGACCTGAAAAGAAGATCTTAAATCCAGTATATTTGAAAGAAAAAACTGGGCTAAAGCATCAGAAATAGGTGGAGCCTCACAAGATAATCATTTATAATTATCTACATCTGTCAGTTTATTAACCAAATTCCAATCTTACCTACCACAGCAGAGTAGTAGTATCTCCCCCTATGATTTCCCCCCCGTGAGCTCCGCTCAGTTGGTAGGTCCCTCCTATCTGTGCCCTTCTCTTCAACTGCCAACTGCAGACTCCGCCCCTTCTGCCTTGCTGCACCATATGCTTGGAACAAGCTGCCCGAATCCCTACGGCGGGCTCCGTCTCAGGCAGTTTCAAGTCCCAGTTAAAAGCCCACCTCTTCGAGAGTGCTTTTGACTCCTAACTCCTCTCATCTTGGGTTCCGCATCTCCAATCTTATATGTCGTGTCTGTCTGTCTAAGTTAGATTGTAAGCTCTTCCAAGCAGGGACCATCTATATCTGTCAAAATATACAGCATTGCATGCACCTTTCAGTGCTATGTAAGTGATAAGTAGTGGTACTTTTGTCCTTTAAACACCTTTTGTATTCCAGTACGTTCTCTCTTTACAGCTCTTTACGTTCCGCCCATCCCGTTTTATGCCATAAACGTTCCAAATGGTGAACCATTCTCTTCAAAAACAAAAGATCCGAGTCAAACCAAGGATCTGATTTACGGTGTTTTTCATTTGCAAACTCTTGGGGGCAATTTTATATAAACTATTAGTACTTAAAAACAATGGGCCATTTAGCCCCAGTGGTCAACACAGGTCAACATTCCCTGGCTTAGGTGTAAGGTTCGATGCTGTAGATGCAAAACTAACCTGTTTGGAGACATTGCCCCCGCGAGCAACTTATCATCCATACAGGCTGCTGGCACATTTAGGCCTCTTTTTACAAAGCCACGGTTATGGTTGCTGCTCCGGGAATTGCTCCGACATCCAGAGGGATTTAATGGGCATCGGAGCGTTTGTCACACAGCAGCCACTACCATGACTTTCTGAAGGGGGGGGAGGTGTGTGTTAGTCTTTTAAAATGTTCAGCATTACCCTTGTGATGGGTAGCTTGGCAACACATAGCTAGTGCCTGGACTGGACATAAGATTTCAACAAGATATGGAACAGAGCTTCTACTATGTATGAAATATTTTCTGAATCCTGATAATGTGATGGATCAGAAGATTTGAAAATTACCATATACTGTAGAGTAGAATGATTTTCGGCCTCTCACATCCGGAGGTTAACAGCGTTATACTGTTATTTATTACTTTTTATAACCAGAGTTAAATTAAAGCAGTGCACCATAAATAATAATTTCATACAATTTAATCTAATTCTAAGTTTTTTTCTTTATTTATTTATAAGATTTTACATTATTATCAAGCATAACTTGTACAGAAAGTATACCGTATTTTCGCGGATATAACGCGCGCGTTATACGTGATTTTACGTACCGCGCATACCCCTCGCGCGTTATATGACTGAGCGCGGTATACAAAAGTTTTTAAACATAGTTCCCACCCCGCCCGACGCCCGATTCACCCCCCCAGCAGGACTGCTCGCACCCCCACCCCGAACGACCGCTCGCACGCGCTCCCACCCGCACCCGCATCCACGATCGGAGCAAGAGGGAGCCCAAGCCCTCTTGCCCGGCCGACTCCCCGACGTCCGATACATCCCCCCCCCCCGGCAGGACCACTCGCACCCTCACCCCGAAGGACCGCCGACTCCCCAACAATATCGGGCCAGGAGGGAGCCCAAACCCTCCTGGCCACGGCGACCCCCTAACCCCACCCCGCACTACATTACGGGCAGGAGGGATCCCAGGCCCTCCTGCCCTCGACGCAAACCCCCCTCCCTCCAACGACCGCCCCCCCCCCCAAGAACCTCCGCCCGTCCCCCAGCCGACCCGCGACCCCCCTGGCCGACCCCCACGACACCCCCACCCGCCTTCCCCGTACCTTTGTGTAGTTGGGCCAGAAGGGAGCCCAAACCCTCCTGGCCACGGCGACCCCCTAACCCCACCCCGCACTACATTACGGGCAGGAGGGATCCCAGGCCCCCCTGCCCTCGACGCAAACCCCCCTCCCCCCCAGCCGACCCGCGACCCCCCTGGCCGACCCCCACGACCCCCCCACCCCCCTTCCCCGTACCTTTGGAAGTTGGCCGGACAGACGGGAGCCAAACCCGCCTGTCCGGCAGGCAGCCAACAAAGGAATGAGGCAGGATTGGCCCATCCGTCCTAAAGCTCCGCCTACTGGTGGGGCCTAAGGCGCGTGGGCCAATCAGAATAGGCCCTGGAGCCTTAGGTCCCACCTGGGGGCGCGGCCTGAGGCACATGGGCCAAACCCGACCATGTGTCTCAGGCCGCGCCCCCAGGTGGGACCTAAGGCTCCAGGGCCTATTCTGATTGGCCCACGCGCCTTAGGCCCCACCAGTAGGCGGAGCTTTAGGACGGATGGGCCAATCCGGCCTCATTCCTTCGTTGGCTGCCTGCCGGACAGGCGGGTTTGGCTCCCGTCTGTCCAGCCAACTTCCAAAGGTACGGGGAAGGGGGGTGGGGGGGTCGGCCAGGGGGGTCGCGGGTCGGCTGGGGGGGGGGGGGGTTTGCGTCGAGGGCAGGAGGGCCTGGGATCCCTCCTGCCCGTAATGTAGTGCGGGGTGGGGTTAGGGGGTCGCCGTGGCCAGGAGGGTTTGGGCTCCCTTCTGGCCCAACTACACAAAGGTACGGGGAAGGCGGGTGGGGGTGTCGTGGGGGTCGGCCAGGGGGGTCGCGGGTCGGCTGGGGGACGGGCGGAGGTTCTTGGGGGGGGGGCGGTCGTTGGGGGGAGGGGGTTTGCGTCGAGGGCAGGAGGGCCTGGGATCCCTCCTGCCCGTAATGTAGTGCGGGGTGGGGTTAGGGGGTCGCCGTGGCCAGGAGGGTTTGGGCTCCCTTCTGGCCCAACTACACAAAGGTACGGGGAAGGCGGGTGGGGGTGTCGTGGGGGTCGGCCAGGGGGGTCGCGGGTCGGCTGGGGGACGGGCGGAGGTTCTTGGGGGGGGGCGGTCGTTGGGGGGAGGGGGTTTGCGTCGAGGGCAGGAGGGCCTGGGATCCCTCCTGCCCGTAATGTAGTGCGGGGTGGGGTTAGGGGGTTGCCGTGGCCAGGAGGGTTTGGGCTCCCTCCTGGCCCGATATTGTTGGGGAGTCGGCGGTCCTTCGGGGTGAGGGTGCGAGTGGTCCTGCCGGGGGGGGGGGATGTATCGGACGTCGGGGGGGGGCATCAGGCTTTCAGGATGGGGACAGACCTTCAAGGGGGGACAGGACTTCAAGGGAGGACAGTGCACGGAAGTCAGGGGGGGGTGAACGGAGAGTCGGGTAGCATGCGCGTTATATGCCTGAGCGCGGTATAGAAAAGTTTTTGTACATATCATCGTGATTTCTGCGCGCTATACCCCTGTGCGCGTTTTACAATGGTGCGCGTTATATCCGCGAAAATACGGTAATCAAGAAAATATAACATTTAGGTTGACTTCCAATCCTAATAATGGATCAAAGTATAAAGGAAAAAAGAAAACATTCCTTATCTTAATCACACACTAGTCCTCAATTGGGATCCAAGGTTAACGAAAAGAGTCTCTAGGGAGACTCAGAAGAGAAGAAAGGAATTCCTAATGTTGAAGCCAGGTGTGACTCAGATTGGAGCTTTTTTCTTTCTTAGATATCCATGTAAATGTGTCATCAGATATCGATCTTTTAAATATGTTTTTGTAGAACCAGCTCATTTGATTGCTTTTCTTTCTCTGAAACGTCTTGAGTGTGGAATACCAACTGTACCTAAGTGATCATTAGCTCTGCATCAGCACAGATTCAGTAATTTTCTTTCTAAAAATTTTTTCTTCAATTTAATTACTCTTTTCGTTAATTCTAAGTTTTTATATTCTGCTTCTCCCACAGTGGTCCAGAGTGGTTTATGATGATAAAAAGTGTTTATAATTATATTTATTACGTCCATGATATATCATCTTCCTGAGTTGCCACTGGAGCGGTTAGGACAAAAAGTGGACAAATTAACTTAACATTATAATAAAATACATTAAATTCAAAACATAATTAACATGTCCATTATAGTCTATGGACGCGTTAGCGTTTAGCGTGCGCTCAAACGGTCAGCGTGCCTTAGCAAAAGGGCCCCTATAATTGTTAGAATTTAAAAAAAAAAAAAAAAAATCATTGAAACAAAAATGTTTTAACGATGGTGAAATCGCAAATAAGTAACGCTTTCCCTTATTTCAACTGCACTGTCTGACGGGAAAATGGGGATCCTTTTACTAAACTGCGGTAAGCGCTAATACATGATTACCGCAAGTTAAAATGCACCGCTGTGGTATGCACACAGGCATTTTGATGTAATTTGTTCACGTGCATGCTCTACCCGCAGGCTGAAAAATAAAATGTACTTTTTAGCCCTGCAGGCATGTTCGGGGATGGAGAGCAGCCATGGCTATGTAAATTAGTTGGCGCATGACTGATTAGAGCGTGAGCTTTTACTGCCTACAAAATAGGTGTCAGTAAGTGCTCACAAGGGAAAATTAGGCCATTATTTCAGAAAGAAGAAAATCGGTTATGTAGTGGCAGTGCGAAAAGTGGCCTTAGCACCCAGGACAGACCCACATAGGGGATAGAGCTGTCCACTTTTTGGGGCTGCTTAGTAAAAGGGCTCTGAGGTCAACCTACGTTTTCAAGGTACAGTATATTACTAGGACAAGGGAATGCTAAAGAGAAATTCCATTATGATTCAATGTAATAGTGTAAAAACAAAACTGTCATAAAAGCGAAGAACTTTTATCAAGCCGCATTAGTTTTTTTTTTATCGCCAGCCACTGCAGTGAAAACTCCAACTCTCAAAGGAATTCTATGAGCTTTAGAGCTTGTACCGTAGCAGTAGGCGATAAAAAAAAATCCTTAACGGGACTTGATAAAAGAGGGCCTAAGAAAAAACAATAAAACATAAAAATAAAAATTTTTAAAATATACAATCGGTATTCAGCTGAAAGCGACTGGCTAAATCAGCCATGAATATTTAATGCTAGGCCATGTCTGGGCACTGGAACGGAATATCTGGGGTTGTCTGGACATATTCTGGCTGCCAGCGGTTATGCAGGACCCATTGATATTCAAGCAGGATCTACATAAGACACTTATGTGGGTCCTGGCTGAATATGTTATATTATATTATGTTAATCAGGTTTTCTATTCCACCTTTACCTATTCAGTTCAAGGTCTGATTACATTGTAAGAGGTTGGGTGAGTTACCTAGGAAGTTACAATGAACAGTTTGACACAGACATTCAATAGAGGAGGCCATCGTTGGTTCGTTATGGCCAGGAATTGCTTTAGATAATTTAGAAATGGGCTTTTACAGTTGCCATTTCAATTACTTCAGGGTTGGCTCTCTGCCTTGGTACTTTTAAAAGTTTTCTGAACCTGAAATAATGTTCATAAGATCATAGAATAAGTGGTAGTTGGTTCCAGCATTTTGCTAATTGATATTGGATGGATAAGGTAATTTGATCGATAGGCAACAGAGGGTGGTGATGAATTAATTTGGTGGAACGGAAGTGAGTAGTGGAGTGCTTAAGGCAGGGGTGTCCAATGTCAGTCCTCGAGGGCCGCAATCCAGTCGGGTTTTCAGGATTTCCCCAATGAATATGCATGAGATCTATTAGCATACAATGAAAGCAGTGCATGCAAATAGACCTCATGTATATTCATTGGGGAAATCCTGAAAATCCGACTGGACTGCGGCCCTCGAGGACCGACATTGGACACCCCTGGCCTAAGGGGTCAGTACTGAGGCCGATTCTGTTTGATACATTTGTAAGAGACATTGCTGAAGGGTTAAAAGGAAAAGTTTGCCTTTTTGCGGATGACACGAAGATAGCCAATAGATTGCATACCCTGGAAGGAGTAGAAACTATGAGAAGAGATCTCCATAAATTAGAAGAATGGTCAAAGGTCTAGCAGTTGAAATTTAATGTGAAGAAATGCAGAGTGACGAATATCAGCCAGGACCAATATGAAGTGGATATCAGCACCCTCCATTACAATCGTCTCCCGCCCCTCTTTTACAAAAAAGATTCAGGCTCTCTCCTGGTCCCTTAACCATAGAACCCTCAACCATAGGAGCCCCCCCCCACCCATCTACCCAGCTTCCACTTGTCCTGATAGGCCCCCTCTCTGGACCTACCTTACACTCCTTGGTGATCTAATGGGCAATCTAAGTGAGGTGATTTCCTGATATAATCCACAGACTGTTCTACAGCTCTTGAGAAAATATTTATAATATTTATTGCCATCCATGAGGATATATTTCATTTTTAATGTTGATAATTTCCTACATTCTGGAAGTCTCAAAAGTAGCTGATTACCTTGTTTCTAGAGGTAGTTTGGCCTACCCAAGCTTACAGAAGATTATTCTTCAAGTTAACCTCTGGGTATTGACCACTGGACCAATTTTTCTCTTATTTTCATATAAGGGCCTGCAAAAACCTGAAGGAACGGTAGTTTAGATCAGTGTTTCTCAGCTTCTTCAAGCCAAGTACCCTCTAAGTCTAACAAATATCAACCGAGTACCCCAGCCCAAGCCCTGCCCCAGACCTACCCAAGCTCCACCCCAGTCCTTACCCCCATAATAATAGTACTAATTGTAATGTAATTTCTTTCATTTATTTTTCATATACATGCAATATAATTTTATTAACAATACATAATGGTAACCACAAAATTAAAAAAATATAAAGCACACTGTATGCAGAGAAAATGTTAATTATCATTTATATTCGTTTTTTTTCAAAGGCAGATGACTTTAAAATATGCAATGTCACCTCAGGAACAGCTATAAAAAATAGACAAATATAGTGCAAAATATAGACAGCAGATATGAATTCTGCAGATATGAAACTGACACATTTCGATCACTAAATTGAAAATAAAATAATTATCTCTACTTTTGTTGTCTGGTGATTTTATTAATCTCTGGTTGCACTTCCTTCTGATTGTGCATCCAACATTTCTTTCTTTCTGCCTCCAGCATGCTTCCTCTCCTTTGGATCTCATTCCCTTCCCCAATCAACATCTCTGTCCTAATTCCCTTCCCCAATCAACATCTCTCTCTGTCGTCCATGAGTCCAACTTTTCTTCCTCTCTCCTCCATCCCCATTGGCAACATGTCTCCCTCTCTCACTCCACTACAAGTGGCTCGCATACCCCTAGGTTTAGGGGGTGAAGAACTTATATGCACAGCAGAAGAGCAGGATTTGGGTGTGATTGTATATGATGATCTTAAGGTGGCCAAAGATGTTGAAAAGGTGATGAGGAAAGTTAGAAGGATGCTATGGTGCATAAGAAGAGGTATGGCCAGTAGGAAAAAGGAGGTATTAATGCCCCTGTATAAGACACTGGAGAGACCTCATTTAGAATATTGTGTACAATTCTGGAGAACAGACTTTCAAAAAGATATAAAAAGGATAGAGTTGGTCCAGAGGAAGGCTACTAAAATGGTCTTCGTCATAAGGCGTATGGGGACAGACTTAAAGATCGCAATATATATATACTTTGGAGGAAAGGCGGGAGAGGGGAGATATGATAGAGACATTTAAATACCTACATGGTGTAAATGCGTATGAGTCAAGTCTCTTTCATTTGGAAGGAAGCTCTGGAATGAGAGGGCATAAGATGACGTTAAGAGGCGATAGGCTCAGGAGTAATCTAAGGCAATACTTTTTTACAGGAAAGGTGGTAGATGCGTGGCACAGTCTCCCGGAAGAGATGGTGGAGACAGAGACTGTGTCTGAATTCAAGAAATCATGGGACAGGCACGTGGGATCTCTTAGGGAGAGGAGGAAATAGTGGATGCTGCGGATGGGCAGACTGGATGGGCCATTTGACCTTAGTTCTGGAGCTTAATGATATTTTAAAGATGGTTTTTCTTGTTTTTCCCCCCTTATTCCTTAATACTTTGATGGTGGTGGTGGTTGTTATTTTTCTGTTTTGTTTTGTTGTGCTTTGGATGAGGTCTTATTTAAAGGAATATCTTTGCACTCCTCTCCCCTTGACATCAGCTGCGTTTATGTAATTTTGTTTTTCACTTTTGGTGGACTATATTTGCTTATTTTTGCCTAGTTTAATGTAAATTTATTGATGTTCAATGGGGGTGGGAGGGGGGGAAAGAAAGAGAATTGATCCAGATACATCTCCAGTAGTGAACCAAAACCATGTTCTCCTGTGTACAGTATATCTAAGTTCTAAATTGTAATAAGAATCAGTCCTTATGCAAACAGCTTTTTGTTGTATTTGGTTTCCATGTGCAGAATTATGACTCTTCCTCTTCCCACATTAGGTTGTTTAGTGTAATATTGGAGCAATTTACCAAAGAACCAGAAGGAAGCGATCACTCCGGTGGCAAATCTGGTGGTTTTGATGTCAAAGCTCTGAGAGCATTCCGAGTACTGCGTCCTCTTCGATTAGTATCAGGCGTGCCCAGTAAGTTCACTTTTTAAAAAAATCATTGGTAGGAACAGTTAGGGGGGGGGGAGGGGTCAATATACTGAACTGTGCTGATATTTTTCAAACATTAACGCACATTGCACCAGTTCACACTCAATGATGGCACTTCATGGAACTTGATGTGCCTTACGGTTCATAGACAACGGCGCGAAAGACAAAAGCACGCGCCGACAATTGAGCGCAGCGTGGAGGCGCGCGCCGCACAAAATTACAGTTTTTAGGGGCTCCGACGGGGGGGGTTTTGTTGGGGAACCCCCCCCCAGTTTACTTAATAGACATCGCGCCGGCGTTATGGGGGGTTTGGGGGTTGTAACCCTCCACATTTTACTGTAAACTGAACTTTTTCCCTAAAAACTGGGAAAAGTTCAGTTTTCAGTAAAATGTGGGGGGTTACAACCCCCCACACCCCCCACAATGCCCCCACAATGCGGCGCGATGTCTATTAAGTAAAGTGGGGGGGTTCCCTCCCCACGTCCCCCCCGTCGGAGCCCTAAAAACAGTAATTTAGAGCGGCGCACGCCTCCGCGCTGTGCTCAATTGTCTGGGCGTGCCTTTGTCCCGGCGCGCTTTTGACCTGATATCGTGCCTTACAGCTAAGTACGAACTAGCTGCTGCTGATAGAATGGGTTCCCTTTCTAAAACCCAAACTATTTGGGTGCCATTTTCCAGATTTTGCTCCTGAGTAACTTCCCTCTGCTTTTCACATGACACTTTATGATAATTACTAAAAATAAAATCAAGATAGCTGTATGGTCACCCATTATATCTTTTTCTGCTGGTTTTTGGCATTTATTT
Organism: Geotrypetes seraphini; assembly: GCF_902459505.1. Lineage (NCBI taxonomy): Eukaryota > Metazoa > Chordata > Amphibia > Gymnophiona > Dermophiidae > Geotrypetes > Geotrypetes seraphini. The sequence continues at coordinate 13,249,522 of NC_047100.1, forward strand.
TGTTATATTTCTTTATTTAATGGTAATGTGCTATCTGTAGCCTGGAATCTCTGTAGACGGATTGTACCTTGAACATTACCTTTGTTACTATGGTTGCTATGTTTTCTCTGTGTTTTTGTATTTTACAAAAGTCAATAAATAGTTTTGAACTTTAAAAAAAAAAGGCACTTCTATTTGCACTGAGTGTTTCTAATGTGTGTCAAGTTTACAAGAACTCTAAAACAAAAACTTAAGTTAATAGCAGGGTTTAAAAACTACGCTCATTGCCCTTGGTACATATATATTTATTTAAAAATTTTCTTCCCCGCTTGACACCTAAGCGGGTTACAGTAGAAAACAAACATATTCATGGCATACTCGAACGTCTTACAACATATAGCATCTTATCCAGATTTTCATATAATATGTATATCCTATCCTGTTCTTCCATAGATAATAGCTAAAACTAGCGTAATACTTCCACATACTGTATACTCGCTAAAACTATCAAATGCTAATAAAACTGTTCGCCCTTAATGAACCATTAAATATCATGTTATACAGAGCTAACAAAAAGCTTTTACATATAAAAGCATTTTCAATTGCTTTTTAAATGACATTTTCTCTCTGCATAGTCTTAAGCACCCTGGGAAAGTGTTCCACAAATGTGGACCAACCACCGAAACAGTTGTTGCTTGCGTCTTTCTATAGTGTGTTTCACCTAATACATCAGTTAATAACCTCATTGCAGATTGTGATCTCAGATTTCTAGTAGGCGTATACTGCTTCAAAAGCTGTCTTAGATACAAGAGTCTCCCCATAAATTACCTGATGAACTGGACCATTCGGGTCTTTATCTGCTGTCATCTACTATGTTATTGTCAAAATTTTGTGTTCAATCCTCCTTTGAATTGATAACCAATGTGAACTCTTCAATGCTGGCGTAATGTGATCATTCCAGGCAACCCCTGTGATCGCACGGGCAGCCGCATTTTGTACTACCTGTAATTCTTTCATTCTGCATTTTGCAATGCCCACCAGCAATCAAGCCTACACTGAATTACAGTCCGAAAATAGAAACATCATGCTTGTGAAAGCTTAGAGGAGCTGATATTCAGAGGTGCAATATAAAGTTAATGGGGCTGGCTGAATGTGGCCTGTTATGTGTAGTGGGATATTTTTATCTGGTTATTCAAAGCATGCCATGTCAGCGGTCAACGTAACTGGCTAGAGGAGGATTATAGTTACTACCGACACAAAGTTGAAACCTCTTTTCCTGCCGTGCCTTCAATTCCTTCAAATTTTAAATAGAATTGGGATGTCTGCCTAAGAGAGATCCATTTGCAAGGGCAAAATTTAAAATATAAGCAGGACAATTCTAGAAATTAGTGCTTCAGTCTAGACACCCCAGTGTGCTTTGCTTAGTGCCAATTCTATGACGGCATCGACACCAAGATTCTGTTATAGAATACTAGCGTAAGATGGCATTGGAAAACCCATGTTTTAGGTATGTCCTCTTTTGGCATGTCAAGCACAGATTAAGTTGGCTCACCTAGGTGTGCCCAGTGATATGCAGTGAGCCATGATCCGCCGGGTGGAGGGGGGTGCCGGCAGGGAAGACGCAGTCAATGCTATGATGCCATGTACATGTGTGATGTCATCACATCAAAATCCGTACATGTGCGAAGGCTCTCCAGATGAGTCATGATCCGCCGGGGGGGGGTGCCGGCAGGGAAGAAGCGGTCAACGCTATGATGCCTAGTTGTGCGAAGGCTCTCCAGATGAGCCATGATCCGCTGGGGGGGGGGTTGTCGGCAGGGAAGACGCGGTCAACACTATGATGCCATGTGCATATGTGATGTCATTACATCAACGTCCGTACATGTGCGAAGGCTCTCCAGATGAGCCATGATCCGCCGGGGGGTGCCGGCAGGGAAGATGCGGTCAACGCTATGATGCCATGTGCATGTGTGATGTCATCACATCAACATCTGTACATGTGCAAAGGCTCTCCAGATGAGCCATGATCCGCCGGAGGGGTGCCGGCAGGGAAGATGCGGTCAACGCTATGATGCCATGTGCATGTGTGATGTCATCACATCAACATCTGTACATGTGCAAAGGCTCTCCAGATGAGCCATGATCCGTCAGGGGGGGGGATGCCAGCAGGGAAAACACGGTCAACGCTATGATGCCTAGTTGTGCGAAGGCTCTCCAGATGAGCCATGATCCGTCAGGGGGGGAAGGGGGGTGCCGGCAGGGAAGACGCGCAGAGAGAAGGAGAGGTGCAGGCACCGTCTGATTGCCTATGGGATGTGCCTCTTGCCATGAGAGGCACGTCCTGTAGGCAGTCAGCTAGCTCCTCTCCTCCTCCCCAGATTCAAGTGGCACACTTGAAATTTCAGGAGGTACGCTAGTGTTCCACGGCACACAGTTTGCGATACACTGGTCTAAGTGATGTGTACCTCAAAGCTTCGGTTTATAGAATTGCCCTGGAATTCTTTAGCCAATTAAATCTCAAAGTTCACTAGCTAAAGCATTTTGAATATGGTCCCTTAGTTTGTTTTTATGCTTTCCAATTTAATGGTTCCACTATGCTGCCAGTTAGAACACAGTCAGCATGAGATTTACTGTACGGCTACAACAGATGCATGAGAATATCTTTTCCCCTGTAGCTCTCATTCCATACCTTGAAAGGAGAATGTGAGTGGTGATAATATTATGTAACATAGTAAGAGTAAATGACAGCAGGTAAAAACCTGAATGGTCCATCCATTCTGCTTAAGAGTCACGCTCACTATCAATTCTTGATTAAACCAACAATGAATGTGATATAAAATACTTGATCATGGTCTTTCTGGGACATAGGCCATAGAAGTCTGCCTAGCACTGTCCTTATATTCCAGCTCTTGGAGTTGATGTCAAAGCCCACTCCAGCCTACGTGAATCTATCTTGTCATTTGCGGGATACAGACCTGGCACTGTCCTTGCAGTCCAGCAACTGAAGTTGCTGTCAAAGTCCTTTCCAGGCCATCCTAAACCAGACTGCCATATACAGGCCATGAGTTTGTCCGGTCACAGCTGAAACCTCTATCTGAGCTCAACTTGACACTCCACGCACATTCAGCCATTTAGGTTTTTGTTTTGTTTTGTTTTTTATGCTGTTCATTTCCTAATTAGAAATCCTCTGTGTTCATCCCACGCCATTTTGAATTCCGTCAAAGCAGCTCTTAAGTTTCGCATGGTGCAATAAATAGTTGTATGATATAGTATATAGAGAAAACTCTTTCTTGTCTAAATGATAAATCTGTATCTTTTACTTATCCACAGCTCAAACCTGCAGGTAGGGCCATTATGCAAAGGGTTTTAACTAGGCAGGAGATGCAAAACCCTACTGAAAGAGCCAACCACTAATATTCAGCAGAATTTAACTGGATAATGCACTAAATATCACTGCTAAACAGCCAACACCTAACTGGTTAGGTTAAGGGTGGGCTGAAGGCCAACTTAGCCAGTTAGCGTCAATATTCAGTCTGTTAACTGGATAAGTAAGGGGATTCAACATTATGCACCAAGTTAACTGGGCACTGGTCTGAATATTGGTTAGTGCCCGGATAATTCCAGGTCAGCACATGCCCCAGAATTGCAAGCCATTTGAGCTCGCTACAGGAAATGGCTTGCAAACTACTTAACGCCACAGGTTGAATAATCTCCCCCCCCCCCCCCTTCCCAGTTTTTAAGACAAATCACAATAGTGTGTCCTTTAGAGGTTGATAATGTTTTTGTTTTTTTTGTCTTTCAGGTTTACAAGTTGTCTTGAACTCCATTATAAAAGCCATGGTCCCCCTTCTTCACATTGCTCTTTTGGTGTTATTTGTGATTATAATCTATGCTATTATAGGACTGGAGCTCTTTATTGGAAAAATGCACAGATCTTGCTATTTCAGTGGTACAGGTAGGTAAAGGTATATTTAGTATCTCGGATAAAGAAAGCAGATTGTTGTGTAGGCAGTGAAGCTTTACAAAAATGCTCTCCATTCAATTTCATTATTGAGAGCGCATGGATGGAGGGTGTGTAATTTGTACATCCACCGCGGTTCTCTGGTCCATAACTCTTGTGCTAGGCTTCCTCCCCTTGGCATTCTTGGAATGTCTAATACAGAGAACCGTAATTCCTCAATGATGTGTTGTTTGTCAACCCAGTGTTGGTACGATGAGTGAGGTGATTAAATTTGCGGACGATACGAAGTTATTCAGAGTAGTGAAGACACAGGGGGATTGCGAAGGTCTGTAACGTAACATAATCAAGCTCGAGAAATGGGCATTGACATGGCAAAGTGTAAAGTGATACATGTCGATAACAAAAATCTCATGCACGAATACAGGATGTCCGGGGGGGTACTTGGAGAGACCTCCCAGGAAAGAGACTTGGGAGTTCTGATCGGCAAGTCGATGAAGCTGTCCGCGCAATGTGCGGCAGCGGCGAATAGGGTGAACAGAATGCTAGGAATGATAAAGAAGGGGATCACGAACAGATCGGAGAAGGTTATCATGCCGCTGTACTGGGCCATGGTGCGCCCTCACCTGGATTACTGCGTTCAGCACTGGTCGTCATACATGAAGAAGGACACAGTACTACTCGAAAGGGTCCAGAGAAGAGCAACTAACATGGTTAAGGGGCTGGAGGAGTTGCCATACAGTGAGAGATTGGAGAAACTGGGCCTCTTCTCCCTTGAAAAGAGGAGACTGAGAGGGGACATGATTGAAACATTCAAGGTACTGAAGGGAATAGACTTAGTAGATAAGGACAGGTTGTTCACCCTCTCCAAGGTAGGGAGAACGAGAGGGCACTCTCTAAAGTTGAAGGGATAGATTCCGTACAAACGTAAGGAAGTTCTTCTTCACCCAGAGAGTGGTAGAGAGCTGGAATGCTCTTCCGGAGGCTGTTATAGGGAAAACACCCTCCAGGGATTCAAGATAAAGTTAGACAAGTTCCTGCTGAACCAGAACATATGCAGGTGAGGCTGGACTCATTTAGAGCTGCCGCATGAGCGGACTGCTAGGCATGATGGACCACTGGTCTGATCCAGCAGCGGCAATTCTTATGTTCTTATGCTTTGTTTACATTAGTTCTAATTTTACTTAGATGCTCCCCAATCCATGTTTTAACACTTCTACTAGTGGTGTGTCCCACATACTGAAGAGACACGGACACACTATCACAAACACAGCTCCACAAGTGTTGCAATCGGAAGTCATATTTTCTGAGTTTTGGCTTACCCACTTAGCTATATTCAAATCTTGAAGGGTTGCACCGAATTGGCACATCTTGCAATATACAGAATGTTCATTCTCAAACTACCTTACTAAAGATGGACATTTCAGCATTGTATACGAATATCCAGCAACAGGCTGCAATTGATACTATCCAACAACATTTGAAAAAGTTGGAATTGTCCACAGCTTGGGTTAAGCTATTTGTCCAACTCGTTAGAGTAGCCCTCAATATGAATTACTTCCAATTTGGCCACAAGTTTTTCAAGCAAATAAAAGGAACGGCGTTGGGGGCCAAGATGGCTCCTCGATTGCTTGTTTTGAAGAGAAGTTTTTATATCCTTCAAATTTTTTGAGCGCTTTCTGTTCTGGAAGAGATACGATGACGATATCTTTGCCCTATGGGTGGGTACTCAATTTCAGCTGGAAGATATTTTTGAGTGGCTCAATAAATGTGACTTGAGCTTACAATTTTTATTTCAGACACACTACAAACAACTACCGTTCTTAGATGTTTTGATCACTCTTGAAAATGGCAGGTTTACCATTACCATCTATAGAAAAAGCACAGACAGAAATAACTTGTTGAGATACGACAGTTTTCATCCACATCATCTAAGGAATAATTTTCCAACTGGTCAGGCTTAAACGATTGTGCTCTTCCACGGGAGATTTTGTTTCTAAAACCGAAGATAAGAAGACAAAATTTCCACAGTAGAGAGAGGATACCCTGGACCAGTAATTAATGCTGTTACATCACAACATAAAGTGCAGGAATCGCCATTCGTGTGCATTTTGCCATATTCCCAGCATGCGTTCCAAATCAAATGCATCATTAAATCACATTGGAGTATCTTGCAATATCATTCCGTTTTTCAAGAAGCACCTAGGTTTGCGTTTGCAAAAGGACCAAATCTAAAGCAACATCTAATGAGATCCCTGTTCACAGCAGATCCTGTGGTTGCTGCTCCCGTCATGAGCGATCACCACGCTTGTGGACACTGCAAGATGTGCCAATTCAGTGTAGCCCCTTCTGATTCTATAAAAGACAGGTGGATCGATTTATAATGGAACGCTGTGAAATAATTGTTTTCACTGAATGATCTGAAATGTTTGTATAAATTCTGTTTTTTGTATGGGGTTATTTTTTTGTATGTTTTTTTTAATTTTATTGTATGGATGTTACTATTTGTAAAGCCGCCTAGGAATAGGCGGTTGCGAAATCTTTTAAATAAATAAATGTACTTAGTGGTGCCTAATGCCTAAGTGGGCATATCTGTGGGCGGAGCATGATTCTCCAAAAATGTAGGCACCTGAAATATAGGCCTGGCCTACTTTTCAGGCGCCGTGATTCTATAAATGGCGCCTAAGCGTGATTGACATGCAGCTGGCACCTACTTTTAGGCATTGTTTATACAATCAGCCCCTATGTCTATTAATTAACGTGTTACAAAAACAGCTGTTTTGAAATAGAAGATGTTTTGGGGGGGCTGGATGTAGCCCAACCAAGGCGTATTTATTTTCTGGATACTTTGCAGATCTGCTAGCTGAAGATGAACCGGCGCCTTGTGCATTCTCAGGGAATGGGCGCGTATGCCCCACAAACGGCTCAGAATGTAGGAGCGGATGGGTTGGACCAAATGGAGGCATAACCAACTTTGATAATTTTGCTTTTGCCATGTTAACTGTGTTCCAGTGTATAACAATGGAAGGATGGACTGATGTCTTGTACTGGGTAAGTAGCCTTACAACTGAAGCAATGCAGAATATGCTACAGCTTTGCCCGTTTTTAGTAAGCCAGGAAGCCCTGAAACCCTATTGTGCTTGAAGGCATTCCTCTAATGCAGTGGTTCCCAACCCTGTCCTGGAGGACCACCAGGCCAGTCGGGTTTTCAGGCTAGCCCTAATGAATATGCGTGAGAGAGATTTGCATATAATGGAAGTGACAGGCATGCAAATCTGCTCCATGCATATTCATTAGGGCTAGCCTGAGAACCCGATTGGCCTGGTGGTCCTCCAGGACAGGGTTGGGGACCACTGCTCTAATGAAACCATCCTGGGTGATACACTTTAGCTGCAAGGAGGTATAGCTGTATGCGTCTTCCGGTTGCATTTTTTCACTAGCTTCTTCAGGTTAGGTTCCCTTCAAAGAACACGTAGAAACAGATTGCCAGGTTACCCGGTTCCAGGCTGGAGACCTTTTGGCCATTCTTGCTTTTGAACTTACATTCCATAGCAGTGTTGGATTTATGGTGCCTGAGCCCACCCATTCATATTGATGCTGAAAGTCCCATAATGCACCACAGTGAAGCAGTCGGAAATCTAGGACTCTAGAATTTCCAATCTGGGTAATTGTTTCTGTAGAAATGATTATTTTCTTTTAAAGCAAGCAGTCCATGGTTGCGGAATCCCTTACAGTTAAAGCAGAGCACCTCCATAGCTCTGTGCAATCCAATGCAAAAATGTCTAAACTTGCCTACGTCGAGTTAACGTTGCCAACAACCTCCAGATTTTCAGAACTGGCCTACCCATTCTTAGTTTTACCGTTTGCCGCATGGACTTGTAGTCTTCCTTATCCAGGGAAATCAGTGGAACACCACCATTTACTTCACGCAGTCAAATGAAATAAAAAGGGTGTCAGGTCAAAAGCGCGCCGGGACAAAGGCGCGCGCTGACAATTGAGCGCAGCGCGGAGGCACGCACCGAAGAAAATGACTGTTTTTAGGGGCTCCGACGTGGGTGTGTGGGGGGGGAACCCCTCACTTTACTTAATACAGATTGCGCCGCATTGTGGGGGCGTTGGGGGGGGTTTGGGGGGTTGTATCCACCCACATTTTACTGAAAAGTTCACTTTTTCCCCCCAAACCCCCCCCAACGCCGCCGCAATCTGTATTAAGTAAAGTGGGGGGGGGGCTCCCCAACAAAACCCCCCATCGGAACCCCTAAAAACAGTCATTTTCTTCGGCGCGCACCTCCGTCTTGCGCTCAGTTGTCGGCGCGCGCCTTTGTCTTCCGCGATTATGTCTATGAACCAATAAAAAGTTGCAGACCAAAACAACAAATATTAACAAAGCGTCCCCACAGAAAGACAGAGAAACCAAACAAAAAGCAAAGCCGTGGAAGCGATGCTCTTGATGCAAAGGTTTAATGAAAGTCTTCACAATAAAAACAATGCAGTTCAATAAAAGTCTTCACAGATAATGGCAGTACAAATGAAATGATGCAAATCAATAGGTTAATCCATATGAAACACAGCTGCTTATTAAGGAGCCCTTTTTACTAAAGGCATTAAGCCTACGTGCAACCATGTGAAGGGCTAGTACACATTTAGATTGTCAGCCTGCCAGGACAGATAGGGAAAATTCTTGAGTAGCCTGGTTATTGATCGGTGTAGTGTAACTGATCTGGGTGAATCTCTGCGTGAAAAAGGTGCTTAATCCCAATAAAAGAAAATGTTGTAGCGTGGGAAGAGGAGATTGGGACAGCCAAAGAAGTATTTTGAAGTTTTACCTCGGGTGGTGTTTTTGCTGAGTCTCGGGAGGTTGCTGGCATTGTGGTCAGGTTGGCGGGAGTTGATAGTTCGTGTCGCTAAGCTTACGGTTGTGGCAGTTTGGGCGGTACAGATTGCTGACCTACCTTCCCAGGGATGCTTGTGGGATGTCCAGGTGGCTAGGCAACTCTGTCGACAGAGCATGCTGAATGCTTAGGCTAACCTGATTCTCCCAAGGGGCCTCATAAGTCTTGGTGGCTGGGGAGAACTTGGGTAAGGACGCTAGCAGCTCTCTACGGCATTGGGGACAGGGGGCATTTTTAGTGGGGGACTTGGTTCTAGAAGAGGTACTGACATTGCTGTACTCGGTACAATGGTGCCCACACAGCATTCAGATGTCTGGGAGATGACCTTTTCAGACAGAGAGTTTTCACAGAACAGTGGACCTACCACGGGGGAGAGGCTGTACAAAGCTTCATCACCCATTAAGTTACAATCCTTACAAAGGTGACTGGGTAGATACACAGATTGGGAGATTGCCTATCTTTTGGGGGGGGGGGGGATTCCCATTCTGTATGTATGAAGGGTCCGCCATTGCTTGATCAGGTATGCAATGTTGCTTCTATTGAGCCGCAAACTGAGGTGGTGAGAAAAAAAATTAACGAGGAACTCAGTCTGGGTTGCATTACAGGGCTGTTGAGTGGGTCTCCCAGTAACAACTAGCAAGCTGTTCGCATGCAGTTGGAATGGTACTGAAGATTTCACATATTTAAAAGCATAAGGCTGTATATTGAAATTTAAACTAAAACAATGTGTATTGAAATATATCCTATAGCATAAAGCATATAGAGATTCTGAGTAAGTGTATAGGATTTATTGAAATTGGACTCCTATAATTTGGAAAAGTTGCAAAAAATAGTAGCCATGCTCCTTTACAGAGCATAAAGGAGTTCCAGAGGCATTTTTTGTGACAGCTTCTCTGAAATGACAATGTTTACATCAGTACCTTCCATCCATCTCATGCAGCATCGTTTTTGCACTGTTCCTTCATTATGCACCCAGATGAATAGACAGGCAGACATAGGTCCCCCCTTTATACTTTCTTCCACAAAGAATTCATGACTATGATAAACCTGTACCTTTAAAATCATTTTCTTAACTGCGATATCTCATTTTTCCATTACAAAGATTGTTTGAATGCTATTCTCTGATAACTGCATCCATAAATCTTGAGGCCTGTATTATGGGTGACGGGACAATTGTGCGCCAGACACCAGTGCGCCGACAATCGAGCGCTGACAATTAAGCGCAAGACACCAGCGCGCCACGGGAAAAGTTAGTTTTAAAGAGTTCCGAAGCGGGGTGTGAGGGGGGAACCCCTCCCACTTTACTGCAAACTGTTTGCGCTGCCGTGGGGGGGGGTGAGGGGTGCAACCCCCCACATTATAGAGAAAACGGAACTTCCCCCCCAAAATTGGAAAAGATTTCGTATTCTCTATAATGGAGGGTTCCAACCCCCCAACCCACCCCCCAACAGCAGCACGAACAGTATGCAGTAAAGTGTGTGTGTGGGGGGGTCCCCACTCACACCCCGCTTTGGAGCTCTTTAAAACTTAAGTTTTCCCGCGGCGCGCTGGTCTCTCGCACTGAATTGTCTGCCCTCCATTGTCGGCGTGCTGGTGTCTCGCGCGCGACTGGCTATGAACCGTATTATGCATAAGAAGATGTACAACACATTGGCCGGTACATCTCTGCGAGAGCCAATTAGCCTGTGAGAAGACTTGACTGGTTTACAGCATGAGTAAAAATGCCACGAGTTGAGCACGTGCAGATATTTGAGCACTGATCCAATTCAAGAATGTTGGGGCATTAAAGCCAAAATTTCCTTGTCGAGAAAAGTGTATCACCCTTAGCTCTAACTTGAATGTATCTGCTACCATCCTCATCCCGTATTATAACAAACTGCTTCTGGAAGTTCATCTTATTTCTTTCAGATGAATGATGCTATGGGATTTGAATTACCCTGGGTGTATTTTGTCAGTCTCGTCATCTTTGGGTCTTTTTTCGTGCTAAATCTTGTACTTGGGGTATTGAGCGGGTAAGCATACACCTTTTCAATCATGAAAGCAGGGTCCTGCATTCAGCTTCCGTGATCACATAGGTTGGGCAGAACTAAGTTAAAATCAGATGAAGTCTTGAAATTCTTTCTCATACAGAATATTCTTTTGGTCTCAGAGTTTTAAACAGTAAACTAGATTTAATGACAAAAATCACACAGAAGATCCACAATTTGTAGCGAATGTACAGGTATACACAGTAGTATCGAACTTGGATTTTTTTTTTTCCGTTTATAATATACAGTGGTGCCTCGCATAACGAACGCCTCGCACAACGAACGCTGCACACAACGAACTTCATGTCTTGATTCACACAACGAACTTCGTTTCACACAACGAACTTCACACAACGAACTTCGTTTCACACAACGAACTTCGTTTCACACAACAAACTTCGTTTCACACTACGAAGTCGCCCGAGCTGCCGATGTATTGCACCCTTCCGCGCAGGCACTGCAGGCAGTCGTTAGTCACTGCGCTTAACTGCCCTCTCTCACTGTATACAGTCGTCCTTTTAAGATAAACTCAATATTTTTTATATATCATGGCTTCTAAAAAAAAGCAGGAAGGTGATTTCTGTTGAAATGAAACGGGAAATAATTAGAAGGAGTGAATGTGGGGTAAAACAGTGTGACCTCGTCAAAGAGTTTGGCCTCAGCAAGACCACCATTTTCACCATTTTGACAAATTTATCTTTTTTTATGTCATCTTAGCATATTTTATGCTGCAGAACGAATTATTTTTTTTAACATGTATTGTTATGGGAAAACGCGTTTCACATAACGAACTTTTCGCATAACAAACTTGCTCCTGGAACCAATTAAGTTCGTTGTGTGAGGCACCACTATACATATTTCAAACAAATGAAATATAAAAAAAGCAGCTGTAAAAATATTCCAAATGAAATATAATTCTAGCAATTTGTATCCCTCATCCATCACTTTCTACTATATTAATATCCACTCATTCACCCTTCGACAGATCTTTCTTTTTCAATCAATAATCTCTCAAGATGGGTAGGATTAAAGTAAATAATTGAGTAGAATTATTTTTCACCACATGTTTACAGGGGAACTGTAGAACGAAAACTCCTAATGTTGTTACCCTGTCCTTCAGTTTCAGAAATTCTTTACAACGCAGCTGTATGGTTCTAGCCACGTCCGGAAAAATCCGGACTGTGTAACCACAAAACTGAACATCATTCCTGTGGAAATACAACTTCAATATATTATATCTTTTCCTGTTCAATCAGCAGGGTAACCTGAAGAGTCATTTCCTCTTGAGAGGTTTCTAAGAAATTAGTCAAATCTAAATTGTCTTCTCCCTCTGGACCATCACCGACTGCCCTAGTTTGAGGTACAAAAACATAATGACATTCACAAGTATTCATATCCTCCACTTTATCAAATTGCAATATCTCCTTTAAATATCTACGTAACAATATCTCAGTAGACAAAAGGCGACAGAAAGGAAAGTTCAAAATAGCACTTGGATTTTAAGAAACTGTTTTCTACAATATTGTTCCCCAGCCCTGTCATAGAAGCACATCTAACCAGTCAGGTTTTCAAGTTATCCAAAACGAACATGTCCAAGATAAATTGTCATGTACTGAGATTTAGGGCTGCTTTTATCAAGACACGCTGGCCGTTAACGCCTCCCTTGAGCAGGCGGTAGTTTTTTGGCCAGTGCGGGGGTTAACTCGCGATGAAACGTCACGCGTGTTAACCCCGCTTGTGCGGCTTGATAAAAGGTATGCAGGTCTCAATCATGTTCATTGTAGATATTCTAGAAACTGACTGGTTAGGTGTGCCTCCAGGGCAAAGGTGCCCTTAGCCTGGGATTAGCGCTTGCAAACAGACTACTGCAGAAACGCGGTAAAGCACTGCATGGCATTTTGCCTGTTTGCCATTTATTGTATTTGCATTTAAATATTACGCTCGAAGAATAGACAGTGAAACAGAAACTCTGAAATAATATTCCCATTTGAAACAGAAATAATTATCACACTGCAGTCCACTAAAAGGAGAAGAACCAAGGATGGAAATTTCATAGGAAGCTGAAAATATACTAAGCATAGTCTTAAAAAAAAAGTTTTTGGAGGGGACGGAGAGATGGCATTCTTGCGTTGTCCAGCTAGCATGTTGATTTGATCACGCTAGCTGGATAATACAGTTAATTCAGAAGTGCTTACTACCTCCTACATAGGGGGTGCCAAGTAATCCCTCCTTAATTTATGCAGGTTCTGTGCCCTAATGGGACCATTAGCACACATCCTGCAAAAAAAAATCCTAAAAAGTGCCAGGTTAAATCTGGGCATGACACATTGGAAAGCCCCGCGTTAGAATACCCTAAGCCCAGATTCTACTGCACTTTAGGAAAAGGACTTCAAAGCTGGGTATGACTGTTCCAAATCATGGATTGATTATAAGTTGATTCAATGGGTAAAGGATAATCACACACTACAATTTAAAAGTTGCATTCCTTGAAACTGCACAGGCTCACTAAACAGATTTTGCAACGGGCAGAGAAGGAACACCGTTTCCTTTGACAATTCACAAACCTCAAATTGCGAGCACGTGAGATTCATTGGAAGCCAGTCTGAGACCTCCAGAATAAATATTTGGACGTTACAGATTAGAAATCGATGTAGGGGTAGATAGTGGAACACTGAAAAACCTATGTGAACAGGCAGCTGGAGAAAAGGATTCTGCGGATTAATGAACGGATGAATCGTAATGACTTTCCTTACATTTTTACAGGTAAATGATGCAATAGGAAATGAATGGCCATGGGTCTATTTTGTTAGTCTTATCATCCTTGGCTCATTTTTCGTTCTTAACCTCGTTCTTGGTGTACTTAGTGGGTAAGCCGTTGAATTATCATTGTATATTCTCCCGCTGTGTGTCTGGTGGCCTCTCGTTCATTTAACCTGCCTGGTGATGGTTTCCTTCACTGCATGATGTGTTCTCTTTCATCCACCATGCTTGCTCTTCTTACTAACCTGAATGCACATTGTGTATGTGACATCGTGAGTTTACAGTGGATGCAGAGCATTGCTCATTAAATTCTATTACATCATCTCCCCCGAAGGAATATTTTCGTTAGCTGGTCATTTTTTTTTTTTTTTGGGGGGGGGGTATGTAATTTCAAGTTGAAGGCATTGCATTTTTCCCCCCTTTCTAAGGGGCTCTTTTAATAAATCTTAGCATAGGCTAACTGCTGCATTTCCTATTTTTTACCTCTGGGGGGGGGGGAATTCTATAAGTGGCACCTGTAGGCACCTATATCAAAAATCAATTTCAAAATTAGAGTTAACTAAGTTATTAATCAGCTTTAACAAGCTCACAATGACAAAATAAAGGTTAATTGGGTAGTAGGTGCCTACCACCATGTAGGTGTGGTTAGGGGGTGGATTGTGGTATTTTTTTTTTTTTTTAATTAGGTGTTGGTAGGCATCTCTAACAGAATTGCACCTACATTGTAGGCGTAGTAAACCCTGGCCTACATTAGAGACGCCAAACGTATGATTGACACGTCTAGAGGCCTACATTTTAGGCACTTACAAATGCAAGCGTCATTAACAGAATATGGCCCTTAGTGCACACCTAGGGGCAAGTTCTGTAAAGGACATCTGAAAGTTAGGTGTTGTTTAGACCATCTAGCGGGAAAATGCTGAGCGCGATTCTACAATGCAGAGATGTACTGTAGAGCAGCGGTTCCCAACCCTGGCCTGGAGGCCAGTCCAGGCCAGTCGGGTTTTCAAGATAGCCCTAATGAATATGCATGAGAGATATTAGCCTCTAATGGAGGTGCCAGGCATGCAAATCTTGCTCCACGCATATTCATTAGGGCTATCTTGAAAACCCGACTGGCCTAGTGGTCCTCCAGGACAGGGTCGGGAACCGCTGAGGAAGAGAATCACACTCAGCACCACTTAGCGAGTCTGGACACGTCCACCTAATGCCCCAAAGAAGGCATTAGATAGACGCGTTGGCGCGCTTGGCGGCCTGCGATTCTGTAAATGGGTGCCCAGATCAAAGCCGCGCCCATGGCTATCTTTTAGGCGCAGCTTCTTCCGATGGACGTCCGTGAGATTGTGGGCGTCTATTTGTAGAATTCCGTCCGGCATTTGGACGTCTAACTTCCAATTATTACTTGTTAAAACCGTTACTTGGGTTTATTATCCACTTTATTTGGACTCCTAAGTTGATGGACGTCCTGAAGTTACAGAATTTGACCCCTAATGTCCAGCAGCACTTACTAAGCTTTAATAAAAAAACCCTTTTATTTCTTGTTACTTCAACACAAAAGACATTTTTCAACAAATTTACCACAGATTATATAGAACCTAGTTGTGGCCATTGAA
Organism: Geotrypetes seraphini; assembly: GCF_902459505.1. Taxonomy (NCBI): domain Eukaryota; kingdom Metazoa; phylum Chordata; class Amphibia; order Gymnophiona; family Dermophiidae; genus Geotrypetes; species Geotrypetes seraphini. Next base: position 13,264,748 of record NC_047100.1, read on the forward strand.
ATTTTTTTTGTTTGTTTTTATTTTCATTAAAAAAAAAATTACCACAAGAGCTCCTACTGCCACCTATTTAGAAGGCAGCAAGAGCTCCTATTCTAACCCCGTGCAAATCAATTACCAAACTAAAAACTAAACCTTAAGTTTGCATACCGCATCATCTCAACAGAGCTCGGCACGGTTTACAGGTAAATTCAATAAACGAGGGAAGGACATAATAAGAAATTAGAGGTTATGAAGAGGATAGCTAGTTTTACGTTTTAAATAGATAGCTTTACGTTTTGGAGAAAAGCCAGGTTTTCAGATGCTTTCGGAATAATTGGAATGAGCCTAGGTTCCGCAGCGGGGCAGGGAGGTTATTCCAAAGCTCTGTGAATTTGAAGAAAAGGGATTTCCCTAATTTCCCTGCATAATGAGAGGAAAGATAGTTTGAGTTTGTGGGCGGATCTAGTAGTGTCAGGTCTCGAAGAATTCCAGGATAGTGGGATTAGGGGAGAAAGAATGCCATGTAGGATCTTGAAAATTAGGCAGGTACATTTAAAGTGAATCCTAGAAATCAACTAGAAATCACCTACAAATCCTAGAAATTAGTACATGGAAATGCCTGAACCACTGACTAATTAGTGCTGCCACACCCACTCTCTGCCTCCTAACACGCCACTTCCCAGAAAATTGTAAAAAAAATTTTAGCATGTGGTATGCATGCACAAATTGGCCATTTTGCCAGGGAATGCCAGCACATGGCCCGTGGTAAACCTTTTTAACATATGGTAAGTGCGTGCTAGCTATTAGTAAAAGGACCCCAATGTGAATTATATTCAGATGTGATTACATTTCCCTAAACCCCAGAATACTTAGTCTGAGGGCTGGATGTATTAATGTGTGAACACATGCTGATGTGATTTAATACATTAATATTATTATCAGGGCCTTTTTACTAACAAGTCCTTTTACTAAGCTTCAGTACGTGCTAGTGGGTGCTTAGCGCAGCTTAAAATGGCATACCACAGGATAAATTGGCAATCTGCAGGTGCAAACTGTGTGCTATAAAATGTTTTTCATTTTTTCAGAGACGTCATGTCTGGGGGTGGAGAGTAGAAGAAAAAAAAACACCTTAACAGCCGCTACAAGTCACGCTAAGGCCTAGATTCACTAAACGTACCGATCTGGATCGTTGTTGGGAGATTCTTGGCCGACTTTTGCCGAGCAACCGATTCTCTACAGATTCCACATGCAAATGATCTGATCGGACGCACGCCCTAGAGCAGGGGTCTCAAAGTCCCTCCTCGAGGGCCGCAATCCAGTCGGGTTTTCAGGATTTCCCCGATGAATTTGCATGCAAATAGATCTCATGCATATTCATCGATCAAAACGCATGTGCAGAGTATCCTTCTTGTTTATTGATGCAATTTACGCATGCGCTAGCTCTTTGCCCTTACTATGTAGTTAGTGGGCGGGGTTTAGTCCCGCACGTCAATGGCGGCAAAGCACAAGGGAGCTCAAAAGAAAGGGGGAGGGTGGCGCTACTCGAGAAATGTTCAGAGGAGAGCGACACGTCTGATAAAAGGTATGGAAAACCTTTCATACGCTGAGAGATTGGAGAAGCTGGGTCTCTTTTCCCTGGAGAAGAGGAGACTTAGAGAGGATATGAGCCCCTGACACAATCTCGTAGGCGAAATGCGGCCATGTCGGGCAAATGTTTTTTTCTTCGTATGGTTTGCTTGTTTGGGAATCACTGACATAAAGCCTCCCACCCCTTAAATATAGGGCTCCTTTTATCAAGCTGCGCTAGCGGGGGTTAGCACGTCGGACATTTCATTGCACACTAACTCCCGCGGCCGGCTAAAAAACGAACGCCTGCTCAATGCAGGCGTTGGCGGCTAGCGCAGCAGACGGTTTAACACGCGGTATTACGCGCGTTAAACCCCCCTACCGCGGCTTGATAAAAGGACCCCGTAGTTTCAAGTTTCAAGTTAATTAACTTTTAATATACCGACCATCAACAGGTATCTGGCCGGTTAACAATAAAATATTTAAAAAGAAGGAAAAATAATAGATATTTAAAAATGATGAAAGTGAACATCAAAGACGTTAACTAGGCAGACTTGAAAGTGAGGGTAAAAAGGGAAAGGAGGGGAAAAGTTACATATTTTGAGGAGAGAAGGAGAAAGTGGGAGTAGGGTAGAACAAATTGGGTGGGGTCGCTTTTTTAAAAGCGGTTGGTTGAGTAAAAGGAGCAGAAAAGAGAGAGAGAGAGAGAAAAAAAAAAAGAAAGAACTCTAAACACAAGTAAAAGGCGTCACGAAATAAAAAAAAGTCTTCAGGCTTATCTTGAATTTATCAAGTAAAAATGGACCATCCAAAGATGGGTATCGCAGATTAAACAATAGTCAGTCTAGATACCGCCAGTTCTAGTGGGTCCGACAGTTTTTCATATTTTTTTTTTCTTTTCTACAAATGATAAGATACCACAGGATAATGCCCTGAAAAATATCACAAACACTTTGGGGTCCTTTTACTAAGGTGCGCTAGCCGAAAAGCTACTGCCTGCTCAAGAGGAGGCGGTAGCGGCTAGCACGCGTGGCATTTTAGCCTGCGCTATTCTGCGCGTTAAGGCCTTTGTAAAAGGAGCCCTTAGTAAAAGGACCCCTTTATATACTAGGCATAAAATAGGCGGCTTTTTTGGGGGGATTTTCACATATGTGCCCTGAGGTAAAATTAGCCCTTGCAAAACGGCTGAATTTATCTGAATTCAATAAACTTTTTCCTTCTAGTCGGAGAATAGGAGAAAAGAACTTAAGGAATCAGTCTGGAGTGCTAGCATTTCATAAAGTCACTTCCACATGCATTCTTCTTAGCTGGCGTGCTGCATTTTATCATCTAAATCTAATCATATTCTTCTTCACATCTGCCAAAATCCTGCCCACATCTGGTACATGTCATCGTAAGCAAGAGCCTATTTATTATTCTGCAGCATTTGTTCTATGCTGTCGTCTCCAAGAGTCCCAGGGTTCATTCCAGTTCTGGTTGTTTCAAGCAAACAGACCCACATCCTTCCCTTCCCTTCCCTTTTATGTATCTCTCATGATAAACAAAAGCAGTGGAGATGAATAAACACCAGTCATATAACGTACGTATTCAGAAAGCCGAGAGTCCGTAATAACATGCAAACTAGCATGGTCATCAGATTAGGAGCGTCTCCACAACAATTTACATGGATAATAAGAAAACAATCCAGTGCAGTTCTAAATTGGATACTTTAGTTGTTTCTGGAATGCTCTTCGTGTTGTTTTTTTAAAAAAATTACTATTATTATCCATGCATTTGTCGTAGAGACGCTTCCTAAACTGGCGACCTTGTTAGTTTGCTCATTATCACGGACTCTTGGCTTTTTGAATACTTCGGTTAAGCTTACTTCCTGATGCAGGTCGTTGAGTCATTCAGGGAAAAGAACTGGGACTTTTGTACCGCCTTTTTGTGCATACAAAGCGGTTTGCATAACATAACATAACACTCACTTGAGTGCCGCAAATACCATTAAGTTCTATGCGGTTCACAAAGACTAGTAATACAAATGAATAAACATCCAATATCTAACTTCCGAAAGATTCCCCCCAAAGATACATCTTTAAGGCACGTCGAAATTGTTGATGCGAATTTGGGCATGTGAATATGTGAGTGAAATCCCTAGTCCATAAGGCTGCCTGAAAAGATAGCAGTCGTTCCTGAAATTTCTTATATTTACATCCCTTTACAGAAGAGAATGAAAATAATGAGTGAGATTTTCTAGAATGTTTAGAATTTGTAATGATAAAAGATTCCATAAGATACGCAGGAATTAAACCTGTTAGTGCCTTAAAACAAATACAGCCGAGCTTAAATTTAACCCGTGCCTCAACTTGAAGCCAGTGCAGTCGACGATAAAAATCAGTGACATGGTCATCCTTCTTTAAGTTAAAAATCAGTCTGACTGCTGCATTCTGAATTATGCATAGTCAAGGAAGATTTTTCTGAGTACCTTCAAGATGAACAATGTTACAGTAGGACAAGTGATTGAACCAACAATCGAAAGGAGTTAATATCAAAATATGCTCTAATAGGTCTTAGTTTCCATAAAGTATAGAAACCCTTTCGAACCGACGAGCCAACCTGATCTAAAATTACACCAAGGGCTCCTATTACAAAGACGCACTAGCGTTTTTAGCGCAACGCACCGGATTAGCGCGCGTTAGAGCACGCGCTACCCGAAAAACTACCGCCTGCTCGAGAGGAGGCGGTATCGGCCAGCCCGCGCGGCACTTTAGCGCGTGCTATTCCGCGCATTAAGGCCCTTGCGCACCTTTGTAAAAGGAGCCCAGAGTATCTTTATGGTTGGCTGGATGCTATAGATTTTATCATTTAAAACAATAGATGTAACATCGTCGTTTAAATTTGGCGATGCAAAGAAAAATTTGATTTTTTTTTCTGTGTTAATTTTCAATTCAAATTCTGACATCCAAACTTCAATTATCTGTAGAATCTCAACCACAGTTTGATTGATTTGAGAGAAAAAAGTATGTACAGGGATTAAAATAGTGATGTCGTCTGCCTAGCTAAATAATTTAATTTTGAACTGGGATAATCTATTGCCTAAGAGGCCAAATAAATATTAAAAAGCAATGGACATAGAGGAGACCCCTGGGGTACTCCACAAGGGTTCCTCCAGCTGTTTGAAAGCTCATTGTTGAGCTTTACTTGATAAGTTCTAAATTTAAGGTACTTCAAGCGTTTTCCCTCTGTCCTGATGGACTCACGATCTGTCTAATGTACAGTACCTGAGGCTGTGGAGGATTAAGTGACTTGCCCAAGGTCACAAGGAGCAGTGTTGGGTTTCAACCTACAACTCAGGGTGCTGAGGCTAAACTCTAACCACTGCAGCACCAAACACTCCTCTGATACAATATCAGAAGTGAGCCAAGTATAGAACAATGAAGCCATTGTGACATCACTGATGAGGTTGGCTTTTATTGGTGGAATGAGGCATTATGACATCAGGGAAAGGGGCTGGGACTTTTATACCGCCTTTTTGTAGTTATGCAACCACACTCAAAGCGGTTTACATACAGGTACTTCAAGCATTTTCCCTCTCTGTCCCGGTGGACTCGCAATCGATCTAATGGAGGATTAAGTGACTTGCCCAGGGTCACAGGGAGCAGTGAGGGATTTGAACCCACAACCTCAGGGTGCTGAGGCTATAGGTCTAACCACGACGTCACACTCTCCTCCAAGAGGTATTAAGAAGCCACAACAATCAATAAAGCTACATTAAGTGTATTTAAGTGCATTTGTATTGCATTTAAGATCCTATTTGGCATTTTTGCCACTTTGATTCCTTTAGACTGGAATAAGAGCATAAGAATTGCCATCTCCGGATCAGACCCTGGGTCCATCAAGTCCGGTGATCCGCACCCGCGGAGGCCCCGCCAGGTCTACCCTGGCTTAGTTTTAGTCCCCCATATCACTCTATGCCACTCTTAAGGAGATGTGCATCTAGTTTCCCCTTAAATCCTAGAACGGTGGATTCTGCAATTACTTCCTCTGGGAGAGCATTCCAGGTGTCCACCACTCGCTGCGTGAAACAGAACTTCCTGATATTCGTCCTGGACCTGTCCCCCCTCCTCTTGTCTGTGTCACACTGGACATTGTAAATAACTGCTTTCCCTGCTCCATTTTGTCGAATCCTTTCAGTATTTTGAAGGTCTCGATCAGATCCCCTCGCAGTCTCCTAAGCTGTTCCTCGTAGTTCATAGATCTCATCTTGCCAGAACGTCTCAAAAATTAAAACGTACATTTCCCCTTCTCGGTGGTAAAAAAACAGAACCTTTAAGAGATTTAGGGCTCCTATTACAAAGGTGCGCTAGGGCCTTAACGCGCGCAATAGCGGGCGTTAAATTCCTGAACGCGCTGGCCACTACCGCCTCCTTTTTAAGAGGCGGTAGATTTTCAGCTACCGTGCGCTATAGCGCGCGGGCGCGCTAAAAACTCTAGCGCGCCTTCGTAAAAGGAGCCCTTAGTTAGTCTTTTGCTTTTAAATTAACCGAATTCTGGAATGCTTTACCGCGTACATTAAGAAGTTTAGGTTCTTTTGCTTTATTCCGGAAAGTTCTGAAAACTTTTTTGTTTTGCTAAACGTTTGGGAAATTAACTAGTTCAGTCTACTTTTTCTTGTCGCATTTATGCATTATTGTTTTACATTATTGCAAACCGAGTCGAGCGCCTCGTGGTTGATGACTCGGTCAATAAAACTAAGTTTTAGTTTGGTTTATATGACTGGTGTTTATTCATCTCCACTATTTTGTTTCTGTTCCCTTTAATGAGGACATCAGTAACAAAAAAAATAAACCTCTATCAGTCTACAAAGGACAAAGGCACCCCTTGGTCCAGAGAGTCCAAGCAACTGTGCGGATGTTCAGAACAGGCGAAGGAAAATTTAAATGAAGCCTTTGCCCGATGTGGATGTGAAGATGTGTAGATTTAGACGTCTGCTTATTGTTTCAATTATTTGCTTTGTTATATTCGTCAATTTTCATCATCTCTTTTATTTATAGCTCAGCCACCTAACACTGTCCTATTTGTAATGCCGCTGTTGCTTTGTGCACTGCATGGTTGACATCTTTAGATTTTTATTAGCACATTGCGTGTGAAAGGGGCTGAGAGTGCGATGTGTTTCTTGTTTTAGTTCTGCCAGAGGTGAGTATGGCCTGTGGAAAGATGTAAATTAAGACTTGCCATAGAAATTGTTTTCGTATTTTAAATTTCGACTTTCCAAGCTGTCTGTCTGCATGGTAAATATAAACGTATGGAGACAATGAGTGACAGGAGAACAAATTGTTTTGTAATGCATACTGTATACTAGATGTTCACTGCTTATGGTATGGCTTATTATCCTTATGCCCTAATAATAAAACAATTATAGAAAAAAACCCCACTTTGGGCCTGTTTTACAAAGCTGCTCTAGCGACTGCCGCACGGCAACAGCTCCGAAGCCCTTTAAATCTCTTTGGCAGGGGTGTCCAACCTGCGGCCCCGTGAAATATTTTGTGCGGCCTCCGGTCGAGGGCAATGCAGTGTTTTCCTCTGCTGCCCCCTGGTGTTTACCGTCTTGCCGGCTCCCTCCTCTGTCTTGCTGCAGCGTTTGCGCGGCCCCAGAAACATTTTTTTTCGTCCGATGCGGCCCAGGGAAGCCAAAAGGTTGGACACCCCTGCTCTATGGGCTTCGGGGCCATTACCGCACTGCAGCCGCTAGCGTGGCTTTGTAAAACAGGCCCTTTACCTATCCCATCCACCGTCAAGTGTTATGTTAATCAGGTTTTCTATTCCACCTTTACCTATTCAGTTCAAGGTCAGTTTACATTACAAGAGGTTTGGTCAGTTACGCAGGAAGTTACAATGACCTTCAATAGAGTTGCTAGTACAGGTAGATCAGCACAATTATTACTGATATACTTGAATATAAACCGAGGTCACTTCCCCCCCCCCCCCCCCCCCGAAAAAGGAGAAAAAAGATTGATTTTAATATAAACCGGGGGAGGGGGGTATTAATATTCAAGTGCAGTGTCTTGTCCTGTTAAGTATGTTTGAATATATTTATTTCAGAGTTGACTTGCCATCGGCACAAGTAAGTAGGAGGCAGTTTTAGTAAAGTACATTAGATTTTGCAGTTACCGACACTTAATGCAAGTGCCGTAACTGCAGATTTAATGCAGCAGCGTTGGCGGGTGTACCCTGCATTTTCCATTGCAGATCACGAGTTGACATATGCATCGGCATGCAGTACTCTGGTTGCAGTTAATGTGGAAGCACTTGGGCCCCAAAATTCTGTGTACGGTGCTGAGACATTGGCAACTGATAAAATGTTCTGCTAAGCGCTGTTCTAGAAATGGTGCTCAGAGTTGGATGCTGTTTATATACCGTATTTTCACTCATATACCGCGCACCCGTGTAAAACGCGCACACGGGTATAGCGTGCGGGGAACAGAAATTTATGTAAAGAAATTTTTATATAGCGCGCACACCCGTATACCGCGCATGCCGCTCCGACTCTCCCGTCGCCGCCCGACTCTCCTTTCGCCCGCCCCGACTCTCCTTTCGTCCGCCCCGACTCTCTTCTGGCCGCCCCGACTCTCCTTTCGGCTGCCCTGACTCTCCTCTGGCCGCCCCGACTCTCCTTTCGCCCGCCCCGACTCTCCTTTCGCCCGCCCCGACTCTCTTCTGGCCGCCCCGACTCTCCTCTCCCCCTTGAAGTCCTGTCCCCACCCTGAAAGCCTGATGCCCCCCCCCCCGATGTCCGATTCACCCCCCCCCCCCCCGCAGGACCACTCGCACCCCCACCCCGAAGGACCGCTCGCACCCGCACCCCCACCCCGAAGGACCGCTCGCACCCCCACAGCCTCCCACCCCCATCATGGAGAAGCTGCCTACCGTTGTCCTGCTGCTTCCTCTGCCGGTGGTCCCGCCCCTTCTCTGAGCCCTGCGTCTGTGCTGCTTCCTCTTCCGGCGGTCCCGCCCTTTCTCTGATGTCGGAAGAGGAAGCAGCAGATGCAGGGCTCAGAGAAGGGGCGGGACCGCCGGCAGAGGAAGCAGCAGGACAACGGTAGGCAGCTTCTTCATGATGAGGGGGGGGTGGGAGGCTGTGGGGGTGCGAGCGGTCCTTCGGGGTGGGGGTGCGAGCAGTCCTGTGGGGTGAATCGGACGTTGGGGGGGACTATGTAAAAAAAAAGTTGTACAACGTGCTCACGCGTATAACGCACATGGTTATGCACGGTTTGTAAAATCGTGTATAACGCGCGCGTTATATGCGTGAAAATACGGTACTGTAATAGTGTTTGGTGCCAGGATCTGCCCTCCTCCCCCCCACCATCAATTTTAGGTGTGAGGATTTATACACTTCTCTCCCTTATTCTGTAAAACTGTTCATAAATCCCAGACCCCCAGCACCCCCTTTTCAGATCCACTTGTAAAATATATGCACGGATCCCGGCGCTTAAAAAAGTGTGTGCGAATTGGAGCCAATTAACTGCAGTAATTGGTTGCTATCACCCAATTATCGCTAGTCAAGGTCTTCTTACTCAAATTGTGCTCGCAGCTTAAGCTTACCTAAATTTCTGCGCTCCATTTTATACAACAGGCCTTAGGGCCTGATATTCAGCAATCAGCGGTACTTAACCAGAGAGGGCTGGCTCTGATCCGGATAAATTCTGCTCACTAGGGCCAGCAACTGATTTTCAGTGGTATTTTCCACAATACCAGCACTAAAGATAAAACGTATCTTGATACCAGCACTTAATATTGGCAGTGTCTAATTTCTAGCTCCATCCCCCCTCCCAGACTGCATCAGCACAATCCAGATAGTACTGGGGTGGTCACTTATGTCCTCTGGAAGAGGGGCACAGGGCTTTTACTTATTGAGCTATAACAGTTTCCAAGCAGGTGTCTCTGACTGCCCTGTGATATGATAGCTTAGCAGATCTCTAAGCTATCATATCACAGGGCAGTCAGAGACACCTGTCTGGAAGCTGCTATAGCTCAATACCGTATATACTCAAATATAAGTTGATCCGAATATAAGGAGGGGAAAAAAAAAATTTGAAAAAAAAAAATGGTTGACTCAAATATAAGTCGGGCGGCTTAATATTCAAGTGCCCTGCTTTGTCAGGCTCTGCACCCAGCCCCCTCCCTGCCAAGCTCTGCACCCAGCCCCCCTACCCCACCCCCCCCGTCAGGCACTTCACCCAGCTCCCTTCCTGCCAGGCACTGCACCCAGCACCCTTCCCTCTCTCCCGTCAAGCATTGCACCAGCCCCCTTCCTTCCCTCCCTTCCCTGCCAAGCTCTGCACCCAGCCCCCTACCCCCCCCCCCTGTCAGGCACTTCACCCAGCTCCCTTCCTGCCAGGCACTGCACCCAGCTCCCTTCCCTCTCTTCCATCAAGCATTGCACCAGCCCCCTTTCTTCCCTCCCTTCCCTGTCAGGCTCTGCACCCACCCTCCCTGCCCCCTGCCCCCTCCCTGCCCTAGCCCTCATACCTCATCTTGCCAATCCCCGGTGGAAGTGCAGCAGGCAGGAGCGAATTTTCCAGGTTCCTGCCCTGCTGCTAACCGGCTGCCGCGAGTTCCTTCGGCCGCTGAGCAGCAGGAGCGTGATTTGACGCTGCTGCTCAGTCCTGAGAGGCATCCTTACTGGCTCCCCCAAATTCTCACAAGTGATGTCAGAGAGTCCACAAAAAAACTGAATGGCGAAAACACTGATAAAAGAAAACATTGATGAACATTTTGAAAAAAATGAGCTTCTGTTAACCAGCCAATATGGTTTCTGCAAGGGAAGATCGTGCCTAACGAACTTATTGCACTTCTTCGAAGGGATTAACAGACGGATGGACAAAGGAGACCCCATAGACATCATATATCTAGATTTCCAAAAAGCGTTTGACAAGGTGCCCCATGAACGTCTACTCCGGAAACTGAAGAACCATGGGGTGGAAGGAGACGTACATAGATGGATCAGAAACTGGTTGGAGGGTAGAAAACAAAGGGTAGGAGTGAAGGGTCACTACTCCGACTGGAGGAGGGTCACGAGTGGTGTCTCGCAGGGCTCGGTGCTCGGGCCGATGCTATTTAATATCTTTATAAATGATCTAGAAACAGGGACAAAGTGTGAGATAATAAAATTTGCGGACGACACCAAACTATTTAATGGAGCTCGGACTAAAGAGGACTGCGAAGAATTGCAGAGAGACTTGAATAAACTAGAAGAATGGGCGACGAGAGGGCAGATGAAGTTCAACGTTGAGAAATGTAAGGTATTACATGTGGGGAGCAGAAACTCGAGATACGACTATAAAATGGGAGGGATGTTATTGAATAAGAGTACCCAGGAAAGGGACTTGGGGGTAATGGTGGACATGACAATGAAGCCGATGACACAGTGTGCAGCGGCCGCTAAGAGAGCAAATAGAATGCTTGGTATAATCAAAAAGGGTATTACAGCCAGAACGAAAGAGGTTATCCTGCCGTTGTATCGGGCAATGGTGCGCCCGCATTTGGAGTACTGCGTCCAATATTGGTCGCCGTACCTTAAGAAGGATATGGCGTTAGTCGAGAGGGTTCAGAGGAGAGCGACACGTCTGATAAAAGGTATGGAAAACCTGTCATACGCTGAAAGATTGGAGAAGCTGGGTCTCTTTTCCCTGGAGAAGAGGAGACTTAGAGGGGATATGATAGAGACTTATAAGATCATGAAGGACATAGAGAGAGTTGAGAGGGACAGATTCTTCAAACTTTCAAAAAATAAAAGAACAAGAGGCCACTCGGAAAAGTTGTTAGGGGACAGATTCAAAACAAATACTAGGAAGTTCTTTTTTACCCAACGTGTGGTGGACACCTGGAATGCGCTTCCAGAGGATGTTATAGGACAGAGTACGGTACTGGGGTTTAAGAAGGGATTGGACAATTTCCTACTGGAAAAGGGGATAGAGGGGTATAGATAGAGGATTACTGCACAGGTCCTGGACCTGTTGGGCCACCTCGTGAGCGGACTGTTGGGCAAGATGGACCTCGGGTCTGACCCAGCAGAGGCATTTCTTATGTTCTTATGTTCTTATAAATATTTTAAATAGAATATTGAAAGCAGCAACTGAGCTCCCAACCGTTAGAGAAGCGGAGAGAAATCAAAGAGATAAAACAGAGATTTTTAAAAGATGCAAAATAAATTATTGTAATGTCATATGCTGTTTTATTGTGCACAAAAAAAATGTAGCCCATACTTTTGTATTGTTTTTCTTAATGATATATTCTTCAAGATGGTCTTTATCTTTGGGAGATGTTTTCAGCCTAAGGCATTAGTGTCTCTCTGGGTAGTCATGGGAACAAAGATATTTCAGACACGCATTAAGCTGTGTCTGCATTGCTTGGGGACAGCATGGCGACATATCTTTCTACACATCCACCTACGTGCAAGACCCTCTGCATATTTCTGTTAAGAATTTGCAGCTTTCTTTAAGTAGCCCTGGGTCGCTTCTTAACACGAGATAGGTGTCGGATTCTTATCCTTTTAATTTAAGAAATTATATTCTGCCTTTTCACTCTCTGGAGATCACAGTCTCCAGCATAATCTCCAGGGCCCACTGGTAGATTTCACAAATAGAACACAACACATTGGAGTGATGTTCCCAAAGACTTCTTTAGAGGCAGATAGTAGGTAAGTGTTTACAAGACAGTATATACAGTGCTTCTTGGAAGGTTTTGCAATAATGTAAAGGGTCATAGATTTGATCTACCATCTTTCTGTGGGTACTTTCTCTGTCCTTAGTGAGCTCCCAATGTCTCTTTTTAAATCATTGTCTCTCAAACTCTGTGCCCTGAAAAGATTCTGGGTGTGCCATGAGAGATTCAAGAATTTTACACTTCTCCCTCCGAATTCGTGGGGGATAGGAGCAGAGCCGGACCGCGAATGGCGAAAAACCGTGAATATCTGGCTCTGACCCACCTCCGCCTCCCTCTCGCCTTCCCAGCCTTACCTGGTAGTCTAGCGGGCTTTCGGGGCAGGAGTGATCTTCCTACGCTCCTGCCCCGTACAGATCACCATTAGGAAATGGCTGCTATGAGTTCCCGTAGTCTCTCGAGATTACGACGGGAACTCCCTACAGCTATTTCCTAATGGCGATCTGCACGTGGCAGGAGCGTAGGAAGACCGCTCCTGCCCCGAAAGCCCACTAGACCACTAGGTAAGGCCTAGTGTGATGCTGGGGGGAAGACTTAACAATGTTTTTTTTTTCTTTTTCCCCCTCCCCAAAAAATCACGAATATGTGAAATCGCGATTACTGAAACCGCGAATGGGGAGGGGGAAGTGTACTTTATTTTAAAAAAATTCCCCTTCATAGGTATACACTAGAACAGGGGTAGGAAATTCTGGTCCTCGAGAGCCACAGGCAGGTCAGGTTTTCAGGATATCCACAATTAATATGTATGGGATTAGATAGATCGTAAAAGGGGAGGTAAGTGACTTAGGGCTCCTTTTACGAAGGTGCGCTAGGGCCTTAACGCGCGGAATGGCGCACGTTAGCCGCTACCGCCTCCTTTTGAGCAGGTGGTAGATTTTCGGCTAGCGCGCGCCATAGTACGCATTCGATAAAACCGCTAGCGCTCCTTCGTAAAAGGAGCCCTTCGTGAAAAACTCCACGTCCACAAACTCAAGGGACAAAATATTCAAATCTCCACCACCCTTGAAAACAATACACTTCTCCCTCCGTATTCGCAGTGATAGGGGGATTAACAGGCCCGCGAAGACAGGAAATCCGCAAATAACATTTTCATATCATCAAAGTTGAACCATTCCGTTTGTTCAGTATATTTGTTTATTTTATTTATTTTTTTTTAAAAAAAAACATTTTATTTCCGATTGTTGTGATACCATATAGCACTTGCCACCAGATAAGCTTAATAATAACACCACCGATTACACAAAACTCAGATATCGATAGGTTGCCCGCAATTCAAGACTAGAATCCTGAACTGTACATCCTTGGAGAAGACTAAAAAAAAAAAGAACAAAGATCCCCCAGTTGGAACAGTTTAAGAATACACATTAATTCAGCATCCCCTCCCCATCTCTCTTTCTTCTCCAAAGCCCGTAACCAAGATTATTAGAGTAGGCATTTGGAAAATCTTGTAACAACTGGAATGGAGAAGGCATGATTTTTTGCTTGGTATTTGTCACAAGGATAATACGTCAGAGCCATAACCAGCCTACGGGGAAAACATAAATGATAAGACGTTTGGCCTTTTAACAAAAGGTGGATTTAAAGAAAAAAAAAAAGCTTGAATGGGTGTAATGATTCATGATTATCAAAAGTCCTTAACCCCTTTCATTGGCAGATGGTGAAACGGCTGCTTTGCGTAACTTGATGTTGTACGAGAGCAACAGTGCCAAGTAACGGGCGCTTGGAGATGCAGATCTCCCATAAGAGCCGTAAAAAACACATGTTGCTTCTGAGCAGCAATGCCAAATAAAGGGTTAAGAAGGGGACAAGCTGAGCCATTCTCTTATAATTGTATTCCCTTTATATGGACTAGAGCTATTCTCTTTTATAATTATATGAAATTGCCTGCTGTGTTGTTGTTTTGTGCTTTTTCTCCATTTGAAATGACATTAAAAATATTTGTAAAAGTATGTGCACAGTAAAAAGTATATATGCTTTAAAAGAAAAAAAAAAGTGTGCACGAAAAACAAGACAAATGAAGGAAACGATGTAAATAGGAGAATGAGATGAAACAAATGAAAACTGGACCAAGAAATTAAATATAACAGTGGTTCCTTTAATAGGCACCCGTAACATGGATTTATGCATTTATTTCAAAAAATAAAGTAGGGAATAATCTGGGGGTGGCTCAGTTTATCTCTGTTGACGTGGAGTTCTGTAGTTATCCGAACTGCAGCACTACCAGACAGCAAAGTCTAAATACTTATGTGTAAGGATCACAATTTTCCAACCATGCAAGAGACTTTGGGTAAAAGCTATCAATGTGTTCTCTGATTAAGATGTCTTACTTTACTGTTAACTGAAAACCATACTATTCAAGAAATTTGTCAAATGATCTAACCCAGGGATCTCAAAGTCCCTCCTTGAGGGCCGCAGTCCAGTCGGGTTTTCAGGATTTCCCCATTGAAAGCAGTGCATGCAAATAGAGCTCATGCATAGTCATTGGGGAAATCCTGAAAACCCGACTGGACTGCGGCCCTCAAGGAGGGACTTTGAGACCCCTGGTCTAACCAAACCGTATCGACCCTTCCCAGATCCCGACGCATGCTATAGCTATCAACCTTGTAATCTCCCTGTGAAAGGCCAGGCTAATTTCTTGTTGAAAAACCGCCTAGAACTGAAAGGTATTGGCGGGATGGAAGACATCAATGGAATGGAATGTTATTAGTAATTAGGTCTCATTGCACGAAAAGGGACCTATGCTTAAACAGTACGAGCGACTAGTAAACTAGCCCAACCTCTTTGTCTAAGTGCAGTCAGGTTGTCAATGGTTATATGTACTACATGAGTAAATCAGTACGAGCATTAAAGCTCTAAACCACTTTGGCAGTTTTGTAACAAGGGGGGGGTTTGATTTGCAGAGTGATTTAACTGGTTGGCAACAACCGCTGACCAGTTAAATTGCACGTAACTGGCTATCTGCAAATATTCAATGGGTGATAACTGGTTATCTCTACTGACCATTCGTAGTTAGCGCATGTTGTATCTACTTCCTCACTTGCAACAATAATAATAATAATTTTATTCTTATATACCGCCAATGTAGCCTTCCTCTATAATATATTGTAACTTTTCCCCTTATTGTAACAGTGTAGTCTTCCTCTACAACAGGGGTGTCAAAATCCCTCCTCGAGGGCCCCAATCCAGTCGGGTTTTCAGGATTTCCCCAATGAATATGCATGAGATCTATTAGCATACCATGAAAGCAGTGCATGCAAATAGATCTCATGCGTATTCATTGGGGAAATCCTGAAAACCCGACTGGATTGCGGCCCTCAAGGAGGGACTTTGATACCCCTGCTCTACAAGATGATGTAACCTTTAACATCTGGAGCTGGAAGGTCCCAATCGCCCATCCCCCACCCCACTTTCCACCCCCATCACCCCCCCCCCCCCACCATCTCTTTCAAGAATTACTAGACACCATTTTCTGGAAAATATAGGGCGCATCCCTGTTTATTGGAATAAACAACAAATAACAAGCCATAAAATATTATAACATCCGAGCTACCATGTAAACAATCTTTATACACTAAATCCCTAATTCCTTGCCATCCTCAGCTAGGGCCTGGGGGTGGTATGACCTTCATGCCCCTTAGAATACTATTCTCTGACGCTCGCTCCCCCCGAGCTCACGTCCTCATACGGCTCATCGCCAGATGAGCCCACTCCCCCCCCCCCCAAAACGCTTGGTAGCTTGGGACATTGCTGCTGCGACATCCTTAAAGCCCAGCGCCAACTGCACCACCCACGGAAGGGAGGGAGGGAAAAGCTGCCCTCAGGAGCCACGAACCCCTGACCCCGGAAGGTCCCGGCTTTTATATCCCCCTCTCTCGAACCTTCCTTGTCCCGACCAGTCAGAAGTTCCGACAGGTCGGGATAGGAAGAAACTCACCCCTTGCCTTTTCCCTACCTGCCAGCCTATACCTGACGGGCGATAACTGGGTCCTCCAGCCCAGTATGAAATTTCGCCCGTGGAGACGAACTCTCGGGCTTACACTTCCCTTGATGCTGTAAGGGCTTCCGATCTTGTAAATTGCCTTGAACCTGTTCTGGATAAGTGCAATTAAGAAATCCTGATTAGATTAAATTACCAGGAGCTTGCGATCTCTGAAGCACTCAAGGGCAGGTCACACTTCGGACCCAATTTTAAAAGCTAACTGCACATCAATTGGACCTTGTAAATAGTTGTCCTATATTTATGTACTAGCTGAGGACTGGTTAGCGCTGAAAATTGGCTTAGCCAGCTATCGGCTGGCAGCCAAGAATGAAACTGGATATTCAATGCTGCTTCCCTGGTCTGGCATTGAACAGCGGGTTCAGCCCCAGCGGCAGGCAGCGCAGTTAAAGCCCTCCACCAGCTGAAAACTTTGTTTAAATACTTGGGGTCAGGTATACCAAAGGGTTTTTATCCATTTTAGGGGTAATTCTATAACTTGGTAACTACCTGTAAAGTACAAGCTATTTAATTTGCACCTGTATTTACAAAATAATGGTTAGGTGAAACTTTAGTATTTATACATGTATGGGCACACATTTATTTAAAACAATTTTATTCCAACAATTCCAAGTGGATGCCTTATGTGCCAGTGAATCGCAAACTGTGTGCCACGGCAAGATTCTAGATGTGCCGCCGGGAACTCTCTCCTCCTCTCCGCCCCTCCCCACGTGAACCTCGTCTTATTTTCCTTGCACTCGGGGCCATGTCTGGAGGGGGCCTCCGAACGTGCACGGATGTCGACGAGATGACATCGTGCACATGCGCGCGTGCCAGCCTGCTCGTGCTCGGAGGCCCTCCAGATATGGCCCCAAGCTCGAGGAAAACGAGATGAGGTTCGTGGGGGGGAGGGGGGGAGCGGGGCAGGGGTTTGGATGTGCCACAGAAAAACATTTGCTCTGTTAGTGTGCCGGAGCAAAAAAAA
Organism: Geotrypetes seraphini; assembly: GCF_902459505.1. Lineage (NCBI taxonomy): Eukaryota > Metazoa > Chordata > Amphibia > Gymnophiona > Dermophiidae > Geotrypetes > Geotrypetes seraphini. The sequence goes on from NC_047100.1 coordinate 13,281,958, forward strand.
AAAAAAAAAAGTTTGTGGGACACTGCTATATGCTATTATTCTAATGATTTCTTTGCACAATCATCATGTAACTGCCAGTGTGTACTTTGTAGAACGACGCGTAACGTGTGCATATGGAAACTTGGTTGGTACACAGTCTCTATCTCTTTAAAACAAAGCTAGTAAATCATTTCCATGTCTAAAGTTATAATCTGACCTGAAAATAGTGTGATAGATTATGGATGGCAACAGTACGCAGTTTTAGAATTGTATTTATTATATTTAAAACTGTTAAAATAATTTGACGACTGTTTTCACTGAAATGTACAGAGAATTTTCTAAGGAACGAGAGAAGGCCAAGGCCAGAGGAGACTTTCAGAAGCTGCGTGAAAAGCAACAGCTTGAGGAGGATTTGAAGGGCTATTTGGACTGGATCACCCAGGCTGAAGACATTGACCCTGACAATGAGGACGACGGAAATGAAGATGGTCGACGCAATAGTATGTTTCTCAGTACCATTTCTAATAAACAACTAGAGCAAAAGCTAATAATCGAGTCGGTTAAGGATTAGCAGGTGTCGAATGCCTTGAGTGCATTGATTTGGGTATTGATTTGGGATATTTTATATTATTCATGAACCAGTACAAGAATGGTCAAATAACGCTTTTTTTTTTTTTTAATGAAAAAGTCAATTCATAGGAACTGAGACAGATGAAGTATTTCCAGTACCTATGTAATGGTTCGATGTGTCCCCTTTACAAATCAATTCTTGACTGGGATAAACAGCCGTACGTTTTGAAACCCTGTGGGAAAAGTTGAAGAACCTTAATATTTCTGAAGTTCGGTGGGACATGGGAGGAGAACACACACCAGAAATGTCCATGAACTCCAAGCTATGAGGAGCTTCCTCATTTGGGAGTTCCCTTTGGATTCTTCATGGACTGGAATTAATGGAAAGCTCTAATGTGTGGTCTTGGAAACATGAGACAGGCCTTTTGTAATTATTCAACATGAAAAAGAAAAATCTTTGACGAAGGCTTTGTCGCACCAAGAGCAGCCTACAGAAAGGAGTCTGAAGAATTGCTTGTGGTATATTCATACGAAGCACTAATGTTGTTGTCTTTAGTTCTTCACTAGCAGGCATGTAATGAATGATTAATTCATGCCAGAGGTTTATGAATGTGAATTTCATGTGTCCGTCCCTAAGCCATCAATCTGATTCTGTCTCATCCTACCCCCGTGATTTTCTCCATCGAGGTTCCCTTATCCTTTCTCAGCCTTAGCTTCGTTCCCCTCCATTTAACTTCCCTTTTACTTTCTTAGTCTAAGCCAGGGGTCTCAAAGTCCCTCCTTGAGGGCCGCAATCCATGCTTTCAATGCATATTCATTGGGGAAGTCCTGAAAACCCGAGTGGAATGCGGCCCTCAAGGAGGGACTTTGAGATCCCTGGTGTAAGCCGACCCATCCTTCCATGTCTCTCTCTGATCTGATCCCATTCAACCTCCCCCTCCTCCCAACAGTCTTCTCTACAGTATACATTTGTGACAGGCACAGAACTCAAAATTGAAAATAAAGGTTTGGAAATTTTTAAAACTCTTTCCGTCTCTGCAAATCTTAAACTATTTTTTTAATTCTAAAGATATTTTCAGTGCAGAGCATCTAGGACAGGGCTGCCCAAGTCCGGTCCTCGAGATCTACTGGCAGGCCAGGTTTTCAGGATATGCAAATCTCTCTCATGCATGTTCATTGTGGAGATCCTGAAAACCTGGCCTGCCAGTAGATCTCGAGGACCGGACTTGGGCAGCCCTGATCTAGGATATCCTCCTAGGATTTCACCTTGTGATTATCTTACCGTCTTGCTGTGCACAGCTTATACACAGCGCCTGATTCAAACCTTTCATCTGCTTGTGTGCTTCTTATGGAAGAAAGGTTTTGCATATTCCATCAGCCCAAGCAGATCATTGTGGGGGATGCTACATGTAATATGTTAGATTGAATTTGCTCCTTGGTGATGGATTATGTTAATCAGCCTTTGAGTTCTTTTTTTTTGCTAGTGAAAAACTGAGGCATGAGCCTCTCCAAAGCGAAGAGCTTTCCACCTTAGTAGTGCTGCTGTTAAATTTCATGTTATCACTTTTGTTTGCCATTGTTCGCATTTTAATCCATGCATGGGGGGCCTTCGTTACCTTCTCCTGACTTACTGCTGCCATCTGCTGGCTAAATGGTGGCCCGACGTGCATTTCACATCGGAAGGGGTTACGCTAGAAGACTTGCTGGGAGAGAAAAAGAAAAGCTTGTTTAGCTGCTTTAAGCGTTCCAAAAAGCACGGTAAAGTTTGTTCTGCTTTGCAGTGAAATTTCCTTTTTCTACAGCTGAGCCTCCTTATGCTGCTGTGTACAAGAGTTTTTAACCAGTTCTTCATGGTTTGAAGTGACAGCATGACGTGCTTAATAGATTATTTACTACAATAAGGGGGGTAATTTTATAATGCACTTTCCACCTGTAAAGGAAGTTTTATACACAGAAAAATGACTATTATAAAACTGTGCAGAGAACAGATGCGTGAAAGGTAGTTGCACTGAAAGATAGCACTTAAATTAAGACAAGCTCCATGTAGGGATTCCTGAGGGATCTACAGTATGTAGTTTGGGTGGAGCAGGGGAGGAGCCTCCCTGTACACAGAATATGTACATGCACAGTGGCATAGCGAGGGTGAGTGGTGACCGGGGCAGTGGCACCCCTCCTCCACCCTCTTCTCCACCCCTCCTTGCCCCCCCCTGTCGTGATAACTGCTCACACTGGGAAAATTAAAAAGGTACAAGGGAAGGGAAAGGAAGGGGAGAGTCAGGAAGGAGAGGTGCCCCCACCAAGACAGTGCCCAGGGTGGGCTGCCCCCCCCTTACAAAGCCACTGCACATGCATGTACATATCTACAGCTGCCTTAGAGCCAGACCCAGCCCAGAGTGCCACAACTCCTTGAGCTAACTTTTGTGAAAGCAAAGAAACAATCCTCTCACCTCTGTGAAGGCTGACCCAGTGAGGAGGCTTTTGGAACCCTTAAGCTTCATCTGGCTCACGCCTTAAGCTGTTTTCCTGGTGCAGATATGAATTTGGCAATAGCATTAATGCACCAGTGAATTATTTCTAGGACTCTTATTATTTTTCTTTTTTGCAAAGACATATAGGAGTTCTTTTACTAAGCTGCAGTAAGCGCTAATGCATGCTTACCTCAACTTAGACAGTTAACCGTGGGATGTGCTGAGGTGTCTTGTGGTAAATTTGGCAATTTGTGCATGCACGCTAAAACAAATTCATTTTTTTTTCCGGGATGAGGTCATGTTTCAGGGTGGAGAGTGGGTGTGACGGCGTAAATCAGTTAGTGCACTGGGCATTGATGTACATTTAACTAATTAGCGCAGAATTAGCATGTAAGCCCACAAAATAGGTGGTAGTAAGGGCTCACACGGTAATATTTTTAATAGCCCTGCTAATTGTGCAATTAACACATGGACATTCATTTCGGAAATAGGAAAATCACCCTATTTCCGGCCGTGGCACAAGTAGCCTTGACATGTGAGAAAAACCTATTGAAAGGGTTGTTATACTGTATGGGGTATACTCAAAATGGCCACTTAGAAAAACCCAAAGAGCTACCAACACATAATAGATTTCTTCATTAATCTCTGGAACAGAGTCTGAAGAAGTTCAAATGCATCAGGTTCCTCATAGGTCCATTCTTCTTCAGTAATGCTTTAAAAATCTTTCTTTCACTCACAGCAAGATCACATAAGGCTATTTTAAAGAGTTTTCAACAGAGCTTCTCTGCATTGACCAGGGAGAATAGGCATAAAATTGGTGCTTTTTAAAAAATATATATTTTTAGGCACTCTGTTATGAAATTACCACCCATGTGCATGGTTCGGATGATGTGGTGCTGTGCTGCTTTCTTGATTTTTTTTTTTTTATGCGTGTGTGATCAGATTTTATTGCAGAATTGGACCTTTATGTGAGTGTATCTCATAGGCTCATTATTATTTTGGGGTTTAGCTCATTCTTTACTTCTATATTTTGAAATGTGATTAGAATAATGGTAGGTAATTTGGGCTCAATTCCTCCTCCTCCTATTGACTTTCAAGCAGGAGAGTCATTGCTCTTGCGTGTGATCTGTTATAAAGCACCTTTGATTAAGATGCTCTCTATATGCGGAAATAGCAACATGTACACTTCGTCCTGATTCCATAACTTTCACACCCAAGTTTATGCTTAGCACCCAAAGTAACCTAATAGCATAATTAGCTGCTGATTGATATTAATGACCAACTTTTGGCTATAATTTGACTTAATTGGTGCAAATTGACACTGATTAGCAGTTACACATGTAACTGCCATGAGATGGTATGCTAGAAATTGCAAAATCCAATAGAAGAGAGCAGAACGAGCCTGGTCTTCAAAACCTACTTTAATAGCACATGCATAGAAAAGTCAATCAGTCATAAAAACTTCTGGCAAGTCATGGACGCGACACACAATGTTTTTCAGCTAAAACGCCTGCATCAGGAGTCCCTGATGGTAACAAACCAAATTTGGGAGCCAATTTTGTAACTATAAGTGTGTGGAAGGAACAAGAAAATGAGATTGGGAGCTCACTGGGACAGATAGGGAAAATGCTTGAAGTACCTGTATGTACACCGCTTTGATTGTGGTTCTAAAACGATAAAAAAACAATATTTTATTTTTGGTACTTATTTGTAGTATACAAGTCCCGTTCCTTTTTTCCGCCTTACACACAAGGAGGGGCATTTTCAAAAGGATTTCTAAGTCCAACTTTGAATGTTTCCCAGAAGACATCCAAAAGTCACGGTGTCCATTTTTGAAATCGCTAGAGGTCCAGTTTTTGTTTATTTATTTATTTAATAATTTTTTTAAAAAATTACCTATTTAGCCCTTTTGGCCGCCAGGACGTTCAATCTTGGAACTTCTAACTTTGTTTGCCATTTTTGACCACAAAAACATCGAAGTTCAAAACATCCAAATCCAGACCATTTGGATATGGAAGGGGCCAGCATTGTAATGGATTGGCCACACCTATGACAACAGAGCACTGCTGTGAACTTCACATAAAGTGTGGCAAAAGTACATCTCACCATAATTTCTGATGAGCCCTCCAAAGCTCCCTCAAAACAGGCTATACCCACCTATATGGCTGTAAGTGGCACTTAAATGACAGTATAGTAGGGTTTGGGTGGATTTTGGTGGCCTCACATTTTCCACCATAAATGTAGTGGTTAGAGTGGCTTAAGGGCCTATGTTCACTAGACCACCCACCAGGCTACTTAAGACACATGACTGCTGCTCTACTAGGCTTTCCCATACCAGGTACTGCTGTTTCATTAAGATCTTTGTCGGGGGGGGGGTCAGTGACCACGGGGGGAATGTGGGGCAGTTACTACTTAATCCCTCCAGTGATCATCTGCAAACACAATATTTTCTTGGTCCCTAATGCTGTTGTTTCATACAGTAATTCTGCAGCATCATCGCCTATTAACCCTACTCCCATCTCTCTTCTCTTTTCTGTCAATGGTGTTTCAGCTGATGTAGACACTTCTTCACATTGTTCAGTTCTGTAGAAAACCATACGGTCTTCTGGGATCTTTCAACATCAGCATGTCTTAAAGGAACAAGCTCATTCACCGTCTTTTCTAAAGATGGAAGGATTTGATCAACACTTTCCTATAGCAACAAAGTTGAGTCAAGTACTACAGATCCCTTCCCTCCACTCAATATTCTAATTTGAAATCTGGATACCCCCATTTCTCTCTAACAACTTTACCCTGTGATTGTGATAGGGCATAAATAGAAAAAAAGTTTAAAAGGTAATAGTCCAACCAAAGACAGAACATTGGTTAAGATACTAATTGATTCTACTTAGCTTCTCCCCCCCAAAAAAAATGTAGAGAATGAGTAGGGAAGGACAACATCTGTGTTAAATCCAAGAGATGCATATGCTCTAAAAAATTTTTACCATGGTATCATTATCTGTTCATAAGTTGAAATCTAGCAGTACAGGTAGTTTTCCTAACAACAAACTCATAAGATGTTCAGTAATAAAAATTAAAGAATCTGAGGTCTTACCAAGTAAGGTTACCATATTTGTGAAGACAAAAAAGAGGACACACTACTCCAACCAGAGCCCCGCTCACACTCCACCCATTTCCTTGGTCTTCTTTTCCATCCATCCTTTTAGTGCTTCTCTCTTTCTCCAACCCTCCTCCCCCATGGGTGCCTCTCTCTCTCTCTCTCTCTCTCTCTCTCTCTCTCCTTCCAACCCCCTCTCCTGTGGGTGCTTCTTTCTTTCTTTCTCACTGCAAATCCTGCCTATACGGTAGGGATCTCAAAGTCCCTACTTGAGGGCCACAATCCAGTTGGGTTTTCAGGATTTCCCCAATTAATATACAGAAAAAACTATTTACATTGTCCAATTTGATACGGATAAGAGGTCAAAGGGGGACAAGTTCAGGACTAATATCAGGAAGTTCTGCTTCACTCAGAGAGTGGTTGACACCTGGAATGCTCTCCCAGAGGAGGTTATTGCGGAATCGACCGTCCTAGGATTCAAAAGCAAACTAGATGCACATCTCCTTACGAGAGGCATAGAAGGATATGGGTGACTAAAAATTACGCTAGGTGTACACCTGGCAGGGCCTCCATGTGTGCGGATCGCCGGACTAGATGGACCGAAAGTCCGATCCGGAGAAGGCGCTTCTTATGTTCTTATGAAAGCAGTGCATGCACAACAGATCTCATGCATATTCATTGGGGAAATCCTGAAAACCCGACTGGATTGCAGCCCTCAAGGAGGGACTTTTAGACCCCCCCTGCTATATGGGAATGGGAAGTCGCTATAGAGAGGCAGCTTCCAGGGCTGGCCAACGGCAGCAGGCCTACCTTGTTGGTGCTTCTGCCTGCCCGAAGATTCAATTACAGTGGCTGGGGCAGGAGAGGAGGTAGGTGGGGGAGTCGGGAGAGCTGGCTAAACCCGGACGGACTTCCCTATTTTTTTTTTTTTTTTACAGTTCTTGAAAAAGAGAAGATGTCCGGGCTTGGTAAAACAGATTAAAAAAAAAAAAAAAAACCGCAACAAAATTGCAGAACTCAGACTGTAATCCCTCACAATCTCCCTTCCCAATTAGGTCCCTTCATTGAACTATAAAATTAGAAATATGTAAACTTCCCCTCCTCTCTTTAGTCTAGGTAAAGAGGCACATTTATAACCATTTGGACACAGCTCCCTGGTAATTACTACTTCTGCTTCAGAGAGCCAAGTTTTCAGTTATGAATAGGAAATCAAGATGTTCTTGTAGTACTAGGTCATAAATTATGCACGACTTATTCGTTATACTGTAGATCTGGCATTAACCAGCCCTATCTTTAAATTATCCACCTTTGAATTGCTTACATGATCCCTGTTGAATGGGACCAAAACTTGGCATTACGTTCTCTCTCTGCATTAAACTAAACCTTAAGTTTATATACCGCATCCTCTCCATAGAGATGGAGCTTGGCACGGTTTACAGGAACTTTAATATAAGGAAGGAAAAACATAATAAGAGTTCGTGATTGTGAAGAGGGTAGTGAGATTTACATTTTTGAGAATAGCCAAGTTTTCAGATGTTGTTGGAATAATCGGGAGGAGCCCTTATTCCGCAACAGGGCAGGAAGGTTATTCCAAAGCTCAGTGATTTTGAAGAAAAGAAATTTCCCTACTTTTCCAGCATAGATAACGTCTTTTAGCGAGGGGAAAGATAGTTTAAGTTTTTGGATGGATCTGGTAGTGTCGGGTCTCGTAGAATTCCAAGATAGTGGAATTAGAGGAGAAAGAATACCATGCAAGATCTTGAATGTTAGGTAGGCACACTTAAAGTGAACCCTAGAAATTATTGGAAGCCAGTGAAGTTTTGACAGAAGCGGGGAAACATGATCAAATTTACTTTTTGCGAAGATCAGCCTAGCCGCAGTATTCTGGATCTGCTGAAGTCTTTGGTTAGACTTAGATAGATGGAGTTGCAGTTGTCCAGCCTGGAAAGCAAGGACAGCAAAATGTTGTTGGAAGCAGGATCTCACTTTTCTCAACATGTGGAGACTAAAAAAAACATTTTTTTTTACTAGAGTGTTGAGATGGTTGTTAAATGAAAGTATAGAGTCAATAATGACGCCCAAAACTTTGCTTGAGAATTCAATCTGCAGTGTAGGACCGGAAGGTCATGAAATGAGTGTGGGTAGCTGATCTAATTTTGGGCCAAGCATTCTTGGAGAGTCCAAAAATTAGAAGCTGGCTACCTTTGGCCAGCTACCATCTCAATCTTATCATTAATTATATCTTGCTCAGGCACTCGCACAGCCACATCCCAAGAGACAACACAAGAAATACATTTCCCCCATCCCCTACCTGCACCACACACACACACACACATCACTACCACCAATCACGGTCTGTGGTTTTGTCCCATATTTTGCATATATTAATGAGGTTAGCAATACAGTATATTGTAACTGAATGGAAGAATAGTTCTAAAGCAGTGGTCTCAAACTCGCGGCCCGCCAGGTACTATTTTGAGGCCCTCAGTATGTTTATCATAATCACAAAAGTAAAATAAAACTGTTTCTTGATCATATGTCTCTTTAGCTATAAATGACAATATTATTATTAAGAGTTAGCCAAAAGGAAGCATTTATAAACTATAAAGAGTTTTACCTCATGCAAAATTGTCATTTCTTTAATAAGACATTAACTATTTTTTTCTGAGGCCCTCCAAGTACCTACAAATCCAAAATGTGGCCCTGCAAAGGGTTTGAGTTTGAGACCACTAGCTAAACTGTAACCATGACAGCCTGTTTGCCTTTGGGAAGCAGAGCTGAGATTGTGATGTCATAATGCCTCATTCCACCAATAAGAGCCAGCCTCATCAGTGATGTCACAATGGCTTGATTGTCCTCTTCTCCCCTCTGCCCTCCAACCCAGCCAGCAGATTAACTGTTCCCCTTAACTCAGTGGTCTCAAACTCACAGCCCTCGGTATGTTTATCATAATCACAAAAGTAAAATAAAACTGTTTCTTGATCATATGTCTCTTTAGCTATAAATGACAATATTATTATTAAGACTTAGCCAAAAGGAAAGATTTATAAACTCCAAAAGTTTTACCTCATGCAAAATTGTCATTTCTTTAATAAGACATTAACTATTTTTTTCTGAGGCCCTCCAAGTCCAAAATGTGGCCCTGCAAAGGGTTGGAGTTTGAGACAACTGCTCTACGATATCTGAATATGTTTAGTACGGAAGTATGAGAAAGTAGCTGCTGTAAAAAAAAAAAAAAGGTGTTGCTTACTTTACTTTAAAAGGGTTGATTTATGAGTATGTTGGAGACTTGGCTTTATGGGTGGTATGTTGGGTTGGGAAATGCAGTAGCATAGTAAGGGGGGGGGCGGGAGGGCGGTCCGTCCTGGGTGCCATGTTGGTGAGGGTGCCAGCACCTCTCCTCCTCTCCTCGTGCATGCCCCCTTCCCTTGCCCTGTACCTCTAGTTCTTCACCACCGCAAGCAACAACATCAACGTGCTCCTTGCGACGGCGTCGCCTCTCCCACTGACATCACTTCCGGGGGCCGGGCATAGGAAGTGACATCAGAGGGAGAGCCGGCGGGGTCATGAACACATTGAAGTTCTTGTTGCTCATGGCGGTGAACAACTAGAGGTTATGGGGGAAGGGAACGGGGTGCGTTGCGGAGGGGATTGGGGAAGGAGCAGGGGGGCCAATGCGGGGGAGGGGTGCCTCCTTCCCGGGTGCCTCTCACCCTCGCTACCCCACTGGGGGGGGATGTTCATGGAAATGCTATTTATTACACTAAGGTTCCTTTTTTTGAAGGTGCGCTAGGGTTTTTAGCGCACGCACAAAATTACCGCGTGCTATAGTGTGCGGTAACCGAAAATCTACCACCTCCTAAAAAGGAGGAGGTAGTGGCTAGCGCGCTTTGGAATTTAACACGCGCTACGCCTTTGTAAAAGGAGCCCTAAAACTAATAAAAATGTTGAACTAGCATCTATTTTTTTCAGCACTGAATTTTGAGCACCCTACCGGTCTGTAATACAAGGAACCAATGTGCATAGTTGAAGAATATAAATATCTGAAAAAATGTCAAAATGCTGAATAAAAATAAAGTTAAACCCCCCCCCCCCAAAACCTGACCACTACTTATGAGCCCGAGGTAAGACCCAGCAGTGCTGCAGGAGTGAGGTGTTGAACTGGTTTCATGGCTTCCTTATGTCCCATACCTATTAAGTACGTTTCAATTATGATCTCTCCGATACCTGGAGCAATCCATCCGGTGTGCCACAAAGGGTCACCGCTATCCTCATTGCTTTTCAATGTCTACATGTCCTCACTGGGCGTGCAATTAACCCAGCTGGGGATAAAATTATTCAGTTACGCAGATGACTTTATGATCATCATCCCATTTGCTAACTCTATCTCGGAAACTCTTCCCAAGGCATCAGAAGCTAAAAATTTGATGGAGCATTGGAAAGACTACAAGCTCAAACTTAATTCAGAGAAGACAAAATTTTTCATTGCTTCGCCACATCCGCTTGACACCAAAACACCACTATGCATCAATAAACTTAGTTACCCTATTCAGTCCACCATGAAGATACTGAGTGTAACCCTGGATCAATTGCTTAACCATGAAAGACCAGGTGGACTCCTTAATCAGAAAGGTTTTTTTTCACTCTCTGGAAACTTAAATCCATTAAATCATATTTTGATACCTCAGCATTCAGAATCCTGGAACAATCCCTCGTACTGAGTCAACTTGATTACTGTAACATCGCCTATTTAGCAATCTCCCAAAAGAATATGCAACGTTTGCAATTAATGCAAAATGCAGCGGTCAGACTAATCTTCGGGCTAAAGAAATTTGATAACGTGGCACCTTACTATCGGCAGTTACAATGGCTACCGATGGAAGCATGCATAAAGTTTAAGTTTGCCTGCCTCTGCTTTAAAGTACTATACGGACTAGCCCCTAAATACATATCTGACCTTTTCTCCTTCTCAGCCAACAGACACAAGACACATTTGAACTTCGTTTCCCCCCCCCCCCCCCCCAGTTAGAGGATGTAAACTAAAAAAACATCATGAACACCTTCTCTCACATCAGTCAGCATTATGGGGTAAAGATCTAGAACAATTGCTTTCGCCCACTACTTATGAGGAATTCAGGAAGAGCCTAAAAACACATCTGTTCCTGAAGTATCTAGACAGCTGACCCACACATCTCTCTCCTCATTAACGGTTCTCTTGACCTATCAACCACTTGCTTTCACCTCTTTTAAGTTCAATCAATTTGTACCTTCTTTTATTCTTTTGTAAACCGCATAGAACTTCACGGTACTGCAATACATAAACTGTTATTAATATTATTACTTTTAAATTTTTTTTAAAACTGAATTGGGGCTTGGAGATGAGTTAAATAAAGCAATGCCTGCCAGTACTTGCTGGCCATGATTGTAGTTATAAACAAACCAAAACTGCAGATATGTACAACGGTGTAGGCAAAATTTATTGTGACAACCAAATTATGTCTAAAAACCTTTTTACCAAACAGGGGACCCAACACGGTCCGTGTTTTGGACAACCTTCATCAGGGGTCCATGGTAGAAAAGGGAAGAAAAATGTCACCAAAAAAAATATATATATATAGTAGAAAAAATGGATTATATAAATCGCCAAGGGTCACTGGATATCGTAAAATCTCACTATAGCGAGATTTTACGATATCCAGTGACCCTTGGCGTTTTTTCTACTATATTTATATTTTGGTTTGTTTGTTCCTGGTTGGTTTTTTTTACTGCAGACAAAGTTGGAACTCCCTTCTCCCTTTGGTTTTGTTGCTTCATGATTGTAGTTATAACTTGCAGTGCAGGAACAGCAAAAACATTCAGATTTACCAATTTTACCAATTACGGTAGCAGACCTCGAGAACTCTATGCAAATGCATTACAAGCAGCTCATTAGTATTTAAATGAGCATTCTTTGCAATTATCAAAAGGGAAATTTAGTGGCAGGTCTGAAGCTGCCGGTAGCTGTTTGTGCAAACAACACATGCACGACGTCTGTGCCCATAACCAGCCTTAAGGCAGCCGACCGGAAGCATGACGCGGCTCTTTTTTTGGCGGTGTTTCTTTTTCTCGGAAAAAAAGAAAAAAAATGAAAACTTTGGGGCAAGTCCACTTAGTTCCTTCCAATCTTTTCGTAAATCCTTGAAAACGTTTCCATTTGCTAAACATTCTGGCAATTAATTTCTTCATATTTTAGCATTTTAAAAAAAATAATTTATTGTTAACTGTATCGAGCTTTCCATGGTTGAAGACCTGGTATATAAGGCTAAGTTTTAGTTTAGTTTAGAAACGGAGCTTTGTTGAACTGGAGGACTTTGTTAGTTTACCACGAGCAAAAGAATAATTTTTACTATTGTTGTACCTGAAGTTGAAACGGCTGCCTGTTTAAAGAGAGCAAGATGAGCTACAAAGATAAGTGCTCGATTTAACTCTCTTCTCAAAGTCACTTTCCTCTTATTGCGGGAAATAGCGGGACACAGTACATACATTTCAATTTGTAACAATATTTAGGGGTCCTTTTATCAAGCCGTGCTGTCGGACATTTCATCATACGCTAACCCCTGAGGCCAGTTAAAAAACTAACGCCTGCTCAATGCAGGCGTTAGCGGCTAGTGCGGCAGGTGGTTTAACGCGCGGTATTACGCACGTTAAACCCCTACCGTGGCTTGATAAAAGGACCCCTTAATTTATTTACATTAAGGGCACGTTTGATGTAAGCACACTAGGTGTGTCCCATGATGGTGTGCGTCACAGAGGAAAATTAGCTCGGGGGAGAATTTATATTATAAGCACAGAGCTTCCACCTTCCAGCTAACAAACAAAACCCCCAAATTGGAGCAACGATCAGAAGCTGCAATTAGCTAAGCCACACTGCTGGCAGGAGCTGCAATCAGTTGAGCCGGAAGAACTCATTGGAACTGCAGTCAGCTGAGCTAGCAGGAGGAGAGTGGAGCCGTGATCATCTGATCACAGCTGCAGTGAGGCCTGCTGGCTCAGCTGATCACAGCTGCAGTGAGGCCTGCTGGCTCAGCTGATCACAGCTGCAGTGAGGCCTGCTGGCTCAGCTGATCACAGCTGCCGTGAGGCCTGCTGGCTCAGCTGATCACAGCTGCAGTGAGGCCTGCTGGCTCAGCTGATCACAGCTGCAGTGAGGCCTGCTGGCTCAGCTGATCACAGCTGCAGTGAGGCCTGCTGGCTCAGCTGATCACAGCTGCAGTGAGGCCTGCTGGCTCAGCTGATTACAGCTCCGCTGAGTCCTGCTGGCAGAAGGAAGGAGAGGTGGCAGCAGGCAAAGGGCACTGCAGAGAAGCCTGAGCTGACAGCCTAGGAATGGGTACCGCTGGGCTATCTCAGAGGAGCTGTACCTACTGTTTAGCTCTTCCCATTGGACGCCACGCACAGATCCTCCCTTCTTTGCATGCATAAGATTTGCATGCTATTTATGCTGATCGTGACCTGCTAAAGAAAATCACTCTCTACCTGGTATCTTTTACTGGGAATGATGCAGTGACGAATTTTCCCTGTCCCTGCAGGATCTCTCTATCCCCACGAGCTCTGTCCCTGTCCCATTTCTGCAAGCTCCGTCCTCATCTGCAGAAGCCTCAAACAAATAGATGCTGTAATTGAGCAGCTCCCCACTGGGGAGGGATTTAAGCATAAGTGTTTGAGGCTTGTGCGGTTAAGGCAGAGCTTGCAGGAACGGGGCAGGGACAGAACTGATGAGGATGGAGAGATCCCGCAGGACGAGGAAAAATTTTCCCCTTGTCAATCTCTAGGCATCGGGGCCAAAGTAGGGACATAAAGTACGAGCACTTTATATGGGTAAGTGTACTATTCTGTAAGGGTGCACATAAGCGGCATGGCATATAAATGAAAGGGTACATGCATGTGGGTGGTCAATGGCAGGGCTCCCCCTTATGCATGTCACTTTCAGAATACTGGAAGTTAAACAAGTCCCTATGCCCAGTCATGTAGTAAGGGGGGGGGGAGCGGTCCGCCCCAGGCGCGGTCTTCATAAGGGCGTGAAACCCCTCCTCTTCTCTGCCCCCCCATCTCCTCTCCTTGATGCGTGTGCACTCCCTTACTTTCCCTGTACCTTTTTTTTTTACTTTCCTGGCGTACGGTTGCTGCCCGCATCGGCATCAGCACTCTCTCTGACATCACTTCCGGGACCCACATCTAGGAAGTGACATCAAAGAGCGAGCCGACACAGACGTGGGCATGCTGCTCATGTCGAAGAAGTTAAAAAGGTACGGGGAAAGGAGGCCGGGCGCATGGCAAGAGGGCAGAAAAGAGGGTGGGGGAAGGGTGCCACCCACCCTTACCACACCACTGCCTGTTCTTGCTCTATGGCTGGGGTAACTGAGGGCATATAAATGTTTGGGCACCATGGATCCACTAGAGGTAGGTCTTGTTAGACAAATCTGATCAATTTCTTTGACTGCGTGACCAGAGAATTGGGTAGAGGAAGTGTGCTAGATGTGGTGTATTTAGATTTTAGCAAAGCCTTTGACAGTGTTCCACACAGACGTCTAATAAATAAACTGAGTGCCCTCGGGATGGGCCCCAAAGTGACGGGCTTGGTCAAGAACTGGTTGAGTGGAAGACAACAGAGGGTAGTGATCAATGGAGATCGCTCTGAGGAAAGGGAGGTTACCAGTGGTGTGCCTCAAGGTTCTGCTCTTGGGCCTGTTCTTTTTAACATTTTTTATAAATGATATTGCTAAAGGGTTGTCGGGTAAGACTTGCCTCTTTGCGGATGATACCGAAATCTGCAATAGAGTAGACACGCCGGATGGTGTGAATAACATGAAGAAAGACCTGGTGAAGCTTGAAGAATGGTATGAAATTTGGCAGCTAAAATTTAATGCTAAGAAATGCAAGGTCATGCATTTGGGCTGCAAAAACCAGAGGGAACGGTACAGTTTAGGGGGTGAAGAACTTATATGCACGACAGAGGAGCGGGACTTGGGTGTGATTGTATGTGATGATCTTAAGGTAGACAAACAGGTTGAAAAGGTGACGGCAAAAGCTAGAAGGATGCTAGGAAAAAGGAGGTTTTGATGTGTCTGTATAAGACTCTGGTGAGACCTCGTTTAGAATATTGTGTACAATTCTGGAGGCCGCACCTTCAAAAAGATATAAAAATGATGAAGTCGGTCCAGAGGAAGGCTACTAAAATGGTGTGTGGTCTTCGTTATGAGGCGTATGTGGACAGACTTAAAGATCTCAATCTGTATACTTTGGAGGAAAGGCGGGAGAGGGGAGATATGATAGAGACGTTTAAATACCTACGTAATATAAATGTGCATGAGTCAAATCCGGAGTAATCTGAGGAAATACTTTTTTACGGAAAGGTTGGTAAATGCATGGAACAGTCTTCCAGAAGAGGTGGTGGAAACAGAGACCGTGTCTGAATTCAAGAGGGCCTGGGATAGGCAGGTAGGATCTCTCGAAGAGATAATGGTTACTGTGGATGGGCAGACTACATGGGCCATTTGGCCTTTATTTGCCATCATGTTTCTATGTTTCTAATATCAGCTTACATTAATATTCTCAGTGTGCAGCACTGAGCCACTTAAAGAATCGCCCCCATAGACTTTAACATTCCTTGCAAAATGGAATTACTGAAACAAGTGGGCTTCTTAGCTATGTGGATGAAGTTACTTCTGCTGGCTGACAAGTACTGTGTGCAGTATTAATAATAATAGCTTTATTTATATCCAGTCATACCTTTTGAGTTCAAGATGGTGTACAAGAGGTTCTGTAAGCCCAGCAAGATTACATCAGTTAGAATTTGGAAGAGGTAGAAGACATTCTTGGGAAACTTCACGTTGAAGTGTACGGGTTCTGAACAACACGATGCCTTCAAACTTGGCAAGCCACGAGAAAAGAGCCATCTTCAGAGTGCAATATTAGAATTAAAGCTCACCATGAGAGAAGAGTGTGGTACAATGAACGGTTAGAGCTACAGAATCAGCATCCTGAGGTTGCGAGTTCAAATCCTGTGTTGCTCCTTGTGACCCCCGGGCAAGTTACTTCGTCCTCCGTTGCCCCAGGGACGTTAGATAAGATTGTGAGCCCACCAGGACAGTGCGTGAGTACCAGATTGTTAACCACTTAATACACTTTGTCCAAGCAGTATATCAAATCCTAATCCCCTTTCTGTTGGGGGGGAGGGGAGGGAAAGACAGTTTTTACCATGGAGGGCAAGGTTTGGTGGGTCAGGTTATATTTCTCTTGCTATTCTTGCCTTATTTGGAATGGTACGTTTGTTTTAAAATATTTTTAAACGTACCCATTTCTCTATTTTTGTTTGTAGCAAATATACTAATTCCATAAACTTACAGGGTGAGCCACTTTTAACTTGGCTGTTGCAACTTCAACAATGATTCCTCTGCGCTTAAGTGCATAGCATAGCATAAATTCCAAAACATGTGAATGCGATTACGGAAGAGCTTCACATTACCAAGGGGAAACACAGTTTCTTGAGCTCCAGGTTACACCACCCTTTTAATTCTGGCCACTAATTCGAGGAGCAGTTGAGCTCAGACCCACCCAGCCGTGGCATCGCACTGCCCTCTCCTCCTCCCAACTCCGCGGCCTTCTGGCATCTGCTCTCCTATCTCCGAACCCTGCCCCTCCCTGGTGGACCTTACTGGCATTCCTAGTGCCAGCAGTGATTCATTTTTGTCGTCAGCACCGCCCCCCTCCACCCCCCACCAAGCTTTCCTCTGCCACATTCCGCTGGACAGGAAACAGGACGCAACAGTGAGGATGGGACATGACAGAGGGAAGCCTGGGGACTGGCACTGGCAGCAAAAATGAATCACTGCTGGTGTCGGGATTGCCTAAAAGATACCGTACATCTGGGAGGAACTGCCGAGAGGCCATGTTCAGGGAGGAGAGATGCTGGATGTAGGGGAGGTGTAAAACCTGTCCATCCAAATTGTGGGCCCATCCAGAATACTGGGTCTGGCTATGCCACTGCCCCACTTAGGCTAGTGTTCATACTTATCTTTATAAAATCGGGCCTAAGAGGACACCTTCTTACCCTTTCAAACGAGGCTCCCTGTTGTAAAATTACCCTCGATGTGTTAAGCAATCTGAAGCTGTACCTGAATTAATAGAATTTTCTGCGTGAATTATACAGAAGAGAACTCAGAACATCTGTAGTAATGACACAAGCCCTGACTCTATAAAGTTTGCCGAAAGTTAAGTGCCCAGATCAACACACCTAGCCGATGCAGACATTTGAGTAATAGGCTTAATTGGAACTGATAATTGACATTAATTGGAGTTAATTGAAAAGCGCACAACTTGCCAGGCGCGATTCCATATAAGGTAGGTGCCTAGTGCAAAGCACATAGTTGATAGTGGATGTGGTTAGGGGGTAAATCTCGGGTGTATTTTTGAGTTAGAAGCCATTGGGTGCTTAACGTAGGACACTTAATGCCGCTTAGGTGGCGCTAAGCGTGATTCTATACACGGCACCCTGACTTTTATAGAATCATGTTTGGCGCTTCACAAGTTGGCGCTGATTTTCTAGGTGCCATATATCAAATCAGGGCCACACCGCATCGTAGCAGTGGCGTGGTAAGGAGGAGGGGGCAGACAGCCCTGGGTGCCCCCTCGATGGGGCTGCTGGCACCTCTCCGTCGCGCCCCACCATGCCGCGCTCGCGCCATCCCTCCCCTCCATGCCGTTACCTCTGTAGATCTTCGCCAGCATGAGCAACTTCTCCCGCCCGCTGCTCGAGCTGGCCTGGTTCCCCTCTGAATGACTTCTGGGTCATGGGGCCAGGAAGTGATGTCAGAGGGAAACCCAACGCTGGCGCGAGTAGCGTTCTGGAGAAGCGACTCATGCTGGCGAAGGTTTACAGAGGTATGTGGGGGGGAAGGGAGTGTGTAAGTGTGGAGAGGGGGTGGAAAGGAGCAGGGGGGGGGCACCTCCACCACTTCATCATAGTGCTTTCTGGTGATAGGTATGAATTTTCAGTGCTGCAAATATTTCTTGAAATTGTGCCGATGCGAAAGAAACATTCCGTTATTTCAGTAGAGCAGGGAAGCATCTGTGGTTGCTTAATGTCAGCTTCTTTATCTAAGATGTGTCTTACTGTTCAACAGCAAGCCTTCCCACTAGTGAAACCGAATCTGTGAACACGGAGACCATGGGAGGAGAGATAGAAAGCTACGGATGCTGTGGTAGTGTCTGGTAAGTCTGGAGTCTCCGTGGCTCAGACGTCTATAAAATGTACACATACAGTGTACATTTGGGTGGGGGGGAGTTTGAGTGTTTTGTTTTTTTTAGGGAGTAGGATGAAGATACACTTCCCCCTCCCCATTCGCGGTTTCCACACTCGCGGTTTTACTAATTCGCAATATTTTTTTGGGGGGGGGTGGGGAGAACCCCATAATTTATCACATTCCCGCCTCTCTCCCGCCTTCCTCCCGGCATCCTGGCCTTACCTGGTGGTCTAGCAGGCTTTCGGGGCAGGAGCGATCTTCCTACGCTCCTGCCCTGTGTAGATCGCCAATAGGAAATGGCTGCCGTGAGCTCCCGCCGTAGTCTCGAGAGCCTGCTAGACCACCAGGTAATGCCGGGGGGAAGGCGGGAGGGAGGCGGGGGTGGGTCAGAGCCAGACGAGAAGATATTCTCGGTTTTTCTCCATTCGCGGTCCAGCTCTGCCCCTATCCCCCACGAATACTGAGGGAGAAGTGGCTTGACTGTTTCTTGATATTTATTCAAAACAAGTGGGAGCCAACCTCAAGAAATGCTCACGGCACAATCTACCAACTACTGTAACACGCTCGTTTATTCGCAAGCTGAAAGTGACGGAGCTTAAAAGCAGCTTGCCGGGAACAGCTATTACAGTAAAAGCAAGATATTAAGATATCCTGTATAAATTTAGGCTGCCTGTGGCTGATTTATGCACATTGATAACTTGCGGCCCTTTTACTGAGTTGCATTAAACACAGTGCAGTAGACGCTAGCAGTGGCGTAGCGAGGGTGAGAGGCACCTAGGGGCGTTGGTGCCCTCGTCTCCACCCCTCCGCTCCGTCACCGATACCCCCTGCCACACGCACGCACCCTTCTCTTCCCTTCCCCCGTGAGCAACAAGAACGTCAGCATCATCCTTGTGACCCTGTTGTCTCTCCTGCTGAAGCCACTTCCTGTGCACAGCACCCGGAAGTGATGTCAGTGGGAGAGGCAATGGCAGTTGCGAGGAGCGTATTAAAGTTGTTGCGAGCGGTGAAGGGAAGGGGGGCACGTGTGGCGAGGAGTAGGAAGAGACACGGTGGAAACATGGCGCCTGGGGTGGACCACTCCCCCGCCCAATCCCTTACTACGCCACCAGACGCTAGCCTTATATGGAAGGCTGATTCCTAGTACTACGTGCAAGACTTAAGAGAGTTGGATAGAGTGGGAGTAGATGGGGCCCACTCCCATTTCTTCCCACTGGACCACAAGTCTCGGGGACAGGTAGATGGTTCAGGGGGTTTCGTGGAATGAGAAAAAGGTTGGGTTGGGGACAGGAGTGAGGGGCGGTAATTTATGAGAGGGATTTTGGTGGAATCAGGGAATAGGAGAGGAGAGATCAGAGTGGGAGGGGTGAGGAACAGGTGTTAATACAGGTATGCTAATAGCGCCTGGCATCTTGTTCCTTGGGTCTGCAGTGCCCATGTGATAACTGTTTTCCCTGTGTGATAAATGCAGGACACACCCACTTATCGCACATTAATTTTTGCTGTTGACATAGAAGGGCATTTTCAATAGGATATCTAAAGTCTGAGTTTGGATGTTATGGGATAAAAACATCCAAAAATCCAATAGAGAAAAAATGACCACTCCGGATGACTCTCCTCCTCGCCGGTGTGTCGCGGCACACCTGAAATCTCAGGAGGCACACAGTTTGCGAAACACTGTATTAGAGTAATAATGTCCAGTATTTTGGCATTTTTTTGCTTACAATGTCACCTATTTACTAAGAATGGAAACAGCAAACTGTTTAATGATGCTTAATTTTTTTGTGTTGTTTGTTTGTCTTTTCAGTCAACTTCTGTCAAAGTCTAAACTCAGGTCAGTACAGTCGTCTTTTTTATTTTTTCTATTTTTCTGAATCCAGTATCAGTTTTGAGCACATCAGTTGCAGCATAATCAGTATTACATTTGTGTTTAATCTGATTTGAAGTGTAGATGATACCAAACAGAAATGTGTTTCTTTTGAAAAATAATCTGCGTAGTATTGTTGTGAATTGTTCTAATTTAGCCCCCCCCCCCCCTTTTACGAAGCCGTGTTAGACCTTTTTTTTTTTTTATCGCCGTCCGCAGTGGTGTTAGTTCCGACGCTCATAGGAATTCGAAGAGCATCCGAGCTTTTATCGTCACAGCCGGCAATAAAAAAAGCCTAACGCGGCTTCATAAAAGGAGGGGTTAATCACTAGAAGAATGATTTTGCAGTGCATCTAAATACTGAGCAAGTTTTGATTTATTTGGTAAAACAAATCTATATGAGTGGGCTACTCTTACTGGAACATTGGTCCTCGACTTGGCAACTAAGCTTCAATGCCAAAAAGTGTAAGGTCATGCACCTTGGCAGCAGAAATCCGTGCAGAACTTTCACCCTAAATGGTGAGACCTTAGCTAGGTCTGCAGCAGAACGAGACTTAGTGATCATTAGTGAAGACATGAAAACTGCCAATCAAGTGGAGAAAGCTTCATCCAAGGCTAGACAAATGATGGGTTGTATCCGTAGAAGTTTCGTCAGCCGGAAGCCCGAAGTCATAATGCCGTTGTACAGATCCATGGTGAGACCTCATCTGGAATTTTGTGTACAATTCTGGAGGCCACATTACCAAAAAGATGTGCTGAGAGCTGAATCAGTTCAGCGAATGGCCACCAGGATGGTCTCAGGACTCAAGGATCTCCCATATGAGGAAAGGCTGAGTAAATTGCAGTTATACTCACTCGAGGAGTGCAGAGAGAAGGAAGACATGATTGAGACTTTCAAATACATCACAGGCCGTATCAAGGTGGAAGATGATATCTTTTTTCTTAAAGGACCCATGGCCACAAGAGGGCATCCGCTGAAAATCAGGGGCGGGAAATTTCATGGCGACACCAGGAAGTATTTCTTCACTGAAAGGGTGGTTGATCATTGGAATGATCTTCCACTGCAGGTAATTGAGGCCAGCAGCGTGCCAGATTTTAAGAGAAAATGGGATAGGCATGTGGGATCTCTTGGGGGAAGAAGTTAGGGGGGTGGGTCATTAGAGTGGGCAGACTTGATGGACCGTGGCCCTTTTCTGCCGTCATTTTCTATGTTTCTAAGTTTCTAACATGGCAACCACATGCTTTACATTAGTGTAATAGAAACAACATTATGTTTTTGAGTGATTTATTTATAGTAAATGGCTTTCAGGTTGAATAAGCAATTAATTTTATTCTAGTGCCCTAGACAGGGAAAGCACATAGGTGTATATAATGTGCCTTTTTTTTTTTTTTTTAAAGACAGCTTTAATCAGTGTGATGAGAGCACCCTTATTCTAGCAAAACAAACAAATGAAAGAAGGTTCCCACTACACTTTCACTATGGGCCAGTATTCAGAACTATTTAACCAGTTAAATGGTGCTCAGCTGCTTATCTGGAGATGTTCAGTGGCTCCCAGATAATGCCACTGAATATGCCCTCTAACCACGAAAATAGAAAGTGGCTGTTTGGGTAGGGTTACCATATGGCTCCAGAAAAAGGAGTACGGATTGAGACATCTAGACATCCATTAGTTTCAGTAGAAGTAAAACCCGGATGTCTCAATCTGTCCTCCTTTTTCTGGAGCTGTATGGTAACCCTATGTTTGGGGATGGTCCAGAGATAAAGTACGCACTTAACTGGAAAAGTGCCGATATTCAGCCCTTAAGCGATTAAGTTAACTGGCTTAGTAACACCAAAATAGAAGTCTTATCTTTGGCCATGTAAGGGAGTCTATAAGACACTGCCACTCCCCCTGCTGGATACTCCCTCACAGTGTTAGAGCTGCCTTAAGAGATGTAGCTCTTCCCTAAGGATGAGTGAGACAGGAGAGGAGGAGTCCAGGAAGCAGCTGCCAGGAAAGATAAGAGGCAGGGCCAGAAGAAGGTTGAAAGGGCTGAGACCCTTTTCAGACTTTGTCTTTAAACTAAGAGACTCCGCTTCTTCCCCTGAGCCTGTGTGGCCAGGCTGTGTGTCTGCAAAGGTTTTACCTGAAAAGAACCCGCCCAGGCTCTTACATATGGTGGCAGTGCTGAAACCTGAGCTTCTGTTTCAAAGAAGCTGATTCATGTACCTGTAGGTCTTGGGACCTCATTACAGCAGGGTAGGGTTTTTATTAATGGAGTAAGGAGATTAACTTCACCCTGCGAGAGGAACCAGAAGAAGTGCAGGTAGTGCTGAATAAGCAGGGGTTTTTTTGTTTGGCAAGTGCAGTACTACAAGGGCAATAGAGAAAAATCTGACCTGGCGTAGGAAGAAAAGAAGTGCATGTCTGGAATTCAGAATAAGCTACAAACTGTGGCCAGTGTAACAGAAAGAAAATGGAAAGTTAAAAAGTGATTAGTAGGCTGGGGAGCTTAGCTGATCAAGTACAGAGTGGGCTTTGGAGTGCACTTGGCAAAGAAGCCAGGAAAGTCCTGTAGAGGTAGAACTGACAAGCATGGAAGGAATGACAAGCATAGAGAAACTGATTCAGGTGGTGATGGAGGGGCAGCAGCAACTGCATCGGCAGCAGTTTATGTAGACCCATTTGGAGCAGCAGCGGCAACAAATGCTATAGAAGTTTAGGGTTAACATACGTCCAGATTTCCCCGAACATTTCCTCCTTTTGAGGACATGTCCGGAAGTCTGTACGGCTTTTCAAAACCAGGTACTTTGTCCGGATTTTGAAAAGCTGTGTTGGGCAGGGAGGAAGTCTGTGCATGTGCGGCCGGCGTCATCATGTAGCGTCCATGCATGCGTGGATTTCTTGCCCGACAAGAGCAGGCAGTGGGGGGCGGGGCTAGGGGGGGCTTGGGGACTGGAATAGGGAGGGGATGGGCGTAACTAGGCGGGCCTGGGGGCAGGGCTAGGGGTTTCGGAAAATCCAGCAACCCTAGCTGCAACAGGCCTTGCGAGGAGAGGCAGCCTCAGCTTCTCAGGTACCCATGCTACAAACTTCCCCTCCGGTTCACATGCTGAAGAAAATGGCACCGGAGGATGACCCGGGCGATTTCCTAATAAACTTTGAAAGGAATTTCCCACTGATCAGGCTGGCCAGAAACAGCATGAACAGCTTATTTGGGAAGTCTTCTAATCGATGGCAGTCAGACTACCTTCCAGGGATGGCAACCTATGCACAAGTGAAGGCCGCCATTCTGGAAAGAGCTGGCTGCACCCCAGAAGCCCATCGGCAATAATTCTGAAGAGCATCTCTGCAAGGGAAGGAGAATCCCCAGAGCTACTTTTACCGGCTTAAAGAATAGCTTGGAGGTGGCTTCCACCCAAGGGGAAAACTGGCCTGGAGATAGCGAGAAGTGTATTCCTGCAAAGGTGCCAAAATCCCACAGCCAACGGCGGCAGCAAAAATTGCACGGTTCCCTTGATTTGGGTGCTGCAGTTGATGAGAATCAGGGTTCAGAGGAACAAGAACAGGAAGTCCCAGACCCATTGGATAGCCTGCCGGAATGGAGTGGAGATGGGTCCCCAGGGGAATTTAAATGTGCCCAGGCTGGGGATGAGCCCTTTAGGGAAGCGTGGGTTCAGGCTGTGATTGTGGATGGGAATCCAATGGACAATCAAGATCCCTCTAGGACGGTGGTTCTCAACCCTGTCCTGGAGGACCATCAGCCAGTCGGGTTTTTGGGAAAGCCCTAATGAATATGCATGAGAGAGATTTGCATATTAATAATAAATAAAAGTAGGTATCTACTTTTATTTATAGAATGAGCTTACAATAGGTTCCCTGTTATATGAGTAGAGTTATCATCTACATGTCTTGAATTGAGATTTAGTATTTTTCAGTAGATAGGTGCACTTCCTCACTTCTTTCATGATCCTTGTTGGTTTCTTACTTGGGCCTGTTTGTTGCCTCAGACATTTTTGTCCATGTAATGCACTTTATTTCTTTTCAGTCGACGCTGGCGTCGCTGGAACCGTTTCAATCGAAGAAGGTGCAGAGCTGCGGTAAAATCCGTCTCATTCTATTGGTTGGTTATCGTCTTGGTCTTTCTCAACACGTTGACCATCTCCTCTGAGCATTACGATCAACCAGAATGGCTAACTCTAATCCAAGGTAGATCCCAAATGTTTCACCTTTCACTTTAATGATTTAAGATTCCTAATCTACCCCCTTTTATTAAACTGCAATAGCAGGGAGCCATGCTGAATGCTCCGCGCTGCTCCCGACGCTCATAGAGCTCCTATGAGCTGTGGGAGCAGCGTGGTGCATTTTGCATGGCTCCCTGCATTAATAACTGCTATCATGATTTAGTAGAAGGGGGGTAGATTAGCTATTAAATGAATGTTGGGTGAATTTGTTAACTATATTCAATAATCCACTATCCAACATGTTGTACATTCCAAATGGACATGCATAACAAACCTAAAATTCACAGCATGGCTCTGCAGTAGTTATAAATGTTGTATGTTATTCATGCTTGCTCATAGCAGTTTATGAAAGATATGGCATTATTTTTTATTTTCAATAGAAGTAGAATTTCATGAATGTAATTTCTCTTCTGCTGGTTGGTTTTATTGTAGTGATGATGATATTTCACAGTGATAGATGTAATTAATAAAAATGTTTTATGCAGTTTGAAACAATCTCAGCAAAAATGAATTAAACACTTTTTTAAAAAATATTTTATTTTTTTCACAGAAGTTGCAAACAAAGTTCTTCTGGCTTTATTCACCTGTGAAATGTTAGTAAAGATGTACAGTTTAGGCCTCCAGGCTTATTTTGTGTCCCTCTTTAATCGTTTTGATTGCTTCGTGGTCTGTGGTGGTATTGTTGAAACCATTCTGGTTGAGCTGCAAATCATGTCCCCCCTGGGGATCTCAGTGTTCCGCTGTGTGCGTCTTTTAAGGATTTTTAAAGTTACAAGGTAAGAAAAACCCTAGCAAATATTTTTTCACTCAGTGTGTAATTAAACTCTGGAATTCCTTGCCAGTGAATGTGGTGAAATCAGTTAACTTAGAAGGGCTGAAAATGGCTTGGATAACTTCCTAATAATAATAATTAAATATTTTATTAAATGAAATAGTACATTGTACAATATATGAATATATACATATATATATATATAAATAGATGAATGTAAAATAATCATGTATAGCAAATGAATATATCTACAAAAGTAAACATATCTTAGAATAATTAAATTAACTTAACTATATTTCAGATACAATTGTAAAGAAGAAAGGCTACCTAACTAATTACCCTCTCCCAAAAACCCCTACCCACTCCCCTTCCATAAGAACATAAGAATTGCCGCTGCTGGGTCAGACCAGTGGTCCATCATGCCCAAAGGTCCGCTCACGCGGCGGCCCTCTGGTCAAAGACCAGTGCCCTAACTGAGACTAGCCCTACCTGCGTACGTTCTGGTTCAGCAGGAACTTGTCTAACTTTGTCTTAAATCCCTGGAGGGCGTTTTCCCCTATAACAGACTCCAGAAGAGCGTTCCAGTTTTCTACCACTCTCTGGGTGAAGAAGAACTTCCTTACGTTCGTACGGAATCTATCCCCTTTCAACTTTAGAGAGTGCCCTCTCGTTCTCCCTACATTGGAGAGGTTGAAAACCTGCCCTTATCTACTAGGAATGCATTAAGAAAAATTAAGGTCTACCTAATAAAACACCGACTTCAAGCAGTGGGTTGTATTTAAAAATGTTTGCCAAATCATGAGTAACATTTTACCCTGTTTTATATCCCAATCAGAAACAGACATAACCTCCATGAACACAAGATGTAACATATGAGCTCTCCAATGACCATAAGTCAGACCTGTAGATCTTATTCATAATTCCTGAAAGAAAAGTCCATACGCCATTATTAAATTGGACTTGGGAAAATCCACTGTTTATTCCTAGGATAAGTAGCATGAAATCTGTTTTACTCATTGGGATCTTGCCAGGTGCTTATGACATGGCCACTGTTGGAAACTAGATTCTAGGATTGATGGGCCTTTGGTCTGTCCCAGTATGGCAATGTTTATGTTCCCATGTACTTTTTATTATGTGCGTATTTTTTTAAAGGAAAATAATATGCATAGATTTCAAAATGCACTTCTTCCTAATGTGGCTAAAACTTGCCCACATTGTGCAAACACTGAGGGAAAGCAAT
Organism: Geotrypetes seraphini; assembly: GCF_902459505.1. Classification (NCBI taxonomy): domain Eukaryota; kingdom Metazoa; phylum Chordata; class Amphibia; order Gymnophiona; family Dermophiidae; genus Geotrypetes; species Geotrypetes seraphini. The sequence continues at coordinate 13,308,457 of NC_047100.1, forward strand.
TTCAAGATGGCCAACTGTAAATGGCTTTGAAACTTGTTCTTTCTGAACATTGTTTTTACAATAATGTGTTTTAGATTTCATTGTGTTTTCTAATAGAGGATGACACAGGGAGAAATTTGTCACCGTCCCCGCAGGACCTCAGTTTCTCTGCCCCGTCCACGCGACTTTTGTCGCTGTCCTTGCCCCATTCCTGTAAGCTCTGCCAAACACTGAGGCTTGTGCGGATGAGGATAGAGCTTAGGCATTGGTGGAATGAGGCATTATGACATCACAATCTGAGCTCTAGAATGTTGCTACTTAGGATTTTAAAGCGTTTGAGGCTTGTGCAGATGAGGACAGAGCTTGCAGGAATGGGGCAGGGACAGGAAAAGAACTTGCGGGGATGGGAAAATGAGTTCCCTGGGGGGGGGGGACTGGAAAAATTTGTCCTCATGTCATTCTCTATTTCCTAATATTTCACTTCTGTTGTTTTAATGTATGCCGCACATTTAAATTTTGCAGGCATTGGGCATCCCTGAGCAACCTCGTAGCATCTTTGCTAAACTCAATGAAGTCCATTGCATCGCTGCTGCTTCTCCTTTTCCTCTTCATCATCATTTTCTCCTTGCTTGGAATGCAGCTCTTTGGGGGCAAATTTAATTTTGATGAAACTCAGAGAAAACGGAGTACCTTTGATAACTTTCCTCAGGCTCTCTTAACTGTATTCCAGGTAACCTTTTTTTATTTTTTTCTAGATTAAAATTTCTGGATTGAATTGCATGCCTTCGTTTTTTTTAACCTCAGTTTATTCTTACTACTACTACACTTCTCCCTCCATATTCGCTGTGATAGGGGATTAGCAGACCCGCGAATACAGAAAAAACGCAAATAACATTTTCAGATGTTATTCGCTGTTTTCTATTAAAAACCATCATGAATATGGTGAAACCGTGAATAACATGGTGGGAGACCTGGCCTATTCCCGAAGGAGAGACAAAACATGGTGAAGAAAGTGCTGGGAATCAGCGATTTTCTCTGTAAACACTTGGAATCAGCGATTTCTCTATGCAAGCTGACGTAATGGGGGGGAGGAGCCAGCAAGCTAAAAACCGTGAATAGTCGAAACCGTGAATGCTGAAACCATGAATATGGAGGGAGAAGTGTACTGCCATTTATTATTTCTGTAGTGCTACAAGAGACGATCCCTGCTCGAAAGAGCTTATAATTTAATTATGACAGACACACTGGACAAAAATTGTGAATAAAATATGCAGTTCATGTAGGGAAATACAAAAGGAAAAATAGGTAGAGAGGATAAAGGGCAACAGAGGGAACGGCAGACAAATATGGTGCTTTACAAGTCAGTGGGGTTAGACTTACATTCAGCTTCGAAAAAGTGGACTTTTAACCTGGATTTGAATACTGCCAGAGACAGAGCCCTATGCACCAAATCAGGCAGATTTCTGCAGGCTTACGGCGCAGCAATGCAGAAGGGATGGAGTCGGGAGTTGGCAGTAGAGGAGAAGAGAACAGAGAAGAGAGACTTGCCTGACGAACAGAGTTCCCGGGACGGAGTATAAGGAGAGATAAGAGAGGATAGATATTGAGGAGCATTTGTAGATCAGTAAGAGGAGTTTGAACTGTATGCAGAAGTGGACAGGGAGCCATATGAAGCAACTTGAGGAGAGAGGTAATATGTGCATAATGGCACTGGCGGAAAATGATAATAGGGACAAGTGGAATTGTCCAATAAGAAAAGGTGCAATGAATAAAGATGTCTTTCAACTCATCTGAATAATCAGGTAATCCTTTATTCTTCCAAAAATACTCGACCCGACATGTACATGTTTCGGCCCTACGGCCTGCGTCAGGAGTCTATAGGCAATGTATAAAATCATATGAACATATATGAAAACATATCAACACTATCAAAATATATATTAACACATTCAAATTACTAAAAATATATTATAAAAGAAACAGCAATATTGATTAACCAATACACACAACCATATATTTTAATACACCAAACATAAAAAAGTATAAATAACTTATATCATATAAATGTATCATATACAAAATATCATATATAAATTTAAAATAAACCATAAATAACAAATAAATTTAAAATAGAGCACAATCTAGATATAACAACAAAACAATCAATCAATGCATCAATGTATTTTCACTAAAAAAACTAAAAGTAAAAATACTTAATTACATGGAGTAAAAAGATAACAACAACAATAAGCCAAAAAACAAATCAATATGTTTAAACACTATATACTCAATAATCATAAACTAATAAAAGTGTATCTACATACTGGAAATAAATATATAAAATATATTAAAATAAAGTCACTAAAAGAGCAGATATCAATATTAAAAAAGGAAGTAATTAACCAAAGACAACTAACCCAGCAGACGTCAATATTAAAAAGGATATAAATAACTAGAATAATAGTAATAAGAACACTGCAGTACCTTAGAGATCTTTGGGTATGAAATAACCTGGTGTATGGACCACTCTAGAAAACTGTATTTATCTAAAAATAGAAAAGGTACATCTACTGAAAGGTAGAACAAAAAAATATATAAAAACTATGCCGTTATAAAATTAAAAAAGAGAGTGAAATATAAATCTATAGTGCCACAATTCAATGTACATAAATCAGAGATACAAAAACAAAAATCATTTGTCAAAACGTCATTGTATGAATGCTGGCACAACCAGTTGAAACCACGCATAGAAAAAGTGACTATAGTGCCACAGCCCAAACGGTGCTGTAAAGTAAAATTAAAAGGCAAATAAAAACACAGTAAAAGTGGCTACAGTGCCACAGCCCGAACGGTGCTGTGATTGAAAATCAAAGGCAAATAAAAAGCAAATAAAAAGCAAAGTTGAGGATAATACATAAAAAATATGTATAAGTGACTGTAGTACCCCAAACGCTACTGAAAATGAAACTAAAAGGCAAAGTTGCAAACGATACTAAAAATAAAAAGCAAGGTAGAAAAAGAAAATAAAATAAAGATAAAAAGAGGGACGCTTACCAAGACGCCGTCATGCGAATGCTGGCTGTAAAGTGAAATTGAAAATTGTACAGGTCGCAAAAAGGCAGTGAATAAAAAGCGGAAAAAACGTGATGACGTAAGAAACGTGATGACGTCATCAGTATCTAAAGAGAAACGTGCTATGAAGCAAAAAGATGCTATAAAGTCCTCAAAAGAGGTAAAAACAAAAAACAGAGGGAAAATTGAACATAAAAAGAGCTAAACAAATGCAAATCAATGTAAGAACATAAGAAAAAATATATGGTATATATAAAATTGACAAAAGAGCTCAAACATAAGAAAAAAATAAAAAAATAAAAATAAAAAACAGAAATGGCAAAATATAAAGAATAAAAGAATAAAACCAATAAAAATAATAAAATATAACAATACAACTGCAATAATACTCAACATAAAAAATATATATATATATAGGGGGCTCACATACAAGATCTCAAATCTAATTCCATGTTAAGACCTTGTGGACTGATGGTATTAAAATTGTGTATAAAGCGTTGTTCCTCCTTTATAAGGAAATTGTCCGAATTACCACCTCTCCATCTGGTTTTAACAACTTTTAAAACAAAAAACTTTAAATCCGTAATGCAGTGTCCTTTATCGTACCAATGTTCAACAATCGGAGCAGATTGTACATTTCTGCTAATACAGCTCCTATGTTCAATTAATCTAGTTTTAATCATACGTTTTGTTTTTCCAATGTACCATTTATTACAAGGACAAATGATAGCATAAATCACTTGTGATGTCTGACAATCACTATATTCTGTCAAATTTATTTTGACTCCCGTCACTGGATGTTCATAACTAGTCACCGTCATACTATGCTTACATACAGAACAATGTCCGCAAGGTATGTGTCCTACGGGGCCATCACTAACAACTGGGGATCCTGGTAACGCAGATGGTACTAAAATGTCCCTTAAGTTTCTATTTCTTGAATATGCTATTACTGGTTTGATCCTTTCAAAACAAGCATGGGGCTGTAAAATGTGCCAATTTTTTCTAATGATATACTGAATATCACTAGAAAGGTATGAAAACCTCAAAGTACATACCAATTCAGGTTTTGATCTGACTGCAGCGTGGTTTCAACTGGTTGTGCCAGCATTCATACAATGACGTTTTGACAAATGATTTTTGTTTTTGTTTTTTCATCTCTGTGATTTATGTACATTGAATTGTGGCACTATAGATTTATATTTCACTCTCTTTTTTAATTTTATAACGGCATAGTTTTTATATATTTTTTTGTTCTACCTTTCAGTAGATGTACCTTTTCTATTTTTAGATAAATACAGTTTTCTAGAGTGGTCCATACACCAGGTTATTTCATACCCAAAGATCTCTAAGGTACTGCAGTGTTCTTATTACTATTATTCTAGTTATTTATATCCTTTTTAATATTGACGTCTGCTGGGTTAGTTGTCTTTGGTTAATTACTTCCTTTTTTAATATTGATATCTGCTCTTTTAGTGACTTTATTTTAATATATTTTATATATTTATTTCCAGTATGTAGATACACTTTTATTAGTTTATGATTATTGAGTATATAGTGTTTAAACATATTGATTTGTTTTTTGGCTTATTGTTGTTGTTATCTTTTTACTCCATGTAATTAAGTATTTTTACTTTTAGTTTTTTTAGTGAAAATACATTGATGCATTGATTGATTGTTTTGTTGTTATATCTAGATTGTGCTCTATTTTAAATTTATTTGTTATTTATGGTTTATTTTAAATTTATATATGATATTTTGTATATGATACATTTATATGATATAAGTTATTTATACTTTTTTATGTTTGGTGTATTAAAATATATGGTTGTGTGTATTGGTTAATCAATATTGCTGTTTCTTTTATAATATATTTTTAGTAATTTGAATGTGTTAATATATATTTTGATAGTGTTGATATGTTTTCATATATGTTCATATGATTTTATACATTGCCTATAGACTCCTGACGCAGGCCGTAGGGCCGAAACATGTACATGTCGGGTCGAGTATTTTTGGAAGAATAAAGGATTACCTGATTATTCAGATGAGTTGAAAGACATCTTTATTCATTGCACCTTTTCTTATTGGACAATTCCACTTGTCCCTATTATTCTATCTGTTGTGGATTTGTTTCCCCTGTGTTTTGCGCGGAAAATGAGGCATGCAGCAGAATTCTGAACGGATTGGAAGGGACGGAGATAGCTTGGCAGAAGACCTGTGAGAAGCATGTTGCAGTAATCCAGGCGAGAGGTGATGAGAGTGTGGATGGGGAGCGTGGCAGCGTGCTCAGATAGAAAAGTCTGGATTTTAGCAACGTTGTATAGAAAGAAGCAACACGTTTTGGCGTTCTGTTGAATATACGATGAGAAGGAAAGAGATGCGTCAAAGATGACCCCGAGGTTGCGTGCTGATGAGACAGGGAAGATGAGAGCGTTAGCCATCAAAATAGCGAACGGAGAAAGAGGAGAAGTAGGTTTAGGAGGAAAGATAAGGAGTTCAGTCTTGCCCATATTTAATATTAGATGGTGGCAAGACATCCAGGTAGAAATGTCAGCCAAACAGGCCAAGACTTGGGCTTGGATCCCTGTAGAAATTTCAGGCATAGAGAGGTAAATTTGTGAGTCGTCAGCCTAGAGATGGAACTGGAAGCCATGGGAGGAGATTAGAGCACTAAGGAAGGATATGTAGATGGAGAGAAGAGGTCCCAGAACAGCGCCTGAGGTACACTGACTGATAGTAGAATGCAGCGGAGGAGGATACTCTACAGATGGGAAGAAAACCATGAAATAGCAGAACCCTGAAATCCAAGCGAGGACAGCTTATCGATGAGCAGGTGGCGATCTACAGTGTCAAAGGCCACAGATAGATCAAGGAGGATGAGGATGGATAGAAGCCTTTGGATTTGGCCAGGAGTAGATCATTGGAGACAAGGGCAGTTTCCGTAGAATGGAGTGGGCAAAAGTCCGTTTGAAGTGGGTTGAGAATGGCTCGAGATGAAAGAAAGTCAAGACAATGGCAGTGAACAGCACATTCCAGTAGCTTGGATAAGAAGGGGAGGAGGGAGACGGAGCGATAATTGGAGGGGCAGGTAAGGTCCAGCAATGGTTTTTTGAGGAGTGGCGTAATTACAGCATGTTTGAAGGTGTTGGGTGCAGTCGCAGTATAGCGTTCTAGGATAAGGATATGGCAGATAGTGGGGATGACAGTAGGAAAGATGGGGATCAGTAGATGGATGGAGATAGGATCAGAGGAACAGGTAGTGAGTTTGGAGGAGGAGAGAAGATGTATAGTATCCTCCTCTGTGTTTTCAGAGAAGGAAAGAAAGGTGGCAGGAGTTATTGAAAATGTTCCTAGGAAACCATCATATGGTGTTCTCAATCAGTGGAGAAGGCTTCAAGGCCATGACACATGAAGACGTGGAAGAAATTTTTGAAGAGAGTGCCATAGAATCCAACAATGAAGACCTGGCCAAAATGGAGCATCAACGGGGCGGACGGTAGGAAGGAGAGGTGGTGGCAATTCAGTTGAGAACTCAAGGTTAGTCTTTTGAACACTGTCATAAGTACTCAGCCATGGTCTTGGGAGAAAGTGAAGGAGGAGTCAGAAGTGAGGGCACTTTGAGAAGAGAGTTGAATGTGGTAAAGGGGCAACGGGCGTTGGATCCAAGAGAATCAGTCAAGTAGGGTGTAGTAGTGTTGTTTTGCAAGCAAAAGGATGGATTGGAGAAGGTCAACAGGAATTTGTTGTTGAAATCATCCCATTTAAAAACCATAGCAAAAATACTTGGAATGCACCTGGAGGCCTTTAGTTAACTCTGTCTGGGAACCTTTTTACTCCAGAAAGTCTCAAGAATACAAGATTAGAAATAACTAACTTTCCACAGAGCATTGCTTTTCTTTTTGTTTAAAAAAAATGGGGTGTTATATTGATTTTTTAGTACATTCTATAAACAGGTACTCCAATGCAGAATTTTTTGATCATTAAAAATGGAAGTTTATGTACACCTACAGGCAATTATCTGGTCACTGATCTGACAAATTGATCGGCACCTAAATAACTCCCAGAAGCCTGGATATTCAATGCTGGTGCCTGTATTAGACCTAACATTGAATTTTCAAGTAATTTTCTGCCTGCGTTTCCAAAGTATTTAACATAAGAAATAATGATAACCAAATATGATCTAAATGGAATGCCCATTCGGAAGTGTTGTACATTGTTCAGTCCATCTGTTCTACTCATTAGATTCTGACAGGTGAAGACTGGAATGCTGTCATGTATGATGGTATTATGGCCTACGGTGGACCATCCTCCTCAGGAATGATAGTTTGTATATACTTCATTATTCTGTTCATATGTGGTAACTGTATCCTTTCTGTTCAATTAATTATCTACTAATTTGTCCTTTATGATTGTCAGCATTCAGAATTAGAATTATAGCCCTCACTAGAACCAGAATATTTTTAATTCAGCAAGAATCTGATTCAAGTGCCAAGTGATAACAGAATTAATGTGAAAACCTATAATAAACTTATTTGAACGTAAGAAATCTTTTTGTATGGAAGTTTAGGAATAACACCATAGGAAGCAATGGTGAGAGAGGAGGATTAAGAAAATTCTATAATGTTTTGTTTTATGGAAAAACACTATCATAGCTGGAAGAAACCTAAAATACAGCATCCTATAGAACTTCTGAACCGTACTACATTTTTTTTCAGCATTGATGTGTGCAATTTTTTTTTAATTTAACAGCATTACTGTACTTTTAATGGTGAGAAAACCATGGTGTATTACATTGGTTGATAAGCAGATTAATTGTGCAATTCTGTACATTATTGTACAATACTGTACATTTATTTATTTTCTAGCATTGTTCTGTGCAATTATTTTAAGAATGTTATTTCTATAAGGAATACTGCAAGTAAAAACATAGGTTTGCAGCATTCTAAATGTTCTGCTATGGCTTTTGTCAAATGCTGTCCCATGCAGGAACTTATGTCAATTTTTACAATAGGATCCATTGTTCACGGTTTGCGGTTTCAAGGCACAAAATATATGCTGGAACCTAACCTCTATTATTCCACGGGCGCAGTGTTTTGTCATTCGCAATTTCACGGGTTGCGGCCTTTTCTGGGAGCCATACCACTATGAATAACGAGAATGGACTGTATGATAAATTTGTGTTGACCTAGATAAAGTTTGCCAAACAAAAGGTGATACCCTAGGGCACAAACCCTATTTATAGTTAAATCCTCTCCTCCCTCTGGATGTGTCCTATGCTTCTTTCCAGGCTCATGGGGTCATCTTCTTTCCAGTTAGTGACCCCTAATAATAGAAGAAGTTTTTTACTCTCAGCAGTAAGTTTCTGAGGGAAGCAAAAGCTGTCAAAATCTTTTGCACTGGAAATGGCAGCCTTACAGCTTGGATTACCTCTGCTTCAAGCAGAAGTGTTTATGCCTTGATTTGTCAGCTGCTGAAGTGACCTTGAAGTCTTTTCTGGATGAATCAGTATTTTTGGACAAATGTATAGGTGGAGTTAAGTTGAGGATGTTAATGAGGGTGCTGATGGCTGCTCCTGGATCCTTGCAATATTTTTTCTTAGTCTGTGTTTTTTCTTTGTTCCTGTGGGTATTGTTTATGTCATTAACCCTTTATTTGGCATTTTTGCTGAGAAGCAACGTGTGTCTTCTATGGCTCTTATGGGAGATCTGCATCTCCAAATGTCTTTTCTTGGTACTGTTGCTCATTCAACATCATGTTACGTAAAGCAGCCATTTCACTATTAAAGGGTTAAAGGGTTAATATATATTTTTCTACAGTTACTCTCCTGCCCTTTTTTTTTTTACAATTTGTCACCCTATGTCCCCCCCCCCCCAGAAATTGATTGTGCGATGTGCTGCATTGCAGTCTTAACATAACATAGTATACAGTGGCATAGTAAGGGGGTGGGGTCCACCCTGGGTGCTGGCACCCGTCCTGCTCTCTGCCCCTCCTCCAATCCTTCCCCACCTCCTTCTACCACATGTGCGCACCCCTTCCCTTCCCTCATACCTCCTTAACGTTCATGGTGCAAGCAACAACCCCAAACTGCTGCTCGCGCCAGCATTGGCTCTCCCTCTGATGTCACTTCCTGGACCTGCACCTAGGAAGTGATGTCAGAGGAAGAGCCGATGCTGGTGTGAGCAGCAGGTTGAAGAAGGGAAGGGGCATGCACATGGCTTTAGGGGGTGTGGAAAGAGCAGGTGGGGGCGGAGAAAGGGGTGGGTGAAGGGCGCCTCTCACCCTAAGTAGGCTACTGATAACATAACATAGCATAAAATTTTATTTGTATACCGCAATACACTGTGAAGTTCATTGCGGTTAACAGGAATTAAGTAAAAGACCGTACCTGAGAGGTGAGGGTGCACGTACAAATAACTTAGGAGCAAAACAAGGTCAATTTCAAATACAATCATGGTAAGGTAATACGACAAAAAACAAGAACTCAAGTGAGTGAACCCCCAACGAAACGTATGATACGGACAATGTGTACTGTTTGGTCCTTAAGATGATTTGAACCAGATATTCTGCTGAATGTCTTTTTGGCCATTGCTGTGGATAATTTAGCAGACGCTGAAAGCTTGAATACAGCTCAAAAAGAAGAAGCAGAGGAAAAAGAAAAAAAAAAGACTGCCAGGTATCTAACACCCCCCCAGTAGTAAGACAACAAAATTGAAGGTTTGCTTTCATTAGTAATGCTGAAAGGGTCTCCCATAGCGTACAGTTGCTAGTGCTGTGAAGCTCTAACCAGTCCTCGGGACCTCCCAGTCAGTCAGATTCTCAGCTTTTCCTCATGGACACTCTTGAGAGAGATTTGCATGCAATCTATGCAAATATGTCATATATTTATTATGTATTTTCATTAGGGAGTCCTGAAAACCTGCAATTTAATACCTAGGGGTATACAGTACGTTAGGCTATATGCCACACCAGAGCTTTCCAGATAAGTTCTAATTAATAAGAATATAAGTACAGTAAAACCTTGGATTGCAAGTAACTTGCTTTGCAAGCGTTTTGCAAGGCAAGCAAAACATTTTATTAAATTTTAACTTGATATACAAGCAATTTCTTGCAATACAAGTACATACAGTGTACACACATCACAACTGAGCCGATGGTTCTTCTCTCTCTGACACTGCAAGAATGTAGTGACTATTTTAAATAAGCAAAGTCTTGCAATACGAGTACATCATCACAACTGAGCTGATGGTTCTTCTCTTTCTGACGCTCCGGGAGTGTAGTGACTGTTCTAAATGAGCGAGGTCTTGCAATACGAGTACGTATAGTATTTTGTATTAAAGTTTTTGGGTTGTGAAACGAATCGTCTGAGTTTCCATTATTTCCTATGGGGAAATTCACTTTGATATACGAGTGCTTTGGATTACAAGCATGCTTCTGGAACGAATTATGCTCGCAAACCAAGGTTTTACTTTATATAATAATAACAACTTTATTCTTTTATACCGCCATAACCAAAAGTTCTAGGCGGTTTACACTAAAAAGAGCTGGACAATCAGCAAAATACAATAATACAGTAAAAAATACAAATATTTGTTAAATAGAATTTCAGTAACAAAACTCACTAAGTAATAAACTTATCGAACAAAGTGGTCTTAATTAATTTTTGAAAACTGCAATAGGATAACATAGCTTGCTGAATACATTTACCTAACCAAGATGGCTGCCTACCAGATTGAAATGCTAGGGTCCTATCTAAGAAGGTCTTATATCTGCACCCATTAATTTTTGGATAAGAAAATAAGTAGAAGTATCTAGTTTCTCTTGATGGTCTATGCAACACAAAATGGGGAAAAAGGTAAGCTGGAGACAATCCCAATATCAGCTTAAAGCAGATACAGGAAAATTTGAATAACACTCTTGCCTCCAAAGGCAGCCAATGAAGCAAACGATAATATGGACTAATATAGTCATTCTTTTTTAAACCAAAAATCAATCGAACAGCTGTATTCTGAATTATCCTTAATTTCCTCATAATTTTTTTAGGTGCTCCTAAATAGATGATGTTACAATAGTCTAAAATAGATAAAACTAATGCCTGTACCAATAGTCTGAACGATAAAGGATCAAAATATTTTTTTATGGTTCTTAATTTCCACAATGTAAAAAAAGCATTTTTGTACCGCTAAGTTTGTGTGTTCTGCTAGTGTTAAATGTCGGTCTAGTGTGACTCCCAGAATTTTGATAGATTTAATAATCGGGTAGTCATGACCATTAAGATGAAGCAATGAGTTTGTTATTTTGTCGTTGGGACTAGCAAAAAAAAGTTTGATGAGCCGATGAGGAAGCCGCTTCTGAAGGCTCTTGAAATATAAATTGTTTAAATTTGATTGAATTTTATGAAGTTGGAACGAGATGAATGGCATTACTGAACCTATATGAGTTGTTTTTGTCTAAAAAGATTGGTTTGATGTCTAATAGTTATAAGAACAAACAGCGCTTCACTCAGACAAATGAAACAATTATGAACAAACTGGGAAATTAGGAAAAGGGGTGTAACTACAATATTTAAAGTACAGAACAAAGAGGGGGAAATACAAGGGAAGGGGGAAGATGGACATTATTGCAGGAAGGAACCAAGAAGGCAGGTCTATAAAATGTCCTTCAAAGGATGGTTAAAGTCCAAAGGGGTCTTTAAACAAAAAGTCTTTTAATTTGGACTTGAAGTAATTTAGGGATGTCTTCTCTTAAATGGTTTGGAACGGAGTTCCATAGTGAAGGGGCGCTAGCAGTGAAAATATTAGTGCGCATAGTATTGATGTTTAAGGATGGGATGGAAAGCAAGTTTTGAGAGACAGATCGGAGGGATCTTTGAGGGGTATTCTATACTCATGTTCCTTATTTTTTCTGCCTAAATGCATTACTTTGCATTTCTCCACATTAAACTTCATCTGCCATTTCTCTAACTTACACAAGTCGCTCTGGAGTAGAGAATGACACGGTGACAAAATTCATCACCGTTCCCGTCCCTGTGGATAACCATGGGAAATAATCCTATGTCATTTTCTAGTGTCTATTTCAACCTCGGTCCTTCTACACCAGCATTCTTCAAAGCAAAGCTTGCGGGTCAGTGGTTGTGGCCATTCATACTCTGATTCTTATGGGAGCCAAGGATAATGAAACCATTGTGACATCATTGATGTGATTGGCTCTTAGGCACTGGTGGAATGAGGCATTATGACATCACAATATCTGCTCTGGATACCAGAGACTGTCATTCTGTAGTGTCTATTTCAACCTCAGTCCTTCTACACCAGCATTCGTCAAAGCAAAGCTTGCGGGTCAGTGGTAGTGGCCATTCATACTCTGATTCTTCCCTCTCTTCTTAAAGAATGACATGAAGATTGTTTACCGCGGTTATCCGCGGGGACAGGAACGGTGATGAATTTTGTCACCGTGTCATTCTCTACTCTGGAGTTCCTCGCTATCCTTCTGCCATCTGATCGCCCGGCATAGCTTTGTGTCATCTGCAAACTTGATGATCTCACTGGATGTTCCTTCTTCCAGGTCATTGATATAAATATTAAATAAGATCGGCCCAAGTACCGAGCCCTGGGGTATACCTCTAGTCACTTTCTCCCAGTCGGAGAACTTCCCATTTATGCCCACTCTCTGTTTTCTGTTCTCCAGCCATTTCGTCTCATTCGTGGATGTGCTGCCCAGCGAGAACAGGCAGCAGGGGACAGGATTGGAGGCAGTCCTGGGGCGAGCTTGGGCGTGGGATCGGGGGGTATGATGTGGCGGAACCAGGGCAGGGATGGGTGGGACTGGGCAGGCCTGGGGGTGAGTGTAGGGGTCCAGATTTTCCAGATGGAAAATCTGGTAACCCTATATTCAGGTACTGGCACTGTGCAGCTGAAAATCCACGTTGGACCTAGTAGGCAGGAGCTGCTGCTGGTCTCATAGTTTGTTTCATTTTCAAGTGCTTGTTGGTGGAATTGAATATATTTCTTCTTCTTTTTTTTTTAATTTTTAAATTTATAGATTTTCAAATTACATACCAAGTAATCACTTATACAGAAAGTGAGTTAGTAAAGATATGACTTATAACCGATATAAATCACAGTCAAACCTATTTAGATAATAGTCAATAAAGAAAATTATTTTCAACTAACCCAACTCTCAAGTCCTCAAAATATAGATCTAAGATTACAATTTAGCGAGCAAAAGAATATTAATGTAAGAAGATAAATTACAGACAGAACTGAAATATGAGCAGTTAGATAAACTATAGAGCTGTTGGTTTCTCTTTATCCAGTCGAGACAAAGTCAGAAAAGCAATTAACTGTTGAGGTTCAAAAAAGACATATTTAAGTGAACGGTAGCAAACAATACACTTGCGAGGATGTCCTAAGTAAAAGGTCGCTCCCAGTGAAGTGACTCCAGCTTTCAATAAAAGACATTCTCTACGATGCTTTTGAGTTTCTCTAGAAAGGTCAGGAAACATTTGTATTTTACAACCAAGAAACTCTCTCTGTTTGTTTTATGAGACGAGCTTATAATAAATTCTGTTTTAAATGTCTTCTTCTACCAGAAAGGAGAGCCTGGAAAATAAAGAAGCTGGAAAATCAGATATTAAGGTATCGGTCTTGATTTTATTAAAGCAAATTTACTTTTCTATAATCTTCTGTTATAGAAACCAATGGTCTACAGCAGGGGTGTTAAACTCAAGGCCCGCGGGCCAAATCTGTCCCGCAGTGTAATTATATTTGGCCCGTGAGAAAATCCCAAATGTCTGCTAGGGCTGGCCCTTGGGGTATGTCAATGTAAGACAGCTATACTATCTTCACGATGTGTGTCAGTTGTTTTTAGACCTTTCACTTTTATTATTTTTTAATGGGTTTTAATTCATCATGTGACCATCGATTTCATTAGCAGGGTTTTTCGTGCCACTTTTTGGTTACGATTACGGTTGTGACTATGGTACTTGTCATGTGACCCCCCCCCCTTTTAAATTGCCGGCGTTTTTCGAGCCGGTTTTGCTTTCGTTTTGCTCAACTCAGAGCGCTAGAGATTGTCTCTACTAGGTAAGAGCCACCATGGCTTTATTTCATTCTTGGTTTTTATTTGTAACGTGCACATAGTTATTTTAAGTTATCTTAAGTTCCCATAAAATATTAGCTTATGGTTTTTATGCTTTTTATACTCTATTGGCACACTGCAACGTTTGTTAGTGCAGGACAGCTAGACTTTTTTTCACGCTCTGCAGCACAGCCTTTTTATTTATGCATTTTTAAACCTTTCCACACGCAAGGTTTTGTTATTATTTCTTTTTCACTATTTATATTATATTTTTTTGTTGGGTTTTAGTTTATTATGTGCCCGCGATGCTTCTTTGGCCACTTTTATGTTTACACTCTTTTAGTTTCTTTTGCCGAACCTTGTCCTTAAACGTGGTTACGACCACGACACTTGTTTTGGTTGGCCCGCGACTTTGTCCAAGTTTTTCATTTTGGCCCACTGTGTATTTGGTCTACAGCAAGGCTGCCATTCTGTTTAATGGTACACCACTTATATAGGGGAGTTATATGTGGTGAAACTAAGAGTTGCCACAGGAAGTATGTATCAGAGGGAGAAAGACGAGCAGAACCTGTGTCACTGTGCTGTCTGCTCTTTTGTTTTCCTTTCTGACTTCCCAGTTGTGGTAATGGAAAGGGTATGTTGGACAAGGAGAAGTTTGAGGAGATGGACTAGAGAAAGGGGGAAGGCAAGAAGGGGCGATACTGGATAGGAGAGAGAAGGGGAGATACTGGCCGAGTTGGATGGTGAAGGGAGAGGGAGATACAACTTTAAAAGGGACATGGTCAGGGGGAGTGGCATGGGTAAGACAGGAGTGTTCCAAAAATCTGTGGGCCATTTATGCGCTGAAATGCCATGAGTTGGGAGGGGCCGACATTTATACCAGGTTGGCATAAATTTTGACATTTGGCTTTAGGCAAGGGAATTGACTTTAACTGTTCTTCTATAAGGTTACCAGATTTTACTTTAGCAAAATCTGGACCCTTAGACCTGCCCCCCAGGCCCGCCCAGTTCTACCCATCTCCACCCCATTACACGCCAGTCCCACCCCCTAGCCCCGCCTACACTCCAGTCCTACCCTAGCCCCGCCCCCCTGCTGCCTGCTCTCATCAGGCAGGAGGGCATCCGCGCATGCGCGAATGTCCTCCTGCCCAATGCGATTTTGAGGAAGCTTTTCAAAACCCGTACAAAGTGCCGGGTTTTAAAAAGCTGTCTGGGGAAATCCGGACATCTGATAACCCTACTACTGTGTAAAGAACACTCATCCTGGAGCGCCTTTTATAGAATAGTCCCGACGCTGATTTTTGAGAGCTGTTTATAGAATTCTGCCCCTAGCTGATGAATTAGTTAATTTTTCTCCTAAATCATTTCCTATAGGTTCTAGTTGATGAATACCAAGAAGACGATGACGACGATGAGAAGGATCCTTATCCAACCGATGACATTCCAGGTAGAGGTCTGCATGGGAATGGTGATTGCGGGAATCCCACGGGTCCCGCGGGAATCCCCCCCTAACCCACGGGACTCCTACGGGGACCTCCCTCTAGCCAACGGGACTCCCACGGGGACGGAAGGCTTTGGAAGCAGGGTTCATCCATATAATATAATGGACATGTCAGCCTTAGTAAAAGAGGGGGTTTATAAGTTAATTACCTGAACAGAAAACAAAAAAAGGGTTCCAGCAAAGAGATTCCACAAGGAAAACAGCAGCGCAAACGCAAAAGAAACTGTGGAATTGATGATCCTGTCGGAAATAATTGCTGCTTTTTATGGGGACGGGCAGGGATGGAGATAATTCCTTGCGGAGACGGGTGGGGACGGAGAGGATCCTGGTGGGGACGGGCGGGGATGGGTGGGATTTCTATCCCCGTGCAACTCTCTAGTCATCTCTTTTCAGAAGGCAGACACTATTGGGCCTTTATATCTTCACAGTTGTGGGCAAGTAAAATGGGGAATCGATATTTAAAGGTTTACGAATCAACATTAGCTCTTTAAATTTAATTCTAAACAATATAGGTATCAAAAAATAGGCACAAGGGTATTTATCTCACAAATACAGTTCTGGGGATCACGTGAATGTTATGTTGGACTGTTGAAAGTACAAAAGACAATGCATTACAGCTCATGAAGAGCCATATATGTGCATATTTTTTTAATACTTAACATAATACATTATTTATTTATGACTGACTGCGCACAAGTGAGCGCCAAGGCAGCGGCTGTGAATATAAGGCTGCATAGAAGGCCCAGAAGAGAGTTATGAGAAATCCTCCAATTTTTCAATTAATATTATATTTATTTGGTTTGCTCTTGGTTAATATTATTTCCAGAATTTTTTTGGTCTAGATAATTGTGATTCGATCCTAATTTGCATTTTTTTTCCCCCCCCAGAGTTTGATTTGCACTGATATTTCTTTTAGTAGCTTTTTGTTTTACGATCCAAACATGTAAGAAATCTGTAAAATTGAATAAATTAACCCAAATATTGTTGCGCGTTAAGCAAAGCTTTAATGATTGCAAAACCCGAATTCCATTGCACCAAGCACTCCTGTTTCGTTTTGAAGTAGGTGAAGATGATGACGACGACGAACCGGAACCACCTGTTGGCCCTCGTCCTCGAAGAATATCAGAATTGAAACTGAAGGAGAAAATCACACCTATCCCCGAAGGGAGTGCCTTCTTCATTTTTAGTAATACCAACCCGTAAATACCCACTATTACAACTATTTTTTTTATTATTCTATCAATCGATTCTATAGTACTCAATCATTAAGCAATTTGTCCAGGAGTTGATTTTATTACATGGGGAAATGTAAACAGACCTGCAGTATTTTCAAAGTAAAAGCAACTGTGTCATTTCCGTTGAAAATTATCTTAGGAAGAGTGCTCGTATTTGCTTAGAACTCCTAATTTATCATGATCCTATCTCTACCTCTCTCTATATCCCTCAATCCCTGTATCCTTCAGGAACTTGTCCAATCCCTACATTAAGGGGATTCAAAGAGGGATTGGACAAGTTCCTGAAGGATACAGGGATTGAGGGATATAGATAGAGGTAGAGATAGGATCATGATAGAGGTAGAGATAGGATCATGGAAGGGTATAGATAGAAGAAAAATGGGGATTAAAGGGTTTTAGACAAAGGATCTTTTACAGGTCATGGACCTGATGGGCTGCCGCGGGAGCGGACTGCTGGGCGCGATGGACCCGTGGTCTGACCCGGCAGAGGCAACTTCTTATGTTCTTATGTATTCTGGGGCTGATATGCTGACCCGGCTATTACCCACGGTTGGCAGCGAACCTGGAAATTCAATGCTGGGGCCGTATCCAGCCACCAGCCTAAGTTCAGCCGTGGTAGATGTAACTGGCCATGCTAATATTCTTCGGCTGACCAGATAAATCATAGTGACCAAAGATGGACCTGCTATTTAGGCCAGTCTATTTGACTGCTAGACTTAGCCAGTGAATATTGGCGCTGACCAGGCTATATCATACTAGATAGCTGGTGGCTGGCTAGCCACCGACTGGGATATTTAGCAGTGGAAAGCAGGATATTGGCAGCTGGCTTAGCACTATTTAGCTGGCCAGGAGTTGTTCCCGGCTGGCTAAATAGCAATGACCATTGGGTAGTCTGAATCAGAATTTCCTGAATTCTAGAATTGGTCGCCCAAAGTTGAATGTGCAAATTTGAGTGCCAAATCGCAGATCTGCATACCAATTAATTAGCTAGAGGCCTCAACAATCATTAATTGGTGGTAATTGACAGCAATTTGGAGTTAGGCACATATTTGTCCTGTACACCGTTCGATCAAATGTGCAATTAAATTTCATCGTGCACAGCTCCAAAGGGGAAGTGGTCATGGGAAGGGCATGGGTGGATCCGGGAATATTCCCAGACATTTGGTGAGATGTTATAGAATACTATTATTTGCATGCCTAACTGCCTTAAAATTGTGCCCTAGCTTGTGCACTGGGTTTTGGCTGGCGTTAAAGTCGACAACCAGAGTTAGGTGCGAAACACACTCTAAACTAGTATTCTACAAAAGGACGTTCCGCACAGAGCATCCTTTATAGAATATTACCCTCTTGTCTTCCGTTTGTCTGCGGGTCCTTGTTCATGTTTGGGTTTCACGTTAATTATTTTTATTTTGATCCCCTCGATTTAATTGTATTGTACATCGCCTGGAATGTTAATAGGCGGTGAATCAAATTTTTAATAAAACTTTAAACCTTAGATTAGTCCAGATTATCCTGTTGCCTAACTTGAGGGATAAACAAAAACCACCACTATAGTAAATGCTACTCAGAAGTATCTGGGTAGTTCCAAATTTTACTCCAGCCCTGATCTCCCCAAGAACGCCTTCCCCTGCAGTGGGTAAAATATATGTGAAATAGCACTGTGCCTTTACTTTTACCTTTTACCACAAAAATGGCTTTTAAAATCACCCTCTTAGAGGTCCTTTTACTAAACTGTAGTAAATACTAGCCTGCATAAGAACACGCTGGTTTTCAGCCATCAAAAAATCCCCATTAATCAGTTTAAGAGTTCAGTACCAAACTCTTAAGATGCCTAGCAACTCATAAGTGAAGGTGCCCTCCTACACCTACGGATGCCTAACAATGCCTATGCTAAAAAGTAGGCGTGGTTAAAGGTGTAGAATAGGCATGACTGACTTAGGTGTCATTAGGCACCTAAATCACTCAAAACTTACCTTTTTAGTGAATATGACCCCTAAGGAACCCCCATTTTTCATTACTCTTCGCTCCCCTAATTCGCCCCCTGCTCCTACCCTCCTCCACGATAGCTTCTGTTTTCCCGATCTCCCCCATTCTCCCTCCCTCCTCTATCAAGTTCGGTTAAATTTGTTATATAGCTGATAAATTGCTGTAAATCTGCTGTCAACGCGGATCCTAATCTAACTGATGTAAACTGCCTAGAACTCGCTGGGTATGGCGGTATATAAGAATAAAATTATTATTATTATTATTATTATAGGCATCCGACATAGGCGCTGCCAAATTAGGCTTAGACTTAGACTTTTAGACTTAGACTTAGGCTGAGCAGAGCCTAAGTCTAAGTCTGCCTAATGGAGTGGAGCCTAAGTCTAAATCTGTCTAAGTCTAAATCTGCTTAGGCGTGATTGTATAAATGGCGCCGATTTTTTTGATTGACAACCACTCTGAGCAGTGTCTACAATGTAGACACTGCTTGGTGCCATTTATAGAATCAGGCCCGTAGAGTTTCAATAACATATCTTGCGTGACAAAGAATGGAATTGTCATATAGACTTAAGTAATGAAGACTTAAGACTTAAGTCATGAAGTCAAGACTTTAAGTCAAGACTTCAAGTCAAGTCTTCATGTCAAGACTTCATGTCAAGACTTCATGTCAAGACTTAAGTCAAGACTTAAGTCAAGACTTAAGTAATGAAGTCATATAGACTTAAGAGTAATGAAAAATGGGGGTTCCTTAGGGGTCATATCAACTGTCCAATTTGTTTTGAGTTTCAAGTTTAAGTTTCTTTACCTTTGATAGACCGTCTATCGAAACAAGTGTCTAAACGGTGTGCAATATAATGAGATTAAAAAAGAAATAAAAAAGGTGAATAAAAGCAATATCTTATCAAATATTAAAAATACTAGGCGAGTTCACATTGACGTACATGGAACAAAAGGGAAGTAGGGGAGGGGAAGTTTTTAAATACATCGAAGTAAAATGAATGAAAAAAGGGAGGTAAATGGAGAATGGTGATCCATTAGGGTGGGGGATCACATCAAGGGAAGTGTTTTGGCGTTTCAAGGCTTCACCAGAATGGAGGGTTTGAGAAGCGAGAGCTGGTACTAAAGAGTATAGGTGTCTTCCAGCATAGTTATTTAACATATGTGGGTTTGTGCTTTTTTTTTAAATTCTAGCATTCGAGTTGCATGTCACAGACTCATCAACCATCACATCTTTACAAACCTCATTTTGGTCTTCATCATGCTGAGCAGTGCTTCGCTTGCCGCCGAAGATCCCATTTCCAGTCAGTCTTTCCGGAACATTGTAAGCAACAATGCTTGGTTTACTATTGCAGCGTATAACACAAACAGCAGTGGTCTCTTTTCAGAACAGTCCAGGCTAGTCAGGGTCACATTATTTATCATAAGCACAGAAGGCCATTTTCAAAAAGGACGTCTAAGTCCGACTTGGGTATTTCCCACAAAATGTCCGAAGTTGGAAGCACAGAAATGTCCATTTTTGAAAGCCAGACTGCTACTTACTAGATATCCAAAACTTTTTTTTGTTGTTGTTGTTGTTAATCATTTACTTGGACATCGTGGCCAACAGGGCATCCAACCCTTAGGTAGCTAAAGGA
The DNA here is from genome assembly GCF_902459505.1 of Geotrypetes seraphini. NCBI lineage: Eukaryota > Metazoa > Chordata > Amphibia > Gymnophiona > Dermophiidae > Geotrypetes > Geotrypetes seraphini. Next base: position 13,328,940 of record NC_047100.1, read on the forward strand.
TAAAGGGATTGAGGGGTACAGATAGCAGCAGAGGTAGGTTATAGAAGTAGAGGTAGATTATAAAGGTCAAGAATTCACTTCACAGGTCAAGGACTTGGTGGGCCGCCGCGGGAGCAGGCCGCTGGGCGAGATGGACCTCCGGTCTGACCCAGTGGAGGCAACTTCTTATGTTCTTTTCTTTATACCCCGTTTTCAACCACAGAAACATCCGGGTTGAAAATGTCCAAACGCAGGCTATTTGTGGGAGTGGCCATCATTGTGATGAATTGGCCACATAGACATACCAACAGAGCGGTGGGACACCTTAAAGGACACAACTGTGAACGTCATATAAAGGGTTCCAGATGTACATCTCACAGTACCCTCCTTATAATTTAGGGTGAGCCCTTCAAAACTCCCCCAAAACCTTCTAAACCCACCTGTCTACTACCCCAATAGCCCCCAAGGCTGCAGGTGGCACCTATAAAGCAATAGAGTAGGGTTTTGGGGGGGATCACAGTTTCCACCATAAATAAAGTAGTTAGAGTGGCTTGTGGGCCTGGATCCTTCTCTCTGATTCACCAGCCCACCCACCAAGTTATTTAAGACACCTTTGTGATATTCTACTAGGCATTCCTATACCAAATGCTGCTGTTCTAAAGGCAGGTATGTACTCTTTCATTCAGATTTTTTTGGGGGGGTGAAAGGGAGTCGGTGTACAGTGGTGGAGTTTGGGGGTGTCATACCTTTATGTATCCAGTGACCATCTGGTCAGTTTGGGTCCCTTTGTGGCACTTAGACACTTCCAAAACAGGTCTAACTCAGACCGTCTTACGTTCCATCCAGGACGTCTTGAAAAAGGTTTGATTATCGCAGTAAGAAGCCCGTCCAAAACGCACCCATAAAATGCCTCCCAGCATGCCCCCTGGAACTCTGGATGCACTGCAAGTGAAATGTCTTGCTAGATGTTCAGGCGATTCAGATGTCCAAGCGCCAACTGAGGCATTAGCTTGGATGTTTTAGTTTCTTGGATTAGGAGCCCCACAGCCTCTAATAAAGGGGCCCTTTAACCAAACAGTGGTAAAAAGTGGCCTTAGCGTGCCCATACATGGGTCATTTCCATGTGGTGAGGCCATGTCTGCTGCTTGGGTAAAACAGCCAGTTTTCCCATTTTGTAGTATAAATGGTCACGTGCGAATTTTCTCATTTGCACACGAGCCCCTAATGCCTCATATTTTGTAGGCAGATGGGGCTCCTGTGCTACTGCAGCTGTACCCTCGTGTTCATTAGCATAGGACACGCCCACGCTCTGTCCCCAGACCCACCTCCAGCGCCCAAAAGTAATTTTTCGTTTTTAGCTTGTGGCTAGTGCATAGCCATTCCCAAATTACTGTGGGATACCTTAGCATGCTCCACCTTAGTGCATACCGCTGCTTTGTAAAAGGGTCTCAAGACTTGCTCTGTAGAGACAACACTTTATCATCAACCACTGATTTCTCTTTACTAGGTATACAATAAAGATTGTATTTCGCGGTTAACTGGCTTGACATCTATTCGTCAATGAATATCTGTTTTAAAGAGTAAATTTGTTTTAATGTAACTAAACTATAATTAAGTAGGTTAATGTTCTTCATATCGTCTCGGAGCATTTTATTCAATCTGAATAATATGTGAGAAATGTCAATTACATTTAAAAGTTCATATATTTGATTTTAAGAACATAAAAATGGCCATACTGGGACATACCAAAGGTCCATAAAGCCCAGTATCCTGTTTCCAACAGTGGCAACCCAGGTCCCAAGTACCTAGCCAGATCCTAAGTAGTAAAAGAGATTCTATACTGCTTATCCTAAGAATAAGCAGTGGATTTCTCCCAAGCCATTTCAATAATGGCCTATGGACTTCTCTTTTAGGAAATTAACCAAGCCTTTGTTAAACCCTGCTAAGCTAACTGATTTCACCTCATTCTCTGGCAACGAATTGCAGAGTTTAATTACCCGTTGTGTGAAAAAAAATATGGCCAATGAATACCAACATTCAGTGGCACTGCCTGGTTAAGTGTTGCTGAAAATCAGTGACTAGACAAGCAGAAATTATATAAAATGGGCAAGAGACTCTCTTGCCCATTTAGTTGCTTTGAATATGGACCCCAGTGTTTTTATTGCTTTTGCCCAGCCTCACACTTCTTTTTGCTTCAAAACACATTGATAAGTATTGATAAATATAAGAACTTTAAAAAGAATGGGCATGCCCTCATAATACAAAACAATACACTCTTTATTGAAGGTCACAGTGGTTTGCATAAATAATTATGAAAATGCAAATTATTAAAATAGTGTTACACTATTTAGGAATTATTAATAACAAATTCTTGAAATAGATAGGTCTTTTTTGAAAATCTTAAAATTAGATTGCTGGTTAATATTAATTGATCCAAACAAATAAACAAAAATAAAGGAGAACTCCTTATGTATAGAAGAGAAGACTTTCAACCAGAGAGGTGCTCAGAACCTTGAACAAAGGTGATGAAAAACACTAACTGGGGAAAAACCCCCTATAAGTGTTTCAATGCTCTATCATTGCATCTTCTCCATTGGAAGAAAGAAATCCGTGAAAAACTTGTGCAAAAACTTAACTGGTGTCAAAAATATATATCTATAATATAAGCAAAGTGTGTTTGTAATAATGGGTGTCAGGTCAAAAGCGCGCCGGGACAAAGGCGCGCCCAGACAATTGAGCGCAGCGCGGAGGCGCGCGCCGCTCAAAATTACTGTTTTTAGGGCTCCGACGGGGGGGGGTGTGGGGGGGTAACCCCCCCACTTTACTTAATAGACATCGCGCTGCATTGTGGGGGCGGTGTGGGGGGTTGTAACCCCCCACATTTTACAGAAAACTGAACCTTTTCCCTGTTTTTAGGGAAAAAGTTAAGTTTACAGTAAAATGTGGAGGGTTACAACCCCCCAAACCTCCCATAACGCCGGCGCGATGTCTATTAAGTAAAGTGGGGGGGGGGGTTCCCCAACAAAACCCCCCGTCGCAGCCCCTAAAAACTGTAATTTTCTTCGGCGCGCGCCTACGTCTTGCGCTCAGTTGTCGGTGCACGCCTTTGTCTTTCGCGCCGTTGTCTATGAACCGTAATAATGTGGTGAAACTTAGCTTGCATGGGTGGTTAGGAAGCAGGCTCACTCCAGCAGGCTCTAACGCGTTTCGCCATTGGCTTCCTCAGAGAGCCTTCAAAAGCTGGAACAGAGTGAAACTTCTTCCTTCCTTCCTCGTCACCCAAAATTACATCACTTCCTTCCTTCCTTCCTTCCTTGTCACCCAAAATCACATCACTTCCTGGTACCAGGAAGTGATGTAATTTTGGGTGACGAGGAAGGAAGAAGTTTCACTCTGTTCCAGCTTTTGAAGGCTCTCTGAGGAAGCCAATGGCGAAACGCGTTAGAGCCTGCTGGAGTGAGCCTGCTTCCTAACCACCCATGCAAGCTAAGTTTCAGCACATTATTACAAACACGCTTTGCTTATATTATAGATATATATTTTTGACACCAGTTAAGTTTTTGCACAAGTTTTTCACGGATTTCTTTCTTCCAATGGAGAAGATGCAATGATAGAGCATTGAAACACTTATAGGGGGTTTTTCCCCAGTTAGTGTTTTTCATCACCTTTATTCAAGGTTCTGAGCACCTCTCTGGTTGAAAGTCCTCTCTTCTATACATAAGGAGTTCTCCTTTATTTTTGTTTATTTGTTTGGTCCTATTCTTTGGGAGACTATTTGCTATACTATTGACCCAGTATATTTGATTGGTAATATTAATTGATAACATTTTCCAAAGTTTTGCTGCTTGATAAGCCCATGTGGAGTTAAAAGATCTAGTGGATCTTATTTTCTTAATGAGTGGATACTGAAAATTTGGGGTCCCTTTCACTAAAGCTGAGCATGTGCTAACAGACATTAGGGAATGCTAAACGCTGCATGTCTTAGAGCAGTGGTCTCAAACTCGCGGCCTGGGGGCCACATGCGGCCCGCCAGGTACTATTTTGCGGCCTGCGGTCTGTACTAGTGCTGTCTGTACTAGTGCTGCCCGCTCTTTGCAGCGTCCTTCGGCTTCCGCCCTGGCCTCCCGCTCTTACCTTCAGATAATTACTGCAGCCTGCAGAGAGGATTGCCGGTGCTGTAGCACTTCTTGCAGGCTGCCGTCATCCTCAGCAGCACGCTCCCTTTGCCGTGATCCTGCCCCTGATGTCAGAGGAGGGGCGGGACCGTAGCAGAGGAAACATACTGCGGAGGCCGATGGCAGCCTGCAAGGATATCTACAGCACTGGCAATCCTCTCTGCAGGCTACAATAATTAGCTGAAACTAAGACCAGGAGGCTAGGGGGGAAGCTACAGGATGCTGCAAAAAAGGGGGGGAACATGCAGGTCTTCGGGGGGGGGGAGATTTATAAACTATAAAGAGTTTTACCTCATGCAAAATTGTAATTTCTTTAATAAGACATTAGCTATTTTTTTCTGCGGGCCTTCAATTACCTACAAATCCAAAATGTGGCCCTGCAAAGGGTTTGTTTGAGACCACTGTCCTAGAGGGTACATGACACATAGCACACAAAGCTTTAGTAAAAGAGCTCCTTTTTTTAAGCTTCCTTTAGTGCATGCAAAATCATTATAATGTACATTAACTTATGAATTGATTTCTATGCATTAAAAGGTTCTGTGGGCTGAAAGGATTTATTAACATGAAAGTGTGAAACAAACTGAGAAAATTAATAAAAATGGTGGGGAGGCAAATTCTCTATAAACAAGCTAAAATTGTTTTGCCTGTGCACATCATTTGATTCCTGTGGACCTGAGCAGAGGTAGGGAACTGGTTGGAATCCTTTGCTATAAATCTGAGGATGGCTATATTTGATACTTTATTATTACAGTTTTTTCAAATCCATTTTAAAGCACTGGTGGCACTGGCCCACTTGGATATGTTCATTTTCTTATGAGATACAAATCTATAACTTCTAAGGTACACAAGCTATGTTTTAATCCTGCAGTTTCCTCCTGTTCCTTTGTTTTGCCAGCTCAGTAGGAGCCAGGGCTGGGATTTGGCACTGCGAGCATTCAGTTGCAGCTCCCCAGGGATTTCTCCCCCTATTATATATTCCAGTGTTTTCCAAGTCGGTCCTAGTACCCTCATGCCAGTCAGATTTTCAGGATATCCAAAATGAATATGCTTGAAAGAGATTTGCATACAATAGAGGCAGTGTATACAAATCGATCTCACGCATATTCATTGTGGATATCTTGAAAACCTGATTGGCAAGGGGTACACTTCTCCCTCCGTATTCGCTGGGATAGGGGATTAACAGAACCGCAAATACAGAAAAACCGCAAATAACTTTTTCGTATGTTATTCACTGCTTTCTATTAAAAACAATCGTGAATAGGGTGGAACCGCGAATAACACGGTGGGAGACCTGGCCTGTTCCTGAACGAGAAGCAAAACACGGTGAAGAAAGTGCTGGGAATCAGCGATTTTCTCTGTAAATGCATGGAATCAGCGATTTCTCTATGCAAGCTGATGTAATTTGGGGGGGGAGACAGCAAGCTAAAAAACCATGAATAATCGAAACCCCTAGACGAATGCTGAAACCGCGAATACGGAGGGAGAAGTGTACTTCAGGACCAATCTGGGAAACACCAATTATATTCTATCACCCAACACACAATCTGGTCTATGTAGTAATAATCTTATATGGGGGTTATGCACTAGGGTTCCATCTGGACTGCAGCAATCATGAGACCTGAAACTGACCACTGAGAGTCACCCTTAAGCAGTAGGGTTAGCAGACGTCCGGATTTCTTCTTTTGAAGACATGTCTGGGGTCCAGATGGCTTTTCAAAACCCGGCCCTTTGTCCAGGTTTTGAAAAGCTTTCCTCCACATTGCGTCAGGCAGGAGGGCATCTGCTCATGCGTGGATGTCCTGCCCGACGAAAGGAGGCAGCTGGGGTACGGATGAGGTGGGATTGGGGTGTGATGGGGTGGGGATGGGTGGAATTAGGTGGTTGGGGGGGGGGGTCTAGGGGTCTGGAGAGGCCAATCAGGCCTTAGGATGCTGTGGGATGGGCCAGAGAGGGGCGGGCCCGCCTCATTTTGACAGAGGTGGGCCGACCGGCCATGGGAAGAACCAGCTGGCCAACTTTTTAAGGTTAGTTGGGGGGACCGGAGTGGGGTGTTAACAGAGGGTTAGGGTTAGGGGGGTCATCTTCCGGCAGGAGGGATTGGGCACCCTCCTGCCAGCAATTGGGGGGGGCCTACCAGCAGGAGGGTTCCCTCCTGCCGCGATTGCTCAGGAGGGGGGGGGACTTGCCGCAATAAGTGTAGCGGCTGCGTCTACTGCAACACGGTTCTGTAACCGGCGTCTGTAACATGGACGTCGGTTACAGAATTGGGTTTATTTTGGGCGGGTGTAAGCCCGTCCCGGGCATCCTATACAGAATCCGGGTTAGTGACTAGCGAAAAGGGGTGAGCTAACGTCAAAGTGCTCACTATAGAAAACTGCTGAGACTCCGTGCTAGCATTTTCACGACTGTTTTTTTGTGTGTATATTGAGATTTGTCTCTGCTCTGTTCAGACTGTTTCTTGAGCCTGTAGCATGGGTCTGCCATGTTTGTTTGTTTTTAATAAGGGGGAAGAGGAGCAGAGACTGAATAATGCCAGTAGGTGGGGCTGCTGGGCAGACTGAGTGGGATAATATGGGAAGAGCATTCAAAAATGGGCTTTTGTACTCTGAAATGAACTTATAATTACTAATAAAATTATGTACCCTTTGACTGGGCCTTACGTTTTTCTAGATGAGTTCCTTACTATTCTGTTTGTTATGCCTTTGCAGATACTTGGTTACTTTGACTATGCTTTCACAGGCATCTTTACTGTTGAAATCCTATTGAAGGTAACAAAATGTTAATTGATCCTCATTAGCTGAGAAACCATGCTAGCAGTAATGTTTGTAACTTTTCTTTTACCCTCCAGATCCTAGGCTATGCAGATTATGTCTTCACTAGTATGTTTACCTTTGAGATCATTTTGAAGGTAACAAGGTTACACACATGCACGTTTAAAGAGATTCTCCCTTGTGTGGTGTGCCACGCGGCTGAAACTTTGAAGTGTTTTTCCAACTTCCTTTTTTTGATTAAAAGACCAAAATGAAACTTTTTTTTTTAAACTAAATACACTCTACACGTTTGTCAATTCTGCATTAATCTGACTGATCTGGCCAGTTAGGTCATTTGTTTGAATGCATGTAAAAGATACATTTTAATGTGATATTCCTACTTTCACACCTTGAAGTTGCCAAAATAAGAAAATAACTTCTTTTTTGCATGAGGCTATTTTTTAAAAGTTCTCAAAAAAAAAAAAAAAAGGTTTTTTTTTTTTTTAATGCAACTGTCTTAGAACCCTGTTCAGGAAGGATTTTTACCTAAGGGAGCAGGACGGTAGAAACTCCTTACTAAACAGAGTGGTAATGGAAGCATGTGGTATATGTGTAATGTACCAAACTATACATTAATAGACAAAAAATTGTTAAAGGCTACAATCTATGACAAGGGCTTACAGGACATGAATGCTGCCAAATTTAACCATAATAGACATGCATTTACGAAATATCTTGACAAAAAAATTATTGCTCTTGCCAAAATACATTGTCCATGTAGGTTTCAATTGGAATTTTCCTATAATGTATAGTTTGCATTCTGAATGGTTATTTCATTCATGTAGTGGGGCTACTCAACCTCGAAACCTTAGTTTTTTTTGCCTATGCTTGCCAGCTAATAGTTATTGAATTAACTTCTTCACAAATGGCCTTAGCTTGAAAGTTGAAACTGGATATTAAAGGCAACGGTACCAGCAAATCTAGAAATATGGATCCATTGGAAATGGCAAGACATGGCCAAATACTTATTTTCAAGGTTATATCTGACCAGTTGGGTCATAGGTTGAGTAGCCTACCACATATCAGTGAACAAAACTATTGGTGCACAAAAACTATTTTGCTTAAAATGAAATTTGGCTTTTGAAATTGATATGCATATTTGAGCCTTTGATATATTTTTCAGAATGAGCATAAGTAAATGATTTTTATTTATTTTTATGCATTTTATTTCATTTTTTTTCTACTTTTACTTTTTTTTTTTTTTTATTTGGTGATAACACACACTTTTTAGGCTGTTTTCAAGATGGTAAAAAAAATATATCGTATGTGCCAATTTCTACAATGGTTCTTACTCTGAATGACTTGTGAGTGCAATGCATTCATTTGGAATCCAGATAAAATATGTACAATACTTCAAGATATCGCGACAGTGTTGGGCATATTTAATTGTAAGTTGATAAGTTTTAAAATGTCAGTCCTTTAATAATAAACCTCCATTTTGCTCAGCTGTGGTAGAGGTTTCTACCGTGGCCCAGAGCAAAAAAATGCTCCGGCACTGCTCCTACATTCCTAGAATTGCTATGAGCATCCGAGCATTTTTGGATCATTTACTCCCTTCCCCTCCTTTTACAAAACCATGCGAGAGGTTTTTAGCGCCAGCCAGCGCGCTGAATGCTCTGGGCTTCTTCAGCGGTCATAGAGTTCCTATGAGCGTCGGAGCCGTGCAGAGCATTCAGCGCACTGGCCAGTGCAAAAAACCTTTTGCACGCTTTTGTAAAAGAGGGAGTTGGCGCTCTGGACTGTGGTAGAAACCTCTACCATGGCTTAGTAAAAGTGTTGGGGCGGGGGGAGAATTAGTAAAGTGGTAGGATTACTATTATCACTATTTCTAATAGCTAATAGCAATAGAAAATAAACCAAGGGGATGAGGGGAAGAGAGAGAGAGAAAAAAAAATCCAACATGTGATGATCAAAACTACACTTCTCCCTCCGTATTCACTGTGATAGGGGATTAACAGACCCGCGAATGCAGAAAAACCGTGAAAAACTCTTTCATATGTTATTCGCTGTTTTCTATTAAAAACCATCGTGAATAGGGTGAGACTGTGAAGAACATGGCGGGACACCTGGCCTGTTCCTGAAGGAAAGGCAAAACATGGTGAAGAAAGTGCTGGAAATCGACGATTTTCTCTGTAAACACTTGGAATCGACGATTTTCTCTGTAAACACTTGGAATCGGTGATTTTCTCTGTAAACACTTGGAATCGGCGATTTTCTCCGTAAACACTTGGAATCCGTGATTTTCTCTGTAAACACTTGGAATCGGCGATTTTCTCCGTAAACACTTGGAATCGGTGATTTCTCTATGCAAGCTGATGTCATTTGGGGGGAGGAGCCAGCAAGCTAAAAATCTTGAATAATTGAAACCACGAATATGGAGGGAGAAGTGTTTTATTATTTAAATATCCTCTTTAGATTTCCCTGACAGTAATGTATGATTTAAACCCTGTTTGTATTTCTGAATTGTTGGGATTTGACTCGCTTTACATTCAAATGTGAATTGATTTGTTTACCTACTTCGGAATCGATCATTTGATCTGACGTCTTTTGTTTTTGAATCGATGATTTTTGTCTTGATTTGATTTATTGATATTTTATTTGGTGGGGGGGATGATTATGATATTGTCCGGACATATCTATGTTATATGTGGAAATCGCAGGGAAAACAAGATTTTATGCATGTGATACGGAAACCGCATAGTCGTATGCGGTATATACATTTTTTAATAAAATAAACATAGTTCGTCGTCTTTAGTGTCAGGTTTTAATGAATGAAGCACAAAACAAAAATGAGATTAGCATTAGCTATTTTTATTCTTTTCAGCCCAACAGGAGTTGGAAAGAATTATGTGTTAGGGGTCAAGAAATGTCTTTCTGTCCATCCATCTGTCTGAGTCTCAGGGGCAAATTAACTCCCAAAATTAATCAGGATGGTATGAAACATGGCATGGAGGAAAACCCAGTGAAAAGACGCATTAAGTTCAAAAATGGGCCAGAGAAGACCAGGAGTTCTAGAGAAATACCGCCCCCCCCCTCCTGATTTCTATAGCTGTTATCCTTCTTGTTTTATTAATTCAGCATATTTGGTGAGACGATGACATCTTGTAAGCAGCCTAAATGTGTGTAGTGAAATCTGCCTGAGGGAAAATGGGAAATAATCGTATTGCAATTCTATTTTAGATGATGACATTCGGAGCGTTTCTTCACAAAGGGTCTTTCTGCAGGAATTACTTTAATTTGCTGGACTTGCTGGTTGTGGGGGTATCTCTAGTGTCCTTTGGGATTCAGTAAGTAATTTCTTCTTAATGTAATTAAAGATTGCTGAGTTTTGATATGGTGAAAATGCTCTTGATTGTAAGAGTAGCTAAAGATACCAATGCATGTTGTAAGGCATTATGTTTGGGAACATATTGAAGAACTTAATATTTAGATCTTGAGCAGGCGGTAGTTTTCCGGCTAGCGCGGGGGTTAGCGCCTGATTAAAAGTTGCGTGCGATAAAGCCACTAGTTACTAATAATTGGGGTTAACAGTAAAATTGCATGTCTTAAAGGTTGCCCATGCTGATAACTTCCCTCCTTAATTCAAGAAAAAAATATTTCCGGAAATCAAAATCCCTGCTACATGTGATAAAAGTGGAACGAGGATAGAACATTCAGGCCATTGTGACATCACTGATGAGTTTGGTTCTCAGGCATTGGTGGAATGAGGCATTATGACATCACAACATTGGTTCTGGTTACCAAAGAGTGAAACTCTGCACACTAAGGGGGAAAGTTATCAACATGGGCTAATTCATGTTATTTTCACACAGGCCCCATTTTATGCAGCGAGACCTAGTTACTAATACCTGGGGTTAACAGTAAAATAGTATGTCTCAATGGTAGCCCATGTTGATAACTTCAGGATATCCACAATGAGAGAGAGATTTGCCTGCGCTGTCTGCTTGGTATGCAAATCTCTCTCATGCATGTTCATTGTGGAGATCCAGAAACCTGGCCTGCCAGTAGATCTCAAGGACCGGACTTGGGCAGCCCTGATTTACATTATTATTTACTAAACTGTACTCATGATGTTCTCCAGTTATATCAGCTTCTGTCGCCCCCCGAAAAACCTTTAGACACTACGAGGGAAATTCTATAAATGGGGCCTAAACTTAGGCACCTAAGTTAATTTGGAAACGTCGTTTGAAATGGCCAGCAATGTGAAATTTAAAGCGCCTACCCGCACCTAATGTCATTATAGGCATGGCTAACACCAGAAGTGGCATTAGGCAGCATAAAGCGCCTACATAGTTGTGATTCATGGCAAAGACAGGTGCCAGAAATGTAGGCCTTCAAAAACCCTGACCTACATTTCTGATGCCTATCTTCCCTGAAGGCTCAATTCTCTAAATGGCACCGTCACGTCATTAACATATGATCGGCAGCCACCGATATCGGCGCAGTTTAGAGAATATAGGCCTATGGGTTAAATTCTATAAAATGCTCCAAAATTTGGGTGCCAGAAAAGAGCATGAAGTGCTAGTCTATAAACATCACATTTATAGCATACTGTTTAGCTCTGGGATCTGTGCCCAATTTTGGGCATGAAGATTGATACCAACTTGAGAGGGGACATGATCAAAACATTCAAGCTACTGAAGGTTTCACCCTCTCCAGGAGAACGAGAGGGCATTCTCTAAAATTGAAAGGGGATAGATTCCGTACGAACATAAGGAAGTTCTTCTTCACCCAGAGAGTGGTAGAAAACTAGAACGCTCTTCCAGAGTCTGTCATAGGGGAAAACACCCTCCAGGGATTCAAGACAAAGCTAGACAAGTTCCTGATGAACAAGGACGTACGCTGATAGGGATAGTCTCAGTCAGGGCACTGGTCTTTGACCAGAGGGCCGCCGCATGAGTGGACTGCTGGGCATGATGGACCACTGGTCTGACCCAGCAGCGGCAATTCTTATGTTCTTATGTTTAACTTGGTATAAATCCTCTTGTCTACATTATGTGCAAATCTATCATTATCCCAGGACAAGCAGGCAGCCTATTCTCACATGTGGGTGACATCATCCACGGAGCCCAGATGCGGACAGCCTCGCAAGCAGACTTCCTTGAAGAAACTCTGAACTTTCGAGACTGCCGCACCGCGCATGCGCAAGTGCCTTCCCGCCCAGCACAGGGCACGTCTCCTCAGTTCTCAGTTTTCCGCAGAGCCGAGAAGTCCATCTTTGACGCTCTGCGCTGAACTTAGTTCGCTTTCTGCCTTCTCTCACCGTGGCTCGTGTTTTATTTTTCTCATTACCGTGTCGCTGTGCTTTTCTTTCAGTCATTGTTAAAAAAAAAGTTGAATTTTTTCATTGAGTGACGGCGGGGCCTGTCGCACACCCTCAGCCTGAGGGCTTCGACTTTGCAGCAGCTGTTTTTCCTTCTATGTCACGGCCAGTCATGGGCTTCAAGAAGTGTAGCCAGTGCCAGCCAGCGATCTCCCTCACTGACGCACACCGCTGGTGCCTTCACTGTCTGGGGCCTGACCATTGCCCAGAGTCATGCGTTCGCTCTGCTACTCTTCAACCTCGAGCCCTCAAACGTCATCGAGTTCAAGTGGAGAAGATTTTTGGTATGGAAACCCCTACTACATCCTCAGCCTCGACCTCTGATTCGGTCAGGCCTGCTACGGGGTGTCCTCCTGCCTCCACGACTTTGACCTCGACTCTCATCAGACTTTCCTCGTTTGGAACGTCCTCGACCTCGAGTAAATCTGCCAAGTCTTCTCCTAAGTTTCCCTCAGGTCAGATACCTCAGCAGGCAGTTCCAGTGGTGGTTCTCAAGCTACCTAAACATCATTCCTACAAGTCGAAGCATTCTTCCTCTTCGTCCTCGGAGCCTTTAGCCTCAGCAGGTGGTCCAGTTTCAGACTCAGATCCACAATTGTAGGCTACCATTTAGACCATTTTAGAGCGAGAGTTTGTTCAGTTACTGACCAAATATAGTCCTGCTTCGACTCTGCTTCCTGCAGACCAGCCTGGGCATTCAGCAGTCTCACAAGAGGTCGAGTCCTTGCCTGTGTCTCAAGCTGAATCTACACACTCTCTGCAAGGAGTCCAGTCTTTGCGAGTTTCTCAACCTGTTTGGGACATTTTAGAGGCTTCCAGAAAACCTGCCACTAGACACTGCTACCACCAAAAATGGACTAGATTTTCTACGTGGTGCATTTCTCACAACAAGGAGCTTCGAGATACCTCCTTGTTTTCCCTCTTAGATTATCTTCTGCACTTATCTACCTCTGGCCTAAAGTCTACATCCATTCAAATCCATCTTAGTGCAATTGCTGCTTTCCATTAGCCTATCGAAGGGAAATCCCTTGCTGCTCATCCTGTGGTTTCAAGATTTATGAAAGGACTTTTCAATGTCAAACCTCCTCTCAAACTGCCTTCAGTGGTTTGGGATCTCAGTGTTGTTCTTGCTGAATTGATGAAGCCTCCATTTGAACCAATGTCTACGGCTCATCTGAAATATCTCACTTGGAAAGTGATGCTTTTCATTGCTCTCACATCTGCTCAAAGAGTCAGTGAGCTGCAAGCTGTAGTTTCTGATCCACCTTTCACAGTTTTCCCATCATGACAAGGTGGTCCTCTGTACTCATCCTAAATTCTTACCTAAAGTGGTTTCAGAATTTCAACTCAATCAATCCATTGTACTTCCAGTGTTTTTTTTTCCAAGGCCTCATTCTCATCCTGGAGAATCTCTTCATACCCTGGACTGTAAGCGTGCTATGGCCTTCTACTTAGAATGCACCAAACCACACAGATCTGCTCCTTAACTTTTTGTCTCCTTTGATCCAAACAAAGTGGAACATCCTATTTCTAAGCGAACCATCACCAACTGGATGGCTGCTTTTATCTCTTTCTGCTATGCCCAGGCTGGACTGTATCTACAGAGTCGAGTCACAGCCCATAAAGTCAGAGCCATGGCGGCTTCAGTAGCTTTCCTCAGATCCACTCCTATTGAGGAAATTTGCAAAGCTGCCACCTGGTCTTTGGTTCATACGTCACCTCTCATTATTGTCTGGATATTTTCTCCAGACAGGATGACCATTATGGCCAGGCAGTGTTACAAAATTTATTCTCCTGAATTGCCAACACTCCCACCATCCCATTCTGGCTAGCTTGGAGGTCATCCACATGTGAGAATATGCTGCCTGCTTGTCCTGTGATAAAGCACAGTTACTTACCGTAACAGGTGATATCCAGGGACAGCAGGCAGCTATTCTCACAACCCACCCACCTCCCCTGGTTGGCTTCTCTGCTAGCTATCTGAACTGAGGAGACGCGCCCTGCGCTGGGCGGGAAGGCACTCGCGCATGCGCGGTGCGGCAGACTCGAAACTTCTGAGTTTCTTCAAGTAAGTCTGCTTGCGAGGCTGTCCGCATCTGGGCTCCGTGGATGACCATCACCCACATGGGAGAATAGGCTGCCTGCTGTCCCTGGATAACACCTGTCACGGTAAGTAACTGTGCTTATTCTGTAACACTGCGTGCAAATTCCAGGAATGCCCCTCCCAAGACCACAGCCCCTTTTCTGATTCACACATAAAAATTTGTGTGTGCGTCTTTCTAGAATACCAACCACAAAGATGCTCACCTGCATAATTCAAATTATTGCTAATTAGCGCCGATTATCAGCACTAAGTGGTTCATTGTTCAATGAAATTGCACATACAAAATGGATATATGCCCAAATTTGTGCCCACAGTTTTAAGTGCTATATATAGAATTAGTGGTTATATACAGTTGCATCATGGGAAGGCTATATGAAGTAAAACAAAATTTTTAATTTGTTTTTAAGACATTCTTGTAAATTATTTGTGTTATTTTCTTGCAGGTCGAGTGCTATCTCAGTTGTGAAGATTCTCCGAGTTTTGAGAGTGCTGAGACCTTTAAGGGCAATAAACAGAGCTAAAGGACTGAAGGTTTTTTTTAAATGTTTCTATAGCTGTTTTGGTGCATCCAAATTTTCCAATCTGATAAGCAGTGGCATACCTACGGTATGTGACACCTAGGGCCGATCATTTTTTAACACCCCCCTCCCCCCCGTACAAAAAAGGATTAGAGGAACACCCCCCTAGGAGCTGCACTTGGGGAGGTCCATCCCCCCCCCCACTCCTCTCTCCCATCCCCTCTTGGCATGCCACTGACTGAGGAAGGGGACTTTGATCTCCAAAAGTTAGTAAAAAATGTATTAGAATTAGTCCAATAAAAAGATTACCTTATTTCCATTTTCTATTTATAAATGTTTATCAATTCAGCTACAACACTACTTTATTCTAAAGCAACAAAAAAGAATATTTTTTCATCTCTGGTTTCTGCTTTCCTCATCTTTTCTTCACTCTCTATTTCATCCAGTGTACTGCCACCAACATTCTCTGTCCCTTCCATTTTTCTCTTTCTGTCTTCTCTCCCTCCCCCATACTCTGGCATCTCTCCCTTCTCCTTTCCTTCCCTCCTTCTCACTCCAATTCACCCCATGGTCTGGCATCTGCTTCCCTTCCCCCATGCCCTGGGATCTCTCTCTTCTTTCCTCTCTTCTCCTTCCATCTCTCCCTCTCTCTTCATGCTCTGGCATCTCCTTTCCCTCCCTCCCTTCCTGATGGTCTGGCATCTCAGTCTCCTTTCCTTCCCTCCCTCTATGCCCTGGTATCTCTCTCCTCTTCTTCCCTTCCATCTCTCCTTCCCCCTCCATATTCTGGTATCTCCTCTCTTTCCTTTCCTTCTCTCCCTCCTTTCTCCTGGTCTGGCATCTCTGTCACCTTCCTTTCACTCCCTCCATGCTCTGACATCTCCTTTACTTTACATCTCTCCTTTCCTTCCCCATGGTCTGGGCATCTCTCTTTCATCTCCTCTCCCTTCCCTGGTTTTCCTTCTCCCTCTCTCTCCCCCTCCTTCCTCCCCAATTGGGTGCAGGATTTCTCACCCCTTTCCCTCCCTCCCTCTAGGCGGCAGCACAATGTTCACAATTCACTGCTCTTGCCAGCATCAGACCTTCCTCTCTGCTGGGTCCCCCCTACTTCCTGTTTCCATGAATGTAGGACCTGGCAGCGAGGAAGGCCTGACACTGGCAAGAGCATCGAATAGTGAATGCTGCTGCTGCTTCTGGGAAGAAGTTCTTGGTGCTGGCCCTCAAAGGAGTCATCAGAGCACCCCCTTATGGGCTGCACCCAGAGTGGACACCCCCCTCCCCGGTATGCCTCTGCTGATAGGTACACCAAAGCCTTGCAACACAATGTCTTACTGTTGAAACTATGAGCAAGGTGCTTATTTTCAATAGATGAATGCTGCATTCTGATTATTATGTTTAAATCTGTTTTTATTAACAAGAACAAACCATACACCAACAAATTCAAAATGGCCGACAAGAATTGAAGTAAATAAGACAAATACAACTGTGAAAGGTGTATTGCTTGTAAAGAAAAATGATATTTCGCCATTCACACAAACATATAAAAGGGACAGTGTTTAATTACGCATTTCTAGTTTGTTGGAAGAGAATGAAACTGCCTCTAGAGAGCATATTTATTTATTTCTTTTTGTAGCATGTTGTTCAATGTGTCTTTGTCGCCATCCGAACTATTGGCAACATCATGATTGTCACCACTCTGCTGCAGTTCATGTTTGCCTGCATTGGAGTACAACTGTTCAAGGTACGGGTGAGATTCCTCTGCAGTATGTTTCAATGAAATGTAGACTTTTGAGGGCTAATTCTGTGAATTAGTACGGTGTTGTAGCCTGCCGTGCGCGCGTACCCCTTCTCCATATCTTTCTAACTTCAGCGCAAGCAGCCGCCAATGTACTGCCCGCGTTGGCTTCGGCGCTTTCTCTGACATCACTTCCTAGGTGTGGGTGCCAGAAGTGACTTCAAAGAGAGCACATTTGGGTGAAGAGAAGTCCAAGGAAAATGTATGCGCTGGGAGGTGAAAAACGGATAAGCACAAATGGGGAGAGGGACCTTGGGATTATAGTTACACTGGTTACCGGTCTCTCACTGAACTACATATAAAATTCTCCTTCTAACTTTTAAAATTAAGACCTCTCACCTCCATGTCTTTCTAGATAAATATCTCACTCCACATCCCCCTCCTAGGGTCCTTAGATCTACGAATCTAAACCTATTGACAATACACTTCCCCCTCCCCATTCGCGGTTTCAGTAATCGCGATTTCACATATTTGCGATTTTTTGGGGAGGGGGAAAAAAGAAAAAAAATAACCATCCTTAAGTCTTCCCCCCCGGCATCCCGGCCTTACCTGGTGGTCTAGCGGGCTTTTGGGGCAGGAGCGATCTTCCTACGCTCCTGCCCCGTGCAGATCGCCATTAGGAAATAGCTGTAGGGAGTTCCCGTCGTAGTCTCGAGAGACTACGGGAACTCACAGCAGCCATTTCCTAATGGCGATTTGCACGGGGCAGGAGTGTAGGAAGATCGCTCCTGCCCCGAAAGCCCGCTAGACCACCAGGTAAGGCCGGGAAGGCGGGAGGGAGGTGGGGGTGGGTCAGAGCCGGATATTCGCGGTTTTTCGCCATTCGCGGTCCGTCTCTGCCCCTGTCCCCCGCGAATCCGGAGGGAGAAGTGTACCTTCAATCAAGGACCTATACTATACTAGAAATTCCATTTTCTCAGTAGTTGCACCCTCGCTCTGGAATGCAACGCCATTTTACCTCCGTAACGAAAATTCCCTAAATAAGTTTAAAACAAATCTCAAAACATTTCTTTTTAAAGATGCCTATCAATAAGTGGAAGGGAAAAAAAAAAGTTTTAAAGAAGCGATATCCCCGTTTCCCTCTCGGTACTCCCCATCCCTCTACCCTTTCTTTTATTTTTATTTATCATTTTAATTAAAAGTTCCCTATCCCCTAAAACCTCTCGTTTCTATTCAGTCTTAATTCGTCATAGTTTTAGGTTTACTCTCTTTTTAATCCATCTCACCTCAACCAAAAATTTTATTAGACCTTTCTAATGTTTAATCTTGTAAACCGCCCAGATACATGTGATGGTCGGTATATCAAGCCATGAATAAATTTGAAACTTGAGGATCTGAAGGCAACGAAATAGTTTGACAAAGTAGTACCTGTAGCCAGAAGGATACTAGGCTGTATAGAGAGAGGTGTAATCAGCCAAAGAAAGGGGGTGTTGATGCTCGTATACAGGTCATTGGTGAAGACCCACTTGGAGTATTGTGTTCAGTTTTGGAGGCCGCATTTGGCCAAGGATATAAAAAGACTTGAAGCGGTCCAGGGGATAGCAACAAAATGGTAGTGAGTTTGCGCCAAAGGAAGTAGAAGAAGAGAGTAGAAGACCTCAACGTATACTCTGGAGGAGAGGAGGGACAGGGGTGATACGATACAGACATTTAAATATTTGAAAGGTACTAATATAGGACCAAATCTTTTCCAGAGAAGGGACACTGGTAAAACTAGAGGGCATAAATTGAAGTTGAGGAGTGGTAGACTGAGACCTAAGAGATATTCATTGCAACAGAAGGATAGGCAGGCGCAACGAGGTAGACTGCATGAGCCAAATGGACTTCCTCTACTAATGGTCTTCCTTTTCTTTTGCTTTTGGTTGCAACGTATTGTATTGGGCCTGCAAAAATGGTGTTGCGCTGCATAAATGTCGTGATGCCATGAAGCGTATTCATTTTTATTTTGTTCCACGTCTAGGGGAAATTTTATCGCTGCACAGATGAAGCAAAACAAGTTCCTGAGGAATGCAAGTGAGAGCTGTTCCAGCTTACCCTTTTCCTTTCTATTTGTTATCTACCGTGTTTGTATGCTCAGGAGGTCATGAAAACAGCCTCATATTTTTTCAGCCAAGAATCACAGTGGCTGTTCTGGCCCATATTCGGATCAGACTTAAGAGCAATGTTTTTACCTGATAGGTTTCTTTCCTTTTTTTTGATATTGTAGTTCTTACCCTTCGCCTTTTGTATCTGTGAGTTTGTCTGACTAAATTGCGGTTTAGAGTATATTGCTTTGTAAATCCCCATCATTTTTTTTTTTATTATTATTGTACGCCGCCCAGAAACTTTGTATAGGCGATTTAACAAATTTTAAATAAAACTTGAAACTTGATGATTTCATCCATCAGCATGTTTCCATTGCAGGAGGAAAATTTGATCCCCGCAAAATTTTTGTTTTTCAAACTCCTCCAGCATTATACTCTTTCTATACCAGGGATCTCAAAGTCCCCTCCTTGAGGGCCGCAATCCAGTCGGGTTTTCAGGATTTCCCCAATGAATATGCATTGAAAGCAGGGCATGCACATAGATCTCATGCAGATTCATTGGGGAGATCCTGAAAACCCGACTGGACTGCATGTGCTGAAGATCATTCAGACAGGCAGGGGCAAAGAGATCTTAAATGCTTACCCAAAGACCTAGATCCGGTCAGGACAGAAAGAGTACGTTGCCTTCTTCGCTACTTAAAATTGTTTTATGAAAGCGGCTGAATTGTCCAGATTTTCTATCTTAAATGTAACATCTGTTAGCTTCAAATCATTTAGGGCTGCTTTTACAAAGGTGCGCTAGCGCTTTTTAGTCCACGCACCGGATTAGCGCACGCTACCCGAAAAACTACCGCCTGCTCAAGAGGCCCTGACATACCTTTGTGAAAGGAGCCCTTAGCGTTTTTATTTTCGAGTGTCAATTAGCCCAGACCAAATGATTTCAAACCGTGTGGGCATGATGGCGCATGACACTGCTTTTCCGTTTCCTTGCAGGGGAACCTACGTGGGTTATAAAGATGGAGATTTTAATAACCCCTTTGTAAAAAAGAGAATCTGGTACAATAGCGATTTCAACTTTGACAATGTTCTGTCTGCCATGATGGCCCTTTTCACGGTTTCTACCTTTGAAGGCTGGCCTGCGTGAGTGATATTAATTATTGAATTGTAAAATGCATTTTTTTTTTTTCCACAATGAAGGAGACCAGTTGACTTGTTACATCCAGTGGCGCCCCTCCCCGCCCTCTTCTCTGACACCTCCCCTCCCTGCCACACACACACCCCCTTCCCCATACCTTTTTAACTTCTCCGGTGTGAGCAGCATGTCCACGTGTTGGCTCACCCTTTGATGTCACTTCGTGGGTGCGGTTCCCAGAAGTGACATCAGAGAAAGCGCCAGTGCCAAAAGGAAAGATTTATAAACTCCAAAAGTTTTACCTCATGCAAAATTGTCATTTCTTTAATAAGACATTAACTATTTTTTTTCTAAGGCCCTCCAAGTACCTACAAATCCAAAATGTGGCCCTGCAAAGGGTTTATGTTGGAGACCACTAGCTAAATTGTAACCATGACAGCCTGTTTGCCTTTGGGAAGCAGAGCTGAGATTGTGATGTCATAATGCCTCATTCCACCAATAAGAGCCAGCCTCATCAATGATGTCACAATGGCTTGATTGTCCTGTTCTCCCCTCTGCCCTCCAACCCAGCCAGCAGATTAACTGTTCCCCTTAACTCAGTGGTCTCAAACTCGCGGCCCGCCAGGTACTATTTTGAGGCCCTCGGTATGTTTATCATAATCACAAAAGTAGAATAAAAGAGTTTCTTGATCATATGTCTCTTTAACTATAAATTACAACATTATTATTAAGACTTAGCCAAAAGGAAAGATTTTTAAACTACAAAAGTTTTACCTCATGCAAAATTGTCATTTCTTTAATAAGACATTAACTATTTTTTTCCGAGGCCCTCCAAGTGACTACAAACCCAAAATGTGGCCCTGCAAAGGGTTTGAGTTTAAGACTACTGCTCTAAACCCATGCCTTCTATTGCTGAGAGCGGTTTGACTTAATTTCTCTATGAATAAACATTAGAATAGCTTGGGGTCTGGGATAGTATTTTATAAAGAAACCAAGAAAGTTAAAATCATACTCTCACACACAATCTGATTCCTGAAGATCTTTTATTCATGGCTCTTTTGAATCTCAAATAGGCCAATGTAGAAATTATTACCAGGGCTGACTTAACCTAAGGACTAGGTGAGTCCTGGCCCAGAGTGCTGGTGATAAAGAGTACCCGAATCCCAGTCTTTCTTCCCTCTCCTCTGTGAACAAGAAAGGAGAGATGCCATATTGGGATTCAGAATTTTGGTGCCCTTTATTAGGTTTACCAGATATCAGGATTTACCCGGACTTTTCCTTTTTTGTAGAGGACTATCTGGATGGATTTTGCAAGCCCTGCACTTTTTCTGGGTTTTACATGATCCCAGCTCTGTCAGAGCTGTGCTCCCCTTTTTATATTTATTGGAACAGTTCCTTCTTTCTTTATTTGATTTTTTTTAACCATTCCTTCTCTCTTTGATATCCTTGATAAGTACTCAGGGATCTTAGCAGTCTCCTTAAGCAATCGAAATAATGTTATTTTCCAAAATGCAAAAGTTTTGCATTTTAAAATCTAACTCTTATTATTTTCAGACTACTGTATAAAGCGATAGATTCTAATGGAGAGAACGTTGGCCCAATCTACAACAACCGAGTGGAGATCTCCATCTTCTTCATCATTTATATCATCATAATTGCTTTCTTCATGATGAACATCTTTGTTGGTTTTGTGATCGTCACATTTCAAGAACAAGGAGAGAAGGAGTACAAGAACTGTGAGCTGGATAAAAATCAGGTTGGCGGCCATTTTGATTATTAGACAGTGGTCAATTTAAAAAAAAACCAAAACCCCAAACAGTTGGGGCCTGATTCTCAAAAAAGCGTGTCCCGATGGCAGGCAGCAGTAGACATCCTACTGCTATTGGTCAGCCAATCGGGATGCACATTTTTTTAAAAACCCTCCCTGAAACAGGACACCCGTCTCTGTCTCCCATCTATGGAGATGCATATCAAGGCTTAAGCCTGCCCAAGGGCTGGGTGTGGGTGTGGCTTTGCCCAGAAGTGGCCTTGGGCAGGCTTAAGTGTCAGTATGCTTCTCCGTAGATGGGAGACACACATCTGAAATGTAGGCCTACAAAATGCTGGCCTACGTTTACAGGCATCTGTCCGGGAGTGTAGGCGTCCTATACAGAATCAAGCCCTTGGTGCTTAAATTTTACATTTCCAAAATTCACCGCTTCTGTTGTTAAACCTTGAAATTCAATGCCGGGTCAATGTGGCTTTGTAAAAGATGGGAGAGGGGGTTAAGTGCAATATTCAGCACTTAATTGGCGATGGGTTGCTGCATAAAGATAGAACTGAATTTTATGCAGTTACCTTAGCTAGTTGAGTGCTGAATATTGGCACATAACTGGCCAATAACTCTGCCCCAAGAACACCTCCCAGCATAACCAGTTTTCCATTTGGTGCAAACCAGTTATCTGCCACTTAAAATTAGCAGTTAGCCCCAAACAGGCTATGTAATCAGCCAGGAGCTATTTTTGGCTGGTTACAGTAAATCACTATGAATATTGACCTGTATATTCCTAAAATTTTAGGAAGAATTTGAACTGAGGAACCTAAATATTTAGCTAAAAAAAATCACCTAAATCTAGACAACCAAAACTGAGTAGACTAAGTTTAGCTACTTATAGAAGCGTAGCCAGACACCCAATTTTGGGTGGGCCTGGACCCCATTTGGATGGGCAGAGGATCCCATCTCTCCCTCTCCCACCCAGGCGAGGGGATCCAATCTGGTCCCTCCCCTCGGGGATCCAATCTGGTCCCTCCCCACAGTGTCACTGCCTATCTTTCAAAGAGCTGATCTATGCCAGCAGCATGACTTATACACACTGCCTGTGCCGGCCTTATTGGCTTCCTTCAGATGCCACTTCGGTTTCTGCAGAGGTGGAGTGTGTCAGAAGGAAGGTTGTGGGACCAGCGTGAGCAGTGTGTATCAGTCAGGCTGCTCGCTGCCGTCAAAGATTGGCCCTTTAAAGGGTTCCTCTCTTCCAGCAAAGTTACCCATGACTAAATCATCTCTCTTGTTTGGTTCATCATTATAGGCATTTACAAAAATGATATTACCAATTTTGATGCATGGGGCTTTGATAACAACTGATTGTAGGGCCTGAGATTGCATTTGTAATATTTATTTTCTTTCACTTGTGTAGCGACAATGTGTGGAATATGCTTTGAAAGCGCGTCCCCTGCGTAGATACATTCCAAAAAACCCTTATCAATACAAGTTTTGGTACGTGGTCAATTCTACTGGGTTTGAATACGTCATGTTTGTTCTCATCATGCTGAACACGCTTTGCTTGGCCATGCAGGTAAGAACTAAATTAAAATACTTACTAAGAACAATAGGGCAGAATATAGTACAGACTGACCTAATAATACAGACACTGTCAGATCAAATTTATAGAATATAGTAGAACTGTGGAGGTTTGCAGATTTAGTACAAGTGTGAATGTTTTTTATGATGTCATTAGTCAAAATTACTTGGAGGTTATAAAAGTCTCATGTCGGCCAGGACAGTACGTGAGAAGGATTGTTCTTGTCTCGGCTCACCGCTGGACCACCAGGGCTTCAGGGTAGCCAATGGGAGGCCTGCAACAGGTCCGGGAGTGGGTGCAGAGGCGGTGCAGAGCAGAGGACTCAAATATAAAACAAGACCCCCCATTTAGGGGCCATTTTGGGGGGGGCCCAAAAATCTCGGGTTTATATTTGCGTATTTATGGTATGTTGATGTTGGGTTGGAATAAAAACTAAATATGGTTTGTGTAAGAATCAATAAATTATTTTACCTATCTGAGGAGAAGGCGGCTCCTGATTTTATTCTACTTGTATGTAGTACGTATAGTAATAAACTGGCAGGAGTAGAGAAGTAGCCTGATGGTTACAGCAGAATATTGAGGCTTGTTGTGATATTGGTCAAAACCACTTAATGCTCTATTATCTCAGATACAAACTCCAATTTTGAGCTCTCCAGGGACCTAAAATTACCTACTGTACTTGAAATTACAACATTTCAATAGCTTTTGGGCTTGCAGGTACAGTCAAACCTCAGTTTGCGAGTGTTTTGCAAGACGAGCAAAACATTCTCGCAAAACTTGTCTCGCAAACCGAGTGTTGACTCAATTTGCGAGCACCTCCTCCCCCCCCCGATAACCAGCATCGCACCCCCCTGCTCGCAAAGGCCCCCCCGCTCGAACCGGCACCCCCCCTGCGCGAACCGGCACCCCCCCGCCCAAACAACTTAAACTTACCCCCCTGTCTGGCACCGGCACGCAGCCCACAGGACGTGCCGGTGCCGCTAGAAGATCTTCCTGCTACTGCCGGCCTTGAGCATGCATCTGCCAGTTTGCGCGGAGGGGGGTCTTTGCGATTGGTGGGGAGCAGCGCCGCTGACCTCGGGGGGGGGGGGGGTGAACGTATCAAAGCGAGTTTCCATTATTTCCTATGGGGAAACTCGCTTTGATATACGAGTATTTTGGTTTCCGAGCATGCTTCTGGAACAAATTATGCTCGTAAACCAAGGTTCCACTGTATATAAGAAATTAAAAGAAAGAGAAAAAAAAACCTGATTTAGTCCATCCAGTCTTCCCAGTTTTTTCAGTTTGGATAAGAACATAAATGGTCCATCAAGCCCAGTAGCCCGTTCTCACGGTGGCCAATCCAGGTCACTAGTACCTGGCCAAAACCCAAGGTGTAGCAATATTCCATGCAACCGATCCAGGACAAGCAGTGACTTCCCCCATGTCCTTCACCTGACGCTTCCTACCCTCTCAGTCCCAAGCAGAATCTGTTACCCCCCCTCCTTTACAAAGCTGCGCTAGTGTGTTTAGCGCTGACCACTGCAGTAACAGCTCCAACGCTCATAGAATTCCTATGAGCATCCGAGCTGTCGCCACCGCAGCCGGCACGAAAAATTCTAGCGCGCCTTTCTAAAGAAGGGGGTTAGTGTCCTTGCCACAGTCACCTCCACTAGCCTTGTTACATTATTCTCGATTCATACAAGAGCAGCAGTAAAAACAGCACCCATTTTCCCCTCCATTTATTAATATCCAAGCTTTCTGTGGCCACCAATAACAGCATTGCTGTTATTAAAACACCCAGCCCATCCTCACCCCCATGCCCACACATGCTCGCTGAAAGCTGCCATTCCTCTGGAGTCAGGGTCATAAGCTTCACTTCATGTAGACTACCCAAATTCACCCTGCCTCTCTACAATTACTTTTTGTGTTCACTGTCCTATCCACCAAAATTTCTGTAGAAGTCAGGTGGTCCAAGTAATAGATTTCATCACTGTTTTCGTGGAATTTTTAGTTTATTTTTAAGATCGCCTTTTCTACCTGATAAATTGAATTGCGGAAGCTAGAAGGGTGCTTCGGTGCATAGGAAGAAGAATGGTTAGTAGGAAAAAGGAGGTAATGATGCCCCCGTGTAAAACTCTGGCGAGAGCTCATTTAGAATATTGTGTACAGTTCTGGAGGCCGCACCTTCAAAAAGACATAAACAGGATGGAGTCGGTCCAGAGGAAGTCTACTAAAATGGTTGGCAGCCTTCATCGTAAAGCATATAAGGACAGACTTCAGTATCTCAATATGTATACTTTGGAGGAAAGGTGGAAGAGGGCCGATATGACAGAGATGTTTAAATACAATCAGAAAAAATTGTTATTAGCCTAGTGGTGGAGATACCCCATGAAAGTGCATTTATAATAGCTGGAGAAAAATCCTCAACTTATCAACAATATACGGACGTCAACCCAATGAGTTCTTAAGCCAGTCCTGCTCTGTATCGTAGGCAAAAAAACTCCACACGTTTCAAAATGTAACTTTTCAAAACGGGACCAAAGCCACCACTGTGCACAGGGAGCCAGAAAAAGATAAGTTGAGGCTTTTTCTCCACCTATTATAAATGCACTTTCATGGGGTATCTCCACCACTAGGCTAATAACAGTTTTTTCTGATTGTATTTATATTTTTTTATTGCGACTTTGATTCTTGAGAGATGTTTAAATCTCTAAGTGGTGTAAATACGCGTGAGATGAATTTCTTTCAAATGAAAGGAAGCTCTGAAAAGGGGGTCATAGGTTGGAGGGGGAGAGGGGATAGACTAAGAAGTACCCTCAGAAAATGCTTCTTCACAGAAAGGGCAGTGAATGTGTGCAATGGCCTCCCAGTGAAGGTGATGGAGATGAAAAATGTATCTGAATTCAAGAAAGCTTGGGATAGGTACATTGGATTAGAGAATGACACGGTGACAAAATTCATCACCGTTCCCGTCCCCGCGGATAACCGCGGGAAATAATCCCATGTCATTTTTTAGTGACTATTTCAGCCTCAGTCCTTCTACACCAGCATTCTTCAGAGCAAAGCTTGCGGGTCAGTGGTTGTGGCCATTAATACTCTGATTCTTAAGTGAGCCAAGAATAATGAAGCCATTGTGACATCACTGATGTGATAAGCTCTTAAGCACTGGTGGAATGAGGCATTATGACATCACAATAGCTGCTCTGGATACCAGAGACTGTCATTCTGTAGTGTCTGTTTCAACCTCAGTCCTTCTACACCAGCATTCTTCAAAGCAGAGCTTGTGGGTCAGTGGTTGTGGCCATTCATACTCTGATTCTTATGTGAGCCAAGGATAATGAAGCCATTGTGACATCACTGATGTGATTAGCTCTTAAGCACTGGTGGAATGAGGCATTATGACATCACAATAGCTGCTCTGGATACCAGAGACTGTCATTCTGTAGTGTCTGTTTCAACCTCAGTCCTTCTACACCAGCATTCTTCAAAGCAAAGCTTGTGTGTCAGTGGTTGTGGCCATTCATACTCTGACTCTTCCCTCTCTCCTTAAAGAATGACATGAAGATTGTTTACCACGGTTATCCGTGGGGACGGGAACGGTGATGAATTTTGTCACCGTGTCATTCTCTACATTGGATCTCTAAGGGATGGTCGATGGCATGGATAGGCAAACTAGATAAGCCATATGATCTTTATCTGCCTTCATATTTTATGATTCTATGGCTTTGCATATTATATATTTCATATTGCATGCTTATATATTTCATGTACTAGCATAAACACTTCATCTGTGCAAATTAATAGCCTTTTTTAAACCTTATGTTATCTTTATTCACAGCACTATGGACAGTCCAATATTTTTAATGGTGTAATGGATGTCTTGAATATGGTCTTCACAGCTGTGTTCACTGTTGAAATGGTTTTGAAACTCATAGCTTTCAAACCAAAGGTAAAAGAGCACACATTTGTATTTCCAACTTAGTTTAAAATGGGATGTATTTTATGCTAACTTTAGATTCACAAAAAAGAGACCGGATGGGTGTCACCGTCACAAATCAATCCTGCCTAAGATCCGCAGGCTTTATCAGAAGACGCTAAATATAACTTTGAGCAGATGCAATTTCTATAATACTGCATCTTCAAGATCATGTATGTGTCACTGAATATTAGTTGGTCATGAACAGGTGGTGTTTTTACACAAATAATTATCGCATGTCATTGGAAGCGCTGTATGATAACAATTAAAGACAGTGAGTCATTATTGAAAGCTGCAAGACAACAAATGTTGAGTAATGAGTGATATTTTTTTTTAAAAAACCTCTTAATTTATCTTTGTCAAAAGTATATATTCTGCATTATTTGCTTTCTGTTGGGATGATAGAGTGTAAAACTCAGGAGACGAAGAAGCTGCAGGGGCTAAGTTGTGCTCCACTGTAATATACCTCATTCTATAACTTGGCACATACACTTACGTACAATCTGTGGATTCTATGTATAGCGAGGAATAAAGCAGGGGGAAACAAAACCACAAACGCAAATATGCGGAAAAACAGAGCGGAATTGTCCATATCAGAGTGATGTGCGCAAATAAAGTGTCCGTCAATTCCTCTCATAGTGTAAATATCTTTATTCATCCAACGACTCAATGACTCGACACGTTCGTGTTTCGGCCAAACAGGCCTTCCTCAGGAGTCTTAAGAGCCTTTAATAGTTATATCAAAAAACGTAATGTCTGAATATGCTCCCACTCTAAAAGTTGCTACTGAGTAAAAGCTTGTAGACCAGTGCTTGAAGCCAGGAAACGTACCCAGCGTCCTACTGCTAGAAAAATAAAAAATAGGACGCTGGGTACGTTTCCTGGCTTCAAGCACTGGACACTAGACGCTATATTTGGCCACTTCACGAGTAGATCGGAGAAAGTCATAATGCCGCTTTATAGAGCAATGGTCAGACCACACTTGGAATACTGTGTCCAACATTGGTCTCCCAACCTAAAGAAGGATATAAAACTGTTGGAGAGGGTGCAGAGACGAGCAACGAAGTTAATAAGAGGTATGGAGAACTTGGAATACGAGGAACGACTCAAGAAACTGGGACTGTTCTCCCTTGAGAAGAGGAGGCTGCGAGGGGACATGATCGAGACGTTCAAAATGCTGAAAGGCATCGATAAAATAGAGCAGGAAAATAAATTATTTGCATTGTCCAACGCAACACGGACAAGAGGACATGGTTTGAAGCTAAGGGGGGACAAGTCCAGGACAAATGTCAGGAAGTTCTGTTTTACGCAGCGAGTGGTAGACGCCTGGAATGCTCTCCCAAAGGAGGTTATTAAGGAATCCACTGTGCTAGGATTCAATGGCAAATTAGATGCACATCTCCTTACGAGAGGCATAGAGGGATATGGGTGACAAAAACTACATCAGGTGTATACCTGACTGGGCCTCCGCGTGTGCGGATCGCCGGACTCGATGGACCATGGGTCTGATCCGGAGATGGCAGTTCTTATGTTCACTCTGATTTGGACAATTCCGCTCTGTTCTTCTATATATGTGGCGTCCAGAATTGCTGCCTGAATTTGTACGTGCTTCTGAAGTACATATGCAAATTAAGTGAATAAGAAGCTCAGAATCATCACTAACCAATCACTGAAGTTAATTGGCGCCCGTTAGAAGTGGCATTGCAATCTCTTCCTAGGCAGCTTTCTGGTAACCCTGTAGCAAACATTTTTGGGTAAATATTTCCTAAAATAGCAAGAGTGTAGAGTTCATAGCTGCAGGGTTGTTTAAAGGAATCCATATAAGTCCTACTTGTGCTCCTAACATATATTTGGAAGTGCAGGATTATATTTTTAAAATACACTCGCTATGGGCAAAAGAACAGATAAACAACCCAAACCAACCAACCGACCCAACCCAAAGATTTTTGTTGATTTCCATTAGGGTTTTTTTAAATAGAAGAATCCTGTTGCAAATAATTCCAGAGGATGAGGATATGTTTTGCTATGCAAGGGGCATTGTAGAACTCTGTCTGGAGCTGCAAAATGTATTTTCAAACAAAAACTTTGCACAGGGATTCCCTTTTGAAATAACAGCGGAACCTGGATAGGCCCCGCTCCCTGTATCCACCCTTTAAAATGCACCCCACCACATTTTTTTCCTCTAACAAAAACACAACTCTTATTATGGTGAAAATTAGCCGCAGCCCTATTTATTGGAAATTACAGATTGATAAATATAAACATATAAATAGCATATTAACATGAAAAACACAAAATTTTCCGAGCTACTGTAAATCAATTTTTGGCCCCCGACCCCGCCATGAAAACAAGGATCTGAGTGGTGGCATGTCCCCTACATGCCCCATTATCCCAGGTCACCTGACCCACCAGGCACGGCTCCCAGCCGGCCCACTGCTCATCCCCTGATGAGCCCAGCAGCCAGTAGCTCGGGATACCGCCAAGACCTCCCTACTCTGCCCACCTATCCATGACCAAAGGGCGGGCGGGCGGGAAAGCCGCCTCGGAGGACCAGGAATGCCCTGAGTCCTCCCGAGCCAACCAATCCCCTGCCTCACCCCTTCCCCGCTGACCCCGCGTCTCCGACGGCCTACCAGGCGGGCCCCCCAGCTCCGCGTTAGGTTCGCCCGTCAAGACGAGCTCTCGGGCTACCTAATACGGCTATGGAAATAGGTCTCTGCGGCTTGAGGCCACTGCAGATATACTGGAAAGTATGCGCGAGGTTCTTGAATCAATTGTCTCCGATAACAGTCATAGGCCAATACTCCTTCAAAGCTAATGGATATGTGTGGACTCTTGTTACGTATTGATATTCTTAATCAGTTATTTATATGCTTTTAAATAATTTTTTTGTGTTTAAGGGAAAAAGACTTCAAGTGCCCGCAGTTGTCTGGTTTTAGAACTTGTCTGAGCAGACTAGCGGTTTGCAAGCTTTTCGTCAATCAAAAACCCTTCTTTATGATTAATTTTTAAACTTTTTGTTTTCAGATTTTACACTACTATTAAATTCTCCGTTTCATTTCGTTTCATTTTCAAATCTCATTTCATTTCATTGACATGAATTATTGTTAAGGGAGCCATAACCCTCCATAATTAATACTTAGCTCGGGTTTCTGTCCTGTCCAAGCCGTAAAGGTGATCAGCGGAACGCCCCCGTTTCACTCTTTATTTTCTTTAAAGAACTTCGTCAGCTCTACAGTTGTAATCTCCTGATGAAGCTCTTTAAAAAAAACATAAAGAGTGAAACGGGGACGCTTATCTGACAGTATTCTATAACCTTAGGATGTAAATGTTGGCTAAGCCCCTGACCCACCCATGCCTTTAGCAGTTACGCACGAAGGGCTCATTTTACAACGCTAAGGGTAGCAATTACTGTACAGCAGATTCCTATGGGCTTCATTGCCACTGCAGCTTTGTAAAAAGAGCTCTTAATTATGAATTATGTACTAAGATTATATGAGTAGAATACTGGCTCAGGGCAGTGACAGGTGCAACTACAAATTATCTTCAATTATTACCAATTATTGGTTGTTAACGTCAATTAGCAGCTAATATAACAAATTAATTAAGAAAGTAACGCAAGTTGCATTCTAAGTACAAAAATGTGTGTGCTGGATTATAGAATTAGGGAGATACTGTTTTATTGTGTAATTTGATTACTAATAATTTGAACATATCGGATTATATAAAGTGTGATATCAAGTTTCAAGTTTCAAGTTTATTATATTGTTTGATTAAACGCTTTTAAAATTTCAAAGCGTTTTACATAAATAAAATAAAGTGGACTTACTTATACAATTACTATTCATATAAACAAACTGGGAAACAAATTTAGACAAGAAGACAGCTGATAACAATGGGAAGGTGGGGAGGAAATACAATATTTATTTAAAGATTACATAAAAGGGAAACACATTGGGGAGATAAGGGGAAAAATGAGAGACCGAAAGGATGTCTAGAAAAATGAGAATTTGTAATCTGTCAATTAAAAGCTTCTTTAAAAAGAAGACATTTAAGGTTCTTTTTAAATATTTTTAAATCCTGTTCTAATCTTAAATACAAAGGAAGAGAGTTCCATAACATTGGTGCCGTAACTGAGAAAATATGATTAGACATGGCTTGTGCCTGGCATTGGCATTGAAGAATAGCCACATTGAACTGTAAGGCTTTGCAGGTTATGTTATGCTATTTATGTAATAACTGTGAATGTATGTCGTAATGGCAATTTTGGCACACTTGCCATATTCTACTTGGCTAGAACGGGCTAGAGAAACACCACTGCAGAAATTGGTAAGAGTCATATTTAGCAAGTGACAAACAAAATTCCTCTACAAAATATAAATGAAATCAAATACTGTATTTCACCTGTCAAATTGATTGCAAGCCTTCCTCTCTCACATTTGCAATCCGCTATCAGCTGTGTGTCGCAAAGAAGGAAAGATGGCTAGTAAGTAATCTCATCCAGGGTGACTGCAGTGTTCAACTCTCCTAAGATATGCGTGAGGTGGTCTTGTTTGCTGTGACTTGTCCATTTGGAGGGTAATTTTGATAAACCTTTTTCATGGGCAAAAGGCTGATTTACACGCATTAATGCCTCATGGAAAATGTTAACCAATGTAAAAGTGTACTCCGTAACATGACTGCGTATGCTTTGCTGGTAGGCTTCTACAGGGACAGAGTATAGGCAGAACTTGCGGGTACGTGCATAGATTAGAAAATGCATTTAGACACTTCCATGAACCTACGAGCAGGAGTAGATGTCCACACCTTCAGGGTAGGCATGACATCTGCTGCTTATTCTCCTGTTTTATAAAGACATATACATGCCTAGATACCATTTAAAAATAGCACCTAATTAGATGCCTTACCCTCTTAAACAAGATGCCCTATTGTAAAATTACCCTCATAATGTCCATTTAACACTTCTTTCTTCCACAAATCATCTTCCTTCCTTACTGTTTCTGTTTGTTTTTTATGTTGGTTTGGGTGTGGTGTTATATGTGTACAATAGAGGAAGAAGAGTGTTTAAGATGCCATTCCATGCCAGAATAAATTAGAAGATATGAATTCCCAATGAACTAATATTTTCAGGATGCAGTGGAGTGTTTTGTTAGTTTTTAAAGGTGTTTGATTTCCAAATTGTCAAACACAGAGTATTACCATGGCTGCCGCTGTGTAAATTCATTGTCAGTTCAGCTGTAATATTTAAACCCCACAGTCAGTGTTTGTTTAAAAAGCCAGTTACTGCATCTAAATAGTCTACCCTTCTCCCTCCGTATTCGCTGTGATAGGGGATTAACAGACCCGTGAATACAGAAAAACCGCAAATAACTTTTTCATATGTTAGTCGCTGTTTTCTATTAAAAACTATCGTGAATAGGGTGAGACCGCGAATAACATGGCGGGAGGACCTGGCCTGTTCCTAAAGGAGAGGCAAAGCATGGTGAAGAAAGTGCTGGGAATCAGCGATTTTCTCTGTAAACGCTTGGAATCAGCGATTTCTCATGCAAGCTGATGTAATTGGGGGGGGGAGGAGCCAGCAAGCTAAAAACCGTGAATAATCGAAACCGCGATTGCTTAAACCGCGAATACGGACGGAGAAGTATATATGTATTCAGTGCTATTATCTGTAGATGGGGCAGAGCTGAATATATGCAGTGACATAGCAAGGGTGGGAGGTGCCTGGGGGGTAGTGGCACCACTGCCCTCTTCTTTGCCCCCCACTACACATGCATTTGCCCCTTTCCTTACCCTGTACCTCTTTAACTTTGCCGCCCCGAGCAGTATCTCCAGCCTGCTGCCCGTGCTGGCCTCGTCTTTCCCTCTGATGTCACTTCCTGGTGCCGTTTAGAGCTGCTGCCCACACCGGTGAAGAATTAGAGGTGTGGCGGGGAGGGGCAAGGAAGAACCGGACGTGGGGGAAGAGGGCGGAGAAGAGGAGAGGTGCTGGCACCTGGGGGGGCGGCCTCTCTTACTACGCCATTGAATATATGTACTGTAAACAGTATTTACTGTTTTAGCTATTGTGATTGTTGCAATACCCTTATAGCTTTGTAGTTTAAGTTTGGGCAGCTTTTTGAGTTGAACCTGATGGACAGTTAAGGAAAAACATCTGAATGGAGCATGTGGTTTATGCGAAAACTGCCCCGAGGCCATAGTAAAATGATTGGCATAAATAATAATTTAAAAAGGGGCAATAGTAAAGAGACTTCAACTAATCGATTATTCTGGTTGCTGTGTTTTGCATGGGGAGGGGGCAAGTGAAAAAAAGCAGCACTGGCAAGGAGGCACTCATTTTTTGAGGTATTTAATTAGGGTCCCTTTTACAAAGCTCTGATAAGCACTAACGTGTGCTTTCTGCAGCAATAAATGGCTTATCTTGGGGCATGCTGACGCATCCCACAATTATTTGGGGATGTGCATGCATTTACCCATGCTCTAAAAAGTAAAATTTTTTTATTTTTTTTTAGCACTGGGGATGGGTCTGGTGGGGTGGTGGAGAGTGGGTGTGTTTTGCGCTAATAGGTTAGTGCAGAGGCTTTGCCATGCGCTAACTGATTATCACATGTGAGTCCCTGACTCATTGGAAAATTAGCACATCGTCGCCATTATCCTGTCCACATAGGCACTTTACAATGCCTAACACCATTGTAGGCATGGTTAACATCGGAAGTGGCATTAGGCGTCGTAAAGTGCCTAAGTGGACTTGATTCTTTTTTTTTTTTTTATTATTTATTCATTTTTATAACTTACACCAAGTGCATCATAAAGTATCAACCATTTTGGCTTAAATACGTCACTTGAAAATCTACAACTCTTCACATTAAATAGAATTATCCCTTTCCCTCCCCTCCTGTCAACATCTCATAACACTTATACCATATAATAAAATCCTCCCTCCCCGCACCCCATTCTTTCATTTGTACAAATCAGGGAAAATAATACTTATTCATTGCAATCATTTGTTAATGGCCTCCACACATCTTGACATTTATTAAAATTTCCTTTCTGAATAGCTAATGTTCTTTTCATTTTATAAATATGGCACACTGAATTCCACCAAAAACTGTAGTTTAATCTATTCCAATTTTTCCAATTGCATGTTATTTGTTGTATGGCGACTCCTGTTAAAATAAGTAAGAGTTTATTATTTTGGGAAATATTTGGCTCTTAGCCCTCATAGATATGCCAAATAATACTGTATCATACGATAATGCCACATGATTTTCTAATAAACTATTAATTTGGCCCCAAATTGATTTCCAAAAATCCTTAATAAATGGACAATAGAACAATAAATGGTCTAAAGTCCCTGCTTCAGGATGACAGTGCCAACATCTATCAGACTTAGAGCAATCTAATTTTGGTAAACGAACATGATTCTTATGGAAGATAGGTACGGAAAATGTAGGCCTTTAAACTCCTGGCCTACCTTTCCAGTGTCTATCTTCCAGGTAGCTGCAATTCTGTAAATGGCGGAAGCAGATAACAACTCCATTTACAGAATCCGGGCCTTAGCGCCTATTTGTAGCTGTTTTATTCAATTCACGGTGGCCAACCCCAAGAACAACCGTTGATGAAATTTGATTTTCTTAGTATCTGAATGTCACACAAAATATTATATTTTCCTATAATATAACAATGTGGATCAGTATCAATTAGTGCTACAATTGGTACAAAATGCTGCAGCCAGGCTGGTTTTGGGTGTGGATAGGATGGCCCTTATTACACCAGTTCTTAAGAAATTACATTGGCTACCAGTTGTATTTCGGGTGCAGCATAAGTGAATTTCGGTAGTCCACCAAACACCATGCTATTTCAGGCAAGTTATCGCACCTTACAAACCAAGTAGATCTTTGCAATCTGAAAATCAAAAGTTATTAAACCCGATAGTACGGGTAAAATATACAGACACTAGGGCGATGACTTTGTGCGTTGCTGGAGTGCTTTGGTGGGTCAATTACGATTATGTGCAAATCGGCTCCAATTGAAGAAGCAGTTAAAGACTCAGTTGTTTATTACTGCCTTGTGATTTATTAATCAATACTGGAAGAGAAGAAATCAATTAATTTCCAGGTTTTTAAGATTTTATTATGTGATTTATCTTATATATGTTTTATTGCTGTAAGCCGTTTAGTTATTAGATGGTATATGACATTTTAAATAATTAATAAGACAACTTATTTTACCTCTCATGTTCAGATTATTTATAACAAATATCCATATAAACCCCTTTTGGGAATGGATTCATAACCCTGTATTATAAATTTTGCCATCTTCAGGTGCAAGTCATTCTCTATTTATGCCTGAAAATTGGAAGGAATGAATGTTATATCAAATTAAACCCATCTGATTCAATACTGGCATGGTACTTTTTAACTTATTGTGAAAAAGCATGGCAATTACCACACTGATTTACAATATGATAATGCAGTTCGAATACGCCAGATAGCACTGAAATGAGTGTAATATCTGGAAATAGAATAAGACATATTTGTATGACTTATGTAGGTCTTACTTTTCAATATTTCCATGCGTAATTAAGATATGGAATGAATAGTGACAGTTTAGTTTTATACATGTTAACAAAGTTATATTGTTGATTTACTGGACCCTCTACGAGGGCTTTATGTCAACGGCAGAGTTTGGCATTATTGTGATATAGGCAAAACCTTTTAGGGAATTTGATTCTTTAGATTTATTGTTCATTGTAACTGGATCCCTATGTCCTGTAGTGTGATGTTCACAGAGGGGTTCTGATGGTGGCCATTTTGTTTAACACATACAAATTATCATGCCTACAAAATTCACTGAATCAGAATTTATTTGAAATGTTAAAATAAATCTGTTTGCTTGAGCTTTGAGAATTTTTCATTGGTATTTTTTTAAATCATTGTCCTATAAGTAGGGCTTCTGATTTTAGGTTTAACCAAAAAGCACAAATAAAATTCCCCTATAAAAAATCCTCAAAAAAGCAAAATGGGTATTTTTTGGGATGAATTCCACAAAAACTCACCCCCTCTTCTATGAAACCACACTAGCGGTTTCTAGCGCAGGGAGCCACGCTGAATGGCCCGCGTTGCGCTCGACACTCATAGGAACTCAATGAGCGTCGGCAGCAGCACGGGCCATTCAGCGCGGCTCGCTGCGCTAAAAACCGCTAGCGCAGTTTTGTAGAAGAGGGGGTTAGTTTCTTTCGCCTGTCTTGGATCCTTCGCTCAGTTTCTGTGCAGTTTCCATGCTGATGACTCTTCCGCTTCAGAAATATACATACAGTCAAACCTTGGTTTGCAAGCATAATTCATTCCAAAAACATGCTTGTAATGCAAGACCTCGCTCATTTAGAACAGTCACAACACTCCCGCAACGTCAGGGAGAGAAGAACCATCAGCTCAGTTGTAATGATGTGACACGTGTATACTGTATGTACTCGTATTGCAAGACTTTGCTTGTTTCGAACAGTCACTACATTCTTGAAACGTCAGAGAGGGAAGAACCATCGGCTTAGTTGTGCTGTGTGTATACTGTATGTACTTGTATTGCAAGAAATTACTTGTATATCAAGTTAAAATTTAATAAAATGTTTTGCTTGTCTTGCAAAACACTTGCAAACCAAGTTACTCGTAATCCAAGGTTTTACTGTATATGATTGAACTGGAAAAAGCACCCAGCAATAATACCTGTGTCATGAAAATGCAGAAAAACATAATTCGTATACCTTCAAAGGACCCCTAATTGGTTAGGTGGAAAATAAACACTAAAATTTACAATTTATAACTATCTAAATAGAAGCCCTAACTATAGGTCATGAAAATGGACATTTCTGTTTCTTCCTTAGCCATTATACATTGTCTACATTTTATTGTTTTATTCTTTACTTGTATTTATTAATTCTGTTTACTTATGTGCCTTATCTCCCCAATCCTGCCCCCACCCAGTAGCGTTCCGAGGAAGGGAGGCACCCAGGGCGTTGACACCTCGCATCGCCATCTCGTGCATCCCTCTACCCTTCCCCCACACATACCTCTTGAAATGTTTGCCAATACAAGCATCATCTTCCACCTCTTACTCATGCTGGCCTTGGCTTCCTTCTGTCATCACATCCTGGTCCCACAACCAGGATGTGACATA
The DNA here is from genome assembly GCF_902459505.1 of Geotrypetes seraphini. Taxonomy (NCBI): domain Eukaryota; kingdom Metazoa; phylum Chordata; class Amphibia; order Gymnophiona; family Dermophiidae; genus Geotrypetes; species Geotrypetes seraphini. The sequence goes on from NC_047100.1 coordinate 13,366,266, forward strand.
AGAAGGGAGCTGAAGCTGGCCCGAGCAGCAGGAGGAAGAGACTGCTCGTACTGGTGAACATTTCAAGAGGTATGTGTGGGGGTCAGAGATGAGGAGAGGCGCTGGCACCCCTGCTAAAATGGCACCCGGGATGGTCCACACCCCCACCATCAAAACCCCAGAAATATGCAATACTAGAATTTCCAAATGTTATACTCCTGGCATTTTCCCATGTAACCATGAACATTTGCATCCCACTTGCTCTGTTCTTCAGGGCTATTTTAGTGATGCCTGGAATACGTTTGACTCTCTCATCGTTATCGGCAGCATTGTCGACGTCGTTCTCAGTGAAGCGGATGTGAGTACACTCCAGCTTTTCCAACTGCTCCTGCCTCTTTCCTTCCGTTTCCCTCCTCTGGACAAGTCACAGGTTTCCACACGAATATTTTCTCGCTGGTGCTTTTATTTCTTTTCCAAGATGCGAAAATGTGAACTTTCTAAGGACCCTTTTTTTACGAAGCTGTGCCGCAAATGCTCTGACGCCCCCATTCCGTTCCTATGGGAGTCGGAGCATGTACCGCGCCAGCCCGTGCTGTTGGGCTTTGTAAAAGTGGGCCTAAATCATTTCATGTTTGGGAAATCAAGATGCTGGGGCATTTTTTTAAGATTAAAAAAAAAAAACAGGAGCAAGAAAATGGTGGTCATACAATTGCTTAGCTCTGCCAACTCTCGGTAAAACAGGCTTGTTAAGATGGTTTGATTGCACACTAATTTGTGATTAAAATATTTTTATAATCGAGCCCCCGTAGCTGAATAGCGCACACGGTTTGCCAATAGACTTTACTGCAAAATGCTCAAGTATACCTTCCTTGGGTGTAATTAAAAGTTTTGCTCTATTTGCTTTTGTGAAGCATTTCTTTCTCTCGTCTAGTTTTAACAGTGCGTTTATAACTGATGAGCTGTTGTTCATAATTTTGCATGATAGTTGATCATTGGCATGATTTTTCTTGTGGTTTGCTTTGAAAGGTGGTTGATCAAGTTGATTAAATAGTAAACACTAAAGGAAAAAATATAATTTGCACTAAGATTTTAAAAAATTTTAAAAAATTTCAGGTTATTTGGGAGCCGTTAACAAGATACTGTAAAGATTGAAATTACTTCATAGAATAAATATTAATTTTTTTCCCTTTTGTTCATACACGTCCAGGATGGGGTGGGAGGGTGGGAATATGTTACGATTTCTTTTGCCTATGAATAACTGTTGGGTATAAGGGAGGGGGGTGTTATTTGATGCGAGTTAGAATTTGGAGATTTATTAAGTGATGTTAAAGTATAAATGATTGTATCGTTTGTTACACTAATTGTGAGCTTTAAAGATTAATCTAAACGATTCATAAAAATTGCGCCTGTGTAAAGGGCAAATAGCATGCACGATCCCTTTGAACTTTAGCCTGTCGACTCACCTTTGCAAGTTTTGGTGCAGCTTGGTACGTTGACCTTTAAGCCTGAGAAGATGAAAGTTTCAACAAAGTGATAACAAATGTTTAGATTGAATCAGGTTGGGCAGACTAGATGGACCATTTGGGTCTTTATCTGCCGTCATCTACTATGTTACTATTATAGGAGTCCTTTTAGTAATGTGTATGCTAAATGCTAAGGCATCCATTATATTTTATGGGCACCTTAGAAAAAAAAAAAAAAATTTAAATTGAATCAGGTTGGGCAGACTGGATGGACCATTCGGGTCTTTATCTGCCGTCATCTACTATGTTACTATGTAGCGCGTGCTCTTAATAAAAGGACCCCTTATTGAATATAGCCCGTTCCCAAAAAGTTGTAATTTCAAATTCTGCTTTCTCAGACATGAAATGAAGTCGAAAGTTGCAGTATGTTGAAAAAAAAAAAAGTGTGACTAATTTCTCTCCTGTAATTCTATCCTTTTCTTGTTTCTCTCTTCCTGTCCTTATTTCCTTTTTCTGTTTCCCCTGAATCCTTGCCTACCAGCACTATTTCACTGATGCATGGAACACTTTTGATGCCTTAATTGTTCTTGGTAGCGTCGTTGATATTGCTATAACTGAAGTTAATGTAAGTAGCAGTCGGTCCTATATTAAAATGTCACTACCCTGTTACAAATGATGAACAATGAACTGTCAGATAATTCCTATTATATGGTTGACCTTGGCGGACCATAAAAATTGCAGCTGGACATTTATGGAGTTATTAAAAATCAGTGCCACTCTTGTACCCCCCCGCATACATAGTGTGTGAAAAGAGATTTTGATGAATTTATTTCTGAATCAGTGTTTTTGTTGTCTACTGAGCCTTTCTTTCTCATCAGTACACCCATATGCCAAGCACAGAAAACAAAATTGTGGTTTCCCCAAGAAATTTCTGGATGTCAGATTTCCATATTTTAAGGTCCATGTTAGCATTGAACATAACGGGCACTGTTTTCAGAAAGAAACAAGCAGTTAGCATATTAGGGGTCCTTTTAAAAAGCTGTAGTAGAAGGTGGCCTGGGAACGCCTTTATGCAGGTTTTTTTTTCCAGTGCACTAAGGCCATTTGTACTGCTGCAGTAAAATGACTGATTTTCTATTTTTGCTATTAATGTGCCGTGCACTTATGTCATTAGCATGTGACCGTGTGAGCATTTACCACCACCCTTTTCATAGGCAGCAGGCGCGTATATCTGGGCACTTACCAAGTTAGGCGCTTAACTTACCCCCCCCTCCTCCTTTTACAAAACCGTAGCATGGTTTTTAGCGCTGGCTGCGCTGGTAACAGCTCCGACGTTCATGGAATTCCTATGAGCGTTGGAGCTGTTATTGCCGCGGCCTGCGCTAAAATCCATTCTACGGTTTTGTAAAGGGGTGGGGTTATTTTTTTAATTAATTGGTGCTGATAATTGAAAGTGCTATTAAAAATGATTGTAAAAACCATTTAAGAAAATTAATTAGCCAGTAGGTGCCTACCACCTCGCAGCACCTACAGAAAAAGTAGGCGTGGTTAGGGGGGGTGGAGTTTGGCCATGGATCGAGTTAGGTAGTGGTAGGCATCTGTGTTAGGTGAACCCTAGCTTAATATACTGGCGTCTAAGATTATGATGCATGCCAGTGCCTAAGTTGATGTAGATGCTGCTAGGCTAAATTCTACAAAGGGCGACTATTTGACATGCGGTAGACGTCTACTGAGTTGGTTGCCATTTATAGAATCTGACCCTAAGGGCTCACATGGTAATTCTGCGCTAATTGATTTGCACAGACACGCCCACTCTCCATCCTCAGACATGTCCCTTCAGAAAAAAAAAAAATTTTAAATTTTCGCATACATTTTGGACTTGCTGCAGGACACCCGAGCACATCCTGCGGCTCAGCCCTTTTAAGCTGCGGTAAGCACGCGCTACGTTTACTGCAGCTTCGTAAAAGGACCCCATAGACGCTGATCTCATCTCTTTGCACGTTGAGGTTTGCCGAGTTTTCTTCGATCAGATTTTTGGGCCTGTGTGAATTGGAAAGGTTACGCACAGCCCAAAATAGGAGCACGTATAGCTGAGATTAGCATTAAAACATTTGATTGTGCTCACTGGTGAATAAAGATCCAGATGTAAATTATACATAGTACAGCAGTGAACGGCATTGTCATTTAGTGAGCCATATTTTGCGCTTTAGTCCAGAATTTTTCAAGTGCCAAATATCAAACTAGAAATTGTTATCTCTTTGATTATGTGCTAGCACATGTAAAATGCTTGGTATTTCTCCATGAAAAAGATCTGGGGGGTCTTACAGTAAAATGGATTTAACTCACTAAAATGCTGCACCAGGAAGGGGTGTTCCAACAATTTTTTTTAATTGCAGGTCATGCCTTAACGTTTGGATTAACTTGCGCTCCTTTTAACCGTTTCCTGTTTATAATGTGCTAAGAACTCTTATGTTAGTGCGTTAGCTAGCTAGGGCGTGAAAAGTATCACACACTAGCTGACTGACATTTTCACATTCACTTTCCACCCATTTCCACAGGCCCTGAATGAAAAAAATTGTGAAAAATAAAGTAACATTTTATTTTATTTAATTAAGTATTTATATACCACTTATAGTCTAAGTGGTTTACATTCAGGTACTCAAGCCTTTTTATCATACAGAAACGGGCAACCTACCGCCTGATGGCACAGTAACACAGTGAATGATGGCAGAAAAAGACCCTCATGGTCCATCCAGTCTGCCCAACATAAGTGACCAGAGCCTCATCCACCGCTCCGTGTAGGCACAGGTCATCCCTGTTTAAATACTAACTCTGAAGTCACCACCATGCCAACCATATAGGCAGCCAGACATGATGGGAATGATATGTGGTGAATTCAACTTGCCAGCCAAAATGCCTTTCCCTCCCTCCTAAGTTCTACGGTTCCCCAACTTGCAGTATGTAACAATAAAATGATCAACACACTGGAGTTGTAGAACCTTCACCTGTCTCTAACCACATGTTGGACACAGACCGAATAAGTCTGTCCGGCATCTGCCTCTGATGGATTTGGTAACTCTTCTTTGTCCCTTACCATATGCGGGACACAGACCATACAAATCTGTCTGGCATCGACCTCCATTCCCCCTTGATGGATTTGGCCACTCTTCTTTCTTTCTCGCCATGTGCAAGACACAGACCGCACAAGTTTGTCCGGCATCAGCCTTAGTTCCTCCATGCTGAAATTTGGCCACTCTTTGTCTCTCACCATTTGTAACAGACCATTCAAGTCTCTTTGGCATCGGCCTCAACTCCCACTATTCTTGCCCAACAGCCATGTTGCATTTCCATCTTCTTTCTATTTAAGCATCCCCTGTGTCTATCCCATACAGTTTTGAATGTGTTCACAATTTTAGACTCTACCACCTCTTTAGTTAGGGCGTTCCATGCATCCACCACCCTCTCCATGAAAAAGTATTTCCTGAGTCCAAATAAGTTGAAGAGAAGTGCAATTTAACAATACAAGAACCCAACATGGCCACGTGTCGCCTAGATAACTATGTCGGGGCAAATACTAGAATACAAACAAATACAAATAAATAATTTAAATCATAAATGAATAATTTAAATTAGTGGTTCCAAACGGGCGCTGAGAAGTCTAAGGGAGGGGGTGCATTTTCTGTCCAAGTCATATTGAGGGGGCATTGAGGACCAGCCGCTACCCCCATGAGCAATTGGTGAACCCAATGGCCACTGATGGCAGCACTGCCCCAAAGCTGCTCCTCTGACGCAAGTCGCCCAGGCGGAAACAGGAAGTGCATCAGAGGAAAAGCTTTAGAGCAGTAGCGCGGGACTTGGTGAGAACGTTGCCACGTCGACACCTCAGAAAGAGAAAACTATGAAGAGCGCCTTCGAAGGTGAGGGGAAGAGAGGAAAGTGGCCCAATGAGGGGAAGAGGTTGAGCAGCACTGAAAGGAAGTGGGGGGAGAGGGGGAAACGGTAACAGATGCTGAAGGGAATTGAGGAGGGGAGAGAGAGGGAAGCAGACGCTGAAGGGAAGTATGTACAATATAGTTTACCCAAGGGGGGGGCGCTATCAAATCATTCACTGAAAAAGAGGGCTCTGATTCAAAAAAGGTTGGGAACCTATGATTTAAATCATAATAAATTTAAAACTCAGCACTTAAAAATGCCAAATAAATAGATAAAAACAAGTCATGCAATTCCCATAGGAGAATGATGTTCTGCTTATACATGAAAAGATAAATAGTATGAAGGAAGATTACATGCTATAGTAAACATAGCACTGGAGAAGAGTCATTGAACCATGTTTCCGTGGTAGAAAAAGAGCCAAATCTGCCTGCAATTTAATTTTGTTATATAGACTACGAGCATTTATGAACATAGTTTTCCAATTGTTGTCTCTCGCACCCTCTGTCAGGTCATCATCAAAACAACAGCAAAAATCTTTTTTCAAACTTGCTCAGGTTCAGGTGCTTGACTGCACAGCCTGTGCCAGTGTAAGGCACTGGCCCACCAGCGTGTCTCACTGCTGGCTGGACAGTTGTGCTGAACCTACAACCCCACTAGCCCTTATGGCAATACAGTAGGGTTTGGGTTTTTTTTGGTGGGCTCATATTTCCACTATGAATGCAGTGGTTAGAGTGGTTTACGGGCCTGGGTCCTCCTCTCTATGGTTCAATAGCCCACCGCCCAGACTGCTTAAACTACCTTTCCTATGCCAGGTGCTGATATTCTGGAGGTAGGTATGTACTTTTTTATTTTGAATTTTATGGCGGGGGGGGGAGGATCAGTGATCACTGGGGAAGTGTGGGGGCATCTGTACTTTGTCCCTGCAGTAGTTATCTTGTCACTTTGGATACCTTCTGGGCACTAATACCTGTCTTTAGATCACCTAAGTCACAACGTATAAGTTCCATCTAGGCAGTCTTGTTAAACTCTCGATTATCGCTGCAGGACGACTAAGTCTAGGTTGGCCTTCATCCCGCCTACCTCCCACCCTAACCCCTCCTTCAAAAATGCCCCTTTTTACTCTGGGTGTAGAGCGGCAGTGAAAAGGCCTAAGCTGCTTTAAGATATGTCTAAAACCCGTTTTGATTATCGCCACTTGGACGCCTTTTCTTTTTGATCATCCAAGTGCCGATTTAGGCGGGTTTTTAGACGTATTTCTGTTTCGATTATGAACCTCATAGTTAATTAAGTTGCATTTTGCTCTGATGACACACTACTTGTGGTAAAAATTCTCTCGAGAAAATCTTCTCACTATGTAAACACTCATATTTTATTGAAACAGCATTCGTGTCATCTAATTGGTTTTCATGTTCATTCTATTTTAGAAAATTGTTCAGGCAAGTATATGTGACGTGTGTGTGACATATAAATTTAAATTTATGTAAAGCATCACTAAAGTCGTAACATTGTTTCTCTGTCACGCTCTATTTTTTTGTTCACCCTTCACTTTCAAGAAATCTAACTTGGTCATCTAGATTTTGCATTTAATCACATCAAAGAACATTGACTGGGAGGTACTTTGCAAGAAGGCTCCGAGTCTGCTCTTGTGCAGCTCAGCTCATTGGTTTAATTCAGGAAAGCTAAGACGAAAATTCAAATGCAAAGATAAAACACTTGTATGCCTTTTTTGATCACAGGAAGGTTACATTGGGATGTACTATAGTTGAAAAAAATTCAGATGACCATTAATGGGTAATAATGACATAAAAGCATGTTCACCTACTGCTGTATGCCAACAAACACTGCTGTTTTTATCTCACGTTTTTATTTTATTTTTTTTGCAAATTTCACAAATATATGGCTACCAATAGCACTCCAAAACTGCTAAAATGTTTCAAATTTGTGGAGGAAGATGTTTTTCAGTGGACATCCGCATGCTACTTGTAGACTGGTAGGGCGTTAGTCAGTACTGGTGATTAGCTAATTGGAAATCAATGGCAATGTTTATCCGTGAATAGCCATACAAAGGAGTGCTGAAAAGTTCTCGGTCCAACCAACCAGCTTCCTAAATTCTGAACATTATTTTGTTCACTGAAGCCGAAAAAGAGGGTCATCTTATTTCATTAAGTGCAATTTGCAGAAACGAAATTCTAGGTTTTGACATAGTTTCCGATCATGGATTGAATCGTATCCACGCCATTCTCTTCTTGGTTGGGCTGAGAACCTTTCAGCAGCCCCTCGTAGTGTGAAGAGTTTCAGTCTTTGGTAACCAGAGCTGAGATTGTGATGTCACAATGCCTCGTTCCACCAATAAGAGCCAACCTCATCAGTTACATCACAATGGCTTGATTGCCTTATACTTGGCTCACTTTTATTACATACCAGGGGATGCTGAAAAGTTCTCATCCCAACCAACCAACTTCCTAAATTCTGAACGTTAATTTGCCACGGGAGCTGAAAAGAGTGTTATCGTATTTCCTTATGTGCCAATTTGCAGAAACAAAATTGTATGTTTTCAGATCATTGATTGAACCATATCCATGTCATTCTCTTCTTGGATGGGCTGAAAACTTTTCACCACCCCATCATACTGGTAGAGAATGCCTATCCTCAGTAAAGAACATCCATAGAGCAGCATTAGGATTTAACGCACATTAACACACTCTAAATGCTAAAAGCTTATATAATTTCCTTAATAAGCATTAAAGATGCATTAAGCCCTAAAGCTGCTTGATGAAATCCCCCTTAGTTTCAAATATAAGAGTCATAATAACTCTTCTCAAGGTTTCTTTTGTCTGGTGATATCCTCTGTGGATATTAGGGATGTGCACAGACAAAATTGTTGGTTTATTTTAGAATTTTCAGCAATGTTACTGAATTTGGGGCCTATTTTCAGTTCATGTCACACATTTTGTTCAATAACAATGTTTTGGCCTGTATTAGAACTTTTTCATTGGAGGAGTGTGTGGCGCAGTGGTCGGATCTACAGCCTCAGCACCCTGGGGTTGTGGGTTCAAACCCCGCCGCTGCTCCTTGTGACCCTGGGCAAGTCACTCAGTCCTCTATAGCCCCAGGTACGTCAGATAGATTGCGAGCCCACCGGGACAGAGAGGGAAAATGCTTGAGTACCTGATTGTAAAAACCGCTTAGGTAACCTTGATAAGCGGTATATCAAATCCTAATAAACTTGAAACTTAAACTTGATCGCATGCGGATTGTATGTAGCTTAACATCCATTAAATCAATTCTGCATGCACCTCATTTTACGGTCGCCGAGAAATCAAAACCAACAAGGATAGCCATAAAAAAACCAAAAATTGGAAAATCTAATTCTGCTGAAATAGCCAGTTATCAGCCAACTAACCAAAATCAAAACTAAACAAAAAAATGAATTATATAGCGAAAAAGAACCTCAACTGAAGATTAAAATAATTTGCCTATAAATGGTCTCAATATCTTCTGCAACAATTCCTCTTATGCAGTCTACAGTGAAATATAGCTTTCTTGTCGGGAGAAGACTTTATCCTTCCTTTTTACTAAGCCTGTGAGCGTCAGAGCAGCATTGGAACATTTGGGGCTCCTTATACTAAGGTGTGCGAGCGTTTTTAGCGCAGGCGGGATTTTAGCGCGCACTAAACCCGTGCTACGCTTCTAGAACTAACGCCAGCTCGATGCTGGCGTTAAGGTCTAGCTCGCGCTATTCTGTGCATAAAGGCCCTAACGCACTTTTGCAAAAGGAGCCCTTAGTGCTCCGGATCACGGTAGAAACGTCTACTGCGGTTCAACAAAAGAGGGCCTATGTGGAAGTTGTCAGACACAATAAAACAGGGGAAGCAATTCCACAAAATCAAACAGGCAAGAGCAAAGTGGAACTGTCCAATCAGATTGGTGCACAAAAAAGTGTCTTTCAACTCATCTGATAAATCCGATGGTCTTTATTCATCCAAATTAGCTCGTACATCCAAAGCAACTCAACGACTCGACATGATCATGTTTCGGCCACCCGGCCTGCATCAGGAGTCTTTGGGTATCAAATAGTCTCAAATGGTCTAAAGCAAAACTAACAAACCGTTGCTCCAAATCTGTAACACCACAGAATAACACAGCTTTCCTGGAAGTTGTCAGAGACAGTTGTTTAAGAGAACTAGAATGGAACTTTTTTTTTTTACTCTTGTTAACTATTTTTACAAGTAGATCAGATGTTGAATACTGTTTTGGACATTAATAGGCAAGTTGTTCTAATTATCAGCCTTACACTTTTGAATTTTGGTTATTAGACAGATATTTTTTGCCTTTATAATTCATTGTTGAGACTTTGTGCTCCACAGATTTTTGTAGACACTGGATGAATGATGGCATCTGTTCATATGTAAACGCTAGTTGATTGCAAGACTTATAAGGCTTTCTAGAACACTGAGGTCTTATGTCACTTTATAATTTAATTTTTGATTGGTTTTGCTTTTGCTTTCAATTTGGCTAATTGGATATTTCAGTAGAATTTGATTTTTCCTTTTTATGACACCTTTACAGAAGCTCATGTAGTGTAACGCCATTGCAAAGCTCATGTAATTGACTCCCCCAGTCATTAACAGTGGTATAGAAGCTTACAATAAACAATTTTACCATGCCATTAATGGTCTACCACTGAATTACAGTAGTGAGAACAGTTTTATCCAGTTTTTGTGAAACATGCCTTTTGCAATGGCTGCAACCAAAATTTCAAATCCTTTAGCCTGGAGGACAAGGGATTGGCTTCTGCAAAACCCATCAGACTGAACTGAAAGAGTGCATAATTGATAAAATAATCAAAGGCTATACAAAATCTTGATGGCTGCAAAACGTTGGATGAGAGGAAGTAAGGTCAAGAATTATAACGGGTAGACTACAGAAAGCTTAAATTAAAATCAGACTGCCTAACATCGGATTTTAAAAATTATCCCATGGCATTTTGAAAAAAAAAAACAGATCCTCCATACTTTTGTAATATTTTAGCAGCTTCTATATTTTTCTATTGTACTGAATGATTGTTTCTTTTGTTGGATCCATACCCAAACCCACGCTCTCTTATTTTCTGGCAATATGACACCTTCGAACTATGGGACATGTGTGTTGTTAAAAAATTCTTTATTTATAAGGGACATGTACATTAAAGGTTAGCATGCATTCTAAGGCTTTTGCATGATTATTTAAAAGAACGTGACTGTATTTAAAAGAATGTAACTGGAGAGAAGAGACTGGTCACTGAGCTGGCGAGCTGGCTGCCGAAATTCAGCACGCTTAACCGGATTATGCCATTGAATATCTCCGCTAACCAGCTATTTCCTAACTTGCTGTCAAGGGTGGTTGAGGGATAGAGCTTGGGCAGAGCCAGAATTTAGCCAATAAGCAGCAATATTCAGCCTACTTACTGGCTAAGTGAGAACAAAAAGTTAGGACAGCAAAAAGGCTGTCCTAACTTTATGCACTGAGTTAACTGGGCATTGGTCTGAATATCGGCTGGTACCTGGTTAACTTCTGGGCCAGTGGACAGACCCAGATATAATCATGGCCAACTATTACCCCCATAATATGCTGTGCATGAGCGTGGAGTGCAATCCTATAAAGAGGGAAGGCCTGTCTATAGGTGCCTAGAACAAGTGTATCTGGAGCCATCTAAATAGAACTTTTCTTTATAGAATATTGGCATTGTTGATGAAAAATACACCTATATTTTAGGCACAGTCTTAGAGGTAGCCTTCTATATGCCAGGAGGATGAGGGTGGAATTGATACATTCAAGGCCCATTCTTTCATTTTCCAGCAACCTGAGAGGGGGATCAGAGCAGGTAGGCCTTGTTTTGTATGTTCCGAGGGAGGAGGAATAAGACACGTGATTTTACTTTTAGAGGAATGAACGGAAGCTCCAAAGGTATGACTTCTTCCCAGTGTGTGGCCCTGCCTCGATGACCCGCTGACATAATACTTGGTCCAGGCATAAGTTGAACTTTAGGCTTTAGTGGGCAGGCTGGAAGGACCAGATGCAGGAGAGCGTACAATGCTGTTTCCATATTTCTGCTGAAGCTTAAATTCACATGTGACAGAAAAAGGGTGACCGGTCAAAAGCGTGCGCCGACAAAGGCGCGCTGAGACAACTGAGCGCAAGGCTGAAGCCCACACCGAAGAAAAACAGAGTTTTAAGGGGCTCCGACGGGGGGGAACCCCCCTGACTTTACTGAATACAGATCGCACCGGCGTTGTGGGGGGGGTTACAAACCCCCCACAATGCCAGCGCGATCTCTATTAAGTAAAGTGGGGGGGTTCCCCACCAACACCCCCCCCCCCCGTCGGAGCCCCTTAAAACACTGTTTTTCTTTGGCGCGGGCTTCCACCTTGCGCTCAGTAGTCCCGGCACGGCTTTGTCGCCGCGCGCTTTTGACTATGAACCCAGAAAAAGTGCATATTAATTTTAGTTTGTATAAACTAACATCATGGGGGGTCCTCCATACCACATACAGCATTCCTATAAGGAATCACTTGCACGCTTAAATGTCAGTATTCTAGTGTTTTACATGCATATATCACTGTATAATGTTGTGGAGGCAGTGGGCTCCCTGACATTCAACATATAGGGCTCCTTTTATGAAGCCGCTACCGCCTCCTCTTGAGCAGGCGGTAGTTTTTCCAGCTAGCGCGGGGGTAGCGTGTGATGAAAAGTCGCGCACGTTAAAGCCGCTACCGCGGCTTCATAAAAGGAGCCCATAGTCATCATATCGTCTAGCCCTATCAGGAAGTGGCAGTGCCACATAGAGGGGTCCTTTTACTAAGGCGTGCTAATCGATTTAGCGCATGGGAACTGATTAAGGCACGCCTAGAAATATAATGGTATACCAATGCTGCAAAGCAGGGTACAATTAACCAAAATACCTATCTCAAAAAGTATTTAATACATATAATATAACTGGACAGGTTTTTTTTTATTTAAATATACTGTATTTTTAATAAATAACACAAATCTTAACACTATATTATACATTAAACATAAATGAATCCATATTGCACTTCCACGTACAGTGGAAGAAAACCTGGAGCTTGTACTCAGTCCATTCCCAAGCCTTTTCAGACTATGATGTGGAACAGCTTTATTTTATTTTAATTCTTTATTTTTGTCAACTTTCATCCAGGGTGAGGGATTTCATTTAGGGGAAGATAGTGGGTAGGGGTTGGAATTAAGGGGGGTGTAGATAAAATTGAATTAATTCATATGGAAATTAAATTTGAAAGAATAATTTAAATTTGTATGAAATATTATTGTGATTCTTATTGTATTGAATGTATTTTTGTATTATATTATTGTACTGATTATTTGATTCTTTCAATAAAAATTGTTATACAAAAAAAAAAAAAAAGGCGTGGGAATGGACTGAGTACAAGCTCCAGGTTTTCTTCCACTGTATGTGGGATAATACAGATTTTAGTAACTGGAAGTGCAATATGGATTCATTTATGTTTAATGTATAATATACTGTTAAGATTTGTATTATTTAATAAAAATACAGTATATTTAAATTAAAAAACCTGTCTAGTTATAATACATGCATAGAATATAATGGGCGCCTTAACATTTAGGGCTCCTTTTATCAAGGTGCGGTAGGCGGTTAACGCGCGGAATACCGCCTGCCGTGCCAGTCGCTAACGCCTCCATTGACGAGGCGTTAGTTTTTTGGCTTGCCGCGGGGGTTAGCGCGTGATGAAATGTCCGACGCGCTAACCCCTGTAGCGCACCTTGATAAAAGGAGCCCTTAGTGCGCGCTAAATCAATTAGCGTGCACTAAATTGGTTAGTGCGCCTTAGTAAAAGGACCCCATAGAGTATTTTGACACATTTAGGGCTCCTTTTTACGAAGCCCCGTTAGCGGTTTAACGCGCGTAATAGCGCGCGCTAAACTGCCGGCCGCGCTAGACGCTAACGCCAGCATTGAGCTGGCGTCAGTTCTAGCCGCGTAGCGCGGGTTTAGCGCGCGCTAAAAAGCTGCGTGCGCTAAAACCGCTAACGCGGCTTCGTAAAAGGAGCCCTTAATCGCATGCTATGCCATTCACTGCTGTATTCTGGTAATGTGGTAGCTCCTAGTGAAATCAGAACTCTACAGCTCCATGCACTTTGCGAGATAAAACAAAGTCCTTTATCCTTGACAGCTGGAAATTAGTCTTAGGGAACCGACCAGTCATGGGCGCATCCAAGGCAGGATTAATTCATCGAGGGCCCCTAGGCACACAAGTTCACTAAGCCCCCCTGCCCCGCCCCACCCCACCATGTGCCCAGGGAAGCTTTGGTCAAGCAGCACCACTTGTAAAATTACATTTCCCGTTGACTTTCTTACCCGCGTTGCTTGCTTGTCTTACTTTCCGTCGATGGGGGGTGCGTTGTTGATCGATGCTGGAAGGGCCCATCACCATTTGGAAAAAACAAATGTTGATGCCCTCCTCCATCGCTCCCCCCTCCCCCCGATCATTTTGGGTCCTAGGCACGTGCCTACTGGGCCTATTGGTTAATCCTGCCCTGGACGCATCAGAGGAGCTGTACAGATGAATTAGAAAGCCCTCCTTTTTTGGCTTTTCTCAAGAATGAAAACCCAATTGAAACAATGTTCTCGTTGAAAGATATCAAAAGATATACAAATACGATAAATATTAACCTTATTTTGTTTTCATCTGTAAGGTTTTTGATTTTTTTTTAAAGACACCTGAAATTGTCCCAACTGAGGCCCCTCCGGTAAGGTCGGAAATAAACTGGAGTGTCTAAACCTCCTGCTGAATTCTCTCTTTTGTGTACTTTTTTCAGATTTCTCTTGTCTTTTCTGAGCTGGCCTTTCAGTCAGAGCAGTAGTTCTCCAAATTGTTCTGGTGACCCTACAGCCAGTTGGGCTTTCAGAATATCCACAGGAAATATAAAGAAGATACATTTACACATATTGACCCTACAGCGCTTATAAATATATTATTTCAGGTCTATATTCAGCAAGTGCAGTGAGCATTTTTAAAAATGATAGCCACAAGAAGAAACCTATATTCAGCCCCACTGCCTGGATAGCCAGCTGTGCAGACTGCTGACCATTGTGGATTTTCTGATAGAGCAGGGGTAATAATAATAATAATAACTTTATTCTTTTATACCGTCATAACCAATAGTTCTAGGCGGTTTACACTAAAAAGAGCTGGACAATCAGCAAAATACAATAATACAGTAAAAAAATAAATATTTGTAAAATAAAACTCTCATTAAGTAATAAACTTATCGAACCAAGTGGTCTTAATTAATTTCCGAAAACTGCAATAGGATAACTTAGCTTGCTGAATACATTTACCTAACCAAGATGGTTGCCTACCAGCTTGAAATGCTACGGTCCTATCTAAGAAGGTCTTATATTAGAGAATGACACGGTGACGAAATTCATCACCGTTCCCGTCCCCGCGGATAACCGCGGGAAACCATCTTCATGTCATTCTTTAAGGAGAGAGGGAAGAATCAGAGTATGAATGGCCACAACCACTGACCCTCAAGCTCTGCTCTGAAGAATGCTGGTGTAGAAGGACTGAGGTTGCGATAGACAATAAAGAATAACAGTCTCTGGTATCCAGAGCTGATACTGTGATGTCATAATGTTTTATTCCACCAATAAGAGCCAATCACATCAGTGATGTCACAATGGCTTCATTATCCTTGGCTCCCATAAGAATCAGAGTATGAATGGCCACAACCACTGACCCGCAAGCTTTGCTTTGAAGAATGCTGGTGTAGAAGGACTGAGGTTGAGATAGACACTAAAGAATGACAGTCTCTGGTATCCAGAGCAGATATTGTGATGTCATAATGCCTCATTCCACCAGTGCCTAAGAGCCAATCACATCAGTGATGTCACAATGGCTTCATTGTCCTTGGCTCACATAAGAATCAGAGTATGAATGGCCACAACCACTGACCCAAAAGCTTTGCTTTGAAGAATGCTGGTGTAGAGGTTGAAATAGACACTAGAAAACGACATGGGATTATTTCCCATGGTTATCCGCGGGGACGGGGACGGTGATGAATTTTGTCACCGTGTCATTCTCTATCTTATATATACACCCATTAACCTTTGGATAAGCAAATAAGTAGAAGTTTCTAGTTTCTCTTGATGGTCTATGCAGCACAAAATGAGGGTAGGCAATTTTTATACATAAAGGTTTGCATGAATGTCTATACTATCCCTAGTGAGCTGCAAACAGAAAATTAACAAGTGCACCAAAACTTAATGATGGCTGAATGAACAGAAATTATACCAGAATGGCCTGTTACCATATACTTCTGTCTTTCTAAACGGTTACCAACAGTCAAAATAAGTCTTGTCCGTTATTGCATCTTTTAAGAGTTCCACTGACGACAAAACTCTAGTTATTGACATTTGTTCGGGGGGGGGGGGGGTTCTTCGCATACGAGGGGGCACGGAAAAGTTCTCAGCCCAACCAACAAAGTTGAGACGGTGTCCATCAAGGGCTATACACTTACAGTAGTCCAGTGATTTTCCGCTTTTTTTTGTTCCGTTGGGAAAATACGGAACGAAAAAAGTGGAAGAATCTCTGGACTAAGGGCTCCTTTTACGAAGGTGCACTGGCGTTTTTATAGCACGCACCGGATTAGCACATGCTATAGCGCGCACTAGCTGAAAATCTACCGCCTGCTATTCCGCGCGTTAAGGCCCTAATGCACCTTCGTAAAAGGAGCCCTAAGTGTATCGTCCTCGATGGAGACTGCCCCAGCTTTGATGGTTGGGCTGAGAACAGTTCAGCATCCCCTCGTACTTCTCATGGTCTCGCAGACTGCATAAAATTCGGTGGCCAGTTGCATGCATCCGACTGCCTGCAAAGTAATATAGTAAATTAAATTACACTGTATTTTTGATAAATCATTAATAAATAGTTCAATGCAATTTACAATAGTCCATAAAAAACTGGTAATAACCAGGAATTGCAAAATATACATTTCACTTGGCGCAAATTACTTCAAAATTTAAAAAATTATTTAAAACATTTATAAGACCTCTAAATCAACTAATACCTATTACATATTTTTCAAATGGGTCGTGAGAGCTTTCCAGCATATTCTATAAGATAGAATATGTCTTAATGATATTGGAATAGCATTCCGCCATCTTGCTGCAAATAAAGACCTGAACAGTCCATCCAGTTTGTCCAACATTCACACTCATTATCAATTCACGATTAAATTGTATTTTTTTGGCATTTCTGGCATGTAGACTGTAGAAGTCCCCTTGGCACTGTCCTGAGGTACCGTCAAAGTCCACTCCAGCCTATCTGAACCAATATGTCATTTGCAGGACACAGACTGTAAAAGTCTATCCGACACTGTCCCCATGTTCCAAATTACCGCCAATCCCTGAGTTTGAGGGCTATTCAGCTGCTATCCTTACGGTTAAACAGCTTAAGTTGCGATAACCTTTTTACTGTTCTAATTTAAACCACACAGAGATAAAATTATGACTGAATATCACAGTCTGTCGGTATAGGGTTACCCAGACGGCTTTTCCACTGATCTTTGTCCAGGTTTTAAAAGCTTCTGACGTCGGGATGGCTTCTGTCATGTCACGCGCACATCCATGCATGCACGGATGCCATCCCGACGCACAAAAAGGTTAAGGGGTAGTGACTGGGGGCATAACTCGGCGGGCCTGGGGGCTGACCATGGGTCTGGAATTTCCTATGGGAAAATCTGTCAACCCTATGTCGGTAGCATTAGGTATATTTCCTTGTTCTGCTCCAGCACTATCCAGATAGGGCCAGGTTCTATAAATGGGGCCTAAGTCGGCAAGCGCCGTTTACGGAATTGTGCATTACGGTGCCTATCACAAAACTTTAAGTACTGGTAACTGACAAACATTGCAGGCACCTAAGTTATTTTCAGAATTATGCTTAACCAGTAAGTGCTAGTATCCTGTATTTTTGGTTCATAGACAAAATTGCGCGAGACCACGGCGCGCCGACAACTGAGCGCAAGGTTGACGGCGCGCCGAACAAAAGCACTGTTTTAAAGGGTTCCGACGGGGGGTGTTGGTGGGGAACCCCCCTATTTTACTTAACAGACATCGTGCTGGCGTTGTGGGGGGTTTGGGGGGTTGTAACCCCCTCATTATACTTGAAACCGAACTTTTTGCCTGTTTTTTAGGGAAAAAGTTCAGTTTTAAGTATAATGTGGGGGGTTACAACCCCCCAAACCCCCCACAACGGCAGCGCAATGTCTGTTAAGTAAAGTGGGGGGTTCCCCCCCACACACCCCTTCGGAGCCCTTTAAAATAGTGCTTTTCTTCGGCGCGCCATCAACCTTGCGCTCAGTTGTCCGCGCCGTTGTCTCGCGCAATTTAGTCCGGTCACCGTATTTTTAGTATGCAAATGAGGCTTACATTTAGGGTTCCTTTTATCAAGCTGCGCTAGCGGGGTTAGCGCGCACGACTTATAATCATGCGCTAACCCCCGCGCTGGCCAAAAAAACTACCGCCTGCTCGAGGCAGGCGTTAGCGGCTTGCGCGGTCGGCGGTTTAATGCGTGCTATTAAGCACATTAGACCGCTAGCGTGGCTTGATAAAAGGAGCCCTTAGATCAGGGGTAGGGCACTCCGGTCCTCGAGAGCCGTATTCCAGTCGGGTTTTCAGGATTTCCCCAATGAATATGCATCAGATCTGTTTGCATGCACTGCTTTCAATGCATATTCATTGGGGAAATCCTGAAAACCCGACTGGAATACGGCTCTCAAGGACTGGAGTTCCCTACCCCTGCCTTAGTTAGTATGCTGAAAATTCAGATAGGGGATGTATATGTTTAGCAAACTCTGGTCCTTTGAATATTGATTGGCAGCATTCGGAACTACCCAACTGGCTGTGGGGTCATTAGGACCCATTGGAAACTCTGCCATAAGGTGTGCAGTGGTTTGTATTTGGTTCACTATAACCAGTGGTTCCCAACCCTGTCCTGGAGGAACACCAGGCCAATTGGGTTTTCAGGCTAGCCCTAATGAATATGCATGAAGCAAATTTGCATGCCTATCACTTCCATCCTATGCAAATCTCTCTCATGCATATTCATTAGGGCTAGCCTGAAAACCCGATTGGCCTGGTGTTCCTCCAGGACAGGGTTGGGAATCACTGCACTATGCTTTCCTCAATTTGTTTGGTTTTAAGCTAATTTGTTTTAAAATGTTTGTTTTTTTTATATAGATATTTCCTCCTTTACTTCCTCTTTTACTAAGCCACGGTGAGGGTTTCTACCTCAGTCCAGCGCTCATAGGAATTCTGTGAGCATTGGATCAGTGTCGGAGCATTTAGCACTCTGGGCTGCGGTAGAAACCCCTACCGGGGGCTTATTAAAACAGGGCCATAATGTCGCAAATAAAATCAATCAATCAATCTAAGATTAAATGAGACACTTGGACTAAAATTATTGGTAATTACAAGGCATATGTAATAATTAATATATGCAATCAAGCCAATATTCAGAAACCTTTTTATAACCTGAATCTGGGGTTTACTGCATAAAGGCTCCCTCCCCCCCCCCTCCTAAAATACTGGCAGGGACAATGCAGTTGTGCATTCGGATACTCTCCCTTTCAGGTCAATATTCAGTGGGTACAGTAAGCATTTTTTTTTTAACTGCTAGTCATAATGTTTACAAAATCCATGAATATTCAGCACATTATCTCGATAGTCAGCAATGCTGAATATATGTATATTCTAAATGCAAGTATAAACCTATAGGTGGGCACATTGGGAGGTTTAAACCAGTGTGGCATGCCGTGCATGTTCTTTACAGTATTTGGCAAGTTATAATTTGGCTGTTATGTATTGAGTTTAAAACGACCAAATTTTAAAAATGGGTGTCTGTAACACTGGCTAGAAAACGGAATACGAAGGAATGCAGCAATGAGCAATGCGCATTCTTTGACTTCCATGAGAGAGAAGGGGCAACATTAAGGCCCTCTTTTACTAAAGGTGCACTAAGCATTTTAGCACATGTTTAGTGCATGCTAAATCAATGTGTGCGCTAACTGCGAATGTGTCCGTGGGATAACATGCACGTGTTAGCTAATATTTATCGCACCCTAGTGAAAGAGGGAGGTAATGCTAATATTTATCGCTCACTAAAAAGCATAGCGCACCCTAGTGAAAGAGGGGGGTAATGCTAATATTTATCGCTCACTAAAAAGCATAGCGCACCCTAGTGAAAGAGGGGGTTAATGCTAATATTTCTCACTAAAAAGCATAACGCACCCTAGTGAAAGAAGGGATTAATGCTAATATTTATCGCTCATTAAAAAGCATAGCGCACCCTAGTGAAAGAGAGAGGTAATGCTAATATTTATCGCTCACTAAAAAGCATAGCGCACCCTAGTGAAAGAGGGGGGTAATGCTAATATTTATCGCTCACTAAAAAGCATAGCGCACCCTAGTGAAAGAGGGGGTAATGCTAATATTTATCGCTCACTAAAAAGCATAGCGCACCCTAGTGAAAGAGGGGGGTAATGCTAATATTTATTGCTCACTAAAAAGCATAGCGCACCCTAGTGAAAGAGGGGGGTAATGCATTAGTTTTGCATTTTCAAAAACCCGACTGGTCCTTCAGGACAGGGCTGGGAACCACTGCACTAGTCTGTCTGCATCTTGCAATTTTTCAGACAGACGCCTGTGTGATGGTTAACACAGTGGGCTCTGAACCTGGGGAACTTGTTTTAACTTGCCAGTAAAACAGTCTTTGCAGCGTCAATGAGCACGGAGTCGATGTGCCGACAATAAGCAGCTTGGTCCTAGACCAGGCGTCTCAAAGTCCCTCCTCGAGGGCCGCAATCCAGTCGGGTTTTCAGGATTTCCCCAATGAATATGCATGAGATCTATTAGCATACAATGAAAGCAGTGCATGCAAATAGATCTCGTGCATATTCATTGGGGAAATCCTGAAAACCCACCTGGATTGCGGCCCTCGAGGAGGGACTTTGAGACCCCTGTCCTAGACCCTGCATAGCACACAGCAAAATGCAGGCTGGCTGTCGTAGGTAGGCCTGCTTAATTTTCTAGATTGTTTCCAGAGAAGATAAGTGAATGTTGTGCATTTGTACACAAATTAACTGAGGAGCGCAATGAAACCTTACAGTATAAACTGTTTTGGGAAAATTAGTATAAAATTTGTATTTTGGGATGGATTTTTCAACACCACTGTATTTTCTATTGGGATGGAGTTAGCCCAGGGGTGGGCAACTCCGGTCCTCGAGGGCCAGAATCCAGTCGAGTTTTCAGGATTTTCCCTATGAATATGCATGAGATCTATTTGTATGTACTGCTTTCAATGCATATTCATTGGGGAAATCCTGAAAACCCGACTGGATTCCGACCCTCGAGGACCGGAGTTGCCCACCCCTGAGTTAGCCGGTGAGAAATTTTCCCGTCCTAATCTGTTATCTGTGTAACTTCTGATAACAGATGGGGATCTGAGGTTTTCCCCCTCATATGCTGTATATAATAAAATATTTAAAACTTATTTTTTAGGAATAGATCCTGACATAAGCAATTCACAGTGTGTTGATGTGAGAGGTCTTTTTTGTGTTTGAACTTGGTTTAATTCCCACTGTGGCTCCTTGTGACCCTGAGCAAGGCATTAACAATCTCCACCTCCCATTGCCCCAGTGCAAAGCTTAAGATTGGGAGCCCACCAGGGACAATGACAATACATGCATATGCCGAGGGTTGATTCAAAAGTCATGGCAACTATTTTTTTTTTCCTTTCAAAAATGCATGCGATTGGACGCCACCTCACAATCACGTACAGACGCAGGAAAGCGCTTGCGTGCAGTGACAGCGACTGCCGGACGCGACCGCCAGACACTTGCGGAGTGGGCAAGGGCCTCGAAATAGTGCCTGGCGGGCCGCCTGCAGCCTGCGGGCTGCGAGTTTAAGACTGCTGCTCTATTCATAGCTGCAGCAACGCAAGATCCTGTGTACTGCATTATTCATTAACCTGCAATACTGATTCCCATGGTGAATTTTACTGCATTAAAATAGCTCTTTCTACTGCAACTTAGTAATTAGCGATCGTGATTTTTTTTTTGGGGGGTGCATAGACATCTGGGGCTCCTTTTACTAAGGTACGCTAGCGTTTTTAGCGCACACAGGATTTTACGCTTATAGAACTCACGCCAGCTCAATGCTGGCGTTAAGGTGTAGTGCGCGCGGCAAAACCCTAAGGCACCTTTGTAAAAGGAGCCCTTGGAGAGACAGAGAGTCACCACTGTGTGCAGTCAAGGCTCCGAGATACTATATAAAGATATTGAAAACAGGGCTGGATTCTATAACACCTGCCAAAAGATGCTCTACCACTGCCCAAATTGGTTTAATTACCTTGTTCTATTGGCATAATTAAACTTGTTCTATAGCTCTAAATATTTAAGGTAGTTAGGCTTGTAGTATGACTGGTTTAAAGGCCCTAGTAAAGGAGGTTTATTCACTTTTACAGATATATATAGGGATTTTGATGGCAAAATGCACAAAACTCCAGTAGCCCAGTAGAATGGAGAGGAACTTGCCTGGCACTTGCACAGAACAGCTAAGCAGTAGGTCCAGCTCCCAATCGCCAGAGCTTGCAAGCAGTTTATTAAAGTGTGTTTGTTTTTTTTGTCATTTTAAACACCCAAAATGGACACAGTGTGTGTGTCCCAAGCCTAACAACTGCGTTTTGACTAGGAATGGGACATATACTCGCACAACAGAAGCAAAAAAAAACAAAACACAAAAACCAGCTACCAGCAGCTTCAGACCTGCTGGAAAATTTGACCCAGTAACAGGTGGATGTTCCCTTCGGTGTATTGCAAGGAATTCTCATTTTCATATTAATGAGCTCCATGCAATGCATTTCCATAGGGTCCTCGGTAGTTACTATCGTAATTCGTAAAAGCGCCCAAGAGCCCTTTTGAGCATTGGAGGCTGAGCTGCCTTGCAAGTGAGACTGGTTACAACCAGTCTTGCGTGCGAGGCAAGCTTTCGAGCATCAGGGCTTGAGGATTTTCTTTCTAAGAACATTGGGCTTGCTGAGAGTCTTTCTGTAGGAAATATTTTTCAGGTCTAAAATTACTGTATACGAGGGGGTGCTGAAAAGTTCTCAGCCCACTAATTTCCTAAATTCTGAGCATTTTTTTTTTTTTTGCCACTGTAGCTGAAAAGAATGTTATCTTATTTCAGCGGTAGGCAATTCCGGTCCTCGAGAGCTGGAGCCAGGTCAGGCTTTCAGGATCTCTACCATGAATATGTATGAGATAGATTTGCATGCGCTGCCTCCTTGAGATGCAAATCTATCTTGTGCATATTTATGGTGAATATCCTGAAAACCTGACCTGGCTCCGGCTCTCGAGGACCGGAATTGCCTAGCCCTGTCTTATTTCATTAAGTGCCAATCTGCTGAAAAGAAAAGCTATGTTTTTGACATTGTTTCAGATTATTCATTGAACCATTTCCACGTCATTCTCTTCTTGGTTGGGCTGAGAACTTTTCAGCACCCCCCCTCATATACCTGCATACCTCCATAAATGCTTCTATACAGGACCAGCAAAACCCAAATCAAGAATTAAACCCTGACCGTGTACAATGACTAGATAAGAAATCTTAACCCCCCCCCCCCCTCTTCTATAAAACCGTGCTATGACCGTCGGGAGCAGCGCGGGCCATTCAGCGTGGCTCCCTGCGCTAGAAACCGCTAGCGTGGTTTCGTAGAAGAGGGGATAAGTGTGCTTCTTCTGATCCTAATAAAATTATAAAATCATATTGAAAAACTTGGATTATAAGTATGGTAAATTGTAACCCGTTAACGGAAAAGAAATCAAATTAAATAAAAATATAAATAATACCATTTCTGTTCTATGTTAATATATGATGTTCTGAATTTCTTAATGCCAAAGCCCACAGAAAGTTCCCCAACTGTGGATCCTGCGGTAAGATCAGTAAAGTGATCGAAGTGGGATTGTTTTCTACTTGAGTTCATTCTTGAAGCAATTCTCGTATCTCTCTGTCTTTTCCACAATTCACCTGAAAGATGCGTGAAGTGATTTTCTAGTTCCTTTCAAAAGCAGGCCCACATGCAACACTGTGCATGAATCATGGAATTACTTATTGTAGGACGTGATACGCTTACAGAAAAATATCTCCACGTTTCCTAAAGCAATCCCAGGATTCGTTCGTAGCAGAATGCCCAATAAAACATTATTGTTGAAGAAGTGGAAATAGATTAGACAGTCCCTTTGAGCAGTTTGAATCTTTGAAATGCATGTGCCTTGTGTTAAAATTTTCAGCATGTAAATTTTCCTTTATGCTATGCTTTTTTTTAATGAGTGCACCTAACCATGGGAAAGGCTTTAGAAGAAAAAAACAAAAAACACCCTTTCCTTGCTTGCTTCTTTCTCCCTTGCATTTGCTGTGAATTTGTTTTCTGGATGTTTAGCATGTTCTGCTGTTCATTTGGTTTTTACTTCTGCATGGCATCCTTCAGAGCTCTGAAGACAGCGCTAGGATCTCCATTACGTTTTTCCGTCTTTTCCGGGTGATGAGATTGGTTAAACTTCTGAGCAGGGGAGAAGGGATTCGGACACTATTATGGACCTTTATAAAGTCTTTCCAGGTAAGCAACCATTATATTTCATTGTTTAGAGCAACACACTCAATGGTTTGAATCTTGGTTGAGTTTTGCAAGGAATGCACTGATTTTTCTGTAATAGAATACAATAATATGGTAACCTCATTGAATATATCAAAATAAAAATGCTGGGAATATATATATATTAGTCGATTCAGTATACAAAGTGGGGTAAGAGATGGAAGATTGTAGATAATGATTCTGTATGGGTAGTCTGGTTGCGGTGTTGTATCTTACTATTTGTGCTTTATTAAAAAACTAATTTGTTCTAATTTGCCATCATGCTGTATGCCAAACTCCCTTGGTTTTGACATCATTAATTTGCTCCGTTGCAAAGGTAATGCCTCAGTATAAGAAAGCTGCATCTCCAAAAAAGTGTTTAGGTCATGTGTTCGAGAAATGCAATGCCAGTCACCAGATATGGCCCGGCATTGAATTTCTAAGTTCACCACTGAACGTGGGAGTCAGCTGAATATTGACCTCATGATGTTCTATAATTCAAGCATAATATAAATACAGTACAGTGGTGCCTCACACAACGAACTTAATTGGTTCCAGGAGCAAGTTTGTTATGTGAAACGTTCGTTATGTGAAACGCGTTTTCCCATAGGAATACATGTAAAAAAAAATAATTCGTTCTGCAGCATAAAATATGCTAAGATGACATAAAAAAAGATAAATTTTTGGTTATTATTTTTATTTAGATACATCTAAAAACATAATTGTTTTTTAAAACAACACACATTTTTTAAATTTAAAGACAGACTAAGTAGAGTCTAATTTTACAGTGAGAGGGCAGAGTCTCAGCGGCAAAAACTGGGACTTAACTGTTCATTTTTTTTTTTTTCTACCGTGTTTCCCCGATGATAAGGCAGGGCCATCAAATAAGACAGCCCCCCCTTTTTAGAAAAAAATGTAAAATAAGGCACCCCCCCCGCAAATAAGCCACCCACCGATACCTGCGCTTACCCGAATCGGGTGGTACGGTGGGTGACTCCGTGTGGTCCTTGGCACCCCCGACACGATCGGGGCAAGAGGGAGCTCAAGCCCTCTTGCCCCCCCGACCCCCCGACACGATCGGGGCAAGAGGGAGCCCAAGCCCTCTTGCCCCACGACTCCCCGACACGATCGGGGCAAGAGGGAGCCCAAGCCCTCTTGCCCCCCCGACTCCCCGACACGATCGGGGCAAGAGGGAGCCCCAGCCCTCCTGCCCCCCCGACTCCCCCGACACGATCGGGGCAAGAGGGAGCCCAAGCCCTCTTGCCCCCCCCCCGACTCCCCGACACGATCGGGGCAAGAGGGAGCCCAAGCCCTCTTGCCCCCCGACTCCCCGACACGATCGGGGCAAGAGGGAGCCCAAGCCCTCTTGCCCCCCCGACTCCCCGACACGATCGGGGCAAGAGGGAGCCCAAGCCCTCTTGCCCCGCCGATTCCCCAACTCCCCGACAATATCGGGCCAGGAGGGAGCCCAAGTCCTCCTGGCCACGGCGACCCCCTAACCCCACCCTGCACTACATTACGGGCAGGAGGGATCCCAGGCCCTCCTGCCCTCAACGCAAACCCCCCCTCCCCCCAACGACCGCCCCCCCCAAGAACCTCCGACCGCCCCCCCAGCCGACCCGCGACCCCCTGGCCGACCCCCACGACACCCCCAACCCCCTTCCCCGTACCTTTCTGTAGTTGGCCGGACAGACGGGAGCCAAACCCGCCTGTCCGGCAGGCAGCCAACGACGGAATGAGGCCGGATTGGCCCATCCGTCCCAAAGCTCCGCCTACTGGTGGGGCCTAAGGCGCCTGGGCCAATCAGAATAGGCCCGGGAGCCTTAGGTCCCTCCTGGGGGCAGGGCCTGAGGCACATGGTCGGGTTGGGCCCATGTGCCTCAGGCCCCGCCCCCAGGAGGGACCTAAGGCTCCCGGGCCTATTCTGATTGGCCCAGGCGCCTTAGGCCCCACCAGTAGGCGGAGCTTTGGGACGGATGGGCCAATCCGGCCTCATTCCGTCGTTGGCTGCCTGCCGGACAGGCGGGTTTGGCTCCCGTCTGTCCGGCCAACTACAGAAAGGTACGGGGAAGGGGGTTGGGGGTGTCGTGGGGGTCGGCCAGGGGGTCGCGGGTCGGCTGGGGGGGCGGTCGGAGGTTCTTGGGGGGGGGCGGTCGTTGGGGGGAGGGGGGGTTTGCGTTGAGGGCAGGAGGGCCTGGGATCCCTCCTGCCCGTAATGTAGTGCAGGGTGGGGTTAGGGGGTCGCCGTGGCCAGGAGGACTTGGGCTCCCTCCTGGCCCGATCGTGTCGGGGAGTCGGGGGGGCAAGAGGGCTTGGGCTCCCTCTTGCCCCGATCGTGTCGGGGAGTCGGGGGGGCAAGAGGGCTTGAGCTCCCTCTTGCCCCGATCGTGTCGGGGAGTCGGGGGGGCAAGAGGGCTTGGGCTCCCTCTTGCCCCGATCGTGTCGGGGAGTCGGGGGGGCAAGAGGGCTTGGGCTCCCTCTTGCCCCGATCGTGTCGGGGAGTCGGGGGGGGGGGCAAGAGGGAGCCAGGCGGAGAGAGGGCAGTTAAGCGCAGTGCCTGCGCGGAAGGATGCAGCTCGGGCGACTTCGTTGTGTGAAACGAAGTTCGTTGTACGAATCAAGACATAAAGTTCGTTGTGCGCAGCGTTCGCTGTGCGAGGCGTCCGTTATGCGAGGCACCACTGTATATACATATATATTATACTTGAATTATAGAACATCATGCATTGAAAAATATTCAGAAATTGAAAAAGGACAGGTTTAGAACAAATGCTAGGAAGTTCTTTTTTACTCAGAGGGTGGTGGACACATGGAATGCGCTCCCGGAGGTTGTGATAGGCCAGAGCACGATACAGGGGTTCAAGGAGGGTTTAGATAGGTTCCTAAAGGATAAGGGGATTGAGGGGTACAGATAGAAGTAGAGGTAGGTTATAGGAATAGCCAGAAACCACTTCACAGGTCATGGGCCTGATGGTCCGCTGCGGGAGCGGACCGCTGGGCGCGATGGACCTCTGGTCTGACCCAGTGGAGGCAACTTCTTATGTTCTTATAGAGCATCATGAGGTCAATATTCAGCTGACTCCCACGTTCAGTGTTGAACCCAGAAATTCAATGCCGGGCCATTTCTGGTGACTGGCATTGAATTTCTCGAACACATGACCTAAACACTTTTTTGGAGATGCAGCTTTCTTATAATGAGGCAGTCATGCTAAATCTTAGTCCACTAGACAGGTGCCACATGCAATTTGTGGGTCATTTTTCTTTTTGATATTTTTCTTAGCAACGGAGCAAAGGTACTAGTCTCCTCTAGTAGTTCATAAATCTGTCCTGGGGGACCCCCCCCAGCCAGTCGGGTTTTCAGAATATCCCTAATGAATATGCCTGAGACAGATTTTCATGCCTCTATTATATGCAAATCTACCTCATGCATATTCATTAGGGATATCTTGAAAACCTGACTGGCTGGGGGTCCCCCAGGACAGATTTAAGGAACCAGTGGTCTACTCTACGCTGTATCCTGAACAACTATAATCTTTCCAATCTACACATTGGCATTCTGTTCTTCCTTCTCTGAACTCTTTTTTTTTTTTTAGGTTGTAAACCATGGGTCTCAAAGTCCCTCCTTGAGGGCCGCAATCCAGTCGGGTTTTCAGGACTTCCACAATGAATATGCATGAGATCTATTTGCATGCACTGATTTCATTGTATGCTAATAGATCTCATGCATATTCATTGGGGGAATCCTGAAAACCCGACTGGATTGCGGCCCTCAAGGAGGGACTTTGAGATCCCTGTTGTAAACCATTTAGATCTGCCTAGTACAGGGATAGGCAATTCCGGTCCTCAAGAGCCGGAGCCAGGTCGGGTTTTCAGGATATCCACAATAAATATGCATGAGATAGATTTGCATCTCAAGGAGGCAGTGCATGCAAATCCATCTCATACATATTTATGGTGGAGATCCTGAAAACCTGACCTGGCTCCGGCTCTCGAGGACCGGAATTGCCTACCCCTGGCCTAGTGCAATAATAGTACTATAACAGGGGTGTCCAATGTCGGTCCTCGAGGGCCGCAGTCCATTTGGGTTTTCAGGATTTCCCCAATGAATATACATGAGGTCTATTTGCATGCACTGCTTTCATTGTATGCTAATAGATCTCATGCATATTCATTGGGGAAATCCTGAAAACCCGACTGGACTGCGGCCCTCGAGGACCGACATTGGACACCCCTGTACTATAACAAATGTGAATATTAGTAGTAGTAGTAAAAGTAAGTGTTCAGACAACCAGTGAAAGGATTTCTGTCCCACCTGATCTTGCTTTTCTGCTT
Source organism: Geotrypetes seraphini (assembly GCF_902459505.1). Classification (NCBI taxonomy): domain Eukaryota; kingdom Metazoa; phylum Chordata; class Amphibia; order Gymnophiona; family Dermophiidae; genus Geotrypetes; species Geotrypetes seraphini. Next base: position 13,394,700 of record NC_047100.1, read on the forward strand.
TCTTCTGAATAATTATAAAACTGGGAATTAAAACTACATTGTGGTCTCATTAATTGCTATAGTACAAGGGGTAGGGAACTCCGGTCCTCGAGAGCCGTATTCCAGTTGGGTTTTCAGGATTTCCCCCATGAATATGCATGAGATCTATTTGCATGCACTGCTTTCAGTGCATATTCTTTGGGGAAATCCTGAAAACCGACTGGATTGCGGCCCTCAAGGAAGGACTTTGAGATCCCTGCTCTACAGTATTACATAAATTCCTTCACATTGTTTTCAAGAGATCATATATTACAAGCCAACTAGTTACCGTGTGGCAAGATTTATGCTACCAACAGCCAGCAATGGCCAACCATATTTCTAAAGCAGTGGATTATCATACAAATGGCAAAACAGAGAGAACATAAGAACAGCCTTACTGGATCAGACCAATGGTCCATCTAGCCCAGGGGTAGGCAATTCCGGTCCTCGAGCTCTGGCTCGCGAGGACCGGAATTGCCTACCCCTGAATTCTAGCCCAGTATCCCATGTTCACGGAGGCCAATGCAAGTCACAAGTACCTGGCAAAAACCCAAATAGTAACAGCATTCCATGCCACTGATCCAGGGCAAGCAGTGGCTTCTCTCATGACTGTCTCAACAGCAGTTTATGGACTTTTCCTCCAGGAACTTGTTCAAACCTGTTTTTAAAACCAGCTACATTAACTACTTTTACCATATCCTCTGGCAACGCATTCCAGAGCTTAACTATTCTCTGAGTGAAAGCATGAGTGACAGCATGTCCAACTAGGAAACTTTTAGGCAAATTGGTCTTTGTTACATGCGTAACATTTATATAATTATCCCTTCATGTCTAGCATTTGCGTAACTGTATTGACTGGATTTATAAAACAGTTCGCCTTGTTTCATTGTTTTAGGCTCTGCCATATGTCGCTCTGCTGATAGCTATGCTGTTTTTCATCTATGCTGTTATTGGCATGCAGGTAAGCATGTAACATTTTTCCAAGACGATAAAAATAATCAATGAATTTGGGAAGCTGAAAATATCAGTATATTAGCAAATTAATTTTGCTTTAGCTGGCTTCACTTGCCATTCTGTCCAGGTTTGTAGGCTCTGTCAATTGTAGGACTTTGTTTTCGTGATTCACTATGAATTCTGTAAGACCTATCGTCGACACAAATAAATGATAGCACCAGAAGTAATTAAATGTTTTACTGAAGTGAGAGCGACTGGTAAAAGCACAGGCTTCGTTGAAGAGGCTTTACATAGTTTGAATTGACAGCTTAGAAAATGTTTACCTCAGTAGTAATGAAATAGTGATCATTTCTAAAAGGCTTACCTTCAAAATGGTTTAGTTTTTTTTTTATTATTTATAAGTTTATTCATTATTACAACAAATAAAAATAGGAATACACACCAATGGAAAACAAAATTATTACAAAAGAAAATAACATTACATTACATTACAGATTTCTATTCCGCTTGTGCCTTGCGGTTCTAAGCGGATTACAAATTAAGAGACTGGACAATTTCAGGAATATTACAGTACATAGAATCAGGAATGTATCAAGTTACAATTGTTAGTCTGGAAGTTTCCAGGAGAAATTTAGAGCTCATAGTAGATGAATAGTAGGTTGATGAAGAGAGTTGTACAATGTTTAGGTATAGTTATGGAGGGGTGATCGTGTGTGTATTTTCTAGTGCTATGTTGAGGTTAAGATGATGGAAAGTATTTTTTGAAGAGATGAGTTTTGATTTCTTTTCGGAATTCTTTTATGTCTATTGATTTGATCAGTAGATTGGAAATGGTAGTGTCAATTTTTGCTGCCTGTGTAGCTAAAAGGCTGTCGTATAGTTTCATGCGTCGTGTACCTTTGAGAGGAGGGTAGGCGAATAGGTTTTGAGTTCTCCTTAATCTGTGTGAGAGATTACGGTGTAGTCTTTTGTTTAGGTAGCTGGGTGCTGTTCCGTGTGTTACTTTGTATAGTAGACAGTAGAATTTGAACTGGGATCTTGCTTTTATTGGTAGCCAGTGTGAGTCAAGGTAAGCATTGGTGATGTGGTCAAATTTGCTGAGGGAATAGATGAGTCTGAGGGCCGTGTTCTGAACGGTCTGTAATTGTTTTATCATGTAGTTTGGGCATGATAGGTATAGGCTGTTGCAGTAATCTACTATGCTTAGAACTAGGGATTGTACTACTATCTTGTATTGATCCTTGATGAAGAATTTTCTTATTGGGACTGTAACTTCACCCAATAGATCTCATTAAAAAAAGGTAATTTAAATTATAACTTCAGCCAAGCAGACAATGTTCATTTCTGTACTTTATCACTTCTTATCAAACTCTGCAAATGTTTTTATTGAAGGTACAATGTGGGCAAAATCCAGTACAGGTCCAGGGATTACAAAAACTAAGAAAAAATTTCCAACAACCCCCTTTTGAAAGTCCCAATCCATTCTGCTGCAAATCTTTTATTAGAGAAAGTCACTCAGATTCAATTTAGGTTTCACTATGGTCTTTAAAGAGGTAATTTTTTTCAAGTTCCCCCCACTCGGGTAAAAATTATGAGCGTACTATTATCTTGTATGGTTTAATTTTCTTTAAACTCCGAGACCTTCATTTAAGCTAAAATTTTCCAAGAGACTTGAAGCACAGAACTAAGATGATATTCTGCAACCGTTTGCTTTGTAGGTTTTTGGTAAAGTTGCCTTGAAAGACAACACCCCAATTAACAGAAACAACAATTTCCAGACCTTTTTCCAGGCTGTGCTGCTTCTGTTCAGGTAGGTATTTGCAAAGGGTTTTTTTTTGTTTTTTTTTTTCATGACAGCTTTGGACATGGCTTCAAGGTTTATTAAAAATCTCTTATACCGCTTAATCTAAAATTCAAAACGGTGTACAATAAAATCTATTATCAGCGTACAATGGCACAAAAACAGATTAAAAACAGAACATATCATTATTGGGGATTGGTCAGTAAAAACAAAAATATATACACCAGACAAACAAAGTAAAACAAGAGGGAAAAGGGAGGAACTACAGTAAGTAAAGGAAAGAACGATTAAGGGAAGAGAACAATAAGGAGAGGGAGAACCTGAAAACCAACAATGGGATTATTGCCCTTACGAGGGCAGTTATGTATCAAAAGCATCTAAGAATAGGAAAGTTTTCAATTTTATCTTAAAAGGGCCTATGGAAGTTTCTTCCCTTATGTTATTAGGAATGGGATTCCAAAGGGAAAGTGCTGTCCTTGCAAAATTATTGGATCTTAAAGTGTTAATATATTTTAAGGATGGAATGTTAAGGAGATTTTGAGCTGCAGAATGGAGAGATCTACGTGGGTCGTATGGAATAAGAAGTTTATCGATCAATTGTGGCTGTAAAAGGAGCCCTATGTGTATAACTCATCATATTCTATAACCCAGGTGCTTAAGTGCTAGGCATGCTCCTGACCTACCCATACCCCTGTTCTATAACAATGTAACTGTCCTACGTTCAGTGGTATAGCGAGGGTAGGAGGAGCCTGGGTCAGTGGCTCCCCCCACACCCTTATCTCTCCCCCCCACTCCTTCTGCACCCCTACGCCACACTCATGCCTTCCCACTCTCGTACCTCTTTAAATCTTCGCCAACGCAAGCAGGTTCTCCGGCCTGCTGCTTGTGTTGGCGTTGGCTTTCCTTCCGACGTCACTTCCTGGCCCTGTGACCCAGAAGTGATTTCAGAAGGAGCTAGGCCTGCCCGAGCATTAGGCTAGAGTAGTTGCTTGTGTTTTGATGATTTTTAAAGAGTTGGGGGGCCAGGAAAAGGAGGGCGTGAGCATGGCAGGGGGAGCAGAGAGATGCCGGTGCCCCCCCCCCCCCTGAGGCAGCGCCTGGGGCGGTTCGCCCCCACTGCCTCCCCATTGCAAGTTACTTTACCCATAGTTTCTTAGCATAAGCACAACAGTCATTCACAGCTGTTGAGTTGAGATGCTCCATTCTTCATTTCCCTCCTTCCTTTTAAAGACCCACTGTATTTATCCCACTTCTTTTGCCTCCATTATTGGATCATTGGATGGAATATACCTGAAAAGCTAATAAAAATTTCCCAACACCAGTACCTTTTTTTTTTTTTTGATCATGGGAAAATTCCTAATTGCTTCCAAAACAAACACCTACAATTCCAAACTCTAAACTCCAAGAATCACCCTTAGTTATTATATTTTTAGACTGCCTCCCTTGATGAATTCAACACAAACCAATTTATGATGAAAAGGTTATGGGGCTGTAAAATTATTAAAGCATCATTTATTTCTGAAATTTTAGCTGATTAATTACATCAGAGGTGAATGACCTAACTTTTCTGGGGTCCTGTTTTGTTCGCATTGTAAAAGATGTGCAACAGGAGAAGCCTGGCAGGATATTATGCTGGCCTGTCTACCTGGAAAGCGCTGTGATCCACAATCTGATTTTCATCTGGGGGAAGAGTACACCTGTGGAAGCAACTTTGCCATTGTTTATTTCATCACGTTTTACATGCTCTGTGCATTTTTGGTAAGTGATAAGTGATTGTTGCCTTTAATTTTAGATTGTACATTGTCAGAGGAAGAACAATTTTATAATTTGAGGCTTGGGCCGTGAGGGCACATACTCCTTTTAATTTTTCTTCTTAGCTATTTCTGGGCAAGAATCCAAAGCTTTACCCTGTACTGTGCTTGGGTTCCAACTACCGAAATCTCTGTTAAGACTTCTACACCCTCCCAGCCATTGAAGCCCTCCCCAGCCCATCAATACTCCAGCCCATAACATAGTAGATGACGGCAGATAAAGACCCAAATGGTCCATCCAGTCTGCCCAACCTGATTCAATTTAAATTTTTAATTTTTTCTTCTTAGCTATTTCTGGGCAAGAATCCAAAGCTTTACCCTGTACTGTGGGCTCCCAAATATCTATGCCCAAATTTGGCACGATCCAGAGAAGCACGTGCAATCTAATTGATTAATGAGTCAATTAACATCAGTAATTGGATGTTATCAATTATTAGTTTATTTCTTTTTAAAATTTCAATAACGTCTAGCCCAGGGATCTCAAAGTCCCTCCTTGAGGGCCGCAATCCAGTCGGGTTTTCAGGATTTCCCCAATGAATATGCATGAGATCTGTGTGCATGCACTGCTTTCAATGCATATTCATTAGGGAAATCCTGAAAACCCGACTGGATTGCGGCCCTCAAGGAGGGACTTTGAGATCCCTGGCTAGGCGGTTTACGTAAGATCAAACATACATAATACTTAAAACAATACAAAAGGACAATCAGACATCAAGATTTAAATTGCCAATAAATCTTTGATCAAAGTGAGTCAGACCCTATAAAAAAAAAAGCAGTGACAAACAGTTGTGTTTTTCTAAGAAACACTTTAAAACCAGGAGGTTGGCTGTCTGGCGTTAGGTCCAAGACCAAGCGCTCCAGGCTGACCCGGGAAACCTTCTTCAAAATATCATTCACATCCCGATCCGAGCTATGAGGCCTTTTCAGTCCCGATACATTTGGGTCATAACCAGATGCTCCTTCTCCAACCATTAATTGGCACCAATTAAGTGTTGCACATGCATCTGGCTGTGCACTATTCTGTAAGCCTGGGTGCCCAAATCCCTTGGTGCGCAACCCACCAGGGGGCATGGCATGGGCGAGGAATGAGTGGGTCTGGGTATTCTCACAAAATGCTCGCCGTGTTATAGAATTCCAGAGATCCACACCCAACTTGCGCGTCAGGATTTATAGAAACATGAAAACAGATAAAGATTAAATGGCCCATCCAGTCTGCCCCTCCACAGCATCCACTCTCTTCCTCTCCCTAAGACACAGGTGTCGAAGTCGGTCCTCGAGGGCCGCAATCCAGTCGGGTTTTCAGAATTTCCCCAATGAATATGCATTGAAAGCAGTGCATGCACATAGATCTCATGCATATTCATTGGGGAAATCTTGAAAACCCTACTGGATTGCGGCCCTCGAGGACCGACTTCGACACCCCTGCCCTAAGAGATCCCACATGCCTGTCCCACACTTTCTTAAATTCAGATACAGTCTCCATCTCCACCACCTCCACTGAGAGACTATTCCACGAATCTACCACCCTTTTCGTAAAGAAGTATTTCCTTAAATTACTCCTAATGATGATGAACTTTGGCCAGCCAGTGCTTTAAAAATAATGCAAGCAAATTTGAACTTGCGGGGCATCATGTAGTGCAGGAGTTATTATGTGAAATCATTTTAGCCCACTAAGTAGCTGAATTCTATACTGAAGTTTTTAGGTGATGCCCTCATATAGTGAATACCAAAAAAAAAGCAACTCTGTGGAGTGACGATGTTCCTAAATGGACTTTATTTGAAAGTGTCAAAGTTCCAAAGGTATAACTGAAATCATCCACATAAAATAATTCCATCCACATAAAAGTAAATCATCCACATAAGAACCTTAAAGGATAATACGTTGCTATTTATCCCCAACAGGTCCTGTCGGACATTACCTACTAAAATGTACATATTACATTTTCGCTCAGCAAATTGTATTTCTATACTATTGCCTCCTGAGATCTCTGATCTCTGTATTTCCTCTGAATATCTACTTATTGTATTTCGCTGAATGTCCAGCACTCTTGATTGTAAACCGCCTAGAAGTCGCAAGATTGTGGTGGTATAGAAGAATAAAGTTGTTATTATTATTATTACATTAGAGATTTCTATTCCGCCAATGCCTTGCGGTTCAAGGCGGATTACAAAAGAATTACAAAAAAAGGTATTGCACGAAGAAGATATCTGGTAATTTTTAGAGGGAGATAAGGAGTAGATGAGATTGCTTTGGGGAATCGGGAAGGTATTGGGAAGTGGTATTGGGAATTCGGAAGGAGCTAACGGTATTAAGTTATTTGCAGGAATTTCTTGAAGAGTAGAGTCTATTTCTTTTCAGATGAGGAAATGTTGCATTTAAGTGCGCTCATTTGCAATAGCCGTAGACCCGGTTAGTGGCGTAGCGAGGGCAAGAGGCACACAGGATTGTGGCGCCCCTCCCCAGCCCTCTTCTCTGCCCCCTCACCCCCCCCCCACATGCTCCTTTCCTGTCCCCTCCTGCTTCGCGTGCGCCGCTTCCCTCTCCCCGTACCTCTGTAACATTCCTGGCGCGAGCAGCAACCCCCAAGCTGTTGTCGTGCCAGCGTCAGCGCTTCCTCCGATATACAGGGGAAGGGAAGCAGTTGCACGCCCGGCAGTAGGGGGTGGGGCAGAGAGGACGGGTGCCTGCGCCCTCACCATGACGATGCCCAGTGTGGACCGCACCCCCCTCTTACTACACCACTGGGCCTGGTGTAAATGTGCGTGCCTAAATTCTGCATGCTAGTGTTAGTTTAGAATAGTATTCTCTATGAATGTTCACCCACATAAATAGGTTCACCTCCCTCTCAAATATAGCACCTAATTGTTTATACTCTGTTGAGACCTTACATCCATAGGGGCACAAATGACCGGTGATTATTCACGCAAGTGCCAGAAACTTCCAAACAGAAGCACATGCACAGTTTGGTATTCATGGACATTTCCCTTACGTCCTCTTCAATCTTGACCCCCTCGGTTTGTTTTTCTGTCATTTAATTCTGTCCATCCTTTGTACATGGAATTCCCTGGGCCTGATATTCAGACTGAAGGAATTAGCCGGGCTGACTCCCGTGGTCTCGCTGAGCCCAGATTTTCAATGCTGAGCTGTTTTCTATGACCAGCATTGAATGTCCGGTCTATTTTCGGCCAGTAAAACTGGCTGGCTAAGTTTATAGGGGCCAAAGGTAGACCAGCTATTTAAGCAGCTCGATTTGGCTGCTCGGCTTAGCCAACCAGTGGTCTGAATTTCGCAGATAGCTAAGTCATATAACATGTTCAGTGGCCATCTCATGCTTAGGTGGCTATGTGCTATTTAGCCAGCCAGTAGCCATTCCTGGCTGACCAAATAACCCTGAATATTGGGCTAACTGTATGCAAAATATTTATTGCTAGTGTTACATATTATGTTTCGTTTAGAAGGATTCAGCATAAGATGTTCAAACAAAACTAATCACAAGACTTGTTTTCTGTACCTGTGAAGAAATCAAGTGTTCAGATTTAAATTTATCCTAGATCATCAATCTCTTTGTGGCTGTCATTATGGACAACTTTGATTACTTGACACGCGATTGGTCTATCCTGGGCCCCCATCATTTGGATGAATTCAAAAGGATCTGGTCTGAATACGATCCCGAAGCAAAGTGAGTTTGAAAATTCCTGTTTTAAAATTTCTCTGTAGATTTTATCTGCAATTCTACAGAGTCTAAAGTTCAACATGATCTGTGGTCTTGATTATGGAAGGTTGAGCTTCATCGATGGATGCAGGGGTGGGGTAGGCAGACTCCAACCGATTTAGGATTTTTGCCCATAAGGCCTAGAAGTGGCTTGCTTCTGGTTGATCATTTGCTTTTCACCACATAGGCATGGATGATGTAATTCTCACTAGGGCAAGGAGGGTTATGTTTCGCCTCTTTTCAATTCCAGCTGTTTCTGGGTGTTCCGTATTCTGTATATTTTCAAAGCATCAAGTTTTTTGGGGGAAAAATATTTGTAAGCATGCTATGAAGTAATTATTGGAACAATACCTTTAAAATCTCTTCAGTGGTTTTTTTTGGTGGGGGAGCGATTCTATAAGTGGGTGCCTCATTCTTGGGGTTCTGATGTCATGCAGTGAGAACCAGCTCTAGAATGGAACCTAGGCACCTAGATTCCATTATAGAATGCTAGCATAACCTGGTTTCAGCGAGTCTCACATTTTAGGCAGCTACCAGCCATAGACCTGATATAACTATGGATGCACAAAGGCAGCAAGGGCGTGCATGACTGTAAGTTGCATGCATAAACAGCAAGTCTGTCTACACTTCTCCTTTTCCTTTATAGAATCAGCCCTTTAGTGTAACTTTTGACACCAGACTTCTGCCTGCTGAAACTTGGTGTAAATGCTGGCACCCAAGTTAAGTGCGCTTGCCCGGTATTCTGTAACTACGAACGCAACTTTTGGGCAAGCCCCTGACACACCAATTCCCCTCCCCATGTCCACATCCGCTTTAGAGATGCACGCTTTGGGAGGTAGGCACCCTGCCATATAGAATAGCACACAGCCAGATGCAGGCGCAGATTTTAATGAGTACCAATTACAGTGGTACCTTGGATTACAAGCATAATCCGTTCCAGGAGCATGCTCATAATCCAAAATGCTCATTTATCAAAGCGAGTTTCCCCATAGGAAATAATGGAAACTCACTTTGATATGTTCCCCCCCCCCCCACGAGAACCAGCATTGCTCCCCCCGAAGGCCCCCCCTGTGATCCGGCACCCTCCCCCACCGCCGTGATTCGGCACCCCCCCCCCCCCCGCTGCGATACGGCACCCCTCTGACGCAATTGGGCACCCCCCCCCCAACGCGATTGGGCACCTCCCCACCACTTCAGAACGTGAACTCGCAGGCCTTGAGCATGCGCAGATGTTAAAGGCCCAGCAGAAGAGGAAGCCGATCTTCGGGCACCGGCACCAAGCACAGGACATGCCGGTGCCGGTGCCCAGATGACGGTATGAAGCGGGGGGGGGGGTGCTGGATCACAGCGGGGGGTGCCGGATCGCGGCGGGGGGGTGCCGGATCGTGGAGGGGTGGAGGGTGCCAGATCATGGGGGGGCGCTTGTAAATCGAGCCACGCTCGATTTCCGAGGCGCCAATTTTGCAAATGTTTTGCTCGTCTTGCAAAACACTTGCAAACCGGTGCACTCGTAAACAGAGGTACCACTGTAAATTGGTTGAATGCACCCAACTACTGATGGTTAAGAGCTTATTGACCAATTCATGCACAACTCAGCGGCATGGCCACATTTGGGGATGAAAATTTCACCACCATATATAGAATCTGGGGGTTAGCGTATGAATGCAAAGTGGGCATTGGCAAGGGAGGAGAATGGGCAGGGCATGGGAGGCATCACATTTAAGCACACAACTTGAAGAATACTGTAGGTAATGAGCTAAAGTACTGCATTGAGTTGGCATAAGTGGGCACACCTAAACATAGGTGCCGAGAAACCCACTTATTCTAGTATTCTATAACAGAATGTTGGTGCCCAGACGCTGCTATAGAATTATTGCTCAGTGGAGTGCATCTAGATGCCTAACTTCTGGTGCCCAGTTATAGAATTGCCGCCTTATTGTTATATGAAAACATAAAAGATGTGTTCAAAAGACATACTTCATCCTTGACTGATGGGGGCGCTGTCATTGCAGAGGAAGGATTAAGCACCTTGACGTGGTGACTCTTCTTAGACGTATTCAGCCACCTCTTGGGTTTGGTAAATTATGTCCACATCGAGTTGCATGTAAGGTAGGCTTACAATTCATTTTTCTTTCATCTTTTTTTGATTGTATGATTATTTCTCTGAGGATAAGCAGGCCCATAATATTCTCACGTGTGGGTGACGTCATCCATGCGACCAGGTATGTCAATACCAAGTGCACTGTCTCTTTAAATTTTTTGGGCAGTGGCCAAACTTCGCGCGTGCTGGTGCCTTCCCACCCAACGTTGGCTTGCGGGACCGTCAGTTCTTCATTTTCAGCGGAGCTGAGAAGCTGTGTCTTCAGTTCTGTTTCCAGTGTACCAAATTTTAACCACTATTTTGTGCCTTCTCATACTTATTTTCATTATTTTCTATATAGTTTGTTCTTTCTATCGTATTCCCATAATTTATAAGCTTTGGTCTATTTTTGGTCTTCAGGCCACTCTGGGCCCTTTTTTTTTCTCCCATAAGCACTGATTGTGTTCAGAGTTCTAATTACTCAAGCTACTCGATTTCATGACCAAAAGAACCATCTCTACTTAGCTGGTGGATTGTATCTCCTCCATATATACTCTGGCTGGGCTGATACATTGTATAACAGTCCACAATGTCCGAGCTTTAGCTGCTTTGATAGCTCATTTCTGTCCTGCATCCATTGAGCAGCCACTTGGTACTCAATACATTCCTTTACTCCTTACTACTGTTTGGGAACAAAACTCCAGAAGAAGCAGTTGGTTTGGACAAGCAGTTGGGCAGAATCTTTTAACTTCCTGAGCATCAACTTTCCCTCCAACTCACTTGGGTTTGACCAGGTTCATGTTTATATATCAATTATCCTCATCCAGAGTCATGATTCTGGCAGCTTGAGAGCCCCACATATGAGAATATTATGCCTGCTTTTCCTCGTAGGTGTTCTCTGAGGACAACAGGCATATATTCTCACAACCTACCCACCTCCCCTAGTTGGCTTCTTAGCTTTTTTTTTTTTTTTTAACGAACATGGTCCAGCGAGCTGATGTCGGCATATGAGCAGTTTGGGCACTGCCAAAAAATTTTAAGTGCAGTGCGCTTGGTAGTGTCTGTAACGGGTTCCCTGAGTGATGTCATCCACATGTGAGAACACATGCCTGCTGTCCTTGGAGAACACCCGCTACAAGTATGTATCTTTGCTATTTCCTTTGATTCTGCACTATGTGAAATTGAAATTTCCAAAGATAATGACATCAGGGTGGCTTTTGCTGAAGAAATACAGATCCTGATTTATTTTGGAAAACTTTTATTAGCCCAGTAAATAATTTCTCTGCCTTTTAGGGCCTTCTGAATTCCTCAGTTCTTAAAAATATTAGTGTAAATGACTTAGGAGGCCCTTTTACTAAAGCTTACCATGAACTAACTGCTAAGAAGTTCATAGGTGTAAAATGGGCGTTGGCATATAGCATGGGCTAAGCTTTAATAAAAGGGCCCCTTAGGGCCTTCCTTTCAAAGAATTAGCGCAGGAGCACTTAGCATGTGCTAATCATAATGCATTAGCTGGATAATGTGGGAATGCCTACTTTCCACGCTTGATATGCAACTCTCCAAATTCATTTGAAAAAATGAGTAATGTATAGGTTAGCGCGCACAGTCAAAATACTGCAAAAACGCTTTAATACATATCTGAGATACCCGTTTGGCATGCAGGAATCATTTGCTAAGGGCTTAATGCCCTATAAGAAAACACCCCTTCAGAGTTCTATCCATTTACATATATGTACTGTAGATAGTGGCTTTCCACATCATCAAGTTTCAAGTTTAATTATTCTTAATGAATCGCCTATTTTAAATCACTAAGCGATGTACAAAGCCTTAATACATACAGATTAATACCTTAACACATACAAATTAAATATTACTGGCGGTATAAAATAAAAAATTTTTAAATACTAAACATACTTAATTACATGCGTATATTAAAATGTTAGTTAGGGTATAGAGACATACTTGAATTGTGAGGATAAATAGGAAAGAAATTACAATAATTGGATAGGAAAGGAAGAGTAATAACAAAGGAAAAAACAAATAGGGAGGGGAAGTAAATTTATAGATAAATAAAAAAGCATGATAAACTATTAAGAATCATATGCATCTTTAAAGAAAAATGTTTTTAGTGTTTTTTTAAAAATGGATAAATCTTTTAATTCCCTAATGTGTTGCGGTAAGAGATTCCAAGACTGAGGGGCAATAACAGAGAACATGTCGTTACGCCTAGTACCAATCATCATTAATGTTTAATGTTTATAATCTTTTGTAAACCGCGTAGAACTTTTTGGTAACGCGGTCTATAAGTATAATGTTATGTCATTTACACATGTAGACGCTTCCAAAATGACTCCAGTAGAGCAATGAACAAACTGCCATTGACTCTTTTTAGATCTGTAAAACTTAAGCGTTGCACAAATGGATTAATACATCAGATTTTTTTTTTTTCCGGGAGGGTGTTTTTCATATTTGTTTCCTTCTTTTGCAGAGGCTGGTGGCCATGAACATGCCCCTCAACAGTGACGGGACGGTCATGTTCAACGCCACTTTGTTTGCTTTGGTCAGAACAGCACTCAAGATCAAAACAGAAGGTAAATTGGCTTTACTGCAGAAAATGATTGTTTCTTTCGGTTTTGTGTTTGACTTAAAGGCCTACAAATAATTTTCTTGCTGGCGTAATAAGGCTGCTCTAGATATTTTTTTTCCCCGTTGTTTTACTTCCACCCCTAATGTTTTTTTTTCAGCCTACTGGTTAGGGCAGTAAGTTGGTAACCAGAGAGAGCCTGGCTCAAATCTCACTGCAACTCCTTGTGATCTTGGACAAATGTCTTAACCTTCCATCGCCTCAGGTACAAACTTAGAGAGTGAGCCCTCCAGGGACAGAACCTAAGAACATAAGAAATGCCGCTGCTGGGTCAGACCAGTGGTCCATCCTGCCCAGCAGTCCGCTCACGTGGCAGCCTTCAGGTCAAAGACCAGTGCTCTAAATGAGTCCAGCCTCACCTGCCTACGTTCCAGTTTAGCAGGAACTTGTCCAACTTTGTCTTGAAACCCTGGAGGGTGTTTTCCCCTATAACAGACTCCGGAAGAACGTTCCAGCTTTTCACCACTCTCTGGGTCAAGAAAAATTTCCTTATGTTTGTACGGAATCTATCCCCTTTCAACTTTAGAGAGTGCCCTCTCGTTCTGCCTAACTTGGAGAGGGTGAACAACCTGTCTTTATCTACTAAGTCTATTCCCTTCAGTCCCTTGAATGTTTCAATCATGTCCCCTCTCAGTCTCCTCTTTTCAAAGGAGAAGAGGCCCAGTTTCTACAATCTCTCACTGTATGGCAACTCCTCCAGCCCCTTAACCATTTTAGTCGCTCTTCTCTGGACCCTTTAGAGTACTACCTTGTCCTTCTTCATGTATGGCAACCAGTGCTGGACATAGTATTCCAGGTGAGGGCGTACCATGGCCCGGTATAGCGGCATGATGACCCTCTCCAATCTGTTCGTGAACCCCTTTTTAATCATTCCTAGCATTCTGTTTACCCTTTTTGCCGCCGCCGCTCATTGTGCAGACGGCTTCATCGACTTGTCGAACAGAACTCCCCAAGTCTCTTTCCTGGGAGGTCTCTCCAAGTACCACCTCGGACATCCTGTATTCGTGCATGAGGTTTTTGTTACCGACATGCATCACTTTACACTTATCCACGTTGAACCTCATTTGCCATATCGATGCCCATTTCTCGAGCTTGATTATGTCACGTTGCAGATCTTCACAATCCCCCTGTGTCTTCACTACTCTGAATAACTTCGTATCGTCCACAAATTTAATCACCTCACTTGTCGTACCAATGTCCAGATCGTTTATAAAGATGTTGAAGAGCACGGGTCCAAGCACCGAGCTCTGTGGCACCCCACTGGTGACGCTCTTCCAGTCCGAGTATTGTCCATTTACCCCCACTCTCTGTTTCCTATGCTCCAGCCAGTTTTTGATCCACGTGATTATTTCACCCTCGATTCCATGACTCGCAATTTTCCGAAGTAGTCGTTCATGCGGAACCTTGTCGAACGCCTTCTGAAAATCCAGATATACAATGTACATTTGCTTCAGTGGCTTTCAGGCTTGCAAGTAATCTAAATAAATTTGCATATGCCGATCATAAGGACATAAGAATTGCCGCTGCTGGGTCAGACCAGTGGCCCATCATGCCCAGCAGTCTGCTCACGTGGCGGCCTTTAGGTCAAAGACCAGCGCCTTAACTGAGACTAGCCCTATCTGCGTACGTTCTGGTTCAGCAGGAACTTGTCTAACTTTGTCTTCAATCCTTGGAGGGTGTTTTCCCCTATAACAGCCTCTGGAAAGGCGTTCCAGCTTTCTACCACTCTCTGGGTGAAGAAGAACTTCCTTACGTTTATACGGAATCTATCCCCTTTCAACTTTAGAGAGTGCCCTCTCGTTCTCTCTACCTTGGAGAGGTTGAACAACCTGTCCTTATCTACTAAGTCTATCCCCTTCAGTACCTTGAATGTTTCGATCATGTTACTGGTGATAATGATTGGCACCTGTGCAGAATAAGCCCACAAATTAAAAAAAAAAATGTTAAAAGACCCCAAATTGAATATAAGCAGGAAGGATGACCACTCCCTCCCACTGCTACCATTAAGCAACCCTTCAATACTCTACCCCCCCCCCCCCCCCCCGGAGGCAGGAGTGATGCCCACACCCTCCCGCCACAAAGCAACCCCTCAACACCCCTCCGGCAGTGAGAGGGTTTCCCATTCCCTCCCGCCACTGCCATCGTGTCCTCGACAACCATCTCATGCCTTTGATGCCCCCCTCTGCCCCTTGTTTACGAAGGCCAGCCGGAAGGATACCTACTCCCTCCAGTCAGCAGGCTCACCTCTTCAAAATGGTAAGCCTTCCCCTCCCCAGTGCATCCTGGAATGCGCCAGAGTGGGGCCTAAGGCTCTGATTGACCCAGGTTGCTTAAGGCCCCTCCTATAGGAGTGCTCATTTAAATATTAATAACACCACTGTAATACTTTTGCATGGCAGAGTCAGAGACTTCCAAGAAGCTCAGAAAAGACTACGGTAAGCCTTTTTGTAATCCGCCAGTACAATACATGAACGCTAAACCAGCTGGAGCCGGTTTTGAGAATCTTCCCCTGCACGATCATAAAACTTATCTGTGATTCTTTGTATCAACAGGTAATTTAGAGCAAGCCAACGAAGAACTGAGAGCAGTGATAAAGAAAATCTGGAAGAAGACCAGTATGAAGTTGCTAGACCAAATTGTTCCTCCTGCTGGGGGTCAGTGTAACTGCCTTTCCATATCGCTCTATATTTCTAAACCTAAGTCTTACAGGAGAGCAGGATCACAGATAAGATTTTTTTCAATGTTTTGCAGCCATACCTCTAATGTGATAACATTGAAAGGAAACTGTTGTGAACAGAAATGCAGAAAGCACAGTTACTTACCGTAACAGGTGTTATCCAGGGACAGCAGGCAGATATTCTTAACGCATGGGTGACGTCACCGACGGAGCCCCGGTACGGACCTTTTTAACTAGAAAGTTCTAGTTGGCCGCACCGCGCATGCGCGAGTGCCTTCCCGCCCGACGGAGGAGAGCGTGGTCCCCAGTTAGGATAAGCCAGCTAAGAAGCCAACCCGGGGAGGAGGGTGGGACGTAAGAATATCTGCCTGCTGTCCCTGGATAACACCTGTTACGGTAAGTAACTGTGCTTTATCCCAGGACAAGCAGGCAGCATATTCTTAACACATGGGTGACCTCCAAGCTAACAGAGAGGGAGGAGGGATGGTTGGCCATTAGGAAAATAAATTTTGCAACACAGATTGGCCGAAGTGTCCATCCCGTCTGGAGAAGGCATCCAGACAGTAGTGAGTAGTGAACGTGTGAACTGAGGACCAAGTGGCAGCCTTGCAGATTTCCTCGATGGGTGTGGAACGGAGGAAGGCCACAGAAGCAGCCATAGCTCTGACCCTGTGGGCCGTGACAGCACCTTCCAGTGAGAGACCGAGCATAACAGAACGCAATACAGGCGGCAAGCCAGTTGGAAAGCGTCCGTTTAGAGACAGGACGACCTAGACGGTTAGGATCAAAGGTCAGAAAGAGCTGAGGGGACGAGCGGTGAGCCCTGGTACGGTCAAGGTAGTATGCGAGGGCACGCTTACAATCCAGCGTGTGCAACGCCTGTTCCCCAGGGTGAGAATGGGGTTTAGGGAAAAAGACAGGCAACACAATGGACTGGTTGAGGTGGAAAGCTGAGACCACCTTGGGAAGGAATTTAGGGTGGGTACGCAGGACCACCTTGTCATGGTGAAAAACAGTGAATGGTGGATCGGCGACCAGTGCATGCATCTCACTAACCCTCCTGGCAGAGGTGATGGCAATGAGGAAAAGCACCTTCCATGTTAGGAGTTTGAGCGAAGTTGTGGCAAGAGGCTCAAAAGGAGGTTTCATGAGGGTGGATAAAACCACATTCAGGTCCCAGACGACAGGAGGAGGCTTCAGAGGTGGTTTGACATTGAAGAGGCCTCTCATGAACCGGGAAACCAGTGGATGAGCCGTGAGAGGTTTTCCGAGGATAGGCTCATGAAACGCAGTGATGGCACTGAGGTGGACTCTGATTGAGGTAGACTTGAAGCCAGCATCGGACAGGGAAAGCAAATAGTCCAGTACAGTTTCCACCGCCAAAGAGGTGGGATCGTGATGATGCAGTAGACACCAAGAGGAGAACCTGGTCCACTTCTGATGGTAACATTGAAGGGTGGCCGGTTTCCTAGAGGCATCCAAAATGCGACGGACGGGCTGAGACAGATTCTCTGGAGAGGTTAGCCCGAGAGAAACCAAGCTGTCAGGTGGAGCGAAGACAGATTGGGATGTAGTAGAGACTGATGCTGCTGCGTAAGTAGAGTAGGAAACACAGGAAGAGGAATGGGCTCCCTGGAGCTGAGCTGAAGCAGGAGGGAGAACCAGTGTTGGCGAGGCCACCGAGGAGCAATAAGAATCATGGTGGCCCTGTCCCTGTGGAGTTTGGATAACGTCCGCAACATCAGAGGTAGAGGAGGAAAGGCATAGAGGAACCGATCCGTCCAGTCGAGCAGGAATGCGTCTGGGGTCAGACGATGAGGAGAGAAGAGTCTGGAACAGAACTGGGGCAGCTGATGGTTGTGAGGAGCTGCAAAGAGGTCGACCTGCGGAGTGCCCCAGCGAGCAAAGATGGAGTGGAGTGTTGGAGGGTCCAGAGTCCACTCGTGAGGTTGAAGGATGCGGCTGAGATTGTCGGCCAGGGAGTTCTGTTCACCCTGGATATATACAGCCTTGAGGAAGAGACTGTGGGCCGTGGCCCAGGTCCAGATTCGGATGGCCTCCTGACAGAGGAGGGGAGATCCGGTGCCGCCTTGCTTGTTTATGTAGTACATGGCAACTTGATTGTCTGTGCACAGGAGAAGAACCTGAGGGTAGAGAAGGTGCTGGAAGGCCTTGAGAGCATAGAACATGGCTCTGAGTTCCAGGAAATTGATGTGATGTTGACGCTTCTGAGGGGTCCAGAGTCCCTGGGTGCGTAGATCTCCCAGGTGAGCTCCCCGCGCATAGGGGGAGGCATCCGTGGTTATGATCATGGAGTGAGGGGGTAGATGGAAGAGTAGACCCCTGGAAAGATTGGAGGAGTTCAACCACCATTGAAGAGATTGCTGAAGAGACGATGTCACAGAGATGGGATGAGAAAGAGGATCCGTGGTCTGTGACCATTGGTTGGCTAGAGTCCACTGAGGTGTCCTGAGGTGGAGTCGAGCCAGAGGAAGTACATGGACCGTCGAGGCCATGTGGCCCAAGAGGACCATCATCTGTCGAGCAGGGATGGTTTGATGAAGGAGCACCTGACGACAGAGGTGGAGCAGGGTCCGGTGTCGGTCGGAGGGGAGAAACGCCCTCATCAGAGTGGTGTCGAGAACTGCTCCGATGAACTGAAGTCGCTGTGTGGGAAGCAGATGCGACTTGGGGTAGTTGATCTCGAACCCCAAGAGATGGAGGAAAGAGATGGTGTGATGAGTGGCTTGTAGCACAAGTGGAGATGAAGTTGCTTTCACCAACCAATCGTCCAAGTAGGGGAACACCTGGAGGTTGTGAGACCTGAGGAAGGCTGCCACCACAATAAGGCACTTGGTGAACACCCTGGGTGATGATGCAAGGCCAAAGGGTAGTACCTTGTACTGATAGTGGCGGTGCTGAACCTGAAAGCGGAGGTAGCGTCGTGAATTCAGATTGATGGGGATGTGAGTGTAGGCCTCTTTGAGGTCCAGGGAACACAGCCAGTCGTGTTGAGAGAGAAGAGGGTAAAGAGTGGCCAGGGAGAGCATTCTGAACTTCTCTTTGACCAAACACTTGTTGAGGTCCCTGAGATCGAGGATGGGACGGAGGTCTCCTGTCTTCTTGGGGACCAGGAAGTAGCGGGAGTAGAATCCCTGACCCCTTTGGTCCGGAGGTATTTCTTCGATGGCATTGAGAAGAAGGAGGAAATGAACCTCCCTTAGGAGGAGGGGGGTTTGGGAGGAGTGAGAAGCAGACTCTACGGGAGGGTTGTCTGGGGGAAGTCTGGAAGTTGAGAGAGTAGCCGTGATGAATGATGTTGAGGACCCATTGGTCTGATGTGATGACCTCCCAACAGCTGAGGAAAAGTTGGAGGTCATCACAACTCCGGAGGCAAAATCGAATCCGGAGGCCTGTATGGTGGCAACAGGCCCCGCCGGGGCCGGCCTGAAAAAATAAAGAAAACTCGACGAGTTTTCTTTTTTTTGAAAACAAAAGTAAAGGGTATCCGATAATAAAAAAGGAAAAAAAAAAATTTAGAAAATACGCGAGTGGGAAGGCAAAAATTAGTTTTTCAACGGCCGTTGAAAACACATGCGTCTTCTTCGCTCCGCGGAAACGAAGAAACTGGTGGGAAGGCACTCCATCAGGCGGGAAGGCACTCGCGCATGCGCGGTGCGGCCAACTAGAACTTTCTAGTTAAAAAGGTCCGTACCGGGGCTCCGTCGGTGACGTCACCCATGCGTTAAGAATATGCTGCCTGCTTGTCCTGGGATAAAAAAGATATCAGATAATGACTCGGTGATAAGATGTTTTTTTTAGATATATACAGCACAGATGTTTTATCTTTTGCTTACTTATAAAATCTGATCTGAAATGCAGTAGTCTATTAGAATATACCAACTTTTCAAACTCTAAAGGGAGGTAGTTAGTAAAGTGTAATAGGCCATAATGCACATTATTTGCCCCTTAACGCATGTTAATATAATACCCGTTATTGCCATTTATCTTAAAGCATGTTAATATCAGTTACCATGGGATTCATAGTATTGAGATACAAAGCACCTTCTTACTGTGTAAATTAAATAATGCAGCCTATGATGAACTTCCAAGCCGCATTGTTCCTGGCCAATAATGCCAACTAAAAGATGGCGTCCTTTTTTCTGGCCTTGTTCCATAGCTCCCCTGCATTACATCTCCCCCTCCTGAAGCCCACCTGAGTCGCATTCACCCTGAAGAGCTTCCCCATCGCATCGCACCTCGAAGGGTCCCTACTTTCCAACAATGACCCCCTACCCTCCTCTTAGTCCCCAGGCCTACCTTTATAAATTCAGAGTCTAGCAGCAGTCTCACAGTACTACCACTAGGGGCCACTGTTGGAAAGGGGAGTTGGGATGGAGGGGCCTTTGGAACAGATGTGATTGGGTGGGGGGGGAAGGTAGGGTTACCAAGGTTACCATGGCCACGCCCTGTTCCACCCCCACCCTCGCCTCCCTCAACCTGTGTGCTCAGAGCTGCATCGGGAGGGCGTCTGCGTATACACAGGTGTAATGCAATGATGTCACATGCATACGTGTGACATCACCATATTGCATCTGTGCAAGCGCAGATGTCCACCCGATGCGGCCCCGAGCTGGAAGCTTTTCAAAACCTGGACAAAGTGCCAGGTTTTGTAAAGCCTTCCGGATATGTCTAGGTAACTCCGGATGTCTGGTAATTCTAGATGGGGGGTGCATTTTGGTGAGGTTGGGATGGAGGCTTTGGGATGGTGATATATTTGTAGTGGGGGGGGGGGGAGAGTAGAGGCATTATTGCCCAGTCCCTTTAAAGGTACAGCCCGGATCACAGCTTAGCGGCCCAGTGTTCCTGCACAGTTTGCAAGGTTGAACACAAGCTTTTTCATGTAAATTTATTATAGGATTGATTAAACTGCAATACTGAGATCCGAGAGTTGGCGACTCCCACAGTAAGCTAACGCGATCACCCGCTTAAAAATTCACTGTATTCCAATTCATTCTGGGGACAGGTTTGTAGTCATGAGCTTAGTAGCCAATTTTCAAAGAATTGGTTTATACAGGTATCCACTGACAAAAATGCGCTTGGATTTTCCACCCTTTTCTGAGGGAAAAGGGGGAGGGGAGTATGCATGCAAATTCCATTCTGGTTATATACTGTACCTTTTTTCCCTGACCTAAATATATATCCTCAAGAATACCCTATGTTTATACTGTTGAGCTGTTCTGAGGAGTGTAATTTTCAAACAAGACAATTTACCTCTCTAAATAGCTATGAAAAATTATCTTTATTATGATTGCCTAATTCTTTGGCATGCATAATTATCTTGTATACAACAAAAACTATAACTATATAGCCATATGTGTATAACTTATTTCCCTTTAATGTTATTTCATATTATTTCATTGTAGCTGGTTTTGTTTGCTTTTTTTACATTTTAAAGATGCAGGATCTATTTTTCTTTTGATAACCTTCACTAAAGTAGATTTAACCAGACACATGAATATCACCATCTGACAGTATTTTTATAGTCTTAAATCAGTTGCAAAGATAGATCGGACTCGGGTCTGGAAGCCAAGTGAGGGTCCTAGGCCTGATGGTGTGGAGGCTGAGAATAGTGAAAGTGAAAGTGACTTTCTCAATCTCTAAGGAAGGAGAATGATTCCTGCAGTGCTCAGAGTTCACAGAATGTTCTAAGGACCAACATTGGCTTTAGGGCTGAAGGGAGACACTTGCAAAGTGTATTATACAGTAGTTGACAGCTGGGGGGCAGGGACAGAGAAAAGTCTCTGAAATATTAGTTGGCACTCAGGTCCTCAATGACTACCTTCAGTCAGTTTTCTGGAAAATAATGTGGATGTGCATTAACCTCAAATATAAATATATATATTTTAATTCTTTATTGATTTTGTAAACTTCAAAAGTGCAATACACAAATATATATCATATAATAAGTTAATAAAAGCACATTCAACTTACAAATATGCATAACCAACCATTCCCCCCCCACGCACCCAATGATTATTCAATAAAACACAGAAACATAGACTATCCCAATAACCTTACCCTATTCAGATTTAAAATATCCTCCCACCCCAGGTGGACATAATCAAAAGTCAAATTAGGACAGAAATAGCCCCCCCCCCCCACACACACACCCTTTCTTGGATGTGTACGAAAATAAACAAAAACTGACTTGTAATCAAAGACCTACTATAGTGAGGTAATATATAATGTCAACGGCCCCCAAACCAGCTTAAATAAATTACTGTGCCCCAAATTATCGCCATCCATTTTTTCATATCTATAGCTGGAGCACAAATTTGCCCACCAGAAAAAAAAATCCACCTTCAATAAAATAAGTGAAAAATGAACTTCACATGTCATAAATAATAACTGAAGCAAAGCTACCTCAGTACACTTTAGCGCTCTAGAATCAAACTGGAGTCGGTCATTTAAAAAACCCCAAAAACCTCCACCTTTTATTTAGAAAAACAAATCTTATGCACATCAAATTTCAAACAAAGTTTAAGAATATTGTCCAAGCCCAAAATTACAAAAAGAAGAGACCCTTTAAGGAACCTGATATCTTCACTTCTCTGATACCTGATTAATTAAAATTTCTTCTTATACTCTTCTCCAAAACATATTAATCCATCCAACAGGATAGCTGCTTCAGGGAAAAAGTCTCCCCAGTATATTTATATTTGTGGTTTGGGATTCACCTACCTTTTAAAGTGTGGGTATGCATTAACCCCCTCATTCTGTAATTTTGAAGGGCAATTCTGCGAGGGACACCTAAAATTAGAAGCCAATGGACGCACACCAATTTATATAAATGACAACACGAGATGGCATTTATGTAAAGAGGATGGAACTCCTCGCGTATGAGGAAAGACTAAAACGGTTAGGGCTCTTCAGCTTGGAAAAGAGACGGCTGAGGGGAGATAGGATTAAAGACTACAAAATCCTGAGTGGAGTAGAACGGGTACAAGTGGATCGATTTTTCACTCCGTCAAAAATTACAAAGCCTAGGGGGACACTCAATGAAGCTACAGGAGGAATAGGAGGAAAAAAAATTTTCACTCAGAGAATAGTTAAGTTCTGGAACACGATGCCAGAGGATGTGGTAAGAACAGATAGCGTAGCTGGTTTTAAGAAAGGTTTGGACAAGTTCCTGGAGGAAAAGTCCATAGCCTTTTATTGAGAAAGACATGGGGGAAGCCACTGCTTGCCCTGGATCGGTAGCATGGAATGTTGCTACTCCTTGGGTTTTGGCCAGGTACTAGTGACCCGGATTGGCCAATGTGAGAACGGGCTACTGGTCTTGATGGACCATTGGTCTGACCCAGTAAGGCTAGTCTTATGTTCTTATATTTGCACAGCACTATTCTATAAACAGCGCTCCGAGTTGAATAATACCTTGCGCCAGGATCCACACCTAACTTATAGGCAGGAGGGTTTACACCAACTGAAACCTGGTGTAAATCCCTACTTCTGAATTAGGCAGGGATCAGATTTATTCTGCAAGAATGTATGCAAATTATAGGAATGCCCAATCCCCTCCCATGACCACAACCCCTTTTCAGATTTGCACACAAGAATTTACGTGCACATTTTTATAGAACAGGACCTAGCAAGAAGTGAGCATAAATTCTAATTTTTGCCCATTAGAGCTGACAACTGAGGGGAGAGTGTGGCTCAGTGGTTAACGCCACAGCCTCAGCACCCTGGGGTTGTGGGTTCAAACCCCCGCTGCTCCTTGTGACCCTGGGCAAGTCACTCAATCCCTTCATTGCCCCAGGTACGTTAGATAGATTGTGAGCCCCCTTGCTTGAGGACCTCAATAAATTAATGTAAACCGTTCTAGCTCCCCTGGGAGAACAGTATAGAAAATTGAATAAATAAATAATGTAAATATTAGCACCTAATTATCAGTGCTAATTGATTGAGTACTCATTTAAATTGTGTTCACAAATTGGGTGCATGCCCAGTTTTGTGCTCCATACATATAAAATCCAGAGGCAGTCCATTCGAATCTAAATTATGCATATTCATTAGAGTTATCTGAAAAACCCGGCTGGTTGGTAGCCCTTGAGGACCGGAATGCCCACTTTCTCCATTGCTAAAGTCTCACAATGGAAAGGGAACTTTGATGCTGCTTATTTGAAACAAATGCCTTTATTTCACTCAGTGGCGTAGTGAGGGGGAGAGGCAGCCCCTCCTCCGCCCTCTTCTCCGCACTCCCCCCTTCCCTACCCCGTGCCTCTTTTAACGTCCCCGGCGTGAGCAGCATCACCAACTCGCTGCCCTCGTCGGCGTCGGCGCTCCCTCTGACGTCCCTTCATAGGCACGGAACCCAGAAGTGAGGGAGAGCCGACGCTGGCGCGAACGGCAGGAACAGTGGGGGGGAGGGGGGAAAGTGAAGGCACGTGCGCGGTAGGAGGAGGAGTGGGAAGGAACAGGGGGCGGAGAGGTGCTAGCACCCTGTCTAAGACAGCGCCCAGGGTGGACCGCCCCTCCCTTTCCTTTTCTACGCCACTGATTCCAGTGTACCTGTATTTGCCTTACTACTTGACTGTGCTTGCATGGCTTTCAGAAACAGCTTTCTTAACCTGGTAACTATCTTGCTTGAGCTTCTTTCTGCAGCCAACCTCCCTTTCAGCGCTCTGTTTTTAAGAATATTCTGAAGCAGTTCTGTTTTAGGGTGGTGGCATGGAACTAGAGTTACCTCTTGCCAACTGTATTCCCCTACATTGTTTTTCAAATACAGATGCGTGCTTCAGAATAACGTAATGAGCCTTTGCACTCGCATGGAAAACTTTCGACATTCTAAAGATCACTTTCTTAACTCCAAGCTCTCGCATGTTAACTTTAATTCTACTTTCAAACTCAAAAACTTCAAATTTCTCACATTTTGGCCATATACAGACTTTCAAGCGCACCGACATCCCTTGAAAACCTGGTGATGCTTCACGGCATCGCATCCTTTAGAACAAAAGGTATTTGGGTTCCTGTAATTTTTCAACAAAGTGCCAAAGCAGATCTGCCTATTCTCAGCTGTAGTGAAAGGAAAGCTTTTTCGATATTTGACTTCACAGACAAGCGTACCCAGTTGAGTCCAAAGATCCATCCATGTATAGGCTGCAATACATAATTAGGTTGTGTTAAAACGTGAGGACTTAGCAAAACTGTATTTTCAATCTGAAAACAAAATTAGTTGGAATCAGTGGGGTAGCCATGGGAGAGTAGGGGGCCCACCCACTTTGGGCTCAGGCCCACCCCCAAATCAGTGCTCCGTTGGTGTGGCTGGCGAGGATCCACAAGCCCCACCAGCCAAAGACGACCTTATGGCAGAAAGAGCAGTCTGCTGGAAGAAAGTCGTCAGCTGGCAAGGCTTGCATATGCCCAACAGCTCAATTATATGTCTTGGCGGTGTACAATCAAAAATAAAAGGAGGAAGGGTATAAAAAGAAGAGAGAGCATATAAGGGACTAAGAAAAGGGTAGGGGAGTAAATACTGTATTTGTTAAGAAAGGCGGGGGATGTCATCACAGATTGCAATACCGTGAATGCATAAAAAGACCCTAAGGGAGCTGAAATACTAAAGGAATTAATTAACACCCCACCCCCCCTCTTTTTACAAAACCGTGAAAAAGTTCCTATGAGCATCGGGAGCAGCGCAGAGCATTCAGCGTGCCAGCCTGCGCTAAAAACCCGCTTCCACGGTTTTATAAGAGGGGGTGGGGCTAAATGCATCACAAAATAGGAATGTTTTTAATCTGGTCTTAAATTTGTTGAGATGATTCCAGGTGTAAATAAGAAGGTGACACATTTCAGAAAGACAGTGCAGTGATAGAAAATAGTCCAGCGCATGGTATGAGTTATTTATTTTGGTCTGAGGGAGAGAGGGGGGCTGAGGAAGGGGATGAATCTTCAGGCCCTCCCTAAATCAGCCATCTGGCTATGCCACTGGCTGTATAATGTTCATTGTTTTACTCTTTGGCTCAAGTAGTGAAGATAAAAACCCTAGTTTAGTCTCAAATGTTAAATGTTTAATGTGGGCTATGAAAGCAATTAATCTTATGCTGGAGTTGACTTTATAAAGATTCAACTTGGAAAGAAGCTCCTTTAATATAAACAGCTGTATTGATAGCGGAGTAACAGCTCTGATCATGCTGTTTAATTAGGTTATCCGTTACTTACAACATGGCAGCAATTAATGGCCACCAGGCACATCTAATTAATGTTTATTCCAACATATTAGTTGAAACACAAAAATCAAATTACGAATGCAATTTATGAAAAGCAGTTAATGAAATTTATTTCCAGTCATCTTATACATAAGGGAAAAAAAAGAAACAGACATTATTGTATATGTTTTAGAAGAGACATATTTCCAATATTGCTAGTCATTCAAATAAATAAAAACATTCATTTTAAAATGCAGTAATTCTTCTAACTTACCCCGCCCCCTCTATTGCAAAACCGCAGTTGCAGCTGCTGTGTGGCAGTGGCACTGAAGCCCAGTAATTCCCAAAAGGGCTTCGGTGCGATTACCGCGGGCCTCCACGGTAGTCACCTTTGTAAAAGAGGTCCTTAGTTTTCATCTGAAAATTTTAGGATCAAATTTCTGTTCAGTTCAAAGGAAGTTGCAGTTTCATTTTCCCCAAGCATTGCCGTCTGCCTTCCCTAGCTCTTGCATCAGATATTCTAAGTGGTTCGCATTAGCAAATTAGCCAAACAGAAGTCATTTTAAATTGGGTCTGCTGACAATCAACATTTACAGTGGAACAGCAAATGGGGAAATATTCACTTACCAATTTTCAAAGTTGTTTATTTATAGAAGAAAATTATGTTTTGAAAATCGTCTTAATTCCAGAGAAAAGTATGTGGGCTCATCACAGAATATTTATTTTTCACCATAGGGAAAACAGGCAGCCCTGGGAATGAGGTTATGACAAGAATGGTAAAATAGGTGTGGGGATTTCACTTTTGAATCCCCCTTGCATTCTTTGCCCTATGTTCTTTGTGTCTGAAAATAAGTTGGCAGTGGCTTAGTTAGAAGAAAGTTTTTAGGTAGGCCAGTGGATAGAACGGATAGCCATGGCTTTTTCTCCCCCCTCCCCCCCCCCCCCCCCCCCCCCACACACTTAAAAATTGATTACTTTAGTTGGCAAGGATCCCCAGCCACACCAGATGAAGATATTCTTAGCTTACCAAACCCCCAGGTTATCAGACCTCAGCAGTCAGTGAAAGCACTCCCAGCTGCTGGTTTTGGCTCCCACATATGTTCCGTTCTCATCCATGAATTGAGCATGTGTGAGTGCTGACATCAGCCACAAGGTTTCAGCAATCTAGCTATACCTTTTGGTGTACAGCTGCTAGGTGGGCCTGAATCAAAAGTGGATGGGCCCAGAACCTCCCAGGCCCATCCATAGCAATTTCAGCGCTGTAGATATGATAAATAGTAGTATATCCCTGGTAAGTGGGGTAAAGAATCCTCCCTGCAGTCCCAATGTAAGAGTTTCAGTGAAAAAGGCTGGCAGTTTCCTTAGGCCTTTTGGTACCTTGACATACACAAAGGCCCGTCCTGACTAAATTTGAGCTCAGTTTGTTTTTTTTGCATTTCAACTGTGTGAGTGACACTGGCTTCAGGTTCATTGATATCAGGATTTTAAAACCTTACTCTTGATGTTTAGACCCTGCACAGCTCACATTTTCCACATCTTTCTGAACCAGTTTGGAATCTTCTATCTTCACAACAGGTTTTACTGAGCATATTTGGATTGTGAGAAGCTTACAAAAAGTGTGCACTTGGTACAGCGTATTTGGTGTGCTCCTTGGTTGTGTAATGGACTGCCTCTTGATACATAATTAGGGCAGAATTATTTACAATTCAGGAAATTAACAGAGGCTTGGGCACCTAGCTGTGTCTTCCAGTGCTTTTATTAACATTTCCCCCTAAATATGATTGGTTATCTTAATGCATTGTTTTTGGGTTTATCTGGCAATTGCCAATTATTACGTCAACCCTGAGCTCATTTTGGAGAGGGCAGGTAATCGAATTAGAGTGAATAAATTAAGTTGCATACTTCCATCATATGCTACAAAATAAGACAAGGTCTCACTCCTTTCACTCATTCCTTTGGGTGCTGAACACTGCTGACTTGGGAGAGCTATGTCTGGTCTGTTTGTTTAGATGATGAGGTAACCGTGGGGAAGTTCTATGCCACCTTCCTGATACAGGACTACTTTAGGAAATTCAAGAAACGCAAAGAACAAGGAATCGTGGGAAAATTTTCTGCAAAGAACACCACCGTTGCTCTTCAGGTGAATTCTAGTTTTGGTAACCTACCTAACCTTTTGTTTTTTTTCCTCAAATGTATTTGAAACACTAGACAGAGCTTGTATTGATTGAACAGTGCCAGTACTGGCATGGAAGCACTCTGGTCTTGTTTCTCAAACTGGTACTGAAAGAAAACCATATCTTATTATCAAGGTAAGTGTACTGCATTTGTTCGGTCCCAGATTATCCCTGGGTTTGACTGTAAATGTACCAAAAGCATAAACCCTAGGCATAGTTGCTCTGTCACAAAATAGAGCCTACCAGTTAACAATTTCCAGTGCAACCAGTTACTGCCCTTCCATTGGAAAAGAGGCAGTACAAAAATGAACAGTGTTTCTAGTATCTGCTTAGTTACAGGCCTCACCATCTATTTTAGCCTTAACCCTTTCAGGACCAAGGGACCTATTTGTCCCATAACTTTAAAATCCTATACATTTTGATTGGGATCGTCTACAGTTCTAAATTTGATAGGTACGGATTCCATAGGATACTGCCTTTATGTAAACAAACTGGTTTCCGACATTCATTCGTTAGCGTCGTTGCCAGATTGACGAGAAGATTCACTTGCCACACTGTCCATAAGCCAGAAGTGTGATTTTTTTTAAAATAAAAATAATGATATTTCACCAAAAAAATCATTTTTTTGGCATCTGCAAGCCCTTTTTACCATAAAAATGTTGTCAAAAACACAAAAATTGGCCTACGATCCTTATGGTCCTGAAAGGGTTAACTTGGTAAATCTCGTTCACTAAAACACGTACTTGGGCCAGCTATGGAAATTCCCCTCCGTTCCCCTTTCGTCTTATACAGCTCTTTTATGTAAAGTGCTGTTATCGTCTAGACAATGTGTTGACTTTAATGCTGTGAATGAAATTTAACTCAGGTAGAGGCAAAAGTATAAAAGAAAATGAGAATTATTTTTGCTCGAAGTGATCCATTAGCTGGGTCTTAACAGTGAATGGACAGGCAGCAGAATATAAATGTTTCACTATACTTTGTGGATATACTATATACTGTAGAGAATTCATTATTATTAGCGTATATACTTGAATATAAGTTGAGCCCCCCATTTTTCCCCCCAAAAGGAGGAAAGAGGGTTGACTCGAATATAAGCCGGGCAGCTCAATATTCAAGTGCCCTGCCCTGCCAGGATCTGAACCCAGCGCCCCCTCCCACCCCTGTCAGGCTCTGCACCCAGCCCCCTCCCTGCCAGGCACGGCACCCAGCCCCCTTCCCTCCCTCCTCTGTCAGGCTCTGTACCCAGCCCCTTCCCTCCCTCCTAGTCTCTCTACCCTGTTTCCCCCTCCCAGCCCTGTCCATCGTACCTCCTATGTCACTGGAATCCCTGGTGATCCAGAGGTGTAGCAGGCAGGAACGAGCTTTCCACGCTCCTGCCTCACTGCTATCCCGGTCGCTCGCTTGCTGCTGTGAGTTCAGGCTTCAGACACTGAGCAGGTACTAAGTAGGAGTGCGCTTTGGTGCTGCTGCTCGGTGCTTAAAGGCTTCCTGAATGGCTCCCACGAATTCTCGTGAGAATTCGCAGGAAGCCACTCAGTGCCGAGCAGCAGCACCAAAGCGCGCTCCTGCTCGGTACCGGTCATCGGCTGAAGCTAGAACTCATAGCAGCAACAGACCAGGTTAGCAGTGGGGCAGGAGCGTGGAAAGCTCACTCCTGCTTGCTACACCTCTGGACCACCAGGGATTCCAGCTGTAGAGGAGGTACGATGGACAGGGTGGAGAGCTTGGCAGTCCAGCGGAGGTCTGCAATAAGTGGGAGGGGATTGGGTGGGCACTGGGCGCTGTCCCGAATATAAACTGGGACCAATTTTTGGGCCCCAAAATCCCAGTTTATATTCAAGTATATACGGTATTATTAAATGTGATGATCCCTTGAAGGACTCCTCAACTTTAGGAAAGCAATAAAAACATACCTCTTCATCTAACTCCCCCGCCCACAACTGATAGATTACAAAGAAATGTATATCGATACAAGATCCTTGATAGGTGTCACATTAGGATAAAAATTTGTATTGAAAAATCTTGCACTATAAATTTTTTTTTTTTTTTTAATATCTTTATTCATTTTTAATGCTTTCATTAAGTGAATACAAGAAAAATACATTTTACACTTTATACATCACTTAAAATCCTTAGAATATATAATAAGATCAACACATTTTCCCATCAAAAATTATTATATAGTTATTGATAATTATGACAAATTTAACCTTTGTGAACTGTATATCATGTATATTGGTTTTAGATCCCTAGTTTGTGTCAAGTTAGGATAAAAACTTGTACTATAACTATGGCAGATTGTAATCTGTTAACTATATATTATGTCTGTACAACCGGTGACCCGTTCTGAGCTCTTTAAGGAGGATGGGATCGAAAACAAAATAAAGAAATACTACCTTTTTTTAAATAATCCCTAGATAATTTATAATAAAAAGTACTTTTACAAGGAAAAACCATCCATTACCTAGGGACCCTTTTACTAAAATGCAGTAAAAATTTGCAGTTAACCTGTGATAATTGTATAGCCTCTGTCTGTGATAACTGATGGGGGCATGACCAGTGTCTTCCCTTATAGTTAATAGAGAGATAACAGAATGTAATGCCAACCACTACCCGTTAATGTACAGAAAGTTAGAGGACATCTCACAACAAATCATTCAGTTGCCAAATGGCAAAAGTGTGGAACTCGCTTCCCATTGTAATTCGAACAACCACAATATATACACTGTTTTGCAAAAATTTTTAAAACTTGTTTTTTGGGTTTTTTTTAAAAGAAATCCCTACCAGAGGCCTAAAGGTACTCAGAACTAATAATACAAGTCACCTGAAATAAAGACAGTGTTAATAGTCAGCTGCTCTCGTATTACCTCAAACTGTATGCACAATTTGATAACTTTATCTAATCTAATCTTTGGTTTATATACCGAGTCATCTCCCAGTGGAGCTCGACTCGGTTCACATATAATTAAGACTAGAGTACGTAGCAGAAAACATAGGAGAAGGAAGAACTAATTAAAAACTAAAGTACATAAGAAAAGCATAAGAAAAATAGCTATAATATTATCATTTCGTTGAGGCTGTAGTTAAACCATTTAAAAATTGCGAGAACAACAAAGTTCTCAGGAATTTACGAAATAATTGCAGCTGGCCTAAAAGCCTAATGGAGTCGGGAAGTTCATTCCAGATCTCTACAAACTTGAAAACAAAAGAGCGACTGAGCTTCCCAGCAGATTTAATTCCCTTAAAGGAAGGGAAGGCTTACTTATATCTTTGTGTGTTACTCAAATGGCCGAGTCTAAAAGTATTCCAACATAAGGGGACAAAAGGATCAAATATTCCATAGAGAAGCTTGAAGATTATGCATGTGCATTTCAACTGGATCCTAAAGCGAATTGGGAGCCAGTGAAGCTCTATCAACAAAGGGGAAACATGATCATACATAATTCTTTATAGCATGTATAATTCTTTGTAATATATTTAACTCTATAGAGAATTCTATGTAGCAATATACTGCTTGTAACCTGCCTAGAACTCTAATTAATGAGGATTCGGTGGGACATAGCATAACATATTTCAAGTTTATTATTATTTGATATCCCACAAATCACATTGTGTCTAAGCAGCTTACAATAAAATTGATATGTTCAAAATTAAAATTTAATAAAAACATCACATAGCACAAATAGGTGAGTGGGAAGAACTACAATTAATGATATGAAAGCAAAAGGGAAGGATAATACAAGAGGTCTATGGGACGGCCTATGTGTTCCAATTGGAATATTCTTAGGTACATAAAAGTTCAATAGTCAAATACCTATGGAAAAAGTGTCATTAAATAAAAATGTTTTAAGATCTTTCTTAAAAGTGTTAAGAGAAGTTTGAAGTCTAAGATGATTAAGAAGCAGATTCCATAGTTCAGGACCCTGGACAGAGAAAATAGAATTGCATATAGAATCTAGAAATATCTCTCTAAATATGGGAACTACTAGACCAGTGGTCTCAAACTCGTGGCCCGGGGGCCACATGCGGCCCGCCAGGTACTATTTTGAGGCCCTCGGTATGTTTATCATAATCACAAAAGTAAAATAAAACAGTTTCTTGATCATATGTCTCTTTAGCTATAAATGACAATATTATTATTAAGACTTAGCCAAAAGGAAAGATTTATAAACTATAAAGAGTTTTACCTCATGCAAAACTGTCATTTCTTTAATAAGACGTTAACTATTTTTTTCTACGGCCCTCCAAGTACTGCCAAATCCAAAATGTGGCCCCGCAAAGGGTTTGAGTTTGAGACCACTGTACTAGACGGTTTTGATTAAGAGATCTAAGAACTCGAGAAGGAGTATAGGGTGTTAGGAATTTACTGTGAAATAAAGGACTATCTGTAGAATGAGTTTTGAAAACTTGATAAGTAATACGGTATGATTAGAGGCAACCAATGAGCTGATTTGAGCAAAGGAGTAACGATCATATTTTTGGTATCCTGTTATAAGTTTTATTGCAGTGTTTTGACTCAATTGAAGTCTTCTAAGTTATTTTACCTGTATACTTTTATATAATGAATTACAACAGTCTAGACGACTAATGACAAGAGCATGGACAAGAACATTTATAGCTGAAGGTTGAAGAATGAATAGAATACATACGTCGTAAATTATAAAAGCAACTTTTGCACAACTGAAGATATGAGTGCCGTAAATGAAAGAGTTGAGTGTAATATTATTCCTAGGACCTGCGTGCTGGTTATTTGTGGAACCGGAGTATCGTTTAGTAAGATTGGGTATGATAAGGTAGAATCGTTGAGTTTCCTGAAGAGCAAACATAACATATTAACTGCAAGATGCAATCCAAACCCATTCCCTGTCCCTTTCTATGCTGTGCAGTTAGGGTAAATTCTACATATGACACCTAAAAAATAAGCAACCTGGATGTCTGAGAATCTGGAGGGCTCAATCAGAAGAGTAGACTAGAGGGACCTTGGTAGTAACCTATACTCTTAAAATTAGCCTCTAGCATTTGTTATAAAATGTGGCTGATTAGGACCCCGGGCATTTATCATTTTAGACTGACTGAATAGTCAGCCTATCACAGCTGATTTGCCAGTTTTCTGTGAATGGGATGTGTGCAGCCTGAATTAAGTGGTTCGGTTTAACAGGAAAGTGAAATCAGTGTTGTCTGACTAAATGACGAGTGTGCCCCCATCATGCTGTGGATTTCACTTGACCAATCAGACCCATATGAGGGTGTCCCAGAAAGAAAGAAATACTGTACATCCCTGCAATCTGTTGCTGATATAATTCTACTACTGTTGTTTTATCCCTGCGGAGGCGGTATGTAGGAAAAGAAACATGATGGCAGATAAAGGCCACATGGCCCATCTAGTCTGCCCATCCGCAATAACCATCATCTCTTCCTCTCTTTGAGAGATCCCACGTGCCTATCCCAGGTTTTCTTGAAATCAGAGAGTCTCTGTCTCTTCTACCTCTTCCAGATGACTGTTCCACGCATCTACCACCACCCTTTCTGTAAAAAAGTAT
The DNA here is from genome assembly GCF_902459505.1 of Geotrypetes seraphini. NCBI lineage: Eukaryota > Metazoa > Chordata > Amphibia > Gymnophiona > Dermophiidae > Geotrypetes > Geotrypetes seraphini. The sequence continues at coordinate 13,428,320 of NC_047100.1, forward strand.
TTCCTTAGATTACTCCTGAGCCTATCACCTCTTAACTTCATCCTATGCCCTCTCATTGCAGAGTTTCCTTTCTAATGAAAGACTCAACTCATGCGTATTTACATTACGTAGGTATTTAAACATCTCTATCATTTCTCCCCTCTCCCATCTTTCCTCCAAAGTATACAGATTGAGATCTTTAAGTCTGTCCCCATACGCCTTATGATGAAGACCACATACCATTTTAGTAGCCTTCCTCTGGACCGACTCCATCCTTTTTATATCTTTTTGAAGGTGTGGCCTCCAGAATTGTACACAATATTCTAAATGAGGTCTCGCCAGAGTCTTATACAGGGGCATCAATATGTCCTTTTTCCTGCTGGCCATACCCCTCCCTATGCAACCTAGCATCTTTCTAGCTTTTGCCGTCACCTTTTCAACCTGTTTGGCCACCTTAAGATCATCCCATACAATCACGTTGCTTATATGCTTTATTGGAAAAACAAGGCTTAAAAAAAAATCAAAGCTGCCTTTGCATTTCTATTTGTTTGCTATCAATTTGACTTTAACCTGAGAGTATAAGAATATTGTGGCAAAGCCCTTTAAACAGCGACATGCTACAGTAGGGGGTGGGTAACCATGGTCTCTGAGGCCATAATCCACTCATGTTTTCCATAATGAATATGCATGAGGTTCATTTCCATACTATGGAAGCAGTAATTGCAGTCTTATGCAGTCATCAGTTTTAATCAATCCAAAATAACTCCACTATCCACTATAATAAACACCTCTAGCGTTAATCTGTCTTATTAGGAGGAAAAAGCCTCAGGTTATGAGTGAACTGTATTACTTTGGAGTTCTACTATTCAACATCATAGACATAAAAAAAAAACCTCAGGACGCTTATGTTGACTAATTATAATCATTCATAAACATTAGTGAGCACAAAATGAATGTTATAATCCCCCTGACATGAGCCCGCGTTTCACAGTTCAAATTATAGATGTCTAGCTGGACAAAAAATCTATGTGCCATTTTTGGAAAAAAAAAAATTAATAAATAGATATCTTATGGGTTCAAAAACATCTACTCCACCTGATTTTTGGATGTTTTTCTCAAAATGCACAAAGTCACACTTAGCTTATCGAAAATGCCTCGTGTCATGTATTTACCAAAATAATTTATCTATCATAATAAAACCCTTAGCGCGCATGCGTACTTTAATCTGCGTGCGTCCGTGCTTTGTGCTACTGTGCCACGCATGCGCAGTACAATAATTTGCCTGCCTCCAATCACTTGTGCCTGCCTCAGCCGATTTCCTGCCTTCTACCCCGATCTCCGACGCCGGCTGACTTCCTGCCTTCTGCCTATGCTGCCGGGACGCCTCTTCTTCTCACCCCCGGACCAGCAGCGGCAGCAGCCGAGGTTTCATCAAGCAGCTGCGGGGCCTTGGCTAGCCCGGCCCACTTCAATAATGCAAGGCGGGCCGGCCTAGCAAAAGCCCCGAGGCTGCCCGGGCTAGCGCATGCTGGACAGGGGGAGCAGGGCTACTGCTGGACAGGGGGAGCAGGGAAGGGGGTGCTGCTGGATAGGGGGAGGTAAAAGGAAGGGAGGGCTACTGCTGGACAGGGGGAGCAGGGAAGGGTTGCTGCTGGACAGGGGGGAGGTAAAAGGAAGGGAGAAGGGCAACTGCTGGACAGGGGGAGCAGGAAAAGGGGTGCTGCTGGACATGGGGGAGCAGGGGAGGGGGTGCTGCTGGACAGGGGGAGGTTAAAGGAAGGGAGAAGGGCTACTGCTGTACAGGGGGAGCAGGAAGCAAAGAAAGAAAGAAAGGCTTCAGCACTCCATTGTGCTAAAAGTTTACACATCTATTCTAGCACCCGTTAATATAATGGGCTTAAACACTCTTTCATAATAAATACTTTAAAATGATTTTTGTCGAGCACATATAACTCTGGCACAGTCTGTGAAATAAAGTAAAGGCAGGGTGGGAAGTGCGAATTTAATTTAAAAAAAAAAACTCCACAATGCAGGCTGTGAGCCTTGTACGGCACGAATAAGCTGCACGGTAATTGGACTGCTCTGTTGCTATTGTTTGTACAGCTGGATTTAGCTGAATGAAGCCTGGATTTAGAGCTCCAGCAGCAGCCTTCAGTCTAGGATGGGATCTAGGAAGGACAGCTCGGGGGAATCAAGGCTAGACCATTATGTGTCTTACATCCACTGCTACAGCGTAGGTTCAGCCACCTTTTGCCTGGCCCTTTTCAATGGTTGAATTTCACTGTTCTTTGAGTTGTCTCCTGCACGAGCTGCTTTTTATTTTGGATTCACATGCCAACTTATAAGCGGTCTTTTGGCTATTGAAGATCATTTGATTTGTACCAGTCTATCCTGGTAGGTTTTAATTGGGCATGATCATTGTACGTTTTTTGTGGATCCAGTTTGCCTGCTTGTACTGGTATGATCAGTTGTCTTGGGGTTAAATGACAGTCCACACGCAAAGTAGCAATGTAATACATATGTTTACCATGGAATGATGAGCTTATAGTAAGTGTTTTAGGGTAGAACTTTTTATGTACTGTTTTTGTGATTGCCAGACCAAAATACATTTATTTATATTAGCAATTCTCGCAAAATCTGATTTATGTTGCTATTGAAAATTCACTTTTTTTTTTTATTTTTTTACTTTAGATGTTTAAGAAATGGGGTAATTTGATTTCTAGTAGTCAAGAGAATGCTATGAACATTCTCTTCTTCTAGTAAGTGACAGAAACTGAAGAAGACATTATTAAGTGGCTTTATTTGCATTTATAAACTGTTTGGAGTTTTTTTTTTTTGTTTATTTTTCAAATCAAAATGAGAAGCCCAAAGTGTTATTATTTAAGTTTTGTAAACCGCATTGAACTTTAAGGTTATGGGATCTAGAAATCTGATGTTATGTTATGGTGTTGGTCGGCTTCACGTTGTAGAAGGCATGGTGAATGCAGAGAAGTACGTTGAAATCCCGAAGAAACGCAAGTTGCCTTCAGCAGAGAAATTGTTTCCTAGCGATTACTTCTTTCAAGATGAAAAGCCCGTTTTTTGGGTTTTTTTTTTAAGTCTAGGGAGGTTTTTTCCCATTCTGGGTTTTCTCCCTGACTGCCTGTTTGCCCAGAGTGGACCAGTGATAGTCGTTATGTCTCCTTCTCAAGTCTTGGTACTTCATGGAGCTGCATCCTTTGGATTTTGAGGTCCATTTAGTAAATACAGTGGTGCCTCGCATAACGGACGCCTCGTACAGCGAACGCTGCGCATAATGAACTTTTTGTCTTGCTCCCTATAACGAACTTCGTTTCACACAACGAAGTCGCCCGAGGGGCCCGGGGGGGGAGCGGAACTACTCTCGCCGCTTCCTAATGTGAGCCGGGAACAGCAGCACCCTCCTGTCTGAATGCAGTGTTCCATCATCTCCCTCCACTTTACCTTAGATGCCGAGTTTTCCGGCTTTCTTTTTCGGCCAGCCACACACTTTCAAAGAGCAGCACATGCGCGCATGCTCTGTTGTTCAATCTTCTCCTCTGACGCAACCGGAAACCGGAAGTTGCAGGAGAGGAGAACATTGATCAACTCCAGCAGCTGCGCGTGCACAGCTTTTTGAGATCGTGCGGCTGGGTGAGGGAGAAGGCTGGCAGGCTCTGCATGTGAGGTGAGGTGGAGGGAGGGAAATGTAGGGCTGCAGAACGAATTATTTTGTTTTACATGTATTCTTATGGGAAAACAGGGCTGCAGAACGAATTATTTTGTTTTACATGTATTCTTATGGGAAAACGCGTTTCACACAACGAACGTTTCACATAACAAACTTGCTCCTGGAACGGATTAAGTTCGTTGTGTGAGGCACCACTGTATTTGGATAATTTGTTGGCTCTGGAACGCCTTACATTAAGTTTTGACATTCAATTTTGCTATTTGATTACTGGTTAGTAAGAGTGTCTTTTGCTCCTTGGCTGTATAAATTGCCAAATGACAGCTTTGAACAGTCACCCCTAGGTGCGAGAGGGGATGGTCTATATCCGAAGACCTGGGCGTGGCTGTAACTGAGGCACCCTACACTGCAGGAGCTGCTTGATCAGAATTTTTTTTTTTTTTTTTTTAATAAATTTTCTTAAATTAAATTTTTCAACAGTAACAGGAAAAGTAACCAGAAACCCAAAATAATACAACACTGTAAGGAAAATAGAACAATCAATATAGACCACATCCGGGAGTGTTTCCTTTGGTGGCCAGCTCAAAAACATAGTTAACTAAATATGAGAACTTTATTTCCTCTTAAAAACAAACAAAGAAAAAAAAATAAAAAGAGATAGTGGCTCAACCTATTTCTAGGATAGTCTCAGTTTCTATTTATTGAGACAGACTTCTAACTAAGAAGGATCTAGAAACACAAAATTGGCTCCTTGTTATGAAATTGAGCACTTACAGGTTTTATCAGAAGTTAGAGCATTGGCTCCTACTTCAGTTGAGACATTCACTGATATAAAGATTTGATATCTTTTCCTACATTCACTTACTTATAGAGCTTGAACAAATGACACTATTGTGTATATTCTTTTACCAGAATGCTTTGCAGTATGCTAAGGCCTCTATGGGGGAAAATGCTATTTTTGTTGGGGGGGAGGGGTCTGTGACGTGATTAATTAACAGGTCATTGCATGTTAATAACTAATGCAAGCAATAATGCCAAGCAGTTGATGCCACCTCAAAAGGTGTACGTTAACTGCATGACAGGGCAACCAGTTGTTTCTGTCAACCCCACTGTTGCCTTGTCCACGGTGCATTTTTTTCTTCTGTGGTAGCTAACTACATCACATATTACCTGCCATGCAGCTAACACAAAATCGCAGTTTATTCCTGTATAGACTGCATAGCAGCCTTCCCAAAATTGTTGGGAATATTTCCAACAGTTTATGTAAAGGTTTTTCAGTTACCATGTGCTAATTTTAGCAGTAACTGAAAAACCATAGTACCCCAAAGTAAGCAGAGGCCTAAAAGCTATCCATGCATGTTTATCTTTATAGCTTATTTACTGTGGAAATCCAAAATAACAGGACTGTTTTTATAACACTTGGAATGGCTTAACTTTGCACTGGGGCTGTCAAGTTGTTTCATTTAGAGAGTTATTATTTATGGCATTTTCTTCATGGAAAATATTGTCGTCAAGAATAACTAAGCTGGATATCTTGGAAAGGAAACTGAACAGTTAATTTGCCATGTGACTTCTTTTGCTATAGGCAGGACTCAGGACACTCCACGACATGGGGCCTGAAATTCGTCGAGCGATATCATGTGACTTGCAAGATGATGCAGAAGATAATAATCAAGAGGAGGAAGAAGATATATTCAGGGTAATTATTTAGAAAGTGTTTTCATGTATGGTACTGTGCAGTAGTCCAAAAAATGAGGCTAGAACTGCATAATTTGTCTCAAAAGAACACATAAGAAACTACTTCCTGCAAATCAAACTGAAAGATAAATTACCCCCCCCCCCACACACACACCTTTTACAAAACCACAATAGCGGTTTTTAGCACAAGCTGGTGCACTGACTGCTCTACACCAGGGGTCTCAAAGTCTCTCCTTGAGGGCCGCAATCCAGTCGGGTTTTCAGGATTTCCGCAATGAATATGCATGAGATCTATGTGCATGCACTGCTTTCAATGCATATTCATTGGGGAAATCCTGAAAACCCGACTGGATTGCGGCCCTCAACGAGGGACTTTGAGATCCCTGCTCTTGACATATAGGGTTCCTATGAGTGTTGGGAGCAGTGCAGAGCATTCAGTGTGCTGGCCTGAGCTAAAAAAACACTATTGCAGTTTTATAAAAGGGGGGATAGTATGGTTTAAGTCAGGGGTAGGCAATTCCGGTCCTCGAGAGCTGGAGCCAGGTCAGATTTTCAGGATCTCCACAATGAATATGTATGAGATGGATTTGGTGCACTGCCTCCTTGAGATGCAAATCTATCTCATGCATATTTATTGTGGAGATCCTGAAAACCTGACCTGGCTCCGGCTCTCGAGGACCGGAATTGCCTACCCCTGGTATAGGTCATTATAACAAAGCATGGGTTTCTATATGTTGATTTTATGGAATGAGTATAATCTATTGTATATACCAGTGGTTCCCAACCTTGTCCTGGAGGACCACCAGGCCAGTTGGGTTTTCGGGATAGTCCTAATGAATATGCATGAGAGAGATCTGCATGTAATGGAGGTGACAGGCATGCAAATCTGCCCCATGCATATTCATTAGGGCTAGCCCGAAAACCTGACTGGCTTGGTAGTCCTCCAGGACAGGGTTGGGAACCACTGGTATATACCATTCTTTTATAATTTATCTCTCTACTGTATACTATGTTCAAGGAAGAATGAAGCGGTTCATAGAGGCCATGGTCTAACCAACTTCTTCCCCCTCAAACTACAGAGCTTTGGGAATAGAATGGAATTGGGTTAAGTTCTCAAAATCGATAAGATTCTTCTGCCCCTGCAGTCAGTTTCTTCATCCCTTTTCCTATACACATAATTGCTAATCAATCGTAGATTATCAACAAGAGTTTTCATTTCTCTTTTGCTGCATTTGTATCATCACATCATTTGGGCAAGATGACCCAACTATAATGAATTATGAAGTAATGATAGATTTGATAACTCTTCAATCTATCAAATCAATATCATAGTAACATAGTAACAGTAACATAGTAGATGACGGCAGATAAAGACCCGAATGGTCCATCCAGTCTGCCCAACCTGATTCAATTTAAATTTTTTTTTTTTTTTTTAATTTTTTCTTCTTAGCTATTTCTGGGCAAGAATCCAAAGCTTTACCCGGTCCTGTGCTTGGGTTCCACCAGCCGAAATCTCTGTTAAGACTTACTGCAGCCCATCTACACCCTCCCAGCCATTGAAGCCCTCCCCAGCCCATCCTCCACCAAACGGCCATATACAGACACAGACCGTGCAAGTCTGCCCAGTAACTGGCCTAGTTCAATATTTAATATTATTTTCTGATTCTAAATCTTCTGTGTTCATCCCATGCTTCTTTGAACTCAGTCACAGTTTTACTCTCCACCACCTCTCTCGGGAGCGCATTCCAGGCATCCACCACCCTCTCCGTAAAGTAGAATTTCCTAACATTGCCCCTGAATCTACCACCCCTCAACCTCAAATTATGTCCTCTGGTTTTACCGTTTTCCTTTCTCTGGAAAAGATTTTGTTCAATTTAGCCTGCTGGCACAAAGCAGCCCAGAAAGAGCAACCTAAGTGGTCTCAGTTCTGTTAATTACACATATTGGACAGGGTTAAGCCTGGCTAGCACCTATCTCAGAGATCATCGAGGAACACTAGGTAATATGTGCTAGAGAAGGCAGTAGCAGGTTTTGCATTGTGCTACTAAGAATGCCACAGACACATGGTGAGGTGTAATTAATAAAATCTATGACAACTTACCAATAAAATAAATAAGAAATTACCAGTCATTTGGAGGACCTTGTACTAAGCTGCATTAGATGCTAACGCAGCTTATAACGGTGACCCACAGGATACGCTCAGGTACCTACAGTGAGCACGAATTTTGCACACATTAATCCATATGCTAAAAACTGTTTCTGTATTAGGGGAAGTTCCTGCGCTAACCACCAGCATACTGTTGCTCCCCACCACCAAGTCCAGCTGCTGGTGGCTGCCGACTTTGGTTGTGGCGAGCAAAAAAACATAAAGCAAGGCAATGGTCAAAGGCGTTTTTGTTTTTTTTTAAAGATCCAATTTATTAAATCCAGCAACCGGTAACATCTACGATGAGACCTGGCACGGCTGTGTTTCGGCAAACATCTTAGATGGCAGGACGACTGATTTGGTATGGACATATGCATATAAGTAGGACGATCGATGTGCCGGTAACGTAAGTAGGATGACTGATTCTGCCATAATTATGCCGGTATTGTAACACCGCTACAGAAGCCCCTGTAACTCTGAATAAAACCCATGTACTGTAATACCTCGCAGAAGCTCAGGTATTGTAACGCCTTTTACTCATGCAGACCGCTCTGAATTGACTCCCCAATCATTATTAGCGGGATAGAAGCTCACAATAACCAATGTTACTGGTTGATGGATTTAATAAATTCGATCATTTCTTTTAAAGCCTTTGTGACTACCACCTTGCTTTATTTTTTCATTGCTTCCCGAGCCCCCCGATGCAGCCTTTGCACGGGTGAAATGCAGCCTGTGTCGGGTTTTTTATGTGTTGTGTGTGACTCCACAGCAGAAAGATATCTGGCCTTTGCTTTGGCTGTTTTGATCTCCATTTTACGGCTGCAGCAAAAAAAAATGATCTTCGCACACACGCAAGGGTAAGGAAGGCCACTTTTGGCTGTAGCTTAGTCAAAGGTCCCTCCGATAGTGAAAAAAAATTTGGCTTCTCTACACATGAAATTTGACTTCTAGAATTAATAAAAGTCAAAGCTTTTGTTTCAAGTTATTGCCACAATGGCATCCTTCAGAACAAATATTTTCTGTTATTACATTGTGCCATGCAAGTTGAAAGGTCAAGACAGAAAATTAAATCTAAAGCAATTTATAGACTACGTCATGGTGTTTCATGTCTTTCGTTTACAGAGAAATGGCGGCCTGTTTGGAAATCACGTAAATCATGTTGCCAATGACAGGAGAAACGCTAGCCAGCAGACTAACACAACACAGCGTCCCCTGCACGTGCGCCAGCCTCCTGTCCCCTTGGCAAGTGAGATTGAAAGGTCCACAGTTACACACACTGGTAATTGTGTAATTCATAACCATCATAATCACAATTCCATCAGAAAGCAAGTACCAAACTCGACGAATGCCAATCTCAATAATGCCAATGTGTCCAAAGTTGCTAATAGAAGGCACCCAAACCTTGGAAACCATGAACATGTGTCTGAAAATGGGTGTTATTCATACTGCAAGAATGGCCACGAGAAGCAAAGAAGGACCAGTATTAACAGGTAGCCATTCATGAGTGTTTTGATCTAGTAATAATGACATGAGCTATACTGCTAGAGCGCCAACTGAAGTCTAGTAGCAATCATTCATGAAATGAATAGAGATATTAGATATTATGGCAGGCATGTATTAATGGTTCAGATGGAAACAAACAGTGGCATAGCGAGGGTAAGTGGAGCCCCTCCCCTGCCCCTTGCTGACCCACTGCCACATGCGCGCTCCCCTTCCCTTTTTAATTTTCTAGGCGAGGGCAACGGCACTAACGTGCTGCCCACATCATGTCGGTCATCCCTGTGACATCACTTCCTAGGTGCGGGGGCCTGGAAGTGACATCAGAAAGGCAACACTGACGCAGGCAGCAAGTTCGTACTGCTGCTCACGCAGGAAAAATTAGACTTACGAGAGAAGGGGCAAACGCGTGGGGTGGGTGGGCAGAGGATGGGTGCCTACGCCCTTTACAAAGACCACCCCTTACTACACCAGTGGAAATAAATAGCAAGTAACCTGAACAAGTCTGTTTCCTGTCAAGGGGTAAAAAGAAATGGAAGTTATTCTTGTGAGTTGTGGGAGGGGTTTTTCCCCCCCTACTGATATAATTACTTGTATGTGAAATCATTACCCCTGACTTGCAAAGCAGGAAGAAAAGGTTCCAGTGCAGCGTAAAGGTTATACCCGAGACGGTGATCCAGTTCTGGTTTTGATCCACAGCATTCAGATCTGGCAGTAAGATTTTGGTGTGCATAGACAGGACTCTGGTATCAGACTGAGCAGGGGGAGTCTAGTGTTAATGGCTGTATCCCTTCAAAGTGGCCCTAATGCAGAGCCCTAAAGTTCCTCCTTGGCCACGGTATTTGGCACCTCCAAAATTTTGTACCTATATCTAAATCCAGGCTAAGCACATCTGTGAATATATATATATATATATTCTATTTCTCTGAGAAGGACAAGACAATAGATCCAGATGTATAGATTACTCCTGGAGGAAATCTGATGACTGCACAATACAGAATGTGCTCAGTATTGCACAGTCACGCAGAATCTCAGACGGTGTCAGCTTAATCAGATCGTGGTATCAGCAGCGATTCTGACACGCTGCCTGCCGCCAACCTGGAAGTCTCTCCACGGTAGAAAGGAGGCTTCCTGGTTAATGGCAGGCAATGTGTGAGAATTGCTGCCAATATCGTGACCCGATGAAGCAAGCTTTATTAGGAAGAAGAAGAGGGGAGGAAGGAAAGATGCTGGCACAAGAAGGGGAGGAGTGAGAGGAAGGAAAGTTGCTGACACAGAGGGAGGGTAGGGGGTGAGAGGAAAGAAAGATGCTGACACAAGGGGAGGGGAGGGAGACATGCATGGTGAGGGGGGAGGGTGAAATGTTGCACATGGAAGGGAGAGATAGTGCATGGAGGGGGATAGAGAGGTTTGACCCAGGGAGAAAGAAAAATGGTAATCAGTGGGAAAGAAACAGAAATGTTGGATATGTCAGTGGATGGGAGAGAATGCTGCATGTGGGGAGGGACGCAAAGGAGGGAGAGAGAGAGGTGTTGGGCATGATGGATGAGGAAGGGAGAGATACACAGGAGGTGGAGAAGGAGGGAGATGTTGAATTCAAGAGTGATGGAGAGATGTCTGGCAATGGGAGTGAGGAAAGAGAGTGGGAGAAAGTTGGATCATGGGGGGAGTACAGGAGGGAAGAGAGAAAATAGAGGGAGATGTCAGGTTACGAGGGTGGGGAGGGAAGGAAGAGGGAACCGATGCTGGACTATAAGGTTGGAGGAAGGAAGATGCTGAGAATAGTAGAACACTGAGGGGGAGTAGAATTTGGCAAGGAAACAGATGAGAGGATAGATACGGTATTACAAAGGGTAAAAATATGGTAATGGGTGATATGTTGAAGATGAAAGGGAATGGAGGGCTGAGGAAAGAATGAGATGGGGAATGGAAGAGAAGATGGAAATTTGATAGGTAGCTGAAAAAGAGAAGGGTAAGAAAGACAGAAAAGAGCTAAAAGGGAATGATCAATATGTCAGAGGCAGGTGTATTGAGGCAATAGACAGGTGAGAAGAGAAAAGACAAATAGATAGCAGCCACTGGATGGAGAATTAGTAGACAGGAAAGCAGAAAAGAGAAACTGGAATCAACATGAGGAAAAATAAAACCTCTAGACAAAGATGGAAGAAAAATATTATATTTTAAATGGGATACGGATAATAATTAGCTAAATTATTTAAATTTTGACAAAAAAACTTGCAGAAATTGCAAATTTTGTGCTCCGAATTTTTAATTTTGGGGGGCAGAATTCTGCCAGGAATAATAGATGTAAATATGAGGGGGGGTGCTGAAAGTTCTCAGCCCAATCAAGAAGAGAATGACATGGATATGGTTCAATCGATGATCTGAATTTCATTTTTGCAAATTGACACCTTAACAAAAATAAGATAACATTCTTTCATAATAATGCTCAGAATTTAGGAAGTTGACTGGTTGGGCTGAGAACTTTTCAGCACCCCCCCCCCCCCCCCTCATAGGTCAAAAGTAGAACTTAGATCGGCTTCATGTAGTTGACTAGGATCAGGTGATAACCCCAAGTGCATTTTGACTAGCAGAATTCTCCCCGGTTTTCTCCACCTCAAATTTCTTATAGCATCACAGTTCTTTTGATTATGAGCTTAGTTGGTCTATATAATATCACTGAAGCTCTCCTGTATCGAGTATAGAAAAATCACACTCTGTCTGTAGACTGAATAGAAGGTGACAGCTGTCATGCACAAAAACATTTTCCCTTCAGACACAAGATCAGGAAAACCCTTTTTAGCAATATTCTTCACCACAGCAGGCTTCTATCTTTGTCTTTGTCTGTTTCGGAAGATTAATCATAAGGCTAACATGACACACTGAAAGCAGTATTAAAATTGTTATTGTTTGACAGTTGTTCTGCATCTGATTATAATATTTTTCCTGTGTTTTCATGGCTTTCCTGGATAGAACGCGGTATTACGAAGCATATATTAGGTATGTGTGTAGGCCTGATATGTATCTAGTATGTTCATATATGACATATACAACTATATATGTAATGCTTATGCTGAAGATCCGGTATAAGGATGACGGGTTTCCCTTGAAATTCTTGTGAATTAGATTGGTTGAAAAAATGTTATAGCGTAAATCACAATCAGTTTCTAAATATTTGTCTTTTAACTTTTTATGAAAAAAAAGAAAAAAAACCCACTGGCGTAGAGTTTCTGAAAATTCTAGAATTAACTAATTAACCCTACCCTCTCCATTTTGCTAAGCCACAGTAGAGATTTCTACTGCAGCCCAGATCACTAAATGCTCCAACCCTGCTCCAATGCTCGTAGAGTTCCTATGAGCGTCAGAGCAGCAAAGAGCATTCAGCGTGCCAGTCGGTGCTAATAACCGCCTGCGCGGTTTTGTAAAAAAAAAAAAATAATAATAATAAGGGGGGGAGGGTTAGTTGGCTCTGCAAACTCTAAAATTCAGTACTGATGCTTGAGCATGGCCCAGTCTTGAATTTCCAGTCATAAGACCAGTGGGGGGGGGGGAGGGGCAGTCAGCAAAATGCTGAACACTACCTACTGAATATTAACCCCTAAAACTTTAAGGCATGATAACGAACTAAGGAGGGGGGGGGGGTCTTTTACTAAAGATTCGTTCACGTTGTCTGCAACAGGGCCCATAGCAATAGCTTGCACTATTCTTTAGTAAAAGAGCCCAAAAAGACAAGCTAACAAATACACATCCTTAAGATCACCATGACAGGTTTGGGAAACTCTGATGGGACTTAAACGAAACCTTAAAAGAGATTGAAAGGTTGAAATACAAATCGTAACAACTGGGATTTAGGCATTCATGATTATAAAATCAATAATGGAAAAATTGTGTCTTAGACGTTGACCTATGATTGTCAGAAAACTTATGGCTTCTTTCAAATTCATTGTTTCAAAAGCTTAACAATTCCATAACGAAACGATATGTGTTCTTTTATTCACTTGAGAGGTAGGAAATACATTGTAGATATGTGACTCTAAGCTCTTGTTCACCAACTGCATCACACAGGTCTGAATCCGGGGAAGGAAAATTCCCTGCAATATTCCGAGAAGATGTTGAAGTTCTAGAGGACTACAGTCAAGAGGATGATCCTTATGTAGAAGACCAAGAGTATTACAGTGGAGAGGAATGCAATGAACAGGATCATATGATCTTAAGGAACAGGTAGGTTTAATGATGATGAAAGACAATTGTAATATATGCCAGTGTCAACAGCACCAATCGCCAATGATCAAGTTAAACAAAAATATGTATTTTGTTTCCTAGAAACATGATGGCAGATAAAGGCCATTCTGCCCATCTGCAATAACTACTATCTCTTCCTCTCCCTATAGGCTAAGGCTCTTTACACCTGCATTGTGAGGTCATAGAGCTTTATGGTTATAGAAACATGATGGCAGATAAAGGCCAAATGGCCCATCTAGTCTGCCCATCTGCAATAACCACTATCTCCTCCTCTCCCTATTGGCTAAGGCTCTTAACATTTGCATCTCCTCTTCCTATAGGCTAAGGCTCTTTACACCTGCATTGTGAGGTCATAGAGCTTTATGGTTATAGAAACATGATGGCAGATAAAGGCCAAATGGCCCATCTAGTCTGCCCATCTGCAATAACCACTATCTCCTCCTCTCCCTATTGGCTAAGGCTCTTAACATTTGCATCTCCTCTTCCTATAGGCTAAGGCTCTTTACACCTGCATTGTGAGGTCATAGAGCTTTATGGCTATAGAAACATGATGGCAAATAAAGGCCAAATGACCCATCTAGTCTGCCCATCTGCAATAACCACTATCTCTTTAGGACTACTGATGACAAATGAGAGAGATAGACTAGAGATCTCAAATCCTGAATATTACCATGTTTCTCCTATATATATATATATATATATATATATATATATATATATATATATATATATATATATATATATATTGTGGCCACCCTGTAGCCCAGAGCAGGGCTCAGTAGGAATACTGGTGGCTACAAAACACAGTTCATTAGTGTGTGACCCGGCATGGAGTCACCCTGCAGGACTGGACTGGAGTTAACCAGAAAATCAAAACTCCCAAATCAGGTTCATGCAAACATAGTTCAGCTTTACTGATCTCAAACATAAAGTTAAACAGTTCATCAGAAAAGATGTAAATGTCAGTAGGCCAAAAATACCAGCAAAGCAAAATGCAAAAGTCAAAAACCAAAATAAAGTCAGAAATGGCAGCTGAGGGTACAGCTCTCCTCAGTCAGCACAAGCCTACTCCCAAGTAGTTTGTGCAATATACAAAAACACAGTTCAGTGCACTAGTTCCAGCAATTCCACAGTGCTTAAAACTAAATAAAGCCTCTGGCAGGTTTATGGTAATCACAATATAAACGACTGGGGAGATATAAGAAGGAAGTTCCTAAAGGTCAATGATATCCTGACACTGGTAAAGGAACCAATTAAGCTACTTTAAATGCTTTTAACCTAGAGTAGTGCTCAGACTCCAAAGATGGATTGTAAGAACTCAATATGGGGACAAGCCCCTGTAGAGATTCTTATGGTATCTATCATTGCACCATTTTGTGGTTAAAGGTAGTTTAAAGTATTGTTAAAGCCTTGTTCATGATTGAATTAGTCCATAAAGAAGCGTAATGTCCAATAGTAAATAAACTTCAAATTGATAATCTCAAAAATAGAGGTTTATGGTAATGCCAGGAATAGGAGATAGCATTAGGTTTTGCAAATTAAAGCATACAGATAGCTTTTCATAATTCCCTCCCAAGGTGGAAGCAAAACCTCTCCCCAATCTTCTCCAAGCTCTCTCACACTAAACCAAAAATCAACAATTTAGAGAAAAGGAAAAAGAAAAGCAGCACACAAACAGTTCAACAGCAATCACACTCACTGTTTGTGGCAACAAGCCAAGTCCACCTGCATACTCTCAGGATAATTGCATTCCAAGCCAGCACAGGCTTCCTCAAAATCCATAGGTTCCTCACTGAGACCTGGCAAGTCCTTAGCTGATGCAGCCTCAGTCCAATCCATGGGAACAGGACGGTTGTCCCTGTTTGGCTTAGGTGGATCTTTAGGGAGGCAAGACCCAAACTTCCTCCCTAACCGGCTTCCCTGTTTGAATGCCACTGCTGGCTTATCAACCCTAGGGGCGTGTCCTGATCTGGCAGTGTCAGCAGTAGACCAGGGGCCTCTAGAGCTCCCCTGGTGGTGGCTTATATTATCTTCCTCAAACTCATCCTGGAAGATCCTGGAATTTTCATGCCGGGTTTCTACTTTTACCCTGGTTTTTTTTAGTTTATCTAGAATTCTAGCAGGGCTTGCATCTGACTGGTCACAATATATATATATATATTTATTTATTTATTTAGATTTGATTACCACCTTTCACAACAGTCTCAAAACAGTTTATCTTAAATAAAAATATAAAATAATAACTAACCCCCTTCCCCCATCTTTTACAAAACTGTATCGCATTTTTTAGAGCCGGTCGTGGCAATAACAGCTCCGACGCTCTTAGAAACTCTATGAATGTCGGAGCTGTTACCGCCATGGCTGGCACTAAAAACCGCACTATGGTTTTATAAAAAGGGGGGGAGGGGTATAAATAAAGTAAACCAATATGACAACTTTTTCCCTGATGTATATTATGGAACAATATTCTTCTAGCCCTATTGCATTATGAAATAGCTGGAATGGACTGTTATGTCCTGGAGTATCATATGAACTCTACCTGAAATATAGTCCAGTATAATTTAGGAAGTTAACAAAACATATCAGTACAGAGCAACATAGTGTAAGAAATGTCAGACAACATAATAGGAATCTCATTTTGGATATTATCTAAGGCAGTGTTTTTCAACCGCTGTTCCGCGGCACACTAGTGTGCCGCGAGATGTTGCCTGGTGTGCCGCAGGGCCGCCATCAGGGCAGTACTACCAGTCCTGCATTCAGGAGCCCGGAGCTGACAGGGGGCCCGAGGCAGGGGCGCCAGTAGCTCACCAAGGCAAAGTGAGTCGATCACCCAGGACTCACTTTGTCTTGGCGATCTAATCTATCGAGCCGATAAGTCTTCTTCTCCCTGACGTCAATTCTGCAGTCAGAGAGGAAGTTCGGGCCAGCCAATCGCTGCCTGGCTGGGCGGAACTTCCTCTCCGATTGCAGAATTGACGTCAGGGAGAGCATGCGTCGGCGTCAGCTTTGGGGCCTGTTATCCATTGGTGGGTCCTGTTCCCCGATGGCAGCGGCAGTGGCAGTGGCTTGGGGAATGGCAGGGAGAAAGAAAGAAAGGGGGCAGGCAGGGGAACAGAAGGAAAGAAGAGAAACAGAAAGAAAGGTCAGGGAGAGAGGAAGAAAAAGTTGGGGGAGGGAATGAGGTGTGGAGGAGAGAAAGCATACAGGCTGATAGAAGGGAAGAAAGATTGGATGCACAGTCAGAAGAAGAAAGTGCAACCAGAAATCACCAGACAAGGTAGGAAAAATGATTTTATTTTAAATTTAGCAAAGTGGAGGCAGTATTACCACAGTTTTCAAAGGAATTTGCCCAAATAACTTAATAGTTAACTGGGTAAATTCCCAGAGATGAAAACTTCCCTTCGCTTACTATGCACAGTTCTGAATTTATATCTGCTGTCTATATTTTACAATATGGTCACCTTTTACTAAACCGCAATAGTGGTTTTTAGCGCAGGGAGCTATGAGGGTCAAGAGCAGCGCTGGGCATTCAGTGCAGCTCCCTGCACTAAAAACTGCTATTGTGGTTTAATAAAAAGGATGGAGGGTATATTTGTCTATTTTTGTATGCTATAAAAACCAAATACAGAGAGAGACTGAGAGCTGTTGACGAAGAGCTACGTGTGTGTCTTTCTTCGATTCCAGCCAGAATATCAGCTTTGGGTTCAGCCAAACAGGCCCAGGTTTCGCACTGAATAAAGTATTTTATAATTTTTCACTATTCTGTTTACTTAATATTTCATAATAAAGTAATTATAAAATACTTTCTTTGTGTTTATTTGATTCCTATTCAAGAGAATTACTTTATATATAGTCAATATAGGCACAGAGTTAAATTTTTTAACATTTTCTAATGGTGGTGTGCCTCGTGATTTTTTTCATGAAACAAGTGTGCCTTTGCCCAAAAAAGGTTGAAAAACACTGATCTAAGGAACTTAAAATAAACCTAGTTTTGGAGCCTTTCCTTTCAAATATCTTTGTAGTTTTCCAACTGATAGAGGAGGGTATTCTGTGACTTTCATAAAATAATAATAGAAATGTATTGAATTGCTGTTTATTCCACTCAGGCAAAAATGTGACCATCGAAACCAATATTATGATAATGATAGGGACTATGAGAGGCCCAAAACTCATCATCACCCACATTATGATTTTGAAGAACAGGACTCGCAGATGAATTATGATTCAAGACCATCACCACGGAGACGGTTGCTACCTCCAACACCAACGTGTGAGTAATATCTAAAGAATTACTTTCATGATCAGATCTAATTTGGTGCAAATACATATCACATATTTCAAGTTTATTTGATATACCACCTATAGGTAAGCCTTCTAGGAGGTTTACAATGATTTCGAATCAGTTATGACATAGGACAATACATTTAAGGAAGGAATGAGAAAAGATTACAATTTCATTACGTACCCCTGTTAGTTTTATTTGTCTAATTCTTGTTTTAATCTGTGTGATTATTATTCGCTTAGTAATTCTAGATAAGCATTTTAATCAAAATTTTATTAAACTTGAGGAGAAGCATAGAATAGGCCTCGCTTTTATGGCCCTCCAGATCCCAGGAAAGTTCTATAACAAAAAATGAGCCTTCAGGCCATAAACTTCCTCGCAAGACCCTATTCCCTGTCAAAAAATTGCTCCAAAACTGCACTTAAGGTGCTGTGACGTGCAGGTCACCAACCATTGGTCATCATTGCCAACGGCAATGAACTGGCTCCTTTCTGCAAGCAAAGATTTGGGCTGCCTTCATTTTGAAATCTGTAGGATGCAGGGAGCTATCTGGATTTAGAGAACCATTTGTTGATTGTAGGAGGCACCAGTAAGAAGGAGAGTTCTATGGAGTCTGTGCCCTGATTGGTAGATGAGAATGGATAGGTTGAGAGGTTACAGATGTCAAGAACCAGTTCAGAGAAGAGCAGAATTCTGATTTGTTTTTGGTGAGATGAGAGTGTAGGGAGCTTTAGCGATGGTAACTGGCCCTTCCACTACAGACTACCGTATTTTCACGCATATAACGCGCGCGTTATACGCGTTTTTACCTACCGCGCATACCCCTCGCGCGTTATATGCGTGAGCGCGGTATACAAAAGTTTTAAAACATAGTTCCCACCCCCGCCCGACGCCCGATTCACCCCCCCAGCAGGACCGCTCGCACCCCCATCCCGAACGACCGCTCGCACGCGCTCCCACCCGCACCCGCATCCACGATCGGAGCAAGAGGGAGCCCAAGCCCTCTTGCCCGGCCGACTCCCCGACGTACGATACATCCCCCCCCCCCCCGGCAGGACCACTCGCACCCCCACCCCGAAGGACCGCCGACTTCCCGACAATATCGGGCCAGAAGGGAGCCCAAACCCTCCTGGCCACGGCGACCCCCTAACCCCACCCCGCACTACATTACGGGCAGGAGGGATCCCAGGCCCTCCTGCCCTCGACGCAACCCCCCCTCCCTCCAACGATCGCCCCCCCCCCAAGAACCTCCGACCGTCCCCCCCAGCCGACCCGCGACCCCCCTGGCGACCCCCCACCCCCCTTCCCCGTACCTTTGGTAGTTGGGCCAGAAGGGAGCCCAAACCCTCCTGGCCACGGCGACCCCCTAACCCCACCCCGCACTACATTACGGGCAGGAGGGATCCCAGGCCCTCCTGCCCTCGACGCAAACCCCCCTCCCCCCCCAACGACCGCCCCCCCCCAAGAACCTCCGACCGCCCCCCAGCCGACCCGCGATCCCCCTGGCGACCCCCACGACCCCCCCACCCCCCCTCCCCGTACCTTTGGTAGTTGGCCGGACAGACGGGAGCCAAACCCGCCTGTCCGGCAGGCAGCCAACGAAGGAATGAGGCCGGATTGGCCCATCCATCCTAAAGCTCCGCCTACTGGTGGGACCTAAGGCGCGTGGGCCAATCAGAATAGGCCCTGGAGCCTTAGGTCCCACCTGGGGGCGCGGCCTGAGGCACATGGGCCCAACCCGACCATGTGCCTCAGGCCGCGCCCCCAGGTGGGACCTAAGGCTCCAGGGCCTATTCTGATTGGCCCACGCGCCTTAGGTCCCACCAGTAGGCGGAGCTTTAGGATGGATGGGCCAATCCGGCCTCATTCCTTCGTTGGCTGCCTGCCGGACAGGCGGGTTTGGCTCCCGTCTGTCCGGCCAACTACCAAAGGTACGGGGAAGGGGGGTGGAGGGGTCGTGGGGGTCGCCAGGGGGGTCGCGGGTCGGCTGGGGGGGCGGTCGGTGGTTCTTGGGGGGGGGCGGTCGTTGGGGGGGAGGGGGGTTTGCGTCGAGGGCAGGGGGGCCTGGGATCCCTCCTGCCCGTAATGTAGTGCGGGGTGGGGTTAGGGGGTCGCCGTGGCCAGGAGGGTTTGGGCTCCCTTCTGGCCCAACTACCAAAGGTACGGGGAAGGGGGGTGGGGGGGTCGTGGGGGTCATCAGGGGGATCGCGGGTCGGCTGGGGGGCGGTCGGAGGTTCTTGGGGGGGGCGGTCGTTGGGGGGAGGGGGGTTTGCGTCGAGGGCAGGAGGGCCTGGGATCCCTCCTGCCCGTAATGTAGTGCGGGGTGGGGTTAGGGGGTCGCCGTGGCCAGGAGGATTTGGGCTCCCTCCTGGCCCGATATTGTTGGGGAGTCGGCGGTCCTTCGGGGGGAGGGATGTATCGGACGTCGGGGGGGGGGCATCAGGCTTTCAGGATGGGGACAGACCTTCAAGGGGGGACAGTGCACGGAAGTCAGGGGGGGTGAACGGAGAGTCGGGACAGCGCACGGAAAGTCAGGGCAGTGCACGGAAGTCAGGGGGGGGGTGAACGGAGAGTCGGGACAGCGCACGGAAAGTCGGGGCAGTGCACGGAAGTCAGGGGGGGTGAACGGAGAGTCGGGACAGCGCACGGAAAGTCGGGGCAGTGCACGGAAGTCAGGGGGGGTGAACGGAGAGTCGGGACAGCGCACGGAGAGGCGGGGCAGTGCACGGAAGTCAGGGGGGGTGAACGGAGAGTCGGGCAGCATGCGCGGTATAATCGTGAGCGCGTTATACCAAAGTTTTTGTGCTTATCATCGTGATTTCTGCGCGCTATACACGTGTGCGCGTTTTATACGGGTGCGTGTTATTTGCGTGAAAATACGGTAGTTAGTGCAAGAAAACCTAGAGTCTTGACAGTCCTGCCAAGAGCACAGTCACATTCTCACTGTACCACCAGCATTAAAATCAGCAGATAACTTCTATTACCATGTTGGTTTTAATGCTGGTTAGTGCAAAGACCTCTTATGTCAGCTCATAAAACCACATTGCAAGACCTTATGCCATAAACAGATAAGCAGATCTTCCATTTTGTTTAATTTGCCCTCATATATATCTAGGTGATAAATATTTTAGTGTTCCACTGCCCTGGGCCATTATAATTTGTATAAAAGGAAATCTGTACTTTATAAATACTGTATGAGGTTATTTGTGAAGAAAGCATAATGCTTAAATTGGAAAAGCGCTAATTATTTATACATTTCCATTAGCTTTCCAATGATCACATATAGAACCCAGCTAACATAAAGTATCCCGAGTCATAAATAAATTGGTCTCTGTGTTTTCTGGGTTACATTTGCTGCTGTTTTCGTTATAAGGCGTATGGGGACAGACTTAAAGATCTCAATCTATATACTTTGGCGGAAAGGCGGGAGAGGGGAGACACGATAGAGACGTTTAAATGCCTACGTAATGTAAATGCGCATGATTCTAGTCTCTTTACTTTGAAGCTCTGGAATGAGAGGGCATAGGATGAAGTTAAGAGGTGATAGGCTCCGGAGTAATCTAAGGAAATACTTTTTCTACAGAAAGGGTGGTAGATGCGTGCAACAGTCTCCCGGAAGAGGTGGTGGAGACAGAGAGACTGTGTCTGAATTCAAAAGGGCCTGGGATAGGCACGTGGGATCTCTCGGAGAGAGAAAGAGATCATGGTTACTGTGGATGGGCAGCTCTATGACCTCACAATGCAGGTGTAAAGAGCCTTAGCCTATAGGAAGAGGAGATGCAAATGTTAAGAGCCTTAGCCAATAAGGAGAGGAGAAGATAGTGGATGCTGCAAATGGACAGATTGGATGGGCCATTTGGTCTTTATCTGCCATCATTTTCTATGTAATATCACTGCAAAACAGCCATATAATAAAAATATAAATGTCAGTACAATAGAAACAATACCAAAATAGACATCATGGAAGAACATTCAAATAACAGAGATATAATGCTAGAACATAAAATTTGCCACTGCTGGGTCAGACCAGTGGTCCATCGTGCCCAGCAGTCCGCTCCCGCGGCGGCCCTTAGGTCAAAGACCAGTGCCCTAACTACTAGCCTTACCTGTGTATGTTCTGGTTCAGCAGGAACTTGTCTAACTTTGTCTTGAGTCCCTGGAGGGTGTTTTCCCCTATAACAGCCTCCGGAAGAGCGTTCCAGTTTTCCACCACTCTCAGGGTGAAGAAGAACTTCCTTATGTTTGAACGGAATCTATCCCTGTTTAACTTTAGAGAGAGTGCCCTCACTTTCTCTCCACCTTGGAGAGGGTGAACAACCTGTCTATCTACTAGGAGCTCCTTTTATCAAGGCGCGCTATGGGGGTTAGTGCATCAGACATTTCATCACGCGCTATCCCCCGCGGCAGCTTAAAATCCTAACGCCTTGTCAATGGAGGCGTTAGGTACTAGCGCGGCAGGCGGTTTAACGCGCTTTAAACCTCTACCGCGCCTTTGTAAAAGGACCCCTAAGTCTATTCCCTTCATTATCTCTCTCCCTCAATGACCACCTCAACTCCTTGGCAAAATCATGCTTTTTCAGCCTTCACATGCTGAGGAAAGCTAGATCCTACTTCAGCCAACAACACTTTGCCATCCTTGTCCAATCCATCATCCTCTCCAAACTAGATTACTGCAACGCCATCTACTTAAATCTATCAAAAAAAAGTATTCTAAGACTCCAGCTAATCCAGAATACTGCAGCCAAACTGATCTTCTCAAAACGCAAGTCTGACCATGCCTCCCCACTCCTTGCCAAACTTCATTGGCTCCCAATAATCTCCAGAATCCATTTCAAATGTTCCTGCCTGGCTTTCAAGATCATTCACGGAATCCTGCCTCCTCTTATCCCACTGTCTTTCAACTCCTCCAGTCCCGACTCCTCCAGAACTGCCCAAAGACTTAAACTAGCCTTCCCCTCTCCATGCGGCATCCACTATTCAGGCAAACTGGGAAAATCCCTTCTCTTCAAAATCACAGGTCTTTGGAACGACCTCACCACCCCGCTGCGGAACCTGAGCTCCCTTCAGTTATTCCGCAAACAACTGAAAACCTGGCTTTTCAGCAAATTGTAGCTCTATCCTTCCCCCCCTTTCTCTCCCCCCTTCTACACATAAGTTCATGTAATCCTTTTTCTTCTTCTCTACCCACTATTTTAAGTTCTTGTAAACCGTGTCGAGCTCCATATTCATGGAGATGATGCGGTATATAAACTTAAGGTTTAGATTAGATTAGATCTTGAATGTTTCGATCATGTCCCCTCTCAGTCTCCTCTTTTCACAGGAGAAGAGGCCCAGTTTCTCTAATCTCTCACTGTACGGCAACTCCTCCAGCCCCTTAACCTGTTCCTACAATACAGCTTCCCATGTAACTGAGGGGCCAGGTGCAGATATATAAATGCAGACAAGAAGGGCAGTACAGAGTTAGTTGGGATAAACAGATGAGTGGCTAAACTCTAGACAAGTTCTTGGTACAAAGTGGGGTAAGCTAGTCCAGTTTAATATTCAGCAGTAGCAGCTAGTGGCTTGCTATGCATCATAAGAACATAAGAAGAGCCTTATTTGGTCAGACTAATGGTCCAGGAAGCCCAGTAGCCCATTCTCACGGTGGCCAACCCAGATCACAAGTACCTCTAAGGGAGGGAAGAATACTGAGTACCTTCACATAATGACCCCTTAGTATAACATCTTTACCAAAACTCTGTAGAGAGATACTATAATTGAAGTATTGTTGGACAGGCAAGGAAGGATTTATACTGGCCACATTTCACCCAGGATAAAAAGGTGCCCACCCTTAGCTTATGCACTTGAGCTAATGCTAATGGTAGCAATACCACACAAACGTTATCCCTTGAATACTTTTAATAAGCAGTTATATAAAGGGGGACGCTCTCGTCATAAATATTTGATATTTTTTAGCCACTGTGTAGACTCACACAATTTATAATTGTAGAGCTAACCCCTATACTCGTGCTTAAAAAAGTGAACTGTGCAAATTAACAAGGGAAAACTCAGCTTCTTTCTAAAAAAAAAGAAGGGCTCTGGGAACTCATCGGGGGGAGGGATGTTTCTTTTGCTGCAGAATTAAATTTTAGCAGGAAATAAGCAAAACGTTTTTGGGTAAGAAGCTGAGTTTTGAGGTAAATATCACTGCTACAGATAAAGACCATGGTGGACTTATTCCTGGAGCCACTGCAGCAGTAAATAAGCCAAAGAAGTTAATGGAAAGTAAAGAGGATTAACTGCAATTAAATGGACTCCTGCAGATAAAGAGAAGATAATACCCTATATTTAGACCATGGGGGTATACCTGGAGAGCTGCCAAAAACTGGAAGGAAGAGAAATATAGGCAGCCAAGGGCCATATGGTTATGTTACAAGGGTATGTTTAGAATAATCCCATATAAAAATCCTATTGATTTTCTAGCATGCACCTCTCGCAGATCTAGTTTTTCAATACTGCGAGGGAGAATGCACCTGCAGTGAGCAATATTAAACAAAACTGTCACTCATAATATAAGTTATGAGGAACACTTATCTTGCATGGAGAGCTGAGCTTAATGTGTCAAAATCTCGTTCTTGCATGAAGCACTGAACTTGTGTCACCAACTATCAAATTCTCTTCCGATGGGCCCCGTTTCACCTGACCCAACGGGCTTTATCAAAGAGGCAGTCGGTATTTTAATACATCGCCTGCAGAAATCCAACTTTCAAGTGCTTCAAACTCTGAATGCTCTTTAAATCGTTACGGGTGGCATCACTGAGGCCCCTGAAGAAATTAAAGATATTTTGCACTAAAAATAACTTTTCTGAGATTGAATACAAGTAGGCTAAGTATTACTGATAATTTGGTGAATATCCTGATTCTATAAATGACCCCTAACTTCTAGGTGCCACTGAGTACAATTGTCAATCATCTACTAGGCGTCATTTACAGAATTGTGTCTAGTGCTGCCTGAGTGGTCGTAGACACCAGTTCCATTTAGGCCAGGGTTTTCTTGGCCTAAATGAGTGCACCTAAGTCAAACCAGGCTCAAAATCAACCCCTAACCATCCTTACATTCTGGTAGGCGCCTCAGGGTAGACACTTAGCTCAAAGTGGTAAGCGCCTACCAGATAGTTAATTTTTTTAAAATCGTTTTTAATTAGTTTTTAGTGGCACTTTTCAATGATCAGCACTGATTAAGCTAATTCAAAAAATTAAGTTAGGCTCCTAGATAAGTCTAATCTAGTCTAACTTTAGGCGTCTTTTAGAGAATTCAGGGCTTATGAAACACAACATTTCCCTAAATACCTCACATGGACGGTGCCATTCTCTTGTCGTTTTTTTGCAGCAAACCGAAGGCCATCCTTTAACTTTGAATGTCTACGTCGCCAGAACAGTCAGGATGAACCACTGTCCTCTGCTTTTCCTCATCACACTGCTTTACCGCTGCACTTAATGCAGCAGCAGGTAAGCACACAGTGTTCTGCTGCTGTCCAGGCCTCCTTGTAAATAGGGGAGTATAATAAACCATTTCTTAAAGGCACCAATAAAAGGATTAGGGATTGAGGAGTCAGCTGTGCTGTCAGGGTGCATCCCCATCAGGCAAGGGGAGGGGTGAGAGAGTACTGGGAAAGTGGGAGCTTTCTGGTGTTTATCCAATAAATGCTTATTTTACTGTTTTGTACCAAATAATTTTATTGAACAATACAGTAAACAGAACATTCCAGCCGGTACATATTACATGCAGTGCTCAGCTTTTACATGTCCCAAGAATCTTGAAAACAATCATTTTACAGTAGTGTCCACCAATGAAGTTGTCCTCTTCCCATAAGCTCCCGATCCCCCTAAGAAACCCGGATTAACATATATCAGTTCTTCAGCATTCTACTGCTTCCTGTTTGCGAGAGTGGACCAAAAGGGTTCCCAGGCCAGTTGAAATTGCTTCCCCTTTATGGATTTAAAGTCTGTTGTGGTGCATTGACAGCAGATATTAGATCGCCAAATCTGTATGAAAGGCGGGATTGGAGATAGCCACACAAACAGTATACTCTTAAGTATCGTTCAAGAGGACCATTTAATAATTTTGTTAGACATTTTCTGAATGGCCGAGTCCCTGTTAGGAGGCCAAAGATAAGTTGAAACGTGGGCCTCACTGAGAAGTTCCACATAAGTGATATAAATCGACAGATTCAATTTCAAACCAAATCCTATTTATAAATGAGCACATTATTGAGCAAAGATGGGCAGTCTTTGGAAAATAAATGTTGTTCACTGATAAAAGTGTGCATTATTCTTGCATAATGCGTGCTTTTCTTACAGAACACACACTATATTCACATAACCCCAGATTCTATATATGGCATCAAGATTTCAGCACCAAAGTTTGCATGGGGATCAAAGCTCTGCATGCAAATAAATTAATATAAGAATAGCCTTACTTGGTCAAACCCATCAAGCCTAGTAGCCCGTTCTCACGATGGCCAATTCAGGTCACTAGTACCTGGCCAAAACCCAAGGAGTAGTAACATTCCATGCTACCGATCCAGGGCAAGCAGTGGCTTCGTCCATGTCTTTCTCAATAACAGACTATGGACTTTTCCTCCAGGAAATTGTCCAAACCTTTCTTAAAACCATCTACGCTATCCGCTCTTAACCACAACCTCTGACAATGCGTTCCAGAGCTTAACTATTTTCTGAGTAAAAAAAAATCTCCTCCTATGGTTGTAAAAGTATTTCCCTATTACTTCATCGAGTGTCCCCTAGTCTTTGTAATTTTTGACGGAGTGAAAAATCGATCCACTTGTACCCGTTCTACTCCACTCAGGATTTTGTAGACTTCAATCATATGTCCCCTCAGCCGTTTGTTTTCCAAGCTGAAGAACCCTAACCTTTTTAGTCTTTCCTCATACGAGAAGAGTTCCAACCTCTTTACCATCTTGCTCGCTCTCCTTTGAACCTTTTCTATTGCCGCTATATCTTTGAGATAAGGCGACCAGATTTGAACGCAATACTCTAGATGAGGTCGCACCATGGAGCGATACAGGGGCATTATAACATTCTTAGTCTTGTTAACCATCCCTTTTTTTAATAATTCCCAGCATTCTGTTTGCTTTTTTGGCCGCCGCCACACATTAGGCGGAAGGTTTCATCGTATTGTCTACATTTAAGGTTGCAGCTGGTACAACAAAGACCATTGTCCCAAAGAGAGTGAGCTGCTAATGGAGACAGAATCCAACTCCTTGCCAGCGATCTTTCATCATTTGTAACTCAGCTATGGTTTCTACATAAGGCAGTTGCAGTACCTGCAAGGTAAAACTCCCTCAGCTAAGCCCCACGCATTATACTGTCACTCCAGGTCCTTCACTGACTGGAGTTACTGATTAAAGTGCCAGTAAGTAGACAATAATTCTTATTCTGAACAGAATATCTGGTGAGATAAATATAGGGTATGTGGTTAAAATGCTTCTGATTCACGGGGTTATTTGCTACAACGTAATTGTAGCTTTGTATTCTCAAATGTATATGATTCAAACTGCTCTTGTGATAAAGAGGATGTATGTTTGACTGGTGGCCTAATACTGTCACCATGACTTGTTTAGTAGAGTCCAAATGTACACAGCACTGTACAGTCTTTACTCCTGGGAACTTACAATCTAATCAACACAGATCTATAAAGAAATAAGAGGGAGATTCGATGTAGGAATAATAGAGAATTTAGTAATGCTGCAAAGAATTAAGGATCCTTTTACTAAAGCTGCGGTAAAAAGTGGCCTTGGAGCACTCTTACATGGGTCTTTCCCACATGCAGACCATTTTTACTGCAGCCATAAAAATATGGCTTCCCCCCCCCCCCCCCATTTTTTTTTTGCATTAATGGTCATGTGCTCTGTTGCCATTAGTGTGCGGGCAATACCACAGCGAAGGAGACGAAAACCAAAAGGCTATACTAGATTGAGTTTATGTGGTGATACAAAGCTTCATTTAATTGTTTTCACTATGGGACGATTTTGAAACTCCTGATGCAGGCCTCTGGCCGAAACACGTAGCGTGTTGAGTCGTTTTGTACCACCACATAAACTCAATCTGTTATAGCCTTTTGGTTTTTGTCTCCTTCGCTGTGGTATTGCCTGATTTTTGTTCTGCAGAGGATTTGTTGTTGGTTGAGGCCTGCAATGCGCTCCAATCATTAAATTATAGAGAGTGTTATGTTTGGATAGACTGGATGGACCATTCAGGTCTTTATCTGCCGTCATTTACTATGTATCCCACAAATGACAAGATGGTTTGGATAGGCTGGAGTGAACTTTGACTGCAACTCCGGTATTTGGAACCTAAGGACTATACCGGGTGGACTTCTAGTCTATGGTCTAGAAATATCAAAGAAAAAAGATAATTTAATCATGAATTTATATTGTGTGTAACTATTGGGCAAACTGGATGGACCATTCGGGTCTTTATCTGCCGTCATTTACTATGTTACTGTTTTTGCGGCCATTTTTTTAAAAAAATTTCTGTGTGAGCCTCCGTTTATTTTATCCATGGTAAAGGCTTATATGATATCAATGTGCTAACCAATTATTGTGCAATAATTGTGCAATAATTAGTGCAGAAACATCCACTCTATGCCCTTGGTATGCCCTCTTAAAAAAAAAAAGTATGTATGTTGTTACCTGCCTAGTTAATAGGCAGGATATACATTTTAGAAATAAATAAATACCTGTATTTTTTAATGCATGATGAGCACACGCAAATTTCAGGATTGCCGCATGAGGTTAAAGCGCGTCCTCATTTTTTGCTGTGTTAGGCACACATTAGCACCTAATGCAGCTTAGTAAAAGGACCCCTAAATTCGTATGAGAAGATCAAGTGCAATAGGAAAGCGTAGTTCTTTGTTCTTAATTAAAAGTTTAAATCATAGGCGTCGGAACAGGGGGTGGCCATGGCCCTCCCAAAAATTAGCGGTTGGTCAGAAGAGATGACTCTCCCACCTCCTCCCTGGCCACTGGCAATGAGTGAGCCTCCTGCCGTCGGAAGGCCCTAGAAGTCTTCATTCTGCAGTGTCCTGCGGTGCAGGAAATGCCTTATTTAACTGGATGGCTAATGCTTGCCCCAGAATTTTAACTCAGCCATCAGGGCTCTTTATCTTTGTTCGATGTGCATGCAAAGAGACTGTTGGATGAGACCCCATAAGCTTTTGGCTGCAGACAACCAACAAACTTTTTTGTACCTGCCTCAGGGCCATTCCACCCCCGAAACTGGAGGACTAACTTCAGTACACATAAATAGTGCGGTAAACAGGTCCTTATCAAAACCACCAATGTCCGCTTTCTGGCGCCGTTTCATTGTGTCTTTTTGAACTGGAGTAGAGTGAAAGTGTAACCCCTATATTTTTCTATCCCTTCTGTACCAGGTTATGGCTGTGGCGGGTCTGGATTCCAGTAAAGCTCAGAAGCACTCACCCAGCCGTTCAACACGCTCCTGGGCTACTCCACCTGCTACCCCGCCAAACAGGGATCACACGCCGTATTACACCCCTCTCATCCGGATAGAGAGGGCGGAGTCAAATGAGCCTTCTTTGCACAGGAGCTCCTGGTATACCGATGACCCTGACGTTTCATACAGGACGTTCACACCAGCCAGTTTAACCATACCCATTGACTTTCAGCACAAAGACAGTGATAAGCAGAGAAGTGCAGACAGTTTGGTAGAAGCGGTAAGTACTTTGAGGCAAGGAAGAGAGGTCCTTTTAAAAAACAGTTTGCGAACGAGCCTTTATACTAAGCTGCAGCTTAAAATGGCTTGCCACGGTAAGTTCCAAATTTGAGTGTGCTAATCGAGGGGCTCATTATTTTTTTATTGGAGGGTATGTCAGGGGTTGGAGACTGGGTGTTCCAGCACTAATTAGATAGCGGGACATGTTACCTTGCACTAACTGGTTAACACAGGATTACCATGCGAGTCCTTTTCGCCTAGAAAATACGAGTAGGAGTCAGAAACTGCTCCGATGGTCAATTTTTTTGTAAAGGTCATGTGCTAATGGCAATCTTTGTGCATAACATCAAGTTTCAAGTTTAATACAAATTTGATTAATCGCTTTATCTAAATTCAAAGCGATGTACATAAAGATAAAATTACAATATAAATACAGTATCATAGTAGGTAAAACAAACAAGGCTAATGACAAATTTGACAGAACCGGAAACAAAAGGGAAGTACAGTGGTGCCTCACACAACGAACTTAATTGGTTCCAGAAGCAAGTTTGTTATGCGAAAAGTTCGTTATGTGAAACGCGTTTTCCCATAACAATACATGTTAAAAAAAATAATTCGTTCTGCAGCATAAAATATGCTAAGATGACATAAAAAAAGATAAATTTGTCAAAATGGTGAAAATGGTGGTCTTGCTGAGGCCAAACTCTTTGACGAGGTCACACTGTTTGACCCCACATTCACTCCTTCTAATTATTTCCCGTTTCATTTCAACAGAAATCACCTTCCTGCTTTTTTTAGAAGCCATGATCTATAAAAAATATTGAGTTTATCTTAAAAGGACGACTGTATACAGTGAGAGAGGGCAGTTAAGCGCAGTGACTAACGACTGCCTGCAGTGCCTGCGCGGAAGGATGCAATACATCGGCAGCTCGGGCGACTTCGTTGTGTGAAACGAAGTTCGTTGTGTGAATCAAGACATGAAGTTCGTTGTGTGCAGCGTTCGTTGTGTGAGGCGTTCGTTATGCGAGGCACCACTGTATAGGGAAAAAGTTACATCTAATCTAATCTAATGCTTGACTTTATATACTGAGTCATCATTCAAGGAAAGCTCGACTCGGTTTACAATAGTTATCGAATTTTTAAAAAAAAACCCAGCAAAGAATAAGACTAAGTTTGGTAAAGTTAATTTTCAAAGTGTTTAGCAAATAAAGTCGTTTTTAAGGATTTGCGAAAAGGTTGAAGTGAGCCGGAACTCCTTAAAAGAAGTGTCAACAGAATAACAATTATAAAACTAGATGATCTATATTGTCGAAAGGGAATGAAACCACGGAGTAAGCTGCAATGCTGCAAATACAAACGGGTGGAGAAAAAAAGCCTCAGAAAGTGACAATCATAGATACAAACAGTGTAGTGTTGCCATCGGCATAAGAGCCTTACTGGGTCAGGCCAAAGGTCCATCAAGCCTAGTAGCCAGTTCTCATGGTGGCCAATCCAGGTCACTAGTACCTGGCCAAAACCCAAAGAGTAGCAACATTCCATTATCTCTGAGACTTTTCCTTCAGGAAATTGTCCAAACCTTTCTTAAAACCATCTACGCTATCCGCTTTTACCACAACTTTTAGCAACGCTTTCCAGAGCTTAACTATTCTCTGAATTAAACAATATCTCCTCCTATTGGCTTTAAAAGTATTTCCCTGTAACTTCATCGAGTGTCCCCTAGTCTTTGTAATTTTTGACCGAGTGAAAAATCGATCCGCTTCTACCCGTTCTACTCCACTCAGGATTTTGTAGACTTCAATCCTATCTCCCCTCAGCCGTCTCTTTTCCAAGCTGAAGAGCTCTAACCTTTTAAGTCTTTCCTCATACGAGAGGAGTTCCATCCCCTTTAGCATCTTGGTCGCTCTTCTTTGAACCTTTCCTAGTGCCGCTATATCTTTCTTGGGGCAGGGCTGGGGCGTAACAGGGCGGGGATGGGTAGAACTGGACGGGCCGGGGGGGCAGGTCTAGGGGATCCGGATTTTCCATTTGAAAAATCTGGTAACCCTATACACACTTCAGCGTAGAGTATTTTGTGGAAAGTCTGGGCATACTAACTGCATGTTAGGGTTTAATACCGTTTAGTAAAAGAGCTCCTGAGTTTTAGGAGCATGTGTGCACTTCTTCAAGGGAGTAAACAGGCAGATAAGCAAGGGTGACCCGGTCGACACTGTATATCTGGATTTTCAGAAGACGTTCGACAAGGTCCCACATGAACGACTACTTCAAAAAATTGTGAGCCGTGGAGTCAAGGGTGAAATACTCACGTGGATTAAAAACTGGTTGGCGGATAAGAAACAGAGAGTGGGGGTAAGTGGACAATACTCGGACAGGAAAAGCGTCACCAGTGGAGTGCCACAGGGTTCGGCGCTCGGGCCCGTGCTCTTCAACATCTTTATAAACGACCTGGAAATGGGTACGACGCGCGAGGTGATTAAATTTGCGGATGATACAAAGTTATTCAGAGTAGTGAGGACGCAGAAAGACCGTGAAGACCTGCAATAGGACATAAACGCGCTCGAGAAATGGGCCGCGACATGGCAAAGAGGTTTAACGTGGATCAGTGTAAGGTGATGCATGTCAATAAGAAAAATCTTATACATGAATACAGGATGTCCAGTGCAGTACTTGGAGAGACCCCCCCCAGGAAAGAGACTTGGGAGTACTGGTCGACGAAGCTGTCTGTGCAATGTGCAGCGGTGGCGAAAAAGATCAAACAGGTTATCATGTCGCTGTACCGGGCCATGGTACACCCCCACATGGAATACTGCGTCCAGCACTGGTCGCTGTACATGAAGAAGGACACGGTACTACTCAAGAGGATCTAGAGAAGAGTAACAAAAATGGTTAAGGGACTGGAGGAGTTGCTGTACAGTGAGAGATTGGAGAAACTGGGCCTCTTCTCCCTTGAAAAGAGGAGACTGAGAGGGTAGATGATCAAAACTTTCAAGATACTGAAGGGAATAGACTTAGTAGATAAGGACAGGTTGTTCACCCTCTCCAAGGTAGAGAGAACGAGAGGGCACCCTCTAAAGTTAAAAGGGGATAGATTATGTACAAACGTAAGAAAGTTCTTCACCCAGAGAGTGGTAGAAAACTGGAATGCGCTTCCGGAGTCTGTCATAGGGGAAAACACCCTCCAGGGATTCAAGACAAAGTTAGACAAGTTCCTGCTGAACCAGAATGTATACAGATAAGGCTATACTCAATTAGGGCACTGGTCTTTGACCTAGGGGCCGCCGCATGAGTGGACTGCTAGGCACGATGGACTACTGGTCTGACCCAGCAGTGGCAAATCTTATGATCTTATGAATTGCAGCAATGTACTTATCTTGATAGCCGTGACCTGAAGACTTCAGTCCAATATGGTCACTTGCATATATAGAAGGTGCAGAACAAAATTCCATTCACAAATCAGCCACATTCATGTAGTCAATTCCCATGCCTGACAGCGGCCGTGTTTCGCGATAAGCTATCTCAAGGGTTGGGTAAACCACTCCATACGACCAGATATTGAAAAATAGAAGAAAATCCCAGCAAATAGATTCACCAGCTTATCGTGAAACAGAGCTGCTGTCAAGCATGGAAATTGACTACCTGAATGTGGCTGATTTGTGAATGGAATTTTGTTCAGCACCTTCTATATATGTGTATGACCATATTGGACTGAAGTCTTCAGGAATCCTAGGTCACAGCTATCAATATAAAAACATTGCTGCAATTTTTGAATTTGAAATTGTTTGATTTGTTAAATGGAGTTTTTTGAGAGACCTATGACTGTATTGCATCCCTTGTCAGGAATGATGTTGGGATTATGAATTCTGAGGTCTGTTTTTCGCTTTTTTACACTAATTAGTAGCAGCTGTTCTTTCTATATAGCTGTGGAGTTATTTTGTATATTGATACTAGCTGATGCCCCGGCGTTGCACGGGTATTTAATTATAGCAATAACACTGTAAATGGATTCAAATAAAGATACTTTATAGTGGTGAATGAAATTATTTTTTTACAGCTTTATAAAAAGTACAATATTCAAATTATAATGTGAAATATTTGACAAAATGAATACAATACAACTAACACAAAACTTGATTATAAACAACATTTTTAGTTTCACCTCCAGTAGCAAGAACATATAAATTCTTGGGTGAACCCACCCTTGAGCAAGCAACATAGAGTTGTCCATGGGAAAAACAGGGGGATCTTAAATGCACTCCACAGTATGTAATAGTCTGTCCCTGTGATTTGTTGATTGTGATAGAGAATGCAAGTCTCACTGGAATTTGCAATCTCTTAAACTGAAAAGGAAGATGTGTTGCAAGTTTCGTTCAAATCGGGCAAGCCGTTTTTGCGTTGGCAGCTTTTTACATTTTTTCCATTGACATGAATGGGTGAAATCTGATTTTCTGTTTGTAGCTCCGCCCATGTGTGCAGGTGGGCCGCAAGACCCCCAGAACATATCACCCCAGGTAGTGAGGGATCTGCATACCAAGTTTCGTTCAAATCGGGCAAGCCGTTTTTGCGTTGGCAGCTTTTTACATTTTTTCCATTGATATGAATGGGTGAAATCTGATTTTCAGTTTGTAGCTCCGCCCACGTGTGCAGGTGGGCCGCGAGACCCCCAGAACATATCACCCCAGGTAGTGAGGGATCTGCATACCAAGTTTCGTTCAAATCGGGCAAGCCGTTTTTGCGTTGGCAGCTTTTTACATTTTTTCCATTGACATGAATGGGTGAAATCTGATTTTCTGTTTGTAGCTCCGCCCACGTGTGAAGGTGGACTGCGAGACCCCCAGAACATATCACCCCAGGTAGTGAGGGATCTGCATACCAAGTTTCGTTCAAATCGGGCAAGCCGTTTTTGCGTTGGCAGCTTTTTACATTTTTTCCATTGACATGAATGGGTGAAATCTGATTTTCTGTTTGTAGCTCCGCCCACGTGTGCAGGTGGGCCGCGAGACCCCCAGAACATATCACCTCAGGTAGTGAGGGATCTGCATACCAAATTTCGTTCAAATCGGTCAAGCCGTTTTTGCGTGATCGCGGCACATACACACACACATACATACACACATACATACCTCCGATTTTATATATATAGATTGATATTCTGTTTTATATTATTCTAGTTCATTTTGTTTTGCTTTATCTACATGTGAAACCCCATTTTGCCTAGAGACTCTATGTGAGAACTGGGATTTCCAAGTTGAGATTTTGACATTCCCCACCAGTATTTTACAAAAGCCTCTGCCACACCTGGAACTTTTTGTAAAATATGTATAAGAATATGTAGGAATGCACAGGTGTTTGCCAGCACATACAGCTGAAGCATGCATTTTAGGAACATGTAGAAACAGAGCAACATCATTGGGGGCCTTACACATGTAAGCAGTGGATCTACATGTGTCGGTGCAGTATTTGCTGGCACGTTACATGTAGCTGCAGTGGTGTACCAAGGGTGGGGTGGTGGATACAGTCCACCCCGGCTATAGGCAGGGAGTGCATGGAGAAGCTGCAGGGCCAGAGTCCACAAGACGTGGCGGCCGGCTCCACCAGTCGCCCCTTCCCTCCTGATGTCAACTTCCTGTTCTAGGACAGGGGACGGGCAGAGTCGACAGCTGCAAACACGAAAACCTGTGATAGTTCCACACACACACATTGCCAGGAGGAGGGGGGGGGATGCTATACCCAGAGAAGGAGGTGCTCTGCCCTGGGTAGCAGCCACACCAATCCAGTTATTAGTAACTTGAACTTCATGGTCCTGCCGTATATTATTATTGGTTTTATTACATAAAATAGGACGAGTTAGTGGTAAAGTAACATCTTAATGGTAGTTTTTGTCATCTTAATGCACGTGAATTAGCATGCACTTTGATGTTTACTTGGTAAAATTTAATGTAGCCATCCTAAATCTGTAAATTGACCCAAATACAGTACAGCTTTAGAGAATATATGAAACATTTAGGTCCACTGTAAAATCTTCTGAGTGATAAGCATATTATTATGTTTACTTAACACTGGGGGGTATTGTTTTGTTTCAGGTACTAATCTCAGAAGGTTTAGGACGGTATGCAAAAGATCCCAAATTTGTGACCGCCACAAAACATGAAATTGCTGATGCCTGTGACATGACCATTGATGAAATGGAAAGTGCGGCAAGTAATCTCCTCAATGGCAGTGTTCAAAATGGGACCACTGGAGATATGTTCTCTATCGTAAGTAGGCGAGATTATGAACTTCAAGAATACGGCCCTGGGTACAGTGATGAAGAACCGGAAGCTAACAGATATGAAGAGGATTTAGCTGATGAAATGATATGCATTACTAATTTATAGTATTTAGTATAGAACGATTTTGTTTTCATGATACCCACAAAAAAGTGCCTCACCGTCAACGGAAGCTAGGCACTCGTTACATTGAATGACTCGTCAAGTCGATGTGATGTCATATCTCAAGGAAGCCATAAGTCTGCATACTAGCAATCTCCAGCGTTGTGAGAAACGACCAAGCTGATTTGAGGCTTTCGCAAAAGAACCTTCAATGTCTTGGTAGGAACAGTCTTATTTTTGGACAATCAGAGGATTAAAGAGGTATTCTATGGTGCACTTACAATGCTTGCATTCCACACAAACTTCTGTGACCTTTAGAAGCATACAGAAATGTGTCAAGAAAAGAGAATATGTATTATTCAGCACAAAGTGATTCAGGAAGAGATAGTGAGACAAGTGATGACAATCAAGACAACGGTGTCATTATCTCAG
The DNA here is from genome assembly GCF_902459505.1 of Geotrypetes seraphini. Taxonomy (NCBI): domain Eukaryota; kingdom Metazoa; phylum Chordata; class Amphibia; order Gymnophiona; family Dermophiidae; genus Geotrypetes; species Geotrypetes seraphini. Next base: position 13,464,379 of record NC_047100.1, read on the forward strand.
CCATCGACAGCACATCAGATGTTCAGTTGTCTGGATTGGCGTTTCTTCATCTTGCATCCAGATTTTTATCTTAAAGCTCTTTTCAGAAATTAAGTATGTCAAACATGCAAGAGACCATGCAAAAAGAGAATTTGTACTTTTTTTGACATTTGCATCAATTTGTATAGGAAACTATCATTCCGATGGTCTATTTTAAGACTATCATTTTAAGGGCAAATACACTGGAAAAAAATGCATTCTTGCTAATGCACTTTCAAATAAGTTAAAACTTTAAAGTAGATGATAGGTTGTTTAAAATTGCAAATATCTACTGTACATGCTCTGTAATATATGACAAAATGTATTTGTAAAGAGATGTTCTATATTTTGAAATTATTGTACTGTAACTGAACTGCAGCAATATTGAAGGATTCTTAATTCATATACTGTAGTTCTTCACAAAATTCTACATGAGATTTCTGAGCATTTTGTATTTGGAATACGTATAGGGTTTTAGGCTGATATATATTACTAGGTTGTGGATTTCATTTGAAGCTACAATCTGTAAAACAAACTAACAGATAAATTTTTTTAAATGATATTTTGAGTAACTAAGGGCTTGACTTTACTCAAATTCTGTTTGAGCTGTGGAGGACAAACATTTAAAAATACACAGATAGCAGCAGATATTTGATAACAAAAATGAAACTCTTGGCATAGCCTGACAAGAGATATCCATAGTATGAAGAGATGATGCTCCGGTAGTACCTACCATCTGCCCACAGACATAGCATTCACCTAAATACATTTCTACCTTTTATTCACCTCTGATGGACCTCAGACTTGAATATACTTTCTTCTGTTTATGAAGTCTGGGTCTGAATACCACTCCCCGCCTGCTACTGTATAGAAATGATTTTAACTTGTGGAAAACCAGAAACTCAGCTTGAACAACCATTTTACAAAGCCGTGCTAGTGGCTTGAATCCATAGGGATTCAAGGGGCTTTTGCCACGTGGCAGCCACTATGCATGGCTTTGTAAAAGGGGGAAATGTCTCATTTGGCTACATTCTCCTATACTAAAGATGAATGCAGGAGACATGTTATCCTTCCCTTTCGGGCCATAGTTGCAGGTACCATCTGAGTAGGCCAGCTGCCATCATGTTTCCACTTCTCTGGGTAGTGGCTCTCTCCTCCACTGGTATGCACATTTCTAAACACAAGCCAAGCAAGCTGAGGTCAAGATCAACACTAATCTATTTCTTTTCCTTCTTCTGGAACATAAGTTGTATACTATTTATTCCCTTCTCTCAATTTATCTAAAGTTGTGCATGGCTTTGTTGTCCTATAGGCTGAAAGGCGATTATGGCAAGTGACTGAAAAATGAAGCTACACTAAAGTTCACTGAGAGATGTCACAGGGAACAGGAGCATGCATGGTGGTTGTGACTTTTGCCGGGTCAAAGAGAGCTGAACAAGAGATGGAAGGAAAAGACAGAGCACAGAAGAGTGTTGAGAGATAAAGAGGGTGAAAAATGGATGCTAATGGGGGTGGAAGACCATTGATGCTTTATCTTTTCACTCTTCCAGCCAGGATAATGTAGAGTTAAGGCAGATGAGTCAGCTCTCTGAAATTGGGAGTACCCGAGCTCTGACAGCATTTGTGGAGGAGTACAACAATATGGACAACACAACATCGTTCTTGTCATAAAAGTAGCATTGATTCAAGCATCAAAAGGAAGTGAAGTGTAGCACCCTACTGTCTCATGGGCTTACCCATAACCATCTATTATATGAAATGGTTACAGTATTCCCCTAGACATTCTTGCAGCTATGGAAGGACCATTTAGCTCAGCTACAACGGAGGAGGAAGTCTTTGGCAGTGCTCCCATGAGGGTATCTCCATCTGCAAATCATGATAAGATGATAAAACAACATTCATAGATCAGCACATTTCTAATGTGACTCTTAGGGGCATAATCAAAAGAAAAAAATGCCCCCCCCCCCCAAAAAAAAAAAAATGCCTGTCAGTACTTGTACATTTTACTCGCAAATATGTTCAAGTGCTGATTTTTGAAACGGTTTCTGGATGTCTACTGGGATGGTTTCCCCACTCTGTGTCCAAGAATCAAGGAGGGGGAGGGGTGTTGGAGGATGGTGGGCTTAGACTTGACATTTTGCAGCTATAATCAAACATTTCCCAAGATGTCCTGGATGGAACTTAGATATTTTAGGCTAGATCTGATTTAGAAGCATCTAAGTGCCAAAAAGATATCCAAATTGACCAATGACCACACTCCCTACACTCCCCCAGTGGTCACATACCCCCCTCGCACCTGACAAAATTCTGAATGAAAAAGTACACACCTGTTTTTAGAACAGCAGCACCTGGTATGGAAAAGCCTAGTAGAGCATCACACAGGTGGCCATGTGGGTAAGCTAGTGAACCATAGAGAGGAGCCTAAGACACTAACCACAACATCTATGGTGTTAAGAATGAGCCCCATCAAAACCCTAATCTATTCCCTTATAGATGCCACCTACAGCCATAAGGGCTACTGGAGTATTATAGGTATTAGGGGAATTTTGGGGGGGCTCACACTAAATTATAAGGGGATTATGGTGAGATGTACTTCTGGCATCCTTTATATGAAGTTCACAGCAGTGCCCTCTAAGGGCACTGCTCTGTTGGGATGTCTGGGTAGCCAGTCCATTACAAGGTTGGCCTCTCCTATGTCCAAATATAGGCCATTTGGATGTTTCCAACTTGGATGTTTTTTAGATCGAAAATGGGGTATTACTTTAGATGTTTTGTCAGCTTGAAAAAAAAAAATTATATATATATTTGGATGTCTACCAGTTCGCCATTTGAAAATGGCTGCTTGGATAGATCCAGTTTTGGATGTTTTACAGGAAATGTCTAAAGTCAAACTTGGACCTCGTTTTGAAAATGATCCTCTATGTAACAAGGAGTATTCTAATGGATGGAGAAGCATGCTGAAAACTAGCTGAAATTTTGTTTCTTGTAAGCTTGGGCAAGTCACTCAATTCTACATTGCCTCGAATATAAACTTAGCTTCTAAGCTTTCTGGGGATTGTAAGTGAAGGATACATAATTCAATTACCTTTAAAAAAATGCTGTGAATAACCTTATAGCTATATGTTTATTAACTCGTTTAAAGATAAGCCACATTAACCATCAGCAAACTACTACCATTTCATTAAAAGAATAGAAATATACAGTGGAACCTTGGTTTACGAGCATAGTTCGTTCCAGAAGTATGCTCGTAAACCAAATTGCTCGTATATCAAAGCGTGTTTCCCCATAGGAAGTAAGGAAAACTCACTTTGATCCGTTCCACCTCGTCCCCCCCCCCCGAGGCTACCGGCACTGATCCGTTCTCCCCCCCCTTGAGGTCACCGATGCTGCTCCATAACCCCCCTCCCGCGATCCGGCATCCCCCTCTGCGAACCGGCATCCTCCCCCCTGCTCATGTCGTCCCCCCCCTCCCCTGCAATTCTACATCCCCCCCAAGCACTGAAACAAAATCCCTTACCCCGATTGGGCACTGGCACCAGCACCAACGCATAGGATGCCGGTGCTGGTGCCCAATCGGGGTAAGGGATTTCGTTTCGGTGCTCGGGGGGGATGTAGAATAGCGGGGGGGGGGGACGGGACGTGAGCAGGGGGGATGCCGGATCGCGGGGGATGGCGCTCATAAATCGATTCAAATTTGGTTTCCGAGGTGCTGATTTTGCGAATGTTTTGCTCATCTTGCAAAACACTCGCAAACCAGTGCACTCGTAAACCGAGGTTTGACTGTATTACTACAGGAATTAGAGTAATCACCAGACTCATGCTGCATTATTGGAGACAAGCTAAAAGAAAGTTTTATTATGCAGCTACCGAAGTCTCCATGGTCAATCAGATAATGTAGTGTAGAAACCAAACAAACAGACAACCAAGACCAAGGAAAATGGTCAATGATTATGGCCTTGCAAAATGGAAACAGTGCCCAAGATGGACTGAAGTTCGAAATTAATGGCACAACCAAAACAACGTTTCTTCTATTATTTTGTTTCTATAGCTAATTGATCATCAGATTATTTTCAACAAAAGAAGGCCTAACAATTTAAGACTAGCCTTACTGGGCCAGACCAAAGGGCCATCAAGCCCAGTAGCCCGTTCTCATGCTGGCCAATCCAGGTCAGTAGTACCTGGCCAAAACCCAAGGTGTAGCAATATTCCATGCCACCAATAAAGGGCAAGCAGTGGCTTCCCCCTTGTCTTTCTCAATAACAGAATATAGACTTTTCTTCCAGGAACTTACATTTTCACACAGCAACTTGCATTTTCTTGTCTCACTACCCTTCCAAGATTGTTCAGTATTGTGCCATATCAAAATAAGTAGTGGAGTGGAGAGTGTGGCTTCATTGCTTTAGAATTCAGAGGTGTGCTTGAAAAGGGAATAGTGGGCAAAGTGGGCAATGAAGATGAAGCTTTTAAAAAAATAAAAATTTGTAAAATGTGAACTTTCATAAAATAATACTTACCATTTTCTGTAAGTTCAGCATGAATATTAAATATCTTTTCTACCATCAATTTATTACTTCTATTTATCTTTTTTTTAAGCCAATAAAGTTGGGCTGCATGAATGCTTTGACCATTTTTAATTGAGGCTTTGTACTGAAATGTGGGCGAGCATTTAGGCTCGGATTCTCTTTAGGCCAATCATGTGACGGCGCCCTATAGAGAATTGCGTCTACATAGGTGCTTTAGGCCACTTCCAGCGTTAGCTATGCCCATAGTGGCGTTAGCCAAACCAAAGTGCCTAAATAGGCGTGGTTTATTTAGGCGCCAGTAGGCACTTTAACAATACAGTTTTATACCGTTTTTAAACAATGTTTGTTAATTAACTTAGGTGCTGGCAGGGCGCTGCTTCTAGAATTTCCCTCAAACTGGCTGTTTATTCTTACATCAAGACATCATCAGTATAAACAAGCTTAATTTGCTTCCATCATCTAATTCCAGATGTTGGTAACATCATAAGAATGGCTAAATATTTGGAGGGGGATAAGAATTGTATATTTTGTAATGATGCTGATAATACGAAGGTAAATCAAAAAAGGAAAGGCAAAATATATTTAACGGCTTTAATAGAATGAAAGATTAGGTTATTCACCTCTGTTAATCTTCCTTCTTGTAAATATCCTCTGGAAGCTTCACCTGTGGGTTGAGCATCTAGTCCAGCCTTGGCTGCAGAACTTAGAAATAAAACCAACCTCCTCTGCGAGGTCACCTCTGTGGACACTCCCCTCAAAGCTCAGTAGGTAGCAAAGCCAGGAGGATCTAATACAAACAGGAAACAAGAAAAAGAGGGGGGTACAGGGACTCCCCGCTACAAGTCAATGCTACTCATGATAACCAAATACATAATCAACGAACGCCAAAAAAGGCCAAGTTAGCATAATAAGAAATTGTAACATTTCCCACCTACAAAACTGAGTAACAGGTCACTAAAGAAGACACAGCCTAAAGAGCAGAAGGGGCACCACCCTGGGACCCATCAAACCCCATAAGCCTACATAAAAGGAAACTCATGGAAATTTTAGTGAGGCTGGTCAAAGATAGAAAGCCAACTTACCAGTTACTGGCAGGCGACCTGCGAATCGGACAAAATAGATGGGTGGGTGTGAAGCTTCCAGAGGATATTTACAAGAAGAAAGATTAACAGAGATGAGAAACCTAATCTTTCATTCTTGTACAATAACCTCTGGAAGCTTCACCTGTGGGACGTATCAAAGCAGTCCCCAAAATATCAGGGGGGGGCCCGATGCACCCGCCGCCAGGACTGAAGCCCCAAAAGCTGCATCATGCTTGGCCGCCCCATCAAGTCTGGAAAACTTTGAATGGTATGATGAGAGGCTCTAGCTGCCACCCTACAAAGCACATCAGGCAAGACCTCATGGTATTCAGCCCACGAGGAAGCCAGAGTGAGCCTGCACACCAAGGGGAGGCTTCTTCCCCGCTGACACATAAGCAGCGGAAACAGTAGCATGGAGGCATCGAGAAGCAGGCTGACCCAGACACGCAGGGCCCGCCAAAAAAGCAGAAGGTCCGAAAGAAGAAAGTCATGCGTGGCCTCCAGGTATCTCAAAGGAGACATCACACATTCAAAGACTGCAAAACATGGTCCTTAGACTTGGAACCCGATTGAACAAAAGTGGGTAGCCGAACTACCTGGTTGACATGGACTACGGCAACCCTGTCCTGAAGGACCACCAGGCCAATCGGGTTTTCAGTGTAACATGTCCACTAGCGCAGTTTTTCTCAGCTTCTTCAAGCCAAGTACCCCTAAGTCTAACAAATATCAACCAAGTACCCCTGCCCAAGCTCCGTCCCAGACCCCACCCCATAATAGTACTAATTGTAATGCATTTTCTTCCATTAATTTTCATATACACACAATATAATCTTATTAACAATACATAAGGGTAACCACAAAATTAAACTACACAAAGTATACCATACAAAGAGAAAATGTTAATTATCATGTATATTCTTTTTTCAAAGGTACATATGACTTTAAAATATGTAATGTCACCTCAGTAATAGCTACAGAAAAATAGCCAAATATAGTGCAAAATATAAACAGCAGATATAAATTCTAAAAACCGACATATTTTGATCTCTAAATTGAAAATAAAATCATTTTCCCTTTGGTGATTTTATTTTTCTAATCATCATTTCTCAGTCTCTGGTTGCACTTCCTTCTGTGTTCTTAACTGTGTTTCCAGGGCTTTCATATTCATTTACTGTTTTTCTCTTCTTCACTTTTTGCCCTGCATCCATCTTTGGCATGAATTTTTAACATTCAACTTTTTTTCTATTTTTCTGCTTTCTTCTCAAAATCTACTTTTCCATGTCTCACGTTGCCTTCCTATCTCTCTCCTCTCCCATGGTCTCTCTCTCCTTCCCTCCCTCCTCCCAGTGGTCTGACATCCCTCCTTCCTTTCCCCCCTTCCCACAGTCTGGTGTCTCTTTCCTCTCCTTCCCTCCCCCTTCCCACGGTCTAATATCTTTCTACCTCCTTCCATCGCCCTTCTCCAGATCTGACATCTCTCCCTTCCTTGAGTAATCTCTCCTCCCCCAGTGTAACATTTCTCCCAACCTTCCTCCTTTCTGCCCCCTGAAGTTCAACATCTCCCCTCCCTTCCTCCTTTCTGGTCCCTCTCCCAGTTCATTTCTCTCTCCTTTCCTTCCACCAGGCCAACATTTCTTTCTCTGCCTCCTGCATGCTTCCTCTCCTCCAGACCTCATTCCCTCACACAACCAAAATCTCTGTCCCTCCATGAGTCCAACTGTTTGCTCTCTGCCCTCTCCCCGAGTGTGACATCTCTCCTTCCCTCTCTCTCTCAATGAGTCCAACACTTTCTGCCTCCTGCACGCTGAATCTCCTCGCCCCTTCCCTCGAGTGTGACATCCCTCCTTTCCACCCCCAATTTATTTTCTTTCCTTCCCCCAACTGCACTCACAACTAATATGATCTCTCCCCATGCACCATCTCACCCTCTCCTCCACTCCTTGTCCATTTCTCCCTCTCTCACCATTCTCATCCCTCCTGCAACATTTTTCCTTCCCTCCCTCTGGGTTTGCAGCAGGCAGTATGCAGCACCTCCCCCTTCCCTTCCCTTCAAGTCCAGCAGCACCTATCCCTTCCAAGATTTACAAAGAGCTGTAAGGTATAGCTTCTCCCCTCCAACCCCTTGGTCTCTGCACCCCTCATTCCTCCCCCGCCCCTCCCACAAACTTATAGCCAAGTTTCTCTCCCCTTTCCAGGCCCTGACCCTTTACTCTCCCTTCCAACCCCACGATCCCCCCCGGGCTTACTGAGGTACTTGGTGCTCCAGCTGGAGTCTTTGTGGCAGGCGCGTGGCCTTCTCACTCCTGCCTTCTAAAATGGCTGCTGTGACCTCTCACAGCAGCTTGCAGTACTACAAGAAATGCTGCGAGAGGTTGCAGCAGCTATTTTAGAAGGCAGCCGTGAGGAGGCAGAAGCAATACAATCATGCTTCTGCCACAAAAACCCCTGCTTGACTACTAGCTACCTCAATAGGCCCAGGGGGAGGGGTGATCATGGGGTTGGGAGGGAGATTAAAGGATCGAGGCTTGGAGAATGATTCCAACAGGCAGCCTCAGCTTCTGCTAGGCCGTCCCGCCTCCGAAGATGCAACTTCCTTTTTCCTCAGAGGCAGCCAGCCTAGCAAAGGCCCCGAGGATCCAGATACCAGATATTCTATCGAGATCAGTGCCTATGAATATTGAACTGTTTTAGTTAAAAAAAAAAAAAAAAGTTTGTCCATGACATAAAATATAAATCAAGCTATTTAAAGGTTTTGGCTGTATACAAAGTCTTGAATAAAAGACATTTTCTACCAAGGATCTGATCCTTAGGGCAAAATAATCATCGTTTTACATTTTTAAGCAGGTAATAAAAGGTGACCAAGTTACCGGATTCAAAAAATAAAGTTCTGTTAGACAAACAAAATTGTATTACAAACCTAAACTCCATCCATTTATATGAAAAATGTAAAAAGTTACACAAGTTCAAGCATGTAATTTATTCACACTGCTTATAGACCCACTCACATTTTCCCAGATGACAATTGTTATATATCTAAGCAGAAAAAAAAAAAAAAACCTGTTCCAATGGCATGAAAATTCTCTCAGGGATACAGAAAGTTGCTCATATACTTAAATTGGAGTTGTAGTTCTTCTAATTGCTGAAAATTTGATCCAAGGGTCTATGTAGCTTGAGAAACCCATTTTTAGTCCTTACCGCTGAGTTTCCAATGTTTTGGGTTTATAAACTGGCACATTTTTCTCGCAAAGGGAAGGAAGTCCCTTAATTATATCGGCAGCCTTCTCTGCTACCATGATGGTTGGTGCATTCAAATTACCACTGACAATGCTGGGCATAATGGAGGCATCCACCACATGGAGGTTTTCAACCCCAATCACTTTGGTTTGGGAGTCAACTACAGCATTCACGTCGGAAGATGCTCCCATTTTACAGGTGCAGGAGGGATGGTAGGCACTGTCAGCTTTCTCCCTGACAAAAGCATCTATTTCCTCATCTGACTGCACGTTGCTTCCTGGCTGAATCTCTAGGCCACGGAATCTGTCAAATGCTTTCTGTGCAAATATCTCTCGGGAGAGTTTCACACACTGACGGAACTCCAAAAAGTCAATTTCTGCACGAAGAAGCAAGATGTTAAGAAGGCAAGCAGCTAATTCCATTGAGCAGAGAGCAAAACAAGAGATTTCATTTACTGTAAATATCAGAACACTTCCCCCGGAACCAGTCTGTCAAATTAGAATTCATTTCCTTATGGCTTAAACACAACATGCTACCTACTAATTACTGGATCTGACAGCAGAGAAGGTGGCGGCTTAGCAGAGGTGGCATCTTTCAGTTAATTATACACAAAACAAAATGTATGCCACAACATCTAATTAAAATGAATCTAGGACAGCAAATTAACTCCTTTTCCTTGCTTTCATAAGGACAGATTTGGACAGTATACAAAACATTAAAAACTAATATCGCAATGATGCTTCCTCAGAACGAAATGTGCATTTTTTCATCATTTTATTTACTGAACTTTAGCATTTTTGACTGAGGTTCTTTTTTATCTACATTTATTCTTTATTTTCCTCGACAACACAGAACAAGATTCTTTAGGGCTGTAAACATTATACAATTATCTCCTATAGCAAAGGATCATCTCTGAAGAACGAAATATGCTGGTTTTTGTAGAAATTAATACTTTATTGGTACTTTGGGCTCCTTTTACGAAGGCGCGCTAAATCACCGCGTGCGCTAGCCACTACCGCCTTCTTCCGAGCAGGCGGTAGATTTTTGGCTAGTGCGCGCTAATCCGGTGCGTGCATTAAAAACGCTAGCGCACCTTTGTAAAAGGAGCCCTTTGTCTCAGTGACGTAGCAAGGGGGGGGGGGCAGACTGCCCTGGGCACCATCTCGATGGGGGCGCTGGCACCTCTCCGCCCCCACCATGCTCGCACCATCCCTCCCCCCCCCGTACCTCTGTAAATATTCGCCAGCGCAAGCAACTTCTGCCTGGTTCCCCTCTGAATCACTTCTGGGTCACAGGGCCAGGAAGTGATGTCAGAGGGCAACCCAACACTGGCGTGAACAGCATGCTGGAGAAGCCACTCGCTGGCTAATTAAAGAGGTACGTGCAGGAAAGAGTGCGAATGTGGAGCGTGGAAGGAGTGGTGGGGAGAGAGGAGGGCACGGAAGAAGGGGTTTTGCCACTTTCCCGGGTACCTCTTTTCTTCACTATGCCACTGCTTTGTCTATACTTAGAAGTTAAGAATTGCCATGTTGGGTCAGACCCCATATCCTGTTTCCAAGAGCAGTCAATCCAGGTCACATATACCTGAAAGGATCCCATAGGCACAAGATTCCATGTCACTTACTCCCAGGGAAAGCTGTGGCTTCCCAGGTCGAGTACCTTGTAATTCAAATTCAGATCCAAAGCAAATATGGCTGGATCTAATGCTTCAACTGTAATTTAAAAGACCAAAAACAGACACTTTCTAATAGTGAGATTCTACTTTACAATAGTGATTTAAGCTTCCCACTCTTTTTGTGGCTGCGACTCCACCACTGCACCCAAATAAAATTGCGCAAAGCCACTGGAAATGCATAATAAATGATGCACCTATGCAATGACCCTAACGGTAGATTTGGGGGGCCCCACCCACAATTTTGTAAAGCTCTGCCTTAGTTGTTTGTACCGTAGCTCTTAATTCTGATGGTTCTTTTATTTCTTTTCACTGAATTAAGAGTTTGCCTAGCTTTGCTTTAGATTACCTGGGGGGGGGTTGTTTGGGGGGGGGGGGTGGAGAGGAAGTTATCAATATGGGTTAGCTCCCCCCTGCCCACTAGTATTCATCTTCAGCTTAGCCTAAAATAGATCTGCATGGCAAAGGCCTACGAATAGTGAGCAAGCTTTACATTTCATGTGGTTCAGTCTCGGATCAAAATATTGACAGGAGGAATAAAAACCTTCATTCTGATTTTTTTTTTTTTTTATACTAAGCAATATCTTTAACTCTAAATTTGTGATTTTTAATCTCAGTTTCTGAAAGAAAAAAAAAAAAAAGTCTTACATCACATTCAATGCTCCTTTGGAACCAACAAGATTTTACCTGCCGACATGTAGTTGGGTTCGATAATAGGATGGTCCCTCGGGTCGGTGCTTTTCAATTTCAGCCAGCCTAGACTTGGGCTCCTCATGCTTCCAACATGAACCTGTAATCATTACAACAAAGAATGGTCTCCAAGTGTTTTTAGTCTACTTTCCCAAAGATTGTTGTATGTGCGACTGCTAACTATTCTCTTTGGCTCCCAATTTCCTACAGGATCACCTATAAAATATTACTGCTCATTTTTAAGACTCTAACCAACACCTCAGAATTCATTAATAGACTTTTGATCCCTTACACTCCCTTAAGATCACTACGGTTGCAATCCCAATATCTATTAGCGATTCCGTCATTACACCATATAAATTATGATTCTATCCGATCTTCTATATTCTCCGTAACTGCTCCTTCACTCCACATAAGAGAACATCTACTCGAACGCTTCAAGTTGAAACTGAAGATGTTTCTATTCAAAGATGCCTTTGAAATATGAAACTTTTTCTCTAACGGGCTATTTCAGACAGGATCCCCACTCCCTACTGATCTATCCCTAACCATCTCGCTGTCCTATTGTTTTAATGGAGTTCTCCCCTTAACCTCGTTTCCTGCACGTTAGTCTCTTGTATGTCCAACTAATTACAATTGTATGTATGACCCTACTCTTTTATGATGTCTGTACATCGCTTAGAATTATGATAAGTGGAATAACAAATTTTAAATAAACTTGGAAACTTGATGTCTTATCCAAATCAAATTTTCAAGATGGATCAGGAAGAAAATGAAGGTGCTTGGTTCTATGCAGATGCAACACAAATATACATGTACAGTTTATATCAGTGGTCTCAAACTCGCACCCCGGGCCAGGTCCTATTTTGAGGCCCACGGTATGTTTATCATAATTACAAAAGTAAAATAAAACCGTTTCTTGATCATATGTCTCTTTAGCTATAAATGACAATATTATTATTAAGACTTAGCCAAAAGTTAAGATTTATATAATATAAAGAGTCATTTCTTTAATAAGACATTAACTATTTTTTTTTTCTGAGGCCCTCCAAGTACCTACAAATCCAAAATGTGGCCCTGCAAAGGGTTGGAGTTGGAGACCACTAGCTAAACTATAACCATGAAATCCTGTTTGCCTTTGGGAAGCAGAGCTGAGATTGTGATGTCATAATGCCTCATTCCACCAATAAGAGCTAGCCTCATCAGTGATGTCACCAATGGCTTGATTGTCCTGTTCTCCCCTCTGCCCTCCAACCCAGCCAGCAGATTAACTGTTCCCCTTAACTCAGTGGTCTCAAACTAAGACTTAGCCACAAGTTAAGATTTATATAATAGAAAGAGTCATTTCTTTAATAAGACATTAACTATTTTTTGAGGCCCTCCAAGTACCTCCATATCGTGACCCTGCAAAGGGTTTGAGTTTGAGACCACTGCTTTATATCGTTTATTATTTATATTCTGCCTTTATACAAGGCGGATCACAACATTACATACATAATAAATTACAGAAACAAACATACAAAACATGTTCCAAAGCAATCGATAACATGCAAACATCAACAAAGACTTATCATAGAAAAGCGCCTGGAGGAAGCTGATCTTAATACTATGCATCCCAGAGTTGGAGAGCCCCCCCCCCCCCCCAAATGCTCTAGGCACTGGTGTTGAATTGGCTCCCCTGCCCACACCACTATGATCTGTCTACTTCTCACTGCCTTTCTCAGCTAAGCAAAGAAACTATACTGATGCATCCCAGAAAGGAGACTTTAAAATTCTAGACAGACGGAGATTTTTTTTTGGTTTTTTTTTTTAAATGCATTATTTTACGTGATAAACAATTTAACCTAAAGACAGCTCAGAAGGTTAAAACAGTTTCTGGAAAACTTGTACAAATGCATACTGGGAGTATAAAAAGGAGATAATTTTATAATTGTGCACATGAGTAAAAAGTAAGGAAATGCTTTTCTCAGTGTAGACTTTGTGTCTAATTTCATTTTGAGAATCCAGCAAATTTCTACTTTGAAAATGACCACAGGAAATTTATTCAGCCTGAGGCAGTCTGGCACATGTAAACTACCAGCGTAGAATATCCAGATCATTAGTGGCTGCCAAATTATCCAGGTACTGCCAATATTCAGTGCTGGTATCCAGACAGCCAACCAAGCAGGTTAGGACTAGAGAATGACACGGTGACAAAATTCATCACCGTTCCCGTCCCCGCGGATAACCGCGGTAAACAATCTTCATGTCATTCTTTAAAGAGAGAGGGAAGAATCAGAGTATGAATGGCCACAACCACTGACCCGCAAGCTTTGCTTTGAAGAATGCTGGTGTAGAAGGACCGAGGTTGAGATAGACACTAAAGAATGACAGTCTCTGGTATCCAGAGCAGATATTGTGATGTCATAATGCCTCATTCCACCAGTGCCTAAGAGCCAATCACATCAGTGATGTCACAATGGCTTCATTATACTTGGCTCCCATAAGAATCAGAGTATGAATGGCCACAACCACTGACCCGCAAGCTTTGCTTTGAAGAATGCTGGTGTAGAAGGACTGAGGTTGAAACAGACACTACAGAATGACAGACTCTGGTATCCAGAGCAGATATTGTGATGTCATAATGCCTCATTCCACCAGTGCCTAAGAGCCAATCACATCAGTGATGTCACAATGGCTTCATTATCCTTGGCTCACATAAGCACAGCCAATGACCCGCAAGCTTTGCTTTGAAGAATGCTGGTGTAGAAGGACCGAGGTTGAAATAAGACACTAGAAAATGACATGGGATTATTTCCCGCGGTTATCTGCGGGGACGGGAACGGTGATGAATTTTGTCACCGTGTCATTCTCTAGTTAGGACTGCTCTTTATGCTAGCCAGCCAGGCTCTGGCACGGAATGGTCAACAGAACTCGGATAACTCCCAGCTCCACTTTTGGTATGCTCGTGGACTGCCCTGACACTTAAAACAGCAATTTCCAGGTAAGTGCTATTGATCCGCCCTGGACCTGGTTAATGTAAGTTCAGCAGTTAGAAGCCACTCTCACTTAGTTAGCTCCCGCTGAATATTGATCTCTATGTGCTTCACATTTACACCTGCTATTTGAGATACACAAATTTTTTATTTATTTAATTTTCTATACCGCTCTCCCAGGGGAGCTCAGAACGGTTGGAGGGGTCGAATCAACCAAACTTCAACCCCACCTCCAAGTTCTCTAGATGCTGATATGTCAGCAAAATATCAACGGGTTGCAAACAGAGGGACAATCCTACCCTAGGATCAAGAGAGATACATTCTGGTCTGGAGACAACAGAAAGGCCAAAGAAACACCACGAACCAACTAGCACAGCAAAGGTAATTTATTCTTAAAACAAAGCAAGATGCAACTGCCTACATCAGGGGAAGCTTCTAAGGAAGCTCAACAGCGATGTCAAGTTAATTTCTTCCAGAGATTTGGAAGATATCTTTCTCATGACCTATGAAGCCCACAGTTGTAGAAATGTGGCCATGTTGGGCTTTGCTTTAAAAATAAATTGACATTGCCGTACTGGTTGGTTCTTGGTGTTTCTTTGTCTTCCTGGTGTCTTCAGACCAGGTTGTATCTCTCCTGAAAATACTGGTGGCGCCATGGTTTCAGTGGCCCAACCCAACTGATGGCCTACTTTCCTACACACTGGCGTCATTTTCATATTTCACTGAACTCTTTTTTTAGATTGTAAACTCATTGTAATATCATTATGGTGATGGTCCTTATTTTATTGCTTCTGTAAAAAATCCCTGCAACATTGAGTGAGGCTTTTGACATTGTACATGTTGATTTCATTTACAACTCACCTGATAAGCTTCCAGTTTGGGTGAAACGCGACCATGATCTATGACTTGTGACGGCAGAAAATGGAACTGAATATCTGGGTGAACTACGCCAGACCGACTTCGGATAAATCCCCCAGATTCCAAGTGTGCAGTAGCACCCTCACCTGTGGAGCAGAGAAAAGGCCCTCAAAAACAGAAAGTGGCAGACTTTCTAATAGCCGTACTGATCCTGAAAAAAGCAGAGCCTATCGTACGTGGACTTTCAAGACCTCACAGGTCCTTTCATATGTCTCTTCTCATTCTGTCATGTTCTCTACTTCCTTTGATCGAAGGCTCAATATTTGGCCACCAGCAGCCAGCCTAGCCTGGCGACTGGCATTGAATATCTGGTTCCGCTTTTGACTGATATTCAGCGCTAGCCTGTTAAGCGCTTAGCAGTTCAAGATAAGCCTGCTATTTATGCGGCCTATTTTAACCGCTAAACCTAGCGGGTTTAGTGCGGAATATCCACACCTAACTGGCTATGTCTCGCAATATAGCCAGTCAGACCCATATTCTATACATGGTGCCTTAACTTAGGCTCCTAAGTTAAGTCTAAAATGCCATTGAAAACATGCAAACTTAAAACAAAATTAAAAGGCGACTATCTGTGCCTAAAAAAAAACAGTGCCAAAATCATGCCACCAGAGGCCCTTTATGATGTCTAATGCCACTGTAGGTGTGGCTAACTCCAAGAAGTGGTGCTAGACATCGTAAAGTACCTCGGTCGGCGAGATTCATGTAAAAGGTAGGCATGAGAAATGTAGGCCTGGAAAACCCTGGCCCGCACCTCTGATGCCCATCTTTCTATAGAACTTAAGAGCAAATGGGATGCCCATGTGGGATCCCTTAGAGGGTTAAGCCAAGGGAACCTGTCACCAGGAGTGGGATCCCTAGGATAGTAGACTTGGGGGTGGGTCAGTAGAGTGGGCAGACCTGATGGGCTATGGCCCTTATCTGCCGTCATCTTCTATGTTTCCCAAAGGTGCAATTCTGTACATGGTGCCGTCACGCGATTGACACGCGATCGGCGGCTGCTTTTAAGGCATCTGCCAACAACGGCGCTGTTTTAAGAATCTGGGTCTTAGTGGCTAGCCACTAACTGTGAATATTCATTTATTTTTTTTATTTATGTAAAATTATTTACAGCCTGCCTATCCACAAATCTAGGCAGGGAACAGAATAAGATACAAAATATACTAAAAATTTTAAACAAATACAAATCAGCAAGATAAACACAGTATAAAAAAAGAACCGAGCAACTCAAGCGGTCACATGGCTCAAACCAAAGAAACGCTCAAATAGCTGAATATCCAAGCCTAGGCACTAAAATGCTATTTAACCATCTAGGAGCCGTTCCTGGCTGCTTAAATAGTTCTGAATATTGCCCACTGAGAGAAGTTTGCGGAACTCCTTTTGCTTTGACAAGGAGTCTTCGAAAGATAGCATAGCATAAGAAAAAGTTTTTGGGTGCACCGGAATGGTTAGAAGTAGCAAACTTTGGGTGCATGGAATGGGCGATGACCATAACTGATCAGAAATTTAAAGGAAATGTGATGTACTTTTAACTGTTTGCATCAGTCATATCTTCCTCATGACCGACACACCCTCTACTATGCCCATGGGCCATGCAGTTCCTGCTAGGTGCATCGGAAGAACAGATACACTGATGCAGCACACAGAAGCTTGGTTTTTTTTCTATTTAAATCTCACTGCCAAATGAAAAATATAGACTTGATTTATGATAAACACTGTAATCAAGAGTCAGTGCTAACTGTTACAAGTCTGGGTTGACAAAACTGTCTGCATTGCTGTGTTCATCTTACCTGTGCAGGACCAGCGCAGTCATTAGTTAAGTCTAGTGCAGGGGTGCCCACACTTTTTGGGCTTGCGAGCTACTTTTAAAATGACCAAGTCAAAATGATCTACCAACATTAAAATTTTAAAAAACACAAAGCACACCGTACGCAGAGAAAATGTTAATTATCATTTGTATTTGGGGATTTTTTCAGAGGTCAAGGCCGATGACTTTAAAATATGAAATGTCACCTCAGTAACAACTATACAAAAATAGACAAATATACCCTCCTCCCTTTTTACTAAACCGCAATAGCAGTTTTTAGCGCAGGGAGCTACGCTGAATGCCCCGCCGTGCTCTCGACGCTCATAGGCTCCCTGAGCTAAAATCCGCTGCTGCGGTTTAGTAAGAGGGGTCCATAGTGCAAAATATAGACAGCAGATATAAATTCTCAAAATGGACACATTTTGATCACTAAATTTAAAATAAAATCATTTCTCCTACCTTTGTTGTCTCTGGTTACACTTTCTTCTAACTGTGCATCCAATATTTCTTCCCTCCTTTCTGCCTCCTGCATGCTTTGTCTCCTCCAGACCTCATTCCATTCCCCAACCAACATCTCTGTCCTTCCATGAGTCCAGCTTTTTCTTCCTCTCTCCCTGCCTGCCCCTTGACACACTCCATTCCCTCCCCCTTTTCCTTCCTCTCTCCCTGCACCCCTCCCCTTTCTTTTTTTGTCTCCCTGCAACCCCCCTTTCTTTCTTTTTGTCTTCCTGTCTGTCCTTTCTGTCTCTCCGTTCTGCCTCTGTCTCCCCAAGCCACCACCGCCATTGCCACCGAGTTCTCCCTGTTCCCAATGCCGCAGCCTTCCCCCTGACATCAATTCAGACATCAGAGAGGGAGTTCTGGGCCAGCCAGGCATCGATTGGCCCAGAACTTCCTCT
The DNA here is from genome assembly GCF_902459505.1 of Geotrypetes seraphini. Lineage (NCBI taxonomy): Eukaryota > Metazoa > Chordata > Amphibia > Gymnophiona > Dermophiidae > Geotrypetes > Geotrypetes seraphini. Next base: position 13,482,194 of record NC_047100.1, read on the forward strand.
CCGACGTCAGAATTGACGTCAGGGGTAGGGGGGGAGGCTTGCTTGCCCGGCCCTTCCGTAGTTGCTGCTGGCCTTTTGCATCGGGGAACAGAGAGAACGTCAGGGGGAGGCTGGCTTGCCCGGCCCTTCCGTAGTTGCTGCTGGTCTTTTGCATCGGGGAACAGAGAGAACGCAAAGGCAGTGCAAGTCTATTGCGGAGGGTGGGCTCCGTGATCAACTCGCATTGCCTTTGTGATTGACTGGTCAATCGCGATCAACTTTTTGGGCACCCCTGGTCTAGTGATTGCCTAGGGGAGCACCTTCCGCAGAGTAGCTGCCATCAAAGCTTAAACCCTATGCTGTTTATTATAAGAACATAACAATTGCCGCTGCTGGGTCAGACCAGTGGTCCATCGTGGCCAGCAGTCCACTCACGCAGCCGCCCCCAGGTCAAAGACCAGTGCTCTAAATGAGTCCAGCCTCACCAGCGTACGTTCCAATTTAGCAGGAACTTGTCCAACTTTGTCTTAAATCCTTGGAGGGTATTTTTAAATGGAAAGACAGAGAGCCAATTCACCACATCTTTCTGCTCAAAAGAGAAGTGGGAGAACAGAAACTGAAAGAAATGTGAGCTATTTTGTCTGCATCAATCAGGGTCTTCTGAAGCAGCTGATTGCAAAACGCGTCAGGACCTGAGACCCATTTGTACTTATTCACATGTTTACATGCAGCTAAGTTAAAATTTTTTTTTTTTAACTTTTTGATGTGGTGAATTGACTCTCTGTCTTTCCATTTAAAAATATTAAGTAATTTGATAAAAAGCACTTTATACACTCATTGTGCAACGATTGAGAACTTGAGCCGTTTTCAAAGGTGGGCTTTCTAGTTCACTGACAGGGTGTTTTTACCTTGTAAAGGTTCTCTGAGCACAAAGTGTATTCACTTGATCTATTATTGACAGAGACATGGGGAAGTCACTGTTTTCCTGGATCAGTAGCATGGAATGTTGCTACTCTTTAAGATTCCGGAATCTTGTTACTCTTTGGGATTCCAGCATCTAGCTATTCTTTGGGATTCTGTATGGAATGTTGCTACTGTTTGGATTTCTGCAAGGTACTTGTGACCTGGATTGGCCACCCTGAGAACGGGCTACTGAGCTCGATGGACCATGGATATGACCCAGTAAGGCTACATTGTGAAGTAGCATTGCAGCTGTCACTACTGCAAACTACCCTTTTCTGTATTCATCAAGCCTTTTGTAAAATACTCAGGAAATTGTGCATGGCCAAGCTTGTCCCGTTTCCTACTTAAATGACCTATGCAAAATTAGTCTTAAAATGTTCAACAACTGGGCAGAGTTAATACAGACATATCACTGCATACTGTCTTACCTGTAAATCTCCAAAGCCATTCCAACCCAATCCGCATCATCTTTATTGGTTTCTGTGCCTGGTACAACGTAATGGGCTCAGTGCATTGTTGTTGTATGTATATTTCCAGATGATCCTGGAGATTCTGGCCTACTCCTGGAGAAAAAAGGAGGAATACTCTGAACTTATTGTGGTTTTTCCTATCTGTGTTCTATCATCTTCTGGCTATCAAGGGTTGGTGTTCACTACAAAACCCAGCAATACCCTATGAAAATCACCAGTGCTTGTTGTTCATCCTCGACAGAATACTGGAGAGATCTATCATTGCTTTCTAAAGCCCACAGCACAAGACTGGACTAGTAACATGCTATTTTTTAATTAGGGTACCAGTCCAATTACATAATATGCAAATTAACTTTGCAGCAATTTTTCTCCATGAAAGTTCACAAAACCTTAACCATGCCTCCTCAAGTGCAGCTCTGTTTTGCATAAGGAAAACTTATGTTTCACACCTGATAATTTTCTTTCCGTTAGTTACAAGCAGATGAATCCAGAGACAAGTGGGTTGTGTCCATCTACCAGCAGGTGGAGACAGAGAGCAGCAAGCTGAGCTCTGTCAATTTAGGATGGTAGGCTCACTGGTAAGCCAATATTCTCATAACAAAACAATAGTATCAACCGAACAGGCCTATTGGCATAGAAATCCCTCATCACATGCATCCTACAACCAGGCACACATCAAGCAGATCACATGGCCAAAATCTACAGAGTAAAGGAGACAAAGTATAGCAAGGAACATAAAGGGCAGAACCCTGGATTCGTCTGCTGTGACTAAAGGAAAGAAAATGATCAGGTATAAAACATAATTTCTCTTTCCTTGTCATCAGCAGCAGATGAATCCAGAGACAAGTCAGATACAGCAAAGTAGTCCTCAGTAGGGTGGGACAAAGAACAGTACGCAGAAAGGGATATAGCGTGATCCGCCATCCCTGAAAAACTTGATGAATGAGCCAAAGCAGAACCTCTGTCTCCCAAAACCATACCAAGATCGCCCAAGCAAAGGAAGTCTATCTCATATAAAACCAGCTGTCCCACTGTAAGCAAGGCCAGAAGCTGTGCACTAAGTCTTGAGAGAGCAAAACCTGTTACCTTCAATACAAGGCAATAAATCGTAAATAAAAGTCTACTCCAGATCAGTGTCAAGTAAACCAAACCTAGGGCGCCAGAGCCCCCAGATTCAGAAAGAAAATGCCGCCCCCGAGGCTGACAGGGCAGGCAGAGTCAAAACCCCCAGGAAACATCAGGACGAAGGCGCGAATGCCTTACTAGAGATGAAACTGCTCTGTGCAGACGCACTCGACAGCAGCCTGTGAAGAACAAGCCTAAAAATCCTATAAGGGGGTCGCATTCAACCCCAGAGATGGAGCTGCGCACCGGATTCCAAAACAGCGCTGCGGCAACAACCAGAATCCAAGCTGTGCTCCACTAAGGAGCTGCTCCCGGTCTCCATCGCTGAATCAGTGTGAGATATAGCTTCACCAATCAGCAGTGGAAGCGGGACTCTACCTCACAGAATGGAGCCGTGCTCAACAGCCCGAGATGGAGTCGCACTAAGCAGACATTCGGACCAATGCTCTATATCCAGCGATGGGAGATGAACCAAGAGGGCAACCAGCACGGATTCTACATCCAGAGATTTAGAAGGGAGAATCAGATGTCCATAGCATCACTCTAAATTCAACGATGGAGACGTGGATAGCAGGCATCCAGAGTGGTGCTCTACATCCAAAGATGGAGCCATGCCAAACAAGCAGGTGGAGCTATGCTCTACATCCAGAGATGGAGCCATGCTAGTCAGACAGGAGCAGCTGTACTCTACACCCATAGATGGAGCCGTGTCTATCAGCTAGACAGAGCTGTGCTCTACATTCAGAGTTAGAATCACGCTGAGCAGATATGGGAGGCCGCACTCTACAACCTGAGATGGAGCTGTACCGAGCAGGCAGGTGGAGCCATACTCAACCTCCTGAGATGGAACTGTGTCAAGCATACATGTGGAGCTTCGTGCAACATCCAAAGACAGAGCTGCTTCAAGCAGGCAGGTGAAGCTGCGCTCTAAATCCAGAGATGGAGCCGTGCCAAGCAGGCAGGTGGATCCACACCAGGGATCTCAAAGCCCTCCTTGAGGGCCGCAATCCAGTCGGGTTTTCAGGATTTCCCCAATGAATATACTATTTAAAACTTTAAATGGATACAGCCCAATCTACCTAAACAACTGCTTCATCCAAACTACCTCTACCAGGCATAGAAAAACACACACCCCATTCACATACCCCCCAATCAAAGAAGAAAAACGGAAAAAAAAACTATACGACGGCCTACTAGCCACTCAAGCAGCAAAACTAGATAACCAAATCTCCAACCTATTGATAACAACTCCAGACTACAAAATGTTCAGAAAGGAAATAAAAACTCTACTCTTCCAAGAAATCCTTGAATAAAGCTTAATACCACGAATACCTCCTTCTTACCATCCCCTCCCTAATCCCTGATCCGACTTAACCCTCTCTTGGAAACGATCTCTGATCTAACTTTGTTATCCTCCTTCCATAACTCTTTTTGTAATCCGCTTTGAACCGAAAGGTAATGGTGGAATAGAAATCTGTAATGTAATTTAATATGCATTGAAATCAGTGCATGCACATAGATCTCATGCATATTCATTGGGGAAATCCTGAAAACCCGACTGGATTGCGGCCCTCAAGGAGGCACTTTGAGACCCCCTGATCCACACAGATAGAGCCTGCCAAACAGACAGGAGGAGCCATGCTCTACATCCACAGAAGCCATGCCAAGCAGGCAGGTGGTCCCAAGGTCCATATCCACCAATGGAGTAATGCCCAATGGCCAGCTGGGACAATGTCAAACAGGTAGAGGTATCTGTGCTCTGCCTTCCGAGGTGGTGTCATGTGACCCAGGCATTCAGACTGCAGTTTACCTCCAAAGATAGTGCATCCCTAATAGACAGGTAGAAACCAATCTCAACTTCCAGAGATAGAATCCTGCCAAACAGACAGGAGGAGCAGTGCCCATGTACCGAGAGGTAACCATATCTGGAGGAGCATCCATGTGGAATAGCCATGCCGAGACATGTTCTAAATCCAGATCTGGAGACAACTGGAGAAGCTATACTCTATACCCAAAGACAGAGCCATGCGGTATTGTCATGTAGAGCTGAACTCTACATTCAGAGATAGAACCATGTCTAAGTGAAAGGGGACACCACTCTCTCCATCCAAAAATGGAAAGAAGATAGAAGGTGCCTTGTGGCCCAGTTAAACATGGCACCTTACAGCGCATCCAGGAGCGGTGGAGCCTTACCTCCAATGAGGAAGGCCTGCAACACTGCTAGGCCAAGCTCCACTCCATGTACAGAGCTGGAAACATTCTGTGAATTCTGGAAGGGAGCTAGGCAGAAACTTGCTCCACTAGGAAAGAAGCAGTTGAGCTGCTCTGCCAGCAACATAAGTACCCTACATCCACACTTACTCTACCATTAGCAATGGAGCCATGCTCAAAGGCCAACAACACCAGCGTGCTCGTTCCACACTCAGCGAATGAGCTACGTTCAAAGGCCAGAGATGACACAGCATATACTCTGCATCTAGAGATGGATCCAAACCCACAGTCTGGAGCAGTTAACACACAAACTCTACATCTGGAGTTGGAGCCATGCTGTAAGGCCAGGACTAGCAATATGCTCACTCCACCTTCAGACTTGAAGCTATGCCCAAGATCCAAAGACGACAGTGTGCTCGATAATTCAATGTCAAAGCACCCATAAGCACATAAGAATAGCCTTACTGGGTCAGACCAATGGTCCATCAAGCCCAGTAGCCCGTTCTCATAGTGGCCAATCTGGGTCACTAGTACCTGACCAAAACCAGGTAGCAATATTCCATGCTACCAATACAGGGCACGACTCTCAAGCGCCAAAGAACGTGCTCAGCACCCAAGATTGATCTATGCTCAAGAATCAAGATAGGGAAGAGCACCATCCCCTGAGATGCCACCATGCCAGAGGCACTTGGTGGTCTGAGCAAATCCTCGCTCAGGCTTCCCAGTAGGCCAACGACCTCCCTCCTACCTGCAGGGGCATGGTGACTGGCCAGGAGTACTGGAACTCCATGGAGGCTGCTACTATGTAGGAACCCGTGTGTACTGCACTTGCCTGGAACATCCATACCTCTGGCAAGATCCGCCAATGACCTCCGAGAAGATGACCCCGCTAAGGACTGACAAAACCTTCAAGAACCATGAAAGGCACTACAACTACCCCCCAGGGACACTAGGTCTACTGTTTGGCAAAGACTGGGAGCGACACTCTGCCTCACTGGCTATAAGATCATCTAGCCCTCGAAAGGAAGACTACTAAAAGTAGAATCTCCTGCCCATGCCCTGATTCCAGAGCATTCTACGAGCAGACTTGTCTTATGTCCCTAAACACGTCATAGATAACATCTGCCACATAATCCACCCCTGAACACTGCAACAGAGGTAAAGCTTACTCGTCCTCCGATGGAACCTGACACAATAAAGGATCCTCTGAAGTTTAGTGTGTTGCAGGAGTATGCTAGAGCATGTTTGCAGTACAAGGTGTACAGTGCTGCCTCTCCAGGAGGGAATGCAGCCTTGGAGAGAACAGGAATTACTATGGATTAGTTAAGGTGAAATTCTAAGACGATCTGGAGCAGGAATTTTGAATAAGTGCAAAATACTATTCTGTAATCTTGTATAGGGAGGATCAGACACAAGAGCTTGAAATTCATCCACATAGCAAGCAGATGTAAGAGCAATGAGGAAAATAACTTTCTAAGTGAGAAGTTTGAGAGAGCAAGTTGTAACTAGTTAAAAAGGGAGACCTCATACTACCACATTAAGATCCCAAGCAAAAGGGAATAGTCCCTTCATGAAATGGGTTACCAAGCGATGAACAGATAGAGGTTTCTAGTCCAAGGGAGAATGAAACGCACTGACAGCACTGAGATGTACTCAAACTGAATTGGTTTTTAGACCAGAGTTGGAGAGGTAGAGATGGTAGTCCAGTATGGATGGAAGTGGACACATGATGTGTTCCAGAGAATGCAGTGCACATCAGGAAGAAAATCAGCTCCACTTGAAGCAGTAACAGCGCTGAGTGGAAAGGTTTTCTAGACGCTTAATAACAACGGACACTGCAGCCAAGAAGCAAAAGCCATTCACTTGATTGGTGAAAGAAATCACGCTATGAGTGATAACGAGCGTCAGTAGTGTTGGAAATGGTTGCAACTTGCAAGGTTTCTTGGACAAGAGCTCTAGGAGCAGGAACCAAACCTATTGTGGCCAACAAGGTGCTATGAGGATCATGGTGCCTCAATCTTGGCAAAGTTTAAATAGAGTTTTTCCAGTGAAAGGTATCAAGAAAAGTGTGTAGAGGAATCTTCCCCCCAAAAAAAAAAAAAAATAAATAAAAGAATGAGGAAGGCATCTTATGCAATACAATTTGGGGGTTTAGAGTCTGGAGCAGAAATGTGGAAGTTTATTGTTGTGGGGGGAAACAAAAAGATCTATGCTTGGTGTAGCCCATGTGGAGAAAATCTGATGCAAGACCATTCATGTGGCCGAAGAAGTCTGCTCATTTTGTTTGACAAGATGTTCTGCTTCCCTGCTAAATAAACTGCTTTGAGAAATATGCCACGAACAATTGCCCAATTCCAAATCTGGATCGCTTCTATGCAAAGGGGATGAGAACTCATGCCCCCTTGTTTGGCCACATAGAACATGGCAACTTGGTTATCTGTATGGACAAGAACTACTTCAAGGAGGAGACTATTCTGGAATGTTTTTAGAGATTTGCCTATTGTTCATAGTTCAAGAAGATTAATATGGAGGGTTTGTTCATGGTAAGACCATATTCCTCGAGTGTGTAGGCCATCCTGGATCAATGCTTTGATGTATCCTCAGACTGGGCTGAGGCAGGCTCAGAAGCATTTAAAGCTTTTGAAGACTGCGACAGCAGTAGTTCCAAAAACTCTGTCTGAGAATAGTCCTGATCCCCTCCTGGAGACATGGTGCCGGTACTTGAAGAGACATCGGCATGGCAACAGTCTGCTATAATGGTTATCAGGGGGTTGAAGACCTCGATGTAAAGGCACACCTACAAGGAGATATCATCTGGTTGGAAGGACAGCGATCCTTGGTATGTCATCACTTGGGAGGACGCAGTGGTATGCCTAGAAGGGGAAGAACGTTTGTACTTCTTAGCTTTCTTACATGACGCATCCCCCGAAGCTTGAGGCATAGATGAAGATGATATAGAATCTTGCTTCTGTAAGGAGCCTGATGCCCGATGCTCTGGATGCAATATTAGTGCACTCAGTACCAATGGCAATGACTGAGTCATAGAAGGCTGAGTGTTGGGTTCCGAGTCCCCCACCATGCTCAATGCTGACACGGTACCAAAACATTTTTCAAACTGAAGTTTTGGGGGTTTGAATACCGAGCAGAGAACTCAGCTAATGTCCTGATGATCAGGACCCAGACACTGGACACACCAATTATGCGAGTCAGAGCCTGAAATGGTCCGACATGAAATCAAAGAGCTCAAGTAGCTAAGATGCCGAAAACAACTGATGGATTAGAAAGTACTTAGAAAATCAATTCCACCTATTAGTACAATCTTTAGTTTTGTCCCAACTGGACTACTGCAATGTCACCTTTTTAGATTGTCCTAAATTTATAATAAAAAAAACTACAAACGCTCAGAATAGTCATTAGATTAATCTTCAGATTTAAAAAAAGCGACAAGATTATACCTTATTTACGTGAATTACACTGGCTTCCTATAGAAGGGAGAATACTTTATAAATTCTATTGTATTCTATTTAAAATATGATTTGGAGAAACTCCTGATTATAAGCCACATCTCGTTACATTTTCTAATAGCCCATCTTTGAACCTAAGAAACAATGATACTTTTCGGTACCCAATTATTCGGAACATTAGATACAATAGAACTTTTAACTCCATATGGGCATATCAAGCATTAAAACTAATATTAACCAGCAATCTAATTTTAAGGAATCCTTTTACGAAGGCGCGTTAGGTAGGTCCTTAATGCACGGAATAGCGTGCGCTAGCCGCTACTTTCTCCTCTTGAGCAGGCGGTAGTTTTTTTGCTAGCACGCGCTAATCTGGGGCGTGCGCTAAAAAACGCTAGCGCACCTTCGTAAAAGGAGCCCTAAATGTTTTTTTTAAAAAAACCCCAAAGACCCTTCTTTTCCAAAAATGTGTTACGAATGATCATCATAATTACTCGTGCAAACCGTTCTGAACTTCATGGAGGTATTGGCAGTATACAAATAAAGACTGTACTGTATTGTATAAAAGATGACAGCTCGGCTAACTGATCTAGGGCCTAACTTAATTTTTTTTAATGGCCTTAATTAGCACTGATAATTGAAAGTGCCATTTAAAAAAATAATAATAATAATTTTCTTGTAGACGCCCACCACTTTGAAGTGTCTACACCAAGGCGCTTACTGGCACCTACAGGGCAAACAGGCATGGTTAGAGAAAGAGTCAGGGTGGAGAATTGGGCATAGTCTGATTTACATGTACTCATTTAGGCCAAGAAAACCCTGTCGGCGCAATTCTATAAACGGCACCCAGCGGTTGATTGACAACCGTGCCAAACGGTGCCTAGTTATGAGGTACAATTTATAGAATCGGGGCCTTAAGTGTTTCTCTCCAAATTCTGTCCTCAGCTTCTAAATGGCTCACATATCACTCCTACGTTATAATTGTCACTTGCTTTGCTCAAAAAGCTACTTTTGGAACTAGAGAGAGCGTTACCTGGACGATGACATATAACTGGGATCCCTAACTTTTTCAGGTCATCGGCATTCCCAATTCCAGATAACATAAGCAGTTGAGGGGAATTAATGGCACCGCCGCTCAAAATCACTTCCTTACTGGCAAAAGCCTAAACGATTAAAACATGGACAGGGTGTGTTTTGCATAAGGTTGAATATAAAAGGTACATTTTGAACAGTGATTGGCAGATATGTTAAATATCATTCTTGTGTAGCTTGTTTTAAAGAATATGTAATGCAAGCAAGTGTCTGAAGGCCATGGGTGCTTGTCAATTATCGATTTGCAAACCCCCCCCCCCCCAAAAAAAAAAAGAAATTTTTCCTCCATTTCATATAGGAGAGTACCAAAGTAGGAAATAGCCACATGGTTTTCTCAAGTCCCTTATTAGCATTAAAAAATAGAAAATTTCAGGTATCATAAATCAGTGGTCCTCAACCCTGTTCTGGAGGACCACTAGCCAGTTGGGTTTTCAAGACAGCCCTAATGAATATGCAAGGGGCAGATCTGCAATCCTATCATCTTCATTACATGCAAATCTCTTTCATGCATATTCATTAGGGCTAGCCCGAAACCCTCGCTGGCTGGCGGTCCTCCAGGACAGGGTTGAGAACCACCGTCATAAATGACTCTAATAGGGAGGGCAATTTTCAAAGTAATTTTCATGGATAAACAGCGAGTCATGTCACCTGGCTCTCTGAAAATAGCCCTTTCTCAATAGGGATAAAAAGTCTGCGCCGTGTCCCACGGTGCCTGGACCGCTACAATGAGAGGCAGCGTTCTCATCTGTATGTTTATGTTGAGGGAGGAAAAGCATACACGAGCCGTAGATTGTATTTTTAAAAGTGCCTCATACAAAGATACTTTTCAAGCTAAATGTTATTTGTCCAAAAAGCAAGCATGGCTATTTTCAGTGAGAATGTTCTCGTGTAACCGAAAACTCTGTGCTCTGAAAACTGGTGCAAAGACCATGGGCAAAATGTATGCCCCCCCCCCCAACATTATACCTCAACAAGCATTTTGAAAATTGCCTCCAGTAACTTCTAGTATGAAAAAAAGGCCAAGTCAAATTTTGTAGGCAGGGATTTTGTGATACAGGGGGCGGGGAGGGGGGGAAGTTATCAATGTGAGCTACTGTTAAGATGGGTTATTTTATTTAGTTAATTAATTCTTTTTCTATCTCGTCCTCCTCAAAGAGCCCAAGATGGATTACAGGTCAACATACACAAGATACAGTTAACAGGTTACAATTGTCCATAGTTACAGTACAAGTTTTACCAGAAAGAAAGAAATGAGTGAGTTATATTGCACCACAACAATCAAGTCTAACTCTCCTCAAAGAAGAGGAAAATCTCACTACATAATAGTTTAACGGTCACCACACCAACCAAAACATAAAAGGTTGGAAAAAGCCTCAGAATAATAATTTATTTTTTTGTATACCGTACACGGGAGTCGCTTGAAAATCCACCAGAATCCATGAAAATGCATTCACATTTGTGAATAATCAATCGGAACCCCCTCTCCCCCCCCCCCCCACAAATTATAGTGGACGAGAGTGAATTTGGCAGATAACAACAAAATTAGTCAAAGCGTGTGGAGAAAAAAGGAGGACAGACCTCAGTCAACGTGGTTTAGTAAAACCAACACTGATTTCCCAAAAGGGGAAAAGGAATGGGACTTGTATACCGCCTTTCTTGTGGTTACACATTCAAAGCGGTTTACATATATACAGGTATTTATTTTGCACATAAAGCAATAGAGGATTAAGTGACTTGCCCAAGGTCACAAAGAGCAGTGCTGGGATTTGATCCCACAACCTCAGAGAGCCGAGGCAGCACCTCTACCACTAGGCCACTCCTTATGGCTGCTGAACCTGCCTCCTTCCGACATCACTTCCAGTTCCGGCATGACCCAGGTAGCAGCAGCAGCAGCCAAAGGAGGGTAGGAGGGCAAATTACCACTACCATGGTATTAATATGGTACCTGTTCCCATTCCCGCGGCACTACTGTGGAACAGTCTACTGGTACCGCAGAGAGGGGTGACATGATTGAGACATTTAAGTACGTCACAGGTCGTGTCGAGGTGGAAAACGACATATTCTTTCCTAAGGGACCTTCAGTCACAAGGGGGCACCCGCTCAAACTCAGAGGAGGGAGGTTTGGTGGTGACACCAGGAAGTATTTCTTTACAGAAAGGGTGGTGGATCACTGGAACAAACTACCGGTGCAGGTGATCAAGGCCACTAGCATGCTCGACTTTAAGAATAAATGGGACATCCACGTGGGATCTCTACGTGGGTCGAGCAGCACTCTGACTTAATGGGGTGGGACAGTGGAGTGGGCAGACTTGATGGGCTATAGCCCTTTTCTGCCATCATCTTTCTTTCTTTCTATGTTTCTAATACCGGGAGCTTCTCCGACACGGTCCCCTTTACCACGTTAATTACCATGTCACTCTCTAGTTGGGAGTCAAGGGTTACAAGAGTCCAGGGCCCCAGACTCAAGTTTGAGCTCTAGTATATAGAATTGGAAAGGTTAGAATGAAACTATGTACATATTTGTTGTTATACTTCATTGTTTATTCAAGCTTCTTAATAAAACCAGATATCAATAATAAATAAAACAATGCCACTTACCTTTTTCTTTTGCTTGTTTTTGATGTACTCAACCCCAATGGCTTTTGTACCTTCAAACAAAATTTTGTTCACTAGAGTTTGATATTCGGCTGATACATTAGGCCTCGAAATAGCTGGACGGAGGTAAGCACTGGCTGAACTCCATCTGTGACCTAAAAAAATGAACACAGCATCACACATTACATTTTTTAAATTTTTTAAGTGAAATAATCGCCAACTATCTACCGCGTCTAGCCTGACTGATGAGCACAAATAGATGGTCCGACAGTTAGAACTCACTGATAACCTCTAGATCAGTGTTCTTCAACTGCCGGTCTGTGGACTGGTGCCAGTCCACAGAAATTTTCTGCCGGTCCACAGGGCCGGCACCTCCATCGGGCCTAAGACAAGTGTTCTGCAGCTATAACACCTTTTTTATTGTCCATTATCTGAACTGCATTATGGGAGTCCGAGGATCACATTTCTTTTACTAGCAACGTAATCAAGAAGCTGACAACAGGACAGATCCATTTCCATCTGTTTGAAATATGTACACCACTGACATTTCTCAAGTCGTTTCATATTGGTCTTAATCCAAAGTGAAATTTTGGTTTTCTCCGAGTCATTAATGGCATGTTCTATTAGATATAAAACTAAAACCCTAAAGACAATCTTGTTGCCAATAATGTCCAATCCAATGCCCAAACCGTAATTGGCTAACACCCTTGTTCCCTTTGGTGAGACTGTTTGGACTTTACTAAATATTTACAATTACGGTTTGGACATGTTCTATTGGCAACACCTCTGTCTCCCACTTAACATCTTACATTCCCATTTTTTCCCTACTGCAACCATCGCAAAGAACAGCATGCACTATAAATAAAATTTCCATGAGACAAAAATTAAACCATCAACATGGGAAACTAAACCAAAAAGCTTTGCCTGCACACTCCAAGACCATCACTTGCATGCTCTTTATTTCAATTCTGAGTGATTGCCCCCCTTAAATAACAATTCCTCTGTGAGATAATTAATTAAGCATAGAATGTTTTATTCTCGATTTCAGGTATCTTTAATCCTCTTATTCCTTTATTTTGGAATGTTTACCGATTCTCCTTTGCAAGAGGTATCCAACAATTTAAACTCTACCTTCCTTCTAAAAAAGGGATTAAAGGAGTCAAGATCTTCAGTTAATTTTTTTTTTTTTAAGGAGTTCCAGTTCGTTTCAATTTTCCCGTAAATCTTTAAAAGCTACTCTCTATTTGCCAAACATTTTGAAAATTAATTCTTTTGAAATTTTGCTCTTATCTTCTATTTATCATTTGTAAATCATTCCGTTTATTTAATTGCTGTAAACCGAGTCGAGCCTACTCAGAATGATGACTCTGTATACAAAGTTAAGCTTCAGTTTAGTTCAAACAAACATTTATTAGGTGTAAACGCCTCTCACGTTAAAGAAGACAGACAATTGTTTTATATAACAAGTTTGGCATTCATGGTATATGTTAATTCATAATTTCTGCTCAACATGTCCTCCTTCAACCCTGACACGTTCAAAAAAATCTTTGATGCCTCTGAGCATTTGACTCGGTGAATTCTGGGGTTTCACTAATTAAGAGCTCAACTGTTTTGGGATCTCAATGCCCTTGAGTTCCTTCCCATTGAAAAATAATGTTCAGGTACAAGATCCATTATCCAAAATGCTTGGGACCAGGCATATTTCGGTTTTGGAGCTTTTCGGTTTTTTTGGAATGGTAATGTTAAGTCGGAAAAAGACAGACCTTTTCTGTTTCTCACTTCCATCCTGAGTGGAATCTGCAGCTCCCTTTGCACATTTTGCAGCCCTCCGACTTGAATTATGCAGAGAACAGGAGAAATACAAGCACCTGTATTGGTTTCAGTGTTGTTACATCAGGGAAACCGATTGCTTCTGGTTTGCATCAAATTTCAATTTTCGGAGTTTTTCCGTTTTCAGAATTTCGGATAAAGGATCTTGTCAGCTTGGGAAACGCTTTTTACCTATGCGGATGACATTTTTATATTGATCGAGATGGACTCAAATATTACTAATTTAATTTTTAAAATAAACCACTGTATTTCCAAACTTCAAACCTGGGCCATGTCTGTCCAGATGAAGCTAAATGCAACCAAAACTACCGTATTTTCACGTAGATAACGCGCACCCGTGTAAAACGCGCACACGGGTATAGCGCGCGGGGAACACAAATCTATGTTAAAAAAATGTAATATAGCGCGCACACGCGTATACCGCGCATGCTATAACCTCCTCCCGCCTACTCCGAACCGGCATCCTCCCCCCCGCTCGCTTACCCGCGTTTTACAACTTTTTTTTTTCAATCCGATCCGGCATCCCCCCTACGAACCGGCATCCTCCCCCCCCCCCCGCTCGCGTCACCCCCCCTCCCCTGCGATCCTACATCCCCCCCAGCACCGCAAAACATGTCTTACCCGATTGGGCACCGGCACCAGCACCAATGCACAGGATGTGCCAGTGCCAGTGCCCGAAGATCCTCCCTCGTTGGTTTGGGTTGGTTTGGGCTGGGCGGTGCGGTGCAGGAGAGATCCTCCTTCTTCTTGCGCCGGGCTGGACTAGGCTTTGAGCATTTGCGCATGCTCAAAGCCTTCTGGTCTCGTTCTCTCCGAGATTATCTCGGAGAGAGCGAGACCAGAAGGCTTTTGAGCATTTGCGCATGCTCAAAGCCTAGTCCAGCCCGGCGCAGGAAGGAGGAGGATCTCTCCTGCACCGCACCGCCCAGCCCAGCCCAAACCAAACCAACGAGGGAGGATCTTCGGGCACTGGCACTGGCACATCCTGTGCATTGGTGCTGGTGCCGGTGCCCAATCGGGTAAGACATGTTTTACGGTGCTGGGGGGGATGTAGGATCGCGGGGGAGGGGGGGTGACGCGAGTGGGGGGGAGGATGCCGGTTCGCAGGGGGGATGCCGATCGGATTGAAAAAAAAAAAAAGTTGTAAAACGCGCTCACACGTATAACGTGCACGGTTATGCACGGTTTGTAAAATCGTGTATAACGCACGCGTTATATGCGTGAAAATACGGTAAACTTCTGTGGTTAGGCCCAAAATTGGATTATCTTCCTTCCACTGTACTTCTGGATTCAGGAGCCTCCCTACAAATTGAGTTCTCCTCCAAGATTTTGGGAATACTTTTCGACTCTTCCCTTATCTTTAAGGATCAAATAAACTCTCTGGTTAAGAAATGTTTTTTCAGGTTTGATCTCTTTTCCATCAACGTCATTTTTCTGTCTCGGTCCAATCAATTATACTATCTCGGCTAGATTATTGTAATGCCATTTATCTTTGCATCACAAAGATCTGCCTTCAAAGACTACAATTGATTCAGAATACCGCTGCGAAGTTGATTTGTGGAAAAAGCAAATTCGACCACGTGACTCCTTTGCTTTTGAGTCTCCATTGACTCCCAGTTTAGCTCAGAATCCAGTTTAAATGTTTATGTATTATTTTTAAAATTTGATACGGTATCTTCATTCCTCTTCTATGGAATGTCTATAGATTTTCATATGCGAGAGACACTCAACGATTTAAACTTTCCCTCCCTTCTAGGAAAGGAATTAAAGGAGTCAAGAATTTCAGCCTTTCTCTGGCTTTTAAATTTCCCCAATTATGGAATGAACTTCCTTTAATTTTGAGGTGTCCCAGCTCTTTTCAATCTTTTCAGAAATCTTTAAAAACTTTTCTATTTGCTAAACACTGTGAAAATTAATCCCCTTGTATTTTAGCATTTTTTAACTTATTGCTAACCGCGTCGAGCTTCCTCTGGTTGAAGACCCGGTAAGTTTAGTTTAGTTTACACAAAAATTTCAGGAAGAAGTTTCTGCTGCTGTATTATGGTTTGTGGTTATTTGAAAAAAATGTTTGAGTCCTGTTTTTTTCTAGACACCATGAACATTAATGCAATTTAATAACAAATGTTAATGCTCTTTATTTATTTATTTTTATTTCTTCCATTTGTGCGTCGCACATACCTATACAAGCTCTAGGCGACATTACAGAGGAAGGGGTTAGAAGAGGGTAGATAGGACTATGGAGGGCAGGAAGGAGTGGAGAGGAGAGAAGCATGTAAAATATTTCATAGAAATTCCTAACTTTACAGATAGGAACATCATCTACACTTCTCCCTCCGGATTCACGGGGGATAGGGGCAGAGCCGGACCGCAAATGGTGAAATACCGCAAATATCTTCTGGTCCGGCTCTGTCCCACCCCCGCTTCCCTCCTGTCTTCCCCCCGGCATCCCGGCCTTACCTGGTGGTCTAGCGGGCTTTCGGGGCAGGAGCGATCTTCCTACGTTCCTGCCCCATGCAGATCACCAATAGGAAATAGCTGCCGTGAGTTCCCGTAGTCTTTCGAGACTACGACGGGAACGCCCCACAGCCATTTCCTATTGGCGATCTACACGGGGCAGGAGCATAGGAAGATCACTCCTGCCCCGAAAACCCGCTAGACCACCAGGTAAGGCCGGGACGCCGGGGGGAAGGCTAAACTGTGGGATTTTTTTCTTTTTTTCCCCCTCCCCAAAAAATCGCGAATATGTGAAATTGCGATTGCCGAAACCGCGAATGGGGAGGGGGAAGTGTAGGTATATGATATCTAAATGAATTAAAGTAATATATAAAAAGGAATAGAAGGGAGGAACTGTTAAACAATAGAATTCAGTTAAAATAAAAAGAATAGGGGTAAAAACAATGGAATAAAATTTAAAATAATTCATAAACTGGGGGAAAAAAATCAAATAAGTCTGACAGAAGTCCAATTTCCTGAAGCAGCTGTTGCCTCAGCATATTTTAAATACCGGTAAGCTCTTTAGTACTTTGAAACCCTTAAGAATTTGAATTTACTCAACTTTCAATCTCATGTTTAAAGCTTGCTTGTACTGATATTAAATTAGAACTCTTCTCACATCCTACACTAAATTGAATTACACTTTTTGGTGGAATTCAATTTGTCATATATATAAAATGGAAAAAGTATTGGCATTACAAAAAGGTTATATTAAAAAATTTAATAAAATATGGGGACCATTGACAAATTATTCTACTGATCAGATATAATAACACATGTATAGAACATATAGAAGGGGTAGGGAGGGAAAACTATTGTAATATTAATATGATATAAAATTCTGATAAAGGGTTTATTTAATTCGCATTGTAAGAACATTTAATAATAATTTCAAGTGTTTTTTCATAATTGAATGTATTACATGTATTTCACTTGATGTAAGAATTTAAAAAAAGAATAAAAAATATTAAAAAAAAAAAAAAAGAACTCTTCTCACATCCTAAGATAAGATCAGAGAATGTCATACTGGGTCAGGCCAAAGGCTCATCTACCCAGCATCCTGTTTCCAAAAGCGGTCAAGCCACATCACAAGTACCTTGCAGGATCCCAAAATGTTACCTCTAGGGATAAGCAGCGGCTTTCCCCGTGTCTACCTTAAAACAGTTCATGGACTTTTTTTCTACAAGGAATTGGTAGACACCTCTCATAAAAAAATATTTTCTTCCATGTTTTAAACGTATTGCATAATAACTTCACGGTATGTCCCCCAGTCCTACTCTCTCCATAAAATCACACCTATCCTTTGCTAGAAGTGTGCTATCCTCATTCACCAAGACTGTATGATACTATACTTTACCTGAATATGTCAGAGTTCTGTACTTGATAGAAACTAAATGATAAGGAAAGACATGCAGTAGACTCTCTGTTAACCAGAACTCAAGCAACCAGGAAAGAAAGAAAGAAAGGAAAAAAAAAAAAAAAATATCAAAGAAACACTGTAATACTTTAAATAAGAATAAAATCAATTTCTGGCAGAAGTTTAAGGGTAAACTTGAAACACCACATGTCCGGTAGCTTGTCTGGAACAGTTTGTGGTATGGCACAGTATTAGTTAGGCCTATTTTTAACAGTAACTCTCAAGGAACCAGAAACTACATTTATCCGGCATCTACCACTCTCCTTGGGTGCCGGTTAACTGAGAGTCTACTGTGCATAGTTACGAACTGTTTGCAAGGCAGACCTTTATGAATCGTCATATCCATCCATCCAATTCCTTCTTGTTGGTAGCCATTCATATCCTCTGTGAAAGGATACCCAGCCTGCTGGGCCGCCTCCAGAAAAGCCTGATGAAGGATGTGATTAGTCTTTCCTCTGGAAACATGTAATGGCCCACTCCCACCTCTGTACTGGTCAGACCCTAACTCGTGGGTTTGTGCTTTTTTAAAATAAGGCAAACAGTGGTCATAGTCCCAGCCAGCGGCTCCTTCCCTGCTCCATCGGTTGTAGTCCTCCGCATGGCCACGGATATACACCATAGCATTTAGGGACGAAGACCCTCCCCACACTCTGCCCCTGGGCCAATACATGACCCGGTTATTCATGTGCTTCTGAGGTGTGGTCTGATAATACCAGTTGTACTTGTCATCACAAAGATTATAAATTAATGCAGCAGGCATATGGATCTTCCACATCAGTCTCTTGCTACCTAAAAAAGTATCTTTAGGTCCAGCTTCCAGAATAAGCACAGAATTAGCTAGGTCTTCGGACAAGCGATTTGCTAATACACAGCCGGCAGATCCGGCACCGACTATTATATAACTGTACGAGTCGGCTTTCTCTGAACTAACTGTTGCGAATGTTCTTGGCTTTTGTAATTGATGCTTCCCGAGAACATGAGGACTTTTCAAGGCACCTATTTTAATCTGACATGCCGTCTGCTTGTGTATTCTGCAGGTGACAGGAAGACAGCAGCCTCGTTTAATTGCCTTGAATAAACGAGACATTGTGCCTGATGATCTTCTCTGTTCCTTAAAACTGCCCGTTATCTCATAAGTTCGATCAAATATCTGGTCCTAGAACACACAAAAAAAAAGTCCAATTAAAGTCAATCAAAGATACAATGGAGACAGGCAAATCAAGTAAAGTTTTAGGAGCTGTTATTACAAGGAATTGTCCAAATAACTATCCCAACAGTTCTTGGCTTTCTGAACTCCATCCCAGCCCCTGCAGACTGCGTAAACTGTATCCGGCTAACCCGCTGGCCTGACCAAATTTAAATGCTTATGTCGAGGGTTGGGTCTTTCCTTTATGATGATTTTTGAAGCTCATCATGCTATTTTTGCTGTGTTTTGCTCTTTTCGCTCCTTATTTGCTCCCTCTTGTTTCATAAAACAAAACATTTTTTTCCACAAGAAAACCTAGATCAAATGCCTTGCGGGTACTCACCCTCACCCCCCCCCCCCCCCCACACACACACAGATAGGCCCCAACTGCAAAACATACGAATACTTCTCATAAGCTTCTCTGCTCATGCTCACAGGCCTTGCGCTAGCCCCGCCCCCCTCTTCCCAAGCAGGACCCTGTTACCATAGAAATACCTGCAAAAGGCAGGGCCACTGCAGGGCCTGTGAGTGCGTGTGCTGGTTCACAGCCCCTGCGACGGCTCGTCCCCCTCCTTCCAAGCAGTATCCCTTATTACTATAGGAACACCTGCAAGGCACAGAAACTGTGCAGGACCTATCGAGTGTGTATGCCGGTTCAGAGACCCTCTGGCAGGCCCTCACTCCTCTCAAGCAGGGCTTCCTATTACCACCGAAGCACCTGCAAGGAGTGGGATCAAGTGTGCCTGTGTGTGAAGGTGCCGGCTCAAAGACTCTGCGGCACCTCTTGCTGTTCCCAAGCAGGGCTTCCTGTTACCGTAGAAACACCTGCTAGGGGAGGGGCCAGTGCAGAACCTGGGCGTGGATGAGCTGGCTACCAAGCGTCCACTCTCCCTGCTCCAAGTTGCTGCTGCTGTGTGCATTGGCAGGCCTGGATTGAGCACTGCAGCGAGGGTGTGGCACCGGAGGCAATTATCTATCCCAACATTCAAACGTGCCAGCAAATAAGACAGTTTGGTTCACCTCTTATGAACAATGAGGCAGCTTTTAGTCTTTCCTGGATGATTTTTCTCCAGGTATAAATATTCACATAAAACACATTCTTTAGCACTCTCCAGACCAGTAGAGGTCCCATTTGTAAAGATTAACCTCTACTGGTCTGGAGAAGCTAAAAGAAAGTAAATTAGCAGGTAAGAACCTAATTTCTCCTTCTTTAGCACTCTCCAGACCAGTAGAGGTTAATCTTTACAAATGGGACCTCTACTGGTCTGGAGAAGCTAAAAGAAAGTAAATTAGCAGGTAAGAACCTAATTTCTCCTTTTTTTACACTAAGAGCAGTAGTTAGTGAAAAAGAAGCCTGCATATTTTTTCAGGTCTCTCTGCTGTGGGATGTAAACAGTAAATAGAGCCACAACTCTTCTTATCTTCAAACACACACATTCAGAACCCCAAACCAAAAATTATCCATTGGCATGTAAACAAAATACTCAAGCAATGAAATCGACAACTGCAGAAGGCCTAAATTATATGCTGAATCTTCCTTTGGTCTTTGTATTTGTCACGGTGTCAGGTCAAAAGTGCGCCGGGACAAAGGCGCGCGCAGACAATTGAGCGCAGCGCGGAGACGCGCGCCACAGAAAATTACTGTTTTTAGGGCTCCGACGGGGGGGGGGGCGTAGGGGGGAACCCCCCACTTTACTTAATAGAGATCGCGCCGCATTGTGGGGGGCTTGGGGGGTTGTAACCCCCCACATTTTACTGAAAACTTCACTTTCTCCCGGTTTTTAGGGAAAAAGTTAAGTTTACTGTAAAATGTGGAGGGTTACAACCCCCCAAACCCCCCACAACGCCGGCGCGATCTCTATTAAGTAAACTGGGGGGGCTCCCCAACAAAAAACCCCGTCGGAGCCCCTAAAAACTGTAATTTTCTTCGGCGCGCACCTCCGTCTTGTGCTCAGTTGTCGGCGCGCGCCTTTGTCTTTCGCGGGGTTGTCTATGAACCATTTGTCACAGACCTGAAATACTACAGCTCTCACAAAATGACTGTAGTTAAAAAAACAAAACAAAAACATATCTGCAGCAACAGTTATGGGGAGGCAATAATCCCTAAGGTAGGGTTACCAGACTTTTTTTTTTTAAAGAGGAAAAGAGGACACCTGGCCCTGCCCTGTTCCGCTCCTAGCCCCATGAACCTCATGTCTCCTTCCCTGAGCTTGGGGGCACATCTGGAGGGCCTCTGTGAATGTATGGATGTTGACGCGATAAATGTTATGCGCATGTCAATATCCGTGTTTGTGCAGAGGCCCTCCAGAGGCAGCCCCAAGCCTTCCAAACTCCAGACAAACTGCAGGGTTTTGGAAATTTCTCCAGGCACCCAGATGTCTAGTAATCCTACCCCAAGGCCTTTACTAAAATTCCTTCAAAACCTCCACTCCACTTCTAAGCGTTCTGTGCTGCATAACTAAAAATTGTCCTAGAGGCCCTTTTACTAAACTGCGTGAAGTGCTAGCATGCATTTATCAGAGTTTACAATGGCTTCCCACGAGATGCACTCAGGTGTCTTCCAGTGCAATAGGTGAGATTCTAGACCAGAAGGTTATTTCCCTTTACCCGCATGGATTGCAGAAAAGAACCATTCCAGGTTTTCCACTCCAATACACGCATACACCCAAAACGCTAAAGCACTAGGAAAAAGCTAATGGTGAACACCTCCCCCCCAAAAAAAAATAATTAGACGCTAATGCACCAGGAAATAGTTAATGGTCAACACACACACACACACAAAAATACATCGATGCTAAAGCACTAGGAAATAGTTAATGGTCAACACCCCCCTCCCCCAAATACATCGACGCTAAAGCACTAGGAAATAGTTAATGGTCAACACCCCCCTCCCCCCAAAATACATCGACACTAATGCACCAGGAAATAGTTAATGGTCAACACCCCCCTCCCCCCAAAATACATCGACACTAATGCACCAGGAAATAGTTAATGGTCAACACCCCCCTCCCCCCAAAATACATCGACACTAATGCACCAGGAAATAGTTAATGGTCAACACACACATACACACACAAAAATACATCGACGCTAAAGCACTAGGAAATAGTTAATGGTCAACACCCCCCTCCCCCCAAAATACATCAACACTAATGCACCAGGAAATAGTTAATGGTCAACACACACACACAAATACATCGATGCTAAAGCACTAGGAAATAGTTAATGGTCAACACCCCCCCCCCAAATATCTCGACACCAAAGCACTAGGAAATAGTTAATGGTCAACACACACACATACACACACAAAAATACATCGACGCTAAAGCACTAGGAAATAGTTAATGGTCAACACACACACATAAATACATTGACGCTAAAGCACTAGGAAAAAGTTAATGGTCAGCAGTCTAAAGTCCTTTTCCAAGCTGTAGGCTGGATTGCCTCAGAAAATGCCACTGAACTAGCTGTAAGCAATTCAACACCGCAAAGCTTGTGAGAGGATTAAGGAAATATGACCATATGTCACTTGTGATGAAGCCCTTACATTACCTGCTTGTTTTATACTGGATTCTGCCCAAGGTAAATTTGCTTACTTTAAAAAGACACAGTGGGGCCCTTGCTGAAAGGCTCGTGTTAAGAGCTGCGGGTAGATGTCTGCCTCTACTACTAACATAATACTGTACTGCAGTGTCTCTCAAACATTTTTAGCTCCGGCACACTAAATGGAGCAAATGTTTTTCGCAGCACATTATAATTAAAATGATAAAATTGCAAAACAAACAAAAAATTTAATTTGAGAGTTATTTGTTTAAAGTGCTTTACGCCAGAGCTTCTCAACTTCTTCAAGCCAAGTACCCCGTAAGTCTAACAAATATCAACCGAGTACTCCTGCCCAGGCTCCGCCCCAGACTCGCCCAAACTCTGTCCTAGACCCCCAACCCCCATAATAATAGTACTAACTGTAATGCAATTTCTTCCATCCATTTTTCATATACACACAATATAATCTTATTAATACATAATGGTAACCACAAAATTAAAAAACAAAACAAACACAAAGCACACTGTACGCAGAGAAAATCTTAATTATCATTTATATTCGGGGGGGGGCTCAAAGAGGTCAAGGAAGATGACTTTAAAATATGCAATGTCACCTCAATAACAACTATAGAAAAACAGAAAAATATAGTGCAAAATAGACAGCAGATATAAATTCTCAAAATAGACACATTTTGATCATTAAATTGAAAATAAAATCATTTTCCTACCTTTGTTGTCTCTGGTTGCACTTCCTTCTGACTGTGCATCCAATATTTATTTATTTCTGCCTCATGCATGCTTCCTCTCCTCCGGACCCCATTCCCTCTCTCTCTCATGTGCAGCATCGCTGGCCACCAGCCCCAATGCCCGTTTCTCCTTCTATCACCCCTCTCCAGCATCATGCCACATCTTTCCCTCCATCACTATGTTCACCATTCCTCCCCCTTCAATCTGTCTCTCTATTCCCTCTCCATCACCGTATCCAACATTTCTCCCTCTCACCCCTTTTTAGCTCTTTGTTTATGCCTATTACTGAATTACGTTCATGGATATTGTTCAACAAACAGCAGGTCAGAAAGAGTCAAAATCCAAAAAACATAACTTTGAAGGGTGAACAAGAACAATTTTTCTAAAATTACTCAGAGATATGAAACTCTGAAAGGAAGGCTACAAGACCTCCCTTGGGTAAAGAGTTTACCTTCCAGTCATTGTTATTCTATGAAAATGTTTTTTGATCACAACCTGGAAAGGCTGAAAGGTTCAACTATTTCAAAAGTTCAAAATAACTGGTTTGTTCTTGTTAGTATCATGCAAACGTCACTGCATACTTGATGAAAAAGTCCACTTAGCTGTGAAACAGGAATGAGTGGTGCTAAGGTTGTAGGTCTAACCATTATGCCATATTATTCCTACCCATGCCAACTCTGGGTGGAAAAAAGTAGCCACAACTTCTTTTGCCGCAGTCTCCCTGAACTAACACCAGGGAACAGTATGATCTTCTTTGGGGGGGGGGTCGTCAGGAGGAGGAATTGGAATCAGGAGCGAGGAGAGGAATAGACATCCCCTTATGCATGCAACAAAAAAAAGGCCACAATATTTCTGAAAGTCCACAGGGTAAATAAAAAAAATGCTTGCCCGTGGAATGGCTTTTTAAGAGGTCAATACTCTCAAAACATCTGCTATTCATCCAGACTCTATGGATAAATGAGTGTGCAATTCTTAAAATATGTGCCAGGTCTGAGTTTACCCCAGTGCATGCTGGGATTTATAGTCTTGCTTTTCTTAGGAAATGCCACTGGGGAAATTAGAACTACAACTCCCTGCATGAAACGGGGTAAAAAAAAAAAACCAGGCCTGGATCTACTCTCCTGCATGGCAGCTTTAGCCTAATCTAGTCGTCTACATCTTCAAGCCTAATATGTTTGGGCCACATGCACCAGATAATACCAGTTTTTTTGGCCCATCCAGCCCAAACATAGGGGCTAACACTTGCCAATTGCCTCTGCAGCTATAACTCCAGCCACACAAAAAAGAAGCGTGCAAAGGCCCCCAGAAGGGGGTCAAAGGGGTCCTATGGAGCACCGGCCCATGTCCTAAGCCCAAATGGGGATGTTGCTCGATCCCCCCTCCCCCCCCCCCTTCTATGCTCTTCCAGCAGTCTTTGGCACAGTTACTACTGCTATAAACGTCTACAAGTACTGTAACCGTTTGCAAACTGACTTGAAGACGTTTAAGCACACATAAGCATGAACCGACCCCATACAAACCCCCCCCCCCCCCCCCCCAGCAGCATCAGAGCTCTAGAGATTGCAGAGCCCGAAGTCTGAGCTGTGTAGGCCGAATATTCGGGGTCAGCTTAGGCCACGTCTAAAGTTTCCTCCTCGGCTTACCTTTCAGTACAGGACAGCCACGCAGCAAAGTTTTCCGGAACGAAAGGCGGGCATGTCGTTCGTTCTTGGAGCCGAGACACAAGCCGGAGACTCCACCCTCCCCTCCATCCCGGGAACAGTTACACCGTCCCGGGAGGGGGGGGGGAGGGATGAGCGGGATCCGCCCCCGAGCTCCGCAAGGAGGGGGAGGGGGGGAACCGAGGAAGCAGTTTCGGATTCGAGGAAACGAAACGAAACGAAAATCCGGATCTGTGAACGTTCCAAGGGGCTGCTTTTCTGCTCTTCAGGACCTTTGAACCTCTTTGCAGGGAATAAGGAAATGCAATAAGCTCGGTTGCATTGAAAATGTTTCACGAATTATAGACTTGTGTGCTAAACAAACTACAGAGCAAGCCTAAACTTAGGGAAAGTCAGGCTTTGGGGGGCCAGTGCAGGAGGCCCACACCTGGATACCTGAGTGTGCGGCTTCTACTGTACGATTGACAAGAAAATATTCTGCAGTAGACAAATGAGATATAAATTTAAAGTGTGCAGAATCAGAGGAAGCCTGTCAGACAGCGCACAAAGCGATAATATAACTACAAGTAGGCTGGGTGGGCACAGGCCCACCCAGTGGTGGTACCTCCCTCTCCTCTGTTGGTGACCGATATCTGCCTCTCTCTCTGAACTCCCCTCTCCATATATTTCTTTCTGTCTTTCTTTCAGTATTTATATACCACTTATAACCTAAGAGGTTTACATTCAGGTACTCAAATTTGTCCCTGTCTGTCCTGGTAGGCTCACACTTATCTCTGAGGTGTTGCCAGCAGAAGAGCGATTCAGATTCGCTGCCACCTGCTTTTGCTGACCTCTGGGCCTGTTTCCTCGCAGGGATGGGATTCTGCACTCCGATTTAGTTTCTAGGCGGATGACAACATTACAAACGTACGCTGGCTTTTACAAAGCCACGGTCGAGGTTTCAAGCGCGGGCCGGCGAGGTGATTACTCCGACGCTCATGGAATTCCGATGAGCGTCGGAGCTTTCACTTTGCCGGTCCGCAGTAGAAACCTCGACCGCGGCTTTGTAAAAGGAGTCCATAATTACAGATGTGACATAACAAGGTTTTCAAGGGTAGATGTTATAGCTCAGGGGGTATATTATACAGAGGAACGGAAGACGAGACTGGTTGCAGTCATTTGGTTTAGTGATAACATAGCGAAGGTGTATTTTTGAGTTATTTAGCTTGTCTATATACATCTTTTTGGGATTCGTGTCTTACGAGGGAGTGCTGAAAAGTTCTCAGCCCAATCAAGAATGGAAAGATGAACACACTGTATTCACCCCTAAGTTCAACACATTTAATAAGGAGGAGTGTGTGGCGCAGTGGTTGGATCTACAGCCTCAGCACCCTGGGGTTGTGGGTTCAAACCCCGCACTGCTCCTTGTGACTCAGGGCAAGTCACTTAATCCTCCATAGCCCCAGGTACGTTAGATAGATTGTGAGCCCACCGGGACAGAGAGGGAAAATGCTTGAGTACCTGATTGTAAAAACCGCTTAGACAACCTTGATAGGCGGTATATAAAATCCTAATAAAACTTGAAAAACTTAATAAACAGTTTATATACCGCAGGACCGTGAAGTTCTATGCGGTTTACAATGATTAAAAATGCTACACATTGGCTCTAGAGATCATATCTGAAGTTTCTGTAACCCTTCCCCCCAAATACTCTGATGTCTGGTCACTGAAATACCGCTCCGCTGCTGCAATCACCTCCGAGTCACTTGAAAATTGTCACCCTTTCAAACCCTTTTTAAGGTTTGGAAACAGAAAATAGTCAGATACAGCGAGATCCGGTGAGTAGGGCGGATGGTCTACACACTGAAACACCAACTGTGTCAAAACCCCAATGCGCCCTTCAAGATTAGCACTTCCAACGAGTGTGCATGTACGAGTACGTGGCTGGGTCAGGGGACTACAGTTCTGTATCGGTCAGTTGCACAATGCTTTGTAGCTTGGGAGGTGAAACAACTGTCGATTGTTTGTTTTTCCAATAAACAAAGCCGCAGACAGGGTTTATCATCAATAAAGTGTGTCTGGGGTCTATTGTGTGTTGTTGCTATTATTACTAGGTTGGTGAAACTGACAGTCAAGAGTAGAGGGAGCTTTAATGGTTAAGAGAGAAGAGTGCGTGCGTGCGTGTGTGTGTAGGGTCATTGGGGCACAACTTGGCCATTCCAGATCCATATGTTAGTAATAACACACACTAAAACCAAAATGAAACAAAACAAAGTCTGTCTGGTTTTTTTTAACCATTTTGAAATAAAATTAACAAGCCTGTTTTGTTAGGTTCTTAATTTTCTTGAATGCATAACACTAAGCCGAATAACAGTGAAGGGACTTAAAGAAATTCTTAGAACATGAAATGCAAGAAAAGAAACAGGTGCAACAAGTTTAACTGGAGTGTGACACGGAGAGCACATTGTTTAATGGCGTTGATATGCCACTTTATCAAATGAACGGACAATGATCCTCCCATAATTTTCAGATTGTTTTCACTGATTACTGGATTATCTGTTTATCTGACTAGTCCTTCATCTTCAGTTATTGTTTCCACTGTTTAAACATTAACATCTGTCTGTGACAACTGGAAAATTTTGATTGCAAACTCAGTGGTTAATATTTACAATGAAGTCTGAAGTGCACACTGTGGTTTCAGCAAGGTTCAGAAACAGAAACGCTAATCTCCTTTTCCCCCCTGACAGTTTTCCATCAGATCTCAACAATTATCGCACACCGCAACTAAACACAGATCTAGAACCATACATAGGGTTACCAGATTCTCCAAACAGAAAATACGCAATGTTCTGGCCATCCACGCTCCGTTCCGTCCCCAGGCCCCACCCCCTCGACGGACAGCATTTGCACATGCGCTGGGGTGAAGCGATGATGGTGCGCATGGCATCGCCGTGTTGCATCCATGCCGTCCCGGCGTCGCTCATTGCCAGAAGCTTTTCAAAACCCAGACAAAGTTGCCAGGTTTTGAAAAGCCGGATCCCTGGACATGTCCTCAAAAGGGGAACACATCCAAGGAAATCCTGACATCTAGCAACCCTAACCAGACACATATAATAAAAGAAAGGATTCATTTTCAGGCAGAGAATCTCTACTCCCTTCAGATCACCCATAAATTGTTTCCACCCTTCTTGTCTAAAATAGTCTTCCTGATCAGAACCCTTCCTTCCAATAATGATCTGCAAATTTGGTTCTGTTTAGTGTAACGATAACCAAAGCAAGCCACAGATTATAAGGCAGAGGCCTGGCAGATTCTGAAGTGTTGATCATCAATGTTGGCCATCAAATACGGAACTGTTCAATCTAGAGGCCCTTTTACCAATCTGTGATAAAAGGTGACCTTGGCACATCCTTAGACAGGTCAGTGGAGTGTGCTAAGACCATTTTTACCACAGAGGTAAAATGGCTGATTTTTCTATCTTGCCTAATAATAATAATTTTATTCTTTTATACCGCCATAACCAAAAGTTCTAGGCGGTTTACACTAAAAAGAGCTGGACAATCAGTGAAATACAATAATACAGTAAAAAAAATACAAATATTTGTCAAATAGAATTTCAATAATAAAACTCTCATTAAGCAACAAACTTATCGAACCAAGTGATCTTAATTAATTTCCGAAAACTGCAATAGGATAACATACATTTACCTAACCAAGATGGTTGCCTTACCATTCGTTAATTTTTCCATTTCCATGTGGCCATTAGACCCTACTGTCACCTATTTTGTAGACAGTAAAGGCCCGATTCTATATGTGTCACCTATAAAATGGCTTACGTAATAATATGTAAGGGAGTAGACGTAATACCTAAAGCATAGTTACACTAAATTTGCTCTTCCTCATGTACTGCATTTCCTTTGTAAGCAGCAAAGCAGTTTACAAGCGGAAAAAAATATCACAGAATAGTTGTTTCCTAGGTACAGGACCGGCATTGGGGGGGAGGGGCAAAAGGGTAGCTGTTCTGGCCTCCATAGCTCCAGAAGGTCCTCATGGTCATAAGAATAGACTTACTGGGTCAGGCCAATGGCCCATCAAGCCCAGCAGCCCGTTCTCACAATGGCCAATCCAGGTCACTAGTACCTTGCCAAAACCCAAAGAGTGCGTAGAGCAAATTGGGTCTAATATGGATGTTTCCAAAAGACTTGAAGAATATATTAAAAGGCCTACCACAGACTAACTTGAGTGTCTTTTTCTAAACAGTAGATTTACTTGCAGTAAGAGGCGTATCATAATCGTTTCAAGTTTATTAAAAAATTTGATTAATCGCCTATTCCATATTCTAAGCGATGAACAAATCATTAAAATTACAAAGTTAGGGGAAACAAACATAACTAACAAAAAGACTAAATCTACGAAACATAATCAAAGCCAGCTTTACAAACATAATAAAACACAAGGAAAGAATAGGAAAGAAATACAATCTGATTAATTAAAAGAAAAACATTTAAGATCAAAAACAGTAGGAAGGGGAAGGAGAAAAGCTCTCAAAAAATATAAAGATACAATGAAACTCCTAAGCAATTCATTTAGTCATTGAATGCATCTTTAAAAAGAAAGCCCTTGAGTTTGCTCTTAAATTTTTCCAGATCATATTATTTCAGGTCCAGATCATATTATTTCAGGTCTACATCCTGACTCCAAATTTTAATCACCTACGCCTGTCCCTATAGGTGAGGCGGGTAGGATGGGACAGACAACGGACAAGGACCAATGCACAACAATCAACATACAAGACTCGGACGGGCACCTCTCGACAGTAATAAATCTTTCATCCTTTGGTTTCACTACTCATCAAACGGATATTCTGGAGAAGGGACTAGGTTTTGTGATGTCCCATCCCCCGGATTTTTTTAAGCTTCAGGTTGCTTTTCAAGTTTTTATCAGAAAAATGCAATTAAAAGTTTTTTTCTATGATAAATTAGATCCCACTATACAGCAAGTGGAAGAAGATCAGGAAGAAGAGGCGGCACCATTAGATGCGAATTCTATTCCAGTATGTAGGATTAAATCCCATTGGGTCCCCCCTGGTCCTATGGACCCCTTTATTTTCACCTTTCGTGAATTGATCACTAAAGATCTTAGAGATCTCCAAAAAAATTGGCAAAATCGGGGCCCCTACAACACCACGAGGGCACAACAGAGTGGATTTGAAGAACTCTTAGATAATGAGAACATCATCATCACCAAGGCGGACAAAGGGGGAGCCACTGTTATTTTAAACAGATGTGATTATAATAGCGAAGCTGAACGTCAACTAGCAGATACGAAAGCATATGCTCTTTTGGAGGGGGACCCTACTACATCATTGGGGGAAGAAATACTTCCATTTTTGAATTTGCACCGTGAGGAAGGCATGATCACTATGAAAGAATACAACTTTATGTTTGAGAGGAACCCGAGGATTCTGAGGATTGAATTTGTACCTAAAATCCACAAAACCCTATTGAATCCTCCGGGGTGCCCCATCGTGAATACCCGTGGTTCCATCTTGGAACCTTTATCGAAGGTGGTGGACTTCTTCCTTAGGGAGGAAGTTCCCAAAACTAAATCCTATATCAGAGACTCTTCTCATTTTTTGAGAACATTGACTAACTTACAATTGGACATGACAAATAAATGGATGGTATCTTTTGATGTCATCTCTTTGTACACCAAGATTCCCCAGGAGGGAGCTGTACAGATAGTGAGGGAGACACTCCAGACCAGGAATCCACATCGCATATCCATGGAATTTCTCATGCAGCTAGCTTCTTGGGTCATCAAAATAAATTATTTTGAATACCATCAACAGTTTTTCCAACAAATACAAGGGGTGGCGATGGGTGCCACTTTGACCCCCTCCGTTGCATCCTTATACATGTCTAAGTTTGAAGAGACATGGGTTTATAATTCTGCATGGGATCCCTATATTTCTTATTGGGGCAGGTTTCTGGATGATATTTTTCTAGTCTGGAATAGTACCAGACAAGAATTAGATCAGTTTTTGTACCATTTAAATTCCGTGGATCCAAACATAAAATTTACTATGACTTGCCATCAAACCACAATTGATTTTTTAGACATCACTGTCCAGGTGAAAGAGGGTAGGATTGCCACCTCCCTATATAGGAAGCCAGTCACTCGTAACACCACACTTCATTTTAGCAGTTTTCACCCTTTCAAGTTGCGATTCAATCTACCCATTGGTCAGTTTTTACGCATCCGCAGGGTGTGTTCTTCTATGGGGGAATACAAGCTTCAGGCTAAAAAACTGACAGATAGACTACGGAAAAGGGGCTACCCAGAAAGATCTATTAGACAAGCATACACAAGGGCCAAGTATGCCCAAAGAGACCTCCTTCTACAGGAATTGAAAGATCTTCCCTTAACAGAAAACGAGCAGCTGACTTGCGTTTTACCTTTTTCTCAGGCCACAGAAAGCATGGTAGCTATGTTAAGAAAACACTGGCATATAGTCCAAATACATGAATCCTTAAAAAATTTCCCTCTGATAGCTTATTCTCGGGGCATTACATTAGGCCAGCGTTGTAATTTCCAGAAATATGGGATTAGAGAGAAAAGGATGGGGGGGGCGCCACGGGACATGTGGGAAATGCCAATGGTGCTCCTCCACCATTGTAGGGGATACGTGGGAGGTCCCTGGCAGGGAACTGACCCTGAAATCCAGGTTTCAGACTGACTGTAATACTCAAGGGGTGGTCTACGTGATAATCTGTCCCTGCGACCTTATGTACATCGGTCGCACTAGTAGGAAAATTAAGATGCGGCTGACAGAACACAAATCGCGCATACTTAATGAGGTACTGCAAGCACCTTTGACAGAGCACTGGCTTAAGCACAAACACACTATAAATGATTTGAAATGGCGGGTCATTAATAAAGTGAAGGGTTTTGATACTGGGGGGGGGTGACAAAGTGAAACTGAATGAGAGCGAGCAAAGATTTATATTTATGCTAGACACCGTTGCACCGCAGGGGTTAAACAACGAGATCGAGTGGGGATCAGTGATGTAATTCTTGGGCCTATCAGCTGCAAGGGGCGGGACTATTGAAGACAGGAGAGGGAGGATTTAAATCTGAGTCTAAGGACGACGACGCCATCTTTGCTCACAATTCAGTTGGAGTCGGATGACAGCGGCGACCTTGGTAAGTTTTAACATTTATAAGCTCTATGGTGAATGTATCAAAAAATTTTTTCAAGAAAAGGGCTTCTTTTCTGTGTCACACAGGGAGACCCTTGATAAAGCACCTTTTCATGCGAAACATGTCGGGTCTGACTCCCGGGTTTGGCTGAGATAAGTATTGTATACATTTTACACTTATTTATTGAAGAGATACAAAAAAATATATTTAAATAACAGTATAAAATGAAAAACTAATGAACAAAAAAGAAATCAAATTGACAGCCAATGATGAAGCGCCACAACATGCTTCCCACAGTATAAAACTAATACAGTGGAGGAGTGGTGGGGCTGAGGCGTCCTTTTGAATCAGAAGAAATGCATTAACACTCAATAAATCCAGCACCTATTGATATTATCATCAGTAATGAGGCAGAGGGAAGACCCCGGCAGGGAAAGCCGTGAAGAAGCCTGTTCAGAGCGCTGCCGCTGCTGTTTATGGAGGCCTCGGAGCGGAGGTATGTCAGTCTCATGGTGGGAAGATCAGTGGGGTTCTGCTGCACAGGGGAATGGGAGGGAGGGAGGGAGGGATAGAAAGATGCTGCACAAGGAGATGGGTGAGAGGGGAGGAAAGATGCTGTACATGGGAGGGAGAAAGGAAAGAGAAAGAATTTATTTTGGTGGAGGAGAGGAAGGGAGAGATGATTGTTATACATTATAAAAAAAAGGCATCCCCTGAAAATAAGCCGTAATGCGTTTTTTGGACCCCAAATTAATATAAGACACTGTCTTATTTTCAGGGAAAAATGGTATAATGTAACCACCATGTATGTAATGTGACTTTCTCAATAAACAAAAAAAATAAAATGAAATGGGACTTATCTAAGTGAGAAAGTGAATTTGTCACTCTGTGCCAGACCGTCAGCAGGTCCCCAATGACCAAGGCAATACCCGGATTTGTGCTCGCCACTCCAACAACTCCACTCGAGATTAGTGCGCTGTAACTCCTCGACCCGGGTTTCGTTTCCTTCGTTAGGATTAGATATTGGATTAAAACAAAAAAAAAATACAAAATTAGTCTCTACTAAAATATAAAATGTTGGAAGCAACCAAGCATTAACCTTATAATTCTAGAACAGCATCTGGGTACCCAGACCCCAGTCACGTTTCAACACAATACCTGCTTCAGGGGTTGTAGGCGGTCTGGGAACAAATAACAGCACTCCTACATCAGAGTTTATTGATAAGCTTTCTAATCAATTTCCAATACAGCTCCCACAAGGAAACAAATATTCTTCTGCTTTGAGGTGCCAACAGAACTGCTGTCAGAATTTCTATGGATATCTTTCTGGATTTCTGCAGAGATCTTTACTTCTCTGTTTTGCTGCTGTTTGGATGAAGTAAATCAGGAGTAGGCAATTCCGGTCCTCAAGAGCCGGAGCCAGGTCAGGTTTTCAGGATCTCCACAATAAATATGCATGAGATAGATTTGCATCTCAAGGAGGCAGTGCATGAAAATCCATCTCATACATATTCATTGTGGAGATCCTGAAAACCTGACCTGGCTCCGGCTCTCGAGGACCGGAATTGCCTACCCCTGAAGTAAATTAATGAAAACATTACTCAAATACAGCATAGTGTGGTTTCTCAACAGGAGCCTAATGAATTTGTCTCCAAACTTATTTTTTTATGCATAGCATGATGGAAATAAACCTAACTTCTGTGACAATTCTTTCAGGGATGTGATCCCAATGTTTTTCTGGCATAGAAGCATTTTAGTGTCTATACCAGGGGTAGGCAATTCTGGTCCTCGAGAGCCGGATCCAGGCCAGGTTTTCAGGATATCCACAATGAATATGTATGAGATGGATTTGCATGCATTGCCTCCTTGAGATGCAAATCTATCTCATGCATATTTACTGTGGATATCCTGAAAACCTGACCTGGCTCCAGCTCTCGAGGACCAGAATTGACTTTACCAAGGGTGGGCAACTCCGGTCCTTGAGGGCTGAAATCCAGTCGGGTTTTCAGGATTTCCCCAAAGACTATGCATTGAAAGCAGTGCATGCAAATAGATCTAATGCAAATTCATTGGGGAAATCCTGAAAACCCAACTGGATTCTGGCCCTCGAGGACCGGAGTTGCCCACCCCTGGCCTATACTATAAACTTATATGGTTTAGAAATTCCTTCTGGTAGGCTAATGCAATGATTGTTCGCTCAGTATAGAACAAACTTTTCACGTTTCCTTTGATAAGACGCAAATGTTTGCAGCATGCATTTTCAGGAAATAAATCAATCCTTGTTGGCTTTTTGAGGTGAAATAGTGTGATTAGAAACTGCTGCGTCAATGGAAAATGATAAGACCAGACAATGCGATATCTTCTCATCTCCTGATGCAAATTTTTTTTGTTTAATTTCAACTGTGTCATAATGGGAGGAGGGCAGTGTTGTATTTCCTGCTGATAAAAAGTAAAATGGTTTGTGGCAAGCAGTAGTATATAGACTATGACGTCAATGTCCTTCTTCATGTACGGCGATCAGTGCTGGACCAGGTGGGGGCCTACCATGGCCCGGTACAGCAGCATGATAACCTTCTCCGATCTGTTGTTTCCTATGTATGTACGCATGCCCACATGCATATCTTTTAAATCTAAACGGGGCACTTCTTATGCCTTATTCTCTTTCCTTTTTCTGTAAGGTATAGATATTTAGTTCCAGACAAGTCATTATTATTATTATTATTATTCTTTATTCTTATATACCGCCATACCCAGTGAGTTCTAGGCGGTTTACATCAATTAGCAAATGATCTGCATTGAGTAGCAGATTTACAACAAAATTAGAGGTAGGTTTACAAAATTAGAAGCAGATTTACAGCATAATTAGAAGAATTTTTGACAGAAAATTGCAGGCCGAATTACGATAAATTACAGTGATTTGCCGCAGTCAGCCGTGAAGTTACAGCGATTCTTAACTGTCTGCACAGAGGGCAGGTTTACATCAATATTACAGAAATTGCAGGTTTGACCGAGCTAGGTAGGGGAGGTAGAGAGTGGGGGAGGGAGGGACTGGTGAAGGAGGAAGGGGGCAGCGGTGGGGTAAGTGTTCTGTGAGGTGAATGGGTTATTAAGGGTCGTGTTTGCTGAAAAGGTACGTTTTTAGTAGTTTTCTGAATGATAGGTAAGTGGGGGCCTCGAGTATCATCTGAGCTAGCCATGGGTTCGACTTGGCTGCTTGGAAGGCAAAAGTTCTATCCAGGAATCTTTTGAGAGGGCAGTGTTTAGGCGAAGGGAAGGCGAACAATTGAGTTCTCCGTGATGTCCTGTTGCTGCAGTAGAGGTTAAAGTGTGTGTTTATGTAACTTGGGGAGGAGCCGTTAACCGATTTGTAGCAGAAGCATGCAAATTTAAAGAGTATTCTGGATTCAAATGGTAGCCAGTGTAGTTGGTGATAGAAAGGGGTGACATGTTCCCATTTCTTTAGGCCAAAGATGAGGCGCACCGCGGTATTTTGGACTGTTTTTAGTCTCATGTCTTCACTTTCTGACCGACTGCTAAAAGACTTAACCCCCACCTCTTTTATCAAGTTGCAATAGATGTTTTTAACATGGGTCGGTGCGGTAAATTCTCTGATGCTCCTAGAATTCCTTTCCTAGAGAATTTGTCCCCGTCCCTGCTGTTAACCACGGGAAACCCATCCCCGTATCATTCTTTAAGGAGAGAGAGGGAAGAATCAAAGTATGAATGGACACAGCCACTGACCCTCAAGCCTTGCATTGAAGAATTCTGGTATAGAAGAACTGAGGCTGCGATAGAGTCTAAAGAATGACATGGGATGGTTTCCCGCAGTTATCTGTGGGGGACGAGGACTAATTCTGTCCTCGTGTCAGACTCGGAGCACTTATCTCGCTGGCCCACAATAAAAACCTCTAGCACAGCTTGATTAAAGAGGGCCTTAAAAAATTATCTTGCATAACTGAGTTAAACAAGAGCTATGGGGTTCGTTTTGAAAAAAAGGAAAATGTCCAAAAGATGGCTAAACTAGCACTTGGACATTTTAATCACCAAAACATCCAAATGCTGAGTTTGAAAAGTGACTTTTTTGACGTCTTGCAGGTCATTTCCCTCCAGTATGTCTAAATCTTAAGGGGTGTATTAGAGGCGTGTTTTGGGCAGCATTACGGCATTCCATTCCACTCAGAGGAGTGTGTGGCGCAGTGGTTGGAGCTACAGCCTCAGCACCCTGGGGTTGTGGGTTCAAACCCTGCGCTGTTCCTTGTGACCTGGGCAAGTCACTCAGTCCTCCATAGCCCCAGGTACGTTCGATAGATTGTGAGCCCACCGGGACAGATAGGGAAAATGCTTGAGTACCTGATTGTAAAACCGATTAGATAACCTTGATAGGCGGTATGTAAAAACCTAATAATAAACTTATAGACCTCTATCATATCTCCCCTGAGCCATCTCTTCTCCAAGCTGTAAAGCCCTAGCTGCTTTAGCCTTTCCTCATGGGATGAATCACTAGTTTACTTTTTCCAAAAATACTAGGACTAGGAGGCATGTAATTAAACTCTGGAATTTGTTGCTAGAGAATGTGGTGAAAGTAGTTAGCTTAGCAGGGTTTAAAAAAGGTTTGGCTAATTTCCTAAAAGAAAAAGTTCATAAGCCATGATTAAATGTTGGTGAAATCCACAACTTATTCCTATGATAAGCAGCATAAAATCTGTTTTACTCTTCGGGTTCTTGCCAGGTACTTGTGACCTGGATTAGCCACTGTTGGAAACAGGATGGACATTCAACTGTATATGTGCAGTTTTTGTATTCTATTTTGTAAACCACATTGAACGTTATGTTGTGTTAGCTATACATGAAAACATAATAACACACTAAATGTCGGGAGATAGAAAGCTGGTCTTTTTGAGCTCCACAGCGGCAGGGGTTTTTCCTCCCTCCCTCCCCTTTTCTTTAATGTGTCACCAGCCGGTGGTGTAGGGATGCGAGGCAAGCTTAGGAGGCTTATTCCTTTCTCCACGTTTGTTAGCAGAATTTTCGTGTGAATCGTACTAAAGCATGTATTAGAGACAGGCAGATGATCTATGTTAGAGAGTTAGAAGTTCTGCAATACTTGTGTTTGCTGCCGTTACTTGTCACAACGGCAGGGGCACCCGAGCAAAAACATTAGGACAAAAAGACATGTGAATGGACTCAAAGGGAGGAGTTTAGCAGTCCTCTGGACAAAATGTCTGCCTCGCTGGCATCCATGGCGGGTGGGCGGAGAAATGTGGCCTCGCTGGTAGAAAGGTATGGTGGGCCTCAAGAGTTGAAGGATGAGCTCCCTTGCTGGCTTTCATGGCCGGAGGAAGGCTCGGGTGCTTCCTAGGGTTTTATTTACATGGGTGTTATAATAAAGTTGTGGCCTTTTGTTGCCCAAAATAGTGGTTGGTGTCAATTTGTTATGCCGGTATGTGTGCTGCCTGCTAATGTTACTGACTGCACAGTCCTGAAGCTCTCTCATGTCTTCCTCCCTGCACATCACAAGGGGAGGGACCCGCCGGGGAGGGAAGCAGAGTCACTCGTTTCATCAGGTTATATAAGATGCACTGAGTTTGTAGCATGCAGGAAACGTAATTCTCCTTGTTTGAACTAGAGATGCCACTTTGTCGTGTTTTGAGAATTCTGCTGATGACCATGTGCTGGATACGGCGGGGGCAGAGCTGGGAGAGGACAGCAAATGCAGCTACAGGGACAGGGACTGAGCCTGCAGAGCAGCAGGTGAGAACTAGAGAGTTGTGCGGGGACAGAAATCCCACCCATCCCCACCCGTATCCTCTCCGTCCCCACCCATCCCCGCCAGGATCCTCTCCTTCCCCGTCAGGATCCTCTCTGTCCCCACCCATCCCCGTCAGGATCCTCTCCATCCCCACCCGTCCCCATCAAGATCCTCTCCGTCCCCACCCATCCCCGCAAGGAATTACCTCCATCCCCGCCCGTCCCCATAAAAAGCAGCAATTACTTCTGACAGGATCATCAATTCCACAGTTTCTTTTGTGTTTGCGCTGCTGTTTTCCTTGTGGAATCTCTTTGGTGGAACCCTTTTTTTGTTTTCTGCTCAGGTAATTAACTTATAAACCCCCTCTTTTACTAAGGCTGATGTGTCCATTATATTATATGGATGAACCCTGCTTCCAAAGCCTTCCATCCCCGTGGGAGTCCCTTTGGCCAGAGGGGGTTCCCCTGGGAGTCCCGTGGGCCAGAGGAGGGGTTAGGGGGGATTCCTGTGGGACCCCCGCGGAACCCGCAGGATTCCCACAATCCCCGTTCCCGTGCAGACCTCTAGTGAGAACCCTTCGCCCACACACACATTATAGACAAATGCCTTGCACAGCCCTGCACACTTATATCTTCATTGAGCTAAAGATAACTGAAAGTAAAAATGGCTGTTAGTACAAGAGAAAGATGAATTGAACTAGCCAGAACTAGGTCTGACTGTTAGTTTGTTTTATTTGTATTACTGAACATAAAAAGGTAATAAAAATATATACTGAAAAAAAAGTTCAGGTGGGGCCACCATGGACCGATTGCGTTTCTTATCTACTTTATTCAAAATATGCAATTTAAATATATTTCACCACTCAATTTAATATTGTGAATCACACTATCCACCTATTACAATGCGCTGTCACGCAAATCTCAAATGCACTCTTACAAGATAATTTTTAGAGATTAACCGGGATCTCAAGTGCTCACAGCCAGAGTTTTGAGATAATTTTCAAAGTCAATGGCTAATACCGTGAGCTATCATTGATCCCGTATATATTCTCTATATCTGTATTACGTGCATTTTACTAAACAACTTTAAATACCTTTCTTTCTTTTTCTTTTCTCCTATTAAGCTATTTCTATTAAGTTGTTTAAATTTTCCTCATAAATTAATTATAAAATATGTAAATTTTATGCTTTGCTATTCCATATAGTGTAGGATCACTAATTAATTTATGAGGAAAATTTAAACAATTTAATAGAAATAGCTTAATAGGAGAAAAGAAAAAGAAAGAAAGGTATTTAAAGTTGTTTAGTAAAATGCACGTAATACAGATATAGAGAATATATACGGGATCAATGATAGCTCACGGTATTAGCCATTGACTTTGAAAATTATCTCAAAAGTCTGGCTGTGAGCACTTGAGATCCCGGTTAATCTCTAAAAATTATCTTGTAAGAGTGTATTTAAATATATTTGACATGCAAGCTGGCTGGCTTGGAATAAGACTGTAGCATGTTATCTGAAGGTGATGGTACGAGCGGTATCACCAGATGTAAAAAGGGATAGGATGCTCACAAGAACTTTGCATGCACGTCCAGATGAAACAATGGCAAAAGTTGCCCTCAACGTAAAGTAAGGCATACAGAGTTACGGGGAATGCTGAAAAATATACATCTGTGCTGTTAGTCTTCAGACAACTTTTGCCCGTTTTACTCTAGTTTCCTGTTTTGTAACCTTTGTTATCTCTTTTCTTGCAGTCTGTTAACTGTATTTCCCATTATGGTAAGTGTAATGTAGATCTATATATTTTTTAAAGTCATGTTTACTTATTTTAGTAGGGTTAGTCATGTCAAAGAGCCAAACAATAACTCGCATGCATTCCCAGGAGGTTCAGTTTTCCTGAAATCATTAAGAACATAAGAATTGTCATCCTGGGACAGTCCGAAGATCCATCAAGCCCAGAATTCTGTTCCCAACCGTGGCCAACCCTAAGTTAATTAACAAACACTGTTTAAAATGGCATAAAAGCGCCTATCAGTGCCTAAATAATATGTGCCAGAATTGCATCTATGTAAGCGCTTTAGGCCACCTAACACCACTGTAGGCATGGCTAACAGTGGCATTAGGCGGCTTAAAATACCTATGTAGGCACAATTCGCAACAAAGATAGGTGCTGGGAATGTAGGCCTGGGAAACCCTGGTGTATATTTTTGACACCTATCTTTCATGGAGGCGCAATTCTCTAAAGGAAAAGTCCATAATCTGTTATTGAGAAA
This sequence comes from Geotrypetes seraphini, assembly GCF_902459505.1. Lineage (NCBI taxonomy): Eukaryota > Metazoa > Chordata > Amphibia > Gymnophiona > Dermophiidae > Geotrypetes > Geotrypetes seraphini. The sequence continues at coordinate 13,522,166 of NC_047100.1, forward strand.
GATATGGGGGGAAGCCACTGCTTGCCCTGGATCGGTAGCATGGAATGTTGCTACTCTTTGGGGGTCTAGAATGTTGCTACTAAGTTGGATTCCGCATGGAATGTAGATACTATTTGGGGGTTCTAGAATCTTGCTTACTCTTTCAGATGCTGGAATGTTGCTACTCTTTGGGGTTCTAGAATCTTGCTTACTCTTTGAGATGCTGGAATGTTGCTACTCTTTGGTGTTCTAGGACCTTGCTTACTCTTTGAGATGCTGGAATGTTGCTACTCTTTGTGGTTCTAGAATCTTGCTTACTCTTTGAGATGCTGGAATGTTGCTACTCTTTGGTGTTCTAGGACCTTGCTTACTCTTTGAGATGTTGGAATGTTGCTACTCTTTGAGGTTCTAGAATCTTGCTTACTCTTTTAGATGCTGGAATGTTGCTACTCTTTGAGGTTCTAGAATCTTGCTTACTCTTTGAGGTTCTAGAATCTTGCTTACTCTTTGAGATGCTGGAATGTTGCTACTCTTTGTGGTTCAAGAATCTTGCTTACTTTTTGAGATGCTGGAATGTTGCTACTCTTTGGGGTTCTAGAATCTTGCTTACTCTTTGAGATGCTGGAATGTTGCTACTCTTTGTGGTTCTAGAATCTTGCTTACTCTTTGAGATGCTAGAATGTTGCTACTCTTTGAGGTTCTAGAATCTTGCTTACTCTTTGAGATGCTGGAATGTTGCTACTCTTTGAGGTTCTAGAATCTTGCTTACTCTTTTAGATGCTGGAATGTTGCTACTCTTTGAGGTTCTAGAATCTTGCTTACTCTTTGAGGTTCTAGAATCTTGCTTACTCTTTGAGATGCTGGAATGTTGCTACTCTTTGAGGTTCTAGAATCTTGCTTACTCTTTGAGGTTCTAGAATCTTGCTTACTCTTTGGTGTTCTAGGACTTTGCTTACTCTTTGAGATGCTGGAATGTTGCTACTCTTTGGTGTTCTAGGACCTTGCTTACTCTTTGAGATGCTGGAATGTTGCTACTCTTTGGGGTTCTAGAATCTTGCTTACTCTTTGAGATGCTGGAATGTTGCTACTCTTTGGTGTTCTAGGACCTTGCTTACTCTTTGAGATGCTGGAATGTTGCTACTCTTTGGGGTTCTAGAATCTTGCTTACTCTTTGAGATGCTGGAATGTTGCTACTCTTTGAGGTTCTAGAATCTTGCTTATTTGGGTTTTGGCCAGGTACTAGGGATCTGGATTAGCAACCGTGAGAACGGGCTACTGGGCTTTTGATGGAACATCTGACCTAGTAAGGCTGTTCTTATGTTGTGTAATTGGCACACGATCAGCAGCCGTTTTTTTGGCGGATGCCAATATCTGTGCCAAAATGTACTAAAGATGTGCAAGATATATTTCCCAATGAAATAGTAACATATTTTCATTGCTAAAACAGGAAACAAGTTTCATAAATTCCCGGTTTGTTTTAACAAGAGAACCTGTTTGTAATGATACGACACTTTCTATTTCTCTCTCTGTTATTTCAAGCGTGGCAGGATCCGCCCGAGTGGCTGATTAAGCACAATTTTACACCATCAGACCTTCTCAGTCTCAAAGCCTGTGTGGTTGTGACAGAGAGCAAGCCGCAGTCCAAGGCTCCTCTTGTAAATGTGAGCTGGCAAATCGGTTCAGACGGTGAGTTCATCAGGCTTACAGATCTTGCAATGAGGTTCACCATTTGCACGATACCTGTTGGAAGAGCATTTAATTGAACCAAATTAAAAATAACAAACACACATTGAATAGTTGAAAAGTACCGACTACGCTCCATACTTACGTACAGAAATATTTGCATAATACTTCTCAAACCTGTTCTGGTGATCCCACAGCCAACCAGTATACAGGATATCCACAATATAACCTGGTCCTGGAGGCACGCCAGCCAGTCAAGTTTTGGCATGGTTCAAACCTTTATACAGCTGTACTGTATGTATGCCTTTGTTCTGCTCCATTTGTTGTGCATTCCTTTGTATTTAGGTTACCTTGTGTCTTAATAAAGATGATATTACAAAAAAAGAAAGTTGTTATTATTCCTGGTGATATTTTGTCTTTATAAACTGTATTTTAGCTAACAAATGTTTGTAACGATTTTGTACGCCCCCCCTAGAAGGTTTGATTAGGCGGTATAAGAAATTTTAAAGAAACTTGAAACTCTACAGCAGCTTAGTAAAAGGGGGCCCTCATTTTTAAGCTCTTAAACTCAAATTTCAGCTGAAATCTTACGCTCCTAAATTTAGCTGAAAATTGGGCACAAATGTACGTACGAGTCCTAATATTCACAATCAGTAGGATATGACAGTGGCTGTCAAACCTTCTCCTGGGGAGGCACCCCAGCCAGTCAGGTTTTCAGGCTATCCACAAAGAATATTCATGAGAGAGATTTGCACGTAATGGAGACAAGGGTATTCAAATCTCTCTCATGAATATTCTTTGTGGATAGCCTGAAAACCTGACTGGTTGAGGTGCCTCCCCAGGAGAAGGTTTGACAGCCACTGTCATATCCTACTGATTGTGAATATTAGGACTCGTACGTACATTTGTGCCCAATTTTCAGCTAAATTTAGGAGCGTAAGATTTCAGCTGAAATTTGAGTTTAAGAGCTTAAAAATGAGGGCCCCCTTTTACTAAGCTGCTGTAGAGTTTCAAGTTTCTTTAAAATTTCTTATACCGCCTAATCAAACCTTCTAGGGGGGGGGCGTACAAAATCGTTACAAACATTTGTTAGCTAAAATACAGTTTATAAAGACAAAATATCACCAGGAATAATAACAACTTTCTTTTTTTGTAATATCATCTTTATTAAGACACAAGGTAACCTAAATACAAAGGAATGCACAACAAATGGAGCAGAACAAAGGCATACATACAGTACAGCTGTATAAAGGTTTGAACCATGCCAGAATCACAGAAAAATACCCCAGCGGGCGTTACCGCTAGAGGTCTGCACGGGAACGGGGATCGTGGGAATCCCGCGGGAATCCCCCTCTAACCCACGGGACTCCCATGAGGACCCCATTCTGGCCCACGGGACTCCCAAGGGGATGGAAGGCTTTGGAAGCAGGGTTCATCCATATAATATAATGGACACGTCAGCCTTAGTAAAAGAGGGGGTTTATAAGTTAATTACCTGAACAGAAAACAAAAAAAGAAACATAGAAACATAGAAATAGATGGCAAATAAGGGCCACGGCCCATTCATTTGCCTCCCCTACCTTTGCCCTGTGAATAGATCCCATGTGCTGATCCCATTTGGCCTTAAAATCAGGCACGCTGCTGGCCTCAATCACCTGCAGTGGAAGACTATTCCAGCGATCAACCACCCTTTCAGTGGTTCCACCAAAGAGATTACACAAGGAAAACAGCAGCGCAAACACAAAAGAAACTGTGGAATTGATGATCCTGTCAGAAGTAATTGCTGCTTTTTATGGGGACGGGCGGGGATGGAGGTAATTCCTTGCGGGGATGGGTGGGGACGGAGAGGATTCTGGCGGGGATGGGTGGGATTTCTCTAGTTACCGCTCCCACAAAAGGCAGCAAACTACCCAGGCAAGGAGCAGGTACAGAGGCAGGAAGATGTGGTCGGTCACCCCTGTCAGTTTTATATATAGATGCACCATAAAGAATCCCCAAACGATTCCACACGTACCAAACACTCGAACAGCTGACACACAAACACCACTCAGACCTACACACAACCCACAAGCTCCCCACACAACAAGAACTGAAAACAAGCACACACAGACCCAAACATCCGGACACCGGTAGAGCTCAATAATACAAAGACAGTGTGGGGGGAAAAAAAAAGAGAGATAGAGATGGGATACAGGAATAACAACTTTCTAAGACGTATAAAAACATTGACAAACGGGAACAAAAGGGAAAAAAGGGCTGGAATTACAATACACCAGGGGAAAGAAAACATGTAAGGAAAAAAATGATAGGGAGGGGTGCTGATGGTTTCTACCATGGACTGGGGTGTTAAATGCGCTGACGCTGTTCCAGTACTTATATGAATTCTATGAGCGTCAAAGTAGTGGGCCACGATAGAAACTTCTATAGCAGCTTAGTAAAGAAAAAAAAGGGGGGTATGTACAGTGGTATAGCGAGGGTGAGAGGTGCCCCTCCCCTGTTCTCCGCCCCCTCGCCGTGCATGCGCACCCCTTTCCCTATACCGTACCTCTTTTAACATCCCGGCGTGAGCAGCGTCGCCAACCTGTTACTCGTGTTGGCATCAGCTCTCTCTCCGACGTCACTTCCTGGGCACGGGACCTGGAAGTGACATCAGAGGGAAAGCCGACAGTGGTGCGAGCAGGCTGAAGTGAAGAGAGAGCGTGACAGGGGGGGGAGAAGTGAAGGCGCACGTGTGGCGGGGGGAGGAGCAGGGGGACAGAGAGGAGAAGGGGTGCCAGTGCCCTCAGCAAGATAGCACCCGGGGCGGATTGCCCCACCCCCCACTTACTGTGCCACTGGGTATGTGGCTTATTTTTGAAGCTCTATTAGGGGGTCATTTTACTAAGATGTACTAATTGATTTAACACATGCTAATGATTAACATGCACTAAATGCTACAATACCCATTATATTCCTATGGGCATTTTAACATTTAGCGCACTATAGTAAAAAGACTCCTTAGTGTTTTGGATGTCTGAAAAACAGCATTTAGACATCCACGTCACATGGATATCCAAAATCCAATTTTATAAAGCCAGAATATGGATATCTAAAAATGCAATTTCTTATGGCAAGGGGGTGTGACTTGGGCATTTGGGCAGGACTAGGGAAGAGTCAAAATATAGCCATCCAATTCCAATTTCAGAAGGGAAGTCCATGGGCTCCTTTTACAAAGGTGCGCTAGTGTTTATAGCACGCGCTATAGAGCGCGCTACCTGAAAAACAACCACCTGTTCAAGAGGAGGCGGTAGCGGCTGGCGCACACTAAAACTGCTAGCGTGCCTTGGTAAAAGGAACCCCATGTTTAAAAAGACAGATGTCTGCACTTAGACCTACTTAGAGAATGACACGGTGACAAAATTCATCACTGTTCTCGTCCCCGTGGATAACCGCGGGAAATAATCCCATGTCATTTTTTAGTGTCTATTTCAGCCTCAGTCCTTCTACACCAGCATTCTTCAAAGCAAAGCTTTTGGGTCAGTGGTTGTGGCCATTCATACTCTGATTCTTATGTGAGCCAAGGATAATGAAGTCATTGTGACATCACTGATGTGATTGGCTCTTAGGCACTGGTGGAATGAGGCATTATGACATCACAATATCTGCTCTGGATACCAGAGACTGTCATTCTTTAGTGTCTATCTCAACATCAGTCCTTCTACACCAGCATTCTTCAAAGCAAAGCTTGTGGGTCAGTGGTTGTGGCCATTCATACTCTGATTCTTATGTGAGCCAAAGATAATGAAGCCATTTTGACATCACTGATGTGATTGGCTCTTACCGTAGGCACTTTTGGAATGAGGCATTATGACATCACAATATCTGCTCTGGATACCAGAGACTGTCATTCTGTAGTGTCTGTTTCAACCTCAGTCCTTCTACACCAGCATTCTTCAAAGCAAAGCTTGTGGGTCAGTGGTTGTGGCCATTCATACTCTGATTCTTCCCTCTCTCCTTAAAGAATGACATGAAAATGGTTTCCCGCGGTTATCTGCGGGGACGGGAATGGTGATGAATTTTGTCACCGTGTCAACTTGGCATGTCCAGGTTATATAGAGAAAGATGCTCCCGGTGATCAGTTCTTCAGTGGATGGAGCGAGGGAAGACAGTAGGAATTTTTCTGTTTCTGGAGGACTCACAATTTAAAAAAAGAAAAGAAAAAAATTACAAAGAGCTGCAGTGGGCTTTGCAAGCCATAGAAATAGTATCTCTCTCCTTCCCCTCCTCCCGGAACATCTCCTCTAAATGTGGCTAACGTAAGTTTTTTAGCTACACTGAAAGAAAGTAATTTTCATCCTGGTAAAATTCATGTTCACCCACATAAGCGTTACCTCGGAATGATACTAAATGCCTATTTAATTGTAAAAGATGGAAATCCTTGACCTTCAAGGTCAAGACTGGCTCTGCAATTCATATATTATTGTAAAACAAAGACTCTCTTCTCTATTGGGCAAAGGAAATTTAAGTGATGAGACACAATACAGCATGAGAACTAACTCAAAGGGGGATTTAGATTTATTTGAAAGATTTATAACCTGCACAAAGCACATTAGGGCAGGATACAGAGAATAGTTTCATACATTTAAATAGGACATGAACAAGGTAATGCCAGATCCGGAAGGGAGGGGTAACTTCTCTTGCTCGTTATCTGGCGCTGGTAATGAATATCGGCAGCATCTGGCTAACTTCTGGCTCTGGCTCAGAATTGTTCCAACACGATCCAGATAGTGCCAAGGTGGTCGGTGAAGATTTCCAGTGGCATTTTCAGAATGCCAATGAAAATCAGTCACATAACTACTATTTCAATGTCTCAAATCATGAGTTTACTACTCAGGGATCTTCAGACCACCACCGAATGATGTACCTTCAAGTGGTTCCAATGCTCATAAGTCCCAATGATTTGTTAGTCTGCATTGTTAGGCATATAAGGGGAGGAGCATATAACAAAGCTAAGTACTACTCGTCATGATAAATTGATGTTTCATAGAATGTATGTATAGTATATAAAAAGTAAAAAAAAGAAGAAAAATAATAAATGTCAGACTAACAAATCATTGGGACTTATGAGCATTGGAACCACTTGAAAACCCCAGCCTACATAGCATCCACCCCTAACCGCCCCCTCCGCTCCAAAGCGGAACAAAGACTCAGCATTCCCGCGGGAAGATCCCTCCGAATGAGTACAGCGTACAAAAGATCCTACAGCCATTTCCTACCTCAGCAATGGAACCGACTACCCACACAGATCAGGTCGCTAGACCCACTAATGACCTTCCGCAGAGCAGTAAAGACCTTCCTTTTCCGCCAATCGGGCCTCCTCAATATACTTCTCCTAGTACTCTTACTAATGACCTTCTGCAGAGCAGTAAAGACCTTCCTCTTCCGCCAATCGGGCCTCCTCAATATATTTCTCCTAGTACTCTTACTAATGACCTTCCACAGAGCAGTAAAGACCTTCCTCTTCCGCCAATCGGGCCTCCTCAATATACTTCTCCTAGTACTCTTCGCTATGACCAGTCTGGTCTCTAGAATAAGCTCTGTTATTGTCTACTGTAACCTATTTGTTGTCACGACTATTCTGTTTTCAAACGATTGTGAATGTCTACTTGTAACCCGTTCTGAGCTTCTGGGAGAATGGGATAGAAATCTAAATAAATAAATTGAAGGTACATCATTCGGTGGTGGTCTGAAGATCCCCGAGTAGTAAACTCATGATTTGAGACATTGAAATATTAGTTATAAGGTGTCTTTAAACAGAATAAATTTTAAAGTAAATAGTGTTGAATGAAAATCAATGACAGCTCCTACATGGAAAAGCTGAACATCAACCCCCTTCATTGATTTATATTTACATTTTCCACTGTACTGCCATTCAAAGAAAAATTGACATCAACGCAAATTACTGCACCATAATAACATCTGTAGAGCATTAGACAACAAACGCCCGATGACAACTCGGCCTTGTTTACACATCCAAAAACAAGCAAGAGAAGGGACGGAAGGAAACGAGTAGAACATCTACAGTATATCCCATGGACCGTGAAACGTACGACACTGGCGTTCCACCTCTAATTGTCAACGCACTTTCCATTCTTTAACTTCAGGAAGCATCACCAAACTGGAAGCTACTATGATCTGCATACAGACGTATGGAGATGTTGGACAGTCCTCCTGCATGCGATGCAATTACATGAAGCCATTTCAAAGTCCTAATGGCCAACAAGTGAGTGTTAAAAATATAAAATGCATTTTATTAATAATTATTAATGATTGTCCTGGTATTTCTTTTAGTACTGTCTGCTTTATTTTTTAGTTCACTTCCTGATCATGCCTCCATTTATATTCTCCGATACTACATATAAACATTTATTTATTAAAAAATGTATATACCGCATAAAACTATGCGGTTAACATATTGGTTACACCCATAATATATTAATCACCCTTTAGTCGCATGGCTAAGAACAATGGACATCTTATCACTTAAACAATCAGCAATAAAACTGTGAAAAAGTTAAAACCTAGGTATTCGTTAAAACTGTATCTTACAGGAAGAACAGAAGTAGCAACATTTTCATAGGAAAGCATTAACAAAGAGCTGCGTTTTTAGTATTTAAGTGCTTTTATAGAGTTATATGATTGCATTATATCCTGCACTTAATCATGGCTTTAAAATGAATAAAGAATTTAATAGTAAAAAAAAAGAGCTGCGTTTTCAACATTTTCTTAAAGTTGATCTTTCCAACACAAAATCGCAGTATGCCCGGCAGAGCATAACATACATAACATAAAAACTTACTTCTATGCCGCAATACCGTTAAGTTCTATGCGGTTTACAAAAGTAAAATGAATTACAATTAGATGAAATACTTCAGTTGTCTAAAAATCTAGTAAACTGAGATGTTTTTAAATGTCGCCTAAATTGTTGATAAGAACTGGAAGTCGCAACTAACAATTCAAATCCTTATCCCGAGATGCTGCTTGATGATATCTTTTAAATTTACACCCTTTGCACATGACACACAAAAAAGGCGATGTGAATTTTTGATTTTAAAGCCAGGTGTTATTGCTCTTGGAGGTGACTTTTTTCCTTCGCCACCCATGTAAATGTGTTTTCTTTGACCCTAGCCAAATGACAACTTTCTTTGTCAGTGGCTCGCCTGGAGGAAGGGAAAACATGAGTGCTGTTTGATTTATTTGATATCCTCTCTCAGCTAATTGAGTCTTTTTCTTTGTTATACCTTTGAGTTGTGTATTAATATTGCTCGCTAATTCTATACCTTGGATCCTCTATTGAGGACTTGAGTTGAAGTCAAGTTATAATTTTCTTATTATGGATGATTATTTTGTATAATTTTCATTGTATTTTATTTTCTGCTTAACTTTACCTTTCTGTACAAGTGGATACTTGATATGTTATTGAAAAATTAAAAAAAATTTTTAAAAATTTACACACTTTTTTATGTTCAAATCTGTTTTAGTAATATAAAAAGAGAACCAACAGAATCCAAAATACACTTTTTTTTTTGCTTTCCAATATTTTTATTAATTTTATAAGATTAATGTACAAAAATTAAAACAAGAAACAAATATGTACAAAACAATAAATACAAATACAGATATTAAATAAAATTTATACCCTTTAACTGAGAGAAAAGCAAATAGTGCACGTGACCGTCTAGAGCAGTGGTTCCCAAACCTGTCCTGGGGGAACCCCCAGCCAGTCAGGTTTTCAAGATATCCCTAATGAATATGCATGAGAGAGATCTGCATATAATGGAAGTGACAGGTATGCAAATCTCTCTCATGCATATTCATTAGGGATATCTTGAAAACCTGACTGGCTGGGGGGTCCCCCAGGACAGGTTTGGGAACCACTGGTCTAGAGTGTAAAATATAAACAAATCCACAAGATAAATGGGTATAAGGCCAGATATGTTGAAGCAAAAACAACCAAACTTAAATTTTACACGGACCTCAAACGGCAGCTAATGCAGTTCGCGGAGAAAGGCATAATATGATCTAACTTTTTCAGATTGGAAATCAATCAAATAGTTGCATTCTGAATAATGCCCAATCTGAAAAGATTTTTTTGAGCACCAGCGACGTAAACAATGTTACAGTAATTGAGCTGGCTCAAAGCCAAAGATTGTACCAGCAGTCTGAAGGATGAAACATCAAAATATGCTCTAATTGTGCGCAATTATCACAATGTATGAAAGCCTTTTCGTACCAATGCATCAACCTGATTCTTCATGGTCAAGTTCTGGGCCAAAATCACTTCACTCCTAGAATCTTAGTGGATTGAATGGGATAAATGTTAGTATTTAAAGTTAGAAATGTCTCTCTACAATTTTGGTGTGGGGGATGCGTAAAATTTTTTTGTCTTTTCCAGATTGAGTTTTAATTTAAATTCAGCCAGCCACTGTTCAATTGTCAAAAAGACCTCAGTGATTATATGACTGATATGAGAAACTGAAGTTGAAGTAGAAATCAAGATGGTTATATCATCGGCGTAACTAAACAGCTTAATCCTTAAATGAGATAATCTGTTATCCAGTGAAGATAAGTAGATATTAAAACGTAAAGGGATAACGGTGAATCCTGAGGGCAAGATTCTCAAAAGTTTAATGCCGTTGCTAAACTGTTTTCCGACGGTTTAGCCTGTACGCAGTTTAGCGGCAGATTATCAAAACGGATTATCTCTGTCTTTAGCGAGGTTTCTAGCAGTCTTCGACACCGACATGCAAATGGGCTCTTCAACACTGAAATGAGCCCTCCGGTGGATTCTTAAAAAAATGCCAAGCCATTTACAAAAAGCGGCATCGGCTTTTAGCGACAAAAGCAACTGGTCCAGGGGTGCCGGTCAGTGTCAGAGATTGCTAGAAAACCCATCTGTGTTGTGATGCCAACAGGAGATGCCCATTCTCTCCTCTGCATCACAACACCCCTTCCCTAACATCCTGGCCGCGACCCCCCTCAGCAGCAGGAGAGATGCCCACTCTCTCCTGCTGCACTAAAAAAAATCCTGCCCAACCTGACCCGAATGCGCTCCCCTCCCCCCGGCAGCAGGAGAGATGCCCCCTCTCTCCTGCTGCACTAATAAAAATCCTACCCGACCTGACTCCCCCCCCCCCCCCACCCGGAAGCAGGAGAGAAGCCCACTCTCTCCTGCGGCACTAAACTATCCACTGGGACTAGTAGTGACCCCCCTCCCCCGTCTTCGCTGCTGTCCACCGATCTTATTTGCATGCGTGATTTTTTAAAGAATGTCTCGGGTTTTTAGATTTGGTATCAAAACGGCTGCATTAGCAGACCGTTGCTTTTTAACACGGGTTTTTGGAAATTCTGGCCTGAGGGACACCACACAGATTGCTCCAACTGCTAGAACAGTCATTATTAAATCGGACCTGGTAGGTATGTGATGAGAGAAAGCCTCTAAAATCCACTCAAGGACTTTATCTTGAATGCCAATGACATCCAAACACTCAACAATTTGTTATGATCTACGAGATCAAATGCACTACTCAAGACAAACTGCATTATCAAAGCACTAGAACCTTTACTAAATAAGTTATACAAGCTATCTAGAATAGAAGCTAAAACTGTCTCAGCCTGAAGCCTGATTGTGATTCATACAAAAGAAAATGATGCAAGAAGTATTTTAACCAGTGAAAATAGACCAAACCTTCCAATAATTTTACAAAGAAGGGGATGGATGCAATTGGCCTATAATTAGTAATTGTTGAAATTGAGTGTTTAGGATTTTTAAGTATTGGGGTTCTCCAGTTGATGGAAATTTACCTATATCCAACATGTAAGTCAGCCAAGCAAATAGGTCTAATTGAAAGTTCAGTGGAGCTGCTTTCAAATTTACTGGAGGACAGGAATCTAGAGAGCAAAATGACCTCGCATACTTATAGTTTTCTAATATATATGAACATACAGTATACTGGCAAGCGGTCTTTTCCAAGAGTATGAGGGAAAAAAAAAAATCAAATATGTACATGAACCAACTCGGCATCCAAGTTGAAAATAAATATTGGGCTCAGAACTGTAGAAACCAGGGATAATTTTCAGACTTTAAGGCCTTTTACCAATACCAACACAGCAGATGACGGCACATAAAACCTGAATGTCATGATTAAACCAACAATGAATGTGATATAAAATATGTATTCTTGATCTATCTTTGCCATTTTGGGACAGACTGCAGACGTCCGTTCGATCCTGGTTTTGTTTAGTGCAGAGTAATGGTAGAGTTATGGAATAAACTTCTTGTGATCATTGCATATTTTAGCTGATTTCGATGAACATTTAAAACTTACTTATTTGGCAATCTTGATATTGATAGCTTAATCTGTAGTTTAGTTATTATAATACTTTCTAATTGCCGAATGATTTAGGGCAGGGGTGTCCAACCTGTGGCCCCGTGAAGTATTTTGTGCGGCCCCAGTCAAGGGTGATGCAGTATTTTCCTCTGCTGCCCCCGGGTGTTTACCGTCTTGCCGTCTCCCTCCTCTGTCTTGCTGCGGCGTTTGTGCGGCCCCAGAAAATTTTTTTTCGGCCAATACGGCCCAGAGAAGCCAAAAAGTTGGCCACCCCTGATTTAGGGGGTACTTAGCACAAAGAAGTTGAGAAACAATGAAATAAAACATACTCAAACATTCCAACATTTCAGCCCATAGAACTGGAACTGTTATTGGGATCGTATGACTAAATATTGTACCTTTTTGTGTCCTCATTTATGAAAGTTCCTTGTTAATATTCTGATGATGCCCTGACCCTATACACATTAGAGTTAGTGACAAAATCTTCTACATAAAATAACTACGTAGTTAGTAGAATGCACGTTGTAGCTATTAGGATGAAAACATTGGAAATTCTGGGTAGGTCTTGCTTTAATTAGTTGTTTTGACATACAGTACATAGATTTTGTGTCTGTTTACTAAAAGATTTAGATATGGCAATAGTCACAAAATAAGTAAAAATTCTGAGGCCCAATTTATGCTTTTTATTTGAATTTATAGGTTTTAATAGGACAGTCCTTTTCAATTTCAAAATAACCCATTGACGAGATTGATGTAAAAGTAACCTCAAAAGCATAGGCCAAATTTTCAAGTTTGTATCTAAGTAATATACATCTGGCGCAATACAACTAGTGGTGTAATGGGGGGAGGAATCGCCCTGGGTGCTGGCGCCTCTCTTCCTCTCTGCAACTCCCCCCTTCACCCCCCTCCCCTTGCACCTGTTTAACTGTTCGCCAAAGTGAGCAACAACTTTCACGCCAACCTCGGCTCCCTTCTAACGTCATGTTGTGTTTTGATGCTCCAAGGATAAGAAAATGATTATCTTTGTAAGTCATTCTTAAACTGTGAGATGCCTTGCTAGGTATGTGAAAACACAATGTAGTCTATGCTTGGAGGAGCAAGACCCAACAGGCCTGGCAGAAGGGAATTCCTTTATTTAATAAAATAGGTTGAGTAGGCAGAAACAAAAGCTTTGTATTATTACTTGATGCCATAAAGCATGGAACATATTCGAACGTGTGGTATTGTGCAAGATGAACAAACAAACCTAATGAACTACTTGAAAAAAATCTGAATGTCCGTGGAAGTAAGAAGGCTTAATTAGTTTTGTTATTTGGCTTACTATAGTGGGAGTTTCACTACCTGGGATTCCCTGTGGAACCACACAAAGAATATCACATCAATGCTTATAATATACCAACAGCTAATATGAATGAGGATGCTCCGAAATTATCATATAAAATCTCTATACCAGGTACTACCAGGCAAACTACTATAGAATAAAAATGTGGGGTGATGAATACAATGTTAAGACTCAAATATTTCTATATACCTCATATTAATTTTGCAATGTTCTACAGAGTGGTTCTCAACACAATTCAGGACACACCTAGTCAGTCATAGGGTTACCATATGTCTGGATTTACCCAGACATGTATTCTTTTTAGAGGATTGTCTGGGTGTGCAGATGGTTTTATAAAATCTGGCAGTTTGTCCGGGTTTTGGACAGCCTAATTTTTTTTTTTGTTAATCTTGAAGCAGGCAGCAGGGGTCACCCATGAGTGAGAGCCGCATCAATCGCGGTCCTGCCAAAGGTACCTGTGGTCCGGACAAGAGCTCCTGTTGCAAGCCGCTTTAGATCTGTTTGGTGCTGGCAGGAAGTGGCAGGAAAGGCCCCAGCTCACCTGAGCTCAGGGCCGCATCTGGAGGGCCTTTGAGCATATGCAGATATTACATCACACACATGCATGGACGCCCTCCAGATGCTGGCCCGAGTTCAGGGAGAGCCGGGGTCTTTCCTGCCACTGTGAAACAGACCTAAAGCGGCTCAAAACAGGAGTGCCATTCCCTGGACCACCAGTACCCATGGTGGGACCATGATTGATGTGGCTCCCACCTGCAGGTAATCCCCCCATTGCCACTAAAGAGGTACCATCCTATGGGGGAGAGGGGCGGAGGCAAGGAGAAGAAGGGAGGGAAAAAGACGAGGTGTGTGTGGGGGAAGGGCTAGGGTGGGATGGAGTAGGGTGGGGCCACATGTCCTCTTTTTTTTTTTACTTACAAAATATGGTAACCCTAATTATGTTTGATTATATGTAGGGTTACTAGATGTCTGGGAAAATCCAGACATGTCCTCTTTTTAGAGGACTGTCCGTGTGCTCGGACGGTTTTCAAAACCTGGCAGTTTGTCTGGGTTTTGGAAGATCCCGAGCTCTGGACCATGTCTGGAAGGTGTCTGCGCATGCTCCGAGGCCCTTCAGACTTGGGAAAGAAGAAACAAAGTTTGTGTGGGGGGCAAGGCCATGTGTCCTTTTTTTCCTGAACAAATCTGGTAACCCTAGTCAATCAGTTTTTCAGGATACCCACACTGAATATGCATGAGAAATTTGCATGCGCTACCTCCATTGTATACAAATTTATCTCATGCATTATATGAATGTGTCCCAAGGACTGGTCATAGCTCTGTGTAATTACCATTTTCATTGTTTGCAGTAGGCTACGAGCAAAAAGCAAACTAATATGTACAAGATGCAGGCAGTGTTTATTATACCAAATATTCAATGCAGTTATTGATACCACCTTATTACAAACCAAGTGACCCCAACATGGTCCGTGTTTCGGAAAACACGCCTTCTTTAGGGGTCCATGGCTGATAAGGTTTGAAATAAACTGCAATAAAAGGTATAAAACAAACGCCTGCGTGGATTGGCTACAACATTCTATAGTTAGACGTGATCATCAGTGGAAAACATGAAATTATTTTTTTGAAAAGTTGAAATTCTTTAAAAAGATTACCTTTATAAAAATATTAAATTACATTTACAGGTTGTGAAAATGCTACTATGAAATATACAGACATCTGTATAGCAAGAGGTATGTACCTATGTTTAACTGCCATTATTAACCTGATATACCACAACTCTATCAGAGACAATTGATTTACAATCAAAATAATTATCTGTACAATGAGTACATTAGTCATTAGTAATACAGTGTCCTCCTTTACTATAGTAATAATGCAAAAGTTATATTAAAAATAATCCAGTTTTAAATAATTGGGTGTTGATATAATGACCTTCGACCCCTTGTTTCTACTCATTCTCTTTTTCTTCTCTAATGTGTACCAAGTTCAGTGTTCTAGAACTAACGCCAGCTCAATGCTGGCGTTAAGGCCTAGCGCGCGGCCGGCAATTCAGCGCGTTAAAGCCCTAACGCACCTTTGTAAAAGGAGCCCTAAGGTTTCGCCTTATCTGCTGGTACTTAATTCTGCGGAAGACACCATTTTAAAAAAACGGGATTGTTACTTTAAAATAAAAACTCTAATTGGACAATCTCCACAATGTGCCTATCACACTGAAAGAAAACAAATCTAGTGCGAGATAATCTCAGCTTAAACTGATGGATAAGCAAGTTTGCATTGCAGTATAGCTGGGGTTACCATATGGCTCCGTGAAAAGGAGGATGGGCTGAGGCATCCAGGTTTGACTTCCATTGAAAGCAATGGAAGGAAGGAGGACAGATTGAGACATTTATTTATTCAATTTTCTGTACCATTCTCCCAGGAGAGTTCAGAATAGTTTACATGAATTTATTTAGGTACTCAAGCATTTTTCCCTGTCTGTTCTGGCGGGCTCACCATTTATCTAATGTACCTGGGGCAATGGGGGGATTAAGTGAACCTCGCAGCTGGGTTTTCCTTCCATTGAAAGCAATGGAAGTAAAACCCATATGTCTCAATCTGTCCTCCTTTTTCTGGAGCCATATGGTAACCCTAAGTGTAGCAGACTGAGAAGATTCTCAAAACTCACTGTGCCTTTAACAATGGTCGTTAAACCGGATCCAGCGGGTTTAGCGTGGATATATTCTAGCAGCCAGTTCTCAAAAGTGCTTACCATAGTCTTTTCTGAGCTTTCCAGCAGACTCCGACTCTGCCATGCGAATGTATTACAACGAGGTCATTAATATTTAAACGAGCACTCCAGGCAATTCTCTAGTATTGCTGGGTGATTCCCTAACTTCGCTGTCCTACATTTGTGGGCAAAATTTTCCGGCAGGTCTGAGCTGTCGTATCCTTACTTTCTGGTCAGTGCTTGAGTGCTGATTGGCTCAGGCACTGACAGGAAAGTAAGGCTTGACTGCTCAGACCTGCTAGAAAATTTTCCCCTCACCCCCTCCCCAACACCCTTGGCAGGAGGGATGCCCACTCCATCCCGCCACCGTCAAGCAACCCCCCACCCCCCCCAATAGCAGGAAGGATGTCCACTCCCTCCTGCCACCACCATCATGCCCCGGACAACCCCCTGCCCCCCTACCTTGTTTTTGAAGGCCGGCCAGAGGGATGCCTACTTCCTCCAGCCAGCAGGCCCACCTCTTCAAAATGGCGGACCTTCTCCTCCCTGGTGTATCCTGGGATACACCAGGGAGGGGCTTAAGGCTTTGATTAGCCCATGCAAATTTAGCGACCCTCCGTGAACCTCATTTGTATGCATAGTTTTTAAACAATGAATCATCTTTTTTAAATCATTACAATAGTGGCTCTTCAGATTTTACTGTGAACATTAGAGAATCTTCCCCTGGGAGGAGATCTGATTCTAAATAAAACAGTCCTAGAAGTAATGAACACTGTTTCTTCTTCGTGGAAAAGAGTTGGCTGAATCTTGTAATTGTTTTTCATAAACTGCACCTAGGAAGCCTATGGAATCCAAATATAACTACCTGCCAAACTATGGAAGCAATGGAAGTGAATTTTACTGTCAGCAGTCTTGCAGCTAAATATGATATTCAACTGCTCAGTTGCCCAGATTCCCTTTATTTCTGTACGCGGATTGGAAAGAGCAATATTTATGAGGTATTCCTACGTGCTTACATAACTACTAAGCAATTATACTCGTATGTTGAGCTATGCATATATCAGACCATGCACACTTTGAGAAAACTTTTTAAGGAACGATAGCAATTAAATATCAATATTCAAAGACAATGGTAATCTCTTCAATGAGTCCTTAGGTCAAACAATTGTGTTTTTACTGATTTTCTAAAACTAAAATAGGATGGGGCGTGCTTAAGAGTATTACCTAACCAGTCATTCAATTTACCTGCCTGGAAAGCAAGAGTTCTGTCCAGGAATCTTTTATAACAATGAGCCTTTATTGTTGGGTAAGTAAATATAAGGATTCTACGTGTAGGCCTGTTAGAGCAATCCAAAGAAAAGTGAGGGAACAAAGGGATCAAGCCAAATATTAGTTTAAAGCAAAGACAGGAGAATTTAAACAAAACTCTTGCTTCCATCGGCAGCCAGTGCAATTTTTAATGGCGCCTAAATCAAGTTAGGCATCGGTAAGTGTTTAAAACTTAGGTGCCGGCCTATTAGGCCAGGGTTTTCTAGGCCGAAAATACCGGTGCTTAACTCAATCTATGCCCAAACTCCATCCCTAACCACACCTACTTTTCAGGTAGGAGCTGGTACGCGCCTTGGTGTCAACGCCTACATCAGGTCTACCAAGTTAGGCACCTACCAGGAAATTAGTTTTTTAATTGGGGTTTAAAAAAAAAATAATAAATGGCTGAACCAGTTAAAAAGTTAAGTTAGGTGCCTAGATTGTCTGGGTGCGCCGACCTAAGTGCTAAAATAGATCAAACTTTTGTCTTGAAGCATGATAGATCACAGAAACCGAGACTGTATTTTTGGGCTAAATTGGTGTCATTTCTGGGATGTAATGTTACAGTTTTTCCCGACTTCTCCAGAGCAATGCAATTAAGATTTAAGGCCCTTTTGTCCTTAAGACCTAGACTACGTGCTCTGGGAGGAACATTTTTATGTAAATGTCATGATAAAATTGAGGATAAGTCTTTTGAAAAAGTTTTTTAGATGCTAGATCCCCTATTGTTCCAGTGTCAGTCTCTTCCCTGGTAGTGGTGGAGGGTTCTTAAGAGCTTATTAGGCCTCACATTTGTAATAGAATCCATTGGAAAAGCCACAAATATCAATTGTCCTTACTTTCCTTTATATAGAAGGATGCTCCTATCATTCTAATTTTCCTTCTTATTCCCCCTTCTGTTTTTCATTTGTTAATGAGTGGCATATGCTGTATATTGAAAACATTTTTGTATTTCCTTTCTCTCTCTTTTCCCTGTGTTTGTGGATTTACTTTCATTTTCAAATTACTTGATGTATTAGATTGATAACTTTAATAACAATAAAATTTTAAAAATAGACCAAATGCTGGAAATTGGAACGACGAGTGAGGTGATTAGATTTGCAGATGACACTAAACTGTTCAAAGTTGTTAAAACGCATGCGGATTGTGAAAAATTGCAGGCGGACCTTAGGAAATTGGAAGACTGGGCGTCCAAGTGGCAGATGAAATTTAATGTGGACAAACGCAAAGTGATGCACATTGGGAAGAATAACCTGAATCACAGTTACCGGATGCTAGGGTCCACCTTGGGGGTTAGCGCCCAAGAAAAGGATCTGGGTATCATTGTAGACAATACGATGAAACCTTCTGCCCAATGTGCGAAGGCGGCCAAAAAAGCAAACAGGATGCTGGGAATTATTTAAAAAGGGACGGTTAACAAGACTAAGAATGTCATAATGCCCCCGTATCGCTCCATGGTGCGACCTCATTTGGAGTATTGCGTTCAATTCTGGTCTCCTTATCTCAAGAAAGATATAGTGGTGCTAGAAAAGGTTCAAAGAAGAGCAACCAAGATGGTAAAAGGGATGGAACTCCTCTCGTATGAGGAAAGACTAAAATGGTTAGGGCTCTTCAGCTTGGAAAAGAGACGGCTGAGGGGAGATAGGATTGAAGTCTACAAAATCCTGAGTGGAGTAGAACGGGTACAAGTGGATCGATTTTTTGCTCCGTCAAAAATTACAAAGACTAGGGGACGCTCGATGAAGTTACAGGGAAATACTTTTAAATAGGAGGAAATTTTTTTTTCACTCAGAGAATAGTTAAGCTCTGGAACGTGTTGCCAGAGGTTGTGGTAAGAGCGGATAGTGTAGCCGGTTTTAAGAAAGGTTTGGACAAGTTTCTGGAGGCAAAGTCCATAGTCTGCTATTGAGAAAGACATGGAGGAAGCCACTGCTTGCCCTGTATTAGTTGCATGGAATGTTGCTACACCTGGATTGGCCACTGTGAGAACGGACTACTGGGCTTGATGGACCATTGGTCTGACCCAGTAAGGCTGTTCTTATGCTGTTTTACATGACTAATTTTATGTTATTTTGAGAAAAGAGTAGATGGACTTCTTCTAATAAACTATCACCATGCTCCATGAATACACAAAACATAATGATCAAAATAACGTATCTGTTTTATTCTATTTATTGTCTCAGGCCAATAATACCAGAGTTTCTGTTCGGATACCAATGGACGGCAAAATACACAACGTTAAAGTAAAGGTAAATAGCCCCTAGTTGGCATTAAAATTGACATCTCTTTTCCACGTATCTCTTTTGTCCATGGTTTAGATGGAAGTTATAATTAAAGTGCTAAACGTAGCATAATTTTATTTCTTCCATTTGTGTGTCGCATATACCTATAAAAGCTCTAGGCAGCATTACAGAGGAAGGGGTTAGATGAGGATAGGGAGGACTATGGAGGGCAGGAAGTAGTGGAGAGGAGTGAAGCATGTAGAATATTTCATAGAAATTCCTAACTTTACAGATTGGAGCACCATCTACGTTGGGGCATAACGGAGCAGGAATGGGTGGAACTGGATGGGCTTGGGGGGGTGGATCTAGGGGTCAGGATTTTACTGACATAAAATCTGGTAACCTTACATATATATATATATATATATATGCACTTATTTTGTACCTGGGACAATGAAGGATTAAGTAACTTGCCCAAGGTCACAAAGAGCAGCCCTGGGATTCAATCCTACAACCTCTGGGTGCAGAGGCAGCAGCTCTACCACTAGGCCACTCCTCATCTCAATTGCCTCACAAAGTCCCCTCTTTCCCTCCCCCCCAACCTGCCATAATGAATATGACCTTTCTCCTACCCTCCTTATCTCAACCGCCCTCTCCCCATAGTAAAGGCAGACCCTTGGGCCTACCTTATGTTCCTTGTGGTCCATGAGGTCATCAGGGGCAGGAGCGAAGAGTATTTGCTCCTGTCCCTTGAGGCTGTTAAAAGAAAATGACTGCTGTGACCTCTCGCAGTAATTGTACAGAAGCTACCATTGTGTAAAAAAGTTTAGGCATCCATGAAAAGAAGACTAAACATTCCCATATTATTTCTGTCAGGTAACTCTTTCCTTTCCCAGCTGTGGAGCTGACTGTGTAACTCATCAAGTAAGAGCTACCCACTGTTTTGAAGATCAAGGTAGAATTCTTGTTTTAAATTTTAAATCACACTTGAAATCACTAAGATCCAAGTCAATCAATTGTTTACCACCCTAGATTTCTTCAAACTAGATACAGCATTTTGAATATAGAGTTTTAAAGTTGAAAGCTTCATTTAGATGTTGTTGAATATTCATAAATATCATGATGGGTGGAAGGTTGGCATTTGTAATGCACAAAATTCTACCTTATCAAGAAGTGTTTGAAAGGTTGATGTACCCCTGATAAAAAGAGATTAGGCTCTTACCTTGCTAATATTTTTTCTAGTAGATAGGCATGTCATTCTGGATGATAGGGTATTTTCCCCATGCTAGCAAGTTGGGTAGAAGGAATCCATTCCATGTTTTCGATTCCTCCTCCTTCACCAGAAGACTCCTGCCCCCCTTCACATGCTGTGCAGCATGTGGTGCATGGGTGCTCTTCCAGTGTCCATCCAGTGCAAATATGGCATGAATTAGGGGCAAAACAGCCAGGGGATTCCTTCCCTACCAGTTTTGAGGAGAACTCTGAAAACCAAAATCATAAAATCCAAGATGGCCACTGCAGCAGTGTTTTGGCACCCAAAACCAACTATCAGAAAATAAAAAAAACACAGAAAATAGGATTTTAGAGGTTGGGGACTTTTTAGGAAATGGCAGAAAGAACTGTCCTCCAACACTGAAATCTTTGGGCTGCCAGTTGGAGCAAAGTCTAACTGATCCTCGGACTCATGCACACAAAAAGGGGGAGACGAAACACAGCTGGCACTCTGAAGAGCCCCCTGTGGGTGCCTAACAACCTATGCTCGAGCCCCTGTAACTCAGTAGGTGAGAAAAACTTCTAGGGGTCCAGACCCCGAGCGCCACAACAGTTTCTGCAGGCTGGCCAACAGGTACCACAGAGGGATTGGCCTGTCAGCTGCAGATCTCAAATCTGATGCTTCTCTACACAGGCAGAACTTTCCCCTTGACCTGGTGAAACTCACCAAAAACCATGAAAAAAAACAAAAAATTAGACAAACTATACAGAGCAGATCAGAAAGACTCCTTAAGGCTCCCGTTCAGAATGAAAAACACAGAAGGAAGCAGCAGAGCCCTCTGATGAAGGAGGAGGAATTGAAAACCTGGAGTGGAGTCCTTCTGCACCACTCGCAAGCATGGGGGAGAATACTCTATCATCCAGATTGACATGCCTATTGCACTAGAATGTTTTCTTAACGACAGTTTTGACCCAGCAGTTTCTTCCTGCTACTTTGGACTTCCAGCTTTAATCAGGACCCACACTAGGTTCCTGATGCTATGAGCCTTCATTTATAACTATTTGACAAATGAAAGATTCAAAAGTATGCTTAAGACATTGAATCCGAACCTGCTTAAATTCTTGGCCTGTTCTTTTGCAGTGTGATGGTATGAATGCAAATAGCGGGACCCTGCCTGACATTCTCCTTCATTTCTGTCCTATTAATTGTTGTCTTTTTTATTCTGGAATTTTAATTACTGTAAACTGCTCAGATAGTACAAATGTAAGGTGTGGATTATTAAGTAAAATAAAACTTGAAAGATTCCGCCTTATATTATATCCCCTCTATCCATTGCGCTTAGTCCAGTCATTGTACCAACAATCCTTGGCCCGGCCAGGTACTAAAATTCTTTTAGAACCCCTCAAACATGGGCCCAAGTCTAGCACTAACATCATCCATAAGAAGCAACAGTGCTTTTGCAGTATCTTCAGCCAATCAGTGGAGCTTAACTGACTCAAACTGAATTCAAGGCCTTCCATTGATACCAGCCTGAACTCCTTCTCTCTGATAGATGGAAAAAGATGAAACATTACTACGTCACAATGTCAGCATTAATCCCTGGATTCTATACAAGTTGCCTAAATTTGGGTGCACAGAGCAGATGTGCGTGCAAATTAATGAGGTGTCAATTATTAATGTTAATTGGCACCAACTTGGATTTGCATGTACATTTGCCTGCATAACAGTGCTGACGCTGACCTAAAGGTCACATGTGCAACACAAATGGTTGTAAGGCCATTGCCATTTTGAAAAGTTAGGCGTAGTGTTATAGAATACCAAGACTACACTCAATTTGCGCACCAGGATTTTCAGCAGGTTTTAAGAACATAAGAATGGCCATACTGGGACAGATCGAAGGTCCATCAAGCTCAGCATTCAGTTTCCAACAGTGGCCAACCCATGTCCCATGTACCAAGCTGGATCCCATGTAATAAAACAGATTTTTATGCTACTTATCCTAGGAATAAGCAGTGGACTTCCCCAAGCCATCTCAATAATGGCCCATGGTCGTCTCTTTTAAGAAATTATCCAAACCTTTTTTAATCCCTGCTAAGCTGATTTTTACTACATTGTCTGGCAACAAATTCCAAAGTTTAATTACATGTTGTAGGAAGAAATATTTTCTCCATTACACATTGTTTGAAAGTTGGGTAAGGAATCCATACTAAACACTATTTTTATAAAGGCATCAGCCCAGAGCACCTTTTTATAGAATTTTTCTCAGCATCTAAATTTAAGCACCATATACTGAATTTAATACTAAGTATATAATATCTCAAGTGAGATCTTTCACCTTACTGTTTTCTTTCTATGTTAGAACCTGTCTTGAAGGGAAGACCACCATACATCATCATTTTAACTAGTTTATCACTCATTATTGTGGCTGTTCCTGTAGTCTACTTTATTTGGAAGCATGGTAAGAACTCTCTGTTTCTCAAGGTCTTTTTACACAGTCAAAAACACAACCTGATACTTATAGTGGTAAGTGTATGGCGTGAAATCTGAATATGGCATATCTTTAGAAGTACATTACTTAAATAGCACTGAAAGGCATACACAGCACTGAATATTTTGACATTTATAGACGGTTCCAGCTCTGAAGAGCTTACAATCTAACTTGGAAAGACAGACATCACATATAAAGTTGGGGATGCAGAACCCAAGGTGAGAGGAGTTAGGAGTTGAAAGCACTCTCAAAAACTTAAAGAAGCACAACAAAGCATACTTATTTCCCATCCCTTTGGGATAATTGGGGAACCATAATTATGAACAATGCCCCAGAATCCTGGAAGAATAATCTTTTAAAAGATATTAATTTAATTTCTGTTGTTTCCTTGGTTACAATGATCAATGGGTTATTAGTGAAGAGCCGCCTAAGCTCCTGCAGCTCTTGCTTTTCCTAGCTCTGGAACTTTTGTTTTAAAATCCCTTTTCCACTCAGGGTGAGTAGAGTTTCCAGGTATCTTTGCAGAATCTATATGCAAATGTACTCCTGCTTCTGCTGCTGAGACTTCCCTCTGCTGGTCAGTGTCGGGATATATACACCATCACAGGCAGGAAGGATCAACTCTTGCTTTGTTTCAGTAAAGGCTTTTTTGGATCGACCTAGTGCAGTGCCCAGTTTTCATTACATAATAAGCCAAAGCAAGTCCTCTCCAGTTATCAGGGAGAGGCAACCCTGTCCAAGTTAAGAAACTATTACTCGACAGCTAGAAAAGTTTATCTGGAAGCTTGGTTGGGAACAGATACTCAGGTTAGTAAAGAAGAATTAACCACTCTGTGCATGGCGAAAAGTATATAGACTTTCAGGTATTCAAACCAAGCTGTCATAACTTTCTTCTTTTTTCAAAAATCCAAAACATAACCATCTGCCCCTTTTAAGGCTGGAAAAAAAAATATCTTAGTTCAGCAACTTTAGGAGAGCATGAATCATTCAGGGATCCTTTTACTGCTTATTATGGAACAAGATGAGGTATCCTGCAGTAAGTTCTGAATGTACATGCACAAAATAATGCACTAAAATACTTTTTAATTGTTCTGGGGGAGGGGGGGGAGAGTGGGCATTTCTGTGTTAGTCTATGCATCTATATTGCTCTGCACTGCTCTTACCACCTACAAAATAGGTGGCAGTAAGGGCTCATGCATGCATGGCTGTTAATTTGGAAAATTGGCCATTATCTGGCAGTGATAAAAAATGGCCTTACCATGCAGAAAAAACCTGTGTAAGGGCACACTATGGACACTTTTTACTGCATCTTTGTATAAGAACTCCTCAGTGTACTAAAATGAGAATTTAAATGCTGCTCTTAGGAATGCTTTAAGACAATTAATAAAAATTAGGGCAACAATTCTGTGAACTGACACTTCATTTTAGGTCAAAAGAAAAGACTGGGAGAAAAAAAAATACAAAATGATGGGGATCCTGCCAATTGGTATTATAATTGGTAAGATCTTCCTACCAATTGTCTTGTCCAATTGCCCTACATCTACTAATTGTCCTACCCTGTCAGAAATGTCCAAATTAAAATTCTAAATAGTCTATGGCTTGCCATCAGTTGATCGTAGTAGGGGAATTTCTGATCAGCTGAGCTGGCAGGACTCCACAAAACCGGGCTTCGTGGAGTCCTTCTGGCTCACAGCTGATCAGGGATTCCCTTTGCCAGTTTAGCTGAACCAAAAAACATCAAATGGGGACTCAAGGCTCAATATTCCAAAATGAGTGATTGAAGTGGATATGGCAAATTTGATACAAAATCACTCTAGCTTAAAATCTAAATCATTTATTTGAAATTATATCAGCTTATATTGAAACTTATGCTCAGAGACATGAAGGCAAAGAACAAGGGGCAAACCCCAAGGCTATTGCCTCACCACCCAAACATCGCATGTTCAAAATAATTTTGTTGATATCAAAAACATTCATTGTACTGTGTACCCACAGTTACCATGTTCTTATAAGGTTTGAAAATGCAAAATAACAAACTTATCTCAGATTGTAGGTTCCGACGTGGCACGTTTTGATACTGCGTCAGGGAACCGAAAGGAGATTGAAAAAGTTTTAACTGTGCCGGTATGGTCTCAAAAACGATTGCAAAGTATTCCAAATTATAATCCACAGGTTTACTTCCTACAGTGCTGAACTGGCAGGGTGATCCAGGATTCCTCTCTCCCTTCCTACATCCACCAATCCCCCAGCCCCCCCCCCCCTCCAGAGATAGCCTCTCTCCCACCGAACCCCAATTCCTCTCTCTTCCACCCATCCCTCCAACCCTACCCCCCCAACATCCTCACACACCCCCTGACATCCCCCAACACCCCCTCCCCTTCAGATGAAAAATCAGCAGGAGGGATAGTTTAATAAACCGCCCTTCTTTAAACAATACAGCGGCCAATACCCTCCTGCCGACAGGGCCACCTCTTCAAAATGGGAACCTTTCCCCCTCTCAGTGCTTCTTGGGAGGGACGCAAGGCCCTGATTGGCCAAATGGGGTCTTGTGCAGCCCAAGATGCACTGGGAGGGGGAAGGGCCACCATTTTGATGAGGCAGCCCTAATGGCAGGAGGTAGTGGGCTTCTCTCCTGCAAATTTTTCATACGAAGGTACAGGGGTGTGTAGGGAGATGTCAGGAGTATGTGGGGATTATTGGGGGGGAGGGATGTCTGACTCAGCGGGAGGGGGACTTGGGGGGATCAGTGGTTGGGAGAGAAGAATCTGGGATCTCTCTGCCAGGTTTGTAGGGATATGGGGAGTGTATTTGAGTGTTAGGGGATGTTGGAGGTGTGTTGGGGTGTTGGACTCAGTGGAAAGGGGCTCTCTCTTTGGAGGAGGGCTGTGAGGAAAGAAAGGATAGAAAAATCACGGATCTCCCTGCCGGCTCAGCTGATCGAGGAATCCCCTGCTGCGATTAGCTGATGAGAAGCTGTGAACTATTTAGATTTTTAATTTTGACATTTCTGACAGGTTAGGACAATTGGTAGATGTAGAGCAATTGGGTACAACAATTGGTAGGAAGATCCTACCAATTGTCGTATCCTACCAATTGTCATCCTACCAACTGTCACAGACCAAAAATGATAGTATAAAACATTTCACTAAACAAAAACTAATTTCCTAAACATTTTAAAATCCATTTTATTTAAAAATAATCAAAGTGCCAACCCCAGATAACAATATCCCAGAAAAAATGGTTCATGCACTGAAACTCTCCATATTTATGGGTTTGCTTTACCTATCATTTGTGGAGACAGAGACGTGCTAATAATAATAATAAATTTATTCTTTTATACCGCCATTACCAAAAGTTCTAGGCGGTTTACACCATAAGAAACTGGACAGTCAGCGAAATACATTCATATCATAAAAATAAAATCATACAATAAAAGTTAAAAATATGATTACAATCTTAAAAATACCCAACTAAGTGATAAATTTGTCAAACAGAGAAGACTTGACTAATTTTCAAAAAGAACAGTAGGACTTGTCTCAATGAATACATTCACCAAGCCACAATTGGAGTTTACCTGCTTGAAACTCTAAGGTCCTGTCAAAAAAGGTCTTATATCGGACACCATTTGGCTTAGGATAGGCAAATAAGTGAGAACTTCTTGTATTCCTTGATGGTCTCTATAACTCAAAGTGAAGGGAAAGATAAAGTGGAGACAATCCTGATATCAACTTAAAACAAATGCAAGAAAATCTGAATAATACTCTTGTGCTTCTAACGCTAACCAATGCAATAAATGATAATATGGGCTGACGTGGTCATTCTTCTTCACACCAAAAATCAATCGGACCGCGGTGTTCTGAATTATTCTCAATCTTCTTAAAATTTTTTGGGAAGATCCCAAATAAATGATATTACAATAATCCAGAATAAGTAAGATCAATGATTGTACCAATAGCCTAGAAGACACTGGATCAAAATATTTTTTAATGGTCTGCAATTTCCATAATATATAAAAACATTTTTGTACCACTAAATTTGTGTGATTGGTCCAAATCAGTTGACAATCAAGCGTGATTCCCAGCATTTTAATGGAATTGGTTATTGGATAGCCATGTCCATTGAGATGAAGTGATGTTTCTGGAGATGTGAGGTTGCATGGGACTTTATCTACAGTGCTAGCAGCAAACCAGAAACTCTTTCTCCATCCGTCTAGTGAAAAAGAAAGTTGCCATCTTACTTTTGACAATAAAAGTAATCAGTTAGTTAATGTATGGAACTATGAAGTACTTCAGAAGATTAAAAAAAATAATCATCCTCAATGATGTGGGCTTGATGGGATTTCTGATTTTCTATGACTGATTTAAGTTGTATTAAGAAATAATATTTCTATATTTTTTGTGTAAATTCCCATATCATAGAAACATAGAAACATAGAAATCGACGGCAGATAAGGGCCAAGGCCCATCCAGTCTGCCCACCCTAATGACCCTCCCCTGCCTTTACTTTGCGAATAGAACCCACGTGTCGATCCCATTTGGTCTTAAAATCAGGCACGCTGTTGGCCTCAATCACCTGAAGTGGAAGACCATTCCAGCGATCCACCACCCTTTCGGTGAAAAAGAATTTCCTGGTGTCACCGTGCAGTTTCCCGCCTCTGATTTTCCACGGGTGTCCTCTTGTTGCCGTGGGACCCCTGAAAAAGAAGATATCTTCTTCTACCTCGATGCGGCCCGTGAGATACTTGAACGTCTCGATCATGTCTCCCCTCTCCCTGCGCTCCTCGAGCGAATATAGCTGTAATTTATCTAACCGTTCTTCGTACGGGAGATCCTTCAGTCCCGAGACCATCCGGGTGGCCATTCTCTGGACCGATTCCAGCCTCAGCATATCCTGTATACTTGTTTGGATACATTAATAAATTTCAATTAAAAAAAATAATAATCATGAGCAACCTTTAGGATATCAAATAAACTTCATATGTTCTAGTTTGGCTTGCTTACGTAACATTCTTTTTTAAAACCAGAATAAAATTAATGTAGAAAAACAGCCTGAAACCCATGTTGTTCTTTTTTTCTAGGTAAAGTCATGAGAACACCTTTGATTTACTCTGCAGAGATGCAACCTGCTCTGAAAGTACTTCTTATATATCACAAAGAAAAAACGTATTTTCAAAGCACAGTTCTTGCCTTTGCTGAATTTCTAAATGACTACTGCAGGGCGGATGTTATTTTAGATATGTGGCAACAAGAGAGGATTGCTGAAATGGGTCCTGTACAATGGCTTGTTGCTCAGAAAGATAGGGCAGATAAGATTATTTTTCTAATTTCCAGCGAAAGAAACAAGTGGGTTGCATCTCTTGCCGAGACCACAGCATGCCACAAAGATGCAGTTAACTTTATGTTCAACCACGCTCTCAATATCTTCTGCTGTGACTTGAAAAATCAGTCTTCTCTGAACAAATATATGGTAGTTCACTTTGATGCATTGAATCATAAAGATGACCTCCTGAATGTTCTGGACACCTGTTCACGGTATTATTTCATGAAAGACATTGATCTCTTTTGTAAAGATCTCCTGAACCTTCCACAAGCCTCAATATACTATTGCAACAAGAAACTTGCAAAAAACTGTAAATCAAACTTGAAATGCATATATAAACTGCAAACTGCAGTATTACAACAGAGAGCACCTCAAGCTATGAGCACTTCAGGACTAGCAGCAGATGGACTGCCAAAAGACTGATAAGAGCTGTGCCAACATGACACTTTAGATCTCTTCTTCAACTCTGGCAGTGGTTAGAGCTACAGCCTTAGCACCCTGAGGTTGTGGGTTCAAATCCCACACTGCTCCTTGTGACCCTGGGCAAGTCACTTTATTCCCCATTGCCCCAGGTACATTAGACAGAGTGTGAGCCCAATGAGACAGATAGGAAAAAATGCTTGAGTACCTGAAAGTAAACCACTTAGGCTATGAGTCAGGGGGTCTCAAAGTCCCTCCATGAGGGCCACAATCCAGTCAGGTTTTCCCCAATGAATATGCATGAGATCTATGTGCATGCACTGCTTTCAATGCATATTCATTGGGGATATCCTGAAAACCCGACTGGATTGCGGCCCTCAAGGAGGGACTTTGAGATCCCTGCTATAAGTGGTATATAAATACTATAAATAAATAAAAACTGGGAATGAAATAACATGTATTTGGCTTTCTTAAAAATTGCCACACTGGGACAGACCAAAGGTCCATCAAGTCCAGTGGACAAAACCAGGTCCCAAGTAGTAAAACAGATTTTAAGCTGCTTATCCTAGGAATAAGCGGCTGCTGATCGCATATCAATCACACAATGGCGCCTGTTAAGAGAATTGCATCAGGGCCTGCCATCAGCTGATTGCAACAGGGAAATCCCTGATCAGCTGAGCTGACAGGACTCCCCGAAGCGGTGACATCCAATCCCCCATCTCCCCTCGAAAGAGATCCCCCTTCTGCTACTCCACACACCTGACACCCCTCGAGATAAGAACATAAGAACTGCCATCTCCGGATCAGACCCATGGTCCATCGAGTCCGGCGATCCGCACACGCGGAGGCCCAGTCAGGTATACACCTGATGTAGTTTTACCACCCATATCCCTCTATGCCTCTCATAAGGAGATGTGCATCTAATTTGCCTTTGAATCCTAGCACAGTGGATTCCTTAATAACCTCCTGTGGAAGAGCATTCCAGGCGTTCACCACTCGCTGCGTAAAGCAGAACCTCCTGACATTTGTCCTGGACTTGTCCCCCCTTAGCTTTAAACCATGTCCTCTTGTCCGTGTCACGTTGGACAGTGTAAATAATTTGTTTTTCTGCTCTATTTTATCGATGTCTTTCAGTATTTTGAACGTCTCTATCATGTCCCCTCGCAGCCTCCTCTTCTCAAGGGAGAACAGTCCTAGTTTCTTGAGTCGTTCCTCATATTCCAAGTTCTCCATACCTCTTATTAGCTTCGTTGCTCGTCTCTGCACCCTCTCCAGCAGTTTTATATCCCTCTTTAGTTTGGGAGACCAATGTTGGACACAGTATTCCAAGTGTGGTCTGACCATTGCTCTATAAAGCGGCATTATGACTTTCTCCGATCTGCTCATGATTCCTTTCAACCCAGAACCCCTCCCAACATCCCCCCCCAATCAGGGCCACCTTGGGCCCCTCCCAGTGCATCCCAAGATGCACTGGGAAGGGGAAGGGCCATTATTTTGAAGAGGTGGCCCTATTGGCAGGAGGGAGTGGGCATCCCATACGAAGGTATGGGTGTGTGTGTGTGGATGTTGGAAGGGGGGCTGGGTGGATGTCGGGGGATGTGGAGGGGTGTCGGGGTGTGTGTGCAGTGTTGGGTGTGGTAGGAGAAGGCTCTCTTTTAAGGGGGGATGGGGGCTTGTGGGAGAGAGGAAATGGGGATTCCCCATGCCGGTTCAATTATCACAACAGGGGAATCCCTGATCAGCTAAGCCGGCAGGACTCCCAGTTTCAGGGAGTCCTATTGGCTCAGCTGATCAGGGATTCCCCTGCTGCAATCTGTTGATAGCAAGCTGTGCACTATTTTCAGGTCCCCTGGCAAAGATAGGCACCAGAAATGTAGGCCTATGAAGGCGCTTTAGGCCATTTAACTCCACTTCTGGCACAGGCCACACCTGCTTTGGTGTTTGGCGACCTACAGTGCCTACGTAGGCATTATTCAGGCACTGGTAGGTGCTTTATTTTTATATGTTTACGCCATTTTAAATGGTATTTCTCAACTTACACGCCGGTAGGGCACCTTTCGGTGCCTAAAGCTTCAGCACCATTTATGGAATATCCTCCTAAGGGCCTAATTCTGTAAATGGCATCTAATTGGCAGACGTCTACAAAAAAGGCACTGGCTGCATCTCAATCACTTATTATTACTATCCTTTCAGTCGTGTCCGACCCTTGAAAACCCTGTAGGCCAGTCCTTGCCATGTTTCCCTGTTTTCCATGGCTTCTTTCAATTGCTTGATGTTCATTCCCGTGTCATTCTTGATGGTACTCAAAAACAAAAAAATGTGTCTTGGGAGAAAACCCAAATATAATATGAATTCACTGGAAATAATGAAAAATATATAAGAATTCAATTACTTATCAACTTCATTATCAGTTCATAAAAATGAGCTATATGTTAATTATACGCGAGTGCTCAGCTTGCAACATCATTCAAACACAGCAGTGTTGTAAGGCAATGATGTTAAATAAATACACCATTGCACCCTCCTACCTGCCTGCCTCACATGAAATCAAGGAACTCAATATCAATCTGTTTGATCAATCATCAGAAAACGTATAATAAAGATGGTACTTAGCTTCAAACAGTGACTATCAAATCAATGTGAGGAGGACTCAGGTGCGAGGAATTCAGACGTCTCCTTGTTGATTATTGTAGCTGGTTTGAAATTATATTCAAATGATTCAAGTGTTCACAACGTGTAGTGCCATTCAAGAAATAATATCCCAGTCCAGAAAAAAATCTATGAACAATATTTCAATCCCCCCCAAAATCGGGCATTCACCGTTACTTCCTCAACACCGATCGTGGGGCACTAATAATTACTGGCATTAATTGGTAACAATTAGAATTTACACACGCATCTTGCTAAGCATCTACTATAATAAAACCCGAAGCGCACAAGTGAACTCCTACTTGCGTGTTCCGTGATCAGTAGGTCTCCGGCAGGTAGGAATGCGCCTGCGCGCTTAGGGTTCCGTTTTGAGTGCTGTTGTTCGGTCTGGCCTGCTCCCTGCGTGCCTTGCCATAGTGTATTTTAAGACGAAAGACGCAGCGGCGGCTCCTCTCATGATCCCCACCTGCGTCAGAAGTCTACTTGTAGAATAGTAGCATAACCAGGTGTGTACACACATTGTTAAACGCCCGTAAATTACAATATTTTGTATAACTGACATGCATTAACTGCGGACTCTACCTAGACTCCCCAAGTGTTATGTTCACTATGAAACGCCGCAACGGTTATAGAATAGCGCAGAGCCGGAGTATTGGCATTTGGGTGCCCCATGTACGTGCCCGTATTCTGGTCATTTACTCACACTCCTGGTGTTTAAAGTTGGCCAACTTTTTTTAATAGAAGTATTCCCTAAACATCCGTTATTGTATTTTATCCTTTGACAAAATCTTGATTTGTGTATTATAATTTGCAACTTTTAGGGCTCTCTTTCCGAAGGTGCACTAGGGCCTTAACGCACAGGAATAGCGCGCGCTAAAATGCCGCGTGCGCTAGCCGCTCCCGCCTCCTTTTGAGCGGGCGGTAGACTTTTGGCTAGCGTGCACTAATCCGGTGCGTGTGGTAAAACCCGTAGCGCACCTTCGTAAAAGGAGCCCTTAATGTTTTGACATAACACTGATTTGTGACTGTGTTCTCCCCACTTTGAGATTTCAGGACAAAGTAGTACAGGAACTGAACCAAAGAAATGAAATTTGGCAAACACTGGTTTAAAATAAGCCTCTTCAGGAAATACTGTGTCATATTGTCAGAATTCCACAGTGGACAATCACATTATTTTCGACATATTTATTTAAAACATTTTTAGCTTGCCTTTCAAATTCAGTTTTTGTACAGGTTACAATAAAACATTAGAAATAATAAATAAACACATGTAACAAAATACAAAACCCAAACAAGTACCTTCAGCAAGGCACACCAGAGTGAACAAAATCCTGCTTTCAAAAGGAGCAAATATCCGTCACAGGCTGCAGTTCTGCAGGTACTGTGTTCCATATGCAAGAAGCAACCACAAAAGCCTTGTCAGAGACAAAATTTGTCAGAGACCACTGTTCAGGCAGTAGGCCTGATGGGCCGCCGCGGGAGCGGACCGCTGGGTGAGATGGACCTCTGGTCTGCCTCAGCGGAGGCAACTTCTTATGTCAGTATATGATAGATCTACAAACTAACCTCAGGTTACCCTGCTGAGCAAAACGAAGTGTGTCGCTCTTGTATGGAATGCCTTCTGCAACTTCAGGCCTTTACTTAAATACTTTAAACACTGTCCACAGTGATTTGAATCTTACATGATGTGCAACAGAGAGCCAATGCCCATTTGTCTTTGGTTATTATAAAAAAAAATTACACAAAAAGTGGCAGATTAAAAGGCAATTCTGAGCCTCTGTTCACCCATGATGCAACAGAGTAAAGCGGGTGAAGAGATTTCAAAATAAAAACCCCCATGCACACTCCCCTGCCCTCAGTCTAACCCTAGCCACGGTGCCATTCATTCAGGACAAGTCCTTTTCACCGATGAAGGGCAGGTGAGGAAATTCCAGGGCGCTAAAACATCTATTTACCTATGGCAATACCTTGCAAAACTGTATCCTGTCGGTTTTATAATTAGGATATGTATACATTTAGACCCTCATTTTACAAGCCCTAGTCACGTTTGATATGTGTATAAACTGACCCTTAAATGTTTATTTTGAATGAACGGCTAAGCTTCCATTTTATAAAGCTGGGATATACATCTATCAAACCCAAGTGTGTGCTTCAATTTACTGCCAAAGTCTCCTGCCTTCCTGAGGAAATTACCCAACTCAAACCCCAGATAATTAGATTTGAGAAACCCACCCTATATCGAGACAAACTGCAGGCCTCACAGCATACCCTGAAGAAAGTCACATCACGAAGGCCAAAATGATGCAGCGAGACCTGGGCAACTGTGACAATCATGACGCCTGCCGTGAAAGATTAAGAAATTGCATAGGTTTTCTTGAAGAAATCAACCCAATATGCCGATTTGGAGTCAAAGTTTTGCCATACGTACAGGCATGTACACTCACTTGCACCAGTTTTTTCTGCAGGTAGAATTTTTTTTAAACTTTATTTCCAGTTAATCAACTTTATACCACAAAGCCTACAGCAAAGAACAACAACAGCAAAACTACAAATTCCATATATAAAATTATACAGTACCTGGCATAGCAAAAATCAATATATATATTTATAAGCCAGGCCAACACATTTTCCGAGATTTTCCTAGTATGACATGAGAAAAGGCTTAATATGGTTTAAACTAGGATACCAGGCCATTTAAACCCTTCCCCCACAAAAAAATCCTTTTTTAATAAATTCCTGTTCAAAGAGCCAGACTTTCAAATTTTTCTAGTGCCAGATAATCTCCTACTACAAAGAGATCCAGGGGACTAGTACTCCGCTATTAGGAGAAATAACAAGTTATAAACCTTGTACATGTCAGTCTGACAGGGGAGATGTCACCAGCAACTGTTGTGTCAGCCTTAAAGTCCTTGTAGGTTCATACTATTCTAGTAGACAGATACTTTGGTATTAGTAAATCAGTGAAACTCCTTTCCATCTGGACTCTGCAAAAGGGCAGACAGCTTGGAAAGTGTGGAAATCATAAGAAGGGATCTAGTGAACCTTATGTTTTGACAGCTAAGATCTATGACACATAATAATAATTTAAAAACTTTAAAAAAAAAACCCACACCCAGAATCACGCCTTTGGGTTGTAAAACTCCAAAGGAGCAGTTCAGTACGGAGAAGTTTAGTGCACAAAGGAGGGGAGAATATGACGATCTTCAGGCAGCTAACAGGTAATGGGTAAAGCCAATGCCCGGGTCTATTAGGAGAGAAATGACCAGTAGGAAAAAGGAATATCTGCGAGACCTCAATTGAAATATTGCGTGCAGTTCTAAGAACCAGATCTTCAAATGATATTAATGAAGGTTAGTTATAAAGCATAATGGGACAAAGATCTAAACAAATATACCCTACAAGCAAGATAGAGGCGATATGACAGACATTGAATGATCGCCTTTAATGAAAAAGCAATCTGAAATGAGGCTATAGGATAAGAGTAAAAGGGATCAGGACTCGGGAGTAATCTAAGGATTTTTTTTGTTCTTTTACAGAATGGATAGTGGATACATGAACAACCTCCCAGTGAAGGCACTGGAAACAAGAATACAGTACTCCCCCGGTCGGCGATTCGTGGTCCCAGTTATTCGCAGTATTTTCCAACCGCAGCCCTACTTTAGTGCAGGAAAAGGCGGTCGGAATGATTTCCTTCACTAGCGTGTGCTCCGGCTGCCCTCTCCTGTCTCCCCCGCTGAAAACCGTATTTGCGGTTTTTCAAGATTCGCGGGGGTTCTTGGAACGGAACCCCCACAAATATGGGGGGGGGGGAGTACTGTATTACAATTCATGGAAGAATGGGGCAAGTGCCAAGGATCTCCGAGGAAGAAAAGTTTGTACAGATCAGGCTGTTAAGTTTGGACTGGCAGGCTGGAAAGGCCATGCGGTCGTTTTCTGTTCGTATTTTATTCCGTTTCTATGGGCTCCTTTTTACAAAGGCGCGCGCTAGGGCCTTAACGCGCGGAATAGCGCGTGCTAAATTTCCGCGTGCGCTAGCCGCCATCGCCTCCTTTTAAGCAGGCGGTAATCACTTTGCTAGCACGCGGTCATTTTGTGCGTGCGCTAAAAATGCTAGCGCACCTTCGTAAAAGGAGCCCTATATGGGTGTCAGGTCAAAAGCGCGCCGGGACAAAGGCGCGCCCAGACACTTGAGCGCAGCGCGTGCCGCCACGCCACTCTAAATGACTGTTTTTAGCGCTCCGACGGGGGGGCGTGGGGGGAACCCCCCCATTTTACTTAATAGACATTGCGCCGCGTTGTGGGGGCGTTGTGGGAGGTGTGGGGGGTTGTAACCCCCCACATTTTACTGAAAACTTCACTTTTTCCCTGTTTTTAGGGAAAAAGTTCAGTTTACAGTAAAATGTGGAGGGTTACAACCCCCCAAACCCCCCATAACGCCTGCGTGATGTCTATTAAGTAAACTGGGGGGGTTCCCCAACAAAAACCCCCGTTGGAGCGCCTAAAAACTGTAATTTAGAGCGGTGCGGCGGTGTGCGCTGCGCTCAATTGTTGGCGCGTGCTTTTGACTTTCGCGCCGTTGTCTATGAACCCCCTATATGTATTATATCAACCATAATGGTGTCCTTCTAGTAAATTTCCTGTCATTGATCCTTTCTATTTCTCTGCCTCTGTACTTTCTCCATGTGTGCCCTGTGAAGATATGTATATCCCGCAGTCAGTGGTAAGATACTGTTAAATGATCACACATAGACGCCATTCAGTATCCAAACAAAATCTTAAACTCCTTTGTTCATTTTTTCAAGGGCTTCAGATGGGATGGTGCAGAGAACATACAAAAGGGGGGACTTTTCTTGAAGCAGCCTACGGGCGAAACATGTCGAAATGACAGGTCCCTTCCCGATGTGAACAAGAGAACAATACTTAGAAACAAAGATAAGTTTTAAAGTTTATTAACTTTTATAGGAGATAAGTTATCGATACAGCACTGAGCACTTTAAAGGCTTAAAGAAAATTAAGAAAAACTACGAAAAAAAAGCGCTAATAATGGGGCTAGTGAGGAAGCCATGGCCACAATTATATTGGTAGCCATAGAAAACATTTTGGCTAACCATTGGCATATCTGAAGCCCTTGAAAAAAATGAACAAAGGAGTTTAAGATTTTGTTTGGATACTGAATGGCGTATATCTGTGAAGATTTGTGGCATTTCACTTGCTACTTTTCTTTCTTTTTTTTTTTTTTTATATTTCTTTATTCATTTTTAAAATATGGAAACAAGTGTACAATAAATCAAATCATAATATACATTCTTCACTTGAAATTCTACAGTCATCTTATACTATAAATTACCTCCCACCCCCTCCCTTTCCAAATATACTTGTAATTGCCTATCACTACTTTTATTTCTTACAGAAGGGCTGGCTGTGCAATTTTTCTCAGTTTTCATTCAACAAACAATGAAAATTCACTCATATCACTTAAAACAGTTGATTAGGGGGAAAGACACCGTGCCATTCTATTCCAACTTTAAAGGTAAATCTTTCTGGATAGGAGAATTGAGGTTTGATTATAAGGCATCTGGTCTTTGTTTGACAAACAGCGAGATCTCACTTGATCACCATACAAATGCAGCTCTCTCTCGCAACATCCGCACTCCAAACCGTTGCCATTCGCGCTGATATATCCACAGCTCTTGTGTTGTGTCCAGGCACGCTAACACTGTGCCTCCTTTCCATGCAATCAAACGAGGATCCATATCCTATATCACAACATAAAAATAGAAGTCGATTTAGACATTTCAGCTCTTATTCTAGAAAGTCCGCCAAAAGTCAAGTGCTGATATCGGCGCCTACTTTAATTGAGCAATAGGGCTTATTGGCACTCAATACCTCACAATTGGCCTTAACTGGACTTAACTGAAAGTTAGGCAGCTAACTTGAAAATTCTGATTCTATAAAAAGTAGGCGCCTAGCCCATAGCGCCTACGCTATAAGTGGGCGTGGTTAGGGGGGGTGTTCTTGAGTTAGGCGCCTCTTTTGAATCAGGTGCTGTTAGGATCTGATATCGGCACCTAATTTTAGGCACAGAAAACCCTGGCATAAATTGGGGATGCCTCAATGTTAGCATGCTGAGTGCCATCTAACTACGTTCAGGAGACGCAAAGCATGATTCTATAATGGGTGCCTAAGATTTATAGAACTGTGCTGAAATCAGTGCCTAACTTCAGGGCCTTCATGTTAATAATCCTTTTTATTTTGATTTTATTGTGATTTCTTCAAGAACTGTAAATAAGTGTCTCTTATTAAGTTCTAATTGTTTGCAAACCTTTATCTTTTAAAGGAACGGAATAGCCAGTGTGCTAGAATAAGGATGGGGTAAGTTTAAGGGGCTTTACTAAGCATTTTTACCCCACAGAAACATCATGGGGAAAATTACCTTAGCATGTCAACTCTTTAAACTTAAGAATGCTGCTTTAATTAAGTTTTCAAAATCTTGAGAAATGTTCCATTTAGAGCAGTGGTTCCCAAACCCTGTCCTGGGGGACCCCCCAGCCAATCGGGTTTTCAAGATATCCCTAATGAATATGCATGAGAGAGATTTGCATATAATGGAAGTGACAAGTATGCAAATCTCTCTCATGCATATTCATTAGGGATATCTTGAAAACCTGACAGGCTGGGGGTCCCCCAGGACAGGGTTTCGGAACCACTGATTTAGAGCAAGACTAAGACAGAATTTGGAGAGCATTTGATAGCTAAATCATTTTTAAAAAAGCACCATATCACTCAAATATTTAGAAATATTTTGGAATATTAATTACTTAAGGAAAAAAGGTTTTGCATTTTTTAGAGCTGAGGGAAGTTTTCATAAACAGGAACAGATTTCCTTTCAAAAACTAATTAACCGTGGTTTCAAATAGTTAACCAGTGATATGGCTTTAAAAGCAACAAAGGATCAGTAAGATAGGGGAACTTGGCTTACCTTTGGTCTTGTGATAACCTCGACATTTTCAACCACTCTTCTGAACGAGGGGGGCATTTTGTTGAGAATACGGTGCTGCAGAAATTCTTGAGCCTTATGGAACATTAAACCTCCTCCCGCTACTAGTATGGAACTGTACATCTTCTTCTTGGTATCATCAGATGCTTGAAAGATTTTTTAAAAACTTTGTTAGTCTCTTGCTTGGGTTCAATAATCAGCCATTGCAGCCAGTGATGTTTTTTTTTTTTTTTTAACGTCAGTTGTGGCAACCAGAATAGCTAGATTTAGTATCACTATAAATATTCAGATAAATCAATTAGTCCTACAATGTGTCCGGAGAGTGGCCGTATCTGGATAACAGGCCAACATTCTATCTGTTCTAAGTTACCCAGATTGAATACTGGCCTTATCCAGATAAGTTCAAGGACTGCCCTGGCTCTGCCCATTCCCTGTCCTAAAACTATGTACATCACAGGACCAGATTTGGGGAAGTGGTGCCCAAATTTGAGTGTCAAAAACAATACATGTTGAGCACTTTTCTATAAATGGTGCTCTGAGGTGTGCACTTTGGAGTACCGGGATCTGCGCTCAATTTTGGGGGCAAAGATTTACACCAGGGGTGTCCAACCTTTTGGCTTCCCTGGGCCGCATTGGCCGAAAAAAATGTTTCTGGGGCCGCACAAATGCTCAAACGCTGCAGCAAGATGGAGGAAGGAGCCGGCAAGACGGTAAACACCCTGGGGCAGCAGAGGAAAACGCTGCATTGCCCTTGACCGGGGCCGCACAAAATACTTCGGGCCGCAGGTTGGACACTCCTGATTTACACCAACCGAACCCTGGTGTAAATCCTTGCATGTAAACTGGGCGCAGTCCCCAAGTTCTAAAATACTGTGCACACCTTTAGTGAATGCCCCTGACCAACCCATGTCCCGCCCATGGCCACCCCCCTCTTTTCAGTTGCATACTAAAAGATGTATGCATGCATCTTTATAGAAAGGTGCTTAGCAAGATGCATGCATAAATCCAAATTGTTGCTAATTAATACTAAATTGTTAGTCCCCAATTGCTGATGCAAATTGCCTCGTTACTCAGCACCATATATAGAATCCAGGGAACAGCACGTGGGCATTCTTTACGTTATTCAGAGAAGCATTAAGGGGCTGATTCTATAAAGGGCACCTAGCTTAACTGGCAAAATGCCCTTAATGGGCTCAGTAATAAAAAAATTAATTGGGTGATAGGCGCCTATCGCATGGCGCTTAGCAGTGCCTAACGCCTAAGTGGGCGTTTCTATGGGCGGAACCTGACTTCAGCACAGCTAAGCGCAATTCTCCAAAAAACTTAGGAGCCTGAAATGTAGGTCATTAAAACCCTCGCCTACATTTCAAGCACCTAAGTTTTTGCATAGGCGCGAGTCTATAAATGGCGCCTACGTCTGTAAATGGCACCTAAGTATGACTAATATCAAAAAACACACCCTCTAATGCTCAGAACTACATACACTTTGTAAAAAGGAGAAAAGACCTCAGTGTCCAATAGGGGCTCTAAAAAGCTACCCACATAGACAAGCTGGTTTCAAACTCACTTTGAGACCAGCAGACACATCCTTGGTCAACAAACTCCAAGATAAGTGAAATTCTGATACATAAAGTCACAATTTTTAAATATCTTTCAAAATATCAGTCTTTTCAATTTCAAAAAATCACAGTCTTTTCAATATAATCACTTATCTGAAAAATGTTGTCTTCTCAATAGTCTTGAAGCTCCTGAGCTGAAGCGGGTAAATTGATGCTCTAATCTAATCTAATCTAATCTAATCTAATCCTTAGGTTTGTATACCGCATCATCTCCATGTTCATAGAGCTCGACGCGGTTTACAGTAGGAGAAATAGGAAGGAACTACAACAGAGGGTTAGAGGTAGAAGTGTGAAGAAAATTTAGAGGACTTGGGATGCCAAGATATAAGAGTTTCCTTGATTCCTAAGTTGGAGGGAGACTTACATTTTTTGAGAAGCTTGATTGCGAAACAGGGAGCCCTGTTGGATTGTGTGGAAGTATGCTGGCGGTGATGATTGAGTAGCTGCTATGCTATGAGCTTATTATTCTCCACGGAGCGGGTTTTTCCTGCTTTCAAGTCTCAGTTCTACGTTCAAGACTACTGAGAAGACAACATTTTTCAGATAAGTGATTATATTGAAAAGACTGTGATTTTTTGAAATTGAAAAGACTGATATTTTGAAAGATATTTAAAAATTGTGACTTTATGTATCAGAATTTCACTTATCTTGGAGTTTTTTGACCGAGGATGTGTCTGCTGGTCTCAAAGTGAGTTTGAAACCAGTTTGTCGATGTGGGTAGCTTTTTAGAGCCCCTATTGGACACAGGTCTTTTCTCCTTTTTACAAAGTGTATGTAGTTCTGAGCATTAGAGGGAGTGTTTTTTGATATTTATTATTTGGACATCCTTTCTTGTTTATATATACCTAAGTATGACTGACACCTGGCCAGTGCCTATTTTTTTAAGCGTCATTTATAGATTCAGCCCCTATGTGGCTACTGCTTCTGAATAATCCAGATAAGTGCTTTTCAGTATTGACTCCCAGAAAAACTGGCCGGCTAGTTCGGTGCAAACTGTTTAGCAGAGCACTTTGAGTACCATTGTGACAGAACAAGTTGAAGCTGTCTCAGAACTTAAAAAGCTGCCACATAACAGTTATACATA
Source organism: Geotrypetes seraphini (assembly GCF_902459505.1). Lineage (NCBI taxonomy): Eukaryota > Metazoa > Chordata > Amphibia > Gymnophiona > Dermophiidae > Geotrypetes > Geotrypetes seraphini. Next base: position 13,563,566 of record NC_047100.1, read on the forward strand.
TGATAAAAGATAATCTAATCTAATCTAATCTGATGCTTGACTTTATAGACCAAGTCATCATTCAAGGAAAGCTCGACTCGGTTTACACTAGTTAAGTTATCGAATAAAAAAACAGAAAATAAGTTTGGTAAAATTAATTTTCAAAGTGTTTAGCAAATAAAGTAGTTTTTAAGGATTTGCGAAAAGGTTGAAGTGAGCCGGAACTCCTTAAAAGAAGTGGAAGGTCATTCCACAGTTTAGATAGCTTAAAATCAAAGAGTGACTGAAAACCTTAACTTCCTTAATCCCTTTTTTGGAAGGAAGAGATCATTTGAATTGTTGATCACCTCTTGCAAAAGAAAATCTACAAACATTCCAGGATAGAGGAAGGAGAGGAGTAAAAATACCATGTCAAATTTTAAAAACAACACAGGCCCACTTAAATTGAACCCTGTATTTGGCATTCAGATCCCTTCCACATGACTACTGCACAAAGGATTCATAGATTGGAACGAGGAAAACCCTCAAATCAATCAGTCTTTAAGGAAACTAAGCAAAACTGGCATGCAGAACGCCCCAAGCTGAAAGTAACTACACAAACATAAGAAGGAAGAGTGAAAACATACATCTTTAAATCACTTTCATTATTAACATGAAGTGAGCTTAATCTTCAATGTAAACGTCCTATACTGGACATTTCTACAAGTTAGGAGAGGGACATCAGAACAGCTTATTAGAAAGTGTGTTATGTAAATTAATTGTAATAATACTGTACACTTGTTGAAAGAAATAAAAAGGAATAAAGATTTAAAAAAAGAAAAAAAAAGAAAGTCAGTCATTGGATTTCTTATAATGCACTGTTTTTTCAGATGATAACCATCCTTATCAGCTTTCAATCACTTTCCTTCTACTCTCTTTAAACTTAAGTCATCAGCTTACAACAGTCCATTTCATATGAATTAAAGTTTAAATTAATTCATTGAGTAGAGATCAAACACGGACAAATTTGTATTATATTAGAGATACACGGTATAAGGACAGTCACCATATATAATTTTAAAAGCTAAACACAATATCGTAAAATCTTCTACTTTTTATTTTATTTTTTACATACTGGGTCAGACCAATGGTCCATCTAGCCCAGTATCTTTTTTTCAAAGTATCTGGAAGAAACCCAAATCGCAGCAACGTTCCATTCAATTGATCCTAGGGTAAGCAGTGGCTTCCCCATGTCTATCTCAATATCTGTTCTAGAAGCAAGTGGCAGCCAAAAGAAACCACAGGAGAGAGTTTACATTTATTTCAGTCTTCTGCTGCTTGTTATATCCAATGCAAGGCTGTAAGCCCTAAACCTTGACAATTTAAGTAAGTGCTGTTGTCTTACCACAAAGGTCAATACTGTGAAGTATGGCTTTGTCAAGACCTAATGCTTTCCCTTCAAAGTGAGATATTGCTGTTTTCCTACACATCAGCGCAGCTGGCGGATCTTCCGATTCATGGCCAGGCACCAGGCATTCATTTTGAGAAGATCCGATTTCCACGTCTTGTGAATGGAGCCTCTCTGAAGTATCGGAGGACTGGCCTCGCAAGTCTCCTTCATATCCACCAGGCTTGGATACACTTTTCCGATCTACAGTACCTTTAGAAGACTTAGAAACAAAACACAAGTGACGATAAAACAGCATACCATAAAACATTTGCCGTAAAAGTATTTTCCTGGTATATTTCTGCTTGTGCTTGTTGGGTGGGTACTGCCTTCTGTGCAGCACTTTAAATATGAGCAAAATGTGGTAGTGTGGGTGGTGGCCAGGAATGGAGACTTCACAGATACAGGCAGGACACAAGTGTAAACCAAAGGGAAAAAGTCTTTATTTTGAACCAAACGCTATCAAACATGTGTTATGGTCAGAGATCTGGTGTGCAAACGTAGATAGGATTCAAATCAAACTTCATTTTACACAAAAGGAACTTCCTCTCCCAAGTTCCCTGAAGCCTAGCTTGATTAACTCACACTTCTTGCACTCAAGTGTCCACTCCTAGCAGGCTCACCTCAGTACTTCACTTGTACTCTAATCCTACCACCTTGACCGTCTTCAAAACACTGCCGTCATAAATACTGGATAAATAGTCCCCAATAGAAGTGTCCTACCTTGACCCATCTTCAAAATCTGTGGTCACAGGCTAGCACTCTCCTGGAGGACCCCTTCCCTCCTGCACCAGGCATGTCTTCAAATACTGCTGCCTGTGCTTGGGATCTCTCTTGGAGGACTTGTTCTGGGCCTCTTTCTCGGCACATCCATTCTTCCTGTTCTGGGTCTCTTCCTTCTGTTACCGCACTAGAGATTTTATCCTTCTCTCTCTGCCTGAGCCCTATCCTCCCCCTCCTGGCAGGTATTCTTAATGCGGCCTGATGAGTACTCTTAAAGGGAACTAGGGTTTACCTAGGCACTTCCTCAAACAGAAATAAAAAATAATTACATTTTATTATTTCTGCTTGTATTAGTTCGTCCTACATACTTTTCCTTACTATGGTTAACGCTGAATCCTTCTTTCCCTGGGGACTGTGAATTCCCTCTGCAAGGCAATATGCAGATGAACTGGTAATATTATTTTAAGACAAATTGATTGAGCCCAGTTCAGCATGTTCTGTTGTTAAGGTACAATGTAGCACTGGGCCGTTTTATTTATTTATTTAAGGAATAAAAAGTCTTCTCACCTGATCTTGTTTACTTTGTGTAGCTAACAGGTAGTGTTCATCGTGAGGATCTTCTGAGCCTCCCTGTGACCTGTACTGCAATGAGGTCATTTTCTGTCCCACTATCCCAAATGTTGCTGGGTAAAAGAGAGCCATTGGAGCCTGTTGGAAAAATTTTAAATGTACTCGATTGAATAAAATATCTTGTTTACTTATTTCGCAAACCATTTTAAGGCAGTTTCAATAGACAGACAAGCCAAGGAAGGACAGCTGCTTTAGTTTACTTTGAGATTTAAGCTACCATCTCCCTCTGCAATAAAACCTAATACACTGACACTGAAGCCCCACTGTCAATCTGCTAGTCTAGCAATCTCAAAGTGTAGCAACAGGACTGTGAAAATTAACCATGTGCATGCAAATATCTCTTAGTCTAATCCAGGGCTGCCCAAGTCCGGTCCTCGAGATCTACTGGCAGGCCAGGTTTTCTGGATATCCACAATGAATATGCATGAGAGAGATTTGCCTGCGCTGCCTTCTTGGTATGCAAATCTCGCTCATGCATGTTCATTGTGGAGATCCTGAAAACCTGGCCTGCCAGTAGATCTCGAGGACTGGACTTGGGCAGCCCTGGTCTAATCTAATCTAATGCTTGGTTTTATATACCGAGCCATCATTCTACGAAAGCTCGACTCGGTTTACAATAATCGGCTTAAACTGATAAGAACAATAAAATAAAAGCAAATTTCAAGAAGATCAATTTTTAAAATGTTTAGCAAATAAAACGTTTTTTAAAGATTTACAAAAAACTTGAAGCGTAACCAGAACTTCTTAGAAAAGATGGAAGATCATTCCAAAGTTGTGAAAATTTAAAAATCATTTATGGTGCATATTTTTAAAACAAGATCTGCTTGCAGCCCTCAATGAGGACACAAACGCAGAAGAATACTGAAGGGGAACGCACACACACTTAACAAGAAAATATATGGATGGCAAAAAAGAGTTAAATTAGAAAAAGTATAACAGACTAAATTTTATCTCTCCGAAGCCTTACAGCTAAATATAAGCAAGGCATACCAACTTGCATGGCAAACCAAAAATTCACAACCTTCACATTTTTAACATACTTGAAGCTTTTCATCTCCTAATCGTAACTGGTATAGTAAAGCTGGAGCATCTGGGCGGCGAATTTGAAACTCGTGGTCTTTAAGTCCAGAAATATCCTAGTGGATGTACAAAGCAAACAGTGAGGCTCATTCAACAATATGTGATAACAAAATCAGTGATTTAGAGATTTAGTTCACAGACTGGAAAGAACTACTGTAATTTTTCTTAGACACAGTTAAGGACAGTAAATCTCCCTTGCTTTCTCTGCTGTTTCGAGGGCTGTTGAACACTGGTACCACTACCATGGCTCTATTGTTTATCCAGGCATTTCCAAGGTGTTAACTCCATTAGGGAAGACACGATTCTGTAAAGGACACCGGTGTGCAATTCTCAGCTGCTTTTTAGGCCTCTGCCTGTTTCTTTTCTGCTCCAGAATTGTAGAATTCAATGCCATCATCTAGTCATGAAGAGGCTTCTTTAATAATAGGTTTAAAATAGCAGTCAAAACATGGCTACTTGAGGAAGCATTTTCACACTGAACGAATGGTCTTCCAGACTCTGCTACTCGTTCCTGAACCCAAGTTTCCCTCCCTCCCCCCTTATTGTTATCCACTACGTCTCTTTGTGCATCAAGCCTAGTGTGGCTGGTACTGTCCTATCTGGAAATTGTAGCTCTTTTCCTGTTTGTATTAACAGACTGTACACCGCCTTGCTCTGTTATTGCAGTTAAAGGTGGCATACTTTATCCAAAATAAATAGGTTTTCTTATGGTATTGCCTGTGTTTAAAATGGACATTTCTGTAAATTGGATATATTTAAAAGGATTAAGAACACAAGTACCACCAACTCAGAGGTCCATTGAGACCAGCATCCTGTCTCCAGCAGTGGCCAAGGTGGGTCACCTGCAAATACCCAGCAGGTGCCATTAGGAAAGTTTATTCTACAATGCTCACAAGTTAAGAAATGAAACACTCAAATCTTGGCTAATGAACATGTTTAAAGGCTACTGTTTGCATATGGAGATGTTTACTATAATATCTCCCTAACCACATTTTCTAACAAATACCAGCTTGATTATTCGTTAACTGAAAAAAAAAATCACTGTTAAATTTGTCTTAAATTTGCTTGTAGATCTTTTCAAGGCCTGCCTCCTCTTTTCTAGTACTGTTTGAAAATATAACTAACAATACATTATTAACTTATACCACACAATTTTATAAACCTCTATCATAACCTAAACAGCCATAACTTTTTGTTTTGGCTTTCTTTCTAAAGAGTCAACACATCCCCAGCAAGGAGCGAATGGAAAGTGCCATTGGGCCACATGCTGAAGGGAGGGAACAGACCCCTCCCTGGCAACAAACAGAGAAAATGATTCTGGGAAGGCAGAGCCGATGGGGAAGAGGGAGGCTGCTCTCCAACAGCAGCAAATATAAGGCCCTAAGCCTCCACATGCCATGAACCAGAGCCACACGGCATCATGCTGCCTCAACTTTTGGCAGAATGCAGACTGAAGCATTCACATGTCATGACTCAGCATCCGCACATCATCACATTTAACCTGCTGATGCGGATTCCACTGGCGCAAACCAAGGGAACCCCCTGCAAGATCGGCATCAGTGTGCGTGAATAAAAGCCGGCCCTTGAGCACACAAGCAGAGGCCCATAATTCTCAGCTCCAACTGATAGCAAGGCAAGATAGTGGCAAGAGCTAAATGCAAGGAGTGCAGGAACTTCATAGGACTCTGTCCCCTACCAAACAATGAGCTTGTACCAAAAAAAAAAGGGAGCTCTAACAAGCCCCTGCACAGCCCCCTCGTGTACATCCATCCGCTGCTGGAGATAAAGCATACTGGTTTACCAATGAGCTTACCATCCTATTTATGGCCGAGAACACTAAACTGAGCTCTACCTCCGCCTGCTGGTGCATGGTCATAACCCACTCATCTCTGCATTCATCTACTGCTAAGGAATGAGAATGTTATAATGCCTTTGCATCGCTCCATGGTACAATTGTACCTCAAATACTGTGCACAATTCTGGTCACTGCATCTCAAAAAAGATCTATCAGAATTGTAAAAGGTACAGAAAAGGGCAACAAAAAAGATAAAGGGATGGGACAAACTTCCCTATGGGGAAAGGCTAAAGCGGCTAAGGTTCTTCAGCTTGGAAGAGATAGCTGAGGGGAGATATTATAGAAGTCTATAAAATACTGAGTGGAGATATTATAGAAGTCTATAAAATACTGAGTGGAGAGGAATGGGTAGATGTGATCTGCATTTTTACACTTTTCAAAAATACTAGGACCAAGGATCACGCAATGAAGCTACCAAGTAGCAAATTTAAAAGAAACTGGAGAAAATATTCTTTCACTCAAAATGTAATTAAACTCTGGAATTCATTGCCAGAGAATGTGGTAAAAGCAGTTACCTTAGCAGAGTTTAAAAATGGTTTGGCTAATTTCCTAAAAGAAAAGTCTATAAGCCATTATTAAGATGGACTTGGGAAAATTCACTGCTTATTAGGCAGCATAAAATCTGTTTTACTCTTTTGGGATCTTGCCAGGTACTGGTGACCTGGATTGGCTACTGTTGGAAACAGGACACTGGGCTTGATGGACCTTTGGTCTGTCCCAGTATGGCAATGCTTATGTTCTAAAGAAAAGAAGAACATTATTGACAAAAAGACAAGCTTATATGCAGAATGCAAAACAGCTCAACCTAACAAAAGAATTAAAGAGCTTCACATAAGGAAAGATTAGGTTCTTACCTTGGTAATCTTCTTTCTAGTAGACAGAGACTATATCCCTGAACCTGAGGGTAGTCAATCCCTTCTCACAAGAATTCTTGTAGAAAACTTCATTAGCATTTTTTTGCTCCACCTCCCATCCCTCTGGGCTGTCCTCCAAATCCTCAGTTCGTACCAAAGAAGATGGTCAGTACTGGAGAGGAAATAGAATAGGGAGGGATACAGAGATGCTCCCCAAGAAACACGTCTATTCTGTTCATATCATTAAACATTTAACAGATAAAACAAAACTTAACCATTAGCATTTTTTTGCTCCACCTCCCATCCCTCTGGGCTGTCCTCCAAATCCTCAGTTCGTACCAAAGAAGATGGTCAGTACTGGAGAGGAAATAGAATAGGGAGGGATACAGAGATGCTCCCCAAGAAACACGTCTATTCTGTTCATATCATTAAACATTTAACAGATAAAACAAAACTTAACCATTTAGTCACCAACCTTAGCACAACCTGCACTAAGAGTGTGGGAGATTCTATAGATACCCCCTAGATTCTTCAATACAGCTGACACATCCTCTATCCTTGTCCAGGCTGGATAAATGAGAGAAACAAGATGATCGGATTCCCTGGCACATTTGAGGCAGTAAGCAGGCAAATGAACATTTGACAGGGCAGGCTTCAGGAATAGAGTGTCTTGTCTACTAGAAAGAAGATTACCAAGGTAAGAACCTAATCTTTCCTTCTAGTGCAAGATATTATCAAAGCTGTCCCCCGAGTTTAGGGTGGGACAGATGAGCCTGCTGTCAGAAGTGAAGATCCGAACGTGGAGTCCTTTTTGGCTGCCATGTCCACCCTGTAAAACTTTGCATGGAGAGAAGATCAAATGGCTGCTCTATACATTTCTTCAGGGGACTGAAGATTCCCCCCATGCGGAAGCCAAGCGTCTAGTGGAGTGCACCTTCATGGATATAGGCGGACGCTTTCTACTTATGATATAGGCTGAAGAAATGGCCATACCGGTCCATCTTTAAATGGTTGCTTTCGAGGCTGGTTGGCTTTTACGTGTAGTCCCCACCAATACAGTTGGAATTTGTTCGTAATCTTCAGTAAGAGTCTGCGTACATCCAAAAATTTCAACACCTGATCACTCTTTCTTGATCCTGAGGGAGTGAAGGCAGGCAAGTGTACTTCTTGGTTGATGGGACTGTGCGTGAGACCACACCTGAATCCAAAATTCTGAGTAAGGGATCTCTACATGACAAAGCCTGTAATTCTGACACTCTTTGGGCTGAGGTAATTGCCACCAAAAACACAGTTTTGATGGTAAGGTTCATCAGAGAAGCTTATTCCAGTGGGTCATAGGGCGCTCTAAGCAGTGCCCAAAGGACCAGATTAAAACTCTGGTCCGGAAAAGGCTGTCACACAGGAAGATGAAGGCGCAAAGCGTCTTTCAAAATCCTGGTTGTCCCAAGAATGGGATCCTCTGCAGCACCAAAAAAGCCTCACAAATGGTTAGGAAAAAAAAACCCAACAACCCCAAACTGAATTGAAAAATAGACACAAGCAGAAAAGACAGGCTCCTATCATCTTGTTTGTAGAGAGACAATTGAAGATTTGGAGGACATCCCAGAGGGATGTGAGGCGGAACAAAAGAATGCTAATGAGGCTCTCTACAAGAATTCTCACGAGAAGGGACTGACTACCCAGAGGTTCAGGAATAGAGTGTCTGTTGCATTAGAAAATCAATTGTGAATATTAGCATAGATACTGCACTTGAGCTGTACAAAGGACAACTTTTTAAAAAAATGCAAAGGTCGAGTAGGTTTGCTCTGCAAAGGAGAATATGAAGCTATATTATTACTACAACTTATACTTTCCAAGCCTCGGCAGTCACAATGAATGCATTTTAGGTCTCTTTCAATGCTCTCTTCTAGAAGCAGGTTGAGTCCATGACACCCTCCCTCCCTTTTGGAGCCAAATATTATGAAGGCTGAACCTCATATCAGAGCAGACAGGAAACAAAGTAGATTTCTGTTGGAGCACCAAGTGAAGTTCGCATTGTTTTTTGGTCTTCTTTTGGGCTCTTTTAAGTGTGCACAATACTAGCAATTTCACTTCACTTTTTATTGATAATATATACCATGAGAGTCTATAGTTTTATATTCAGCTCAGGTCATATTATTCACAGGGTTTTTAAGTTTTGGGCTACCTGATCTAGATGAGCAAATGTTTCTTTCAGGTGCTGGAGAAGGAGGCTATCCAGTGTATTAGACAGCTGGCACTCTCTGTAAGGAAAGCCAGCTCGCTGCATAAGCGAGTAGAAACATCGAGTAACATCTGAACCCCCATAAGCCAGACAAAGCCTGTAGAACACAGAAAAAAAACCATCTGTAGTTAATTTATCTGCTTCCTGCCCTGTATGAGATAAAGCTCTTAGTCAGCTAGTGATGGGGCATAAAGCTAATGAGGTGGGGAAATAAATAACCTAATTAAAAACCTGGCTCTCATTCTGTCCTCTATTGTAATCTTCTCTAGGCTGCCTGTTCTGTGAAATTGCAGAAACGCCTTCAGACACTACAAAACCGTGCAGCAAGGTTAATATGTCAAGCTCTTTGTTATTTCATCTGCCCTAGATCCCTGTGCCAACTTGTATTTTCTTTCAATCTGTTCTCTGGTATTTATATCTGTCTACAGACCTGCTTATATGAATCATTTTATAATTCTAGAATAAGCAAGCTATTGTGTAATACCGATTGCCTGATTTATGCATTTTCCTTCAGCCAAAGGTGTAAAATACAAAAGGTTAGCCACCATGAGATTAATGAATCAGACTCCTTTGATGTGGAATTTCCTTCTTCTATATATTAGAGATGCATTATTTCCATAGGAAATTGAACATTTATCTGAAAAAGTTTGTGCTTGTTCACTGGAATAATGGTTTTACTATTCTGCTTTTGATTCTTTCTATCTTACTTGTTCTATTGTACTTTTTTAATAATGGCTAGCTTCTTAATTGTGATCCACACAGGGCTAATTTATTGGTATTATGTGGATTCTAAGCATAAATATTGTTGTTTATCTGTACTCAAAAGTAGAGAATGACACGGGGAAAAAATTTGTCCCCGTCACCGCCCCGTCACCGCCCCGTCACCGGCCCACCATCCTCTGCACCGCCCCGTCACCGCCAATCCCTTCACCGCCCCGTCACCGTCACCGCCATCCCTTTCACCGCCCCGTCACCGTCCCCGCTGCATCCATATAAGCCTTTTTCCTTTCACTCCCTCCTTCCAATTTGAGCCGGGAACACTAGCGATCGCACGGTCCCCGCGGCCACTACCTGCCTGCCCGGTCGATCCTGGTGTTTGGCCGGCTCTCTCCCTTCTCCTCACCTTGGTTTGTGGGTTTTCTTTTTCGGCAACCTGCGCGCTTTCCCAGGGAGCCGCACACGCGCGGCTGCTCAGTGTTCGATCTTCTGCTCTGCTGCAACTTCCTGTTTCCGGTTGCGTCAGAGCAGAAGATCGAGGTTGAGCAGCGGCGGGTGTGCGCGGCTCTCTGGTAGCGTGCGGGTCGCCGAGGAGGAGGATCTGCGGACTGGGGTGAGGAGAGGGGAGAGAGCTGGCTGGACACTGGAATCGATTGGGCGGGCGGGTGTGAGCTGCGGGGACCGCGCGATCCTTCATGCCTCACTGCGGGGGACAAGACCATTCACCGCCCCGCGGGCGGTGAATGGCCTTGTCCCCGTCGCCGCAGCGACTGCTAGTTTTCTTCCCCGTTTTCAGCGGGTGACCCGCGGCTAAAATGCGGTGGCCGCGGGTAAACCGCCACCGTGTCATTCTCTACTCAAAAGCATTCAATAGTTACCTCTACTGAGCTTTTGATTCCCAGTATGTTAACATCTACCTAGACCTAGGAAAAAATGTTCCATAGAAAACAATTTCCCACAGAAATAAGTGGCAAAAATAAAAAAACAAAACAAACCCGTCTTGAATTTTCAAAGAGAATAGATGACTAGGTTTTGTTACTATAAAGAGGAACAAGAATGGAAACAACCCTTATTATATGGAGAGGGGTTCCATTTGGAAGCTGACTGAATTTCAGTTTCAGTGCCAAAACCAGCCAAAAATCCATTTTCTGACCAGTTTTGGTGGAAAGGTATTGATTTTCAGCCATGTTTTTGGTTTTAGCCAAAAATGACCATGTGCTTTTGGCAGAAGCCGAAAATTTGTGCTTTTTTTATTTGTATCCCTTCCTTCCTCCCTGAACAGGAGTTGCTCTTCCTCCCAGACTCCTGCCACCCTTAAGTGCTTCCCCCGTTCCACATTTCAATCCCTGGTAGTCTAGGGATGCAGTTCAGAGTAGGAACTGTGCGTGCTATGCTCTTTGTTTGTAGGCTCTTAACTACTTGGATATTTTTGCAACATTTATGTTTTATATTTAAGACAGCCAAGGACCCCATAAGACCCCCGAGGAAAACATTTTTATTTTGCCGAAAAATGGCCCGTGTTGGGTCATTTGTATTTTATACATTATTTGGTGGGCCTCTTGTTTTAAGTTATTTGGACGCTAATTAAATGACAAACTGGAACATTCAGTCTTCTGTTCCACAATCTTGTTGTTGTTTTGCTGCTTTATTCTCCAATGCATTCTGCCCATTCTGGTTCTGCTCTCAAAATGGCTGCCGTGACTGAGGCAAACATAGCTTCTACCCTGACTACACCACTAGATCACCAAAGATTGTAGGTAGTCCAGGAGTGGGCTACTCTTTGTATATTTTTTTGTACTGCAGTTATGATCATGGAACAAAATTCTATAAAGAAAAGTAGGTGCTTTTTTTCCCTTTTTAAACAGAATACAAGCAAAACATACCAAGAATGCACCTTTAATCTAGATATAATCACCTACAAGTTTTCAGGATCTCCACAATAAATATGCATGAGATAGATTTGCATTTCAAGGAGGCAGTGCATGCAAATCCATCTCATACATATTCATTGTGGATATCCTGAAAATCTGACCTGGCTCCGGCTCTCGAGGACCGGAATTGCCTACCCCTGACCTGCACTGCTTGTGCCTAGATTGCTAAAGAACGCACAAGTACATTCTGCCCATGTATTGCTTACATGAAAACTATGTCACTGCATTTAAGTGCCATTTTACTGAATCATATACACACATAAATACCAGTATTCAGGTTATCTACATATGTTTTTAGCACATAAATCTTGGTGCTCTCCTTAAAGAATCAGCTTCCAAATAGGACAGAGACAGTGAGGGAGTTTTTTTTTTTTTTTTTCTGAAGCTGTGTTATTTTGGCAAACATTTCTATTTTTCAACAGAGAAAGAAACCTGTCACCGGCTATTCCGATGCGAAACGCCATCTTCTACACAGCAGACGTTGGTCTTCTGATCACCTACGTCTACTACGCAGGCACTGCTTAAACTACTTCCAAAAGTAGCACAGACCGACTCCTGATGCACCACGATACCTAAGCATAAGAAAAAGAGCAAGCGATAAGAAATCTAACAGCTGAACACATGAAAAGACAAACGCATGGAATAATCTCCCAGTAGAGGTGGTGGAGACAAAGACTGTTTCTGAATTCAAGAGGGAGAGGAGATAATGGATGCTGTGGATAAGCAGACTGGATGGGCCATTTGGCTTTTATCTGTTATCATATTTCTATCCCAAAATCTGAATGGGTTCCATAAAAACACACGCAATTTATAGCACCACCACCTAAAAACTAGGAGCTTTAAATGTAACCAATTCACTTCACCAGGGATTTTCACATTTCTCCTGGTGATCTTACAGCCATTCGTGTTTTGGATACACATAGGATGAACATACATATACTGAGTCTCTAATGTAAGCAAATCTCTCGTGCATATTCACTGTGGATATCCCGAAAACCACATTAAATTGTGTGTATACTCGGAGCAAGGTGAAAGCAACCGGGTTATGTTGCATCGATGAGAAAATACTTAAGGGTATCTAGCTCAATGGATGATAATCCATGGCATTCTTCCCCCTTGAATTCCTCTATCTTGGAATGCTGCGAGACCTGATGTCACCAGATCTATCCAAAAGCTCAAATGATCTTTCCCCTCACTAAAAGGCAGTGCCTACATTGGAAAGCTAGGGAAATCTCTTCACTTCAAAACTACAGAGCTCTGGAATAATTTCCCTGCCCAGCTGCGCAACCTGGGCTCTTTCCAACTATTCCGTAGACACCTGAAAACTTGGCTATTTTCAAAAATGTAAATTTACGCTTCCCCCTACCACCAACTCCCACTGTACTTCCCTTTTAATTCTTTTAATTTTTCTAAACCATGTCAAGCTCTATATTTATAGATGCGGTATGTAAGCTTAAGGTTTAGTTGAGTTTATGATAATTGATTGTGGACTAGGTTATTATTTGGGCTTCTGCCAGGTACTTGTGACTTAGATTGACCACTTTTGGAAGCAGGATAGTTAGCTAGATGGACAACTGGTCTGATCCAGAATGGCTATTATTGTGTTCTTATGTCTTCTCTGTAAAAAAAAAAAAAAAAAAAAATTGCCCAAGATACCGCAAATACTCGAATATAAACTGAGATTTTTGGGCCAAAAATATGACCCAAAAATGGGGGTCTTGGTTTATATTCTCAAACTCCACCTCTCACTAAAGCCAACTACCCCAAACAAATAACCTTACCCATTTCTTACTCTTTTTGAAAATGACCAATTTTTTTTTGTAAGTTCTTGTTGTAATACATCTTGGATAATTCTTTTGTAATCCGCCTTGAACTGCAAGGTAATGGCGGAATAGAAAACCCTAATGTAATGTAATGTAATATTCGAGCTACCACCTGACCACAGGGCATGGCTGTCCTCTTCCTGCTTCCCAATGAACTCAGCATCAGTATTCTATATAGAGGGATGCTTGCGCCCCTCCACAACACACGTACCTTCCCTGGAGTCGCTATCCACAATAGATGCCCACCCCATCCACACCCACCCCGTCACTGGCCTCCATATACCCGTTGTTGCCGCTGCTGATACACTAACCGCCATACACCCGTGGGTTGTGTTGCCGCCAATCCGTTGTATGTTGAACCGGACAGGGCTTTGGGCACTGACATTCTCAGAGAAGGCAGTTCAACATACATCAGATTGGCGGCAGCAAAACCCACAGTTGTATGGAGGTCATCGGCTCTGGGGCATGCATGGAGGTCAGTGGATCTGCGGCGGCTGCACCAATGGATATATGGAGGTCAGTAACTCGGAGGGTGGGGACATGTATTGGGAAAGCAGCTCTGGTGAGGGTGCATGTGTTGTGGATAGTGGCTGGGGGGGGGGGGCGTACGTGCCCCTGTATGCAGGATAGTGATGCCAGATCAGTATACAGAGTCAGCAGCAGATGTCTTCAGCAATGAAAGGTAAAGCTCTCATTACTTGGACAATATTTTGAGGCACCAACCAATAGCAGTTGCTTTAATAAAGTCTGATGATCAAATTATCTATAACAATCAATATTTTTTGTTTCAGTTCAGTATATTTTTAAAAACAGAGGTCTATTTGCCATAATTTTTAATTGCAAAATATTTGATGTGAGCAGTAACTTTTTGGTCCTGCCCCCTCCTTCTGCTGATATTGCAAAGAACTATGATAGGGATGCCTGCCATAGTAGAGGGTAATTTCCAAAGTTGCTAACAGAAAAGTCAGTTACCCCTTTACAAGTTCTGAGTGGACCTTTTTGTCTGGGTTAAAGTGGAGGTCAGGGATAGACTATACAGGCTGAATCAGGCCAAGGTTAATTGAGCCTGCCAGTATCCTGTCTCCACCAGTGGCCTGTTTGGGGTAGGAGGGATAGGGGGTAGGGAACAGGAGGTTTATGGTGGGAGGGATTGTTTATCCAAACAGATATTATTTAAACTACCTTTATTGTAAACTTGTAGTTTTGCACTAAAAAAATATCTATTGTTTAAAAAAAAAATTGTGTTAAAACTTATGGCAAGGATATCTAGTCTTTGTAGATTGGCTCACCAAGATCACCCATGTTTCTAATCTCGGTTTATATTCAGGAGGGAAAAGGGTCACCTTGGTTTATATTCGGATCGGTTTATATTTGAGTATATACGGTAGTAGGGAGGAAACAATATGGCCAAGACTGACAGACCCACATTTGGAAAGTCGGAAGCCTCTTCTAAGATACACAGAAAAGGTAGAACACAGCCCATAATTTACCTGAAAAGCCCATCTTATTTAGGATCATATTCACCACTTCTTTCACATGTTGTCTGTTATAAATATCCGGGATCAGTAAAATGCACCTGTAATACTAAAAATGAAAAATTATTAAAAACGGACATAAAAAAAACCACCACAATAAAATCAATAGAAGATTGAAAATATAAACAAGTACCAAAATAAAAAGCAGGAATCAAAATTCTCTCTGTCCTCCAAAAATACAACTCCCCCTTCAAATCCTTAGATCCTCATATAAGTCATGGAGGATCAACTTTTCATTACTGTTTAGAATAAGCTTTTCAACATAATATGCAGTGCACCCCAACGGAGACTTCATGTGGAAGGTCCTTTTCAAAGTTATTTCCAAAGCTTACAAAGAGACAGCCATCAGCACCTCTCAGTTCACAGGATGGCAGGGAGCTTTACAAGAACCACTAAAACTACAAGCAGAAGGGAAAGGGAAGATGAATTCTCAGGACAACCATACAAAAAACTAAATCTTCTTTATAAAAACAAAACAAAAAACCCACTGCTATATTTCAGTGCAGATTTTCTTCTAAAATATCAAAGTAACTAAACTAGAATGCGAGCAGTAGTCTAGTGGCTAGTGCAGCAGTCTGAGAACTTGGGAAACTGGGTTCGAGTCCCACTGCAGCTCCCTGGGCAAGCCACTTACCCTTCCATTGCCCCAGGTACAAAATTAAATATCTGTATATAATATGTAAACAGCTTTGATTGGCAGTATATCAAGTCCCATCCTCTTTCCCTTTGAAATCTCAATTCATTCTATTTAAACCCATCTACAAGATCTTCCTAGAATCTGTTGATAGCAAGGTGAACTTTTCTTACCTGTTAATTTCCTTTCCTTGAGTCCTGACAGAGCAATCCACATCACTGAGTTATGTCTACTGACCACCAGATGGAGTAGAGTAGAAAAATAATTTCCAGTTACATCTCTGGTATACAACAGGTGCCATCTGAGGCCAGACAGAATACATCTAATAAAGCCCATAAATTGCCCCTAAGCAATTAGTGGGTACTCCTAAAACCTAAACTTCCATGCAGGATGGTGAACTGTTGTAACATGACTCAAGCAAAGGGAATTAAAAGGTAAGACTAAATGTTATTTTCTGTTATTGTCCATCTAAAGCAGTTCACACCAGTGGGATATACCAAAGTTCATATATCCAGGCGAAAGAAAGACAAAAACTCCTTATACAACTGCCCTACCAAAAAGCACTGTTGCCTCTATCTCAGTATCTCTAGTTTCTCTCCTCCTTCTTTTTCAGTTTGTTATTCAGAAAGGAAGAAAGAAACAAAACAAACTGCAGTACTACCGAACAGGAACTATTATCTTCAGAAGTTCTGAAACATAACAGAAAGTTCTCTAGCACAAATTAGTTAATAGTTTTAATATATAGTGCCTGATTTATTCCTACAGATTAAAAATGGGAGGAAAGTCTCAGTGAAACAAGCCCATGGAAACATAGAAGATGTCGTCACTAAAGAAATCTACTGTAGCGGCATTTAATTCTTGAAAGGGCGACGATAAAATGAGGAAAATGATTAAAAAGAAGCTTAAAGGATCAGTGGCAAAGGTTAGGACTGTAAACCAAGAATGGGTGTTATTTAAAAATACCATTGCGAAAGTTCAGGCCAGATGTATTCCAAGCATTAACAAAGATGGAAAGAAGAGAAAACAAGAGCCAACATGGTTAAAAGGTGAAATGAAAGAGGCTATTAGCGCCAAAAAAACATACGTTAAAGAATGGAAAGATGGATCCAAATGAAGAAAATAAGAGACATATGAAGAGAGATTTGCTAAAGAGGCAAAAACACATGGTTACAATTTTTTTTAGGTACATCAGAAGTTGAAAACCAGTGAGGGAATCCATGGGACCATTGGGTGATCAAGGAGCATAAGGGGCGCTCAGGAAGGGTAAGGACATAAGCAGAGAGACTGAATGAATTCTTTGCCTGGAAGAAGATGTAAGAGATCCACCTGAACCCAAAAGAGTTTTCAAGGGTGATGATGCAGAGGAACTGAAAGAAATCTCGGTGAACATGTAGATGTACTAAACCAAATTGGCAAGTTAAAGAGTGAGAAATTACCTGGACCAGATGGTATACATCGTAGGGTACTGAAAGAACTCAAAACTTGAAATGCTGATCTGCTGTTAGTGATCTGTAACCTTTTGCTAAAATTGTCTGTAGTACCTGAAGATTGGAGGGTGGCCAATGTTATGCCGATTTTTAAAAAGGGTTCCAAAAGAGATCCAGGAAATTACAAACCAGTAAGTCTTGACTTTAGTGTCAGGCAAAATAGTGGAAACAATTATAAAAAAAAATAAAATTGTGGAACAAGATTTAATGGGACAGAGTCATAATGGGTTCAGCTAAGGAAAGTCTCGCCTCACCAAATTGCTTGACTTCTTTGAAGGCATGAATAAACTTGTGGAAGGTCAGCTGGTTGATGTAGTGTATCTAAATTTCCAGAAAGCTTTTGACAAAGTTCCTCATGAGAGGCTCCTGAGAAAATTAAAGAGTCACAGGATAGGAGGCAATGTTAAGTTGTGGATTAGAAATTGATTATCGGACAGAAAACAGAGTGTAGGGTTAAATGGCCATTTTTCTCAATGGAGACTTCCTGCCCGACGACAGCAGACAGCGGGGGACAGGGCAAACAACAAACCACAGACTCATTTATCAACTGCTTACACTGTGGAATATTTCTATATCAAATGTAATTTTCCAGTTTAATCACTGTGTAATTGATTGGCAAAAGAGAATTCTTTTGTATGTCTTAGAACTACAGAGTCAGATTCAGTGACTGTACACACCTTTAAATCTTTCAGGGGTATCTCCAGATATTTTTGGATTACATGCGACCATATTGTCTCCAAGTCTGCAAGGACAGCAGTGAGTGAACCCCCCGGTCCTGGGTGCAAGTTTAGCTGGCCTCTTCGTATGGGAGTGTGAATGTTATAGCAGTCCGATGGATTAACATGAACAGCCTAAAAAAGAAATAGGAAGCAATTATAAATTCTCTGCAAAACATTCTGCAAAACTGAAGTTGTGGAAAAAATCTGCCTGAGAAACTCAGCCTCAAAATATAGCAACCATTAATATTTCTACATCATATCAAAATCAGGACAAGACTAGAGCTTGATAATTAGAAAACGTAAATTATCAGTATAGCCTTAAGAAGAGCAAATTCTATTTGCCCATTAACTGTATATTTCAACACAAAGATATTTTTAAAAACTGTTAAATGAATTGAGAACTTAAAAATATTTAAGTGGCTCAAGAATACAAAGCTCAAACTTTATCAAACAAGAAGAGTCTCGTTTTAAAGGATTTTAGCTCATGGAATAATTCTTTCCAACTTGGTTTTTGAAATTTGAACTGTGAAACACAACATAGAAACACGATGGCAGATAAAGGCCAAATGGCCCATCTAGTCTGCCCATCCGCAGTAACCATTATCTCTTTCTCTCCCTCTTGAATTTAGACACAGTCTCTGTCTCCACCACCTCTTCTGGGTGACATAAAACAGCCTCAAACAGAGACGATCTGGTTTTTACAAATGACTTCTCTACAGAGCACTGCTTTAAAATTACTTTACAATCAGGAGTAATGCAAACAAATACCACTAACTGCTCCTGATAAAACCGTTGAACAGATAACCTGAAAGCCATGAAATGATCGTCAGCTTATCTATCAGTGTTAGCCATATAAAAGCATTTTTGTTTATTATTGTGAAAAGTTTTTCACCTCTTGTTTATCTAACCACAATAGCGAAAGCTTTTTCTGCCGATGATGTGAGGGTGGTAGAGTGTGGGTTCACCTCTCCAACGCTCTGAGACTTTTTATTTCGCTGGTTAGCATTTCTTAGAAACACAGGTGTTTTATTAATGGAGTGATTTTGTTGTTTATTCACTTTCATGTGAAGGCATTAACTGAGAAGAGGAAAAAAAAAATCAATTTAATGATGTATGTATAAAAAGATGTTTTCTATTACAAGAAAGAATATTTCAGTAACTTTGGCAGCAAGATGTTTTCTATTACAAGAAAGAATATTTCAGTAACTTTGGCAGTAAAAACTGCTCATTGCAAGTCACATTTCAGAGGCAATCTGATTAGTAATACTTTGGTTGCATCATAAAATCACCTTTCTTGTATTATTTAGCTACTGGTCTTATAGCCCGTTACATTAACAGGTGCTAGAATATATTTGTGTGTGTCTGTGTTTATTTATTTATCTCTCTCTGTCCTTAGCCGCTTTCTGTATTTCTGTCTTTCTTTCTGTGTTTATTTTTCCTCTGCTATCCACCCATTCTCCCTTCCTTTTACCTTCCCTGTGTCCACCACCACCCCTTCACTGCTCCCCTTATCCAGCAGCAGCCCTTTTCCTTTTTTTTATCTCCCCCCTGTCCGTCAGCACCTCTTTCATGTCCCCCTGTCCAGCAGTACGCCTCCCCGTCTCTTCCCCTGTCCAGCAGTAGGCATCCCTTCCTTTTTCTTCCTCCCACCGTCTCTTCCCCTGTCCATCAGCACCTCTTTCCTGTCCCCCTGTCCAGTAGTAGGCCTCCCTTCCTTTTTCTCCCCTCCCCCGTCTGTTCCCCTGTCCAGCAGCACCCCTTACCTCACATCTGGCCTCCAGACATCCGCCGCGGCCAACAGTCTCCACCTGTACTGCCCCCGCCGCGCCATCTTGAAGAGTGTCGAGCGGTGACGGAGGCGATGGTGGATTAGCCGCTGGAGGAGGAGACTGGCGGGGAACGGAGAACAGGTTCAGGGCTTCCAGGGGGGAGGGAAGAGGGGAAGAGTGAGCCCGGCTGAGACTGGCAGGAAGAGGAAGGCAGGGCAGGTGAGGCTATCAGGCAAGGGAGAGAAGGGATGCCAGGTGTTTGGGGGTCATGGTTGAGAGTGGCAGGCAATGTGAGGAGAAAAGAGCCGCTGCGGCCAACATCCGCCTCGGGGGAAAGAGAGACAGAGATTTGCGTGCATGCACACTCCTGCCTGCGGTGCCCTACAGCTCACAGAAAACGGGAGCACGCAGGTGGGAGTGCGCATGCGCGGCTTAGGTTTTATTATATTAGATATAATTTTGCTGCATTTAACTGTGTTCTCTCCTATGTCTGAAAAGTCAGCTCATGCTAATAAAAATTGCCAACGTGGTCTCTCCCAATGAATGTCTTCACACAAGTGAAAAAAGTGTCAATGCTGAAACAATAGTCCTAAGGTCCACCAATTCAATGGCAAAGTTTATTGAAATGCCAATTCAAACCCAAATCCACATTCTTCTAAGGGCTAGATTCACTAAGCAAACCGATTGTGTACCAATCACTTTGCAACCCCTTTTCCCTCCGACCTGATTCACTAACCTGTGTACTGATCTGATTCCGATCCGTTCATGCTAATGAGGGGAAATGGCATACAAAGTAGGCAGGAACGCGATTCACTTTAAAAAAAAAAAAAAATAGGGACACCGACTGGGCTGACCAATCCAAAATAAGCGAGGACCAGTTGTTCAGGTCCTTTTCAACTGCCTTGCCTTCTGCCGCCCTGCTCTCTGCCCTGCTTTTCTGCTCTCAGCCCCGAATCTCTCCTGCCCTTCCCCGCAGTTTTAACCCACAGGCTTAAAGCGAGTTAAAACCATGGGCTTGCAAAAAAAAAAAAAAAGTTTCCTGCTGTGAGCATGCGCAGACCATCTACAGGCAAAGAAGATGGTCTGCGCATGCTCAAGGATTGCTCTCTAGTGATCTGTGCGGTCGGTGGGGGGCATGCCAACAATCGCCCCCATTTGCACGCAGGCCTTTAGTGAATTTGTCAGCCTGCATGCAAACGGACACAGATAGAAGGTTAGTGAATCTGGCCCTAAGTGTTTGCAATACTATCCTTTCACTTTTTTCACTTATGTGAAGATATTCATTCGAAGAGTCCACATTGGCAATTTTTATTAGCATGAACTGGCTTTTCAGACATAGTAATAATAATAATAATAATATAACAGTTTATATACCGCAGGACCGTGAAGTTCTATGCGGTTTACAATAATTAAAAGATGTTACAGATTGAGTAGATTTAACAATGTTCTGCCGGTTAACATTGATTGAAAGATGCTACAAATTGAGTGGATTTAACAAAGTTAAAAGCTAGTGATTAACAGCTCTAGGGATTAGTTATTGTGGAATGAGATTGTGCAGGTTAAATACAGTGAAATTATATAGCTAAATAGCAAAAGAGATAATTTTATCATGTAACCAAAGGACTACTTATCAAAGATTGTCTCTGAAATGTGGCTTGCAATGAGCAGTTTTTGTTGCTGAAGTTACTGAAATATTCTCTCTTGTAATACAAAACATCTTTTTATACATAGGTCATTAAATTGATTTTTTTTCTCTTCTTTATCTTGATAAATAAATCAACAACTCAAACAATTTGGCTAAACCCAAAGATCAAGGTTGGCGGTTTTAAAATTATCTGGAAACATTGGATGATTGCTGGAATTCGTATTTTAGAGGATGTAATGAATAAAGGTAAACTGCTTGAGTTTTCACAATTGCAAAATAAATTTGGTTTAAATAAATCACAATATTTCAGATGGTTGCAATTGAAGCAGGCCATTCAGGTGGGAGTTCCCTGAATGGAAAAACCTTAATAATTATCATAGTATGGAATTTTTATGTTTTCAGATAGATTCCATGGGTCACCAGGCCGCAATGTGGTATAAATTGATATCTGGATTTGTAAATAAAAAAAAAAAAAAATGGTCTAAGAGACATTTGGAGCATTGAGATTAAGCATCAGATTAATGCATCTCAATGGCCACGACTTTGGTCTTGGAGGTTAAGGTGTACAATATCAGCATCTATGAGACAAACATGTTTTTTTCTTTTACATAGAGCCTTATGGACCCCTGTTCGTTTACAGAGAATTGATAGCTCTAAGTCTAATAGATGCTGGCACTGTCATCTAGAAGCGGGGACATTAGATCATCTTTTATTTTATTGTCCATTCATATTACTATTTTGGAAATCAATCTGGCCTCAAATAAATAGGATGTTGGAAAATCCGGTAGCCTTGACATATGAGACGATTTTTTTGGGTACTGCAATGAGAACTCGGAGTCAAATCTCGTCAAATAATAACAAACTTTTATTTATATTGACTGGAGTAGCAGTTCAACAAATAACATACAATTGGAAGAATTACAACTTTTGGTGGAATTCAGTTTGCCATATATATATAAGATGGAGCGTACATTTGCAACACAAAAAGGATATATCGATAAGTTTAAGAAGATTTGGGGACCATTAACAGATTTTTGTAATGATTGATATAATTTTTTCCCATAATGAGATACTTGATAAAGGAGGGGGGGGTAGGTTTATTCTCTTTATCATAAAATATAAATAAATTATCATAATAGTTGTTATATTGTGTGCAATTAACAAAATAAGGGGAGGGAAAGAGATTCATAATTGAATAATAGTTGATAAAATTATTAAATTTTACATGATATCTAAAATTGTAGTAAGGATTATATAAGATATGTTGTATGTTATGGAGATATCAAGTGTATACTTAAGGTAATTGTATGAATCTTTATGATACACTTGTTGTTATATGAAAAATTAATTAAAAAATGAAAAGGATTTTTTTTCTCTTCTCAGTTAATGCCTTCAAATGATGAGCAATTAGTGGTATTTATTAAAATTACTTTAAACATGTCCTGAAAATCAGATGCACAGACTATAACATTTAACTGGCATAGTTACAGAAGATAAGTAAAGCCACAATGAATCTTGTATCACTGGAAACAACTTTTTGTGCATTTTAAAAAAATAATTCATGATCTTCACAACCCAAGACATGTTGATCTAAATTTCAGTTGTACGTTGGCCTACGACCATTACCTAGTACAAGGATCAAACTAACAAATTCCAATACAAGCCAAAACCCTCATACCTCTTCTCCTACTAGGTATTCAGGATGATGAGATGTATTTGTCCATTTAACACCAGAAGTGTGATCTAATACAGCAGGACGCATTTGTTTATTATAGATTCGTGCCTGCAATGTCAAGCAATTCTCATATTAATTCTTCAAAATTAGAAAATAAACTTTATATTGCTGGGAATGGCACTTCAATAGTTGCAATCTGACAGAACCTTTTTTACACTATTTTTGAAGGGGTTGATTTTTAGCCCACAGCAGTAAGTGGCTGATAAGCCTTTTCCAGCTGAAGACTGAATTAACCTCAGATCTTCATATGTGGCTCCTGGTACCTAATATCTGGATACGGCTACTAACTTGGACGTTAAGAGGGCACTGGCCGATATTCATTAAATGCACCACAAAAGTAAGGACAGCTGTTTTGCATTTGGAAAAGTTGGAAGGAGACAGATTCAGAACGAATGCTAGGAAGTTTTTCTTTACCCAGCGTGTGGTGGACACCTGGAATGCGCTTCCAGAGGACGTAATAGGGCAGAGTACGGTACTGGAGTTCAAGAAAGGATTGGACAATTTCCTACTGGAAAAAGGGATAGAAGGGTATAGATAGAAGGCTACTGCACAGGTCCTGGACCTGTTGGGCCGCCGCGTGAGCGGACTGCTGGGTACGATGGACCTCGGGTCTGACCCAGTGGAGGCATTGCTTATGTTCTTATGGACTGGAGAAGGAGAGATGGGGAGATAGATGGACTTGGTGAGGGAGAGATGAACTTGGGGGAGAGGGGAGTTAGGGAAGGGAGAGGGGAAATGGGGGGAGGGATAGAAGAAATAATGGATCTAAAAACAGGAGAGGGAGAGAGATGGTGGACAATGGGATTTAGGGAGTGAAGGAACAGAAAGGGAGAGAAGTACACAGGGAGGGTAGAGATACTGGATAGGAGGGTAGTTGGGAAGAGAAAGGGAGGGCTGGTGGAACCTGGGGTGGTGGGGAAGGAGGGAGATATGTTGGATGAAAGGGTAGTTGAGAAAAGGTGGATCTGGAGATGGAGACAAAAAAAAACAACATAAGAATAAAAGAATAGCCTTACTGGTCCAATGGTCCATCAAGCCCAGTGGCCCATTTTCATGGTGTCCAATCCAGGTTACTAGTACCTAGCCAAAGGAGTAGAAATATTCCATGCTACTGATCTAGGGCAAGCAGTGGCTTCCCACATGTCTTTCTCAATAACAGATATGGACTTTTCCTCCAGGAATTTGTCCAAACCTTTCTTAAAACCAGCTATGCTAGCCGCTCTTACCACAACCTCTGGCAATGCGTTCCAGAGCTTAACTATTTGCTGAGTGGAAAAAAAAAAAGTCCTCCTATTGGTTTTAAAAGTATTTCCCTGTAACTTCGAGTGTCCCCTAGTCTTTGTAATTTTTCACTGAGTAGTCATGAGGAATCAGGTACAATAATCACCTGCCCAAATCAGGTGTGTACTCAAAACAAAAGGGTTGATATTAAAAGTGATTTAAACAGCCAGAAATGACTTCTGGCCATTTAAATTGCTTACCCGGCGCTAACTGGGCATGTTCAGTGACACTTAACCAGACAGTGCCGCTGAAAATGCCCGGTTAGTGCCTAAGCCAAAACCAGTTAGTTTATGGGTGTTCCAAGGGTGCAGTTGGCACTTAACCAGCTAGAATAGCTGCATAAATAATACCACAGTGTTATTTTTATGTGGTTCATCACAGCTGGTTAAGTACTGAATATCACTTTCAAATCTGCTAAATTTTATCCAGTCACACATGCTCAGATATGGCCTGGCACTGACCCCCCCCTCTTCCATTAAACTGTGCTAGCAGTTTTTAGCGCAGAGAGCCGCGCTGAATGGCTCGCGCTGCTCCCGACGCTCATAGGAACTCTATGAGCGTCGGGAGCAGCACAGCTCCCCACGCTAGAAACTGCTAGCGCAGTTTATTTTTAAAAAAAATTGATATACCGTTTAAAACTAAACGCTTTACAAAATTTACATCCACGGTATTTAAAATAAACACATGATAAAAACAAATACATAGTTAAAAAAAAACATATAATAAAATAAACATAAAAACAATCTTTAAGGGGATACCATAATGTGGGTAAAAAGATCACGGATAGTTCATCAACTTTGTCAAGAGTACCTAAAAAAAGGCATATCTACAAACAACTGGGTCTTTAGTAATTTTCTAAAGCTACCCTTTTCACGGCAAAATGCTAAGGAATATCTACCCCAAAGTGGCTTGCTCAAGATCACGAGGAATGTCGGCGGGGAGATGAAACAACTGAACTTTGTTTCCATTGACTCCAGCCCATTCCTGTAATTCCTACGCTGCCCCTCTTCATCAGCATCACAACAGTGCTCGCTAGGAATGAAAAGCATACTGGGTGGTGGTTGGTTTTTTTTTTTAATATATCAACCCAGAAAATGTTTGAGATCATTAAATTCCACACCAATGTTAAATGTTCCGGAGGGTTAATAAATAATACTAATACAACTCCCTCTCTTCCTCTTCTGAAATGGTGGGTTGTACGAGAAATAATGAAATGAGGAAAAACCCTTATAAATGTGAAATAATTAAATTTTTTTGATGTAACCTCAGTGCAGTAATCAAAGCTAAAGGCCTCGGAAACCCAAGTGCTCAGGCTTAATTAAGTGTAAAGGGGCTGCTTCTCACGCCTCCTTAGCACCATCAAAGGTATACATCGTGTGCATTAATATAAATCACCAAAAAGTACAAATCTTAAATAATACATTATTCAAAATCACAATCCATCAAATCAGAAAAGTGCTCAAACGAGCGATATCTAAGAACTTATCTCAGGGGCTTCTCCGTTGTTATCAATTCTACAGATAGTGAAGTATCTTCAATAAACATTCCTGGCGCATATTCAACGCTGGTTAAATAGCGGCTCAACTGAGCCCAGTTTCAAGATAATGCCCTTCCTCGGGAGCCAATGTTAATGTTTCACAAACTATCTCCGCACGTAGCGAAAATGGAGAGCAAGCCCAAGAAAATCCGTGGCGCATTTATACGGGTTTTTCCTCATTTCATTATTTCTCGTACAACCCACCATTTCAGAAGAGGAAGAGAGGGCGTTGTATTGGTGAGATCATTAAATACCATGAAATTGAGTTTAGAGGGTAACGTGCCAATCTCTCATGTTAAGATTGGGGAGGCAATGAGGTCTGTGGCAGCCGCTAAGCTCTGGAACGCACTACCTGGTATTCTGCGACTTTGTGCTGGGAGGATTAATTTCAAGAAAATGTTGAAAACGCAACTATTTGGGAATGTCTTCCTGTGTTAATGCCTTCCTCTGGTAATACCTCTTTGTGTTTGCTAATGCTTTCCTGGAATATCATGATCCTGTGCTGGGTTGAAAATGCATCAGACTGTGTTACTCCTGTTATTCTGTTTTACTATTATTTGTATATGGAGCCTAAGTTGATTTGTATGTAATCTGTAAACTGCATAGTTAATATGCGGCATATACATTTTTAAATAAATAAATACATTTTCACCACTCTGTGACATAGTATTCCAATACTGCAGGTTCACCGATTATCGGCTCAAAATACGTGCTATGCATTAGTTTAGGAGGCTGTGATTAGGTTTATGCATTTTCATTTACTATTTCACGCTAGCATACCAAATAAACTGTAAAAAGACTGAAATGGAAAAAATGAAAATTTCCTCCTGCTTATTATTTACTTAACTCTCAATGATTTTTTAGGTCAGTTTTTTTTTTTTTTTTTTTTTTGATCAGGCAGACTATAAACTAAATGCTAAAATTCTATTGTAAATACATTACATCAACCTTGGAAAGCGTACTCCAGACATACAAAATTAATTTCTTTAGTTACACTGGAGGACACGCTTCATCAAAATGCCTAAAGCAGATTAGAATAAAAATCAATTTCAAGCAATGTTATCTCTCCCATAACCTCTGAAAAGCCCATAATTCCACCAACTCGATTACAATATAACCAATTTCATACAATAAACAAGGTGATAACTAAACAATCTCTCCAACTCTCTAGCAGCCAATACATTGACCCCCTTGCTAGGGCTTCTACTCATATAAATAAATTGAATCAGAAGCTCCAGGAAACCTCACATTTGTGAGCTCTAAGTCCTGGTAAACCACTAAGCCTTGACCTTTGTGTGAAAGTTAAATAATCCTGCTGTAAGAACTCAAGTGGCAAAGCATTCCATAGGTAAAACCTACGGTAGCTGAAAGCCCTATGCCATGAGCTTTCCAATCTCAACTGTCCTGGAAACTACAACAAAGATTACTGCACTGAACAACCATGGAGTAATTTATAAGGCTTAAATAACTCCTTCAAATATGGTGGACAAACTGAGATTTTTGGGCCAAAAAAATGGCCCAAAAATGGGGGTCTCGATTTATATTCGGGTCAGCGCTGACCGCCCCCTCCTGAACCTGTTGAAGACCTCTGCCAGGCCTGCCGTGAGACCTGGTGGTCCAGTGGTGGGCTGGGACTTCTTCTAACTCCTGTCCCAGCCAATTCTAAGGATTTTTACCTCCCTCCGGCCTCCCCCACGTACCTTTAGAATCCCTGGTGGTCCAGTGGTGAACCGCGGCAGAAGCGACCTTCCTTCGCTTCTGCCTGAGCAGAGCTGCCAGCTGATTGGCTGCCATGAGAACTTGCTGCAGCCAATCAGCTAGTGGCTCTGCACGGGCAGGAGCGACGAAGGTTGTTCCTGCCACGGTTCACTGCTGGACCACCAGGGATTCTAAAGGTATGCAGGGGGAGGTGGGAGGGGGGTAAAAATTCTTAGAATCAGTAGGGACAGAAGGCGGGAGGGATCCCTGCTGTCTCGGCCCACCAGGATTTACGGCAGGCCTGGTGGAGGCCTGCAAGACATTGGGAGGGAGGGGGGTGCAGAGTACAGAACCTGACAAGGTAGAGAGGGAGGGAGGCTGGGTGCAGAGCCTGGCAGAGCAGGGAGGGAG
Organism: Geotrypetes seraphini; assembly: GCF_902459505.1. Lineage (NCBI taxonomy): Eukaryota > Metazoa > Chordata > Amphibia > Gymnophiona > Dermophiidae > Geotrypetes > Geotrypetes seraphini. The sequence continues at coordinate 13,591,277 of NC_047100.1, forward strand.
GGGCAACAGGGTGCAGAGCCTGGCAGGACAAGGCAAGGCACTGCACTTGATTATTAACAACCCCCCCAGTTTATATTCGAGTCAACCTTTTTTCCTCCTTTTTCGAGGGAAAAATGATTACCTCGGTTTATATTTGAATACATGTAGTATACTGTTGGATGCTCTTACAAAAAACAGAGAAAGGTGTTTGCTCCTTCATTCCTGAGCTTCCCCATCCCCAGTTTCTGCAGTTAAGCTCACAAGAGGCACCTGTTGTAGAAGTCACAGGGGCACTTTGAAGTACCACAGTTTAAAGTCCACTTCAAAAACCACATGAAAAAGATAGTGACACACCTCAGCACTATAACCTCTAAGCAAGCATACATATTTCAGCCTAGCCATGATTTTGAGTGCAATAAAACTGACTTGCTGTTTTAAGTTGTTCAAATCAAGGCAGAAGAATGTGAAGTCAGTCCAGTCCTAAACATTGCGACTTTACTCTTGTCTGGAGCCATACCATTTCTGCTACTCGCCTTTGATCTGCACAAGAAATAAGACTCAAAAAGGTTTCACCTGCTCAGGCGAGACTGGGATACGCCTTGTACCATTTGACATCTTTTTGGACCAGATTGCTTGATCCACCATCTTAAGCCCATTTTGCCTTTGTTCATTACTCTCTGGTTTCTAAAAAAGGAAGAATCATTTGGTAAGAGGAAAAAAAAATTACCGAAAGATAAGTAACACATAGATTTATGCAAAACATCCCTATTCTGCAATATTTTATGGGAAAATATTAGACAATGAGAGAGTAGAGACATCATCTGGTCCCTCTCTGCTTTCTCTTCTTTGGCTTGTGAGAATCTGAACCAGCAACTGGGAGCTTATCAAAAGTTAAAATAGTGAACCAAGAGAAAAAAAATTTCCCTCCCAAATCTCCAGCACCCCACCTCAGCCTTTACTTGGGGCAAAATTCTGCCTTGAGCATGAAGTACTGCTACTTTACACATAGAAAGTATAGGATATCAGAAATTATGACTCAAAAAGACCAAGGAAAACAAAGATCCTTTTACTAAAATGTGCTAAGCAATTTACATATGAATTACTATGATTATATGCTAAGTTACTACATGCTACCTGTTACCATGGCAGGTTCAGCCCTATTTTAGTTTCAACTGAAAATGCATGTGCTTTTTCAACTGAAAGCATAACTCCCCCTCCTTCTGAGGGTAACAGGCCCCACTTCACTTCTCTCCTCTACCAAAAGTGACCCCCATTCCCACCTTACAACAACAGACTATGGACTTTTCCTCTAGGAACTTGTCCAAACCTTTCTTAAAACCAGCTACGCTATCCGCTCTTGCCAGAGGATGTGGTAAGAGCGGATAGCATAGCTGATTTTAAGAAAGGTTTGGACAAGTTCCTGGAGGAAAAGTCCATACTCTGTTATTGAGAAAGACAAGGGGGAAGCCACTGCTTGCCCTGTATCGGTAGCATGGAATATTGCTACACTTTGGGTTTGGCCAGGTACTAGTGACCTGGATTGGCCACCATAAGAACGGGCTACTGGGCTTGATGGACCATTGGTCTGACCCAGTAAGGCTATTCTTAGGTTCTTATGTACAAGCGTTAATGGTCTAGTGGCCTCGGAGTAGGAGCAATCCCCAGTCACTCCTGCCCATTTCAACTCCGCAGTCAAAATAGCTGCCGAGAATGGTGTGATCGGGCATGGTGGCCATTTTGAGATTGGAGATGGCATGGTTAGGAACAACTGGTATCAATCCTCCCTATGTCGGCTCCAATTTCAAAATGGCTGACTACTAATTTTTATATTAAATTGCTTATATTCATGTTTTGTATCAAAAAACTCAATTTTTCCAAAAACGTGTTTGACTTATTTGATTTCCTTTGTATTAAAAATGTACACTGATATGATTGGGCTGGAACTATCCAAAAATCTTTGTAATGTACTGGCTATTCTGATGAAGCCCGAGAACAAGGGTGAGACAAACCCCATTAGAAGCTGAATACACTAACAGCCTGTCTTACAAAGCCGTTTGGCAACAGCCCCAAAGCCCTTTAAATCTCGATGGGCTTCGGGGCCATTACCGCGCAGCAGCCGCTAGCGCTGCTTTGTAAAACAGGCCCTAAGTACATTTTTGATACAAAGGAATTCAAATAACTCAAACACATTTTGAAAAACTGAGGTTATTTTATACAAAACATGAATATAAGCAATTTGATATAAAATTAGTAGAGACTTTTTTTTAGGACCAATGAATGAAAATTGAACCTGTTAAAACTGTCAAACAAGTGATTTTTTTTTATAGTCTGCGGTTTGGTATCTGAGGTCCTTTTCCCCTATTATAAATAAAGTAATCAGGAGATTTTGTGATGAATTAACAGTAACAAAATATTAGGTTCTTACCGTTGATAATCTTCTTTCTTGTAAATCCACACACTATTCCTGGACAAGTGGATTATGCAACTATGGTCATCAGACAGCTTGCAGGAAGCCTCAAACACACAATGTTTTCAGGTCCTCTCCTCTTACCTCAGGCCTACCTCCCAGGAATCTATTTAGTGCAAAAGCAGACAGTGACACTTGTGGAGGACAAAGAGGGAGGGGTATAGAGATGCTCCCCACCAAATGAGTTTGATCTGCTTATAACATGAAATTCAGAACAATCATAAACAATTGAAACAGGTCATTATACAGTAGAAACCTGAACAAAAAACAATGCTATAAGGAGACTTAACTTGGACTAAAAGAAGGGGATGCTAGAACTAGAGACCCCCAAGGCAAAGTGCTAAACATATTCGGATGGTTCTCTTATAAACGGCTGGTCAGAAAATCTGAAGTCCAGCCTTCCAGTACTTATGCCTTTGGTAGAATGATCCCTCTCTGAAAGGGGGACTCCTTTCCGGCCGCTCTGTAGGTGGAAAAAATAGCCATATGGATCCATCTTGAAATGGTGGCTTTAGAAGCTGGCCTGCCCTTATGGGCAGGACCCACCAGTATAAACAGATGGTCGGAGACCTGAAACTCATTTGTGATCTCAAAGTACCTCAACAAGATCCTGTACACGTCCAGGGACCACAATACCCAGTCCAGCTCCCTCAAACTGGAGGAAGTAAAGGTAGGAAGATGAACCTCTTGGTTAATGTGGAAGTAACCTCTTGGTTAATGTGGATCACTTTCAGAAGAAAAGAGGGAACAGTGTGCAGAAACATGCTGAAAGCCGTGATCCTAAGAAAAGGATCTTGACAGGATAGAGCCTGAAGCTCAGAAACCTTGCAGGCTGCAGTAATGGCTACCAGGAGCTCAGAAACCCTATAGGCTGAAGTAATAGCTACCAGGAAGACAGTCTTGACAATGATGCAAACTGGACTGCTGGTCTTCTGACTTTCTACCGGCCCGATATACATGGCCGGAGACCTCTGCCACCATTGGACACCCACGTGGATGTGACCTGGTGGAGGGGATGCAGTTGGTTCTGATCCTAGGCACACCTCCACGGAGCCATGTAGCTCGAGCTGAAACCCATGTGGACAAGCCTGGGATGAGCCAGCTCTTAAGGGAACAGTCCCTGAGCCCCAATTCGAAAGTGCAGGCTGTCCAGACTGTGCACTGCCAGGCAACCAACCCCATGGAAGCAGACTTTCCACAAAGTCTGCGATCTCCCGCAGTCAGAGTTGTCCCCGCGGGGAACCTCTGCAGCACAAAGGCAAGATCCACGAACAAAAAGACTGAGTTTAAAGAAAATTAAACACAAGCAGAAAAGACAAGCTTCTAGTGTCTGGCTTGTAAGAATGCAACTGGATTCCAGGGAGGCAGTCCTGAGGTAAGAGGGGAGGGGCTGAAAACATTGTGTGATTGAGGCTTCCTACAAGCTGTCTGGTGACCAAAGTTGCATAACCCACTTGTCCAGGAATAGCGTGTGGATTGTACAAGAATTTTGAATATGAAAAGAAGCTGCGTTTAATGCTGCTTTTATATGTGGTTGTGATTGTTTGTTACGAGTGATCAGCATTCATCTTTAACTTGAATAAAGTGAGGTACTGTAACTTACCCCATGCTGTCACTGTTGCTGCAGATAACTCAGATGCAAGAAATGCATCCTAAATAAGAGGCAGTAATTGCATCTATACTATTCGTAAATATAGTTACTGCATGGTAAAGTATTTTTCTGTGTGGTAACTATGGGGACATGCTGGAAATGTCTTCAACTGTTACCATGCAAGTTTTGCATTTAACACATGATTACTGCAGTGTAATAAAAGGACTCTTTAATATCAATGTAATGCTGAGGTACAGCAAGAAATCATGGACTAAACACACAAGATCCCCAGTTGTAAAGGAAAGTCACAGATCAAATGATATCTGTGTCACTACATCTAAAGTTAAATTGGGCATAATAAATGGGCTTTAAAGTACTTTATCTTAAGTCATTTTTGAAGTTTTTACCATGTGACGATTTCAGACAAGGTTCTTACAATTGTGCTTCGACAACTTACATTTAGTCCATCTCTCAATAGCCACCTGTCCCTGTATATAGGCTGTCCTGGATATTTGTGTCTTCTTGCAACGATGTGAGGAATGTTAAGAGGAAGCGTGTCTGTGGCTCGGCCGATCCTCAGAGTTGTTGAGCCAGGGTGTATTACAACAATAAAGTTGCTCTGTATTTGCTGGAAGTATCAAAACAGAACGTGTCTAATGAGGAAATGCTTATGTACATGCAATGCAAAATGCTCTCCGACTCAATTGCTCTTTTATAAGTAGCCCTTGCTGCTGTGTGTGGATCAAATCAATCAGAAAGAGTTGAAGTGAGCATTACCTATCAAAGTGATAAATATTAATACATTTTGGATATATCTATTCATAGTTTCTCACAACATTTCAGTACGTCCTTTTGTCTTATTTGTCCACTGTTTTCATTGAGGATGTCTTTGTTATAATTTGTCCCCCACCCTTGATTTTATTGTATAACCACCTTGAAACTGTTGATAAGGCCGTATAACAAATTTTAAATCAACTTGGAAACGTGCAATCCGACTATGTAAATAACAATAAACATTAACAAAAACTAACCCCCCTCTTCTATTAAACTGTGCTAGCAGTTTTTAGCCCAGAGAGCCGCGCTGAATGGCCCGCGCGGCTCCCGATGCTCACAGGAACTTTAGGAGCGTTGGGAGCAGCGCGGGCCATTCAGCGCAGCTCCCCACGCTAGAAACTGCTAGCGCAGTTTAATAGAAGAGACCCTAAGACACATCTAAAAGAAGACTGGCAGCCCCTGAAACCAAGTTCTTCTCCCATTCCGGAAAAGATTTAGATGCACAGAAAGTACAACGGGTTCCTAATAAAACATAATTATCTTGACAGAAAATACACCAACCCCCTCCTTCGCTAACGCGTAGTGTGGGTTTTAGCGCCGGCAGTGGCGGTAACTGCTCCGACGCTCATAAGAATTCTAAAACCCGCACTACGTGTTAGTAAAGAAGGAGGCATGTTACTTAAAACCTTAATATGAAGTCTGTCTCTGTAGTGCCCTAAGGTAAAAGGGATTATTGGAATCAGACCATATAATTAGAATACATATGGATTTCTTTTCAACAAATACAACACCGATTGTTATTCTATAAATGGAACTCCCAAACTGAGATTTTGCGACTCCATTGCCCCCCAAATTACAACACTGTTTGTGACACTAGGGGGCTCATTTTCAAAAGAGAAAAACATCCCAAAAGTGGTATACTATGCCAGATGGATGTTTTTCTTCTATGTTGTTCACCTGCAGTTTGTTTAAATGCCAAGAAGGTGCGTTAGAGGCATGTTTTGGGTGGGACTAGGGCGGGCTTATGATTTGGACATTTTTTTTGCCACAATCAAACATTTTAGAAAATGTACAGGGCACAATTTGGACATTTGAGGCTAGACCTGTTTTAAAAAACAATAAGTGTCAGAAAGGTGCCCAAACTGACCAGATGTTCACTTGAGGGATGGAAGCATGACCACCCCACTCCCCCAGAGATCACTGACCCCTCCTACTCCCCAATGATGTGAATGAAACAGTGCATCCATGCCTGTATGACAGCTGCAGATGTTATGGCTAGTCCTATGAGAGCAACAAGCAGGTCTCTGAAATAACCTGGTAGGCAGTGCAGTAGACTTGAGAAGGGGACCCAGACCCATAGTAACCCAATATAACTACTACACTTGTGGTGGAGAGTGTGACCCCATCAAAACCTATTGTACCATCATACAGGTGACACCTGTAGGCATAAGGGCTTTTGGAGTGGTGTTCAGTTGGGTCTGGTAGGTTTTGTAAGGGGGATATGGTGAAATGTGTACCTGGGACTACTGATGTGAAGCCAGTGCCACCTAAGGTGTCCCAGATATCTATAAGTGTGTGAACCAACACTTTCAATTGTCGACTGCTGTGTTGTTAGGACATTAAAAGATAATGTTTTGCTGAAACACAGTGAAGCAGATGTCACCTCGCTATTCAATCAAAAAGAAGGAAAAAGCCTCAGAAAAGGCCCTCCCACCGCCACAAAACGTGGTATTCAAGGTGGTTAGACGGTAACCTCACAGGCAAAACCTTCAAAAATGAATGGTGCGAGCAAAGAACTTATGCTTCACTTGTGTAATATTAAAGATAGAGGAATAAAGCCACTTATCTTAAACTGATCGGCACACCGACGGAGGCCAGCGTTTCACCGACTAGCTGCATCAGGTGTGACCCGACCGATCAGTCTGCAAAACAAAAAGAAAAAACAAAAGGAACTTAAACAGTTTCTCATTATGTTTTAACTTCTTAGTATTAAAAAACTACCTTGTACCTTAGAAGAGCGGAAGCAACCGCTTCTGTTGAGTCCAAAGGAGATGGCTTACATGGGGCGGCTCTGAACTTATGAAATTTAAATACCTCCGGTGGAAACGTCACTACCGGAAGTGCATCAGAGAAAGAGTACTACTTTTTGTAGATGACCCTGTGTTCTTATCCCAGTGGGCAGGCATTCTTAACAAGTGCTCTTTGGACCTTATGGTCCTTATAATAGAAAAGACCAGGGTCACTACTGAATCGCTACAATTTGATCTAGATACCAAACTAGGTGAATTAAAGAGTAGTCTGGTTTCTGACACCTTTGAGACAGATTTGGCAGCAACACAACGCAAAATTGAATCTTTTAAAATCAATTTACAAAAAAACAAGATTAAAAAATTCAAACGTGATGAGGATGATTACACCAAAAAGAAAGTCTATCCATGGTTAACGAATCCACCAAAACAGAAATCGAAGGAATTCGAGTCCTCGGATCCATCAGAAGGAGGATCCCTTTCTAATTCTGAAGAAGATTTTTTAGAGCAAGGCCAGTCCGGGGGGCTCGGACAGCAAAGCACCCGGGGAAAAACAAGAGGGCGGAGCACCAAACGTCCCGGAACAAGGGCACAGAACAGGGGAGGGACAAGCAAGAACAAGTAGTGTTTAACCTTTCCAAATATCCCCTGAATCACATAGAATTCACCTTGCTTTCACGTGGTTTCACTTTTGTACCTGTTCAGCCCCTTCAAACTTTCCAATTGCGGATTGACCTGGAGAGATTCTTTAGGAAGCTCCATCTAAAAGAGCACTTTACTCAATTTCCTCTTCAAGACTCCGATGACTCGATTGCTCGTAACAGGTCTACCTGGGTTCCTTCCACTCCACCCAGTCCTCATTTAACCCTATACAAAGAGTTTGTTACAAAAGATGTTAAACGTTACTTCGACAAAAGCACTTCTAGATATCAGTCTTATAATCTATCAAAGGATGAATTCTTAGCTTTAAGAAATCTGCAATCCAACAAAAACATCAGGATATGCAAGGCCGACAAAGGAGGAGCAGTGGTCGTGTTGGACATGGACCATTATAAATCAATGGCAGCGAGCCTCTTACTGGTACCAACAGACTACCTAGAATTACAAGCTGATCCTACCCCTCAATTGGCAGCTGAAATAAGGGATTTAACTATGGCAGCATTTGATAAGGGCATTCTTAATAAGAAAGAGTATGATTATTTGAATACTCCTGAGCCTAGAGTTCCAGTTTTTTATGTTCTGCCTAAGATACATAAAGATCTTAAGAACCCTCCTGGACGCCCGATCGTGTCCAGTCGAGGTTCCCTATTGGAACCACTCTCCACCTTTGTTGATGTCTTTTTGCGTCCTCTTGTACCTCAAGGATTTTCTTACATACGAGATTCTTCTCATTTTTTGAAGAAGTTGTCTGAAGTAGAAAATATACAGAACATCACTTATCTGGTAACGCTAGATGTCAAGTCCCTGTATACAGTTATTCCTCAAACTGAAGCTGTTGACATCATTAAAGAATTTCTGACCAACAGTCCTCTCTCTCGGATACCCACGGAGTTTGTTATTAAACTGATGTCTATAGCTATGGAAAAGAATTATTTTAAATTCCAGGACAAGTTTTTTCAACAAGTCTCAGGGGTAGCCATGGGAGCGACCATGGCCCCTTCCATAGCTAACTTATTTATGCAGAATTTTGAAAACCTGTGGATAGTGCAAAACCCTTTTTCCGACAAGATCATAATGTGGTCACGATTTATTGACGATATTTTCGTCATTTGGACAGGAACCAAGGAAGAGCTCAACACATTCCATCTCTGGCTCAATTCTAGACACCATAAGATAGAATTCAGTATGACGAATCATACGAATGAAATTTCCTTTTTAGATGTTCTAGTTAAAATTGATAACGACATCATTTACACCACAATATTTAGAAAAGCCACTGATAGGAACACCTTCCTAGATTTCTCGAGTAACCACCCTCTGCCACTCAAAAGGAGTTTACCCACATCCCAGTTTTTCAGATACCGCCGTTTATGTTCAGAGGCGCCAGACTTTAAACTGCAAAGCAAACATCTATATAAGAAGCTAATGAGCAGAGGATATCCGAGCCAGGTCCTTAAAAAAGCATACAGAAGAGCTAAATATCTGAACAGGGATTTGTTGTTTCTTCCGAAAGACAAAAAACCGGACACTGACATAGCAACTTGTATCTTACAATATTCTCCTAAGATGAATGTAGTTACCAGGATCCTGAGAAAGCACTGGGAACTTATGACAGCACACCCGACACATACAGAGACTCATCTCAGGATTGCATTCACTAGACAAAAGAATTTGAAAGAACTTTTGAGTCCTGCAGACATAACCACAACGTCTTTTCAAGATGGCAGTTCGTCCATGAACAAGTCAACTGGACACTTTAAATGTGGTAAATGTCTGACTTGTACCATCACTATGGAGTTCAATGACAGCTTTATACATCCAGGCACAAAGAAATTGTATAAACTTAAACATTTAACTACTTGTTCCTCTATGTTCGTGGTATATGTCATCTATTGCCCATGTTTTAAAGTGTATGTGGGGCAAACCACGCGGACTTTGAGGAGACGTATCACCGAACACAAGAGTTGTCTTCATAATAATAAGCTGCAAGCTCCTCTCGTTGTACATTGTCTCGAAAATGACCATACTTTTGAGGATTTACGTTGCTTTGCAATTGATCATGTCAAGGAAGACACTCCAAACCGTGCAACCAAATTGTTACGTGCTGAACAATTTTGGATTCACCTGTTAAATAGCGAAGAACCTGTAGGATTGAATCAGAGACTGGAATGGAATGCCTTTTACTAGACTTTCTTTCACTTGGTTCCCCCCTTTTTTTAGGGCCCAGTCACATTGTGCCGTTTGGGCACATCGTTCCCACTTAACCAGTAAAAAACCAGATAATTCAAAAAAATCACAAAACTCAAAAAAATTTCAAAAAAATCTTTAAAATTTCAAAAAAATCAAAAAATCTAAAAATCTTCAAACACACGTAATGATTAAATGAAACAAAACATGAACAACGAGTAAATGCAGTCATAAAGTAAGCTTGTTTGTTTACATTCATTTTATCTCACTTTATTACTGGTTTTTGGGTTTTTGCTGGCGAGTTGTCATCAGCTCTCAGCTGTCTACTCTTTCTCTGATGCACTTCCGGTAGTGACGTTTCCACCGGAGGTATTTAAATTTCATAAGTTCAGAGCCGCCCCATGTAAGCCATCTCCTTTGGACTCAACAGAAGCGGTTGCTTCCGCTCTTCTAAGGTACAAGGTAGTTTTTTAATACTAAGAAGTTAAAACATAATGAGAAACTGTTTAAGTTCCTTTTGTTTTTTCTTTTTGTTTTGCAGACTGATCGGTCGGGTCACACCCTGATGCAGCTAGTCGGTGAAACGCTGGCCTCCGTCGGTGTGCCGATCAGTTTAAGATAAGTGGCTTTATTCCTCTATCTTTAATATTACACAAGTGAAGCATAAGTTCTTTGCTCGCACCATTCATTTTTGAAGGTTTTGCCTGTGAGGTTACCGTCTAACCACCTTGAATACCACGTTTTGTGGCGGTGGGAGGGCCTTTTCTGAGGCTTTTTCCTTCTTTTTGATTGAATAGCGAGGTGACATCTGCTTCACTGTGTTTCAGCAAAACATTATCTTTTAATGTCCTAACAACACAGCAGTCGACAATTGAAAGTGTTGGTTCACATACATTGGTTTTTCAATATATCTGTGTCTTTATAACCAGATATCTATAAGGCCACTCTACTAAAAATGCTGGCCCCCCTCCTACATCCCAATGGCATGTTTTGGGCATTTTCATTTGGACGTTTTATTTTTAAAAGATGGTCAAAAAAGCTAAACGCACTAAGGGTGAACACATTTTGTAAGGTAATTAAAAATAAAAATAAAAAAGATACGGTAGATATTTTGTGGTTTCAAAAATAAGAAGAAGCCCAAGCTTTCCACAGTCAAAAATGGAAATCCAAAACAAAAGGAGCAAAAAACTGTGGAGTCCAATATTCTCGACGTGATCTTTATTAAGATGCAATGAAAGAAATTCAATTATCCACTTTATAGAGTGATTGACGCAACACAGTCCATGTTTTGGCTAACTATAGCCTTCCTTAGGGGTCCTAAGAAAATGACATGAATATGTATGAATAAATGGATCTGAAGCAATGGATAGTGGTGCCACCATGTTGTGATGGTGTTGAAACCGAGGATGGTCGTGAGGGTAGTGACTACAATATGAATATAATCCAGCGAGAAGACATATATAAAGTGTGTAAGAAATATATGTGGATAACTATATTTATATATAAGAAATGCCAGTGACATTTATACCACCACTGCTTCAGATTCATTTATTCATACATATTCATGTCATTTTCTGGGGACCCCTGAGGAAGGCTATAGTTACCCGAAACACGGACTGTGTTGGGTCCGCCACCAACTGTCAAGAACATTGGACTCCACGGTTTTTTGCTCCTTGTGGTTTCAAAAATTACCATTTTTTTTTAACCATCATTTTATTGTAATTTGATATAGTTAAAAACATCCAGTTTATATATTCATACATAAAACAATACATTAATTCATTATATAACTTATTTCTTAATAAATACAAAAGTATCAAAATACCTATAATAGCTATTGTATCCCAACCCTCCCCTCCCCCCCCAGTGGGAGGATGTATGCAAGAGATTTATAAGATATAGAGGGAAAAGTAAAAACTATCAAAAATCAATGGGGCTATCCTTTTGGGAATTAATCCAAATGTCATATGCACCCCAAATAGTATTGTAGTTGTATATCTGATTTCTTCGAAGAGCAGTCAATTTTGACATTTGCTGTATATATTGAACTTTAGCCAATAGTACTCGAGGTCTTGGTAGATCTCGTTGTTTCCAGGCAGATGCCAGGATGAGCTGACCTGCTGTCATTATCAAATGTATCCATTTCTGGTGTTTCAGAGGAAGGGCGACTGGTCCCTTATTCAACAAGCAACACTCCATAGTCTTAGGGATCAAAATACCTAATACTTCTTTAATAAAGGAAATTACTTTATTCCAGTAGCTCTGTGCTTTAGTACAATGCCACCAAATATGTTCAAAAGTGCCCACTTCTGCACATCCTCTCCAACAATTATCTGATCCTTTCCCATACATAGCACGCAGTCGTACCGGTGTAAAATACCAACAAAAAAACATCTTATATCCATTCTCTATCATGTTGCTAGCTATAGTACCATATAGAAGGGATTGCAATATTTTAAGCCATTCTTTATCAGATTTACCTATAATCTTTTCCCATTGATGTCTATATTTCAGAGGGGGATGGAGATGTTCCAATTGTGCATTGTATAATCTAGTGATACTTCCCCTCCCACTCTCTTTTATCATGGCTTTTGCTAGATCTGACTATTGAAAAATATTTAATTCTCTAAGGTCTGCTTTTCTAATAAAGCTTTCAATTTGTCTGTAATAAAATAAGTCACTTGGTGCAAGGCCATATTTTTCTCTCAATACTTCAAAGGGGACAATTTTCCCATCTTCAAACAATTGGCCTAATATTTTAAGACCTTTCTTTCCCCAATGGTGAAAGGCCACATCAACTTCTGGAGCAAAGTTAGGCACATGTATAATGGCTGCCCCCATAAAATAATTTTTAACCCCATAACATCACCTGCTTACCTGGATCCACAACTCAAGAGTATGTCGTATTACAAGGTTAGACTTTTTAGCTATTATAGAGAGTTGTGGGAATTGAAACCAGGGTATCGCCCACAACAGAGGCGTGCCCAATATCACACACCCATGATTTTCCCTTATCCCATTTCCAATTGACTAAATATCACAATTGGGCTGCTGGATAGTAATATCGAAATTGTGGTACTGCCATTCCTCCTAGTTTCCTAGGTTGATACATCGTTGCTTGAGATACTCTTGGAGTCTTATGTTGCCCACTAAAAGCAAATATCTTCCGCTCTAATTGTAAAAGGAATTTTTTAGGTAGAGGGATCGGTAGAACCTCAGAAGCACCACCATCTTTATTGTTTGTACCCTACCCAGCCAGGAGATATTTAGATGTTTCCATCTCTCATAGTAACATAGTAGATGACGGCAGATAAAGACCCGAATGGTCCATCCAGTCTGCCCAACCTGATTCAATTTAAAATTTTTTTTTTTTTTTTCTTCTTAGCTATTTCTGGGCAAGAATCCAAAGCTCTACCCGGTCCTGTGCTTGGGTTCCACCTGCCGAAATCTCTGTTAAGACTTACTCCAGCCCATCTACACCCTCCCAGCCATTGAAGCCCTCCCCTGCCCATCCTCCACCAAACGGCCATATACAGACACAGACCGTGCAAGTCTCTCCATATCTTGTCAGATCGCCTTCAGAAGAGGAGGATAATTAGCAGCATATAGAAATTCCACATGCTTTGTTAAATTAATCCCTAAGTATCATGATTGTTGTGCCCATTTAAAAGAATAATTACTAAAAAAAAAACAACCCAAAATCATTTTCATTTTCTTACCTGATTTTTGGACATACTTCACAAAACATCCAAACTCGGACTTAGACATCCTATCAAAAATGCCCCTACATGCATACAATCTTTGTACACCAGCATCCACAGAGGTGATGAATGTTTGTTTAAAGACACACCCTTATCTCCAACTGGTACCAACTTCTTTGTTGATACAACTGTTATCTATTTCTTTACAGAAAATTTATTTTTTGTTCCAAGATACCATCTACCAGCAAATTTCTGGTAGAGATGGGGGCCATTTGTGCCCCATCTTTGGTGAACTTATTTATGGCAACTTTTAGGAATGTTTTGTGTACTTTCCTCTAATGTGTCCCTTTGGTGTCTACATCAACACATAAAGAACAGGAGAATCACCTCCATGACAAATAAGCAAACAGTGGAGATGTCCAAAGAAACAGGTATGCCGATTTATTTTAAAACTCTGCTTTATTCAATCAATGACTCAACATGTACGTGTTTCAGCTCAAACGGCCTGCATCAGGAGTCTTTCACTTTACAAGAGTGACAGTTAGCATTTAGTGCTCACGAAGAAAGCGAATTTTCAACATTTTGACACATTTTTACTATGCAAGGTCTATCATATTGATGCTCTGACAAATGCCAACCGTCACTCTTGTAAAGTGAAAGACTCCTGATGCAGGCCCAACCCTGTTCAACTTCAATTTACTGCACTTTATGAACGTATTTGCAGTTTGTGCTATGCTCAGAAAAAAACAAAAGCCTATGCATCACAAGGACAACCCCAGAGATGCTAGTTTGTGCCCAGTTCTGGTTTGGACTGAAAATCCCAAACCAGTGTGGGATTTATATGCCTGATCCTGCTCATTGAAACTGGTCCTGCAAGTTCCATAATACATGTATTTATTCAATTTTTTATACCTTTCTCCCAGGGGAACGCAGAACGGTTTACATTAATTTATTCAGGTACTCATGCATTTTTCCTGTGTCTCCTGGGGTACTCATAATCTAGCTAATGTACCTGGGGTAATGGGGGGATTAAGTGACTTGTCCAGGGTCACATGGAACAGTGACCCTCGGGGTGCTGAGGCTGTAGCTTTAACCATTGCGCCACACACACAAGAAGGAATGATCAGAAATCTAGGACTACCCTAAAATCTAGGGTTATCAGACATCTTGGAAAATCCAAACATGTCCTCTTTTTTGAGGACTGTCTGGGTACCTTAGTGTTTGTTTGTTTTTTAAGTGGGGGGGGGGGGGGGGAGTCTGTCCGGGTTTAGCCGGCTCTCCCGACTCCCTCATCTATCTCCTGCTCCCCGGGCCCAGCCAATGTAATCGAATCTTCGAGCAGCTGGCAGCGGCAACAACAAGGTAAGCCTGCCCCAGAAGCCACCTCTTTGCAGCGACTTCCTGTTCCCGCTTAGGCAGAACTTGTAGAGAGGCGGCTTCTGGGGCAGGCTTACCTTGTTGCTGTTGCCAGCTGCCTGAAGATTCAATTACAGCGGCCTGGCCCAAGGAGGTAGGTGGGGGGGCGTCAGGAGCTAGAGAGATCGTAAGCCGAAGTGGTGTTGTAGGAGGGAGAGGAGGTTGGAGAGACAGCATGAAGGGAGGGCTGGAGAAACAGTATGGAGAGAGAGGGAGGTAGAGGGCTGGAGAAGCATTATGGAAAGGAGAGAGTGTTGGACAAAAGAGAATGGAGTAGGGTAGTGTTGAAGGGATTAGACAGAAACAAGAGAAGAAGTTGGAAGAAGAAAAAGAGGCACTCATGGGGGGGGGGGGAGGGAGAGAGATAGAGAAGCAACCATGGGAGAAGAAGGTTGGAGAGAGAGAGAGAAACACTAAATGGTACAGACAGAGGAAGGGAAGGGGGACCAAGGAAATGGGTGGAGTGTAGGTGGGGGTCATGTGTCCTTTTTTTTCTCTTTCAGATATAGTAACTCTATCAAATCACCAGCTAGAAACTGGATAACTTAGCATTTCTTGGACTCAGCCAGTCCTGAATGAAATCAGGTGAAAGGTACAAAAAGATACCTGGAAAAAAAAAAACCCAGCAGAACTACATGACCGAGAATGCCCCGGAACCAATCCAGCGTGCTCACATCCGGCCAATACTACTCCTTCCTGTCACGCGAAGGCCCGCAAAACACTACTAAAACCCGGTTTCTTCCGGCACCCTGCTCCTCACCTCCTGCAACGGCTCGGGCACCAGGGCAGGCACTATGGGCCGCTTGACGCCGCGCTGCTCCCGCTCCTTCTCCCGCTCTTTCCCGTTCCCGTTGTCCGCTTCCCCCTTCTCCGCCTGCGTCATCTCAGCCCTAGGCTCCGGCAACGGGCGCCGCCAGCCCTCCTCAGCCACGCGCCAGCCAAGCCACGCATGCGCGCTCGCGGCCGACCGCCGGCGACCCGAGAGTTGAGGGCAAACAAAGGGGACGACTGAGGACGTGCGCGGAGTTTTCGCACTCTTTCAGCGCAAAGCGAGGCAGGTCACGAGGGAAAATCCCCTTTCCTAGGACAGGGCAGAGTTGGCACCATTCTTATCATTCGGAGGAAAGAGGAGATAGTGCATCCCGAATTCAAAATCAAGTCCTGGGAAAGGTGGTGGAGTCCAAAAAAATCATATTATAAAACATCTGGAAAATCAAAAAAAGGCCAAATTTTCATACAATTATTCATGCAAAGAACTTTTTTTGCAAAGTTGCTTTTCCAAAACTAGCCTTTTGCATGAAGTCCAGAGAGAGGATCTGATAAGGGGAAGAAAAACTCCATTGGAATATCTTACCTGCTAGCAATTAAAGTAAAATTTGGGTTTCAGTAGGTTATTTCATTGTCCTTCTCTTTTTTAGTTCAGTACACTGCTTTTACAGCAATCAGTTTAGGGTCTGTTAGAGTTTTTATATAAAAAGTGTTTGTCTAGATTAGTATTTTAGGTTACATTTCAGAGCATAAAATCAGATTAGGGTACTCATAGCAGTTGAGGAAAGTCTTGTTTAGGAATTCTCAAGAAAGGAATGGAAAACGAAGATGAAAATGTTATATTGCCCTTGTATCACGCTATGGAACGGCCACAACTCAAATGCTGTTCTGGTCGCTGTATCTCAAAAAAGATATAGCGGAATTAGAAAAGGTACATAGAAGGGCGATGAAAATGATAAAAGGTTTAGAATGACTTCCCTATGAGGAAAGACTAAAGCAGCTAGGCTCTTCAGCTTGGGGAAGAGAAAACTCGGAAAATATTTCTTCACACATGCAATTAAACCCTGTAATTTGTTGATGGAAAATGTGATGAAATCAGCTTAGCAGGGTTTTAAAAAGGCTTGGATAATTTTCTAAAAGAGAAATCCATAGGCTGTTATTGAGATGGCTTGGGGAAATCCATTGCTTATTCCTAGGATAAACAGCATAAAATCTGTTTTACTATTTGAGATCTAGCTAGGTACTTGGGACTACTACTATTAATTATTTCTATAGCGCTACCAGATGCACACAGCGCATCCACACCTGGATCTCAGCCTACCTGTCTGTCTCACCACCACCTAAAATTAAATATTGCCAAAACTGAACTTCTCATCTTTCTGCCTAAACCTTCCTCCCTCTTTCCCCATTCTCCATTTCGGTGGATAACACTTTTCATCTTTCCCATCCTGTCAGCCCGCAACCATGGAGGTCATCTTTGATTCATCTCTCTCCCCTCCTCTGCTAGATCCAACAGACCGCCAAAGCCTGTCGTTTCTTCCTCTATAACATTGCCAAAATCATATCCTTCCTCTCAGACCACACCTCAAAAACCCTCATCCATGCTCTTATCACATCCTGCCTTGACTACAGCAACCTGCTTCTCAAATGCCTCCCACTAAACCACCTCTCCCCCCTCCAATCCAATCAAGTCTGCTGCATGACTCATATTCTGCCAAAGTTGTTATGCACACTTCTCCTAAAATTACTTCATTGGCTTCTCGTCCATTTCCATATCTACAAATGCATGCACTCCGCAGCCCCCCAATATCTATCCTCACTTATCTCCCCCCCCCCCCCCACAAAAGCTGCTCATTGGGCAAGTTTCTCCTAACAGCACTCTTCTCCAAAGCCAACTCCAGACTGCGCCCCTTCTACCTTGCTGCACCGATGCCTGGAACAGGTTGCCTGAATCAATATGTTGAGTTCCATCTCTAGCTGTGTTCAAATCCAGGTTTAACACCCACTACTTGATGCTGCTTTCAACAACATGCACCATAGCTTAACCTCCCCCACTCCTGTTGTGTTTTTGCTTAGATTATAAGCTTTTCGAGCCGGGACCATCTCTTATATGTACTAGTGACTATTGTACAGTGCTGCATATTAGAGAATGATATGGGGACAAATTTGTCCCCATGCCCACAGGAGCTCAATTTCCCTGTCCCATCCCTGTGAGTTTTATCGCTGTCGCTGTCCCATTCCTGTAAGCTCTGCCTTAACTGCACAAGCCTCGAATATGTGTGATTTTAAAGTGTGAGGCTTGTGCAGAGCTTGCAGGAATGGGGCAGGGACAGGAAAAAAAATTCACCGGGATGGGAAAATGAGTTCCCATGGGGAAAAATTTGTCCCTGTGTCATTCTCTACTGCATATGCCCTGTAGCGCTTTAGAAATGCTTAGTAGTATTTCAAGCACTCAATTTTTTGACAAACATTGTTTTAATATACAAAACTAAGTTTCTTTTGGAAATGCTGGTCCGTATTATCAGCATACAGTGGTTGGTCAAATTATTTCTTAAGACTTGTGTGCCTGTACATGAGCTAAAATGTCAAAATGCCAGCTATTTTAAATTTTTTTGTTTGCCTATCAGTTTCCTCCTGCTCCATTGGGATTCCAGTTACTACGAGCTTTTATTTGCAACGATCCATGAATTTGAAGGGCATGTGTGGAGAATAGTAGACATGTATTGAATGCTTACTGAATTGCATTGGATAAGATGAATGGCACAATGATTAATCAAAAAGTGTGAATCTCCTTCCAAATGCAAGGCAGATGGTCATCTTATCTCACAGGCTTTTTCAGCCCCTGCCAAACAGATGGCTTCAATGTAAAATAAAGGATTCATACACTTAGCGAGAACTCACGCAAATGCTTTTATTTCAGACAGACCTGTCCTTTAGTAACAATGTAGGAACTGAGGGGTAGGTTATGGGCTGTTAAAATGTTGGCTGCAGGCCAAAGTGAAATCATGTTCAGCATATTCTTTACTTTGTTCAAGCCCCATAAACTAAAATAGTATGATTAGGATAAATAGTGGATTTAATTCTCCAAAAGTAGGGCATTTCAATTTTCTGTCTGAAAAACAAATCGCTGAGTGTTTCAGTCTCTTAAACATTGTCTGGAGCTGGCACAGTGATAGTTCACTACTTGAATAGGAAATCGGCTTTAATTTCTGGCTCAGATCTTAGGCTCCCCAAGTTCACCAGGGCTGAAGTTGCTATAGCAACAGCACTTATAGAGACCCCAAAGGGAGGGAATGAGGAGTGCAATGGTGATTGTGGAGGGCAATTCTGTAAACAGGGCACCTAATTAGAGCCTATTCTCTAAACCAGGGGTGTCCAATGTCGGTCCTCGAGGGCCGCAATCCAGTCGGGTTTTCAGGATTTCCCCAATGAATATGCATGAGATCTATTTGCATGCACTGCTTACATTGTATGCTAATAGATCTCATACATATTCATTGGGGAAATCCTGAAAACCCGACTGGATTGCGGCCCTCGAGGACCGACATTGGACACCCCTGCTCTAAACTCTAAAGCAGATATTTTCAACCCATTCCTTGGGACAAACTTAGCTATTCAGGTTTTCAGACTACCCTATTCAGACACTAGCTTATCCGAGGGTTATACTGGATTCTGAATTATCATTCCATAGACAGTTCTCCCACACCATTAAATCTGGGGTTTTCTCACTGCGTCAGCTCTGTATCCTGCGTTCCTTTCTGGACTTGTCTTACTCATGCATTGGTCATTTCTAAGCTAGATTATTGTAATGCTGTCTTAGCAATAATCCCCACCTTCCAACTCAAATGCTTAGACTCTCCAAAACTCAGTCATATGCTTACTAAGCCATGAATATTGTTACAGCTGTCTAACTCCACTCTTCCTTCATTTTTATTGGTTGCCAGTTCAGTACTATATTCTCTTTAAAATTCTTTCCAGTGCATTAGGTGAGATATTCTAGACCAGGGGTAGGCAATTCCGGTCCTCGAGAGCCACAAGGTCAGGTTTTCAGGATATCCACAATGAATATGTATGAAATGGATTTGCATGCACTGCCTCTTCCTCTTTGAGATGCAAATCTATCTCATGCATATTTATTGTGGATATCCTGAAAACCTGACCTGCCTGTGGCTCTTGAAGACCGGAATTACCTACTCCTGTAATATAGACAGATGGATGGTGTTCCCATGGCATCTGCAGAAAGAATCCACTCTGGATTTTTCCTCTGTGCTTCTGCTCTACTTCACTGAACTCCTTAGCTCCCTTTACAGTTTTTCCCTTCTGCACGTGTGCCTACAGGAGTGTGTTTGTTCTGCTCTCCACAATTTATTATTTTATTCAGTGTATTTTTTGTCCCTTTTTTGGGGTTGCTGGTGCTCAGAGCGATTATTCAGCTCTGCCTCCATTAAGAACACACAGACTTCAGTCTGCAGCTAACAGGTCGGGAAAAGTGACAGCATCCAGCTTAGCAGGTGGGGTGGACTTCATTTTCGGGGCTTGGCACGGCTGCTAGTTGCGTGCACCTGGCTGCGGACCTCCTTAGCCAAAGAAACGCAAAGATAAAACATCAAAGGGTGACTCTACACCCCAGGAGCTGGAAGCTTTCTCTGAATTTATGAAACATTTGTGGAATGAGTTGCAAAGCTGGTGTTCTTCCCCTGCATAGTCCCACTCTGCCTCATAAGCATCTCTTAGTGGCGTAGCTTCTATGGATACGTCCTTCTCTCAGTCAGCCACTATCCCTGCGCTGCCTGATCCTGATCTGGGGGTACACTGTCAATAGCACACAGGACAATTGTGCCTCGACAATTACACTCTGTCAAATGCACACACCAAGTGCGTGTATGAAGGGAACAGGGTTTTCGGGGCAAAATCGTAAGTTGTGTGTGTGTGGGGTTGCAGCAATCTTGAAATTGAGACCGCATCAGCATCCCCGAACAAGAGCGTGATTGTAGTGGGGGGCGTTTCCCACAACACACCCCCTGAGAGCGGAAGAGCTGGGCTTCAGGAGGAGAGTGCGACTTTTAAGTGTATTGGGTGAGGGGGTTTCCCCCGACACCACCTAAATGGGAGCATGAGGAGTGGATGTGGCATTGAGACAGGACTTTGCCTTTAGGTCCTCGGTCTTAGAGGCAGGTGCAGCAAGCCCACCCTGTTTTAGGGACTACTTTTGTACGTCCTATCTGTCTAGAATCTCTCACGTATTTATACACCTTCAAACCAATTACATTCTCTGGATTCAAATCAGTTAGTTCCACATTTAGTGCATTATACCATCAGAACCTTTGCTTTCTTTATTGCCCCCAAATCATGAAATGATTTGCTTCCATACATTCATTCTGAGACCAACTTCTCCAAATTTAAAACCCTGTTAAAAACATTATTTGAAAAGGGGTGCTAAATTCAACAGAAAATGACCTCTCTCTGGCCACATTCAGAGTTTGTTCAATATTGGGGTTGCTCAATCACCTACAGAGCTGGCTCCTGTGTTGGAGACCGAAGATTGTATTTATGGAGCCACCACCAATTTTTATGAGGGTCTTCTTTGACTAGGGAATGTAGTCTTTGGCATACATTGATGCTTATCATCTGAGAGCATGAAAGAACTGTCCACCTGCTTACTTCAAATGAAATGTTGTTTGCCACAATGACATGGTGAACTTTTAAGTAGTCTGTCTAGGGTTTATTTTGCTCATTGCAAGGCAGTTTATGATTCTGGAATGTGGGATAATGTGTTTTTTTACCTTGTGTGTTACAAATCCTAATCTTATAGTTCAACCAGAAGAGTGTATTCACAAATTAGAACTGCAAAAAACAACTACTGCAAATTTTAAGAGAACAGGTACCAAGTATTATTAGCACAGTGCCAATACCCCCAATTCAGCTGAAACCAGAACAGTTTGAAGAAACTGACACGAGGACAATGGAGAAGCTGACTAGCTAAGAAAAGTGCTTATGGAACCAAGGACCAGTTAATGCTGAATAAAGTGGTCATGGCCAGTGCTTATAAGAGTATAAATTGTCTGTTGGAGGCCAGTTAATTGTAGTTAACCCTCTTTTCATTAACGTCTTTGGTTTCTCTCTTCCTGCAGTGGGTTCACAAACTAATTCAGTGTGGCCTTTAGTTGTAGCAGGGTCCTACCTGCATGTGCAGTATTTGTGCTGTGGCCACCATTAGCCTTAGGGCTTGTGCACAAGCTACAACTGAGCATCTTGTCCTTGGTGACATGTAGTCAGTATGTATGCTTTCTTTTCTTTCCAACTCTACTTCAGTTGTAGTATCAATGGGGACAATCTTCAAAGCAATTTAGCCAGCCACTTACTGGTCAAATGGTTTGGTTGAGGTTAGTTGCTAATTTTCAGCAGCTAAGTGCTGCTGAAATTCATAGCTAGTGCTTAACTCAAAGCTGGCTAGGTTGGGAGTGTTCTGTAGGCACAGTCAGCTCTTCGCTGCTTAAAGGCTGATGTTCAGCATTAAGCAGCCAGGTTTAGGACATAAATGAGACCGTATAAAAGTGTATCCTCTTTTAATGCACTAGCCCAGGGGTAGGCAATTCCGGTCCTCGAGAGCCGGAGCCAGGTCAGGTTTTCAGGATATCCACAATGAATATGTATGAGATGGATTTGCATGCACTGCCTACCTCATGCATATTTATTGTGGATATCCTGAAAACCAAACCTGGCTCCAGCTCTCGAGGACCGGAACTGCCTACCCTTGCACTAGTCCATGGCCACTTAAATCAGGGATCTCAAAGTCCCTCCTTGAGGGCCGCAATCCGGTTGGGTTTTCAGGATTTCCCCAATGAATATGCATTGAAAGCAGTGCCTGCGCATAGATCTCATGCAGATTCAGTGGTGAAATCCTGAAAACCTGACTGGATTGCGGCCCTCAAGGAAGGACTTTGCGATCCCTGACTTAAATCAACATAGGCAACCACGGGCTCCTTTTCCTCAGCTGCGCTAGCGGTTTTAGCGCGTGCTTAGTGCACGCTACAATGCTGCGCACACTAGACGCTAATGCTTCCATTGAGCTGGTATTAGTTTTTCCGCGTAGCGCGGGGCTTAGTGCGCGCTAAAAACGCTACCGCAGCTTAGTAAAAGGAGCCCTATGTGTTAGCTCCTCAAAAAAAGCCAAAGGCTGCCAGCTGAATACTGGACCCCTTGTATTTAAATAACTTCTTATCTGAAGGTTCAGTTTTGAATACCAAAAGGCCCCCATTTAACTTAGTGCCAACTCAGAAAAATTAAGCTTTAGTAAAGGGCTCCTACGCTACTCCTCCAGGCTCAACAGGAATCCAGTGATGAATATCTTGAATATAGTTGGCAGATACATTTAAAAGAGAGAAGAGATGCATGCAAAAGGCTAGCAGCAAGTGAATTCACAGATTTCAATAGTATCGTTTTTATTCGTTTCTTCAGTCTCCACTCTAAAGCACAATATTTGTATACGAGAACAGAGGAGGCAGCACCTAGGAAATGACATACCTTGGTTTTCCGGTTCATAGACAACAACGCGGAAGACAAAGGCGCGCGCCGACAACTGAGCGCAAGATGGAGGCGCGCGCCGAAGAAAATTACTGTTTTTAGGGGCTCCGACGGGGGGGTTTTGTTGGGGAGCAGCCCCAGTTTACTTACTACAAATCGCGCCGGCGTTGTGGGGGGTTTGGGGGGTTGTAACCCCCCACATTTTACTGTAAACTTAAGTTTTTCCCTAAAAACAGGGAAAAAGTGAAGTTTTCAGTAAAATTTGGGGGGTTACAACCCCCCAAACCCCCTACAACGCGGCGCGATTTGTATTAAGTAAAGTGGGGGGGGGGGTTCCCCCCGCATGTCCCCCCCGTTGGAGCCCTAAAAACAGTAATTTTCTTCGGCGCGCACCTCCGCGCTGCGCTCAATTGTCTGCTCGCGCTTTTGACCTGACACCTGGTTTTCCTCGATCTTTAACATTAACAATGCTGCACTTGGTTTGTCATAATTCCTGTACCCTGGAGCAGACTTCACACCCAAACTATAAATCAAAGTTTTCATTAATCAACAGTTGCCCTGAAGCCTACTCCGTTAAAAACTTTTACTTGGAAAGTGTTGTTAAAGACAGCCGTTTATCTTGAGACTAGATGTTATGTCAGTGATATACTGCCAGAGAATGACATTCTTCCAGCATCCTTTTTTTCTACTGTGATTTAGTGCTAGAAGGACCAGAACACTCCTTTCAATACAATGAGTGTAATGGCAAGAGATTTGGGGCCCGATTCCCTAAGGGCTCCTTTTACGAAGGTGCGTTAGTGTTTTTAGCGCACATACCGGATTAGCGCGCGCTAGCCGCAAAACTAACGCGCCTTCGTAAAAGGAGCCCTAAGCCTCCTCCCTCCTCTAGGCAGGAATGGGAGACACGCCTTGCTAGTAAAGCAGGCCCTTAATGGACTCTGCTATAGTAATATGTAATAAATAGAAATTAAAAAAAAAAACAACTTTATCTAAAGATAGCAACGTGTAGAAAGTAGAAAGACAAGACTCATTGTTCACATGAAAATATTGAGTTCACTACCCTAAAATATTCACGTACTATAGAAAAGGCTGAAAACTACGCCAGTTTCTGAATCTCTCTACCTGCAGGTATAAACAGCATTCTATATCGTTCAAAAACATCACAATTTTAATTAAGAATACTACAGCTAACACATTGTACAACATCCCAAGCCTTCTTGCACTTAGCCAAGTGGCCCTCAAACCTGCTATAGAAGATGGATTCCCTATTCTTAGAGTAGTTCTACAACAGGAGGACATGTTGGATTTATGTTAACATTTAATAATTGCACTTGTGTCTTTTTCCATTCGTTCCCACTGCCAAACACACGCTGGCCTGGCTGAATTTCTGCACCAGAAGACAGACAGTAAACATAGTTTATTGTATCGCTCATCAGCTGCACTGGATCCTTTTTCTGGAATTCCCAACACAACATCATGAATCTGCTTGACTGCAGAGCAATCAGTTCTGACCTACACATTCACAGCACATGTTGCATGTTTTCACTCCAACCTTCTCTTCTACTATTCCTTCTTCCCATCCACCTTGCAAATGTGTAAGTTCAGGGGCCTGTTTCTTAGAACAGGCATTTACCTGATATAAAACGGAAAAAAAAAAAAATATGCAATGATGTAGCACAGACTCATGCAGGCAGTAAAGAAAATAATTCGGCTATCAACCACATTGTGCATTATTTTACACCAATTAAACTTTCTAAAGAATGCAAAAAGGGATATAATAGCTAATTAGCCAAAGTAAAGGATATGTTACTCTTAAGGGAATTCCATGCCACTACACAATGCAGGATTTAAAATTTTTGGCACAGGATTTACCTGCTTGGACCTGGAAGAAAAGCACAGCTGTGACCCTCTTGGGACCAGGTGGCAGTGTATATGAGCCCATGAAGAAGAGGAGCATCGCTCCTTTGATTTTCTTTCATAAATCTTTGTAAAGGGTAAACCCAGTGGTTCTTAAACCTGTCCTGGGCGTCCCCCCCCCAGCCAGTCGGGTTTTCAAGATATCCCTAATGAATATGTCCGAGGCAGAGTTGCATGCCCGTTACCTCTATTATATGCAAATCTGCCTCGGGCATATTCATTAGGGATATCTTGAAAACCCGACTGGCTGGGGGGGTCCCCAAGGACAGGTTTTAAGAACCACTGAAGTGGACAATTTCTCTCTCAGCCCTGCAATAAAAATATCTCAGCATTTAAACATTAAATACTATTAACATTTCAGGCTATGAATCACCTTCCTCATCCTCCACTCATTGGAGGTGGACTGGGACCACCACCAAAATGATCTATGCGACCCATTCTTCGACGAGGATTTCCTGGTGGCCTATAGAAAGGGAAAAGTTAAAAAAAAAAAAAAAAAAAGTTACATATGAAAGTACCTGTCTACTCTTTCTTCAGAAAGTTCCTTCATGCACAGCCTCTAAAATTTTTCCTGGTACTTTAGTTAGATTGTGAGCCTTCGGGACAGTAAGGGAATTTCTAAGTACCTATCTTACTTATAATTTTAATGCACCACTATATTCATTGTAACCCGTTCTGGGCTCTTTTGGGAGGACGGGCTAAAAAAATCGAATAAATAAATAAAAACTTATGCCTATGAATGTGGTAAGAACCAGATGTCACAGCACTTTTTCCCAGTGAGTGAATCAGATTCAGAAATACTGCTTTATTACAATATGTATACATTCTGAGCCAAGTCTTGTTTAGCCCACAATGTTGGAAGCCTTGAGAATGTCAGCAGTCTATTGCTAGGCCCCTGAGGAACCTACAAATAGTAAAATGGCTGAGCTCCTGTTGGGTTACGTGCTTTTGCTTTAAGTCCGAGTATTGTATTTTTCCAGCATTTTTCAGTGAAAAATCCTGGTATGGGTTCACTGTGAAAGACCACAAAACTAAATCTGAACCCAGACAAAACAAAATTCATACTTCTTGAAAAAAAATAAAACCCCAACCATAACAAACCTAGTAATAAACTCATTCACATACCCCATTCAACCCACTCTAAAACTTTTGGGAATGATGATACACAGATGCTGCACCATGCAACCACAAATCAAACAAAACAATACAAAAATCATTCGTGGTCATAAGAAACCTAAGGCAAGTTCGAAAATTCTTCGACGGAAAACAATTCCAGCTCATGGTCCAGTCCCTAGTCCTAGGTCTCCTTGACTACTGCAACATCCTCTAATGATAAAACAACTACAAACAGTACAAAACACAGCCCTAAGGCTAATCTATTCACTAAGAAAACACGACCACATCACCGAGGCATACCTCGATTCACACTGGCTCCCAATTCAAGCAAGAATACTACTTAAATTCCACTGTCTATTATTTAAATCCATAAATGGTGACAGCCCAGCCCACTTGAACACCTGCCTAATCAGAACCCAGGAGAACCCAGACACCATTCACATACATCAGAGACATCAAACGGAAAAAAAATTGTACGATGGCCTTCTAGCCACACAGGCAGCACAACTAGACCGCCAACTCTCCAATCTACTAATCGCAACCCCAGGCTACAAAACTTTCAGTAAAGAAATAAAAACCCTGCTATTCAAGAAATCCATGAAGACTAACACCGTAAGAAACATTTCAATCCTCTGAAGCAACCCGCTCTACTCGAACACCTCTGAACATGTCCAGAAATCCTCTTCTGTAATCCGCCTTGAACCGCAAGGTAATGGCGGAATAAAAATCACTAATGTAATGTAATAATGATATTCATACCCCATAAGGCATTTGTCAGTTTGGGTGTTGGAAATTCACAGGTTCCTTTTCCAAGTGATAGCAGTAAATACAAGTTACAAGTTTATTAGAATTTGATGGATCGCTTAATCGGTTTGCTAAGCGATGTACAAAATTATTAAAAGAAAAGTGTGAATTACAAAAATCTGGTTTTGCTTTACTTGTCTCGGAGTGTATGCATATTATCTAGACCAGAGTTCAGCCAGCTTTTGTTCCAAGTTTTTTTGATTTGATAACCACTATTTAAAATGTTTCTTTCCTCCACCTAAACCTTAGAAGCAACATTTCCTCATTCCACCCACGGCCCAGAATGATTATGCCCGGGGAAATTCTGCACATAAAGGTTTAAAATATTCTGCATCTTCCATGAGTTAGCAGCGAAAGCAGCAATTTTATTGTGTATTTTGGGCAAATAAAGGCCAGCCATGTAGGCGCAGTTAAGCGCACTAATCGCAGTTCAGGATCCATGCCTAATTTTTATTTTTAATTGGCTTAAACAGGGTTCTAATTGACAACGCTGGTTTTCAGCCAATCAAAAAAAAAAAAAAAAAAAAAAATTAGACCATTTAAGAGTTTGGGGCCAAACTCTTAGGATACCTAGCAAAGCCGAAGTGGAGGTGCCCTCCCAGACCCAAGGACACCTATGTTAAAAAGTAGGCATGGTTACGAGTAGAGAATACAAAAATAGTAACAAACAGCGAACGGACATGTTTTGAAATTTTACTGCTAAGACTCCGACAGTGAAAAATACTCAACTAATGAAATAAGTTTTTGGTCGAGTTTTTCAAATTTGGATACTGCACACAGCATTTGATACAGAGCACTTGAAATAGTACTAGTATATTTGGAAGTATTTTTCCAGCACTGAATGGTGTGGGGTTTATTGAATTAAACATTAGCAACTAAAAAAAGAATACCTAAAAAATTAGATCTAAAGGCCAATGATTGGAGCAGGAGCATTTGAACTACGCAGATTTTTCCAGTTTATGACTGTGTTGCTATGCGTAGGCTCCATTTCTGAGGCCGTATAGGATGCCTGTATGTAAAAAAATTTTGCAATACTGATGTGTATGGTCCGATAGAGTGGTATTTTGTTACTATTTTTTGTATTCATATAATATACCACAGGGTTGTATTACTTTAGGTTTAATACGAGTAGAGAATGTCATTAGGTGTCTGACATAGGCACCACCAAATCAGGTGAAAAGCTGGCCTAATGGAGCTGCACAAACAATATGTCTAGGATGCCTAAGTCCGCTTAGGCACTGCTAGATATGATTCTATAGATGGCACTGGATTTTTTTTTTTTTTTTTTAAATTAACTGCGATGAGCAGTGCCTACAATGTAGATGCTGCTCAGTACCATTTATAGAATCTGGCCCTTAGTGCAAATCCCCCTCATCATAAAGCCTGACCCCGTTCTGCCTGCTTGATCTCTCCCCCCTCCCCCCCCCCATATTTTTCTCACTTAGCTTCCCTCAGACTTAAGAACATAAGAATTCCCGCTGCTGGGTCAGACCAGTGGTCCATCATGCCCAGCAGTCTGCTTCCACGGCGGCCCTTAGGTCAAAGACCAGTGCCCTAACTGAGACTAGCCCTATCAGCGTACATCCTTGTTCAGCAGGAACTTGTCCAACTTTGTCTTGAATCCCTGGAGAGTGTTCACCCCCCTATGACAGACTCCGGAAGAGCGTTCCAGTTTTCTACCACTCTCTAGGTGAAAAAGAACTTCCTTACGTTCGTACGGAATCTATCCCCTTTCAATTTTAGAGAGTGCTCTCTCGTTCTCCCTACCTTGGAGAGGGTGAACAACCTGTCCTTATCTACTAAGTCTTGATGTCTACTAAGTATCTTGAATGTTTTGATCATGTCCCCTCTTTTCAAGGGAGAAGAGGCCCAGTTTCTCTAATCTCTCACTGTACGGCAACACCTCCAGCTCCTTAACCATCTTAGTTGCTCTTCTCTAGACCCTTTCAAGTAGTACTGTGTCCTTCTTCATGTATGGCGACCAGTTCCTGATGCAGTACTCCAGGTGAGGGCGCACCATGGCCCGGTACAGTGGCATGATAACCTTCTCCTATCTGTTTGTGATCCCCTTCTTTATCATTCCTAGCCTCAGTCCTCTCCTAGTAAGGCTGCCAGCTCTCTTTACAGGTAACCCCTCCCAAGGCTTGAATCCTCAGCCCAATGGCATAATAAAGGTGGGGGGGGGGGGACAATGGGGACATCGGCACCTCTGCACCCCCCCACACCACTCTCGCACCCTCCCCGGACTCTTTAAAATCTTTGCCAGCATGAGCAACTATACCCTGCTGCGTACGCTGGCGTCATCTGAAATCACTTCTGAGTCGCAAGGCCAGGAAGTGATATCAGAGGGAAAGCCAGTATAAGCAGCAGGCTGGAGAATGCTTGCGCTGGCTAAGAGGTACTGGGAGTGAGGAGGGAGGGTGTGAGCGTGGTGCAGGAGAGGGGGTTTGCATGTAAAGGGGGGGAGGGGGCAGAGAGGAGGGCACGGGGCACCTCCTACCCTTGCTACGTCACAGCCTCAGCCCCAGTTTATTTTTCTCCAGTCTCATGCAAGGCCCCCAACTTGCCTTGCACTAGCCTGTCTAGTGCTCTGAGGGTGGCTCATTCTCTCCTCTTCCAGATCTTTTCAGGTCTAAATGAGCTCTTGAGAACAAAAGTAGACCAAGTCCACTTTGTAACAAAAGGAGCTACTGGCCATCTGAGTTGTTTATGTTTGTGAGGTATACATATTGGTAAAAGAATACCCAAATCTGCTTTACTCTTTGTGTATATAGGTATGGACATGGCTTGATATTTCACCTAAGTCTTTACGCTATAGAGGCAATGAATCTGATTGGCTGAAATAATGCAAAAAAGTGGACATGGCCTGCCTTTGCTCTGAAGGGCTTAAATGTGGTGGCTTGGCAGGAGACCATTAATGATATTAAAAAAACCCGAACGGTTTATTTACTTTTGCAGAGGGAAAATGACACTCATTGGGAAATATTTATCTGAAGTAGAGAAAGTTATCAAATCCCTAATCTTTAGATAATACAAAGTTACTAACAAGAATAATTTAAACCAAAGATAGTTTTAACATGGAGGGTAAAACAGAAGGAAAACCACTCTTTATGCTACATAATACATTAGAAATTATTTTCTGCACCCATCTTTGAAGGCTGAAAAAAGAATTTCATTGTTCTCACAATAAAATAAAAATCTAAGTTTAATAAACCAGTCTTATGAAGTAAAACAAGCACAGTAATACCCTCTGCCATCATCATATCTGGAGCTGGATGAAGATGTGCATCCCCTTCTCATGTCTGGATTAATTATGCTCTGGAAGCTAGAACAGAAACATAAGATATGTAAGTACAATGCCAGAGTTTGACAGCAAAACACTTTTTTTTTTGTGATTTGCCTGCCAATATAAAAAATGAAATACTGGGTTAAATAGACCTTAAGAACTGTCAAGTTGATCGGACCTGGATTCTTCAGCTTTGTATTCCCAACAACCAGCATGAACTATCCTGCTTATTTTGCATATTCTGTTTGTGAAAAATAATGTGTTTTCTTCTTTCACATCAATATATGATTCAAGAATTTCTATTCTGCTTGACAACTGATAGCTCAAGGCAGATTACCAGGAATAAGAGAAACATAAGTAATAAAAACCAGAACAAAATTAAATGAAAAACAAACCATGCTTCAAAAGAGGCCAGAAAACGAATAATTAAAAATCAGCCCATCAGCAGACTTATACAACATTAGGATATTTCCTAGACAAGTTATAATAATAATAATTTATTTTCTTATATACCGCCTAACCAGAAGTTCCAGGTGGTTCACAACAAGAGAACTGAGGCATATCAGTGAAGATGCAGGATACAGTAGAATAATACAATGCTATATAATACAATATAACATGATACAATGCGGAATGATATAAAGCAAAATCAACGCACAAATTTGCCAAATAGATAGGTTTTCAGTGATTTTCTAAACTCATAGTAAGATTGGGAGTGGGCAATCAGAGAACACGTCCAAGAGTTCATTCTCCCCGGTTGAAAGGCTAGAGTTTTGTCTAAAAAATCTTTTAAAATGGCAACTTTCAGAGTAGGGTACAGGAACATGCCCGAGTTTTCCATATTACAAACATCAGCAGACAATTCAGTTCACGTACTTCCTAAAACCAGCAAAGCTAAAATATACATAGTTTGTTGCTGCAAGTGGCAAGAAATTCCATATCAATGAACCAATAACAATCCTCAGAAATGAGGAATAGATCTAAAACAGTGGTCTCAAACTCAAACCCTTTGCAGAGCCACATTTTGGATTTGTAGGTACTTGGAGGGCTGCAGAAAAAATAGTTAATGTCTTATTAAAGAAATGACAATTTTGCATCAGGTAAAACTCTTTATAGTTTATAAATCTTCCCCCCCCCCAAAGGCCTGCATGCTCCCCCCTTCTTTGCAGCATCCTCCAGCTTCCTGGTCTTAGTTTCAGCTAATTACCGCAGCCTGCAGAGAGGATCGCCGGTGCTGTAGCATTCCTTGCTGGCTGCCATCGGCCTCCACAGCATGTTCCCTCTGCCGCGATCCCACTCCTCCTCTGACGTCAGGGGCAGGATCGCAGCAGAGGGAATGTACTGCTGAGGACGACGGCAGCCTGCAAGGATCGCTACAGAACCAGCAATCCTCTCTGCAGATTCTGATAATTATCTGAAGGTAAAGAGCAGGAGGCCAGGGGGGAAGCCGGAGGACACTGCAAAGAGTGGGCAGCACTAAAACAGACTGCGGGCTGCAAAATAGAACCTGGCGGGATGCATGTGGTCCCCGGGCCGCGAGTTTGAGACCACTGATCTAAAATGACAAACAGTAGGAGTATAACTTTCCAAGTTACCCAGATATTCATATACCTAATATGCTTGATTCTACAAAGCTTCGGGGGGGGGGGGGGGGGGGAATCAGGTGTTGTGGGGCTCTGGAATATCAATGTAATTTCACTAGCTAGATTAGAGAGAAATAAAAGCTCTGATATTTAAATCTGTTGTAAACAGCCTTTCAATTCTCCCAGCCCTGCAGCAGGTCAGTAAATGTGGCTTTGTTTTTTCCTGGTCATTCAAATGTTTGCATCATTGTGTTTCCTTTCTGAACTTTTCCAGGACGTTGGTAGTGATACAATTGTGTCATTAAAAGCTTCACCCCCCATCCACCATGCCCCAGGCCACCCATTTTAGAAATAATTTGACATATCCCAAAAATTCACACACATTTATGGTATAGAAAAGTAAATACACATTGGAAGAACTGTTAAGTTTTAGGTACTTAGCAGCCTTAAATATGTTTACAGAAGAAACGACTGCTATCTTTTCAGGCAGCCTCTGAACTAGGGATTTAACTCATATATTTACACTTCCAATTTCATACCAACAATTTTGTTGTGCCTTAAAAACGTATCTTTTTAGGGAATCTTTTGGAAGTTAGAATCTGGATCCTTATTCATTTGTATTACTAATTTTTGTGAACCGCATAGAACTTAATAGTATTTGCGGTATTTGAGTTTTATGTTATGTTATGGCAGATAAAGGCCAAATGGCCCATCCAGTCTGGCCAACTGCAGCATCCACTGTCTCCTCTCCCTATTGGCTAAGGCTCTTAACACTTACATTGTGATGTCATAGAACTTTAAGGTTATAGAAACATGAGGGCAGATAAAGGCCAAATAGCCCATCCAGTCTGCCCAATCACAGCATTCATTATCTCTTCCTCTCTCTAAGAGATCCCACACGTGCCTATCTCGCGCTTTCTTGATTCAGACACAGTCTGTCTCCACCACTTCTTCCGGGAAACTGTTCCACAAACCTACCACCCTTTCTGTAAAAAAAAGTACAGTAAAACCTTGGATTGCAAGTAACTTGGTTTGCAAGTGTTTTGCAAGACAAGCAAAACATTTTATTAAATTTTAACTTGATATACAAGCAATGTCTTGCAATACAAGTACATACAGCATGCATACATCACAACCTAGCTGATGGTTCTTCTCTCTCTGACACTGCAAGAGTGTAGCGACTGTTCTAAACAAGCAAAGTTTTGCAATACAAGTACATACAGTATACATGCATCACATCATCACATCTGAGCCGATGGTTCTTCTCTCGCTGACGCTGAAGGAGTGTAGTGACTGTTCTAAATGAGCGAGATCTTGCAATACAAGTACGTATGGTATTTTGTCTTAAAGTTTTGGGGTTGTGGAACGAATCGTCTGAGGTTCCATTATTTCCTGTGGGGAAATCTGCTTTGATATACGAGTGCTTTGGATTACAAGCGTGCTTATGGAATGAATTATGCTCGCAAACCAAGGTTTTACTGTATTTCCTTAGATTACTCCGGAGCCTGTTATTATCAGGGTATATTTAATAGAAGCCACTGCCTAAGCCCAAGGGTAAACAGCATAGAATCTACCTTTTTTTTTTTTTTTAAGATCTTGCTAGGTACTTGTGATCTATATTGCCTACCACTGGAAACAAGATATTGTGCCATGCCATCAAGATCAGTTTGATAGTTAATATTAAAAATGTATAGGATGATAGAATTCATACTTACAACATAACCACAAAGTCGGCTATCCCCCAGAAAAAGTCTGTTATAAATGACAATCTCCAAAGGGACCGATTCTGGCCATCCAACAGTTGTCCTTTAATTAAGAAAAAGCTAGAATCAATATGTAGAAACTTCATGGCCCAAATTTAAAATCTATCCAGAAATATACATCAGAGGAAAACATTATGTTTAAATATTATGACACGTCTACTTGGTCATTTTAACCAGGTATCATTGTTTTTTCTTTCCTTACCTTCATCTCAGAAGTGAAAACTGTTACATATTTATACTGTTTGATAATGGCAATCTACAGAACTCAAACATTATTGGTATTTTCTTCCCAAAGTAAATAAAAACTTGAGAGCTCCATCTCTAAGATTGAACAACTGAAGTTTTCAGTCATGACTCG
Source organism: Geotrypetes seraphini (assembly GCF_902459505.1). NCBI lineage: Eukaryota > Metazoa > Chordata > Amphibia > Gymnophiona > Dermophiidae > Geotrypetes > Geotrypetes seraphini. Next base: position 13,625,198 of record NC_047100.1, read on the forward strand.
TTGAAAGAGCTGCTTGCTCCTTATTACAGTGTTCCCCCGTGAATTCGCGGACCTGGTCATTCACGGTATTCTCCAACCGCCTCTACCTGTACTAAAGTCGGGCTTCACCAATCAGGAGCTGTGTGTCAAAGCAGCTCCTGATTGGTGAAGCCCGACTTTAGTCGCGAACGATTTCCTTCACTCACCGGTGCTCCAGCTGTCCTCTCCTGCCTCACCAGGCGAAAAACCGTATTCGCGGTTTTTCAATATTCGTGAGGGTTCCTGTAACGGAACCCCCGCGAATATCGGGGGAATTACTGTAATTAAAAAAATAGCTCAGGCATAGCCTGAAAATAAGACAAGTTAACCATCAGTAACTAATATACATGAAATAGACCGACATACATTAAAGTTCCAGCATACACAAGATCTCATACATATTCACTGTGTAAATCCTGAAAGGCTTACTGTGTAGGCATGCCTCCAAAAGAGGGTTAAAAAACTGACCTAGTGGGTAAAGCAACACAGAGCACCAGGAATTCAGGTTTCAAATATTGCTTCTACTACTGCCATGCCTTGTAATCCTGGGAAATCATTTAATCTATCACTGCCTCAGGTACAGATCACGAGCCCTCTTGGCCAGGGAAATACTTATTCTGCTTAATATAACTCAGCTTGCACTACAGACCATGTTTACTAATGTTTAGTATGCTAAGTGCTGCGCTACTCATTTTTATGGGTTGTGTAGCACTTAGTGCAGGCTGAGTTTTAGAAAACATGGCCCTAAGTCTAAACAAATACATTTTCTGTAGGTAGCTATGGCATGTTTTGAAGACATCAGGAACTGTTGCAGTGGAGAGTGAAAGGTTGAGGATGTGATAGATTGGAGGGATGACATTGGGAGCGATGGCTCTGAGTAGGTGGGCAGGAATCGGATCAGAGGAACAGGTGGTGGGCTTGGAGGAGAAGTGAGCAGTTTCCTCTTATGTGACTTCAGAAAAGGTGGTAGCGGTTGTCGAAGAGAGGTTGGCAGAGTGAATAGGTGACAAATCAAGGTGGATCTAGCAAATCTTGTCATGGAAGAACTCTACCATTGTCTGGGTGGAGAGTGAGGAGGGGATAGGAGACCTCACTAGACCCCACATCTCCCTCTTCCCCTTCCTATCCAAACTACTCAAACGCGCTGTTCACAGCCATTGCCTGGACTTCCTTTCCTCTCATGATATTCTCGACCCGCTTCAATCAGGCTTTCGCCCTCTCTATTCTATAGAAACTGCCCTCTAATGACCTGTTACTGGCCAAATCCAATGGCCTCATCCTTCTCAATCTGTCTGCTGTCTTTGACACTGTTGATCACCACCACCTCCTCCTCGACATGCTGTCCTCACTGGGATTCCAGGGTTTTGTCCTCTCCTGGTTTTTCTACCTCTCTCTCTCCCATCATACTTTCAGTGTATGTTGTTGAAGATCCTACTCCACTGCCATCCCAATGTCAATCAAAGCTCTGTCCTGGGCCCGCTCCTCTTCTCCATATAGATCCGCTTTCTCGATACACTGATCTCCTCCCATGCTTTTCAATATTACCTCTATGCCGATGACTCCCAGATTTACCTTTCCACACCAGATATCTCTACAGGAATTCCGGCCCGAATCTCAGCCTGCCTGTCCGACATTGCTGCTTGGATGTCTCACCGCTATCTCAAAATGAATATGGCTAAAACTGAGCCCCTTATTTTTCCACCTAAACTCACCTATCTCCTCTCACCATTCTCTATGTCTGTGGATAACACTTTCCTCTTCCATGTCTCATCAGCTTGCAAGCTCAGGGTGATCTGTGGCTCCTCTCTCTCCTCTGTGCAGATTCAAGAAACCGCTAAAACATGTCGCTTCCGCCTTTATAATATTTCCAAAATCCAACCTCTCCGAACTTGCTACCAAAACCCTTATCTACACTCTCATTGCCTCACTCTTATTACTACAACATACATCTCTCAGGTCTCCTGTGCATCTGTCTCTCACCTCCAATCCATTCAAAATGCTGCTGCTGCACGACTTATATTCCATGAGAGCCGCTAAGCTCACATTACCCCTCTCTTCAATTCACTTCATTGGCTCCCCTATCCATTTCCAAACACAGTTCAAACTCTTCTTACTGACTTACACGTGCATTCACTCTATAGCCCCTCAATATCTCTCCTCCCTATCTCCCCCTGAACTCTGTTCGTCAATTAAGTCCCTTTTATCTGTACTCTTCTTCACTGCCAACTCCAGACTCTGTCCCTTCTTTCTTGCTTCACTGTATGCCTGGAACAGGCTGCCTGAATCAATACGTATCATCCCTTCTACCAAAATCTCCCCTGTCTGTCCGTCCAAATTAGATTGTAAGCTCTTCTGAGCAGGGACTTGTAGCACTGCGTACAAGTTTCAGCGCTATAGAAATGATAAATAGTAGCACTAGTTCTGTGAGTAGAAAAAAAACCTCATAAACATGTTTATTTCTTTGGAAGAATATTCTAGGTATGAAAAAAAAATAGCTTTCTTTCCAGTTTAAATAATTTTAGTAATCCTTGTGACAAAGAGCTCAGACTGCTAAAGAATATTACCTCTATCTCTGAAGATCAAGAGGGACCCAACATATCTATCTATCTATATATATAAAAAGGATTGTCATTATGTGTATTTATCAGGTAGTCTGTAGTATTGCTGGGGCTGATCCTGTTCAATATGTTTGTGAGTGACATTGCTGAAGGGTAAGAAGGAAAAGTTTGCCTTTTTGCAGATGATACCAAGATTTGTAACAGAGTAGATACCGAGGAAGGGTGGAAAACATGAAAAAGGATCTACAAAAGTTAGAGGAATGGTCTAAAATTTGGCAACTAAAATTCAATGCAAAGAAATGCAGAGTAATGCATTTGAGGATTAATAATCAGAAGGAGCCATATATGCTGGGAGGGGAGAGGCTGATATGCACGGATGGGGAGAGGGACCTTGGGGTGATAAGTTTCTGAAGATCTAAAGGCGTAAAAACAATGCGACAAGGCAGTGGCTGCTGCCAAAAGGATGCTGGGCTGTATAAAGAGAGGTGTAACCAGTAGAAGAAGGAAGGTGTTGATGCCCCTGTACAGGTCGTTGGTGAGGCCCCACTTGGAGTATTGTGTTCAGTTTTGGAGACCGTATCTGTCGAAATACACAAAAAGGCTTGAAGCGGTCCAGAGGAGGGTGACGAAAATGTTAGGAGGGTTGCGACAAAAGACGTATGAGGAGAAACTGTAAGCCCTGACTATGTATACCTTAGAGGAAAGGAGGGACAGGGGAGATATGATTCAGACGTTTAAATACTTGAAAGGTATTAACGTAGAACAAAATCTTTTCCAGAGAAAGGAAAATGGTAAAACCAAAGGACATAATTTGAGGTTGAGGGGTGGGAGACTCAAGAACAACGTAAGGAAATTCTTCTTTACAGAGAGGGTGGTGGATGCCTGGAATGCGCTCCCGAGAGAGGTGGTGGAGAGGAAAACGGTGATGGAGTTCAAAAAAGTGTGGGAATGAACACAGAGGATCTAGAATCAGAAAATAAAAGTAAATATTGAAGAACTAAGGCCAGTACTGGGCAGACTTGCACGGTCTGTGTCTGTATATGGCTGTTTGGGGGAAGGATGGGCTGGGGAGGGCTTCAATGGCTGGGAGGGTTTATATGGACTGGAATAAGCTTTGACGGAGACTTCAGTAGTTGGAACCTAAGAACAGTACTGGGCAGAGCTTTAGATTATTGCCCAGAAATAGTGAAGAAGAAGAAAAAAAAAAAAAACCCAACAAATTTTTAGATTGAATCAGGTTGGGCAGACTAGATGGACCATTCGGGTCTTTATCTGCCGTCATCTACTATGTATTATTATTTACTGTCAAATGGATAGAATACTAGTTCTTTGAAATTTGTTCCCACTCTGCACCAGAAGTCTCCCTTACTAAACTTTAATAAGGGTCTGAAGATCAGGTTTCTAAAACCCTTTACCTGTCATGTTTGTCTACTTGATTAGGTTGTAAGCTCTACTGAGCAGGGACTGTCTTTTGAATGTTTTAATGTACAGCGCTGCGTACTGATGGCGCCATGGAAATAAGTAGTAAATAAAAACAACCTTGCCCTCCCAAATTGCATTACCTAAAGGACCGATTATGTACACTCACACCGGAAGAGGACACATCTTTTCTCGATATACAGCCCCCGCACATAACACGGGCGCTAGAAACCACACCAGAAGCATCATCCACACTGACCATTTCGAATTCATCGCTTACCGTTAGAAATATAAACCATGGCTGCGGCAACCTCGGGCTCCAACACAGCCTTCCCGCCGCCGCTTCCGCCTTCTAGTCCGTCCCCACTCGGTGGGAGATCTGCGTTTCAAGCCTCGCTCTGGTTCCTAGAGCCCGCCCACTTTGCCCACAAGTGAGAACGGGATTGATTAATGCTCACGCTCAACTGTCGTCCCAAGCGATGGGGTTTCGTCACGTCCGGAGATAGCGGGCGATGAAGGAGTTGGAGGACAGCTATTGGTTGAAGAGTCGGCGTATCCTGGGGGTGTGGTTTACGTCATTCTCGTACCTTTTTTTTTCCCAAGTTCGCTGTGGGCGTGTAGGTTAGGTTAGCGCATGTGCATGAAAGTTAGTTTTGTTAGGGGAAGGTCAGCTTTTTTTCGAGATTTAATAGTGGGTGGAATCACGTTAATTCCACTCTTCATCAATAGAGTTTTCTTTGAAAATTTGATGTTTAATGTCTGTTATTATTATTATTATTTTTTTTTAATAAGTAGGGTGATTTTTAAATGCTGGTACACACGTTGAGAATTGCATGCTAGAAACATAGCAAATTCACAGGGCCGGCATTAGGGGGCGCAAACAGGGCAGTGGTCCTGGGCCCCAAGACTCTAGGGGGCCCCCGTGAGCTGGCATATCCTCTCCCTTGAAGGACCTGCAGCTCAGCGCGGCCGCCGGTCCACCCCTTCCGACTTGATTTTGCAGCCGCGCTGAAGTGCAGGAAGGTCCCGCGTTGACTGCGGCTTCCGGCTCTTCTCCGGAAGAAGTAAGTGACGTCGGAGGGGAGTGGACCGGCAGACGAGGTCATCGCGGGACCTTGCGTCTGCCGGTCCCCCCCCCCCCATCACTTACTTCTTCCGGAGAAGAGCCGGAAGACGCAGTCATCGCGGAACCTTCCTGTACGGCATTAGTTTTGGAGGGACAGAGAAAGGAGCATTGAAGGATAGTGGAGGGAGAGAATGGGGAAGGGTGGTGGAGAAAGAGAAAAGGGACAGATGCTGATGGAATTGGGGAAAGGGGAGAGAAACAAGGGGGAAGGATACTGGATGGAATGGGGTTGGAGGGAAAGAAAGGGGATGGAAGGGGGGGAGAGAGTGAAAAGCCAGACCATGGGGGTGTGGGAAAGGAGAGAGATGCCAGACCATAGGAGGAAGGAAGGGAAGAAGATAAATGTCAGACCAATGGGGGGTGAAGGGAAAGATGGAAGGGGGAGGCTTACAGTTTCTGGAAGGGGTATAGAAGGAGAGAAGATGCCATATAGAAGGTGAAGAAAGAGGGTAGACAGAGGATGAAAGGAAGAGAGTGACAAGAAGATGAGGAAAGCAGAAACCAGAGAACACAAAGGTAGAAAAACATTTTCTATTTATTTTTTTTAAATTTAGGCGATATGCATCGCTGTTTCTAGCGCTGGCCTTGGTGGTAACGGCTCTGATGCTCAGAATTCTATGAGCGTCTGAGCTGTTACCACCTGGCTAAAAACCACACTACAGTTTTGTTTGTGATTACATACTAGGCGAATGTGTTTTCTGTGTTCTGTGTGTTCAAAAGACATGGTTTTCTGTTAGGATTGACTGTGCAGGATTGATCTATACTAGTCTGGCTTGTTTAGTTTTACAATGGGTATATTGATGTTGTACTGCTCACTGCAGTATGCAAGATGCTGTCTTTTCCTAGGTACATTCTTGTGTGACGTGTGGATTGTTACTAAAAATCATGTTTTATATACAGATGGGGGGGTGTCAAAAAAATGATGAGCCCTGGATGTCACATAATATTGTTTTATACATATATGGTAGTAATGGTGGGTATGGAAATTGGGAGAGGGGCCCCGGCATGTCTAAAACCGGCCCTGCAAATACAGTATATGCTTTTGGCTGAGGGAGTGGAGAGTACATGTAGAACTTGAGGACTGCATTTTTTTTTTCTTGGTGGAGAAGGATGTTAAGAAGAACAGGATGCATGTTTGTTTATTTAATTTAAAGTATTTATAAACCACACAGCCTCAAATCTGTGTGGGTTACATTAAAACATACACAATATAAAAACAAACATACAAAACAACACTATCGCATCACATATTAAGAAAAGTCTTCTTGAAAATAAGGTTTTCAAGCATTTACAAAAAAGTATACATGAAGTTGCTTGACGAATTGATTCTTGGGTATTTTGTGTGGCATTCCATCCACAACCAAGTGCTTGCCACACAAAATACCCAAGAGTAGGGTAACCAGATTTTCCAAATGGAAAATTTGGATCTCTAAACCTGCCCCCAGGCCCGCTCAGTTCCACCCAACCCCACCCCAGTCCCACCGCAGCCCCTCTGCCCAATTTGCTGGAAGCTTTTCAAAACCTGGACAAAGTGCCGGGTTTTGAAAAGCTGTCCAGACTCCTGGACATGTCCTCAAAAGGAGCTCATGTCCTGGGAAATCTGGCCGTCTGGTAACCCTACCAAGAGAGCACTGAAACCTTATGAATCTGTTGTGATGGTAACACACAACAGCTGCTTATGTGGAACTAAACTGATACAAGCTAGTGTTAACAATTAAGAATATAAGAATGGTCATAATGGGACAGACCAAAGTTTCATCAAGCCCAGTATCCTGCTTCCAACAGTGGTCAACCCAAGTCACAAGTACCTGGAAAGACCCCTGAGCATACTTTGCCTTTAAGACATGTATGCTCTAAATTTTGCACAAAAACCAGCCACTTATATAGGGAATTTAGCATCTTAACCCTTTAATTGGCAGATGGTAAAATAGCTGCTTTACTAACTTGATGTTGAATGAGAGCAACAATGCCAAGTAACAGGCATTTGGAGATGAAGATCTCCCAAAAGAACCATAGAAGACACATGTTGCTTCTGAGCAGCAATGCTAAATAAAGGGTTAAACATAAAAAGATCCCATGAATACACACAGGGAGTTCCAGCAGATGTTTGCTATGTCTAAAGTGGACTTTCTGGTGGCTCAGGTGACAAAGCGCATGCCCCTACCCAGCTAGGGAGGTGTGCTCAAGGTTCAACAGGATCGTAGATGACATGCTGTTCAAGAGTCAGTTTGAGGCCTTGACTCTGGCAGTTAAAGCTGCTGCGGCAGCCTCCTTTGTTGTCCGAACATGCCACTCTATAAATTGCGTAACCCAGGAGGGGCGACTTCAGAACCACTGCCACAGCTGTTGCTGGTGGGAGTGAACTATGCGGCTGATGCTCTGTGTGACCTGCTCAGGGTGGTGGGCAAAGTCTGCTTATTCTGTTTCTGCCCGCCAGATTTTGTGGATCAGACAATGGGCTGGGGACTCTACTTCCAAAGCCACTCTCAGCAGACTTCCTTTCAGAGACCAAATACTATTTGGCCAAGGGTTGGATGATCTCATGGCTAGCGTCCAGGACTGCCATCCAAAATCACTTTCAGATAGCAGAACTTGGGCTGCAAAATGGCAAACTTCTGGATCCTTTCAAGGCTCACACCATTTGCGCCTGTTCACTTCTGGGTCCTAGTTCCAGAGATCCTTTTGGAGTCCACAGCAGAGGGTTACTGGGAATAGAAAGTCCCAGAGCTCTTCCTCTAGTCCAGGTGAGCAGCCAAAGAAATCAGAATGATGCCAGGCTTGCAGCCTTTCCATGCAAAATTGGAGGCTGGCTGCGGGACTTCCTTGAGGCATGGGAAGCTATCACGACAGACCAATGGGTGCTAGAAGTTTTCAGGGATGGCTACAACTTGGAGTTCACCCGTCCTGTCTCTGCCTGGTTCATGGATTCCCCAGCGGGCTGACCATAAAGAGCTGCTCATGTCCAGGCAACCCTGAACTGGATTGGACATGGGCTTGGCAAAGGTTCAGGTGGCTGGAGTTTCCTGTTTCAGAGACAAGGGTACAAGGGTTTCCCTTTCTACGCACCTGGATATTATCAGATTCTTTAAGGGTGTCCTGAGACTTAGGCCTCTGGTTCGCTAACCCTGTTCTTCTTGGAATCTTAACACTGTGCTGAAGGGGCTCTCAAGACCTCCGTTCGAGCCCATACAGGAGGCCACTCTCATGAATCTAACTATCAAGATGATCTTTCTGGTAGCCATTACTTCTGCTAGATGTGTCTCAGAATTGCAGGCCTTGTCCCGCAGGGATCCTTGCCTCCGTATAACGGATGCGGAGGTCTCCTTATGGACCATCCTTTCTTTCTTGCCAAAGGTGGTTTCGGCAATCCATATCAACCAGGGGGTTAGGCTTTCGGCTTTCCAGCTCTCTAGTTCTAGAATAAAGGATAACATTTTGAAGGTGATCGATGTCCAAAGGACTATCGTGCGATACCTGGAAGTTATGAATGATTTTCATCTCTCCGATCATCTCTTCATTCTGATGAATCCAGCAAAGAAGGGGAGGCTGGCTTCCAAAGTTACCATTTCAAGATGGATTAGGTTAGCTATTTTGTCCTATATTGTCTGTGGAAAACAGCCTCCTTTCATTCTTTGAGCGCATTCATCAAGAGGGGTTCCCTCTTCATGGTCTGAATGTAGAACAGTTCCACCGTATGAGATTTGTCGAGTGGCAACTTTCACCAAATTTTATAAGGTGGACTTGGCACAGGAGGACTCTTCTTTTGGAGCCTCAGTTTTGTGGGCAGGCTTATCTCTCCCACCTGAGGTTTTGGGGACTGCTTAGGTATGTTTCTTGGTTCAGCATACCATCCCTATTGCACTGGAAAAAGAGATTAGCTTCTTACCTTGATAATATCTTTTACAATGGATAGAGAAGGTATAATAAACACTCCGCCCATCATTGTCGATGTGCCTGTTTGGACTGCTACTTAAAGGCTGCATCTCTAAGCTTTCTGCCAGCACTCTTTAATTTGAAGACATTGTATATTGCATGCATATAGTTCCATAGGAGTTTTCTCCTCAGTTCCATATTTTCTTATTGCTTATTGTTAAGGATTGTTGCCTTTGTTCCCTTCCTTGGCATGTCTGTGGGCGTTGTGTTGTTTGTGTGAGCAGATCAAGTTCTAGTTTGGGAGGGCGGGGGGCGCTCTCCATTTTCCTCCTCCTGTTCTCTTCTGTAGGGCTGTCACCTGCTTTAAAACTAATTGATAGGGGCAGCAGGGAGAAGGAGGAGGTGCTGAAAACAGTGATCAGTATCTCCTACAATGGACTCATGGGAGTGAATGGAAGACCCTTGGTTCAGCATACCATCCCTATCTACTGGAAAAGATATTATCAAGGTAAGACCCTAATCTCTTTTTACCTCAAAATGACTGAGTACGTTCCACAGTAAGCCATTTTAAGTTGCAGTAAGCGCACACTAGTTCTGATTAGCGATTAGCGCACATGTGCTGTGCTCTGCGCCAAGCTCGAGGTGCTTAGGAATAATGGCACTTACACATATATTACCAGTTCAATATTATAATTTATTTATTAATGTTAATCTTACATGTCTCAGAAATCAAATGTGTGATGGAGGCGTGAAATTTGCACCTCTCCTGATGGTCTCTCTGAGTCTATACTGGTTCGTTCCTTTTATATTTTTCCCAAGGCAGTATGACATCACACTTGTCAGCCAATCCATTAACAGAGGCTGCCCTTAAGTTTAAACAAAGAACTTTCTTTTTTGACATCGAAATAAGTTTCAGAAATCATATTTTTGTTTACATTCATTTCTGAATATACATAAACCCATTATTACATATCCAATATTCTTTTTGTCCTTCTCAAAAACTTAAATCAAACCGTTTATCTATTTCAAGAGAGCCTGCATTTGTTTTCAGCATTTGCTAAAAAGTGCTGTAAAGTTCATGTCCCTTTCAGCACAGAGAAGGAGCAGGAGGGGCTATCCCCCCTTCTCTGAGCTTTACAAAGACTGGTACAGCGTCTTTGGCTTTAACTTAACCATTTCCAGATGTTGCCTAAGGATTTCTTCTTAGAATTTCTTACATCTTATATATATATTTAAATATAAGTACAAATCATTTTCTCACATCTCATTCATAGCATCCATCATTCATTCGGGGCCACATTCACACACAACACGGTATATTGCATTCATACTTAATACAAGAAGGCTTTGTCTGTTATACCCCATTTTGGGATACGTAATCTAATATGCTCTTAACCAATATTTAGAAAATAAAATAATATAAAAGGATGAGTTAAAAGTTAAAAATGAAGTATATAACTTATCTAATAAAGATTGGACTCACGAAGAATATAGCAACCGGTAGCAAAGTGCCCAGATGCAGTCCGAAGGTCCACACATATAATAACATTAAATGAATTGAAATTCTATATAAACATAAGAAAAAGTTCTAAAAAGGCATTTAGGAATATATCTTGATATACTCAAACAACGAGTGACATATTTATATAATTGTTCCTTAACCAGCTCAAGCACATCTGTTATCAATTAGAACCACGAGGCTCAAAGCGGGAAAAACTGCAAAAAAAAACAAACGCATAGAGAAAGAAGCATGGAGGCAGTTTCATACCTCTAGAAATGTGTCCTGATTTCCCTTATGGTCTTGCTTTACCGAACAATTCCCATAAATATGAAATTCCCATTTTCCTACGCTACACATTGATTTCCTGGTCTTTTGTTAATTATCCTGACTTTTTCAAAGTTTTAAATGTGTTTGGATGTATATAAGAGCCTCTGATCAGTACTAGGAAGGTCTCTGTCACGCCCTGCTAACGCGTCTGCGTACTGTGCGCCAATCCAGGCCTCTTCAGCGCTCAACAGTTAGTAAAAGGATTTCTTTGTAAAAATACAGACAAAGTTATGAAGTGGTATTTCAAACACCTGCCCTGAGGATGTGATATATTTTTAACAGATTTACATATAGATAGAATACACACCTTCATTACAATTCTAGGCTACTTTATCTCTTGAACTGAACAGCTGGATACTGGGTTTGTTACACGTTTTTAGATTTATTAGGCTGGAGCATTTTCTCAGGGGAGAACGACAGGGGAAGGGCAATTAAGCTTTAGCTAAACAACATTACACTGTATCAATATAATCCATCTTTAATTTTAAACAGCAGACATCTGGTACAATTTTTTAAATCCTCCCTTTGACGACAGTATTTAAAGACAGGTCTAATCCACAGCTTCCAGGGGGCACAGGAAAGGATCAGGTGGTGCCCTTGGCATCCTGCCACCTGCCTGCTCAGCTGGCACTGTCAGATTTTTAAACTGTGAGGCTAGTGGCTGATTAAACATCAAAACTAACCAGAAATGCCAAAAATGAGAATGGTTAGCAGGCATTTGTCTCCTTGGCTGTGAAAAAGTCATTGAGAATAATTGAGATGTTTGTTCAGTACTGGCGTCGTCTCGGCTTTACTGCTGAGCTCTTAGCTGTTGTTCTGTGTTCTTGTAAGTGAAATCACCATACTCTCTATTTTCAGTTTTCTCTAGAAGTGTGGAATAGAGAATGACATAGGGACAAATTTCTCCCTGTCCCCGCTGGAGCTCAGTTTTCCCATCCTGTCCTCGTGAGTTATGTCGCTGCCCCTGTCTCTGCCCCATTGCTGTAAGCTCTGCCTTAACTGCACAAGCCTCAGACACTTTAAAATGCTTGAGACTTGTGCAGATGAGGATGGAGCTTAGGCATTGGTGGAATGAGGCATTATGACATCACAATCTGAGCTCTAGAATGTTGCTACTTAGGATTTTAAAGGGTTTGAGGCTTGTGTAGATGAGGACGGAGCTTAGGCATTGGTGGAATGAGGCATTATGACATCACAATCTGAGCTCTAGAATGTTGCTACTTAGGATTTTAAAGGGTTTGAGGCTTGTGCAGATGAGGACGGAGCTTAGGCATTGGTGGAATGAGGCATTATGACATCACAATCTGAGCTCTAGAATGTTGCTACTTGTGATTTTAAAGGGGTTGAGGCTTGTGCAGATGAGGACGGAGCTTAGGCATTGGTGGAATGAGGCATTATGACATCACAATCTGAGCTCTAGAATGTTGCTACTTGTGATTTTAAAGGGGTTGAGGCTTGTGCAGATGAGGACGGAGCTTAGGCATTGGTGGAATGAGGCATTATGACATCACAATCTGAGCTCTAGAATGTTGCTACTTGTGATTTTAAAGGGGTTGAGGCTTGTGCAGATGAGGACGGAGCTTAGGCATTGGTGGAATGAGGCATTATGACATCACAATCTGAGCTCTAGAATGTTGCTACTTATGATTTGAAAGTGTTTGAGGCTTGTGCAGATGAGGACGGAGCTTGCAGGAATGGGGCAGGGACAGGAAAAGAATTCATTGAGACGGGAAAATAAGTTCCCACAGGGACGGGGAAAAATTTCTCCCCATGTCATTCTCTAGTGTGGAGCATGGTGTGAGGTGTGGTGGACTATAGGGATTGTAGGCTTATGGCGTTAAGGAGGGGAAGAAGGACAATCAAATTAAACCAGCTCTTGTGCAGAAATCCCCAAATTGTATAAATGATGCCCAAAGTTAGGAGAGCACTTATAGAAAAGGGTCAGTTAAGCACGTAAGTTAGGGGTCGTGATCTAGCCATTTTTACCACAACCAGAAAATGGCTTGATTTTCTATTTTTCCCATTAATGGACATGTGATAATGTTGCCTTTACTGTGCTGCCATTAAAAAGAAATTACATGTTTAGGAGAACAAAATGGGACATTGTTGATTTGTTGTTGCTTTTCTGGAGATTGGATTCCGTGTGTTTTTCTTGTTTACTATCTGTGTTTAAATAAAGAATTTAAAAAAAAAAAAAAGAATTACATGAGCACTGACCAATGCCTCCTCTTCTCTGAAAAGCCAGAACACAGTAATTCGAATTTTTGTCTAAATGAAACTAACTCACCTGCTGGCTTCCGTATTAAATACACAGTAACCGCAAGACGTGATAACATTTGGATGTATTTTCAAACCTGTCGATATGTTACATTATGAGCATTAATTAAAAGAAGTCAGACCTAATGCTCAAAGCTCCGACAATACATATGGGGAGCAATTTTTTTTTTTTTTTTTTAAATCAAGTAATGCTCAGTACGCATGCATATAATATGCATGCTATTTTTGCAGAGCAGTCCTGGAAAAATGGGAAGAAACTGTGTCTGGCGCCTGTTCAGAAGAGCGCATCGCCAGGCGCAGCTCCTCCCCCCCCAAAATCTATCCATTTTCCTGCCTCTGATGCCACCACCGTTGCGCTCCCCTCCTGCCGGCTCATTTTAACCACGGCTCTAGAGCCGGCAGGGGACGCTTCAGTCAGCTGAGTGTTTAGGGGGTACTCTAGTTGAGTGGCAGGGGGAAGCCCTGAAGTTGCCGATCAGTGGCTTTGGGGAGTCCTGCCGGCTCAGCTGATTGCGACTCTGGAGGCCGTGATCAATATGATCTGGCAGGGAGAACAGGGGCTGCCTGCTTAGCTGTTGAGAGTGTGGCATAGTGGTTAAAGCTACAGCCTCAGCACCCTGAGGTTGTGGGTTCAAACCCACGCTGCTCCTTGTGACCCTGGGCAAGTCACTCAATCCCCCCATTGCCCCAGGTACGTAAGATAGATTGTGAGCCCACTTGCTTGAGTACCTCAATAAATTAATGTAAACCGTTCTAGCTCCCCTGGGAGAACGGTATAGAAAATTGAATAAATAAATTAATTAAATTTTTATTTGATTATTTTTATACCACTTATATCCTAAGTGGTTTACAATCAGATACTTTATCATATTTCCCTGTCTGTCCCAGTGGGCTCAAACTCTAGTGTACCTGGGGGATTAAGTGACTTGCCCAGGGTCGCAATGAGGGATTTGAACCCACAACCTCAGAGTGCTGAGGCTTTAGTTCTAATCCCTACGCCCCCTGTGTTGGGGAGGGTGCAGCTTGGTATATAGTAGCCTTTGAATGCCTTTATTTAGCTCGCTTCCTTTTCCTACTATATGTCATCTCACATCTAGGCCTCAGAATACATGAGGGAATTGATCTACTTATTTGGCTTAGAAAATACATGACTACATCCAGCTCTGTCAAATATGGTGATCAATCGTTTGTTCTTGTTAGTTAATGACCCGATGTATTAGTATTTATGACACATTTGAAGCAAGCTTATTTATATTAATTGTAAAACTGAACAAGCTGAAAGAAAATCCAATAGTGTGTCCCTGAATGCCACCAAATCGAATCTTGAGCATTGTTTTAAAAATATGCTTATGCAAAACAGCACAAAGGTCTGGATTCAGTAAATATAAGTCCTTTTTGGATAGGTCTTTCATGTTCCAAGCAAGCAAACAGCAGTCTTGGTTAGGTAACTATATCAATGGAGCCAGACTGACTTACGGCGCCTTTCGGAAAGAAATTCAAACCGTACTGTTTGACAGATTTATCTCCTAAACAGAAACCACACCAAATTTGTATATTCCTTCTGTCTATTTCTTGTGTAATATGTTGTACTTTCTCCATTTGCATTTTGTAACTCGCCGATTGTCCAGCTCTCTTCAGTGTGAACCGCCTAGAAGTCTATGGCTGTATAGAAAAATAAAGGAGTTATTATTATTATTAAACGGCATCCAATTTGGGTGCTGGAAAAAATCAGCATGGAGCCTCTTTATAGAACAGCCCTTACACCAGGGGTCTCAAAGTCCCTCCTTGAGGGCTGCAATCCAGTCAGGTTTTCAGGATTTCCCCATTGAATATGCATGAGATCTATATGCATGCACTGCTTTCAATGCATATTCATTGGGGAAATCCTGAAAACCCGACTGGATTGCGGCCCTCAAGGAGGGACTTTGAGATCCCTGCCTTAGACCGTATATACTGAAATATAAACCGCCCCAAATATAAACGGAGGTAACCTTTTTCCGCCCTGATCTCTCTTCATCAGCGACGCTTTCTCTCCCCTCAGAAAGACATTGAATCCATTTGTACGCTGCCGTTTTCTTCATGTTATTATCCCCATAAACTTGGACTAACATGTCCCCGATTTCACTTCCACTCTTGCCATGTTTTAACAAAAAATTTAGTGCTCCTTTTAGCTAGGGCTTTAATACGCAGAATAGCGCGTGCTGCATTTGCCACGTGCGCTAGACCTTAACGCCAGCATTGAGCTGGCGTTGGTTCTAGAAGCGTCGCGCGTGGTAATTTCCTGCGTGCGCTAAAAACGCTAGCGCACCTTAGTAAAAGGAGCCCTTAATGTTTGTTTGCTCTAATTTAAGCGCCGATATTCTCGCGACGACACGTAGAAACATGCAACAACAATAATGAACGCCACTCGAGCCACCGCCACGCGACACAAACGCAGCTGTGAGACGCTGATATACCAAGGTCACGAAACCTTACTGAGCTGTTTGCGCGGTGCTGCCGACGTGAGCGCACGGTGGCAAGTTCGTGAACTTAATTGTCAGACCTGGTAGGTATGAAACGAAAGCGCACAACCTCTGTCCAATGCTCCCAACAGCGACATGTACAATATTAAATAACGTTGGCGACGCCCAAAGGCAGCTGCTGTAGGTGACGGAACCAGGTAGAAATCAGTATACATAGATTTTAACCTTTCAAAAAAAATATCTGGAAATTCATGACTAAAAGCGGATTTAAGTTGAAAACAAAGATTTCCCACACATTAGTCAAGACTTCCGCTCAAGATCCTGTTTCACTACAGTAGTGTCTGCTCCGGGAAAAAGCAGTTCTAGCATTGTTTAACCACAAATGACTGCTTATACTTAATCACTTACTATACTGGCTCATGTATGCAAAGACATGAAAGCTATTAAAATGTCATCTTAGTTCTCCTTGATGTGCTTCAGAAAAATTGACTTAATGATTATGGAATGCAGGTGTCTGGCTTAGGAAAAACT
Source organism: Geotrypetes seraphini (assembly GCF_902459505.1). Lineage (NCBI taxonomy): Eukaryota > Metazoa > Chordata > Amphibia > Gymnophiona > Dermophiidae > Geotrypetes > Geotrypetes seraphini. The sequence continues at coordinate 13,641,290 of NC_047100.1, forward strand.
GAGATCACTGCATACTTTGCTAATTTCAAAGCTCTTTTGAGGTTTCTGTGCATTGTGATGAAAGAACTCCACGCTGTCCCTTATTTGATCCGGTTGTGCTGTGCTTTCAGATACAGAAGAAGGGAGACAGAAACATCAAAGCTGTTCATCTCCATAGTGTTCTGTGGTGGTTTGTATCAACTACCAGCCCATGGCAAGCTTCTGTTGAACCAGAGCAGTGGTGACTACTCAGCCCAGCGCAGCCTCTAGCAATGACCAAAATAAAGAAGTCCACATTACAAAGAGCCCAGGGCAGTGGTTCCCAACCCTGTCCTGGAGGACCACTAGCCAGTCAGGTTTTTGGGATAACCCTAATGAATATGCATGAGAGAGATTTGCATATAATAGATGTGACAGGCATGCAAATCTGCTCCATGCATATTCATTAGGGTTATCCTGAAACCTTGACTGGCTTCTGGTCCTCCAGGTCTAAAGCAGGGCTGCCCAAGTCCGGTCCTCGAGATCTACTGGCAGGCCAGGTTTTCAGGATATCCACAATGAATATGCATGAGAGAGATTTGCCTGCGCTGCCTTCTTGGTATGCAAATCTCTCTCATGCATGTTCATTGTGGATATCCTGAAAACCTGGCCTGCCAGTAGATCTCGAGGACTGGACTTGGGCAGCCCTGGTCTATAGCTACTGAAGGGGCCAGAGCAGAGCTTTCCAACTGTGAGTGAGGACCCCAAATGAGGCCCCATAAAAACTATTTGGGATCATGGCTTGGATGAACCCTTCATAGGTGCACCATTATTCTGTATTTCTAAGGGGGGGGGAGTGTCACACAATTTTATTTGACTATGATCATGGTAGAGGAAGATTACTACACCTGGAGGGGCTGTTTCACTGTCATTAAGGTAGATGTCATGTCCTTAGGAGTTGAGACCCAGAACAGAGAAGCCAGGATGCTAAGGAGTCTGACAGATTGCATTTGGGTGCAGCGGTGACATCTTATGGCATCCTCCCGCCTTTACAAGTCTACATCTGTTTTGTTGTTTTTATAGAAGGAGGAGTTGAGCTGGAATGCACCAGAGAAGCCAGACTGCTGAGGAGTCTGCCAGGTTGTAACAACAGTTACTGGCATGCCTGATAGTATTGGACATGGCGGTGACAGCATCTCCTTTACAAGACTGCACCTATGCTACAGTACATGGGTGCATGCCCAAAGGCATGTGACCAAAGAGCAGCTACTGAGCTCTACAATCCCTGTCTCTCCCTTAGAGATCCTCTATGCTTGTATTATGCTTTCTTTGAATTCAGATATGATCTTGTCTCCACCACCTCCTTGGTATATCTAACAGTTTTTCTGCAAAATAGCTTGAACAATTCTACCTCGGAAGCGCTTCACTCCAAGCAATCTATTGAGTTACCTGCAAATTTTCCTTTTTAAGATTTTAAAATATAACCGTGCATCCACTATAGAAAATCTGAAAGGATATTACTGGAACACATTACTTTTTTCCCTTCAAAATAAGTCTTATTTTTAAATGTTACCCTTGTCTTCAAAGTAGATCTTAATTAAGTCTCTCAGTTGATTCTAACTTAGCCCTTGCATGTAATGTAATGGAAAAGGCTGGGGTTATTTTACCATCCTGGAAGCATTGTGAGTCAAAGCTACAGGTAGTGGCAGCAGAACTTACCATACTAAAGTATTAAAGTTGCAGTAAGCATGCACTAGTGTTTACCGGAGCTTAGTAAAAGGACCTCAGGTGGGGTCCCGTCCCCCCCCCTCCGTGGCTTTTATAACACTCTGCTTTACACAGTGTCAGGTCAAAAGCGCGCTGGGACAAAGGCGCATGCAGACAATTGAGCGCAGCGCGGAGGTGCGCGCCGCACAAAATTACTGTTTTTAGGGCTCCGACGGGGGGTGTGTGTGGGGGGGAACCCCCACACTTTACTTAATAGAGATCACGCCGCGTTGTGGGGGCGTTGTGGGGGGTTTGGGGGGTTGTAACCCCCCACATTTTGCTGAAAACTTCACTTTTTCCCTGTTTTTAGGGAAAAAGTTAAGTTTACAGTAAAATGTGGAGGGTTACATCCCCCCTAAACCCCCCCAACGCCGGCGCGATCTCTATTAAGTAAACTGGTGGGGCTCCCCAACAAAAACCCCCGTCGGAGCCCCTAAAAACTGTAATTTTCTTTGGCGCGCGCCTCCGTCTTGCGCTCAGTTGTCGGCGCGCGCCTTTGTCTTTCGCGGGGTTGTCTGTGAACCGCTTTACACAGAGCAAATTGTAACAAGGTATCCTAAATCTCATTGTTTTTTCTGGGTGAATAAATGAGGCCTTTATTCTTGTTTTGCTATTATGTCGTCATTCCCTTATCCAAGACACCGTGAACCTTGAGTTCTGATCACAGGATCCCCGTTATTTCTTGGTTTATGTCTGTTCACTAACATGAATTCCTGCAATAAGAGTGTTGGCTACTTTTCATGCATTTTCTCAAAAGAAACCTCATGTTTGATCTCGTTCTACCCGTGTCTCTTATCGAAGATTTTTTTTTGGTAGCTGCCTTTCATGATTTTCCAGAAACAACCTACATAAAATTCAGTGCCTCAAATTTATATTCTAAAGAGCATCTCAGAGGCTCTCATTAGTGAGTTTTCAAATGGAGCTAAATTGAATATGGTCTAACTTGAAAGGGAATAGATGTGTTCATCCTTTAAGCATATCAAAAGCTGAGAAAATGTAATGGATGTCTGTAAATCTGCAGCATTTGCTTGTTCTGTTGGGAGTTGAATATGGCTCCCGCTTTTTTTTTCAGCAGTGACTGACTCCTCAAGAACGTTTCCAAGATGTTTGCTATCGTCACAGAGTTTTCTTTGTTGCAACTTCCAGGTTTAAATCCGTTAGATCAGTGGTCTCAAACTCAAACCGTTTGCAGGGCCACATTTTGGATTTGTAGGTACTTGGAGGGCCTGAAAAAAAATAATGTTTGATTATTTTGCATGAGGTAAAACTCTTTATAGTTTATAAATCTTTCCTTTTGGCTAAGTCTTAATAATAATATTGTCATTTATAGCTAAAGAGACATACGATCAAGAAACGGTTTTATTTTACTTTTGTGATTATGATAAACCTACTGAGGGCCTCAAGATAGTATCTGGTGGGCCGCATGTAGCCCCCGGGCCGCAACTTAGAGACCACTGAGTTAGATTGTCCTGAACAAGAATGTGAACCTTTACTTATGTAGGTCCATCTTTGTGGAATTCTCTGTCTCAGGGAAGCCAGGGCACGAAGCAGACCTGTTGCAGGGTCCTTTCTTTTGACTTGTGTTTTTTTTTCAGCGGCGGATCCTAACAAATGCAAGGAAGTTCTTTTTCACCCAAAGGGTAGTGGACACTTGGAATGCGCTACCGGAGGAAGTGATCAGGCAGAGTACGGTACAGGGATTCAAGCAGGGATTGGATGGATTCCTGAGGGATAGAGGGATCGTGGGGTACTGAGTAAACCAACCTGGTCGTGCATGTGCAAGACCGGAGGGCTAGGACTTCGATAGGAGGGCAGAACTTAAATGGGAAACCAAGGTGGCAGGGGAGCCCCTTCTGATGATTCAGACAGGCCTTGACCTGTTTTTGGCCACCGCGGGAGCGGACTGCTGGGCAGGATGGACCTGTGGTCTGACCCGGCAGAGGCACTGCTTATGTTCTTATGTTCTTATGTTCATATGGTGAATAGCCTAAGTGGCTATTTTATTTTTCGAAAAGCCTTAAAAACTTGAATGTTTTCTAGTAACTTTGGAGTTTCTTAATGTAAGCTGCATTATTGTGTATTGTACTATGTTCTGTGTTTTTTTATCTTGGTTATGGTAGACCATCTTTCATACAATTTTTATCACATTAAATTAAATCTTTTTCAGTAGGAGCTCAAGATGAATTACATTCAAGTACACTAATTATTTCACTGTTCCTGAAGGACTTACAATTTAAAAGGGTAATTCTATAAAAGGAGCCTAAGGGGCTCATTTTCAAAAAAGGTAGGCATCCAAAAGACAACATAAACCAGAACTTGGATGTCTTACTAGTCAAGACGTCAAAGTGGGCATTCTCAAAACAGACTTTCTAGATGCCTTTCTGGTTGTTTTGTCACCAGTGTGTTCAAATCTTAAGGGGGCGTGTTAGAGGCATGTTTTGGGTGGGCTTAGGACTTGGACGATCCTCAGGCATGCATAATCAAACCTTTAACATCCTTTAACATAAGGGCTTTTTTTTAGACGTTTGAAGCTAGACCTGTTTTAAAAGCATCTAGATCAGGGGTGCCCACACTTTTTTGGCTTGCAAGCTACTTTTAAATTGACCAAGTCAAAATGATCTACCAACAATAAAATTAAAAAAAAAAAAAACCCACAAAGCACACTGAACGCAGAGAAAATGTTAATTATAATTTATAGTCGGGTTTTTTTTCAAAGAGGTCAAGGCAGATGACTTTAAAATATGCAATAAATATAATAGTAAACACTTTCAATTGCAACTGATGCTGAAATGGCCGATGATATAGTGCAGGGATCTCAAAGTCCCTCCTTGAGGGCCGCAATCCAGTCGGCTTTTCAGGATCTCCCTAATGAATATGCATTGAAAGCAGTGCATGCACATAGATCTCATGCATATTCATTGGGGAAATCCTGAAAACCCGACTGGATTACGGCCCTCGAGGAGGGACTTTGAGAGCCCTGGTATAGTGTAAGAACAGCTTAAGCTATTGAATGGTTAAAACTGAAGGAAAAAGCCTCAGACAAGGGCCCTCCCACCTTCACCGAAGTGGTTTGCTAAAGGTGGTTGAGCGGTCACCTCATTGGCAAAAAAACCTTCAATAAAGTAAAAGCTTTTATGCTGTGCTTTGCCAGCGAAAAACAAAAGATAGAAGAAAAACTTTTCCGCTTATCTTCAGCTGATCGGTACACCAACGGTGGCCAGCGTTTCACAAATCTGCTGCCTCAGGGTGTATCTCGACCGATCAGACTTTAAAGTGGAACGCCAAGAGCGTCTCCCGCATCGGGTAAGTGCTGTTATTTAAAGGGTGCTCCAGGCTAAGGCCCATATTCTCTTAAACAGCGCTGTTATCGTCAGCTACCTTAAAAGCAGCTGCCGATTACATCAATCGTGTGACAGCGCTGTTTAGAGAATCGTATTTCCGGCAAAGGTAGGCCAGAGGTTTCAAGGCCTGCATGTCTGGCGCTTACCTTTTGACATGACTCGCACCTCTGGAGGGGCCTACCACCTCTGTAGGCATTGGCCATGCCTACAGTGGAGTTAGGCATTAGTAGGTGCCACTGGAGGCGCAATTCTGATGCCTTTTTTTTCGGCACCTTGAAATTTCTTTTAAGTAAAATTTTAAATGGTGTTTTGGATTTAGGCGCCGATAGGGCCTAAGTTAAGTCACTGTTCATAATTGTATCCTGATATTTGCTGATGTTAGAATATTTTCAATTGTAAGATGTAAAATAGTTATTTATATATTACTTGTTGGAATATTCATATTTATCTCTATCTTTACCTCTGTCTTTATATTTTTTTCTTTATTTTTCATAAATTGTTTCTTCAGGTACTTTAGTTAGATTGTGAGCCTTTGGGACAATTAGGGAAATTTCCAAGTACCTATCTTATTTATTTTTATCTATTGTATCTTTGTAATGCATCATTTATGTAAACCGCTTAGAAACTCACGGTTATTAGCGGTATATAAGAATTAAATTAAATTAAATATAGGCCTAAGTGCCCGTTAGAGAATAGCACTTAGAGTGGATTCCTACAGCCAGTTTTGGGTGCGACAGTGGACACCAGCTGAAACCTGGGGTAAATCCTGGCATAACCTCTGTATTTGATAACACTGCCTCTAAATATTTGAAATGTCCCTGACCTGCCCATGAATCTCCCATGTTCATTTCCCCTATACTGGTAGATGGTGATGTTTTTTAAAAAAAATTCTTTATTTATAGCATATTTCACCATTACAATCAAGTATAATGATTACAACTTGAATCGGATCAATACTTCAAGGCAGAAATAATGTCTCAAATATTTAGTCTACAATAATGAGAGAGATCGACAGGGAACTTAAATTGTTATAGGGTAGAAATAATTACACAAATAGCAGCAATATTCTATGCATCCTACAGCTGGTATATGCATTATATAATAATAATTTATTCTTATATACCGCCATACCAAAAAAAGTTCTAGGCGGTTCACAACAAACTGGGCAACTACATAGACTACAGATGAAATACAACAGATTGGAATAAGAGAAACTTAACAATAGTGAGCAGAATGCATTTACAATATAATGCGGATAAAATACATTAAAAAATAAAGAGAAAGCTGATAAAATACTAGCTTAACAGGCAAAAGAAATGCATATAATATGAACAAAATATCAGCTGAATCTAAACTAATTAACAGTTTAAAAAAAAAATGCAGTTAAAAATCTAATACAGATAAAAATACATCAGATAGATCTAAAAAGACTTGTTAAAAAATAGCAGTGCGTTAAGATACCAACCTGTCAAAAAGTTGTGACTAACAATTTTCTAAAATCAAAATAGGAAGAGACCTCTGGCCACAAATTCAGTTTAGCGGCTTGAAACGAAAGGGTTCTAGCGAGGAACTTCTTATAACGACAGGACTTTATGGAAGGATAACTAAACAAGTGTACTCTGCGTGTGATCTTTTTAGCGCGACTCAAGGAAAAATGAGGTGCAAGGTAACCGGGTGACAATCTAGAAACTGATTTATAACAAATGCAATATGTCATTACACTTCTCCCTCCGTATTCGCGGTCTCAGCATTCGCGGTTTCGATTATTCACGTTTTTTAGCTTGCTGGCTCCTCCCCCAAATTACATCAGCTTACGTAGAGAAATCGCTGAATCCAAGGATTTACAGAAAAAAAAAAATCACTGATTCCCAGCACTTTCTTCACCGTGTTTTGCCTCTCCTTCAGGACCAGGCAATGTCTCCCACCATGTTATTCGCGGTTCCACCATATTCATGATTGTTTTTAATAGAAAACAGCGAATAACGTATGAAAAAGTTATTCATGGTTTTTCAGTATTTGCAATTCTGTTAATCCCCTATCACAGCGAATACGGAGGGAGAAGTGTAGTTACTGTTACAAACCCTTCTTTTGACTCTATAAATTCTAACAGCTGTTTAGGCTCAAAAAATAAGAAGTTCTTATTCTGATATGTAACATTTTACTGGAAACTTCAGCAAAAATACCCCTCCCAAGGCTAGGATTCTTGGTCTTAAGGCCAAGAATTATTTCCTTCACCTCTGAGATTTCTGGGAGATATCAGGAAAAATACGAACATTAGAGCCTAAAAACTGATCATTCATATGACGGAAATACAAACGAAGTATATATTCTCTACCACTTTGCAAAGCGAAAGTTATCAACAAGGTTGTCCTATCCATAATAATTTCCAAGGAGTTCTCCAGAAAAGTTGACAAGTTCATGTCCACAACTTTATCTCCTGGGATCTCATTAGAGTGGAAGCTCCAAAGGGTTTCTGTATATAAAGGTACACTTACTCCTCCAAATCCGTGGTTTCAGCATCCGTGGATTTGGTTAGTTGCAAATTTTTTTTTTTTTTAACCGATTTTAATTTTTTGGGCTATTTTTAAGCCCTCTTACAGCCTCTGGAACCTTACCTGGTGGTCTAGCGGTCTCCAATAATAATAATAATAACTTTATTTTATATACCGCAGTACCACAAACAGTTCAGAGCGGTTTACAGTGTAAGAGACTGTACATTTACAGTGAAGATACAATGAGGACAGTACATAATTTAGTAAAAGGAGTTTATACAGCGAAGAACAATGTAGATTTAACATGCAGGAGACTGTACATTTACAGCAGAGATAATATAGTGGAGAGGCAGTGCGAGAGGCTTATAAAGAATAAAGCGGTGTTCAAAACCAATGCAGGGTGATGAGTATCAAGAAGACAACCAGTATCAATTACAGGATGGAAGTAGTTGCTTCTTCAGTTGATTGGCCGGTCCAGTCGGATCGGATTGATTGTGTTGTGAATCGCGTCCCTGCCTACTTTGCATGCATGGATTCGAAGTGGATTGCAGGAGAGGTAAGTGAGTCGGAGGGAAATTTGGTTGTCAAGGGGTCGCAAACTGATCGGTACACGATCGGCTTGCTTTGTGAATCTAGCCCCATGTGGCATTTTCCTCCAATTTCTATTAACCCCCCCACACTGAAAATAGCTCACAAATTTGGGTGCATGTCCATTTTGTATACACATTTTAATTGAATAATGAGCCAATTAGCACTGATAATTGGAATCTTAATGAGCAATTATTGTGCTAATTGGAATTAAAGTTTACATGCATAAATTTAGGTGTGAGTCCAAAAAGAGCGTACTGTTGCTAACCAGCGTTGGGTTAACCTCAGGAGAAAAACATTACCGTAAAACGTGGAGAAAAAGCCTCTATCTTGTTTTAGAGGCAGCAAGCAATTCTGATTTCAAGCCCTCCACTCTTATCATGGGCAGTAAAAAAAAACTCCACGCAGTAATGAAACTTTCAAACGGACTCAAGCCCACCATTGTGCACAGGGTTTAACCCTTTCAGGACCAAGGGACATATTTGTCCCATAACTTTAATATCCTATAAATTTTGATTGGGATAGTCTACAGTTCTAAATTTGACATGTACGGATTCCATAAGATACTGCCTTTATGTAAACAAACTGGTTCCGACATTCATTCATTAGCGTCGTTGCCAGATTGACGAGAAGATTCACTTGCCACACTGTCCATAAGCCAGAAGTTTGATTTAAAAAAAAATAAAAAATGATATTTCACAAAAAAAATCAATTTTTTGGCATCTGCAAGCCCTTTTTACCATAAAAATGTCGTCAAAACCACAAAAATTGGCCTACGATCCTTATGGTCCTGAAAGGGTTAACAGATCAAACTTGTCAAAAACAAAGACAAAAATTACTCAACTTAGGGATATTAGCTGTTGCTCCTTTCCAGCGTTGACCTCATGGAAGGTAATGAATCACAGTTGCCAACCTTCCATGGCAATGCAACCCAGGCAACTCTTCCTTGCTGGAACCTAAATTTAGGCAGTGGTTATCGAATTTTCCCCTAAGTGCTATTCTGTAAGTGGCACCTAACTTTGAGTGCCGTTTATAGGATAGCATTCAGCACTATTTTTTTGGTGCTGAATTTTTAGGCCATTTGTAGAATTTAGGGCCTGTTTTACAAAGCCACGCGGTTATGGCCCCAAAGACCATAGAGATTTAAAGGGCTTCGGGGCTATTGCTGCGCGGCTTTGTAAAACAGTCCCTTAGTCTTTTATGCTTGTATACTTTACCTGTTCTTATTTGGCAGCCTGACCCCCAAGTGGAAGTATCATGAGACTGCCACTTGGAGGGGGTGTCAAAAATTTTGAAAAGATCACCCAATGGGGCAGGAATTAAGAATCATTTCTATTCCTCCCTCTCCACTACACACCAGAATTATTAGTATTTGACCCCTAGTATGTGCCAAGTTAGGATAAAAACTTGTATTGTAATATTGTACTGAAATTATGTATGTTTAACCTGTAACCCGTTCTGAGCTGTTTGGGGACAATGGGATAGAAAATGAACCAACTAAATAAATAAATATAAGAGCTGTAGTGGGGGGGTGGGGCAGGCTCCCAGGAGTCGGAGATAATGCCACAGTCTTAGGATATGAGGGGAGTGTAGCCAATGGGGAGGAGGAGTCCAGGAGATTCAGAGGAGGGTGGTAAGTAGTATGGCTGTTCTGGGTTCAGGTCTGGGAGTTGGGAAGGACCTATGCACTGTATTTTTTTAGGCAAGGCCAACTCACATCCCTGCTATTCTGTTGTAACACTAAGCATTGAAGCCCTTATCTGAAAACGCTTTGGTGTGTGTAGCATGATAGCATGTTGACTGACAGCGACACGGTGCTGTATTATTCACAAACCAAATTTGGAATCCTCCTAGCTGCATCAAGGTTGCCTTGCTAGTCATCTGATACTTAAGGACCAATAACGTAGTTACATTTCTGTTAGGGACTCCTGATGCAGGCCTAGTGACTGAAACATGGCTATGTCAAATCTGTTGAAAGTTCATTGCTAATAGAATTGTTGTTGGATAAAAAAGAGTCTGATGAAAATTCATTAAAGAAATCATCTTTAGTGCCTTGTTGTTTTTTTCTGGCCATCTCCATTGTGTGTGGTACAGTTTTGTGTTCCGTTGAGATAGTGTTCTTCTGTTGTGCTCTCCTGCCATTCTCCCACCATGTCCCCTTTAAAACTCTGCATTCAGGGGGTTAGCTGCTTTCTAAAATGACTATTTGCATGGGTATGTAAGTTAGATATGTAAATATTGCCATTTACCCATCTAGATGCTTCTAAAATGAACTCCTTGTACTATTGTGGAGTATATGCGAACTATAAAAAAATAAACAGATGAGTTCGGTTCAGTGAACTTGTTCTAGCTCAACAGAGATTTCTTAATGGAGACATGTGGGCCACTTGGAAGAGGTTGTGGAAACAGAGACTGTGTCCGAATTCAAGAGGGCCTGGGATAGGCACGTGGGATCTCTCAGGGAGAGAAAGAGATAATAGTTACTGCGTACAACACTGGTCGTCATGCATGAAAAAGGACATAGTACTACTCAAAAGGGTCCAGAGAAGAGCGACAAAAATGGTTAAAGGACTGGGGGAGTTGCTGTACAACAAGAGGCTAGAGAAACTGGGCCTCTTCTCCCTTAAAAAGAGGAGACTGAAAGGGAACATGATCGAAACATTTAAGATATTGAAGGGAATTGAATTAGTAGAGAGAGAGAGAGATTGTTCACCCTCTCCAAGGTGAAGAGAACGAGAAGGCACTCTCTAAAGTTAAAAGGGGATAGATTCCTTACAAACATAAGGAAATTCTTCACCCTGAGAGTGGTAGAAATCTGGAACGCTCTTCCAGAGGCTTTTATAGGGGAAAGCACCCTTCAGGGATTCAAGGCAAGGTTGGATAAGTTCCTACTGGAACAGGACATACGCAAGTAAGGCTAGACTCAAATAGGGCACTGGTCTTTGACCTAAGGGTCGCCATGTGAGTGGACTGCTGGGCACAATGGACCACTGGTCTGACCCAGCAGTGGAAAATCTTATGTTTTTATAGGCAGACTAGATGGGCCATATGGCCTTTATCTGCCGTCATGTTTCTATTCTATAGGTTCTTAAGTACTCCCAATATTGAACAAATACCAATACTTTGTCCAGGAGGGGTAACACGATGAGTTTAGCTCTTGCAATCATTGTGAAAATTTAGCTTCTAAGAATGGAGAAGCTTGAAGTTCACTAATGAACCATTTTTGCTTCCATTTCACATAAGTGTCTCTCTTTCGTTACTTGGAGGTACGTATATGGAAGATATTATAGACAGATTAAAATCACTGTGGCAGAAAGTTGGCTATTCATCATGATGACATGGACATCTTTTGTGCAGCATGTGGAAAAACGCTGGAGGCCAGTTATTCCCAGATATTTTGTTACTTTCATGGCCCTCAGGAACTTTCAGAACTGAGGCCAGACTAAATAAGTCTGCATGATGATGAGCTTTTTATATAAGCATTTAATTCACTGATTTGCATTTTTGGGGGATGAAGACAAGGTACCAGATGTTCATCAGAACTGCTGTCTAAACTTACTGAAAGAATTTTGATATATCATCCAACTCAATATTAAAAAGGATTTAAGTGGTTAACGTTAGAGTTAACCACATAATTTGTTTCAGAATTAAGGGCCAACCAATACCTAACCTGATCATAGTTTGACTGATACAGGCTAGCTAATGATGAGTTATGTTTATGTTTTATTAAAACTTGTTATACTGCTTGTTCTTACCACAGGTCCAAGCGGTTTACAAATATGCAATACAGTAAAACCTTGGACTGCAAGTAACTTGGTTTGCAAGTGTTTTGCAAGACAAGCAAAGCATTTTATTAAATTTTAACTTGATATACAAGCAACGTCTTGCAAAAAAAAGTACACATAGTATACACACATCACAACTGACGCTGCAAGAGTGTAGTGACTGTTCTAAACAAGCAAAGTCTTGCAATATGAATACATACAGTATACTCGCGTCACATCATCACAACTGAGCCAACGGTTCTTCTCTCTTTGATGCTGCAGAAGTGTAGTGACTGTTCTATATGAGCGAGGTCTTGCAAGAGTACGTATAGTATTTTGTATTAAAGTTTTGGGGTTGTGGAACAAATCGTCTGCGTTTCCATTATTTTTAATGGGGAAATTCCCTTTGATATACGAGTGCTTTGGATTACAAGCATGCTTCTGGAACGAATTATGCTCGCAAACCAAGGTTTTACTGTATATAGAAAAAGGAACTCCATTTAAAATAGGACAGATCAGTACAAATTCAAAAAAAGATTATATAACATTCATTCCTTCATACAGATTCCAAATTTCTTGTATCAGTCCGATACCACAGCATTCTGACACTAATATATATGAATTATTTCAGATAAAAAAAAAGATTTGTCTCCATAAGTTTCATGAAAATAAAAAGTTTAAAGCATAGTCTTAAATGTTTTAAAATGTGCTTCCAGCCTCAAACCCCTCGGTAAATGTTCCATAACTGCAGTTAGAAGGAAGAAGATATTACATTTTTTGTTCTATGTTTTAATTGCATAAGTAGGCTTGTAACCCCCTAGAACTGTGGAATAGGCTATAGTCAGTCAAAACAAATTTAGAAGGAATAGGGCTAGTAGCATTGTAGAAGATAAGGCAAAAGGTATATAGGTACAACAGATAAAGTTATCTGAATAATACTATCTGCTAAAGTTTAGTACTGCACATTCAGTAGTCCAAGATCAACCCCGTTAAATATAGACTTCCAGCATCATTTTTTAAGGAAAATAATGCCATTTATTTATGTAAACAAATTAGAATTCATTATTATAGAAATATTTGGGCCTTTAGTTTATTTTTTCATTTTATGATATAGATCATTCCAGAAAATACATCTACATGAGGAAATAGCAGCATTTATACATATAGATTGCATACATTTGTAAATGGTTGTTTTAGTAAGCCACTGTTTACATGTATAAATATCCTGAGATACAGAGATTTCAAATCTCTCTCTATCTCCCCCATTTTACAGTGCGAATACACATACTGTATACTCAAATATAAGTCAATCTGAATATGTCGAGAACCCCTTCCCCCCCAAAAAAAAAATGAGGAAAAATGGTTGACTCGAATATAAGTCGGGTGGCTTAATATTCAAGTGCCCTGCTCCGTCAGGATCTGCACCCAATTCCCTCCCCTGTCAGGCATTGCACCCAGTCCCCTTCCTTCTCTCCCTCCCTCCCCTGTCAAGCTCTGCACCTAGCACCCTTCCTTCCTTCCCTCCCTCCATCCCCTGTCAGGCACTGCACCCAGCACCCTTGTCTCCCTCCCCTGTCAGGCATTGCACCCAGCCCCCTTCCTTCCTTCTCTCCCTCCCCTGTCAGACTCTGCATCCAGCACCCTTCCTTCCCTCCCCGTCAGACTCTGCACCCTGCCGCCCTCCCTGTCCTAGCCTCATACCTCTACTGTGGATCGCCGGTGGAGGTGCAGCAGGCAGGAACAAACTTTCCAAGTTCCTGCCCCACTGTTAACTGGCTGCCGTGAGTGTCTTCAGCTGCTGAGAAGCACGAGCAGGCACCGCTGCTCAGTGTTGAGCGGCTTCCTTAATGGCTCCTGCAAATTCTCACAATAATTTTGGAAGGGGGTGTATTGGCTCAAACATAAACCAGGATCCTCATTTTGGGCCCGTTTTTTGGCCCCCAAATCCAGGTTTATATTCGAGTATATAAAGTATATTTAAATAAATTTCTCTGTTGCATTTTGCACCTGCTCCAATTCATGCGTAAATTTCATGAAAATACTAGTATTAAATAAGGGATAAAGGGGGTAATTGCTTCAAAAGTAAAAACCAACCAAACCTTTAATTACTACTACTTAGATGTATACTTTTGAAAGATCAGGCCACTAATTTTTTTTTTTTTTTTTTTATAATACCAATTTTGCATGCAAATGGGCTCTTATAAAATTAGATCATGCCTAAAAATTATACACAGTCCAAGCTAGCATGTAGTTCTATACTAGGGAGAAGATAGACAGAGCATGGGCAGAGTTACAATTCAGGTGCTTATTTTATAAAATATATCTGTAAAATGCATGAATTATCCTGGCTCTTGAGTAGGCATATCTATTGACACATAAAGGAACAAAAACCACTTCAAACGTCTTTTAACTTTCAATGGTGCTCAGATTCCAAGATGGAGGTTTAAAGTACTCAAAAGGGGCATACAGCCCGTGAGAAACTTTATATGGTATCAATCATTGCACCTAGTTATAAAAGATGTTTCAAAGTCCTTAATCAGTAATAATTTGTAATATTTGAAAGTCCAAAAAGGTGAAAGCACTGATAATCCGAATTTTAAACTGTGTATATAGAGAGCTTTCAAAGTAAATCACTTAGCTGAAGCATAAAGAATGCGGTGAAATAGCTGGGTCCTGACGCGTTTCGCCACACAGGCTTCCTCAGAGAACCCGCTTGCAATTCCTTACATTCAGACTGTAAGTGTTCAAATTTTCAATTCTGCTGTTGCTTCTGTACTCTTTTAATGTCCTATGACGTCATAGGACATTAAAAGAGTACAGAAGCAACAGCAGAATTGAAAATTTGAACACTTACAGTCTGAATGTAAGGAATTGCAAGCGGGTTCTCTGAGGAAGCCTGTGTGGCGAAACGCGTCAGGACCCAGCTATTTCACCGCATTCTTTATGCTTCAGCTAAGTGATTTACTTTGAAAGCTCTCTATATACACAGTTTAAAATTCGGATTATCAGTGCTTTCACCTTTTTGGACTTTCAAATATTACAAATTATTACTGATTAAGGACTTTGAAACATCTTTTATAACTAGGTGCAATGATTGATACCATATAAAGTTTCTCACGGGCTGTATGCCCCTTTTGAGTACTTTAAACCTCCATCTTGGAATCTGAGCACCATTGAAAGTTAAAAGACGTTTGAAGTGGTTTTTGTTCCTTTATGTGTCAATAGCTATATCCCTTCAGGAACATTTGTTTAGAAATATACCCAGTTGTTTACTCTTGAGTAGGCATAACATCTGCCTCTTAAATATAGTGTAAGGAAGTGTCTGTACTTAGGGGAAATGTTTACACCTGTCCCTGGTGCTGAGTTCACTATAGGCTCCTTTCACTAAGGTGCGCTAGCCCAAAAATTACCGCCTGCTTAAAAGGAGGCAGTAGCGGCTAGAGCGCTCTAAAACCCGCTAGCGTGCCTTTGTAAAAGGAGCCCTGTATGTTGCTGGCAATAAGAACCATTTATGAGAACGTAATCAGCTTTTGTAAAAAAAAAAAAATAAATTATTATAGCATTTCAAAATGAATAATAAAATCACGAAGACGTGGATTTGTTACAATATCCTATCCTATCACAACTAACAAATTTCCCTAGCAACCGAAGTGTCACCTAGAGCCTGGCTTCCACTTGGATCAAATGAAATTCTTTAATCTGGACCCAAACTAGACAGAGCAAAAGACTTATGCGTCTAGCACCCAATTCTATATAGGCCGCCTAAAAGATCAATGCCATTCTATAAAAGTTAGGTGTTTCTGGACGTCCTAATTTTAGGTGCACCATATTTATGTCAAGGTTTTCTTTGCCTAAATACCAGGCCTAAGTTAGGCACCTAACGAGGCCTAATTAAAAAAAGAGGCATCTAACTGAAAAAGATGCCCACAATCTGCCCCAGCCACGCCCACTTTTAGGTAGGCACTTTGGACTAGGCACCTACTGTTTTTATAGAATCGTGTTTTTTCAAATTAGGTGCCTTTTATTAAGTCCAACTAACAGCAATAATGGGGTGTGAATAATTATCAGCACTGATTAAGCCTATTGGCTAGGTGGGCCGATGTAGGCACCTAACTTTGGATGGACTATATAGAATTTGACAGCTATTCTATAAACTTAGGGATGCCTAAAGTTAAATGCTTAGATAGGCCTGCTGAAGGTCTAAAGCTCAGTCCGACTAGCGGTGATCAACTCACAATCTTGTATAAATGACTCTGAAGAACTTAAGGTTAAGCGTCTGAAAACGAAAAAAAAAAAAAAAGTTTTAAGATCTTTTTTGAAAAGATTAAGAGAGGTCTGAGAAGCGTAAGATGAATAGGAACTAAATTCCATAATTCTGGTCCTTGAACAGAAAAAAATTGAGCTGTGCACAGTATCCCCTCCCCCCCCAATTCTCTGAATGTAAGGACCACGAAACGATTTTGAATATGAGATCTTAAAGTTCTTGAGGGAACATAAGGAGTTAAATATCTATTGCACAACTTTTAAAAACGATGAGAAATGGGTAGCCAGGGTGCTGATCTCAAGCAGTGTAACGTGATCAAATTTCCTATGGCCTGTAATCAACTTCATTACAGTATTTTAAACTTTTTGGCAGATCCTGCACCTAAATTTATGTGCCTAAATTTAAATTAAATCCAATTAATGCTTGTTAGGATGTTAATTATCAATACTAATTGGCTTGTTAATCAACTAGGTTGCATATGCAAATTGAGCATGCGCTCAAATATGCCATATATAGAATTTGGGGGAAAATGATATCCAAAATAAAAGAAATGCTTTAATGGCTACAGGTCCTGTCAGATTTGTGGAATGGAACTGACTTAAAAAAAAAAAAAAATTTCAATAATAAACAAAGGTGTACATTCTTGTTTAATAAGGAAAATTATTTATAACAGGAAAAATAGAAAAAACAACCCCAACCTTCCTAAAAAAACCAAAAGAAAGAAAAAACCCCTATTAATGGAAAGCAGAATAATGATATCAAGGGATTAAAAAATAAAATTAAATCATATCACAAAACCAGAAAAAGAATATAACATTCAAAGAGCAAGCCAAAGCAGACATCAGCGCAGGCAGTGGTGGTAACTGCTCCTATTCTCAGAATTCC
This sequence comes from Geotrypetes seraphini, assembly GCF_902459505.1. Taxonomy (NCBI): domain Eukaryota; kingdom Metazoa; phylum Chordata; class Amphibia; order Gymnophiona; family Dermophiidae; genus Geotrypetes; species Geotrypetes seraphini. Next base: position 13,658,349 of record NC_047100.1, read on the forward strand.
TATGACCGTAGGAGCAGTTACCACCACTGCCGGCGCTAAAACCCTCGCTACACGTTAGTAAAAGAAGGGTTAATCATCGGCATGAGTAGCTGGATTAGACTTTTTAGGGGGGAAGGGAGAGGGGTTGGGACTTGTATACCACCTTTTTGTGGCTACACATTCAAAAAGGTTTACATATATAGTGCAGGAGTCTCAAAGTCCCTCCTTGAGGGCTGGAATCCAGTTGGATTTTCAGGATTTCCCCAATGAGTATGCATGAGATCTATGTGCATGCACTGCTTTCAATGCATATTTATTGGGGAAATCCTGAAAATCCGACTGGATTCCAACCCCTGAGGACTGGAGTTGCTCACCCCTGCTCTAAACAGTCAGTTCTCAAAAGCATCCTGCTAAAAAGCTGACTCATCCGAGACAATTTGATATTTCTTTTTTAAAAGAAAAACAATTAAACTCACAGGTGTCAGTCGGTCCTCGAGGGCCACAATCCATTGGGGAAATCCTGAAAACCCGACTGAATATGCATGAGATCTATGTGCATGCACTGTTTTCAATGCATATTTATTGGGGAAATCCTGAAAACCCAACTAGATTGCGACCCTCAAGGAGGGACTTTGAGATCCCTGGTCTAGTGGTAAAGCTGCTGCCTTAGCATCCTGTGGTTGTGGGATCAATCCCAGCGTTGCTTGTTAAGACCCTTAAGGGCTCCTTTTTGCTAAACGACGCTAGAGAGTTCTAGCGCGGACTGGCGAGGTAAATGCTCTGAAACTCAAAGAATGCCTATGAGCGTCGGAGCACTAAAACCATTTAGTAAAACCCAGCGTTAATCCTCCATTGCTCCAGTACGAGTACAAAATAAGTGCAAAGACTTTATAGCAGGACTGCCCAAGTCCAGTCCTCGAGATCTACTGGCAGGCCAGGTTTTCAGGATATCCACAATGATATGCATGAGAGATTTGCCTGCACTGCCTTCTTGGTATGCAAATCTCTCTCTCATGCATATTCATTGTGGATATCCTGAAAACCTGGCCTGCCAGTAGATCTCGAGGACCGGACTTGGGCAGCCCTGCTTTATAGCATCGAGAATGCTCCTTAACTGATTAAAAGTAGCAAAAAAAAAAAAAAAGTCTACAATCCTCCTTACACCATTGATGCTTCCCTCTGACTTCCTTCTGTTTTTGAAAACAATATTCTGCAGCATGGAACAGTTGTCCTTCTATTTCAATGACAACATATCCAATTATACTGCTAATCAGCAGAACAGAAGTGTCATGGTATATTAAAATCTCTGTAGCGAACGTATCCATTCCTTAATTATTCATGACCCAAAGCTCTGCTGGTGACTTTTAACAATACATTACCGTTGTGTCGGAAAGCTAAATCCTGTGACAAGGACCCTCCTGAAAACTATTTCCATAAGGGCAAACTACAGATCTGGCTGACCTTAGTGCTGTTTTTCAGCCCATCGTTTATCGGAGATTAACTAATGACCTTAAAATGAACTTTGATAAATTGAGAGGATAAGACATTTCTGGGAGATGGGAGAAAGTTTCTTCAAAATGTCGACTTACCTGTTCCTTGTCATGATTGCTTCCTCTTTGTAATCAGGCTCTTGGGTTTCTCTTCTTTTCAACCTGTTGTGACCTATTTCCTTTGCTGTTAACACCTTGATGCAAAAGGATTGTGCATTTGTACTATGTATTTCCTGTTTCTGAAACTCCTAGCTCATGTTAAATTGATTATGGACCATTTTGATAGACAATGAAGAGTGGTACATATAATAGAAACATGATGGCAGATAAAGGCCCATCCAGACTGCCCATCTGCAGTAACCAATATCTCTTCCTCTCTCTAAGAGATCCCACGTGCCTATTACACACCTTCTTGAATTCAGAAACTATCTCTGTCTCCGCCACTTGTTCCAGGAGACTGTTCCACGTGTCTACGACCCTTTCTATGAAAAAATGTATTTCCCTAGTTTACTATGGAGCCTATCACCTCTTAACTTCATCCTATGCTCTCTCATTTCAGAGCTTCCTTTCAAATGAAAGAAACTTAAACTCATGTGCATTTATGCCATGTAGGTATTTAAACATCTCTATCATATCTCCCTTCTCCCATCTTTCCTCCAAAGTATACATATTGAGATCTTTTAGTCTGTCCCCTTACGACTCCATCCTTTTTATATCTTTTTGAAGGTATGGTCTCCAGAATTGCACACAATATTCTAAATGAGGTCTCACCAGAGTTTTATACAAGGGCATCAGTAGCTCCTTTTTCCTACTGGCCATACCTCTTCCTTGTATGCATCCTATCATCCTTCTAGCTTTTGCTATCATCTTTTCAACCTGTTTGGCCACCGAAAGATGATTACATACAATCATATTCAAGTCTTGCTCTTCTGTCATGCACATAAGTTCTTCACCCCCAAAACTGTACCATTTAGCCATTTTTAGTCAATCAGGGCCTTTGGCCCCTCCCATTGCATCCCAAGATGCATTGGGAGGGGGAAGCCCAGTCATTTGCAGAACTTGGCCCTGTAGGCAGGAGGGAATGGGCTTCCCTCCTGCCGTTTTCTCATCCGAAGGTCCGGGGGTCCAGGGATATGGAGGGGGGGGGGCTAGGAATGTTGGAAGAATAGGAGAGGCAGAGATGTTGGGGGATGTCAGGGAAGGTCCAGGGATGTCATGGGAAGGGGTGTAGGGATCCCCAGCTCAGCTGATTCTGGCAGGAGGAATCCCCATCAGCTGAGCCACCAGGAATCCCCAAAACCAGCTCAGGTGATGGAGATTCCTTCTGTGATCAGCTGATGGGAAACTTATGGGTTTTGGGTTTTTTTTTCACTCTTTGGGTGGTGGGAAGGGGTTGTGACCACTAGGGGATTAATGGGTGGGGGGGGGGGGGGGGGGGGGGGTCATGCCTTAATTCCTCCAGTGGTCTTCTTGTCAGCTTGCGCACCTTTGTGAAACTTAGACGCAACTCAAACAGGTCTAACTGTCAGCTTCTAAGTTCCCTCTAGGAAAGCTTTGGTTATGGCTGCAGTATGTCCAGGGTGAAGTTCACCCAATTCCCTCCCATAGCACACCTCCCAACATGCCCCTTTGATCTCTGGATGCACAGCAGCTTAAAATTGCTGCTGCACGTCCAGAAAGTTGATTTTGATTATCGGCACTTGGATGTCCCTGCTATGAGGATGACCAAGTGCTGACCTAGGCTGTTTTTGGGACATTTTAAAGTTTTGATTATGAGCCCCATAGCCTGTGGCAAGACCAAATATTATCCTAAATGTCAATTTGCAAAGCTTGAACAAAATTTGTTGATGAACAAGGAGTCAATGCAATCTAATCAATAACAGAGTAGGTGTTCAATCTAAGATTCGTACCTGAGGCTATGGAACGAGGCTTCTCTCTCCAGTCAGGTTTTTAGGATACCAAGAGTGAAGATGCATTAGATCCGTTTATATGCATTAGGTCTTCAACTTATGTAGGCTGATTGTGAGGTTACCAGGAGAGGATTGGAAAGCCTGGCTAGGGAGGATTATGTAGCTTTCTCAAAGTGCATCAGTGTTCTATTAGGCTTTTCCATCATCCTAAAGCAAGGGTGTCAAACTCAATCACCCAAGGGGCCAAAATCTAAAACAAAGGCTAAGTCGTGGGCTGAATTTTTTATTAAGATATTTAGGGGTCCTTTTATTAAGGTATGCTAACCGATTTAGTGCGTGCTAAATGCGCACCTTAATAAAAAGACCCCTTAGTCTTAGTAGAGGTATAGGGTTACAACCTCTCCAACCCCACGCCGGCTCTGTAATATAAACAAAATAAAAAAGACTTTTCCTTTCTTTTAGGTCCTAGTTCACTCTTGCTGTCTAACACCAGCTCTTGCAGGATACACATTTCAAATCTGACATATTGTAATCACAAAACAGAAAATATAATTATTTTTTCTACCTTTATTTTTTTTCTACCATTATTCAAATCATGTTGGTCCCAGACTCTGGTTGTCTTCTGATAACTTCCTTGCCAGGGTCTCCTGCCCATTTGTTGTTTTCTTCTTTCTCTGTGCTAGCCATCCATCTTCCATCTCAGTCCTCTCCTTCCGTTTTTCTTCCCTCCCCCAGAAGTCTGGCATTTTTCCTTTTTTTCATCTCCATCACCGCAGCTGTAGCGATGGACCCCACCATCTCTCCTTTTCTCAACTATTCTTTCATCCAGCATCTCTTCCTCCTTCCCCACATCCCAGGGTCTCTTCCTTTCTCTTCCCAACTCTCTTCCTAGCCAGAGTCTCTATCGCCCCCTCTACACCATCCCTTGAGCCCAACTTCTTTCTCTTTCTGTTGCTTCCCTCCCTAAATCCCATTGTCCACCATCTCTCTCCCTCTCCTCTGTTTTTAGACCCATTATATCTTCCCCTCCTTAGTCCAGCATATGCACGTCTCTTTGGACCCCCCTTCCCTCCCTCCCTTCGTCTGTGTACTTCTATACCAGGGCCCCCCGTGTAATTCTACAACAAGGCATCCCCTTCTTTCTAGCATCCTCTGGCTTTCCCCCTGGTCTCCTGGTCTCACCTTCAGCTAATTAGGGCAGGCTGCCGTTGGCCTCCACAGCACGTTCCCTCTGCCGCGGTCCTACCCCTCCTCTTATGTCAGGGGTGGGATCACAGCAGAGGGAACATGCTGTGGAGGCCAATGGCAGCCTGCTAGGATCGCTACAGCTGATTGGTTATCCTCTACAGGCTGCTTTAAAGGTGAGACTGGGATAGAGGGAGGGAAGAAACAGAGGGCCAAATCGCGGGCCAAAGTTAATTACCCAGCGGGCCAAATTTGGCCCGTGGGGTAAAGAGAAAGAAGACCTTTTGACTGTATGCTTGACATGGAGCATCACACTTTAATGATAAATGTATTTATTTAGACTTATATCCCATCCTTCCAAGAGAGCTCAGAACGGGTTATAGTTTACATTCACAGTGCAACAATATATATGAGCTGTTGTAATGGAGTTACAATGTATTAACTATGTAAAAATAGTATGCTTATATAAACATAGTAACATAGTAAATGACGGCAGATAAAGACTTGAACGGTCATCCAGTCTTCCCATAAGTTATACCCTTTAAAAAATACATGATTAGATTAACTTGTCTCTTCTTTGATATTTCTCGGCCGTAGACTGTAAAGTCCGGTATTGTCCTAGGTTAGAAATGCTGAAATTGTCGTCCAAGCTCACTCCAGCCTATCCAACCATCCTGTTGTTTGCAGGATATCTACCGTACAGTCTAGCCAGTAACATCCTCATGTTCCATATTAATGGAGGTCCCATTGATGCCCACCCCAGCCCAACCTACACCGAATCACCATATGTGGGACACAGACCGTACAGCTCACAAATCATATATAATTAAAACTAAACCTAAAAAGAGACTTCCCTCTAACTATGGTATAAAGTGTCTACCCCACATATAGCAAATTAGGACAAGCTTACTAAAACAAAATTAAAGTTAAAGTAAATAACTCATATTAAGCATGCAAAATAATATATTGATATGTTTGAGGTTTTTATTTTTTTTAAAAAAAAGCTCCCTTAGGCAGGCTGCCTAATTTGTCTCCTACTTATGATATTCCATTAGAGCAGGGGTGTCCAATGTCAGTCCTCGAGGGCTGCAGTCCAGTCGGATTTTCAGGATTTCCCCAATGAATATACATGAGGTCTATTTGCATGCACTGCTTTCATTGTATGCTAATAGATCTCATGCATATTCATTGGGGAAATCCTGAAAACCCGACTGGATTGCGGCCCTCGAGGACCGACATTGGACACCCCTGCATTAGAGCAATGCAATGCAGATCGAGAAGGTATTTAACGAAAGTTCCAGCCTGTGTTCTACTATTTCCACAAGGGGTCTCCAGACTACATACTAAGTAGACTCGAAAAACCCATTCTTAGGAAATGTGTAAGTAAAAAGTATGTTCATCAAATATATTTTATTGTGATATACATAAATATCTATCTCCTTTGTTAGCTACATATGTGTTGACACTGTAACCAGTAAATCCTTTGTCTCCCCAAATTTAACTTGTGTTGCTGGACGTAAAGGACACATTTTCTCCATCATCCTATGTCCACTTCTGCAAGGGTTAATGGATTAATGTTATTATTATGGACTCAAGGATATTGCACCACACCTCTGGCCTTCATAATTTTATTTAAAAACGTTGAGTCCACGGAACAGTAAGACCTATCATAGAAATCCATCTCTCTATCATCAGCAACTTACCTGAGAAATATTCACACAGAAAGTTTCAAGTTTCTTTATTTTTGGTATACCGTCTATCAAAACAAATGTCTAGATGGTGTACAATATAAAAGGTTATAAGGGACAGTTAAAATAAGTAAACACTGTCCTAGGTAGAAAAAAATGGGGCAGGGAGGCACACAAGAAATGGGGACAGAGAGGAAAGAAAGGAACTTGAACCCTCTTTCTCCCTACTGCTTTCTCATAGTGAGGTTGCCAATCTGAAATCATTTGATATTCTGATTCTTGATGTATTGTAAGCCATCTTGGTGAAACCAATCTGTACATAACTCGCTATGTAGTAATAATGATTATAAAACTATTTAAAAAGTGTGCTCTATTTCTCTTTTTTAAACTGAGATCAGGCAGAGAGGATGATGTGTCAGTGTTCCCATTAGCCTCTGAAGGGGTGGAAGTAGGGGCTAATATTGTAACAACAAATGGCAGGTAAAGACCAGCATGGTCCAACTAGTCTGCTAGGTGGCTAGTGTTGTACATACCACACCATGCAAAATGTACAGGTTACTACAATAAATCACAGATTGGACTGGCTTCAGCTGAAAATTCCAGATAAGTTGGGGTTTTTTTTTTTTTTGCTCTCTTTCTATTTTGAGAACTTTTTGTGTGGATAGTTTCCTGCTGTGGGAACATTTATTAGATTTTCTATATTACCAGGCTTTTTTTGGGAGCACGAATTTAGGATGTCCGGTGCTATACTCTGAGAGACCCCCAGGAAAGAGACTTGGGAGTACTTGTAGACAAGTCAATGAAACCGTCCGCGCAATGTGCGGCGGTGGCGGTGGCGAAAAGGGCAAACAGAATGCTAGGAATGATTAAGAAGGGGATCACGACCAGATCTGAAAAGGTTATTATGCCGTTATACCGGGCCATGGTACGCCCCTACCTGGAATACTACATCCAACACTATTTGCCGTAAATGAAAAAGGACCCAGTATTACTCGAAAGGGTCCAGAGAAGAGCAACAAAAATGGTTAAGAGACTGGGGGAGTTGCTGTACAACGAGAGGCTAGAGAAACTGGGCCTCTTCTCCCTTGAAAAGAGAAGGCTGAGAGGGGACATGATCGAAACATTCAAGATATTGAAAGGAATTGACTTAGAAGAGAAAGAGAGATTGTTCACCCTCTCCGAGGTGGAGAGAACGAGAGGGCACTTGCTAACGTTAGAAGAGAAAAGATTCCATACAAACGTAAGGAAGTTCTTCACCCAGAGAGTGGTAAAAATCTGGAATGCTCTTCCGGAGGCTGTTATAGGGGAAAGCACCCTATGGAGGGTCAAGAAAAAGTTGGATAAGTTCCTACTGGAACAGAACATACGCAGGTAAGGCTAGACTCAAATAGGGCACTGCACTTTGACCTAAGGGCCGCCAAGTGAGCGGACTTCTGGACACGATGGACCACTGGTCTGACCCAGCAGTGGCAAATCTTATGTTCTTATGTTCTTACAAGTGTTTAAGCCCGTTACATTAACGGATGCTAGAGTAGATGTGTCTGTCTTTCTCTCTCTCTCCTTTTTCTGCCGTCTGTCTGTCTTTCTTTTTTCTGACTCTCTCTCTCCTTGGCCGCTTTCTACACTCAGGCCCAACAATTGTCCCTTTCTGTTTCCTCCCTCATTCCTTCCTATGTCCTTAGTGCCCCCAGTGCCTCGTTCCTATGTCCTTAGTGCCCCTTCCCATGTCCTTAGTGCCCCTTCCTATGTCTTTAGTGCCCCTTCCTATGTCCTTAGTGTCCCCAGTGCCCCTTCCTATGTCCTTAGTGCCCCCAGTGCCTCCTTCCCATGTCCTTAGTGCCCCAGTGCCTCCTTCCTATGTCCTTAGTGCCCCTCCCTATGTCCTTAGTGCCCCTTCCTATGTCCTTAGTGCCCCTTCCTATGTTCTTAGTGTCCCCAGTGCCCCTTCCTATGTCCTTAGTGCCCCCAGTGCCTCCTTCCCATGTCCTTAGTGCCCCAGTGCCTCCTTCCTTTGTCCTTAATGCCCCTTCCTATGTCCTTAGTGCCCCCAGTGCCTCCTTCTCATGTCCTTAGTGCCCCCAGTGCCTCCTTCTCATGTCCTTAGTGCCCCCAGTGCCTCCTTCTCATGTCCTTAGTGCCCCCAGTGCCTCCTTCTCATGTCCTTAGTGCCCCAGTGCCTCCTTCTCATGTCCTTAGTGCCCCAGTGCCTCCTTCCTATGTCCTTAGTGCCCCCAGTGCCTCCTTCCCATGTCCTTAGTGCCCCCAGTGCCTCCTTCCCATGTCCTTAGTGCCCCCAGTGCCTCCTTCCCATGTCCTTAGTGCCCCCAGTGCCTCCTTCCCATGTCCTTAGTGCCCCCAGTGCCTCCTTCCCATGTCCTTAGTGCCCCAGTGTCTCCTTCCTATGTCCTTAGTGCCCCTTCCCATGTCCTTAGTGCCCTCAGTGCCTCCTTCCTATGTCCTTAGTGCCCCTTCTCATGGTCTTAGTGCCCCCAGTGCCTCCTTCCTATGTCCTTAGTGCCCCCAGTGCCTCCTTCCCATGTCCTTAGTGCCCCAGCGCCTCCTTCCTATGTCCTTAGTGCCCCCAATGCTCTTTCCTATGTCCCCCCTCACTGCCTTTCAGCCTTTTTCCCACCCCCTCCCCCAAAGCTAGCCAGCTTACCTCCCTCCCTATCGGCCGTGCTAAAGCCAGACTGCCTGCCTGCCTGCCTCCCTCCAGCGCCGAAGCCTGACCCCCCCACCATACCGACCCCTGCTACTGCTACCTACTGTCTGTCCTACCGCTGCTTCAAACACCCCCCCCCCCTGGTCTGCCGCAGCTGCTGCCCGCCGCAACTAAAGCAAAGGGAAAAAGGGTCCACCTCACACAAACCACCACAGGCTCCAGCTGAACGCGTCAAACACTGCCACGGAGCTACAGATCACGGAGGCAGGGATCACAAAGTTGTAAGGTTTTATTATGATAGATGATTTTGAGCACTAGTATAGCATAGTTTCTCTAAACAGCTAGGGTTGTCTTCTATGCTTGTTCAGCATCTGAGGCTGGTTTGAGTCATATTTTCCTAAGTAAGTGGTGTTTCTGCTGCAGGAAAGATACCGCTATAATGTCTTTACTGTTTTCACACTAAATTTGTAATAATTGGTACCCACTCTGTGCCATTACCTGCTGCTCTGTACCTTTTTTGAAGGGTAAAAATTCATTTAAGGGGTCCTCTTATTAAGGTGCGCTAACCAATTTAGTGCACGCTAAAGATTAGCGCTTGCTAAATGCTAGAGCATCCATTATATTCTATGGGTACCTTAGCATTTAGCGCGCGCTAATCTTTAGCATGTGCTAAATTGATTAGTGCACCTTAATAAAAGACCCTTAAGTTTTACTTTGACTCTATCCTCCTGCTATATAGTGATCCTCTTCCTGGATTCTGTATATGGAGCCTAGATTTGCATGAAAAATTTGGATGTGCTTCCGAGATACACACAGAAATTAATTAGGGTGCTAACAACCAATTACAGAAGTTAATTGGAAGTCATTAAAATTTTCACGCACATCTGGCTGCACACTATTCAAGATACGGCCCTGATTCTGTAAAGTCTGCCTAATGTTAGGCACTGATATCGATGACTATTTTAATTGTTCAGTAAGCTTAATTGGTGCCAATCTTGGCACTAAACACCTCAAAATTGGCTACACAGTACTCCCCCGATATTCGTGGGGGGTTCCGTTCCAGGAACCCCTGCGAATCTCAAAAAACCGCGAATACAGCTTTTCATGGGGGAGCCTGAAGAGGGCAGCGGGAGAGCAGCTGGAGCGCCGCGAGTGCAGGAAATCACTCGCGGTATGCTCCGACCGCCTCTTCCTGCACTAAGTCGGGCCTTATTCAGTCGGGAGCTGCGTGTCCGAGCAGTTCCTGATTGGATAAGGCCCGACTTAGTGCAGGAAGAGGCGGTCGGAGCGTACCGCGAGTGATTTCCTGCACTCGTGGCGCTCCCGCTGCCCTCTCCTTGTCGGCGGTCGGAAAATACCGCGAATGACCGGGACCGCGAACCGCCGACTGCAAACGACTGGGGGAACAGTGTAATTAGGTTTAATTGGAAGTTAGGTGCCTAACTCAAAAATCTCAATTCTATAGACAGTAGAGGGCTGATTCTATAAACGGTTATCCCGAATATAGGCATCCTACCATGTTCTAGCAACCAGTCATGGCCCATGTTTTGTATTTTTTTAAAAGCTTCCTGAGGCAGGCTGCCTACATTGTAAGCGTTAGTCGCGGGTCTAGGGAAACGCATAGGCTCACCCAAGGCTGGGTGTGGGCGTGGTTTTGCTCTGAAGTGGCCTTGGGCAAGTTTACGCATCTGTATACATCTCCCTAGAGCCGCGACAGATGCCTGAAATGTAGACCAGATTATATGCAGCTTATTCATTGTGGATATCCTGAAAACCTGACTGTCACAGTTGAGTCAGACCAGTGGTCCATCGTGCCCTGCAATCCGCTCACGCGGCAGCCCTCTGGTCCAAGACCAGCACCCTAACTGAGACTAGCCCCACCAGCGCACGTTCCTGTTCAGCAGAAACTTGTCTAACTGTCTTGAATCCCTGGAGGGTGTTTTCCCCTATAACAGCCTCCGGAAGAGCGTTCCAGCTCTCCACCACTCTCTGGGTGAAGAAGAACTTCCTTATGCTTGTACGGAATCTATCTCCTTTCAACTTTAGAGAGTGCCCTCTCGTTCTCCCTACCTTGGAGAGGGTGAACAACCTGTTCTTATCTACTAAGTCTATCCCCTTCAGTACCTTGAATGTTTCGATCATGTCCCCCTCAATCTCCTCTGTTCGAGGGAGAAGAGGCCCAGTTTCTCTAATCTTTCGCTGTACGGCAGCTCCTCCAGCCCCTTAACCATCTTAGTCGCTCTTCTCTGGACCCTTTCGAGTAGTACCGTGTCCTTCTTCATGTACGGAGACCAGTGCTGGACGCAGTACTCCAGGTGAGGGCGTACCATGGCCCGGTATAGTGGCATGATAACCTTCTCTGATCTGTTCGTGATCCCCTTCTTTATAATTTCTAGCATTCTGTTTGCCCTTTTTGCTGCCGCCACACATTATGTGGACGGCTTCATCGACTTGTCGATCAAAACTCCCAAGTCTCTTTCCTGGGAGGTCTCTCCAAGTATCACCCCGCACATCCTGTATTCGTGCATGAGATTTTTGTTACCGACATGCATAACTTTACACTTATCCACGTTGAACCAAATTAAGAAACATTGCTCTGGGGCAGTGTCTCTCAAACTGTATACCACGGCACAATGATGTGCGCCAAAGAGATTCCGGGTGTGCCATGAGAGATTCAAGAATTTTACTTTATTTTAAAAAATTTCCTTCATAAGTATACACTAGAATAGATGGCATGTATGTCGCATAAGCAAGAGTCTGTCAATGTTATGAGTGTCTGTGTGCGCAACCGCCCAGACAAGCATCATTGTTGTAGAATCTGGCCCTTAATGCCAGCCATACAGCATTGCTTATGCCTGAATGCAGGACCTGCGTAACTTATAACACACTATAGGTTAAATAGTAAATGAATGGCAGATAAATACCTGCACAGTCCATCCAATCTGCCCAACATGGCGAAATAAATTATGCACGTCAGACTCCGTCTCTGGTAGTATTCAAATCTAGGCAAGTCGTTTTATTTTTTCATGTAGTAGTTATCCTAGCATGAGCAACAAAGCAAACAAAGCTTTGTTACTGTTTGGATCTTCTTATCTTTACGAACTTGGATTTTCAGCTCTGACAGAAATTAATTTTTTTTAAAAAGAGAACGACTGTATATGGTGGATGATAAAGTACATGTTTGCTTGTCAACTATCGAGCCGCATTTTGAGTTAAGGTGCACTCAAAAACAAGCACATCCATCGCGTTGATTAGCAATTCTATTCTATTGACTTTAGTTCCACCCATACATAGCTTAAAGAACTTTAAATAAAGAACTCTCAAATTTAATTTTTTGTTGGTTTTGCAGTTTTATAATTTCAATTATAATGGGCTGCGGAAAACATTTGCTCCGTTTAGTGTACCAGAGAGACACTGCTCTAAGGTGTACATATTCGGATATTTAAGTCTCTTCTCAGACCCCATGCCATTCCGGTCACTTTTCTCTGAAACACTTCAAGTCTTTTTATACCCTTAGCAAGTGAAGTCTCCAAAACTGGGCTCCAGATAGAACCTCACTAAGGACGAAGAAGTGCACAGTCGGTGGCTGAATTGTTCCCATCAGCCTAAGCACCCCTTGATCCTGCTAGACCCGGGTGTGGCAGCTGGTGATGGAGCACAGAATAAAATCCTGCCATACTTCTGTTAGCCCCCGCTGTGGCTGATGCATGCAGGCAGATGTTGCACTGCTTCCATTAGCCTAAGGTGCTGTCAGAGATGGAATTCAAACTGTAAGTCTCTCCCTGGTGCCTAAGTGGGGAAAAATAATAAAAGAAGGGATTCACATTATCCTTAAATCACTTTCTGTATTCAATGGCTTCCTCTTCCCACCGTATGCCCAGAACCTTGTGAAATTCTGTGTCCTTGAAGCTGCAGACACCTGATTATGTTTAAGGAACATGTGTGTGTCTTTAATTATATTTAGAAAGTCATTAATTTTCATTTCAGTATCTATCTATTAATGCTACATAAGAACAGCAGACATTTTTATTAACAGATGTTTTATAGTATTGATTGAATGTCATACATCTAGGCTCAGCACATATTCAATGTTGCACTGAAATGAACAGTCCTAAGACTGAAATACAATATATTGCAATACAAAAGACAAACTGGAACACCGAAATAAAATTAGGTATATCTGATCTATGAAGAAATGGGTCACTTATTAATCCTCAGTGCACACTGTTGGTGCCCTCTTAGGATCTATGAGTGGGCTCGAGGGCCACAATCCATGAGATTGCTTGGAGTGGAGGTGTGACCTAGTGGTCGAAGTGCTGTGAGTTTGATCCCAGCCTGCTCCTTGTGACTCTGGACAGGTTACATAGGCCCCCTTTTATCAAGCTGCGTTAGGTTTTTTTTTTTTTTTTTAATCGCAGGCTGCTGAGGTAAAAGCTCCAATGCTCATAGAATTCCTATGGGTGTCGAAGTTTTTACTGCAGCGACTGTTGATAAAAAAAAACCCTAACGCAACTTGATAAAGGGGTCCTTAATCTCATAGTTAGATTGTGAGCTAATCCCCCCTTTTACGAAGCTGCGTTAGGCTTTTTTATTGCCAGTCCCACCAGTATTGGCTTGGTGTCATAATTGTTTCTTGGGAGGTGCGGTGGAGTGAAATCCTGAAGATTGGGGGCACCTGGCTGCTCCAAATCTTTGTCTGGGGTCTTGAAAAGATGTCCTGCCCAAAGGACCTCCTGAGAACTGGTGATATCATCAGGAGGTCCAAAAAGTACCGCGACCTTACTTGCTAGGAGCTCTAGGTCTGCTGTTCAGTAAAGACTTCGGCTTGCAATCCAGCGCACTGGCCATAAGATCATCCAGACTTTTTCCAAAGAGTAAATAAATGGTAATTTATACAAGGTCGCCTTGGAGGAGAAATGCAGCACCCAGTGTCTGATCCATAGCATTCTGCAGGCGAAAGTGGAATAAGCAGATAATTTGATCACAACTCTGAAAAGACCATACAAAGCATCAGCTACATAATCCACTCCAAACATTAGAAACTGGTGATCTCTTTTGGCAATTACCTCCGGATTATGGCGCCATTGGAGTAGCAAGCCTAGACGACAAAAGACACCATTGCAGCTGCTTTTAAAACTGAGGCCGTGGCTTCTGAGCTGCTTATGAACAAAATCCAGCCTGTGGTCCTGGGCATCCTTTAATACCACGCCATCTTCACTAGGAAGGGAGGTACGCTTGATAAACTGCCTCACCCGGGAAATCACTTTCAGTGGAACAAAGAGCTGCTTAAATTCAGCGTTCATCGGATAGAGTCTTGCCAGGCTTGGGCCACCCAAAGGGCACCCTGCGGGACTTCTCAATGGTCCACGAGCACAACACTTTCACTCAAAAATTAAAAGCTTAAGGAATAACTGCTCAGCAAACGACATACATGAACATCAAATAGTTAACAGACAAGGAAATGAAATACCAGTGGATATGATCTGGAGATCCTTTCAAAATTTAGAATGGAATAATTACATCAAAGTATACAACAATTAAACAAAATCGTACTGCGTTTTGGACTCCTGTCCCCCAGAAATTATGAAAACAACCCCATTAGACTTTAAACTAACATTGTTGAATTATTTGTCTGAAAATTTAAAAAACGGAAAATTCCCTATGAATAATGGTCACATTATAATAACCCCTATGTACCAGATGCAGGCAATGTTTATTATACCAAATATTTTATGCAGTTGAAAATACCATCTTATAACAAACCAAGGGACCTGACACAGTCTGTGTTTCGGAAAACACTCTTTCCTCAGAGGTCCTAGTGGATCTAGCCCCCCTAGAGCTGAAGCATCATCTCCTGGGACAGAGGATCCTGACTGGGAGAGTAAAGGCATTGAAAGAGAGCCCTCTCCAGCCAAGTCTTCCTCAGACTGGATCTCCTCATTTTGTGCATGGCACTGTTCTAGGGAATTGCACTCAAGGAGGGGTGGGGGGGGGGACCCTTGGTGCCAGCATGATTACAATCCCCGAGGGTTTCATGTGACCTTTATTATTCCTGTAAGCTTCAAAACATCATGTTGATTTATACAGAGAGAAGTCTCTGTCCAGGATATTCAGATGGCCCTTGTGGATGCTCATTAGCTCCTTTTTGGGGTTTTATGGGCACACCACAGTTGTACTTTTCCAGGGATGCACTTTTTCTGTTCTCTGGCTCAGCCCTGAACTTTTTTCCTGGCCCTTGCACTATCTGGGCATTAATAGCTGCTGAAGAACTCGAGGAAGCTAAGCTAGCGGTTCTTGCCCTCCCCCATGCGGCATGTGGGACATGGACAATCCTCATATGGCCATCCATCACAAATTTGGAATAATTTCAAGGTATCCTGGTCTGAGGAGGCCATCACACCTGTTTGGTTTTTTTTTTAAAGCAAAATTGAGGTGCTTTGAGGCAGATAGGGGCTTTTATTAAATTGAAAAATCCAAGATGGCCACCACAGAAGCAACTTTAGAGCCAAAAACTACCCTGGGTTCTAAAAACTAGTGATTTGGGAATTGTAGAGGCGGAGGAACCTGACTCTAACCCTAACCCCAGAACCCAAATAATCTCCAATTGTAAGAATCCCCCTGATTTTGTTTTACAGGCTGGGAGCTGCAAGTGCCGAAGCTGCAAACAGCTTACAGGGAGAACTTCTGCCTTAACAAGCCTGGAATCCGGACTGTTTGTGTCTTTGAACTTCCTCTTGGACCCAACAAACTGGCTGAAGACCTCAACCTTCACCAAACCTCATGCATGCAACTGGGAGCAGAAACAGTTTACCCTAATCCTGGAAAAACCAATCATGGAGCCACTCAACCTGCACTCAAACGCACTGCGGACGAACCTGGGGCAAGCATTGTTCCCAAGGGAATGATCCCTGAGCCCCCGAACTGGTAGAGCAGGTTGTCCAAGTGGGTGCAGTGCAAAGCAGTCAGCCCCTTGGAAGCAGACCTTCGACCTCCGAGTCTGCACCAAGATTGGGATCCTCTGCAGTACTGAAAAGCCTTGCAAATGGTCCCAAAAAAATCCAAATATAATGGAAAAATAAACACGAGCACAAAAGGTCAACTCCTACCATCTCGTTTGTAGAAAGGCAACTGAGGAACTGGACGACAGCCCAGAGGGATGGGAAGTGGAACAAAAGAATACTAATAAGGCGCTCTACAAGAATTCTCACGAGAAGGGATTGACTACCCACAGGTTCAGGAACAGAGTGTCTGTCGCACTAGAGAAGAAAATACTGGGGCTGAAACTATTATTGTAAACTGACCAGATACTTGTTTTTTGGTTTTTTTTTTTAAACTCTTTATTTGATTATTCGTTACAATACATTAATAACAAATATTCATGAATGACCACAGCAAACTCAATATAGAGAACATTAAAACATAGGCACTTTGTCAACCATGTCCTAGTCCACATTATCATGGTCGCCAGTATCTTAAAAAAAAAAAAAAAAAATCAAATCCATCAATCTACCATCTAAGGACAGGCAAATGGCATTTATAATTTATACATCATTCTCCAAAAATAAAAAAATCAATAATAGAAATTAAACTTTCAGCAAAGGTTTCTCTTTAACAAAGTCTTCTAACTGGACTGGATCATAGAACACATATTTATCACTTCCATACGATATAAGGCATTTGCATGGAAATTTCAAAAAGAAAGTAGCTCCAACTTCCAAAACCTTGGGCTTTAGCTGAAGGAACTGCTTCCTTTTAAACTGGCTTTGTCTAGAGACATCAGGGATAATTTTCCCAGATACTTGTGATGGACGGTATATCAAGCTACAAATAAACTTGAAACTTAAACTTGAATATCCAGGAATGAGTGCAGACTGGTGGTGTTATTCGATTACTGATCTGAATATTGTGGCTAACTGGCTAACGTCTGACTCCACTCAACCTCTGCGCACAGACCACCCCAGGACCTTCCAGATTGTGCTTAGACAGAGGGAATATTCTTCAAAACTGTCGTTATTGCTGCTGTTGAATATTCTGCCGGCTGTCACTTACCCACTTAGCAGCACCTGCTAACCAGATAAATGTCTTTAAATATCAGCCAGAAAGCTGTTACCAGTTTATGGCATTCTAGAAAATGAAAAGGGAGAGGAAAAAAAAACCCTCTTTGCACCTGTTACATTGCATAACACAGTACAAATAGCATTATGCTCTCTAGAAGAAGCAGAAACTGAAGAATTGAACTGATTGAAGAATAAAGACGAGAACCAGAAGAATAACTTAAGAGCCTGATTTTGAATAACTCGTTGCAAATTTGTGTACCGAGAGATATTGACTAGACAGCGGCTCATCAGCCCGATTGTCTTTTCTAGGGTGTGCCCGGTACTCACATAAGTTAAAATTCTCAGGTTACACTATCAGATTTGTACTTGTTGTTTTCATAGATGCACAATTCAAATGTTGTTTTTATTTTATGATTTTATTTTATTGCTGGTACAAAGCTATTGCTCCATTCCGGCTGCCTGTTTGGGGACATATAACTCCAGTCTTTGTGAAATAGCTTTATTGCTCTCTTCAAGTGGCTGTTCCCTGGAGAGTGTTTAATGCTCTTCTTATAACAGACTGATAGTTATAGATAACTACAGCGCACACTTAGATTCCTGAATTCCAAGAAAATCGACATTTCCCGCACTTACACATTTCTTGCTATTTCAGAATTCTCTCGGGGCCTGATTCTATAAATGGCACCTACTTTAGGTGTTGCTAGGTGGCCGGATCACGGTGCCCTAGGGACACCTAACTAAAATCCACGTGCAACACAAATTTTGTTAATGAGCTTAAATGATTGCAGCAGAGCAGTGTGTGTATGCTGTTTCTCTGGTCTAGCAAGATACCAAATAAAGAGGCAGTAAAGATCAATTAGTTCTCGAAGAGGCTGTTGACTGTCTACACACACGTGAGCACACAACAGTGAACTCCACCAAGTGATTAAAATTATAAATAATTTGATTAAGGAGTGCCCTCAGTGTGATAAAGCAGCGAAAGGAGCAATGCTCCTGCGCTCAAATCATGAGACAAGGACAGCCAGTCCCTGCCCCCACACCATCATAGGGCGCTTCCAAAGTGTGTGAAATAAATCAATAAGTGCAAAAAATAAAGCACAAAGCAACACACACGAGTGAAGACAAACAACAGTCTCTAAGAGAACCTCCCCCAAGAAGACAACTCCCACAAGAATCAAAAACGCCGACTTAGCTGGAATTGAGTGATGAAACAAACTCCCGAAAGCAAGAAAGGTAGGTCAACCAGGCATGGTTTCGGGAAAAACTCCCTTCCTCAGGAACCAGAATAACTAACTCTGAAGACCATCGAGCCGGCTGGGGGAGAGTGGAGATAACTAAGGGGAGCGCAGCTGCGCACTAAAAGGACAAGACAGGAAACGCTAAGTTTGCTAAGTTTCTCTGGCAGACTTTTTGGAGTTTCTCTGGTCTATGCAGCAAGTACGCCATGGTTAGAGGACTGGAGAAGAGCAGATGTGGTCCCTCTACACCAGTGGTCTCTCTACACCAGTGGTCTCAAACCCGCGGGCCGCTTGCAGCCCGCCAGGTACTATTTTGAGGCCGTCGGTATGTTACCATTGTTCTCGAATGTTGCCCGCCTCACTGCTGTAACCTCACGCAAGCGCTTTTCCTGCGTCTGTATGCAATTGTGAGGTGGAGTGGAGAGGACAATCGCATGGACAGAACTCTTGCTTTCCAGGCAGGTAAATGGAACGATTGGCTGGGTAACATTATTATGCATTCCTCGTCTTACTTTAGTTTTAGAAAATCGGTAAAAACGAAATTGTTTCATCGATTTGTAACCTAAGGAATTTTAATAATTTTTCACTTCTTCTATTCTGGAAGCATGTATTCGGCTTTGTATTGTGACCATTTCTCTGATTGTCCAGCACTTCTTGTTGTAAACCGCCTCGAACTATTATGGCTTTGGCAGTATATAAGAATAAAATTATTATTATGAATTCTTGAGCACTGTTGGCCCATTGATTATGCACGAAGAAGCCGTTTCAAGTGAAATGGACAGGCCAAAGTTCCGTCCGGAGCAAGTTAAGTGCTTTGTTTTTTTTTTTCATTCAATGTTTGCTGTGAATTTTTTTCAATCTAAGTTTAGTATTCAGATCACACACTGCCATAGCTTTTTCGCACTGAAGTGGTTGAGCGTGAATTAATTATATATGCATGAATGAGATGCAATTTGATTTTTCTATAAAAAGTAAAAAATATATATGTGAAATAAGTACATAAATAAAGCAAACTAAGGTTTTCTTGTTGTGTTTTTTTTTTAAACCAATGATGATACACCCCATGAAGGTGTATTAACAAGTACTCAAAAACCTGGGCTTTTGAGGTCTTTTCCCCTTTGTTTTAGTAAACATGCAAACAGTACAGTCATCGCTAGATCCTCTGTTTTTTGTTGCTGTGATAATTGACCATGTGGCGGGAGAGATTGGGCATCTCTCCCGCTTCAGGGGGGTGGGGGGGTGGGGGGGGCTTGTTGGTTGGCATTCTCTCCCCTTGCATTACTGTAAGTGCTCACACCTAAAGTTAGGTGCATAACTCAGGCCTTATGCTCTAGTCCAGGGCTGTCCAACCTTTTGGCTTCCCTGGGCCGCATTGGCTGAAAAGAAATTTTCTGGGGCCGCACAAACGCTGCAGCAAGACAGAGGAGGGAGCCGGCAAGACAGTAAACACCTGGGGGCTGCAGAGGAAAACACTGCATCGCCCTCGACCGGGGCCGCACAAAATACTTCACCTTGGGCCACAGGTTGGACACCCCTGCTTAGTCTATAATATCAGTTACATGTGTAATTACCGTTACAAAATTTGCACTTAGCACGTATCTTCATGGCACTTATCTACTCCCTATATGGCCTTACTATGGATGTTGACCTCTAGTTCAGTTCTTTACACATGCTGGACTGAGTAATTGACATGTGCATTCATCCCCAGGATCCAAAAAGTGCACCCAAGCAAGTTGGCAAATGAGCCAATTATTGGATGCTAATTGGCACCAATTAGGATTTGCGCACACATCTGTCTGAGCTTTGTTGTATAACAATGTGCATCCAGAACCTATAGCTTGCAACCCAAAGAGGGTGTGGCCATGGGAGGTGCATGGGCGGGTCAGGAGTGTCCCTAAAATTTGCATGCAGTGTGATGGAATACTAGGGATGTGCGCTAAAATAGGTCACCAGGAATTACACCTGGTTTTCAGCAGACGCAAGATCTGGCGCCCATAAGTGGGCAACAAAATCAGCTCTGAACGCTAACCTATAATGGGCGCTCATATCTGAGTGCTCATTATAGAACTGCATTGTGCCCTGATTTTATCGTTGAGGGTTGCTGAATGAATTTATATACCGGTATTTAAAATGATTTATAACCTGCCTATCCACAAATCTAAGCGGGGGAACAAAAATCACATACAAAATCACACCAAACAATACAAACAATTGCAAAACAGCATCAAAATGAACTACCATAGCTCAAACAGGGCTCACACCAAAGAAACGCTCAAACACCTTTTCACCCCTTTTCTAAATTGCCAGAGCGGGTTAGATTGGCGCAAAGCCAGAGGTAAGGCGTTCCACAGCACCGGGCCCTGCCCAGAGAGCACGGACGTACGGTTCCCAGAAAGCCTCGCAGCCGCTAATGATGGAACTTCGAAACTCGAACTATCTGAAGACCGTAGCTGACGCAAAGGGCAATGCCACTGCAGGGGAGAGCGGACCCTCGACGGACAGTTATGCTGAAGCACCTTAAACGTCACACAGAGAACCTTAAATTCAACCTGCGTGCCTTTTGGCAGCCAATGTAGCTCACGAAGTATCGGTCATGTTGCCTAATCATTTTTATAAACATTTCTTTCTCGGCTGGACCAGTAGTTTGGAAATGATGTGTAAGGAGTCAGGAACAAAGTTCGTGATACAGCAAATGGAGAAGCAGCTATTTTGTAGGGTTCATAGACAACCCCGCGAAAGACAAAGCCGCGCGCCGACAACTGAGCGCAAGATGGAGGCGCGCGCCAAAGAAAATGACAGTTTTTAGGGGCTCCGACGGGGGGTTTTGTTGGGGAGCCCCCACAGTTTACTTAATAGAGATCGCGCCGGCGTTGTGGGGGATTTGGGGGGTTGTAACCTTCCACATTTTACTGTAAAATGTGGGGGTTACAACCCCCCACAACGCCCCCACAACGCGGCGCGATCTCTATTAAGTAAACTGGGGGGGTTCCCCCCACGCCCTCCCCCATCGGAGCCGTAAAAACTGTAATTTTCTGCGGCGCACGCCTCCGCGTTGCGCTCAATTGTCTGCGCACGCCTTTGTCCCGGCGCGCTTTTTGACCTGACACCATTTTGTAGAGATCTTTCACTTATTCCATTTTTATATATCCAAGCAACAAAACGCTTGCAAAGCAAAAGGTAAATTGAAAGCCTAAGTAATCAAGAGGAATAAACCTAATAACGTTGCATCCCTACAATCCACCCAGTTTTGAATAACTAATTTTTTTTTTTATAGTTCCATTTTATAGAGCAATTTGAAGCTTCAGCACTGCCTGATTACTGAAGTGTAGTTTGAGTATCAGCTCATTGGTGGCATGATGTGATGGATGGGTATGTTGCTATTTCTTGCACTGCGTTTCAGGGCCATTTGGCATAAGCAGAACAGAAATCTAACCAGCAATATTCCATTTAACCTCGGCCACGGGTGCTGGATCCTGTTAAAGGGGAAACATTTATAAATTGCTGACATCTATTTTGCAAATTTTTCTTATGTCGCTGTGCAATTAGCGTGGTTTGCTGAAAGGTCAAAGCAGACCTAAACTTATTCGGTGCTTTCTGTTACGATTCAAAATATGTGTACGCCAAAATCCAGCATTAAAATCTGGGGTCCCTTCATTAGGTTTTAAGCAGGTTTGGGGGGCTTTTCACTAAAATATGGGAAACTAAATGCAAAAAATCCAACTGCATTAAGGAGCTTTATGATAATTTTGCAGTTACTATGTAGTAAACCAGGTGTTAAGCGCTTTTTTATCTAAGGGGCCATGTCATGGGTGGAGAATGGGCGTGGAAAATATTTTCTAGTTCAGTGTCTCTCAAATGTTTTTTTTATCTCCGGCACACTAAGCAGAGCAAATGTTTTCCATGGCACATTATAATTGAAATTATAAAATTGCAAAACCAACAAAAAATTTAATTTGAGAGTTATTTACTTTAAAGTTCTTTAAGCTATGTATGAGTAATTGTAACAATGGTGAAACTAAAGTAGGAAGAATAGAATTGCTAAGCAATGCGATGGAGGTGCTTGTTTTTGAGTGCAAATTAACTCAAAAAGCGTCTCGATAGTCAACAAGCAAACATGCATTTCATCATCCACCATCTGCAGTTGTTCTCTTTTTTTAAAATTTAATTTCTATCAGAGTTCGCAAAGATAGAATTCCTATGAGCGTTGGAGCAAATACCCCCACAGCCGGTGATAAAGAAGCCTAACGCGGCTTCGTTAAAAAAAGATTTAATAATGCCCTGAAAGATTTTTATTGTTTGAAAATCATTTTGGTAGTGCAAGTTACATATGGAAGAAAATTGATTTAAAAAATGATTTGGGACATAGTTTATAGCAGTGCTTCCCAACCCTGTCCTGGAGGAACACCAGGCCAATTGGGTTTTCAGGCTAGCCCTAATGAATATGCATGAAGCAAATTTGCATGCCTATCACTTCCATCATATGCAAATCTCTCTCATGCATATTCATTAGGGCTAGCCTGAAAACCCGATTGGCCTGGTGTTCCTCCAGGACAGGGTTGGGAATCACTGGTTTATAGTAATAATTAAGGGTCTTGATAGCTATCAATTCAAATAGCATGACAGAGTAGTATGTAGATCAGCGGTTCTCAACCCTGTTCTGGGGGACCCCCAGCCAGTCGGGTTTTCAAGATACCCCTCATGAATATGCATGAGAGAGATTTGCATGCCTGTCGCTTTCATTATATGCAAATCTCTCTCATGCATATTCATGAGGGATATCTTGAAAACCCGACTGGCTGGGGGTCCCCCAGGACGGGGTTGAGAACCACTGATGTAGATAGCATTGATGTGCCATAGGCTGCTCAGGTCTTTTTCTGCCTTTTATTATAGAAATGAGTTAAAAGTGCAAATCTTGAGCATCTTTTAATGGGTGGAGAATGTGCATGGAAGGATTTTCTGGCTCATGTACTGGAAATACTGCACGATAATTGATGGTTTTGCCTGAATAGGAGATGCTAAGCACTTCCAAGTTAACTCTGAGCAAAGTACCAAGTGCTGCATGCCATTTTAATGCAGAGCCTATAATGGCAAATGCTGGGAAAGCCCTCAATAATTGCTGTGTTAAATCTGCAGCTATCATTCAGAAAGCCACAGTCACTGCAAATACACATACAGTATATTTGGTAAGCGGTGTTTGTAAACAGAGTGGAAGATATGACCATATTTCCCCATATATAGGCCACAGCCTATATATGGGTTTTGCAAGCCAGAACAGTGGGTGCGGCTTGCAAAACTGGGATGGCCTATACAATTAAAAAAAAATCATCCCCCTTACCTCCCTCGCTGGACTCACTGCTCCTCAAATCGCTGTGGGGCAGGAGAGATCTTTTCGATCTCCAGCCCGGCCCCGCGCTGCTTCCTGCGTGCCATTGCCGTCAGTTCTCATGGAATCTCTCCTGCCCTGCACTGCCGCAAATTCAGGATTAGCGAGACAATTGAGGGAGGTAAGGGGGGGGAGGGATGGCTTTTAAAAATTGTATAGGCCGCCCCAGCTACTGGTAGATAAGCCGCGGCTAATACAATGGGGTGGCTTTATCTACCAGTTTTAAAACATGTAGGCATTTTTTGTGGCCTAAACACTGGGGCGGCCTATATGCAGGGAAATATAGGTAATGGTAGCTATTTATTATTATTTTTTAAAAAAAATTTATATATCGCCAGTGGCGTAGCGAGAGTGAGCAGTGCACGGGGCAATAGTGCCCCTCCCTTGCCCTTTCACTCGCTCCCCCCCACCGCATGTGTATGTGCTATTTTCCCGTACCTTTTTATCTTTGGCATGAGCAGCCACTAACTTACTGCCTGCGTTGGCTTCAGCGCTCTCTCTCTGATGTCACTTCCTAGACGCGGGTGCTGGAAGTGACTTCAGAGAGAGAGCGCCGAAGCCGACGTGGGCAGCAGGTTGGTGGCTGCTCACGCTGAAGTTAAAAAGGGAAGGGAAAGGGGTGCGCTCGCGGCAGGGGGGAGCGGAGGAAGGGTGCCGGCAGCCCGAGCAAGATGGCGCCCAGGGCGGACTGCCCCTCTCGCCCCCCCCCCCCTTTACTACATCACTGTATACCGCCTAAAAAGTCTAGACCAGACATGGACAACTCCGGTCCTCGAGGGCTGGAATCCAATCGGGTTTTCAGGATTTCCCCAATGAATATGCATTGAAAGCAGTGCATGCAAATAGATCTCATGCATATTCATTGGGGAAATCCTGAAAACCCGATTGGATTCTGGCCCTCGAGGACTGTTGAAAAGACTTGGAATCAGCCAAGGCCATTTAATAATCTGCACTCCCTTGTTTCCCTATTGTGGTCTACCTTTCTAGTTCTCTTTACTTTTAAATTGTAGTTCTCCCCACTTTCCTATTGTTTCACGTGTGTGATGTATTGTTTAGTCGGTACTTATTTGTTCATTGTTTTCCCCCTCTTTTATACAAATTGTAAAACGTTTAGAAAATTTGATTTGCGTTTTATCAGAATTTTAATAAACTTGAAACTTGAAATTACCGTATTTGCCGGCGTATAAGATGACTTTTCAGTACCTTAAAATCCTCCCCAAAGTCGGGGGTCGTCTTATACGCCGGGTACTGTTTACATGCCCTAACATCTCCTTCCTTACCTCCTTACGGTGCTTACGGTACTAGTAAACCTGCCGGGACATCAGCGGGGCCATGGCGGGACATCAGTGTGACAAGGGTGCCAGCTCCTTCATCCTGCGCAGCGGGAAGCAGCGGCGCTCTGGCCCCACCCCTTTTCTCTTGACTACGTCTCTCGCACATGCGGCCGTGTGTGGAGTCTAGCCCTTAAGGAAGTTGCGGGGGCGAACAGGAGGCTTTTGAAGGCTTTTAAAGGGAAACTGTCATGCCAGCAAACTTGCTAGGGACTTGCCCGGCACTTGCTCTCTCCCTCTATGTGTTATCTTCCTTCTATCATTGACCGTTTCAGTTGGGTTAACAATTTAGAAAACAAATAGCATGGCAGCTCCCATGGGTTTATTGTTCTATTCAGCTTTAGTGAATTAATTAAAATGGTTGAAATAAATTCTGATGTTCTTTTAAGTTTTATTTGTTGTGCAGAAGGTGTGCGGAAGAAGGGGTCGTCTTATATGGCGAGTATATAACAAACTCTATATTTTAACTGTAAAAGTTGGGGGGTCGTCTTATACGCCCAGTCGTCTTATACGCCGGCAAATACGGTACTTGCCCCTCTGGTCTAAACAGTTTACAATTAACATACAAAATAATTTTTTAAAAAAATCTCTTATTATGATTTTGGATTAATCCCATTTTTTTCTTTGCATTACATTGTCTAGATTGATTCATATTCTACCATAATCTCACCATTCTAAGTGGATCACAAAAAGCTAATAAAACTTGACATTTTCAGGAAATACAGCAATTTAAAACATGCATCACGGTGTAGCAAATCAAAATCCTGCTGCTTTCTGAAATTAGAACAGAGGAAGCAATGCGAGTATGTCCTTCAAGAGTTGCATTTTGATTCTTCCTTTTCCTACGATAATGAACTTTCACAACCGCAGAAAGCTAGAGGAAAGTCTAAAAGAGAAACTCGGGCACGGGGAGAAAGCAATGCGTCCGACAAAGCGCTGCCACCCTGCTGCCCTTTATGGATGGCTTTCACAGTGGGAGGCGAATGTTGTGGGAAGAAGGGGCGATGGTTATTTAGCAGCAGCTTGGAGCTAAAATGGTTCCAGACAGAATGAGTACTTATGCCATTATAAGATAGATTGAACTTAAAGTAAAAGCTGAGAATGTTTCCAGTGGGATATTACAGGTCAAGGTTATTGCAGCTGCAAAATCATTGTGGATTTCATAAATCTTTAAAGTAGGCAACTGCAGCATTCTGAATGCCGAAAAATTCTGAATGGGCTGTATATACCAAGGGGTTCCCCTATCGTGGGCAACTCCGGTCCTCGAGGGCTGGAATCCAGTCGGGTTTTCAGGAATTCCCCAATGAATATGCATTGAAAGCACTGCTTGCAAATAGATCTCATGCATATTCATTGGGGAAATCCTGAAAACCTGACCGGATTCCAGCCCTCGAGGTCCTGAATAGGCTGTATGTACCAAGGGGTTCCCCTATTGTGGGTCTAATACAGGGGTGGGCAACTCCGGTCCTCGAGGGCTGGAATCCAGTCGGGTTTTCAGGAATATGCATTGAAAACACTGCATGCAAATAGATCTCATGTATATTCATTGGGGAAATCCTGAAAACCTGACCGGATTCCAGCCCTCGAGGACCTGAGTTGCCCACCTGTGGTCTAATAGGTCTAGGGGAAAAAATCTTAGATATATGCAGTAAATGGGGTTCTGAATAATCAGATGATTGAACAAGTTTATTAGGATTTTATATACTGCCTATCGAGGTTATCTAAGCGGTTTTACAATCAGGTACTCAAGCAATTTCCCTATCTGTCCCGGTGGGCTCACAATCTATCTAATGTAGTCAATTATCTTTATGCCCCATATTAAGTGGCCCTATTCATTTAGGGCCCATTTTACAAAGCTGCAGTTGTGATGCTGCTGCGGTAAATGCATTAAGTTCCTGTGGGCTATGGTGCATGTTATCGTGGCTCTGTAAAAGGGGCCCTTAGGCGGATGTGATACTGGGCAGTGTATCACTGATCCTATATCATTTGGGCACTAGAGGGAGCTCCAGAAGATATAGCAGAGCTCAAAGAAAGTGAGCTCATGGGAATGTTGGTGGATATAGCCCTTGAGAAACCTGAACTGATAAGAAGTAAGCTGATATACAGACAGGCAGCCTTTAAATTGTAGTAACAAAGTGGCAAGGACTGAAACCACGGTGGGGGAGGTGAGAGGGGAGGAGGTAATTGAACACCTGCATCCAATTAGCAGACTGCTGATAGGAGCTTCTGAAAAGCCCGGCTGTGAGGTAGAAGAACCCAGGAGGGCAGAACCACAAAGACACAGGGTGCTTTCAGGAAGAGGAGGAGGGGGAGGAGGGCTCGAGTGCAGAGGTGAAATGCTGGTTTAGTTGTCAGGTCCTGAAATGAGGTAGGAATCTGGATGGTGTACGTATGGTAGATTGAATTAAGAAGCTGGCAGGGTTTGGAGCAGTGACAGAGGAATAAAAGTCAAGAGGTCTGACAAGTCAACGGAAAATATTCACCTGGTGATTTAAAGCATGGTTTCTCAACACGTGGTATGCATACCCCAGGGGGTGCGCGGGCTGACCACCGCCACCTCTCGCCGCCGTACCTGCAAGAAGGGCAAGGCACATACAGCGATTGCATGCTGTCAGCCCACAAGCCTTCCCCCGACGTTAATTCTGACGTCGGAGAGAAGGTCCGGGCTAGCCAAACACTGCTTGGCTGGCCCGGACCTTCTCTCCAACATCAGAATTCACGGGGAAAGGCTTGTGGGCCAGCGGTGTGCAATCACTGCACGCGCCTGGCTTTCCCTTCCAGGATTTGCTGCAGCAGTGGGTGGCGAGCGGTGGCAGACCGGGTAGGAGGAAGAATCAGCAGAGGCCATGCTTCAGCGAGGGAGGGAGGCAGGCAGGCTGGTTTCAGTGTGGCTTCGGGGGAGGGGGTGGGCCAAAGGCTGGAAGGCAGTGAGGGGGACATAGGAAGGAGGGAGGGAGAAAGGAAGGAGAGAGAGAGAGAGAGGGGCAGAGAAAGACCGGGTTGTTAACAGAAGAAAGACAGGACCAAAGTGGAAAGACAAGAGGCAGATACTGGACTATGGGAGGTGCAGACAGAGTGGGAAACACCCTGAGGAAGAACAGAGAGATGTACGATCATAACAGAGGAAGGAGAGAGAGGCAGATCTGGAACAAAGGTGGATGTAGTTACAAATGGGGAACTGACACTGGATCTGGGGAGGGAGTAAGCAGAGAGAAAAGAGAGAGAGATCTGGACCCAAAGGGGATGGGGCTGGATTGTGAAAGAAATGTTGGATGTGAAAGAAAAAAAATAGTAGATGCACAGTCAGAAGGAAGTGCAACTAGAGACTCATGAAATCATGAGACAACAAAGGTAGGAAAAATGATTTTATTTTCAATTTAGTGACCAAAATGTGTCAGTTTTGAGAATTTATATTTGCTGTCTATACTTTGCACTATATTTGTCTATTTTTCTCTAGTTGTTACTGAGGTGACATTGCATATTTTAAAGTCATCTGCATTGACATCTTTGAAAACCCCCTGAATATAAATGATAATTAACATTTTCTCTGCATTGTGCTTTGTGCTTTTTTTGATTTTGTGTTTACCATTATGTAGTAATAAGATAATATTGTGTGTATATGAAAAATGGATGGAAGAAATTGCATTACAATTAGTATTATTATTATGTGGGTGGAGTCAAGGATGGAGTAGGGCGGAGTTTGGCCAGGGGTATTTGGTTGGTATTTGTTAGGCTTAGAGGGGTACAATAAAAGGATCGCCTTGATCTCTCACACTCTTCAACCTCTACATTGCATCCCTCGGCACCTACCTAGACAAATTAGACCTAACCTCCTATAGCTATGCAGACGACATCACCATTCTCCTTCTTTTTGATCATGACAGACACAGAACACTAGAAACAGTAGTAACATGGATGAAAGAGCACAAACTGAAACTGAATCCTGACAAAACAAAATTCATCCTCCTCAAAAATAACAAAACCCCAACCATAACAAACCTAGTAATAAACTCAATCACATACCCCATTCAACCCACTCTAAAACTTCTGGGAATGCTGATAGACAGAGGCTGTACCAGGCAGCCACAAATCAACAAAACAATACAGAAATCATTCTCAGTCATGAGAAAATTCTATGACAGAAAACAATTCCAATTCTAGGTCCAGTCCCTAGTTCCGGGTCTTCTAGACTACTGCAACATCCTCTATCTCCCCTGCCCCGTAACCGTGATAAAACAACTACAAACAGTACAAAACACAGTTCTGAGACTTATCTACTCACTGAGGAAAATCACAGCGGCTTATCTCGATTCACACTGGCTCCCAATACAAGCAAGAATACTATTCAAATTCTACTGTCTACTATTTAAGACCATAAATGGAGACTGCCCAGCCTACTTGAACAAACGACTAATCCAAACAACCACAATCAGACATAGGAGAACCCACATTCCATTCACGCACCCTCCAATCGGAAATGTCAAATGAAAAAAAATGTACGATGGCCTCCTGGCCACTCAAGCAGCAAAAGTAGACTACCAATTCTCCAATTTACTGATTATGACCCCAGACTACAAAACTTTCAGAAAAGAAATAAAAACCCAGCTATTCAAGAAATCCTTAAAGACAAACTAACACAGGAAGAAAGTTTCTTAATTCTTTTTTACCATATTATGTACATCGCCTAGAAATTGTAATAGGCGATTCATCAAAAGCTTAAATAAACTTGAAACTTGAAACTTGAAGAATCATCTCAATCCCCAAGAGCAACCCGCTCCATTCCATAATACCACG
Organism: Geotrypetes seraphini; assembly: GCF_902459505.1. Classification (NCBI taxonomy): domain Eukaryota; kingdom Metazoa; phylum Chordata; class Amphibia; order Gymnophiona; family Dermophiidae; genus Geotrypetes; species Geotrypetes seraphini. Next base: position 13,688,066 of record NC_047100.1, read on the forward strand.
GGAAATGTCCAGATAACTCCTTATGTAATCTGCCTTGAACCGCAAGGTAATGGCGGAATAGAAATCACTACTGTAATGTAATATAAGGTAAAACCTTGGTTTGCAAGTAACTTGGTTTGCAGGTGTTTTGCAAGACAAGCAAGCAAAACATTTTATTAAATTTTAACTTGATATGCAAGCAATGTCTTGTAATACAAGTACATACAGTATTTTGTATTAAAGTTATTGTGTTGTGGAACAAATCGTCCGAGTTTCCATTATTTCCTATGGGGAAATTTGCTTTGATATACGAGTGCTTTGGATTACAAGCATGCTCCTGGAATTAATTATGCTCGCAAACCAAGGTTTTACTGTACTTGCCTTGAAAAGGTTGAGAAACACTGATTTAAAGCATCTGGGAACATAGACGGGCCAACTGGAAGAAGTAAACGCAGCTATTAGAAATACACCCTGGCCAAGAGTATTGCCAAAGGGCTATGTATAAACTGGGATTATTTCCAGGGGCCCAGAAGAAAATAACCTCAGGATTAGAATAAAGTCTGTGCTATGTAAAGACAGGCAAGGTAGCTGTAATTTTGCTGTAAAAATGAATTGTCCATGTGCTGTTTAAAACCTAGAGGCTATAGTTTGGAAGACACGAAGGTCAGAACAGCTGGATGTAAGGAATGTTGTTATTTTAACTGCACTTTGGATTAAACTGTACAAGGGGGCTGAATGTTCATTGTGCATTGCAATTGAGAAACCTATGGTGAAATAACTACTCAATTTGTCAGTAAAACACATGGACAATACACCAGTATCCTGCCTCGTAGTCCAGAGAGCTGACCTAGAGAGGCCAGACTATGACAGTCGCCTGCTGAATACACAGCACTAAACTTAACAGATAACTTACTCATTTGAGTTAGCACTCTGCTTTCCCCCAAATAGATAAATTCATCAGGATAGCGCCAACCTTGTCCATTCATAATTAATCTGTTGGGAAACATAGAATTTCAAGAATCACTTAAGTGGTTGGCGTCCGAATCTGACTGCATACATCAGGGGTGTCCAATGTCGGTCCTCGAGGGCCGCAATCCAGTCGGGTTTTCAGGATTTCCCCAATGAATATGCATTGAAAGCAGTGCATGCAAATAGATCTCATGCATATTCATTGGGGAAATCCTGAAAACCCGACTGGATTGCGGCCCTCGAGGACCGACATTGGACACCCCTGGCATACATGCTGTTCAGTGTTGACCCTCTGGTGAATCATATCCTTTTGGGGGTAATTTTACATATATTCTTATTTTTTATATATAGGCACTCCCAGGGAGGTGGCATAGGTGAAGGAAAAGAAGGATTGGCAGGTATGTGTGTATCATAAGTTATATATGACCTATGTAGTGTAGTTTTTAAAATAGTTTTTAGATTTTGATTTGAGATTTGATTTCAGATTTTGAGTTTTTATAGTGACCCACCAAGAACTGTAAGATCAAGCAGGATAGAAATATGACAAATAGCTAACTAACTACCCCCACCCCCTTTTACAAAACTGTAGCGCGTATATTAGCGCCGGCCAAGGCGATAACTGCTCCGACGCTCATAGAATTCCTATGAGCGTTTGAGCTGTTGTCGGCTCTACAAACCTTGCCTATGGTTTTGTAAAGGGGGGGAGGGTATAACTTAAAAAAATATAGGCGTAAGTGCTGATTCTTAGACACACCCAGCTACTGCAGCTGTGACATTATCCCCCTGTTTTACTAAGGCGCGCTATGTGTTTTTAGCGCATGCTAAATCTACATGCGCCAACTGCTAATGCGTTCATAGACTAACATGCACGTGTTAGCATTTAGTGCATGGTTAGCATGCACTAAAAAGCATAGCACACCTTAGTAAAATGAGCCCTATGTAACTGCTTTGAGGGGTTCAAATTTATCAAGACACATCTGTCCTTGCAGCAGGGGTGTCAAAGTCCCTCCTCGAGGGCCGCAATCCAGTCGGTTTTTCAGGATTTCCCCAATGAATAGGCGTGATCTATTAGCATACAATGAAAGCAGTGCATGCATATAGATCTCATGCATATTCATTGGGGAAATCCTGAAAACCCGACTGGATTGCGGCCCTCGAGGAGGGACTTGGACACCCCTGTATTAGAGAGTGTTTTATTCCAAGTTTTAATCCATTGGATGTATAACTTGGTAGTTGATTTCTCTACTGCATTCCGAATGAAAAATACCCCTTGATATTCAGCCGGTGGCAGTGAGTGTTTTGCTGCCCCCTATTGGTGTTATTGCCACATATTCAATGCTGGGCCCCGTCTGGGCTTTGTCATTATTTTTTTTTTTTTGAGCTGGCTAAGCCAATATTTAGCTCTTGAATGCATAAGCCAAACTGCTTAAAGATAGGATTGTTATTTCTGCTGCCTGATGTAAGAAATTTACCTAGGCAGTGAAGGGCTGAATATCAGAACTTAAACTGGCTCCACACCTGGAATGCTGACAAGTTAGCCACTGTTGAATTAGCCACTATCCAGTCATTTTCAGCGGAGATAACCAGGTACGTGCCACTTAAAATGCCAGAAAACTGCAAACAAGCGATTTAATCAGATGGTGGCTGTTTCTGGTTGGTTAAATTATTTTGACTATCAGCTGGAGAGATTTCAGGTCCCAGTATGCACTGTAGTAAAACCAGGAGCAGCCTGTCCTGACAATCTGGAGCCAGTTGGTCTTCTATTTCCTACTTACCTGCAAAGTTTATAAGGCTGTCTGTGGTTTTGATGTTCACATGTTCTTTTTTTGCAGAGTTCATGTTAGATTTCAGCCTGGGAGTTTCAACTTTAACTCCCTCGCTCTATAACTTGACATATAAATATAAGCAATGGAAAAAAAAAACCCAAAAGGGCAAAGGGGAAACCCCTACACAGAAACTAAAACCAAACAAAAAAGTAGGGGTCCGACAAAAATGTTTTCCAACCGACAGAAAAGAGTTATTCAATCAAAATGCATTAACTCTTTGACTTGACACACTGTTGTGTTTCGGTGGAAACCTGCCTTCATCAGGAGTCAAAATGTCTCGTGCAATGTGGCAATTCATCTCTACTCAAACCAAAATTCTTGATAAAACTCCAACAACCCCCCCTCCCCCAGCTTATCGGCTTCTCAAGGTTATATTGTAAAATAAACGTCTGTCTTTCTTGGAAAGCCCTTAACCACCACGTCTGTCAAGTCAAAGACCCCTAGATTTGATCACCATTGCCTGCCAGCTATATATAAACTTGAGCTATTTATATTGTTGTATTTTGTTTGATTCTGATTTTATGTTCAATAAAATATATTTAACAATAGAACACCGACACTTTTTACAAAACCACGATAGCGGTTTTTAGCGCAGGCTGGTGCTCTGAATGCTCTGCACTGCTCCTGACACTCATAGAGTTCCTACGAGTGTCGGGAGCAGTGCAAAGCATTCAGTGCACCGGCCTCTGCTAAAAACCGCTATTGTGGTTTTGTAAAAGGGGGAGTTACATCGGTAAGTGTACACTAATGTGCATAAGTGTACTTAGCACTGTTCTGTAAATGGCAACCCGCACGCAGCCAAGTCTATAAAAGATGCTACAAATGATGCATGCAAATTTGAATGTGTTCAAATGTGCACATGCAATTTAATTGAACATTGAGCCAATTCGCACCATTAATCGGTATTTAACAAGCAATTATTGCTGCTATTTGGAATTAAAATGTCACGTGGGATCTCTTAGAGAGAGGAAGAGATAATGATTACTGCGGATGGGCAGCCTGGATGGGCCATTTGGCCTTTATCTGCCATCATGTTTCTATGTTTCTAGACCTTCTACAAAAAAAAAGAATTATTAATTTTCAATATTTTTCATATAAAGACATAACAACCAGTGTACAATACAAACTTATAAGCACATGATACCAGAAAATCATCAAAAATACTCCTTACTTACGTTAATAAAAACCAGTCGGTTCATCAAAATAAAATTATCTTCGAAGAGTTGTCGTATCATCCTGGGCTCAGCTGCAGATTCTAAAGTGCTCAGTGAAAGAATCCATCCAAAAACTTCCACTTTAAAAAAAAAAAAACACTGTCCAAGTTCATCCATCCAACACTCCATGTCAATTGATCCAAACCCTCGATACAATTCAAAATGTCAAATATCACAGACTTCCTCAACACAGTGTGTAGTCTCCGGTAGTTGTTTGACACCATACGTGTTTCCCTTCCAGCTTTCTCAAGAGGAAGATAGGTGCAACACTATCCTTCTCAAACAGCATACAGCCTCACATTGAAATAGAGTCCCGTGCAGGACTTCATGGCGACACTTGGGACAGTGAGCACTTTAGAATCTGCAGCTGAGGCCAGGATGATACGACAGCTCTAGAAGATAAGTACAGTGGTGCCTCGCATAACGAACGCCTCGCACAACGAACGCTGCACACAACGAACTTCATGTCTTGATTCACACAACGAACTTCGTTTCACACAACGAACTTCACACAACGAACTTCGTTTCACACAACGAACTTCGTTTCACACAACGAACTTCGTTTCACACAACGAAGTCGCCCGAGCTGCCGATGTATTGCATCCTTCCGCTCAGGCACTGCAGGCAGTCGTTAGTCACTGCGCTCAACTGCCCTCTCTCACTGTATACAGTCGTCCTTTTAAGATAAACTCAATCTTTTTTATATATCATGGCTTCTAAAAAAAGCAGGAAGGTGATTTCTGTTGAAATGAAACGGGAAATAATTAGAAGGAGTGAATGTGGGGTAAAACAGTGTGACCTCGTCAAAGAGTTTGGCCTCAGCAAGACCACCATTTTCACCATTTTGACAAATTGATCTTTTTTTATGTCATCTTAGCATATTTTATGCTGCAGAACGAATTATTTTTTTTTAACATGTATTGTTATGGGAAAACGCGTTTCACATAACGAACTTTTCGCATAACAAACTTGCTCCTGGAACCAATTAAGTTCGTTGTGTGAGGCACCACTGTACTCCTTTATTTTGATGAACTGACTGGTTTTTATTAACATAAGTAAACTAAACTAAACCTTAGGTTTATATGGTTCATAGACAAAATCGCGTGAGACAACGGTGCGCCGACAACTGAGCGCAAGGTTGACGGCGCGCCGAAGAAAAGCACTATTTTAAAGGGTTCCGACGGGGGGGGGGGGTGTTGGTGGGGAACCCCCCTATTTTACTTAACAGACATCGCGCTGGCGTTGTGGGGGGTTTGGGGGGTTTGCCTGTTTTTTAGGGAAAAAGTTCAGTTTTAAGTATAATGTGGGGGGTTACAAGTTGCACTGTTCCCTCTAAGCTGAGCAGGAGTCCTCCACCCTCAGTCTCACCAATAGAGGGTGCTGTTTTACTGTCACATTTTTCAATTGTGAGGGACAGGCAAGTTCTGCAGGACTCCAGGGAACATACCTGTCCTTAGCGACTGAAAATATTCCACCCCCTAGTGGTAGCAATGCAGTTGGAGGACACCTGCTCAGCTTAGAGGGAACACTTCCTGTCCCCCCCAAACCCCCCACAACGCCAGCGCAATGTCTGTTAAGTAAAGTGGGCCACACCCCCCGTCGGAGCCCTTTAAAATAGTGCTTTTCTTCGGCGCGCCGTCAACCTTGCGCTCAGTTGTCTGCGCGCCGTTGTCTCGCGCGATTTAGTCCCGTCACCGATTTATATACCGCATCCTCTCCACAATCGTAGAGCTCGGCACGGTTTACAAGAGTTGAGAGAGAAAGGAACTCCAATGAAGGTTAAAGGGTATAGTGAGAAGGATATTTGGAGGGCTTAGGATGCCAAAGATGGGGGTATGTATTACATTTTTGAAAACAGCCAGGTTTTCAGATGTTTGCGGAAGAGTTGGAGAGAGCTCAGGATCCGAAGGGGGGAGGTAAGGTTGTTCCAGAGCTCAGTGAGTCTGAAGGGGAGGGAGGTCCCTATTTTTCCTGCACGGGAAATGCCTTTTAATGAAGGAAAGGGTAGTTTTAGTTTGTGAGTGGGTCTGGTGGTATTACGATTTAAGGAGTTCCAGGAGAGTGGGATGAAGGGAGGGAGGATGCCGTGAAGGATTTTGAAAGTGGACCCTGGCGATAATCGGAAGCCAGTGAAGCTTGGACAGGAGCGGTGAGACATGGTCGAATTTACTTTTTGCGAAGATGAGCTTGGCCGCAGCATTCTGGACCCGCTGGAGTCTAAGTAAGGAGTATGTTTGATGATTTCTGGTATCCTGTGCTTATAAGTTTGTATTGTACACTGATTGTTATGTCTTTATATGAAAAATATTTAAAATTAAAAATATTGAAAATTAATAATTCTTTTTTTTTGTAGAAGGTTTAAAAAAATGTTTTAAAGAATTAGATATAATTAATTAATCCTCTCACTATAGTGTGTGTGTCTATGTTTCTAGACTCTTTTATATGGAGAGATATAATTATAATACTGTGGGGGGGACACGGATAATGTTTGGAGGAGTTACTACAGTGGGTTTTAACACGTTATTAACACAAGTTTATTTCTTCACCGCTGGGGAACAATATCAAGATCTAACCATCCGATTCACAGATAAGTAATCACATTTTGAAACTTTCAACAATAGCAATTAGGATGGTGAGGGGACAGTGAATTTCAATGATGGTCCCCCAATTAACCCCAGTTTGGTGAATTCACCAGTCACGGGTGTTGGTTCTGAGATATTCACTATATTTAATTAAGAATCTATAAAGACACTGTGATTATAACACATCTATGTTTCTAGAACCATAAATCTCTATGAAATCACAATGCAAGTGTTAAGAGCCTTAGCTTATAACAATAATGCTTCCTATGACCTCATAATGCAAGTGTTAAGAGCCTTAGCCAATAGGAAGAGGAGGAGACAGCGGATGATGAGGATAGGCAGACTGGATGGGCTGTTTGGCCTTTATCTGCCATCATGCTTTGTTTCTATCTAGCACTTCTGCACTTAACTGCCAATTATTGGCATAAATGCTATGGTTCTATAAATTGGGTGCATCATGGGCAGCTCTTTAAGTGCCAGCTTATACGAGGGGGGGTGCTGAAAAGTTCTCAGCTCAACCAGGAAGAGAATGACGCGGATATGTTTCAATCGATGATCTGTTCTGAAACGATGTCAAAACATAGAATTTTGTTTCTGCAAATTGACAACAAAATAAGATAACACTCTTTTCAGCAACAGTGGCGAAAGAGCGCTCAGAATCTAGGAAGCTGGTTGGTTGGGCCGAGAACTTTTCAGCACCCCGTCGTAAAATTTCCTTTCAAATGTGTTGCTTGGATCACTAGGTCCTGCCTCAGCGTCGCGTTTCGCAGAAGCTCGTGCTTCGCTTAATTAATTGAATTTAGTTTGTAAAATCTGTATCCATTCAACAGCATATGCCAATATCGCTTACATATTAAAGGGGACAGATGACTGACAGTTTGGTGCCCAATTGACTAGAGCCCATGAGGTCTGGCAACGACAGCGCCTGTTCCGAGACTCTTTTTTTTTTTCACATCTAGTGGGAGTTTTTGTCGGATCTGTAACAATTATAAAGCCGTACTTTTAAAAATGAATACCGTACTTATCTTCCAGTTAATACTTTTTAAAGTCTACAGCATACCTTATAACCGCTATTAGTAGTAGTCGGTAATAAACAATTTGTCTCTGCAGAGATACTTGTATCAACATAAAAAGCAAGGGATCACTATTTATCGGTAGGGCAATTTTGAAGGGATCCTGGAGTCCAAACACGGTGTTATGCACCTAGACCCCTGGGTATGTTTTGGGCAAGATCTTGGCGGGACAGGAGCAAGCTTAAAATGTGGATGTTCATTCCCCATTGTGGTAGGGGAAGGAAGGTCCATGTCCTCAAAGGTACATATTTAGAGTCAGAGCTTCTACTTGGAACAACCAGAGGGCCCTGTTGTCAGGATCAGTAATTGTTTGCACATATTTATGTTACCAACAAAACTTAACCTGGGAGAGAGTGTGGCGCAGCGGTTAAAGCCACAGCCTCAGCACCTTGGGGTTGTGGGTTCAAATCCACCCTGCTCCTTGTGACTCTGGGCAAGTCACTTAATCCCCCCATGGCCCCAGGCACATTAGCTAGATTGTAAGCCCACCGGGATAGACAGGGAAAAATGCTTGAGTACCTGAATAAATTCATGTAAACCATTCCAAGCTCTCCTGGGAGATCAGTATAGAAAAATAAATAAATGCAAAGCCTGTAAGGTACATAGAGGAAGTATTCCCAGCACCAGCCTTGCATTTACCACACAGGGCATTTACCCTAGCCAGAGCCCCCATATTCCCAAAATTCCCAGCCTTCTGCAGCAGACCCAAAGTCTCTTGCCACACCCCACCAAGAGTTCCAATCATGTCTGGTTCTCCTTTTGACCCCTCCCTCATAGTGGTCAGATCTCATTCCCACCCCACCCACAATATCAATTCCCCTCCTCACCTCCATGTGACGATCAACTCCCCTCCAAACATTTGATCCCTTTCCTGACTCTCAATAACATTTGACTCCCTCGGGGCTCCCCCATCAGTAGCAATGTTCTGCACATCAAACCCTGCCCCAGCCACAACAGCAGTGCCCCCCCCCCCCCATTGCTCTATCTTCTTCCACCTCCAAACTCCCCCTCCCCACACATCTAGGAAGGTGCCAAGATCTATGATGGAACCTCTGATTTCTAGCACTGCTAGAAGGGCAGAGGCACCAGGATCCAAGATGGCACCTCTGCCTTCTAGCACTGCCAACTTAGATCCTGGTGCCATTCTAGGTAGCAGTGGCAAAGCACTGCTGCTGAACAGCAAGGCTGCCATAGCCCTGGGTAGATCCTGGTGAGTGTGGAGGACAGGTTTTGGGGCAGGAGAGGGTAAGGCTAGGGGAAACTGCCACTGTTGTAGCTGCAACTGGGTTTGAGGTGTGGAGGGTTACTACTGAATGGGGGGGGGGGCAGAGGGGGTTGATAATCACAGCGGGAGGGTTGGGAGGAAGAATGACACTTTCATATCTGGCATCTCAAGTCCTCTAAATATTCTTCATACGTCGTCCTCTAACCCTTTATTGTAGTTCCTTCCTATCTCATCTCCTGTAAACTCTACGAACGTGGAGAAGATGCGGTATACAAACCTAAGGATTAGATGAGTTTACTTTTTGCACAGGCTTGATTTTCTCTTGGGATTGAAGAAGATTCTAAAACCTCTTACTGACAAGCAGGAGAAGGGGCTCAAAGTAGCAACTTCCTTGAATAATCCTGGGAGTATGAAGTAAGAGTCAGATCTGAGGCAGGATAGTGTGAATTTTAAGAAGCCACAAAATCATTCTCACGAAAGCCTTAAAGTGAGAAGAAAGGAGAGAGGAGCTACTGCAAAAAAAACCCAACAAAAAACAACAACAAAAAAGCAAAAAACCCAAGAGATTTCCAGCATCCAAAGCCTCGTGCAGTAAAGGGTGATGGAGAAAGTTCTGCCAGCTTGTGGATGTGTTTGCCAGCAGTTCAGTGAGTAACAGCTATGTAGATATGGTGCACCAACTGTCAATGTATCTGTGATCTCATCCTGCCTTGTCTCTGTAGGAGGGGGAGAATGGGAACCGAAGTGTGTGCCTCGTTATAAATGTTTCCAGTGAAGAGCCGATTTTCTTTTGGAGCCACATGTCTGCAGCCCGGTACACTATTGTTGAGCGTGAAAAGACCGAGGGGCTGATTCAGAGAGACTCGTATCTCGCAAAATTACTTGTTCCACGTAAACCTCCCCCGATCATTGCGGTCATCGACTTTAAGTAGATTAACACCGCCATCTATTCATTTGGTTAGATTAAAATCTACTCAAAACTCTGCCTTCTTTGCATCGGTGCCATATTTATGGAACTCTTTTCCTAATGAACTTCGCTGTGAGTCTACGTATGCTAAATTTAGAGCTTCTTTAAAAACTTATTTATTTGGACTGGCATTTCCTTTTTAGTTTTCTATTATGATATGGTTTTATCTTTAGTTGGGCATTGGATCATACAGTAACCAAGTGATTTTTTTTTTTTTTTTTGGGGGGGAGTCTCTTTTTTTTTTTCTTCTCTCTCTCTCTTTATACCTGTGTTATAATTATTGGCGTTCCGTCCCGTTTTAATTGGTGTACACTGCACTGATGATGTAACAAAGAGCGGCATATAAATATTAATAAACATAAAAGGATGTCTGAGCGCACCTAGCATCTATTGTGAGTGCAATATCATGCAAAGCAGAAACTTTTAACGGCCTCTTTAACAAAGCCGCGCTAGCGGCCCCGAAGCCCATCGAGATTTAAAGGGCTTTGGGGCTGTCGCTGCGCGGCTTTGTAAAAGAGACCGTAGATGTACTTAAATGCATTTTAATTCTATGCGTGGAGAACTTGTAAACCATGAGGTGAGGGGGATGGGTCTAATTCATCTTTAAACATTTTTGAAAATGATAGAATTATCGGAAAATAAAAAATCCCAGATGAGATGTCAATCATTTTTATTTTTTAGCATGAGAATTGGGTGCACACACATTCCAAAATTACCATGGGATGCTTCTGCAAATGCCGCGGTAAGTCTTTTTTTTTTTTTTACTGCGGTAAGCACGTTAATTCTTACAACAGCTTTGTAAAAGCTCCTCTTAAAAATTAAAAGAAATAAAATCATGCAAAGTGTTTTTTTTTTCATTAAATGTTTTATTTACAGTGATAAAGATTAAGGCGGATCCTTCATGTGTTTTTTTTTTTTTCTTATTTTGATGACTACTGCGTACCTACAAATACTATAGATATAGACTAAAACACCTTCTGTAATTCCGAGTGAATTAAACTTACATTGGTGAGCGATCTGGTTATAGCGTTGCCAATATCTGACCACTTTGGTTTCCGAGTCGTGAATCACGCTAAGCAATGATGCTAGATTGCACGGAACGTGAAGTGGTGAACAGCATCAAAGCTGGAGGAGAAATGAGCATTCATGGTGCAACCCATCAAGACACAGCAAGTGAACCGAAGCTCGCAATGTAGTTGCAAATGTAGAAAAGATTGCCCATTTCCATTCTGTGCAGTGTGGTCGATCATAAGGTCGCTCTGGGGAGAGAAGCATGTATGTGTTCTACTTTCATTGGGTTTCTTTCCTTCCTGGACAGATTTCACGGCAATGTCAGATCTCATTCCAGTTCTCCCATACTAGCCATTTGTGATTGGTGATTTAGGGCCACCTTGTTAGTCATCGGTAACGTGAACAGTAAAACAAGTCTTCTGAGTGTAGATAACTTGATTTCCTTGTTGGCGAATACAGTTTTGAACCTGTCTAGAAAGACTTTTTGCAGCTGGGATTTCTTTCTTTGCATATATTGCAAGACAATTGCTCCAGTTTCCGAAAGACCATCGCCTTGTGCAGAGAATATTTAGAAATGTATGTGGCATGGAAAGAATGCAGCTATCTTCTCTAATTTCTAGACAAAGGATGGTTATAGACATATATTTATTTTAGGAATAAACAAGGAATAGTTCTGAGTGTTACTGATCATTGCAAATGCAAGCAGTGTCTCACTTCCGGCTCACCACACAATTGTTTCCCACGTACTCACTTTTGTAGGACCCCCAGGGACCCCTGAAGAAGACTTTTTGTCAAAACGTGGACTGTGTTGGGTCCTGTATCCCTAGTGGCTAGGTCCTTTAAGGCTCTTATGTGGATGGAATTATTTTATGTGGATGGAATTATTTTATGTGGATGATTTCAGTGTACCTTTTGAACTTTGACACTTTCAAATAAAGTCCATTTAGGAACATCGTCATTCCACAGAGTTTTTTTGGTTTTCTCTGGATTTTCTTCTTTGTGGATATTTTGGGGTCAGTTCCTTTTGTTTTTTGCTACTTAGGATTTTAAAGTGTTTGAGGCTTGGCCAGATGAGGACGGAGCTTAGGCATTGGTGGAATGAGGCATTATGACATCACAATCTGAGCTCTAGAATGTTACAAACACAAGCAGTGTCTCACTTCCGGCTCATCACACAATTGTTTCCCACATATTCACCTTTATAGGACCCCCAGGGATCCCTGAAGAAGACTTTTTGTCGAAACGCGGACCGTGTTGGGTCCTGTATCCCTAGCGGCTAGGTCCTTTAAGGCTCTTATGTGGATGGAATTATTTTATGTGGATGGAATTATTTTATGTGGATGATTTCAGTGTACCTTTGGAACTTTGACACTTTCAAATAAAATCCATTTAGGAACATCGTCACTCCACAGAGTTTTTTTGGTTTTCTCTGGATTTTCTTCTTTGTGGATACTTTGGGGTCAATTCTTTTTGTTTTTTGGTTAATGTGCTAACCCCTAGGATTCCCCAAGGATTAGCAGTCTGCTTCTCTATAGAAAAAAAATTGTACGTGAAAGTGAACTAGGGGGCCCAGCAGAAAGAAAGGATAACATCACCTACATCAGGGGCGTCCAACCTGCGGCCCCGTGAAGTATTTTGTGCGGCCATGGTCAAGGGCGATGCAGTGTTCTCCTCTGCTGCCCCCCCGGGTGTTTACCATCTTGCCGGCTCCCTCCTCTGTCTTGCTGCAGCATTTGCGCGGCCCCAGAAACATTTTTTTCGGCCAATGCGGCCCAGGGAAGCCAAAAGGTTGGACACCCCTGACCTACATGTTAACAAAAATGTTCTAAAGCTCAAACCATCAGTTTTTTTTCTGCATTTTACAGAGAAAAAAGTCATTTTAGTATAACTGCCCTCTATTTAGGAAAAAAAACCCTGAATGAATGGGGGATACAAGTGATAAGCCCCCCCACTTTCATGAAGCCACGTTAGGGTTTTTTTTTATTGAAGTAAAAGCTCTGATGCTCATAGGAATTCTATGAGCATTGGAGCTTTTCCTGCCGTGGTCCGCAATAAAAAAAACCCTCTAACGTGGCATCATAAAAGCGTGGGGGGAGTCTTTAACCTGGTTCTTGTGGACTCATTCTTAGATCTCCTTTAAGTCAGCCCTTACAACTTTGCATTCTGTGGGGTCAACTTGGTGCCTCAAATTAGATGTACAAGGGGGTGCTGAAAGGTTCTCGGTTGAACCAACCAACTTCCTAAATTCTGAGAGTTATTTTTCCGCTGTAGCTGAAAAGAGTGTTATCTTATTTGATTAAGGGCCAATTTGCAGAAACAACATTCTATGTTTTGACACTGTTTCAGATCATTGATTGAACCACATCCACCTCATTCTCTTCTTGGTTGGACTGAGAACTTTTTAGCACCCCCTCCTAGTCTGAAGAGCTGAGATTGTGATGTCATAATGCTTCATTCCACCCATAAGAGCCAACCTCATCAGTGATGTCACAATGGTTTGATTGTCCTATACTTGGCTTATTTTTATACATATGAGGGGGTACTGGAAGGTTCTCAGCCCAAGCAACTTCCTAAATTCTGAGTGTTATTTTACCACTGCAGCTGAAAAGAGTGTTATCTTATTTCGTAAAGTGCCAATTTGCAGAAACAAAATTCTATGTTTTGACATTGTTTCAGATCATTGATTGAACCACATCCACGTCATTCTCTCCTTGGTTGGGCTGCGAACTTTTCAGCACCTCCTCGTACACATCATACTTTGTACTTTTGACTATGTCTGCAAATACATTTCGGGCTCCTTTTACTAAGCTCTGGTAGCGTTTTTAGCGCGCTCTGCAGATTAGCCCGTGCTAACCCCCCATGCTACACGGAAAAACTTAACGCCAGCTCAATGGAGGCATTAGCGTCTAGCGTGCGTGGCATTGTAGCGCGCATTAAAACCGCTAGCGCAGCTTAGTAAAAGGAGCCCTGGGGGGAAGGGGGAGGAATTTATGAAAGGGAGTTAAGCGGTTTAGCGGGCACTAACCACTAAAGATGCTTAACACCCTTTTATCAGAAATTTTTTGACATAAGAAAAGGGACAACAAAATTCCCCCTCCCCTATGGTTTCAGTCCCTCTTTAAAACAAAATAAAACAACACAAACTTATGCGAACACTATAGAACTGTTAAATTTTGCCCTTTTTCTTCTAGTTGCTTGAAAATGCTTCCAGTAAAGGGTAAGTGTAAGGATAAGGCATATATACCACCTTTCTGTGTTACAGTCAAAACAGTTTACATATTATATACAGTTCCAGGAACACCTGCGAATTTTGGAAAACCACAAATACAGTTTTTCAGCTGATCGAAGGCAGGAGAGGGCAGCTGGAGCGCTGGCGGGTGCTTAAATTGTACTTACGAAGCCGGGCACATTTTCCGACTGCCTCTTCCTGATACTAAAAGTCATGGTTACACCAATTACATTACATTACATTAGTGACTTCTCTTCCGCCTGTACCTTGCAGTTCTAGGCGGATTACAAATGATCTAACTGGACATTTCCAGGATCGTTACAATTTTTTGGTTACAAGTGAGATAAGAAAGCTGGATAATTCTAGGAGAAATTGTGAATTAGATAACAACCAATCAGGAGCTGCTTTGACCCGCTATTTGGCATATCAAAGCAGCTCCTGATTGGTGCAACCATGACTTTAGTACTAGGAAGAGGCGGTTGGAAAGTACAGCGAATTACTGAGACCGCGATTTGTGAACCACGAAATCTTAGGGGGTTTACTGTACTTTCTCTTTCCCTAGTGGTCTCATTTACAGTGAATAGATTTTTCATATGAGCACAGTTTTGGATATCTTCTGTAGTCTAGTGGAAATATGAATATCATATCTGTAGTGATTTTGGTTATTGAGACAGACATGGAGAAGAGAATGACATGGGAACAAATTTTTTTCCAACCCCGCAGGAACTCATTTTCCCATCCTGTCCCCGTGAGCTCTTTTCCTGCTCCTCCCCCATTCCTGCAAGCTCCATCCTCATTTGCACAAGCCTCAAACACTTTAAAATCATAAGTGTTCGAGGCTTGTGCAGTTAAAGCTGAGCTTTCAGGAATCGGGCAGGGATAGCGACAAACCTCACGGGGACGGTGACCGAGGAAATTGAGTTCCTGCGGGGACGGGGACAAATTTATCTCTGTCATTCTGTAACATGGGAGAAGGGGCTTGCTCTGGAGTAGAGAGTTGTGCGGGAACAGAAATCCCACCCGTCCCCGCCAGGATCCTCTCCGTCCCCACCCGTCCCCGCCAGGATCCTCTCCGTCCCCACCCGTCCCCGCCAGGATCCTCTCCATCCCCACCCGTCCCCGTCAGGATCCTCTCCCTCCCCACCCGTCCCCGTCAGGATCCTCTCCCTCCCCACCCGTCCCCGTCAGGATCCTCTCCGTCCCCACCCGTCCCCGCCAGGATCCTCTCCGTCCCCACCCGTCCCCGTCAGGATCCTCTCCATCCCCACCCGTCCCCGTCAGGATCCTCTCCCTCCCCACCCGTCCCCGTCAGGATCCTCTCCCTCCCCACCCGTCCCCGTCAGGATCCTCTCCGTCCCCACCCGTCCCCGCCAGGATCCTCTCCGTCCCCACCCGTCCCCGTCAGGATCCTCTCCCTCCCCTCCCGTCCCCGTCAGGATCCTCTCCGTCCCCACCCGTCCCCGCCAGGATCCACTCCGTCCCCACCCGTCCCTGTCAGGATCCTCTCCGTCCCCACCCGTCCCCATCAGGATCCTCTCCCTCCCCACCCATCCCCGCAAGGAATTCCCTCCATCCCCGCCCGTCCCCATAAAAAGCAGCAATTACTTCTGACAGGATCATCAATTCCACAGTTTCTTTTGCGTTTGCGCTGCTGTTTTCCTTGTGGAATCTCTTTGCTGGAACCCTTTTTTTGTTTTCTGTTCAGGTAATTAATTTATAAACCCCCTCTTTTACTAAGGCTGACATGTCCATTATATTATATGGATGAACCCTGCTTCCAAAGCCTTCCATCCCCGTGGGAGTCCCGTTGGCTAGAAGGGGGTCCCCGTGGGAGTCCTGTGGGCCAGAGGGGGGTCCCCGTGGGAGTCCTGTGGGTTAAGAGGGGATTCCCACGGGACCCGCGGGATTCCCGCGATCCCCGTTCCTGTGCAGACCTCTACTCTGGAGCAGTAGTATGGAATGTTGTAACTATTTGGGTTTTTGCCAGGTATTGGGACCTGGATTGGCCACTGTGAAGTCGGGATAGTGGGCTAGATGTGGACCATTGCTCTGAACCAGTATGTCTATTCTGCAGCCTGTCAATGTCATACATTTGATTCTCTAATAAATGACGACAATAAGCTTCGGTGTAAAGCAAAATGACTAAAAAATAAAAAAAATAATTGCTGGCTTGCACAGACAAGCATGGGATATGAAGCCTGTAAGGCATAGCTGGGATTTATAAGTCACTGCAGGACTACATAGGAAAATTCAACTGACTATTTGTTTTATGATAAAATCAATAGAACGTAATCAAGTTTTCAGCAGGGTCAGAGCTGAGAAATGAGGTAAGTGGAGATTTGGGTGTAATGATATCTGTAAGTGGTTTAAATATTTCTTTTCCAAGACCAGTAACAGATGTAAAAGACTAATGGAAATAGAATGGCAATCCAAGCACATCCATTATAAACGTCCTCCTTTGACTTTTTTTAAAAAAATTTTAATTCTGGCATGTTCAGGTTTAAGTAAACATGAATAAGGGAATAAGAGGGGTAGTTATTAAGGGACATTATGGACATTATTTGCCCCTTAATGCACATTAAACAGCTCTTATATGACTGCTTGACCTCCTAGTGGTAGCATCATAAGATCAATACTAGGGGGTCTCCAGTATCATTTTGAATCTGGTATTGGCAGGGACTGGAGTGACTAGGGATTGCTTCTGACTTAGACACCAGGGATTTCACTAGGCAGGCCTGAAAAGTCTATGGGGTGTGTGTGGGGGGGGGTCTTTGTGGAAAGGGAGCTCTGTATATATATGTATGTGTGTGTGTTTGGGGGGGATGGTTGTGATGGGAGTGGCTTTGGTGGAATGCATTTGCTATAGGGCTTCAGGAGGAAGAGGATAGGGGGGGATTAACTTGCTATTGCCTGCCCCATTTAAGATATAGCCCGAGAGTATTAGAGTACAAGTTAGCAGGCCAATGATCTTGGGTACCATACATATGCAAGGTTGATCATAAGCTGTTATTCATATACCAACTCCCACTGTAAAATAAAGTGTAGAAAAAGCCTAATATTTACCCCTCCCATCCCCCCCAAAAATGGGTATACAGTAGTATACAACAGAAGTATTTTCAGACTTGGCTGTAGTTTTGTGCTGACATAAAACCTATGGCTGCCAGTTGCCTCCATATTTTCAGGACAAGCAGATCCAGTGCTGGCTTTACCTCCATAGTTTGGGTGGAGTTGGAGATCAAGTTTTCAAGTTTTATTTAGAATTGGATAAACCGCCCATCAAGTTGCTAAGTACATATAAAAATAACGAGTTTGGCTGACAGACAAAACAAACGCACCAACATACGGAAGCAAAAGGGAGGAAGGGGAGAGAAATACAAATCAGATAGGAAAGAAGCCATTTAAGGAATGAACGATAGGGAGGGGGGTCCTGTCTGAGAACAGAAATTGAGGAAGAAAGTTTATAGGTTGAAGTCTTTAAATTGAAGATAAGTGAGAACTTATTTTTTCCTTTTTTTTTCCAATGGGGAAGAAAAAAGTGAGGGCTAAAGTTTTGACACCTATCTTATCTGGCCCCATGGACAGACACCTTGTACCAACTAGTGTGACTGGTCAAAATGTGAACACTGACTCTTTTTCAGGGGCATCATTCAGCCCTTTAGAGCATCACCTCCTCCTCCAAATATATCTGGAGGTAGTGACCCAACGACTGGGTCCATTTCTCGTCTGACAGGCTCTCCTGTGCAATTAGCATCTTCCCTATTGATTTTTGGGGAGATGCCTAAGGCCTTTTCCCTTCAGGATGAGGCCTTACTTGCACAGGAGCACCGGGAAGAGCCTCAGGATGTTTCCTTAAAAGATTTGTGGGCGTTTAATACTAGAGTGGAGGGGCTATTGAAGTCAGTCGTAAATCGGAATATAAAATATTCAGAAGAAGTGCATAAATTAGAAAATGTGGATGATAATTTGGAAAGTTTTGGAGAAAAGTAACAACTGAATCCCAATTGCAATTTTGCAAGCATTTTCTTCTTCATCTGTTAAGGATTCACATCTCATTCATACTCGATTTGAACTCGTGGAAAATATGTTGAGGGCCAAGAATCTGTGCCTAGTCAGTTTTCCCAAAACTCATTTGTTAACACCAGATATTTTGTTACGTAAATATTTTAAAGAAGTTTTGAAATTGACTGACGCAGAATCTATGCCCATAACAAATTCTTACTATATCCCACCGAAGAAAAAAGTTTCTGTTGATCTGGGAACAGATCAGTTAGAACCAATAGAGTTTGATCTGACGGGTTTCCTGGAAGATTCTCAGGATATGATATATTCCAGATCAACCCTATTGGTGACATGCGCAAGGGAAATAGATAAATTTTTAATAATGAAAGCTTATTTTCAAAACAAACATGTAAAATTCTGTGGAGATAGAGTTTAAATTTTTCCAGATGTCACCAGGGCAACTCAGTTGAAAAAGAAGGCTTTTTTGGATCTGAAACCTAGAGTATTAGCCTTGGAAGCTACATTCTATCTTAAGTTTCCATGTAAATATATCTTTTTTTTTTAATAATCTTTATTCATTTTAAAATAATTTCAATAAGTGAAGAACAATAATTAAAACATTTACACTATAGACATCACTTAAAATATTACAATATTCATACAAACCAATAACCCTCCCACCCAAACTATTCTTTATCATTCAAGAATCTATAGATGTATCATAATTCCGTAATTCACTACATATTTTAAACATAAAATTACACATTTATCCACTTAGACATATTTTAAACTTATAAACCACCTTGCCCCCATCCATAATAATATTTGATTATAACCTATATTTTCCTCACACCCTCCCCCCTCCCTCCCTGGATGTGCAATTCTTCTAACAACAAATGTATAATTTATTAAATCTACAAAAGATGTCAATGGACTCCATATTAGATTAAATTTTTTAAAATTCCCTAACTGATCAGCTCTCATTTTTTCATATTTATATATTTGACATGAACTTGCTCACCAGAATGCAAAATTGAGACGATCCCAGTTTTTCCAGTTATATGTAATCAATTGTATAGCTATATTTGTCATAATTAATAAAAGACTTCTTTTATATTTATCTAGGGGGTCTTTGATATACAAAATGGTACCACAGATTATTACTTCATAAGTTAAAGGAATCTCAGATTCTAAAATATTAGTAATATGTCCCCAAATTGATTTCCAAAAAAACAGTATCTTAGGGCAATAAAACAGTAAATGATCCCATGTTCCTACGTCAAGATGACAGTGCCAGCATCTATTAGACTTTGAATTATCCAACTTATGTAAATGTATCTTGAAATTTAAAGATTGCGAATATATATTTTGGGATTCAGAACAGCTTGAACAATTTTTTGCAGTTGCATGAAACTAATAAGTAATTTCCACTAGACTTGAGTAGGAAAGGAGTTTGGTGAAATATTCAAGCACCATTGATAGTTGATTGTTTAATCATGATTATGCTTTAATTTCCTTACTGATCAGGTCACTCTTCCGTGATGTGGACTAGAGGTTTTGTAATTAGGAATTTTATTTCTTTTTTGATTTCTCTGTAATATCCTTTTCTTGTTATTATGTGTCATAATAATGTTTAAACTCAATGAACAAAAAAAAAAAAAAAATCAATAGCAGACTTTCCTCCAGGAACTTGTCCAAACTTTTTTTAAAAACCAGTTACGTTAACCGCTCTTACCACATTTTCTGGCAGAGCTTTATTCTCTGAGTGAAAAAATATTTCCTCCTAATGGTTTTAAAAGCATTTCCCTGTAACTTCATCAAATGTCCCCTGATCTTTGTAATTTTTGATAAGAGTAAAAAAATCAGTCCACTTGTACCCATTCTATACCACTCAGAATTTTGTATCTCCCCTCAGCCATCTCTTTTTTTTCCAAGCTGAAGAGCCCTACTCTCTTTAGCCTTTCCCCATACGAGAGGAGTTCCATCCCCTTTATCATTTTGGTAGCTCTTTTTTGAACCTTTTCTAATTCCGCTATATCTTTTCTGAGATACAGTAACCAGAATTGAACACAATACTCAAGGTGAAGTCATACCATGGAGCGATACAGAGGCATTATAACATTCTTACTCTTACTTACCATCACTTTTCTAATAATTCCTAGCATCTAGTTGTGGCCAACATCTGGCCTTCTTGCCCCCTGCCTAGCGAAGATACTAAGCAAAGGCCTCATTGAAGGGGGTCACAAAAATTGTTAACTCCTCTTTGGTTGAAGGGTAGTTGCCAAAAACACTGGAAAGGGCTATGGTGCAACCCTTACTGAAAAAAGAGCTCCTTTGACCATTGTATGTTTGAAAACTGCTGACCAGTTTCTAACATCCTCTTCCTGGCAAAAAAAACTATTTCCATTCAACTCAACTATTAGCTTAATAAAAGTAACATGTCAATCTGGCTTCAGACCTGGGTACGGGAAAGAGACAGTTGTTGTCACTTCTTGATGATCTCCACAGAAACCATGACAGGGGATCTGCTTCAAAACTAGTATTCCTGGATTTCTCAGCAGACATTTTACAAGGCAGACACTAAGAAGTATCAGTGGTATAGTATTTACATGGTTCAAACTCTATTTTTCAATAGCACTTCATCGCGTTGGGCAATGAATAGTGGAATCTATAGTGTCGACTGTTTTAATTAATATCTACCTCAAACCCTGAGTTGATGGATACAAAATTCTATATCTATGTCTATGACGTCATATCCCCTGAACCAGATCTACCTAACTTCTCAACTTCCTCAGTTTATATTCGACATCACTCCACCGCTGCAGTATATTGACCCATTCTTCAGACGTTCCGCGTCCACCTCTCTGCAAGATTGAGAGCGTGCCAACAATTGTAAATATCCAGTTCAAAGATCCTCTTGCTTTGGTAGAAGGACTTTCTAAGTTACAGCTACTGCATGCAATAAGTTATAGCTTTGCTTATTCTTTCAGAAAAACAGTCTTCCTTGTGGATGCTGGGCTGCTAGTTTATCTGGCTGTCTGGTAGTGCCTTATGAGGACAGAATATCCAGCAGCAGTCCCACCTGGTGCTACTGGTTTCCTTAGTAATAGGAAGCCCTTGTGAAGGGGTGGGTGGAGCTGCTGCAAGGCCTGTGTATTTGTTCCTGCTCACAGTCCCTGCACTAATTTTTTATTTATTTACTAGTTGTTTAGCCCGTTACATTAACGGGTGCTAGCAGCCCTTCTCCCTTACTTTTACCTCCTCCCTGTCCAGCAGCACCCCCACCCATTCCCTGCTCCCCCTATATAGCAGTAGCCCTTCTCCTTTTATCTCCCCCTGTTCAGCATCACCCCATTTCCAGCTCCCCATATCCAGCAGTAGCTCTTCTCCTTTGCAGGAGCCCTTTTCCCTTCCTTTTACCTTCCCCCCCCCCCCCCGTCTAGCAGCACCTCTTCCCTGCTTCCCCTATCCAGCAGTAGGCCTCCCTTCCTGTTACCTCCCCCCTGTCCAGAATCACCTCTTCCCTGCTCCTCCTGTACTGCAGCACCCCTTACCTGCTCCCCCTGTCCAGTCCGGTGATCTCCAGCCATCAGGCTGGCTCCTGCAGGGAGTCTAGTTCCTGTCCGGTCCCCGCCAGGCGTGCGAGCCTGCTCCGCCCCCTCCCGACATGCCGGGAGTATTTGAATTAGACCCGACGGTTCCTGTTGAGGGAAGCACTCCTCACTGGACTCAGCGGTGAACTCCAGCCATCGGGTCGACATCCGCCTTGTTTTTTTGTTTTTTTTTTTTAGTTGAAAGACGCGGCGGTGGCTCCTCTCATGATCCCCATCTGCGTCGGAAGTCCGACGCAGGCGGGGATCGTGAGAGTAGCCACCGCTGTGTCTTTCAAAGAATCGTAAGCCGCGCATGCGCACTTCCTATGTGTCACTACAGCTCACGGAAAACCGGCACACACTTAGGAAGTGCGCATGCGCGGCTTACCATTTTATTATATTAGATTACTACACTTCTCCTTCCGTATTCGCTGTGACAGGGGATTAAGAGACCTGTAATCAACTTTTCCATATGTTATTCGCTGTTTTCTATTAAAAACCATTGTGAATATGGTGAAACCACAAATAACATGGTGGGAGACCTGGCCTGTTCCTGAAGGAGAGGCAAAACACGGTGAAGAAAGTGCTGGGAATCAGCGATTTTCTCTGTAAACGCTTGGAATCGGCAATTTCTCTATGCAAGCTGATGTAATCTGGTGGGGGGGGGGGGGGGGGGAAGCCAGCAAGTTAAAAACGGCAAACAATCGAAACCGCGATTGCTGAATCCGCAAATATGGAGGGAGAAGTGTACTATTAATTATTTCTTTAGTGCTACCAGACACATGCAGCGCTGCAGAGTCACAAAGAGTAAGAAAACAGTCCCTGCTCGAACGAGCTTACAATCTAAACAGGCAAGACAGACAAACAGAATGTCATGAATACAGTTAAGGGGAACTGGATGGGTTGGAGGGAAGAGGAGTAGGGTTAAGGTTTGAACGCTATATCAAAAAGGTGGGTTTTCAGTCTGCTTTTAAATAAGGGAAGGGGCTTGACGGACAAACTTGGGTAATTTATTCCAGGCATGGGGGGTAGCTAGATGAAAGGAACAAAGTCTGAAATTGGCAGTGAAGGAGAAGGGTAAAATTAAGAGTGACTTATAATAATAATAATAACAGTTTATATACCGCAATACCGTTAAATTCTATGCGGTTTACAATAGATTAAGCGAGGTATAAATTGATTGAATTTAAGAGGGGGGAAGAGGAGAGTTAATAGGACCGGAAATGCATTGTTGAGGAGAAAGAGATTAATAGGACAGAGGAATCACTATGGAGGAGAAAGAAGAAGAGTGGGTCAGTTGTCTAGATACTTTAGGAACAGTTGAGTTTTTAGACGTTTTCTGAATTCCTCATAAGTAGTGGGCGAAAGCAGTTGATCTAGGTCTTTACCCCACAATGCTGCTTGATGTGAAAGAAGGTGTTCATGGTGTTTTTTCAGTTTACAACCTCTAACTGGGGGGGGGGGGGAAACGAAGTAGGAATGAGAGCTTCTCTTGTGTCTGTTGGCAGAGAAGGTCAATTATGTATTTAGGGGCAAGTCCGTTTAGCGCTTTAAAGCAGAAGCAGGCGAATTTATCTTATCTGAGGAACGGAGTTTTCTGGGAGGTGTATAAGGAGAGAGAAGCGAAGAGAGATATTGAGGGGCAGCAGAATGAACATAAGAATAAGATCTTGAACCGTATGCGATGGCATATTTTTTAGCCTGTCCTCCCATAAGAGCCCAGAATGGGTTTTGAGTTTACATACATACTATTGGTGAGTAATACGATAGTAAGAGCAAAGACTTTTAATAGTAACAGAACAATTTTAACGTATGAGCACAGACAATTTTTACTGATACAGCTAGACAACTTCTCACAGCAACAAGACAATTTTAATAAATACTCATAGGTCAGCAGAGATGGTTCCTGGGCTAGCATATATGAAGATCCTGATCAGTACTGGTTGGGGAAAGGAGCTACCTGTATGGACTATATTAACTAAAAGATGGGTTTTCACAGCTTTATTGAAGTTTAATATTCTTACCACTGATCTGTTAGTTGGTGAGACTTGGTTCCATAATCAAGGCAAGAAATGAAAGTAAATATGTTTGAGGGCATTTTCTACTTGAAGGCTTTGTACTGGATGTATATAGATAGTCTTCTTTCGCCTCTTGGAGGTTGGTTTGAGATATAGGTAGATAACTTTCTTGGCATATAAACTGGGATCATTTTATCAAAGAATTTGAAGGCTAGTGTCAGGGCCTTTGTGAATAGGCAGCTAGTGTAAAGAGGCCATTGCTGAGGTGACGGGATTGCAAATATTCAGATTTTTCAGTAGGCGAACTGTTGCATTTTGCACCCATTGTAAGTGTAGTAGATTCTTTGTAGATAGACCAACAAATAGTGCATTTCAGTAGTCCATGTGAGATAGGATGAAGCAAACTTGGTCTTTAGCTATACCCCAGGAGAAAGAAGGACGAGGGCAAACAGTTTTTCTTATAAATCCAGAGAAGTTCGGTTTTAGATGCATTTAATTGTAGCTTGTTTACAGTTATCCAGTCTTTGATTTCTGATAAGGCATTGTAGTTTTTACTTCTTTCTATTGTTGCTGTAGGCCAGGTGGAGGAGAGAATAGAAGGGGCGAAGAGGACAAAGCAGTTATATATAGAAAGGGAGGGACTGAGCAGGGGCATATCAAGGAACCCATGCTCTTCAGTGCCTGGGGTCCATCACGTACTCTGAAAGGGCCTGTAGACAAAGTCCAACATACAGCACTGGGACTATAACAGCCACTTCAGTTTAACTGGAAAAGTTGGCAAACCTAACATAAGAACATAAGAAGTGCTACTGCTGAGTCAGACCAGTGGTCCATCATGTCCAGCAGTCCGCTCACACGGCGGCCCTCTGGTCTAAGACCAGCACCCTAACTGAGACTAGCTTCACCAGCACACGTTCTTGTTCAGCAGAAACTTGTCTAACTTTGTCTTGAATCCTTGGAGGGTCCCCCTATAACAATAAGAACATAACAGTAAGAGATAAACAGTTTCAAATGATGTGTGGTGAACACCCCACCCCACCTCCACACACGTAACATCTGCATATAGGTTATGGAGACCAAATTTATTTGTTTCAATTCATACGTTGCTTTTCATAAAAATAGGCTGTTGAAAGGCCCTTTTTTTTACTAAGCCGCGGTAGAGGTTTCAACTGTGACCCGGAGCACTAAATGCTCCGATACTCATAGGAATTCTATGAGTGTCAGAGCATGTAGTACTCCGGGCCGCGGTAGAAACCTCTATCGCGGCTTAGGAGAAGGGAGGGAAAGTATTAAACCACAAAACAATTTTCCTTGTTTTAGATAGGATGGGAACATAGATTTTCTATTAACCAACTATGCACAGAAAAACAACAAAACTAGAAAAGATTGGAACAGAAGGGCGAGGACATTTTAAGGGGAAAATATCAAATATATTTTTCTACTAATGATAATCCCATGCCAAAAATTAAATTAAGATATTCTGTGTGAACGTAAGATGTAGTTAAAGTGCTGCCAAATTTTCTTATAAAAAAGGGAGGGGGGGGTGCGAGGATTATTCGCATCACTGCCGTCAGGACTGTACAGGCACATTTCTCTGTCATATGCTTGTACTGAGGGAGTGGGATCAGTTAGCAAAACCCTGGGTGTTACTTCAGACTGAAAATTACAAAGGGCTCAGCAGGAAGATCTGTACTATGATCTAAAAACGCATATGAAACAGTAATGAGTTGCCCTTTTAACTTGCTTAATTCCCGTAATTCTATTTATTGAGGGGAGCCTTGGAAAACATTTATCAGAGCGCATGCTAATCGACACAGCTGGAATCACTTCTGCCTTAATGCCATGCAGCATGAAATGTTCCTCCGAAGCAAATTGTAAACCTATCCGAGGGGATTAGCAGCAGAGAAGCTATGATGTTGGAAAGCTGGGAAGCCTGGGAACAAAATCTTGCAGAATTCTTTCCATTAGCTGAAAAACAATATATATATATATATATATATATTTTTTTTTTAAAAAGCCCCAGCGCCTCCCCCACTTCCCCTTCTACCCACTATCTTATTAAGAAGTACCTGGCAGCTGACAAATCTCTCGTTGATAAAAAGAGTATTCAAATGAATTTTCAAGTTACTAAGGGGCCTCTCTTTCTAAGTGCATGCTCTTCCCATGGCCATACACCCCCTAGGGCAGGGGTGTCAAAGTCCCTCCTCGAGGGCCGCGGTTCATAGACAACCCCGCGAAAGACAAAGGCGCGCGCCGACAACTGAGCACAAGACGGAGGTGCGCGCCAAAGAAAATTACAGTTTTTAGGGGCTCCGACGGGGGGTTTTGTTGGGGAGCCCCCCCAGTTTACTTAATAGAGATCGCACCGGCGTTGTGGGGGGTTTGGGGGGTTGTAACCCTCCACATTTTACTGTAAACTTAACTTTTTCCCTAAAAACAGGGAAAAAGTGAAGTTTTTCAGTAAAATGTGGGGGGTTACAACCCCCCAAACCCCCCACAATGCCCCCACAACGCGGCGCGATCTCCATTAAGTAAGTAGGGGGGGTTCCCCCCCACGACCCCCCCGGTCGGAGCCCTAAAAACAGTAATTTTCTGCGGCGCGCACCTCCGCGCTGCGCTCAATTGTCTGCGCGTGCCTTTGTCCCGGCGCGCTTTTGACCTGACACCAGGGCCGCAATCCAGTCGAGTTTTCAGGATTTCCCCAATAAACATGCATGAGATCTATTAGTATACAATGAAAGCAATGTATGCAAATAGATCTCACGCATATTCATTGGGGAAATCCTGAAAACCCGACTGGATTGCGGCCCTCGAGGAGGGACTTGGACACCCCTGCTCTAGGGTTATATACTATGGGGCTGATAATCGAAATGGAAATACGTCTAAAAACTCACCGAAGTTGGCACTTGGACAACCTAAAAGACAGGTCGTCCAAGTGCCAATAATCGAAATGGCTTTTTAGACGTAGCTAGGGACATTTTAGGCCTCTGAGTGCCGCTGTGCGCCCAGAGCTGAACATGGCATTTTTGGAGACGTGGTGAGGGCAGGACATGGGCTGACCTAGACTTAGTCGTACTGCAGGCTGCCTAGATGGAACTTATACGTTGTGACTTAGGCGATCAAAAACCAGGTCTAAGTGCCCAGAAAGTATCCAAAGTGACCAAATAACCACTGCGGACACAAAGTACAGACTGCCATACACCCCCTTAGAGCTCACTGACCCCCCTCCCCCCCAAATATCAGAATAAAAACATACATACCTGTCTCCGGAACTTCAGCATTTGCTATAGGAAAGCCTAGTAGAGCTGCACAGAGGTCTCTTAAGTAGCCTGGAGGGTGGGCTAGTGAACCATAGAGAGGAGGACCCAGGCCTATAAGCCTCTCTAACCACTACATTCATGGTGGAAAATGTGAGCCCACCCAAAACCCCCAAATCCTACTGTACTGCAATATAGGTGCGACCTGCAACCATAAGGTCTATTGGGGTTGTAGACAGGTGGGTATAGTGTGTTTTTTGGGGGGGCTCAACAGTACTTATATGGGAGTTTTGGTGAGTTGTTTTTGCCCACAGCAACCCTTCTTAATGTACTTCCCTTATCTGTTTCCTTTTTCTCAGAATATTGTAGTTCTCACCTTTTTTCCTTCTGTTCCCGTTTGTCCAAGTTTCAAACGTCTTTGAATGTACTAGTTATCCCTAAAAGATGGCTTGTAATTTTAAGTCTTTATTTTTAGTTAATGTATGTTTTTATGATTATTGGACACCCCTTAGAAGCCTGACTAGGCGGTATAAGAAATTTTAAATTACCTTGAAACTTGATGTTTATGTGGCACTTTTTGCGAAGTTCACAGCAGTGCCCTGTAAGATGCCCCACTGCTCTGTTGACGTGTCTGGGTGGCCAGTCCATCACTTTGCTGGCCCCTCATGTTCAAAAGGTCTTGCTCTGGGTGTTTGGGACTTGGATGAATATTTGGACGAGAATGTGGTATAATGATAGACGTAGTGGCGGTCTGGATGATCAAATGCCTGGATGTATATAAATGGATGATTTTAGAAAAAAATATACTTTAGACATATTTTTCAAGAATGGACATTTATCGACTAGCACCCTATGTCCAAATCGGACTTAGACGTATGTTTTGATTATGCCCCTCCATGGCTCTGAACCTATAAAAAGCGCCTGCCGTTAGGCACCTTTCCGATCTAGGTGCCTAACAATTTTTAATTAGTTCCATCGGCACGGTTAATTGAACAATGCCTTTAAAAATCAATTTAAAAAAATTAATTTATGGGTAAGCGCCTAACTCAGTAATCACCATGTAGGCATCTACACTGAGGTGCCTACTGGCACCTCTCTGGAAAGTAGGAGTGGTTAAGGGTGGAGTTTGGGCATGGAATGCCTTTGGCACCGGTAGGCGTAGATGTTAGGCACTGGTAAATTTGTCAAATAAAACCCTGGTGCCTGACATGATGCGTACCGTTTATGGAATCTGTTTATAGAGGGGACATGATCGAAACATTCAAGGTACTGAAGGGAATAGACTTAGTAGATAAAGACAGATTATTCATCCTCTGCAAGGTGGGGAGAACGAGAGGGCACTCTCTGAAGTTAAAAGGGGATCGATTCCGTACCAACGTAAGGAAGTTCTTCACCCAGAGAGTGGTAGAAATCTGGAACGCTCTTCCGGAGGCTGTCGTAGGGGGAAACACCCTCCAGGGATTCAAGACAAAGGTAGACAAGTTCCTGCTGAACTGGAACGTAAGCAGGTAGGGCTGGTCTCAATTAAGGCACTGGTCTTTGACCTAAGGGCCGCCGTGGGAGTGGACTGCTGGGCATGATGGATCACTGGTCTGACCCAGCAGCGACAATTCTTATGTTCTTATGTTAATCTGGCCCATCATTCTTAACTAGCACTTACACGGAAGTGTTTACTTTGTAGAATTCTCTAACGGAAAACCTAGGATACAGGGTACCTCTTTCAAGCCTATTCTGTTAATAAAAGCTAGCATCTACTTTTCTTCAGAAAATGTGGCTACGTACATTCAAGGTGTGATCACTTGTGAGGTGGTGCTGAAAAGTTCTTGGCCCAACCAACCAACTTCCTATATTCTGAGTGTTATTTTGCCACGGTAGCTGAAAAGAGTGTTTTATCTTATTTCGTTAAGTGCCAATTTGCAGAAACAAAATTCTATGTTTTGACATTGTTTCATATCATTGATTGCACTATATCCCTGTCATTCTCTCTTTGGTTGGGCTGAGAACTTTTCATCGGCCTCTCTTAGTGTGAAGAGCGTCAGTCTTTGGGAAGCAGAGCTGAGATTGTGATGTCATAATGCCTCATTCCACCAATAAGAGCCAACCTTATCAGTGATATCACAGTGGCTTTATTGTCCTATACTTGGCTCACTTTTATTACATACCAGGGGGTGCGGAAAACTTCTCAGCCCAACCAACCAACTTCCTAAATTCTGAACGTTAATTTGCCACTGTAGCTGAAAAGAGTGTTATCTTATTTCGTTATGTGCCAGTTTGCAGAAACAAAATTGTATGTTTTCGGATCATCGATTGAACCATATCCACGTCATTTTCTTCTTGGTTGGGCTGAGAACTTTTCAGCACCCCTTCATAAAAATTAAGTACCCCAAATCTTTGCGCTAAGATTATTTTCTAAATATACCGCCAGAACTGAGCCCGTCCCAACAGCGGTGTATCAAGGGAAGGAGGTGCCTGTGGCTGGCATCAATGAGAAGTGTGCCTCCCACACCCTCAGGGCAGGATTAACCATTAGGACAAGTAGGCACATGCCTAGGGCCCGAAATGGTCAGGGGGGCCCGATGAAGGAGGACATCAACATTGTTTTTTCCAAACGGCAATGGGCCCCTCCAGCATCGATCGCCAATGCGGGCCCCACCCCGATCAGCAATGTGGCCCCCCCCCATCAATGGAAAGTAAGACAAGCAAGCAACGCGGGTAAGAAAGGCAACGGGAACTGTAATTGTGCAAGCGGTGTTGCTTGTCCAAAGCTTCCCTCTGACGCAGCTTCCTGTTTCTGCCTGGGCGCATGGTGGGGCGGGGTGGGGCAGGTGGCCCAGTGTACTTGGGTGCCTAGGGGCCCTCGATGAATTAATCCTGCCCTGAGCACCCTTCCCCACTGTGTCTGCCCCCTGCTCCTTCCCTACTGCACGCACCTCACCCTGTCCTCTTAAAATTTTCACCAGCAGCAGTGAGCAGCATCTCCAACCTGCTGCTCGTGCCGGCCTCGGCTTTTCCTTTGACGTCACTTCCTGGTCCCCCAACAAGGAAGTGACATCAGAGGGGTAGCTAAGCCAGCATGAGCAGCAGGGTGGAGATGCTGTTTGCTGTTGGTGGTGAAGATTTCAAGAAGTACGGCTTACTACGTCACTGCGTCCCAACCATTCTTTCCTCTACCTTGCATGCGAGTCCTCCACCTATAGGCCTACCAGTGGGTGGTGCTGTTTCGCTATCACATTTTCAAAAGTGAGGGACAGGCAAGCTCTGCAGCAGTTCAGGGAACTTGCCTATCTTTACTGACTGAAAACACAATATTGAAGCACCAGCCCTACTGGCTGCAATGCAGTTGGAGAACCCCCTGCTGAGCTTAGAAGGAACAGTAGTCCTAACCTGGACGTCTCAATTCCAATCTCGACATTTTACGTAAAATGGGTCTCGTAGTCCTTTTGGTCTGCAAGCTTCTATCCTATTGTTTCCCGTGGTTTTAAAAGTCAATTACCCTGTAGGTCTGATTAATATATTATGTATACAGTATTGTGATTTCTTTAAAAATCATATTTTTACCTTTTGTACAACGCTTTGTAATTTGGAAAAGCGTTCAATCAAATATCTTGAATAAACTTGAAACTTAAACTTGAAACTTCTGATGCTAAGTTCCTTTGGCCATATGTTCATATTTTTGTACCCTTCCCTAAAATATTTTGTCACACACACACATCCTTTTTCTTGAGAGCAATCCCAGTGCACTTGGAAATAGTTGATGTCCGAGTTGATGTCCTGCTGCTTCCAATACAGGAAAGTGAGCTGCAAAGAATTTGATGGTTTTCTAACATTAAACCTCTGCTTCTGAGCTAGCCCCAAAATACAATTTCTATTACAAGCTCGGACAATTTTAGTCTAATAGTTCCCTGGAGTCATTATTGTTTTTTTATTCTTGTTTAGCTTTACTGTCTGTTTCACTGGAGTATAATATTGATTCCGAAATCAGCCATCATTGTTCTACTTGCAACAGCGAAATGCTGATCACAGCCACCGTCTGAATTATTGAAGCCCAAGTTATGGCATCTGATACAAGCCTAGCATTAAGAGTATTGGTCATTTAAAAAATATGCTGAATTGTGCTGAAATGTTACCTATCACAGATATGCCATGTTATTTAATGATCTTCCTCAGATGGCTGCAACCCTTTTTCATTGTTCTCCTTCCCTTCCCTGAAAGGCTGCCTCTACAAGAAATTTCTCGACAGATCCTTCGCATTCCAAGCGGGCAAATGGAACAAATGCCTCACAGCACTCATCTCCAATTCCCCCCCCCCTACCAAATGTTCAGGAAGACAATCAAAACCTACCTTTTTGATAAATTCCTCTAACTTCTCCCCCCCCCTCTTCCTTGCCTCCTCCTCGGACCTTGACTTACCTCAGTCTCTCGACTCTTCCAATTCTGTCTGCCACCAAACGGCTTAACAAAATGGATCACCCTATCCAACTAATCACCCCTTCTTCTTTACCCCCCCTTACTTAATGCCTCTGCTCGGCTTTATCGAACGCCGCAGTATATATCACCGCTGTATGTAACACTACTGTATGAACTCCGCTATATATATGCAACTTACAACAAATGTAACTTCTCTGCAATAGTAACCGACCTGAAAAATAACTTCACCGCAAATGTAGCGTCGCCGAAAATGTAAATGTAGCTATGCCAAAAAAAAAAGTGTAACTTCGCTGTAATGTACAGTCTCTTCATCTGTTAACCGCATAGGACTTCCATGGTAATGCGGTATACAAAAATAAAGTTATTATTATTATTATTCATATACCCAGGGTATTTAACTCATTCACCCAATAATACACCCCGAGTTCATATAATCATAGTTGCAGGGCCTCAGCAACAACACTTGCCACTCAAACGCTTTATGTGTCATCTTATCATTGGTCCTTTAAATATAGTCAATTTCAATCCATTTTAGCTCTTTAAAGTGGCTGTACTGCGCTAATGGCCCCGAAGCCCAAATTGATTTAAAGGGCTTCGGGGCCATTGCCATGCGGCTTTGTAAAAGAGGCAGTAAGTTATCTATATAAAAGATCTTGTAATAAAGTATTACTTAGCTTAATTATTTAAGACCCTCTTGGTCCAGCAATCTGGGAAGTTGATATCCAACATGTTTCGCTCAAAGCTTTTTCAAGGATACTTGATAAAGTAGCTAAGTTGGATGACGAAGATGGCTCTGGATACGCAATAAATGCTCCCTAGATCTGATGTTAATAATTGATTAGAGCAAGAGAGTTATCAATAAAGAAAAAGCTACATTAGGTCAAGAAATAACTAATCTCAAAATGACACTGGGTGAACAAGAATTTAGTATCCAACATAGAGACATTTTAAATGCTGTTAACAAATACAAAGAAGGAGTTAAGAGACAGAAGATGAAAAATTTGGCAAGAGATGACAAAGATCATGTTTATCATCCAAGGCAAGCTGTGGCTTCTCCTATGTCTGTCTCAATAACAGACTATGGACTTTTCCTCCAGGAAATTGTCCAAGTCTTTCTTAAAACCAGCTACGCTATTTGCCCCTTACCACAACCTCTGGCAACGTGTTCCAGATCTTAACTATTCTCTGAGTGAAAAAATATTTTCTCCTATTAGTTTTAAAAGTATTTCCCTGTAACTTCATTGAGACTCCCCTAGTCTTTGTAATTTTTGACAGAATAAAAAAATTGATTTGACTTGTACCCACCCGTTCTACACTACTCAGGATTTTGTAGACTTCAATCATATCTCACCTCAGCTTCTAAGCTGAAGAACCCTAACCTTTTTAGTCTTTCCTCATATGATAGGAGTTCCAATCCCTTTATCATCTTGGTCACTCTTCTTTGAACCTTTTCTAGTTCCGCTATATCTTTCTTGAGATAAGACAACCAGAACTGAATGCAGTACTCCAGGTGAGGTTGTAACATGGAGTGAAACATAGGCATTATAACAGTCTTAGTCTTGTTAACAATCCTTGTTTTAATCATTCCTAGCATCTTGTTTGATTTTTTTGGCCACCGCCGCACATTGGACAGAAGGTTTTTTCGTATTATCTACAATGATCTTTTGGGTGCTAACCCCCAAGATGGACCCTATTATCTGATAACTATGATTTGGGTTATTCTTCCCAATGTGCATCACTTTGCATTTGTCCACATTAAATTTCATCTGCCACTTGGACACCCAGTCTTCCAATTTCCTAAGGTTTGCCTGCAATTTTTCACAACCTGCATGTGTCTTGACAACTTTGAATAGCTTAGTGTCATCTGCAAATTTAATCACCTCACTCATCATTCCAATTTCAAGATCATTTATAAATAAATTAAATAGCACTGGTCCCTGTACAGATCCCTATGGCACTCTACTATTTACTCTGCTCCATTGAGAAAAATGACCATTTAACCCTACCCTCCGTTTTCTATCCGATAACCAATTTCTAATCCACAACTTAACATTGTCACCTATCCCATGGCTCTAATTTTCTCAGGAGCCTTTCATGAGGAACTTTGTCAAAAGCTTTCTGAAAATCTAGATACACTATATCAACTGGCTCACCTTTATCTACATGTTTATTCACAACTTCAAAGAAGTCATTTTTTTCTTTCTTTGTTTTTTTTTCTATTTATTAATCACGAATCCTAGAAGAATCTATTTTTAAGCCATTACCATGTACACAATCAGATAAAATTAGTGAGGGAGCTTTGAGGTTTTCTGATGATTTTAGAACAGTGATTCAATTGCTTATTACTTTGACTATTGCAATATTTATTTATATACCACTTATATCCTAAGTGGTTTTACATTTAGGTACTTTATCATATTTTCCTATTTGTCCCAGTGGGCTCAAACTCTTATTTAGTGTACCTGGGGCAATGGGGGGATTACGTGACTTGCCCGGGGTCACAAGGAGCAGCGAGGAATTTGAACCTGCGACCTCAGGGTGCTGAGGCTGTAGCTCTAACCACTGCTGTCAAAAACCCAGAAAAAAATAAATAAGGAGGAGTCAATCTCATATAGCAGTCAATTCAAAAGACCTTCTCCTGGTTCTCTATATTCCTTCTTTGCACATGAGAGCCTGCTATTGGAATGAAATCTAATATAATGGCTGTGGGGAGTTCCCGTCGTAATCTCAAGAGACTACGGGAACTCACGGCAGCCATTTCCTATTGGCGATCTGCACGGGGCAGGAGTTTAGGAAGATCGCTCCTGCCCCGAAAGCCCGCTAGACCACCAGGTAAGGCCGGGATGCCGGGGGGAAGGCAGGAGGGAGGCGGGGGTGGGTCCGAGCCGGACCAGAAGATATTCGTGGTATTTCACCATTCACGGTCCGGCTCTGCCCCTATCCCCCGCGAATTTGGAGGGAGAAGTGTATGCACTTTGAGCCAGGTCTATACAGAAAATGTTTAGTTCTGTAGTGCTGTTTTTAGTTCAGGCCGCAGCGGTAAGAGCTCTGAAGTGCTTAGGAATTCTATGAGTGTCGGAGCTGTTACCGCCACGGCCAGCACTAAATACCACGCTACGGTTTTGTAAAAGGTGGGAGGTTGGGTTAAATTAGGCAGAATGGTTATAGATTTTCTCTGGTTTTTGTTGCCAGTCCTCTTTCGTGGCGTACTTTTGTACAGGACTTGCACAGGAAGACTTCTTTTTGTGCAGTTTTGGAAATATGTGAAAGCATATCTATTTGCTCAAGTATTTTAGCTATTCTTTTAGGTATTTGGAAGATTATTTTGGCTTGTTAATTTATTTATTTAGTAATTTATTGAGCCCAGAATGGGTTACAAGAGTGCAGTCATAGTATGGGTAGGACATACTTTAGTGAGAAATACAGAGTTTACAGCATTTACAGTATAGAGCAGGGATAGGGAACTCCAGTCCTCGAGAGCCGTATTCCAGTCGGGTTTTCAGGATTTCCCTAATGAATATGCATTGAAGCAGTGCATGCAAATAGATCTCATGCATATTCATTGGGGAAATCCTGAAAACCCGACTGGAATACGGCTCTCGAGGACTGGAGTTCCCTACCCCTGGTATAGAAAAAGGGGTTTAGATTTCAGCATTTACAGTGTGGACATAACATATAGACTTAGTGGACATGAAGGTAAAGTAGCTTTTCTTAGGGAAGGGGTAAACGCGGACCTCATGGACCTGACGGACTTCACGGATCTAAAACCGCAGGTCCTTAAAAATCTGGTCCGTGCCACTTATAGTTAGTTTCTGGCTCTGACAGACCTCGATGACAATTTAGCGCTGACGGATCCGTCTCGGCATAGGGAGGGAAAAGTATTAGGATCCGTCAGTGCTAAAATGTCATCGAGGTCTGTCAGAGCCAGAGACTAGTGCTGGAGCGGCTCTAAAACGAATCCTTTAAACCGGTTTCCTGCAACCCCAGTAAATTTAAAAATCTGATGTCCGCAGCTCTGACAGACTTCAATGACATTTTAGCGCTGACAGATCCTAATACTTTTCCCTCCCTATGCTGAGACGGATCCGTCAGCGCTAAATTGTCATCGAGGTCTGTCAGAGCCAGAAACTAACTACAAGTGGCACGGACCTCAGATTTTTAAGGACGTGGGGGTTTAGATCCGTGAGGTCCGTGATTTACCCTTTCTCCTTTTCTTAGCAGGTGGGTGCATCTTTGATTGTTTGAGAATGTGGCACTAATTATGGTTATATTTGCGGTGGCAAGCGAGTTTTAGTGAGATTCCGTTTGGTGTATTTGGTGGTGTCTTTGCGATCCATCCGTCAGGGATGTGGACGTGGGTTATTAAGGAGCTGGGTTTGTAAAGAGGAAGGTTTTCACGGCTTTCCTGAAGTTCCAAAGACTGTCTAGAGATCTAATGGAGGGTGTGGGGGTGTGGGGGGGAATGGTGTGCCATAATTTAGGATTGCAACAATCAAGGCATGACGAGTCAAGATGACAAAAAGGCTTTTACAGATAAATGCGTCTTCAGCATTTTCTTGAATGTTACCAGATTGCTACACAGTCTAAGGCAGTGGTTCCCAAACCCTGTCCTGGGGGACCCCCAGCCAGTCGGGTTTTCAAGATATCCCTAATGAATATGCATGAGAGAGATTTGCATATAATGGAAGTGACAGGTATGCAAATCTCTCTCATGCATATTCATTAGGGATATCTTGAAAACCCGACCGGTTGGGGGTCCCCCAGGACAGGGTTTGGGAACCACTGGTCTAAGGGCTCCTGGCAATGCATTTCGCAAACATGGACCAACAACAGAGATCACAGAGGACTATGTAGTCCCTCTATGTTGCAACAGACGATCTCATAGTAGAGTCAGATTGTAGACATCTACCAAGTGCATATTTCATTTTATTCCACCTGATTGTGTTATTTTGTAATCTGCCTAGGATTGCGTAGATAGAGCAGGTTGTAAAGGGTCAAAATAAAATAGCCTAGGTGGCTTACTAGGCTTCCTCTTCTCCAGCCCATTTATTTTATTTTAACCCTCTACTACCTGCTCTAAGCAATCCTAGGTGGCTTACTATGCGTTGTTGTTGGAAGAGGAAAAGGATTGCCACCTAGGATGACCACTAAACATTACAGTCCCCCTTTTCAGAGGAATCAGGTGACAGAGTATACCCCCCCCATATTGTACAAGTTCTCAATGTCAGCTCAAGAAGAGATCATCGCATTAGAGAACTCTGGCCCTGCACTTGGATCCCAGCCAAGGCCTAGAGCTAAACTCCAGCTCGTTCAACCCGAAGAGAAGCCAAACTATGCAATCAGATATCTACGAAGGTTAGAGCTGCAGTAGTGATAAATAGCATGATTTTTAGTAACTAGATATGAGAAGGCAGACAAACCACTACAGTCTTTGACACAGCTGTGCTCCAAGCAAGAAGTAGGCAACAGAGCAGAAAATGTTTTGATTTATAACCCACTCATGTTTTGAAATATCCTTTCGCAGAATTGCTTCAGTCCAAAGGCCTAAAATGACAAATACCATCCAAAAATATACAGGGAAATAAAACAAGGGAAAAGCATTTGAATCACAATAAATACTACAGAAATGTTTTTGATTTGCAGGTGCCAACCTAGCATATTTTTTAAAAACATTTTAAAAAAATGAAATATCAGGACCATTTTGGCAGGAAAATAGAAATCTATTCTTGCTTTGTTTCTAGCTGTAATTATTAGATGTTCAGTAAAGTCTTTACCCAGAACCAGAGTTGTAAGTTAGTTAGCCATTAAGCACTGCTACTATCTGGAGAACTAACTCTCACCAGTTAGGGTTACCAGAAGTCCGGATTTTCCCAGAATGGCTATTCCAAAACCCGGCACAGAATTTGGGTGTGTGTGTTTAACTACTTCGTATGCATATGTTTCTCTAATAATGTTTTGAGTCTATTTTGTATGAGAAATCTAAGTCTGGAAAGATATCCATATCAGGGCATCCAAAATTTGTCTAGTATATTTTAATTTTTTTTATTGTCATATAAATAAATTCAACCAATAATCAAAAATGTTTTACAAATATATTTTATCAAAAAGTATACAAGCTGAATATCCAAAAAAAAACAAAAACATAACCAACAAATATTCAGAATAAAGCTGCTAATAGTGGAAGGAAACAGGCTGAAAGGCAAGTAACTAACATGGAGAAAAAGACCTCAGTGTTTCAAGGAAACAACCAAGAAACTATATGTTCAGTTATAAACTGCCATACAAAACACATCCCAGGTCAAAAAACTCCATGGAAAAGATTCATAAAGATACAGTTTAAAATACACAAGTTAAACTGCAAAAAAACCAGCAAAAAACTGTAAAAACTTGCACTTATCTTCCATTCATCTCCCACAAGCAGTGGAAATAAATATCCGTTGCTCCAATACGGAACCAGACACACTTTTCAAAGAATGAACTCAGTATTCCCGACAGGCCCTGTTTCGCCAAGTGGCTGCGTCAGGGGAATATCTTTAGAAAGAGAGCAACAGCTTCAAAAAATCTTCCGCTCAGAAAATCTTTGAATGCCTTCCTGGTCTATTTTTTTTTTTAGGCATGCACCTTTTCTGAGAGATGGGGGTGAATACCCAAATAAGATATATAATTATTATGGCGCCGGCCGCATGTTAATCACAATTAGGCACTATTTACAAAATCGCTGTTAGTGGCACCAATGTAAAAACTTAGGTACCTGAAATATAGGTGAGGATTTTAAAAGCCTACATTTCAGGTGCCTAAGTTTTTGGAGAACTGCGTTAAATAGTGCCTAACTCACTTTCCGCCCATCGAAATGCCCACTTAGGCATTAGGCATCACTAAGCACCATGCGATAAGCTCCTATTTTTCATAGAATCGGATAGGTGCCTATTCTCCAATTAATTTTTTTTTTAAATCAATTATTTAGCCTATTAAGGATATTTTTGCAATTAGCCCCCCCCCCCCCCATTTTACAAAACTGCGATAGCGATTTTTAGCGTTGGCCGGCGTGCTGAATGCTTTTCGCTGCTCCCGGCACTCATAGAGTTCCTATGAGCATTGGGAGCAGCACAGAGCATTGAGCGCACTAGCCTGCACTATAAAAATGCGAGAACGACTTGAAGCTTTATTAATAGATCAAACTGAGGGAACGTTCTTTTTTTTTTTTTTTTCAATTATCTTTATTAACAATTGCAATGGGAACGTTCTAATATTACTAAAAATATATTAATGCGAAGTTAGCATGTACAGATGTATTAGTGTCATTGGGCATAGTGCCTAATGCAGCTTAATAAAAGAACCCCCTAAGATTGTACCTGAGAGAGTGGGGGTGGGGGTGGGGGGGCGAAGTGACTTACCCAGGGTCACAAGGTCCATCAGTAGTAGACGTAAGATTTGAATTATTATTAAACACTGGCCTATTTCTCCAGAAGCTTTTACAGTTCAACTATACAGAGGCAAATGCTTTGACTAAAGTTTTATAAGGTTTCCATCGGAACATTCTGGCGATACCTGGTAAAATAGAAATAATCAAAGTTAAGCATAATGTTGCATGAATACCACAAGAATGCATGTTCAGATGATTAGTTTTTAAATAAAATCCCCTTCCCTTGATAGATGAATGTGGTTCATGCTTGTAGGTATTCCATGGTGGAAAAAGATGATTGAAGCTTAACCGAGACTCAGTCATGCATCTAAACCGTGTCCTAAAATATGATCATAAATAACCACAAATGTAGATTTGACAGATTGAACACTGACATTTAAATCAGTGACATTTGAGAAATGAGCTTTCAGACCAGTACAAGAGGATTTGCTCGGGTAAAAATAGAACTCTTGGCTGTTTAAAGTCATCAAAGTCACCCTTTAAGAAGCAATCATATTTGCCTAGGCCCCAGATGGAGGGTATAGGTTGAACCAAATTGTGTTCCATCTGGCCCTAGGAAGCAGATTTTTATAAAGAAAACCAGCAGAAGTAAAGAATGGGATCCAGTGTGAAGAATAAGCCCCAGGCCTGGAGGAAATAACTGACAATAACTTGTCCAAATCAACAAAGCACACCCGTTCCAGGCCAATGTGAAGGGTTACACCAAAATGTAAACCTACTTTGGCTGTACCACTCTTCAAAGCATGTCTAACTGCAACATTCATACCATCCTGGACCAGATTAGAAGTGACATCAGTACAGAGAGAACAGATGATGGCAGATAAAGGCCAAATTGCCCATCCAGTCTGCCCATCCATAGCATTTACTGTCTCCTCCTCTCCCTAATGGCTAAGGCTTTCTGTAGCTGCATTGTGATGTTATAGAACTTTATGGTTATAGAAACATTGTATCCCAAGACTTCTTCACTAAAGAGAATTAAATATATAATCTTAAATATACTAAAAAAAAAAATTTAATTGTGCTCAGTGGAAGTATGTCTTGTATCATAGTGTCAGGCACAGTACCTCCGCCCACTATGTTACATAATTTAGCATCATTGGCAAATAATGCAATTTTACTCCGAAGTCCCTGAGAGAGATCTCGTATGAAGATATTAAATAGGATTGGACCCAGGACCGAGCCCTGCGGTACTCCACTGTGCACTTCTGACTTTTCAGAGGGAGTACCATTTACCACCACCCTTTGATGTCTGCCACTGAGCCAGTCTTTAACCCATGCAGTTAATATTTCTCCTAGCCCCAACGAACTCATCTTGTTCAAAAGTCTACGGTGTGGGACACTATCAAAAGCCTTACTGAAGTCCAGATACACTACATCTAGGGACTCTCCCTTATCTAGTTTTTTTGTTACCCAGTCCCTCAGTCTCTCATCATCCAGAACCGTATCTAATTTGTGTTTAATCAATGTTTCCACAAGTTTACACACTATTGACGTGATACTTACTGGTCTGTAATTTGCAGTCTCTAACCTGCATCTCTTTTTGTGGAGCGGAATGACGTTAGCTGTTTTCCAGTCTAATGGAACTTTTCCCGTGCGCAGAGAAAGATTGAAGAGTGCGGCTAATGGTTCTGCCAGGGCATCTCTCAATTCCCTAAGCACTCTGGGGTGCAATTTATCCGGTCCCATTGCTTTATTCACTTTGAGCCTTGACAATTCTTGGTAGATGCTGCTGATGGAAAATTCAAAATTCCTGAGCTCTCCCTTGTTTGCAGCTGTGGACCGGATCCTGGTGCCTCACAGGTAAAGACTGAGCAGAAGTATTTGTTCAGTAGTTCGGCTTTATCGAAGTCCGATTCTGCAAAGTTGCCGTCGGATTTCCTCAGGCGCACTATCAGTCTTATATGGGGGCATCAATATGCTCTCCCTATGCACCCAATCATCCTTCTAGCTTTTGCCGTCACCTTTTCAACCTGTTTGTCCACCTTAAGATCATCACATACAATCACACCCAAGTCCCGCTCTTCTGTCATGCACAAAAGTTCTTCACCCCCTAAACTGTACCGTTCCCTCGGGTTTTTGCAGCCCAAATGCATACCTTGCATTTCTTAGCATTAAATTTTTGCTACCAAATTTCAGACCATTCTTCAAGCTTCGCCAGGTCTTTAAGAACATAAGAACATAAGCAGTGCCTCTGCCGGGTCAGACCACAGGTCCATCCTGCCCAGCAGTCCGCTCCCGCAGTGGCCAAAAACAGGTCAAGGCCTGTCTGAATCATCAGAAGGGCTCCCCTGTCACCTTGGTTTCCCATTTAAGTTCTGCCCTCCTATCGAAGTCCTAGCCCTCCAGTCTTGCACATGCACGACCAGGTTGGTTTACTCAGTACCCCACGATCCCTCTATCCCTCAGGAATCCATCCAATCCCTGCTTGAATCCCTGTACCGTACTCTGCCTGATCACTTCCTCCGGAAGCGCATTCCAAGTGTCCACTACCCTTTGGGTGAAAAAGAACTTCCTTGCATTTGTTTTGAACCTGTCTCCCTTCAGTTTCTCAGAATGCCCCCTCGTATTTGCTGTCCCCTTCAGTCTGAAGAATCTGTCCCTATCCACCCTCTCTATGCCCCTCATGATCTTGAAGGTCTCTATCATATCTCCCCTGAGCCTCCTTTTCTCCAGAGAGAAGAGCCCCAGCCTATCCAGCCTCTCGGCGTACGAGCAGTGTTCCAGCCCTTTTACCATTTTTGTTGCTCTCCTTTGGACTCTCTCAAGTACCGCCATGTCCTTCTTGAGGTGCGGTGACCAATACTGGACGCAGTATTCCAGATGCGGACGTACCATCGCTCGATACAATGGCATGATGACTTCCCGTGTTCTGGTTGTTATGCCCTTCTTTATGATGCCCTTTCTTCATGTTATTCACACCATTCTGGGTGTCTACTCTATTGCAGGTTTTGGTATTCTCCGAATAAAGGCAAATCTTACCCAAAAGCCCTACAGCAATATCTTTTCTAAAAATGTTAAAAAGAATAGGCCCAAGAACAGGACCTTGAGACACACTACTGGTAACATCCCTGTCCTCAGAGCAATCTCCATTGATCACTACCCTCTGTCGCCTTCTACTCAACCAGTTCTCGACCCAACCCTTCACTTTGGGACCCAGACACGTGGGCACTCAGTTATTTATTAGACATCTGTGGAACACTTTCAAAGGCTTTGCTAAAATCTAAATACACCACATCTAGCGCACTCCCTCTATCTAATTCTCTAGTCACCCAATCAAAGAAATTGATCAGATTTGTCTGATCTCTAGTGAATCCATGTTGCATCTGGTGTTGTAATCCACAGGATGCCAGAAACTTCACCGTTGCCTCTGAGCCCTCTTTTCCTAGCCCTAGCATCAGACCCCTTTCTGCCATACCTACTATCTGCCAGCATAAACTCACTTTTACCATTTGTAGTCTCACAGGGCCCATTCCCCTTCTCCAAACCTTAGCCCCTGCATCAGACCCGTGTCCCATTCCCTCCCCTCATGGTTTAATATCTTTCCTCTATCATTCTCCCCCTGGTTTAGTATTTACCCGTCAGTCTCCTCTCACATGGCCTAGTATTTCTCCCCTCTCTCCCATTTTCCCTCTCTTCCCTCCCTCCCCCACTTCATGGTTCAGTATCTCCCCTTCTTTTCCTCACCTATGCTTCAGGCATCTTCCCCTCTTCTGCACTCCCCTCAAACTGCAGTTCCCATCACAACTTCACCTGCAAGGTGCAACAGGATTAGTAGCAAGCGGACTGGTTAAGGGGCTAGTTCAGAGCCTCAGCATTCAGGCCTCTGCCAGTCCATCCCCTATAACATACACTTCTTGCTGCCGTGGGGGCAGGAAGTCAGAACCTTGCAGTGCACCTGAATGCTGAAACTAGAGAATGACTCTGGGACAAATTTTTCCCCGTCCCCACGGGAACTCATTTTCCTGTCCCATCCCCTCAAATTCTTCTCCCTTCCCTGCCTCATTCCTGCAAGCTCCGTCCTCATCTGCACAAGCCTCAAACACTTTAAAATCATAAATGTTCAAGGCTTGTGCGGTCAAGGCGCTACAGAAATAGGTCAGGGACAGTGACAAAACTCACGGGGACAGGACGAGGAAATTGAGTTCCTGCGGGGACGGGACCAAATTTCTCCCCGTGTCATTCTCTAGCTGAAACTCCCCCATCCACTAACTAGTCCATCCATTAACTAGTCATTTTGTTGCTAACACTGTCACAGCCTCACTGAAGGAACTGCAACAGAGACCAAAATTTGAGAGGTGGGCATCCATCAGAAACATTTTGGTGGGACCAGGGCCCTGCATAATATTCAGTTGCTTCTATTATGGAATGACATTGCCTCTAAGCAGGAACATTCAGGTTTCTAGTTTTTGATTTTCTATAAGCTGATTGTTTGTTTATTGTTTAATTAGTTTCTTGATTAAACGCTTTATCGATTCTGCAAAGCGTTGTACAAAGTATTAAATAAAATAACATTTCAACCAACAAAATTACAATTAAAACATACTTTCAAAAAAAAAAGAACTGTAAGACAAAATACAACACATACTAGGTTAATTAAGGACGAACGAACAGAAGACACACGAAGGAAAAAAGGGAAGAAATACAATAGCTATAGTAAATGAGAGAAACATTAAGGGTAAGCACAAAAGGGCAGGAATTAATAGAAAAAAAAAAAGGAGACTAAAATAACTTTAGTTAAAATCAGCTTTAAAAAAAAAAAAAAAAGATAAAACTTCAGTTAAAAGCATCTTTAAAAAGGAAACATTTTAAGTTGCTTTTGAACGTTTTTAAAGTATTTTCCGTTTTTAGATAGAGCGGAAGAGCGTTCCAAATCGTAGGAGCTGTTACAGAGAAAATGGAGGTTCGACGTGTGCCAATTATTTTTAAGGAAGGGATAATTAGATTAGATTGGGATATGGATCTCAAAGATCTCGGTGGGTCATAGGGAATCAATACTCTATCTATGAAAGCTGGGGAATTAGTCTGCATAGTTTTGAATGTCAAAAGGGCTATTTTATAAGTTATAAACTGATATTATAAACTTCCTACCTACCTACTAGGTACAACCCTCCTAATTTGACACTATTTCTGAAATGTTTCTCTAAAATGCTTCCCACAGATCCATTTACATTGGTACATGTGTTGGACACATGATATTAGTATTTTGCTTTATTTTCTATACCAAGTGTTCCTAATCCCTTAAGTGGTTATACAAGAGTTTTATCCTGCTGCTATGGGGCTGTTTGGTTTAGTACAAATGTCTTTTCTAAGGTGACTATAGCTTTTGTTGAGGTTGATACAATTTACAGTTAATTCATGGTGAGAGCTACATAAACCCCTCTGACAATGCATAATAACCAGGTTTATTCATACGTTGCATAAATCTTTTGGGGTCATTTACTCAAATGTTTTCTTTTTTCTGAAGGGGAGAAGGAAGAGCAGGTAAAGATACCAGAAAGCTGGCGAAGCAAAAACTTTAAGTAAATAGTTAATCTTCTAAGTTTTGAGTATTTAACCCTCCCACAATCTCACGGGCACTCGTCCTCCGCGCCTGCTCGTAA
Source organism: Geotrypetes seraphini (assembly GCF_902459505.1). NCBI lineage: Eukaryota > Metazoa > Chordata > Amphibia > Gymnophiona > Dermophiidae > Geotrypetes > Geotrypetes seraphini. The sequence continues at coordinate 13,732,459 of NC_047100.1, forward strand.
ATTTGTGGAGTATGTAACTTGTCGCTCATCAATCCTTAGAGGGAACATTGCTCACGATGTGAATAATCCTTAAAATGGAGAAGAGGCCGCATGGCCTAGTTGAGCACATAGCTGATGGAAGCACGTGGCCTGGGGAGATGTTGCAGCATGGTCCAGCTCTGTGATCTGAGGGAAGAGGAAAAGAGAGAGAATGCAGAGCGTGTGTCTGGCTTTATAGATGTGGCTGGCTTGAAAACTGGACTATGATGCATAGCAATTGTCCCATCCCTGAGGCTGGTATCGCATCCAATCATGGAGCAGTCTTTCAATTCCCTCTGTTTCTAAGCAGATAATGTCATCTGATTGAATCTTCTTTGAGTGGCTTAAAATGGTGTGATGAACTTCTATTGTTCTTGTAGACTGGGGTAGTCCAGAGATGAATTTGGTGTGAAGAGATGCTGGCTTACATCCTGTTTCACTGATACACCTTCTATTATGGGGTAGTGGAGTTCTGTTTAGCTCTGGTATCCACTCTGGCCATGTCTTTGCCTTATATGAATAGGTGTACTTAACCCTTTCTGAAGGTGAATGGCTCAGTCCTTTCTTTTGTAATAGGTGCATTCAGTGGCGTACCTAGGGTATGTGGCACCCGGGGCCCATCATTTTTTGACACCCCCCCCCTCATGTAAAATTTTTTTTTTTTTTGCAATAACCATGAAATGGAATAAATGGTCAGAATAGAAACAGGCAGTGAAAATTTTCTTTTTTTTTTTTTTTTTTTTCAAAGTATTTTTATTGAGAATGGCAAAAGGTCCAGACAAGCAACCATGGTCTGTACAGAAACTTATACATTATCAAAAAGAACACAGAATGAGAGTAACAGCAACAACAAGCATGAACAAGCCTCTCCCAAGAGAAAATTGCCAATGAGAGGCATAGCAATACACAACAAAAGGCCAAAACTTGGGGCAAGCAAACAAATCCCACCCCAGAACCCACAAGAATAATAAGCCGGACTAGACCCTCAGCCATATTTTATAATGAAAAAAACCCCCACAAGCAACAACACCCAGACCGCTCACCAGACACACCAATCCGCACAACAAGCACCCAAGAAACACCCAGCCACCACCCAGACAAAACTACCAGACACACCTACCCCACCAAGCCCAGACCCAACCCCCCCTCCCCAGAGAGTGCAAGCGCAAAGTGGACCGTGAAAAGGGCAGCTGCAGAAGTGGAAAGCCCCAGATAAGTAGGTTAGCTAAAGAAAGCCCACAGATAGAAGAAATCAGGATAACAGAAGTTCCAACAAATGCTCCCACAGAAAATTTTCTTTTATTGAACCTCATTTATGTAACCATTATTCCAAACATAACATAACATAAATTATGTCTGAATTGTCATGACATCAGAAGTACATATGGAGTAGTTGCAGGTGATGCTTGGGACAGTTCTGATTATGTTAGTTTGGTTTTATGTGTTTTTTTAATAGAAGGGTTTTTATTTCTTTTTTTTAAGGTTTTGTAGTTTGTGGTCGAGGTCAATAGGTTGTAGAGTTGGGGGTCAAGTGTTGCAGCTCGAATGGCTAGGAGGTTGTCGAACAGTTTTTTTTCTTTTGACGTTTTTGGTTGGAGGGTGTGTGAATGGTGCGTGAGTTCTCCTATGTCTGTTTGAAGTGGATTGAATTATTTAGCTGAAGAAATTAGTTACCCCCCCCCATTCCACACACATTAATTCTCTTCCATTTTTGTTCCCATTATAAAAAAACACTGATAAGTTCCCAGGAAAAAAATACATTAAAATAAGAAGTGAAAACAAAGGCCCCTACAGATGAGAACATAACATAAGAATAGCCTAACTGGGTCACACCAATGGTCCATCATGCCCAGTAGCCCATTCTCATGGTAGCCAATAGTGCTGCCCGATTCAGAGAAAAATATTTCATTCGATCCGATTCACCCTGTTGAATCGATTTTTCGATTAGATTCACTGTTAATGACACCGCTTTTTAAGTTTAAACAAAGTATAACAATAAATTTCACAACAACAATAAATTTCACAAAGTACTTTAAAAAAAAAAATCACATTTTTCCATTAAAGCAGTTCTGGAGACATTTGCTTGAACAGTCTTTTTTCCCAGTCCATAAGCAAGCAATATGAAAAAGATTTCCTTAATTATCTACTCAAACATTTTTGCTATTTACTTTCATTGTACCTAGACTATTATTCAGTAGAAAAAATTTAGTTTGTTCAATCAAGCAGAACATTCACTCATAGAAGTCCAATGTCCACACAGGATTTGATTGAACAAACAAATTTTTTCTACTGAATAATAGTTTAGGTATACTGAATAGCAAAAATGTTAAAGCCACACAGAAAAGCAGTAAAAGTCAATAGGTTCTCCAAGTGGGAACAACTGAGTGCACCAATCCAGGGCAAGCAGACACTTCCCCCATGTCTTAATAACAGACAATGGACTTTTCCTCCAGGAATTTGTCCAAACCTTTCTTAAAACCAGCTACGCTATCTACTTTTAACATAACTTCTGGCCACTTCATTTTTAAGCTTAGATCTTTCCTTCCAAACAGAGACCTTGCTAGATGTCAAATACAGCACAAGGTAACTTCACATGGACTTAACTGTGCAGGAAATGAATCTCCTCATACACCCACCATATAGTGCAAAAATGTGCAAAGGTCTGTTTTTTTCTTTCGATCACTACATAGCCTAATGCCACACAAGCAGCGCTGTTACAAACATATTCTGAAGGTCAATGCTAAGGTTGACAAAGTTTCCTTCCTTGGACCAGAAGGAGATACTGACAAACCACTGGAAGAGATTCTAAAACAACTACCCAGAAATAACACCCAAAGACCCACTCAGTGTGTGAACCAGTTGAGTGGAGTGGACTAACTGGGGGTGGAAATGGGCCCAGAGTTTGCTCAGCAGAATTTCCCAGACTACCTCTTCCTCTCAACACACTGACATGCTACCACCACCACCAACACTAGGAACACCTCACCGAGTATGCCAGCAATGCTTATAAACTTTATAAAACACATTATTATATTTTCTTATAAAGCATATATTTTAACTGAACTCAGCCTTGCCATTCACAAAAATAGAAAAGTTCCCATTTCAAGCTGTCTCATGTACACTTTTCAAATCTAACATATTGTAATCACAAAACAGAAAATAAAATTATTTTTTCTACCTTTTGTTCTCTGATCAATATTCAAATCTTGTTGGTCCCAGGCTCTTGTTGTCTTGCTTGCCAGGGTCTCCTTTCTCCGTGCTAACCATCCGTCTGCCATCTCTGTTCTCCCCTTCCGTTTCCCTTCCCTCTCCCGGAGATCTGGCATCTTTCCTTTTTTTTGTCTCCATCCACAGATTCACCTTTTCTCAACTCCCCACCACCCCAGGATCCACCATCTCTCCCTTTCTGTTCCCAACTATCCTCCTATCCAGTATCTCTATCCCCCCTCCACACCATCCCCTGTTTCCAAGTTCTCTCCCTTTCTGTTCCTTCCCTCCCTAAATCCCATTATGCACCATCTCTCTCCCACTCCTCTGTTTTTAGACCCATTATTTCTAACCCCCAAAGTCTGGCATATGCACGTATCTTTGAACCCCCCCTTCCCTCTCTCCCTCTGTGTACTTTTACACCAGGACCCCCCTCCCCCGAAGGTCTGTCCCCCCTCCGAAGGGCTACACCACACCCCTGAAGACCTGCACCCCCCGAAGGACTTTACCTCCCACCCGAAGGTCTGTCCCCCTCTGAAGGCCTAAACCCCACCCCTGAAGGCCTGCACCCTCCCCAAAGGATTGTACCCCCCACCCGAAGGTCTGTCCCTCACCGAAGGCCTGCACCCATCCCGAAGGCCTGCACCCACCCCGAATGCCTGCACCCACCCCGAAGGCCTGCACCCACCCCGAAGGCCTGCACCCCCGAAGGCCTGTCCCCCCCCCTTGAAGGCCTGACCCCCCCTTGAAGGCCTGCCTGCTTGTCCCCCCTTGAAGGCCTATCCCCCCTTAAAGGTCTGCCTGTCCCACCCCCCTTGTAGGCCTGTCCCCCCTTAAAGGTCTGCCTGTCCCACCCCCTTGTAGGCCTGTCCCCCCCTTGAAGGCCTGACCCCCCCTTGAAGGCCTGCCTGCTTGTCCCCCCTTGAAGGCCTGTCCCCCCCCTTGAAGGTTGGCACCCCCCCAAAGGCCTGCACCCCCTTGTAGGCCTGTCCCCCCCTTGAAGGCCTGCCTGCTTGTCCCCCCTTGAAGGCCTGTCCCCCCCCTTGAAGGCCTGCATCCCCCCTTGAAGGTTGGCACCCCCCCAAAGGCCTGCACCCCCTTGAAGGCCTGCACCCCCTTGAAGGTCGGCACCCCCCCTGAAGGCATGCACCCCCCCTGAAGGCCTGTCCCCCCCCTTGTAGGCCTGCACCCCCTTGTAGGCCTGTCCCCCCCCCTTGTAGGCCTGCCCCCCCCTTGAAGGCCTGCCTGCCTGTCCCCCCCTTGAAGGCCTGCACCCCCTTGAAGGTCTGCACCCCCCCCCGAAGACCTGCACCCCCCCTTGAAGGCCTGCCTGCCTGCCTGTCACCCCCCCTCCCCCTTGAAAGTCTGCCTGCCCGCCCGCCCGCCCCACCCTGAAGGCCTGATGCCCCGACCCACCCCGAAGGACCATTCGCCCCCCTGGCCTCCCCGCACTACCTATGAAGCAGCCGCAGCAGGATCGCGACGTCAGCTATATTTGCGCTACTTAGGAGCTGCTTCCTGCGTCGCGGTCCCGCCCCCTCCTCTGACATCAGAGGAGGGACGGGACCGCGGCGCAGGAAGCAGCGCCCAAGCAGCTGAGGGATTGCTGACGTCGCGATCCTGCTGCGGGCTGCTTCATAGGTGTGCTGGAAGGTCAGTGGGGCGAGCGGTCCTTCGGGCGTGGGGGGGGACTGAGCGGCAAGGCCGGGAACACCCCCTCAGGGCTGGTACCCGGGGCGGCCCGCCCCCCCGCACCCCCCTAGGTACGCCACTGCACCGAACCAAACTGATAGGAGAATGAGCTTCTTCAGGGATCTGACCCAGTTCTAATACCTCTCCGTCTCCGTGCCGACCGACCCCCTCAAGGACCGACCCTTGGAAACATGTTTTCAGGCTTGGAATCCAGTTAAAAGGCAATAGACGCTCTGTCTATACCTGGGACCAAACTGAAAGAAATTTGTCCAGCCCTGGCAAGTTCAAACCCAACTCAAACCAAATTCTGCACTCCTGGGGAAGGGGGAGGTTTTGCTTCTGAGAAAGTGCTCCTTAGTACATCAGAATCTCTGTCTGCTTCTTGGCACCAGCACTGGAGAAATAATGAGACGCCCTACTTTCTTTCTGCATGTGAAGCCATCTGGAGGGGGGGGGGGTGTGTGTTTGTGAGTACCAGAAGGCACTGCGAGGAAGGAACGGGGTATATTAGTAGATCTGTGTGTGATGGAGGGCACTAGGGCCAGCAGGAGTGAGGTACATAGTTAGAGCTGTAGAGGGGGGGGGGGGGAGAAGGAGGGTGTCCCTATTGCAAGGGAGGAGTGAGGTTTCCCTCGCCTTTTCTTCAGTCCTAAAGTTCACATTTTCTGGCTTTGGCTGCCTTCAGCAGTCATGCGACCGGGTAACAAAGCCCCCTGACACTGCACGCTGTCTGATTCGGCTGCTGTTGAACAGTTTGCGTGCCGGAACCCTTCTCAGGCTGAGTGGAATTTGGGTTATGAGCTGCAGGGAGTGGTTGTGAATTTCTCCGTGAGAACCTTGTGCATCCTCCTCCAGCTTGAGTTCCGATCCTCCCCGAGGCTGACGTATTTCCTGTTGCCTCAGCTTTCAACAGCAATCTGACCTGGAGGAGGGGAGAACAAGGCCTGGGAATGCATTTATCTGAGTTTGGGGTTTAGGTTTCTGCCACTTGGTGCTGAATGTAAGACGCGCGCACGAGGACGCGCACGCGTAGACGCCCGCACTAGACGTCCCCACGTAGACGTCCGCACTAGACGTCCCCCACGTAGACGTCCCCACGTAGACGTCCGCACTAGACGTCCCCACGTAGACGTCCGCACTAGACGTCTAGTGCGGGCGTCTAGTGCGGACGTCTACGTGGGGACGTCTAGTTCGGACGTCTAGTGCGGGCGTCTACGTGGGGACGTCTAGTGGGGACGTCTAGTGGGGACGTCTAGTGCGGGCGTCTAGTGCGGACGTCTACGTGGGGACGTCTAGTGCGGACGTCTAGTGCGGACGTCTAGTGGGGGCGTCTAGTGCGGACGTCTAGTGGGGACGTCTATTGCGGACGTCTAGTGGGGACGTCTATTGCGGACGTCTATTGCGGACGTCTAGTGGGGACGTCTATTGCGGACGTCTAGTGGGGACGTCTAGTGCGGGCGTCTAGTGGGGACGTCTAGTGCGGGCGTCTAGTGCGGACGTCTATTGCGGACGTCTAGTGGGGACGTCTATTGCGGACGTCTAGTGGGGACGTCTAGTGCGGGCGTCTAGTGCGGACGTCTAGTGGGGACGTCTAGTGCGGACGTCTACGTGGGGACGTCTAGTGCGGGCGTCTAGTGCGGACTCAAACTGGAGGAGGATGCACAAGGTTCTCACGGAGAAATTCACAACCACTCCCTGCAGCTCATAACCCAAATTCCACTCAGCCTGAGAAGGGTTCCGGCACGCAAACTGTTCAACAGCAGCCGAATCAGACAGCGTGCAGGGTCAGGGGGGCTTTGTTACCCGGTCGCATGACTGCTGAAGGCAGCCAAAGCCAGAAAATGTGAACTTTAGGACTGAAGAAAAGGCGAGGGAAAACCTCACTCCTCCCTTGCAATAGGGACACCCTCCTTCTCCCCCCCCCCCCTCTACAGCTCTAACTATGTACCTCACTCCTGCTGGCCCTAGTGCCCTCCATCACACACAGATCTACTAATATACCCCGTTCCTTCCTCGCAGTGCCTTCTGGTACTCACAAACACACCCCCCCCCTCCAGATGGCTTCACATGCAGAAAGAAAGTAGGGCGTCTCATTATTTCTCCAGTGCTGGTGCCAAGAAGCAGACAGAGATTCTGATGTACTAAGGAGCACTTTCTCAGAAGCAAAACCTCCCCCTTCCCCAGGAGTGCAGAATTTGGCTTGAGTTGGGTTTGAACTTGCCAGGGCTGGACAAATTTCTTTCAGTTTGGTCCCAGGTATAGACAGAGCGTCTATTGCCTTTTAACTGGATTCCAAGCCTGAAAACATGTTTCCAAGGGTCGGTCCTTGAGGGGGTCGGTCGGCACGGAGACGGAGAGGTATTAGAACTGGGTCAGATCCCCGACCCACCCCGAAGGACCATTCGCCCCCCTGGCCTCCCCGCACTACCTATGAAGCAGCCGCAGCAGGATCGCGACGTCAGCTATATTTGCGCTACTTAGGAGCTGCTTCCTGCGTCGCGGTCCCGCCCCCTCCTCTGACGTCAGAGGAGGGACTGGACCGCGGCGCAGGAAGCAGCGCCCAAGCAGCTGAGGGATTGCTGACGTCGCGATCCTGCTGCGGGCTGCTTCATAGGTGTGCTGGAAGGTCAGTGGGGCGAGCGGTCCTTCGGGCGTGGGGGGGACTGAGCGGCAAGGCCGGGAACACCCCCTCAGGGCTGGTACCCGGGGCGGCCCGCCCCCCCGCCCCCCCCCCCTAGGTACGCCACTGGGTGCATTTAACACAACACCTGGATAAGATGGCTGGAGGCAGGGCCGGACTCAAAACTTTTCAGAATTTACTTTTAAGTCCATAATTTCAAGCAAACTTAAATAATTTACCTCCAACAAAACTAAATACAGTATATCCTGCTACATATTTTAACTCCAAGCAAAATTATAATAATAAGCAGAATTATATTTTCATATCATGCTACATATTTTAAGATCATATCAGAATTATAAAATCATTTCATTCTACAATTTCAGAGGGGAGCCAGGCTGGTGCAAGCAGCAGGCCAGAGAAGTTGCTCATGCTGGTGAAGATTTAAAGAGGTACAGGGAGAAGAAAGGGTACAAGTGTGGCATGGGGGGGGGGGGGCAGAAAGGTGCCAGTGTCCCTCACCAAGATGGCACTCAGGGTTGTCCACTTCCCTTAGTATGCCATTCAAACAAGCCTCTACGTTTTCCTTATGTTGTAAGAATCCAGCTGTTTCTAAATTTTCACACTTATATACAGTATCTACACCCACTCATACAAGTATTCTTCACTCAGTTCTTTTTTAAAAATGCATGTCTACCTCCTTATCATTGAAACAATTGCCAGGGATGTTAACAACAATCCATAAAAATCACTAGTCAAGTCAGTGCCGTATTCATCTTTTCCTTGAAAACCATGTATTTTTTCTTTCTTCAGCTATAGGGGTAATAATAAACATTTCAAATGTTATAGTTCCTATCATTCTGTATTCCATTTATTGGATAAAAGAAAACTGACCTGTGACTTTACATTGAAAAATTATGTCAGTCCTGTCAAACCAAGTTTACCAGGATGGAGATCAGATAGATGGAAACACATTATACAAGAAGGGCCTGATTCTGGATGCGGTGCCTGCCACAGCAGGCATCTGCAAAATGGGCACCTGCCATGTGCCAATCACCAACAGGGTGCTGCGTCCAGAATTGTGCCCTTTTTTGTAACATAGGCACCTTAAATTTAGGCCAGCATTTTAAAGGCCTATATTTATTGAATAAGTTGTATATTCTTTTGATATTTTTATTCTGTTGTATTTTTATTTTTTTTAAATGTAAACACACTGTGAACTTTTTGAGGTTATTGGTGGTATACAAATACAATTTGTATTGTATTATTGTATTGTAGCATGTACTAAGGGGTCCTTTTATCAAGCTGTGGTAGGGATTTAACACACGTTAAACCGCCTGCCGTGCTAGCCGCTAATGCCTGCATTGAATAGGCGTTAGTTTTTTAGCCGGCCGCAGGGGTTAGCGCTAACCCCACTAGCGTGGCTTGATAAACGGAATTGTGTGCTAGCAATTTTTTTTTTAAACATTTTTTGTTGGGGGCATGTCATGTGCAGAGAATGGGTATGGAGTCATTCATCAGCTTATGCATCTGTATTAGCATGTACTGACCGTTTAACACAGCAGAGTTAATATGAGAGTGCTCAGTTCTTGGGGCACACTTAATCCACAGGATATCCACAGTGAGTATGCTTGAGATAGATTTGGATGTACTGCCTCAATTGCATGCAAATCTAACTCATGAATAGTAATTGTGGATATCCCAAAAACCTAATGGGACTAGGTGTGCCCCGTGGACTGGGTTGGGATTGGTTGCCTTATTAGTTTTCTCTCTTTTCCACTCATTTCCAGAGAAAGAGAAATTAAATTCCACTCATCTGCTTATTTTTATTTTAAAATGAATTTCAAACACTCCCTTACCGCCACTAAAACCATGTTTTCCTTAAAACACACTCATACTCATTTATAACCATCTAATAAAACTTTCTCCATTTCAGCACCATGGACAGCTGCAAGGGTGAGCTCTTGGCCCAAGTGCCTCGGGCCACTCCTTTTGTAATTTTTATTTCTTTCCAAGCCTTTTCGTATTCTTAGTAACAGCTCTCCATAGCTGCTTTTTGCCTCAGTGGTGTCCAGCATTTGTCTATCCAAAAATTAAATTGTCTAAAAATTAAATTGTCTAAGGCAGTGTTCTTCAACCTTTTTACACCTATGGACTGGCGGAAATAAAATAATTATTTTGTGGACCGGCAAACTACTAAGACTGAAATTAAAAAAAAAAACATTGCCGCCCCATCCCCGCGAGCTTGGTCCCGCAAACCATCTGATTCCATCTGCACAAGCCTCAAATAGTTATGATTTTATATTTAACATGTTTTATTAAAGTATAAAAAGAAACAATATTCTGTACAGTTGTCATTTTATAAATACAAATAACACAAGGCAAGGATCAACAAAACCCCGGTCTCATCATCGAAGAGGAGATACGATAGAGGTCTATAAAATACTGAGTGGAGTGGAACAGGTAGATGTGAATTGCTTGTTTACTCTTTCCAAAAATAGTAGGGCTAGAGGGCATGCGATGAAGTTCTAAGTAGTAGATTTCAAACAAACCAGGGAAAATATTTACTCACTCATTTACTGAACTTTGTGCTAGAGAATGTGGTGAAAGGAGTTAGCTTAGCAGGGTTCAAAAAAAAAGGTTTGGATAATTTCCTAAAGGAAAAGTCCATAAGCCATTATTAAGATGGACTTGGGGAAATCTACTGCTTATTCCTAGGATAAGCAGCATAAAATTTGTTTTACTTCATGGAATCTTGCCAGGTACTTGTGATCTGGGTTGCTGGACCTAATGGATCTTTGGTCTTTCCCAGTATGGCAACTGCTATGTTCTTAAGTTATGCTGTGGCCAAATTATTGGGTAGACTGGATGGACCATGCGAGTCTTCATCTGCCATCATTTACTATGTTATTATACGAGTATAACTCCCTCTAATAGACACTTGTTCTTCACAAGCTCTTCCTGCATTCAGAGCAAGCTTCTGCTCAGATATCAAATGCTTTCCTTGCAAATACTGTACAGGGATCTTGTTCTCCCACAATCCCTTTTCAATAATTGCATTGACACCCATACCCAAGGCTTCTGGTCTTGATCTAACCAAAGATCAGTAGCTGGAATACCATGGTCTGCAAAAGAATTCTGCATTAGCACACAATTAACACAATTCATAAGCAATGTAGAAGGGTTCCATAGCATGGCTTCATGGCACTATACAGTATAGAATCCCTCTTACTAGAACTAACTTCAAAGGCGAAATCCTGTCTTAGTAAAGGCAGACAGTCAGTTCTGCTACAATTTGACATTTCAGTTGCGTTTGCTTCTAATTTAAAAACTGAATGAGCTTGGTATGCACGGAGTGGTACTTAAATGGTTTTCAGAATTCCTGGAGAATAAATCATATGACGTGAGGAAGAGGGGCAAGAAAGCTCACAATTGGAGGGTCATATGTGGAGTTCCACAAGGCTCCCCGCTGTCTTCTTCCCTTTTCATCTACCACTTGTGGGCCTTGGGAAACAGTCTATCCTTCCATCAGGTTCACATATTCTCTTATGCAGATGTTATTTTCCTCCTTTGTGCAGTCCAGGAATCCATTGACGACACTCTACATCGCTTAAACAGAACTATTGAGGATCAGAGCATATGGACTCAGAAAATCTTTCTGAAGCTAAACAAATCTAAGATCAGGGTACTGTGGCTTGGAAATTATAATTCACTACCATGCAAGGAACTGGAGTTCTGCACAGGAGAGAAACTAATAGAAAAATCATCTAAAGTGCTAGGCGTTACGCTGGAATCCAATCTAACCTTTAATGATCAAATCACTTCCTTAGTCAGAAAATTATTTTTTAGACTGAGGCAACTAAGAACAATAAGATCTGTTCTAACCCAGTCCGCTATTGGAAAACCTTCACTGGCTGCCAGTGGAAAAGAGAATACGGTTCAAGTTAGCCAGCTTGGTTTAAAAAGCCATCTATAGAGAAAATTTCACTGGATTAATATCCGATATAGTCTCACACTCCATCTCAAACTCCAGAGCAACACAATGCTTTAAAATATTGTTCCCATCTCTGCAGATTTGCTGGAAGATCTCCAAATCTACCTTTGAATTCCAAGGACCCTGAATTTGGAACAACCTTCCAACATCCTTGAGCTGGCCCTCTACTTACTATCACCAGGAAAATGCTAGACATCTCTCTTTTCCTTGTAACTCCCACCTCATGTCTTTAATCTAATTACCTGATCTGCCCTTCCATTCTAATCATTCTCATATTGTAACTATGTTGTCCTGTATAAAAGATGCAAACCATTTTGATTGTAACCACAGAAAGGCAGTATATATCAAGTCTCATCCCCATTCCCTTTCTTACACTTTTAATTGATCAACATATGCAGCTAATGCCATTTAACCCATGGCATGAGACAATTCTTTGGGTGGAGCTGGGACAGAGATTGGAAATTACACACTTTTGGCATTTCAAAAATATGTATGTAAATTTGTGAGAAAAGTTTGTGCATACTGTAATGCTCCTTGTATCCGGCCACTGATTATTTAGCAGTTTACCACCAGAGGGAGCTCAAGGGAGTACATGGGAGCTAAGAGAGGAAGTGAGTTCATGGTAATTCTGGGAGATGTAGTTCTTGAGAGTCCTGAACTGGTATGAAATGAACTTCTCTTAGAGGAAAACGGTTTGGAATATGTAATGAGAAAGCAGCTGGAATTCAGAACAAAGCTGGTATCATGGATCTTGCAGCTGTTTGGACGGTGCTGCTTCTCAGTGTGCTTGATCGACATTTCAGCCATCTTGCTGTGGCTTTTATCAGGATCATGTTATGTGGTTGGTCTGTCTGCTGCATAAAAAACGGGCACAGAGACCCAACCATACAGCATCAATAAAAAACTTATCTCTTTGACCAATTTCTCTGACCCCACTCCTGCCTTGATGTACTTTAAGACCACTTCCAGATAAATGTGACCAATCTTAACCCACTAATGTAACCTCAAAAAGTTTTCTGTTATATCGCTGTTTGTATTCTGTCTCTTCCTCTGTAAACTGCTTTGAATTGTTTGTGTTATAGCAGTATATAAAAATAAAATTATTATTATGAAGAAAACTATAGCAAGAGGGCCTAAATTTTAGTCAGGCAAACTCAGGTATAGCACCATTTGGATAGCTACAAGAGTGAAAGCTGAAGATAGTAGAGCACCTAGGGTTACCTTATGAAAAGGAGGACGGATTGAGACATCTGGGTTTTACTTCCATTGTTTTCAATAGAAGTAAAGCCCTGATGTCTCTGTCTGTTCTCCTTACTTCCATTGCGTTCGGTAGAAGTAAAACCCGGTTGTCTCAATCCGTCCTCCTTTTTCTGGAGCCATATGGTAACCCTACGTGAAACCAAATTAGAAAAGTGCTGGTGAATGAAACAGAAGCCAGACTGTTTTATAGAGCCAGAGAGAAGAGCAGAGTCTTTACATCGGTATATGCAGAGTCTGAATTGGAAAGTAGGATTACAGACCTTCACTGAATAATGAAGGAACAGTCGGTGGCTGAGAAGCTGACAGTGGGATAAATTAAAGTATATGAGCAGAGGCCTGTAATAGAGAAGGTCATGCAACCCACAGTATAAGGTGAGCTTTTGCAGTCTTTTGCTTTGGGCAAGTAAGAAACAGGATAGAAAACTGATAGTTGGACAAGTTAAGGGTTCTGTAGTAGGCAAAGTTGGACAAATTGGAAGAAACTGTATAATGTATTGCTGTGTTTGAATGTGAAAACCCCTGACTAGAAACATAAAATGAAGCATCCATCTATATGTGCAAGTAAGTCCTCTAAATAGTACACCAGTATCCTGCCTTATCTGTGGGAAAGGGAAGACATTTCTGAGTTCCTTAGCCAGAGAGTTGACGTAGCAGAACCAACCTGCAATAATACTTAATAGCAGATATAGCTGTATAGGTATTTTTGGTGGGCTAATTTTTTTTTTAGTTCAAAGATTTTATTGATTTTAATATACAATAAATACAAAAAGAGAAATGTTAACGGAGGCAAGATACAGACAAGTTGTACAAAGAAAAAAGAATCATACAATAATATCCATGTAATACAAAAAGCTGTCTCTGCTGATTCAACATTGCTCGGCAGCACATCTTTGGTGGGATAATTTTTGAAGGAGATGTTGCATGCACTTACCCTTTGAAAATTGTCCATTTGAGCATCTGTGTGTCTAACTTCCAGCATTTATATCTGCAGATTGAGTATATGTATGAATGGTGACTTTAGCAAGCTACTAGTTAAGACAGATTTCAAGGGGGCTTGTTAGTATGTGTATATTTTCCAATTTACAGTAGGAACATTCATTCATTTTTCTATACCATTCTTCCAAGGGGGCTCAGAACATTTTTCTACATAGTACATGATGGCAGATAAAGACCCGAATGGTCCATCTAGTCTGCCCAACCTGATTCAATCTAAAAATGTGTTGGTTTTTTTTTTCTTCTTCTTCTTAGCTATTTCTGGGCAAGAATCCAAAGCTCTGCCCGGTACTATTCTTAGATTCCAATTACTGAAGTCTCCGTCTAAGCTCACTCCAGTCCATCTACACCCTCCCAGCCATTGAAGCCCTCCCCAGCCCATCCTCCACCAAACGGCCATATACAGACTTAGTTCTTCAATATTTACTATTATTTTCTGATTCTAGAGCCTCTGTGTTCATCCCACGCTTTTTTGAACTCTGTCACCGTTTTCCTCTCCACCACCTCTCTCAGGAGTGCATTCCAGGCATCCTCTACCCTCTCTGTAAAGAAGAATTTCCTTACATTGCTCTTGAGTCTCCAACCCCTCAACCTCAAATTATGTCCTCTGGTTTTACCATTTACCTTTCTCTGGAAAATATTTTGTTCTACATTAATACCTTTCAAGTATTTGAATGTCTGAATTATATCTCCCCTGTCCCTCCTTTCCTTTAAGGTATATATATTCAGGGCTTCCAGACTCTCCTCGTATGTCTTTTGTCGCAAACCTGCTATCATTTTCGTCGCCCTCCTCTGGACCACTTCAAGCCTTTTTGTGTCCTTAGATCTCAGGTCTCAGCAGATTCAGAAACTATCTAATGTACCTGGGGCAATTGAGGAGGAATTAAGTGACTTGCCCAGGGTCAAAAGGAGCAGCGTGGGTTTGAACCCACAACCTCAGGGTGCTGCAGTTATAGCTTTAACCACTGCGCCACACTCTCCAAGATAGGCTTGAGTACTGTGAATACCGCCATCTTGAAAAAGGCAATTAATTAGTAAACATATGGAATTCTATACCTCAGGAAATTTGAGTAATTTATTTTTATATTCAACTTCACAAAAAAATTATTTTTTTGCAAATATTTTTTATAGCTGGGTTATTGAACTGTGTTTTTTTTTTTTTTTTTTTGTGTTGACGTTAATTTTCCAATATGGTGGTGAAGATGATGGATATTTATAGCCTGCTTTATCCTCAAAAATTAGGTTCAGAGTGGGTGAACAGTAGAGGGTACATACTGTAGATCCAGAATTACAATAACAATTGCATTCAACAGTGAGGCTATGAAAACTCAATATGATCATCTTCAAAAAGTTGTCAGTTTTGTCACAGTTTTGAGCATGCACAATCATCCTTGTGTTTCTTTTTTTATAATAAAGGTTTTTTTGTTTCAGCAAATGGTGGGGACTTTTTACTAAAGTGCCTAATGCAGCTAGTTATGTGCTAAACACGTGGTATTTTTTTATGGGGGGGGGGTGGCAGGACTTAAGGCTAGATTCACTAAGCGACCCGATTTCCCTCCGACTCGATTCACTAACCTCTGTCCCAATCATCTTCCAATTCGCGCATGCAAATGAGGGGGAATGGCATTCAAATGGAGGCAGGCAGTGACTGACTAAAAAAAAAAAAAAAAAAGAGGGACATCGACTGGGCTGAGTGATCCAAAAATAAGCGACTGCTGAGAACCAGTCGCTCAGGTCCTTTCCGACTGCCCTGCCTTCTGCAGCCCTGTTCTCTGCCCCGATCTCCTGCTCTCTGCCCTGATCTCCTGCGCTCTGCCCCGAACTCCTGCTCTCTGCCCCGAACTCCTGCTCTCTGCCCCGAACTCCTGCTCTCTGCCCCGAACTCCTTCTCTCTGCCCCGATCTCCTGCTCTCTGCCCCGATCTTCTGCTCTCTGCCCCGATCTCTTGCTCTCTGCCCCGATCTCTTGCTCTCTGCCCCGATCTCTTGCTCTCTGCCCCGAACTCCTGCGCTCTGCCCCGAACTCTTGCTCTCTGCCCCGAACTCCTGCTCTCTGCCCCGAACTCCTGCTCTCTGCTCCGAACTCCTGCTCTCTGCCCCGATCTCCTGCTCTCTGCCCCGATCTCCTGCTCTCTGCTCTGAACTCCTGCTCTCTGCCCTGATCTCCTGCTCTCTGCTCCGAACTCCTGCTCTCTGCCTCTGCAAGGCAAATGATGGGTTGTATCCGTAGAGGTTTTGTCAGCAGGAGACCTGAAGTCATGATGCCGCTATACAGGTCCATGGTGAGGCCTCACTTGGAATATTGTGTTCAATTCTGGAGACCACACTACCGGAAGGATGTGCTGAGAATCGAGTCAGTTCAACGCATGGCCACTAGGATGGTCTTGGGGCTAAAGGATCTCACATATGAAGAAAGACTGAATAAACTGAGGCTATACTCACTTCAGGAACGAAGAGAGAGGGGAGACATGATTGAAACGTTTAAGTACATCACGGGCTGTATCGAGTCGGAAGAAGATATCTTCTACCTCATGGGCCCCTCGACCACCAGGGGGCATCTGCTGAAAATAAGGGGAGGGAAGTTCCATGGCGACTCCAGAAAATACTTCTTCACCGAAAGAGTGGTGGATCATTGGAACAGACTCCCACTGCAGGTGATTGAGGCCAACAGCGTGTCAGATTTTAAGAGAAAATGGGATATTCACATGGGATCCCTAAGGGAGTGAAACCAGGGGGGCGGGTATTTGGAATGGGCAGACTTGGTGGGCTATAGCCCTTTTCTGCCGTCTTTTTCTATGTTTCTATGTTTCTATGATCTCCTGCTCTCTGCCCCAATCTCCTGCTCTTTGCCCCGATCTCCTGCTCTCTGCCCTGATCTCCTGCCCTCTTCCCCGATCTCCTGCTCTCTGCCCCGATCTCTTGCTCTAAGCCCTGATCTCCTGCTCTTGCCCTGAATCTTTCCTGCCGCCCCGACTCTCCTGCCCTTCCCTGCAGTGCAAGCCCGTGGTTTTAACCCTCAGGCTTAAAGCGGGTTAAAACCACGGGCTTGGGAAGAAAAAAAAAGCAATTACCTGCTCTGCCGGGTACGGAGGGCCAGTGCATGCACAGACCATCTACAGATGGTCTGTGTATGCGTTGGGATCGCTATAGAGCGATCCGGGCGCTCGGTTGGGGGCGTGATTCCGATCGCCCTCATTTGCATGAGAGCAATTCGTGAATCAGCCCCCCCGGACACGGATCGGATCCCTCATGTGCCCTTAGTGAATCTAGCCCATAGGTGGGAAATGGACAGAGTGGGCATGGAAAAAGTAACTAGTTAGCACATGCCCATTACCATGTGCTAACTGGTTAACACAAGGTTAATGTAGGAGTCCTTAGCACCATTTTTGCGTTCATTTTTTAGAAATAGCTGCATGATAATGGTTTCATTAGCACATGGCAAAAAATAAAACAAATACAAAAAAAAAGGCTTTTTAATAATCATATTAGAAATGGGCTTAGCCCATAGGAAAGACCCTGAAAGGGCGAGCTAAACTAGCATCGTGCACTTGAGTTAAAGGGCCCATAACTTTTTTTAAGGAGCACAAATAAACTGAATGCATGCCCTAGTTTAAAATCCTTTGGGTTTATAGTTTCTTGACTGCCTACAGCAGTGTTTTTCAACTCGGTCCTGGAGAACCCTCTTGCCAGTCAGGGTTTCAGGATATCCGCCATGAATATGCAAAAACTCAATTTGCATACACGGCCCCCCCCCCCCATTATATGCAAATTTTCTTTCATGCATATTCATGGTAGATATCCTGAAAATCTGACTGGCAAGGGGGTACTCCAGGACCGAGTTGAGAAACACTGGCCTACAGGACCCTTGGAAGAGGTGAACAAGACAGGTGACCACTCAGGGTGCTAGGTTGGGAGGTGGGGGGGGGGGAGAGACAATAGCCGCAGGGGAAATATCGGAGAGAGACCCTCCTCAAGACCGCCTGGCAATGGTACTGACTGCTAATTCTTTTTTTTGTACTTCACTCCACCCCCTGCAGTCTCCTTTGAGAGGTTGTGCCATATGTCCATCGCCCTCTTGTGAAGGAATGCTTCCATGTATTATTTCGGAGTCCAGTGTTCTGTGCCTTTATCAAAGGTTTTTTTTTTATCCCCCTGTAGACAGAATGCTTTTGATGAGTCACGTTCCGAAAGGTTATCTTCAGCATCTGAGCTGAAAAGCGGAGCACAGCAAAAGATCGAGATCTTTAATGCACTGTGTTCCCGCTACAAAATTACCTTTGATATAAACCTAATGTAGTGCGGCTCTCCAATTTTCCAGCAAGCCATTTACGATTCAATTTCAATTCTGGAAGAATATTTTTGGGGGGGTTTGGGTAGCATGTGGGCTTTGTAGTGCCTGAAAGTACAGCTATTGCATTTCTTAGTATAATGAGCAGAATGAATAAGCCGTATGGTCTTTATCGGGCCCTCGTGCTCTCTGTCTCTTGCCTTCCTCTGTTTCTTTTCGGCTTTATAACGTTGATCATAAAACCAGAGAGGTTAAACCCTGTAGACTGGACTTTATTTTCAAAATGTTTGCTCCTGCCCTGTGTTTATAACGTAACAGGGGCTCAAACACACTGGGATCTCTTTTGCTTGTGATTCATGAAGCATAAACTTCAGCAACTCAAGGAATCATTTATTTTAAGTGTACAGATGTGTCAGAAACTGGTAAGACATATGCTGCTGGCAGTCTGCAGTGGCCACCAGTAAAATGCTGATCGGTGTCTGTTATGACCGACTCGGATGAAATCAGTGGAGCTGGAACAGTGCTGCAGTAAGCTCCGGCAAATGTGTCGCAGAAGCACAAATTTTTGGCCTATTAGAGAGGCTGATACTGCAACGCAGGAGCAAAGCCTATCCTGTATTTCTGCCTTGTGCGACCTGATCTTAGTACACCTGATCCCAGTGGATCAGTGCACAAGGCCTGCAACCCTTTTGCACATTAAGGAGAAATTCTATAACTATGTGCCAAGCTGGAGCCTATTCCGTAAAATAGAAAAGGCGCCTAATTAATTTATAGGATACTAGCAAAACAACAGACGCTCAAAATTCGATGCCGGAAAGAAATTAGCACTATGGCCCCCGATTCTATAACGGCATCTGAAACGTAGGCTCTGAGGAACGCAGCGCATAGCACGCGACAATCTTAAACAGGTCAAATAAATATGGGGAAAATAAGTTATGAAAAAAGCTCAAAATGGTACTGGGTAAACGTATCTCGATGTAGATCATAAATCGAATAATCCCAAATTGTACAGTCGGTTATTAATGCGCAATATGTTGGTTGAAAAAGTGAATGCTCGGAGACTTGAACACCAGTGGAGGACCCCCCTCTGCCCCCGCACACAGACATTAGGTCTCGTCATCCAAAATCTACACCCAAGATCCATCCATGATCTGCCCCCTAACCACGCCCACTTTCTGGTACGCGCCTTGGGCTAGGTGCCTATCCAAAAGCAGTAGGCGCCTACTGAGTTGGCCAATTAATTTTAATTTAAGCTAATTCTTAAGTGCTAATTGCCACTCATCGAGCAGATTAAGTTTTAAAAAAAAATAATTACCCCTTCTTTATTAAGCCGCATTAGGGGTTTTTTGATTGTAGGCTTCTGCGGTAAGAGCTCCAGCGCTCATAGAATTCCTATGAGCGTCGGAGCATCTACTGCAGTGGCCTGCAATGAAAAACCCTAACGCGCTTTCATAAAAGGGAGGGGGGGTGTGTGTAAATTAGTTGCCTAGATTGGCACAGAACATTTGGTGTATTTTATAGAATCTGGGCCTAAGTGCAATTCTGTTAGCGAAATTTATTTTTGGATTGTAAGTTGCTTTGACCTGTATTGCTAGCTAAAGAGGTTATAGCAAGTCCTGATAAATAAAAATAAATTAATAAAAGGCACGTGCCCTCTGGAGAATTGCACTTACCGCTGATTCCGGAGCCTAAGTGTAAGGGCGCCAGCAGATATGCCTGCTGAAACCCAGTGCAAATGCCTATGTTAGGAATTCTGTAACTATGTGTGCAGCTTTTCGGAAGTCCTTTGACACACCCGTGGCCACATCCTCTTCGTGTCTCTCCGCTTCCTCCTCTCCGTCTATGTGCAGATCGAGTTAATAGCGGGATGTCCTCCCGACTTCTGCTCGGCCGACGTTGGCCAGCGTTTCATGAAAACCTCATTTCTCCAGGACTCTGAAGTGTTCTAGACGCTAATGCTCTCGCGGATCAGCCCTGAGCCACGAAGCAAGCTGCACACGTCTAAAAGACGAGACACGCTTGCTTTATTTCTTGATAAACTTTGCTGGTATTCAGCCAGCTTTGCAATAGCCAGCGCCTTAGTACTTAAAATTTGAAAAATATTTTAAAGAAAAATACAAGGAGCAGAGGGGTTGGGTGGCCAATGACAGAAGTTTCAGGGGGAGCCGCTGAGGATTATCGGCTCCCTTTCATAGCTCCGGTGCAGCGTCTGGCCCCAGGGCTTTTGAGGCCTTTCCCCCACTCCTTGAAGTAGTCTGGCAAGTGGGGTAAGAGTTGTAAAGGCAGATCTACCCAGCGAATTTTACTCGAGTTATACTAGTTGATTTATGATTTTTTTTTCTCCAGTACCTCCATTTTTTGCATTCAAGATTGAAATTAAGGCATTTACAAGATTTGAAGAGCATTTTAGCCAACTGAGGGCTGCATTGAAGGATTTGGGGGCTGCAGGCCCATTTTCTCCCTTTCTTTTCTTGTAGGATTAAATACTTACGGAGATTCCTGCTTTTTGTGCAGGCACTTTTTCCCCTAAACCCAGCCCCCTTTACAAAGCCACACTAGTGGCTGCTGTGCGTTAAAAACCCTGAAGTCCTTTAAATCCCTATTGGCTTTGGGGCAGTTACCACAGCGGCCTGTGCTATCGGGCTTTGTAAAACGAGGGGGATAGTGGTGGAAATACAAAACTATGGTTTATTGTCTCTCTTTCTACAGGTAAAATTATGCTAATCACAAAAAAAACATTTTTCACCTAAGAAAAGGGCGGACAAATTTCAAATTTACTCTAGGTAAAAGACTTTTTAAGACTGACCCACACAAAGCGGTCCTTTCATTAAGGTGCGCTAACTAATTTAGCTCGCTCTAAAGATGACCGCACGCTAAATGTTACGGCGCCCGTAGAATATAATAGATGCCTTAGCATTTAGCATGCGCTAATCTTTAGAGCGAGCTAAATTAGTTAGCGCACCTTAATGAAAGGACCCCAAAGTTTGTGGAATCTATAGTCAACAGCGTCTTTTCTGGTAAAAGTGTGAAAAGCGATTTGACTAAGTAGATGCCGGTGAGCAGAGCCAGTGAAAATTAACTGGATACCTTTACTTGGTTAACTTAGACCTGCTATGACGTGGTTCAACTTAACTGGATTGCACTGTATATCAACCCTATCTACCGTGTTTCCCCCCCGAAAATAAGACAGTCTTATATTAATTTTGGGTCCAAAAAACACACCAGGGCTTATTTTTGGGGCTGTCTTATTTTTTCATGTACAACAATCTCCTCCACCTCAATTCTTCCTCTTTCCTTTCTCCCTCTCCCCCCCCCATGTGCAGCATCATTCCTCCCCTCTCACCCATCCCCTTGCGCAGCAGAACCCCACTGACCCTTCGCTCCGAGGCCTCCTAAAGCAGCAGGGGTGGGGGGGTTGCTGAATCGTTGAGTCTGATTTTTTTTAGCAAATCAGTCAGCACTAATGTCAAGGATGGAGTCAGATAGTATCGGGGACATTCGAGGGGGGGCACTTCGGGGGGTCAATCTTAACTAGGACTTATTTTCGGGATAGGTCTTATTTTTGGGGAAACAGGGTAGGCAAATTACTACATCCCAACTAGACTTCTTGCTCCTCCTTCATTTAACCAGTTAGCTTGATTTTCCTAATTTAAATATCTCAAATTAACCCCTGACATTAATAGAATAAATCTGAATGTTAACCCCTGGATTTCTAGACATTTTGAAGTAAACTCTTCCAGTTTGTTTTCATTATTCACCAGTATTTGAAATAACGTGTCCACTGTGGCAAAAAGTGGTTTCAGCTGTCCAATTTTACTGAGGACTCTATCAGTAGAGTTATTTTGATACATTTCTTATCCTAGGCAGCCTAAAGCGTTTACAACAAATGCCTTTTCAAGATTGTATGATTTTTGGTTGAACTCTGTGTTTCTATGTTTTTTGATGAATGGATGATCCCTCTGGTGGTTATAAACATCCGATTGGTACATTAGAACCTATTCAGTGTCTCTTGTCAAGTGGAAAAAAAATAGCAGTCCCATAAATAAGCCATCAAGAGCTTTGCTTTGCAAGGCATCTGTCACATCTGTTGTGGGATTACTTCTGCGAAACCTTACAATGTTAGGTTATAGAAGGGCTTTCCATTAGAAAGGAAATAGAGAGAAAACAGAATCACTTTAAAAAAAAAACCCTGGGAAAAGCGTATAATACTCTGATCTTTCTGGCTGATGAAATGACTTGACAAAGAACAATGTACGACGTGAGACTGCAATATAAAATATACTGGTTTGGTTTTTTTACATTCTTGCAGTGTTTCAGCAACCACAAATCATAATCCGGGGTTCTAACGATGAAAAAGATTTCGGATCATAGGTAGGTGTTATTTCCTATCTCCTTGAGAGAGACTTGGGTGTGCTGGTAGATGCATCACTGAAGCCATCTGCACAGTGCGCAGCAGCCTCGAAAAAAGCTAACAGAATGCTGGGCATCATAAAGAGGGGCATAACAACCAGGACGCGGGAAGTCATCATGCCATTGTATAGAGCTATGGTGCGTCCACATCTGGAATACTGCGTTCAATATTGGTCGCCATACCTCAAGAAGGACATGGCGGTACTTGAGAGAGTCCAAAGGAGAGCAACGAAACTGGTAAGAGGGCTGGAACACTGCCCATACGCCGAGAGGTTGGATAGGCTGGGGCTCTTCTCTCTGGAAAAAAGGAGGCTCAGGGGAGATATGATAGAGACCTTCAAGATCATGAGGGGCATAGAGAGGGTGGATAGGGACAGATTCTTCAGGCTGAAGGGGTCAACAGGCACGAGGGGGCATTCGGAGAAACTGAAGGGAGATAGGTTCAGAACAAATGCAAGGAAGTTTTTCTTCACCCAAAGGGTCGTGGACACTTGGAATACGCTACCGGAGGAAGTGATCAGGCAGAATACGGTACAGGGATTCAAACAGGGATTGGACGGATTCCTGAGGGATAGGGGGATCGTGGGATACTGAGAGAGGTGCTGGGATGTAACACAGGTATAGAAAGCAAACCAAGTAATAAGTATAGAAATCCGACCAGGTCGTGCATGTGCAAGACCGGAGGGTTAGGACTTCGATGGGAAGATAAAACTCAATGGGAAACCAAGGTGGCAAGGGGGCCCCTTCTGGTGTCTCAGACAGGCCGTGACCTGTTCGGGCCGCCGCGGGAGCGGACTGCTGGGCAAGATGGACCTGAGGTCTGACCCAGCGGAGGCACTGCTTATGTTCTTATGTTCTTATCACCCTCCCTTTTAAGAGTCACAGAGACTTAAATAGATTTTTAAAAGATCACAGTTTGCTTTGGAGTCCTTTCACTAAGCTGCGATGAGCACTAGGGCATGCTTACCACAGCTTAAAATGGCTTTCGGCGCAATGTGCGCAGACATTCTGCGGCAAGTTACATAGTTACAAGCAGACAAAGACTTGTAAGGGCAGACTGGATGGACCAACCATACACCCTCTATAAATTAGCGATTTAATTTAAATGGTTCTTTTTCTTAGATATATCTGGGCCAGAAACCCAGAGCTCTGCCCGGCACGGTGCTTAGTTTCCATCTACTGAAATCTCCGTCAAAACTCGCTCCAGCCCATCCTCAACTGAGGGCTCCTTTTACGAAGGTGTGCTAAGCGTTTTAGCGCACGCGCCGGATTAGTGCGCGCTAGCCGAAAATATACCACCTGCTCAAAAGCAGACGGCAACGGCTAGCGCGCGGGGCAGTTTAGTGCGCGCTTTTCCGTGCGTTAAGGCCCTAGCGCGGCTTTGAAAAAGGAGCCCCCTAATGGCCATACGGGGGACACATCGTGCAAGTCTGTCCAGTACTGGCCTTAGTTCTTCAATATATATCATTATTTTCTGATTAGAGATCCTCTGTGTTCATGCCATGCTTTTTTTTTTTTTTTTTAAACTCTACCATCGTTTTCCTCTCCACCACCTAAAATGAATGTGCTACGTGTGTTCAAAAAAGCAATTTTTAGTTTTATGCTCAGAGTTTCAAGTTCCCTCCAATCCTTCCGCAAACACCTGAAAACTTGGCTCTTTTCAAAAACCTAACACTTCCCACTTTTTGGTTCCCTGTCCCTCTTTATCTTCCTAGCTCCTTTCCTATAACCCTTCATTGTAGCTCCTTTTCAACCTAACCCTGTAAACCGTGCCGAGCTCTACACTTGTGGAGATGGCGCGGTATACAAACCTAAGGTTTAGTTTAGTTTAGAGTACGTCTGAGGGGAGGAGAGTGGGCTTTTACACGTTGTTGAAGATAAGGACTATCAAAAAATACTTTGTTACAACAACCTTCAGGTTACTGGTGCAGTCGCTGATCCTATCTATCCTGGACTACTGCAACATTGTCTACCTGGGTATCGCACAAAAAACAGTAAAAAAAATTGAGATTAGTATAGAACACTGCGGTTCGCTTAATCTTCGGACTGAGAAAAAAAGACCACATTAGCCCCTATTACAAAAAACTACACTGGCTACCAGGGCCGGATTTAGATGAAAAGAGGCCCTAGGCTATTCCACTTATGAGGCCCTTTCACCTCCCATTTTTAAGTTTGTAAATTACATGAGAGATAATAAAATACATCATTACTGTGATATATAAATAAAAAAAAGTCGAGAACACTTATTTGGACATTTATTCTCAGCACCATATATATAGTTCAGTGTTTTAGTGTTCACTGTTTTTAGAATAGTGTAATTTTAATTTTGCTAACAATTTGAATGTAGGCCCCTCTTGATCTTGAGGCCCTAGGCTGAAGCCTAGTTAGCTTATAGGAAAATCCGGCCCTGCTGGCTACCAATGGAAGCGCGAATACTATTCAAATTTGCATGCATCTGTTTCAAACAAGTCTGGGGGTCTAGCACCTTCCTACCTCCAAACACGCTTCACTCTACACAACCCCATACGAGCCACCAGAAACAAAAAACATCTTTGCATACCCAAAGATCACAGGCTGCAAATACAAATCCTTCCTGGACAGAACCTCCATGTACCAAGCAAACAGACAGCAATCCTGGCTGGGAAACTGCATAAATGAAGCCAAACAGCACTACAACGCATTCCGAAAATCAATTAAAACCACTCTATTCGACAAATTTATTACCTAAACAGATGACCTTCTCTCACTAGGTTATTTCCCCACTGCAATCTCTGATGAAATCTCTCAGGTAACTCCAACCTCTTATATATTCCTTCCCCATGTAACTCCAATTTCTTATGTAACATTTTCTCTTCATGCATTCTGTAATTCGCTGATTGTCCTGCCTTCTTTCAATGTGAACCGCCTAGAAGTCGTTTGATTATGGAGGTATAGAAAAATAAAGTTATTATTGTCAAGACAGTTACGTTGCCACGTTCGTATTGATTAGCACAGGATTACTGTGTGAGACCTTAAGGCCAGATTCTGTATAGGATACCTACATCAGGTGCCCTAATCAAGGATGACTTGCGACACCTAACTTTGGAATTTGCACACAACACATGGCTTTTTAAAAATTTTTATCAAGGCAATGCTTGATGAGTAGACACACAATCCTATGGGCTCCTTTTACGACATATAGGTGACACCTGCAGGCATAAGGGCTATGAGGGTGGTAGGCATTTGAGTACAGTAGGTTTTGGATGAGTCTTCAAGGACTGTCCATACGCTTTAAGGGGATTATGGTGAGATGTGTACCTGGCAATTTTTAAGTGAAGTTCACTGCAGTACCCTAGGGTACCCCACTTCTCTGCTGGGATGTCTGTGTGACCAGTCTACCACTACTTATCACTTATATAGCGCTAAAAGGTGTACACGGCGTTGTAAAATGTTGACTCCTACTACATCCAAATGGCTTGTTTTATGTGTTTTTCATGTGGACTTTTTTTTTTTTTTTTTTTAAATGACCAAAAAATAAACATAGATGCACTAAGGTTGAAGACGTCTAGATGGTCATCGTTAGAAAAAAAAAATAAATACATTTTGGTGGCTTCAAAAATGGCCATTTTCTCTACCCAATTTTTGGACACACTTTCCAAAACATCCAAACTTGGACTTAGACGTCATATCGAAAATGGGCCTAAGAGCACACATGATATTTTGGCACTAACCGGTTAACCCAGGGGTAGGCAATTCCGGTCCTCGAGAACCGAAGCCAGGTCAGATTTTCAGAATCTCCACAATAAATATGCATGAGATAGATTTGCATCTCAAGGAGGCAATGTATGCAAATCCATCTCATACATATTCATGGTGGAGATCCTGAAAACCTGACCTGGCTTCGGCTCTTGAGGACCGGAATTGCCTACCCCTGGGTTAAGACAAAGTAATATAGTTATTCCGAGTAGGGCAGGGATGTGCGTCTTTTGCCCCCCCTGACACATCCCTCAAAAAAATTAACATTTTTTACCTTGTGGTTAGCACGCCCAAGCATGTCCTGTGGTATATTTTGAACTGTATTAGGCACATGTTAGCACCTGACACAGCTTAGTAAAAGGACCCCTTAATTTTTAGTGAGATGATATCTTATAATTTGGATATGTTTGCTATGTCTCACTTTGAGTACCAAGATGGAAAGTCAAGAATGAAAACAAATCGAAACTACAAGAACGAGAGGGCATTTGGAAAAATTAAGAGGGGACAGATTCAGAACCAAAGCTAGGAAGTTCTTCTTCACCCAAAGGGTGGTGGACACCTGGAACGCGCTTCCAGAGGGTGTGATAGGACAGATGTTTCTTTTTCTTTCCTTAAAGATTGTAGTTCATCTCCTTTGCCTTTTGTACCAGTTTGTAATAGAACGTGAATAATTTGTTTACAAAATCTTGTTTTGTCCTCCTCATTTTTTATTTTTATTTTAAAAAAACCCAATTGTTATACGCATTGAAGTATATGATATTGCGTAGATAACAAATCCTGATAAACTTGAAACTTGAGTACGGTATTGGGGTTCAAGAGGGGATTGGATAATTTCCTGAAGGAAAAGGGGATAGAAGGGTATAGATAGAGGATTACTATACAGGTCCTGGACCTGATGGGCCGCCGCGTGAGCGGGCTGCTGGGCGTGATGGACCTCCGGTCTGACCCAGCAGAGGCACTGCTTATGTTCTTATGTTCTTAATAGGTAGGCTCAGATCTTATAAACCAAAAAAACTCTGTGGAGCGACGATGTTCCTAAATGTATATAGATATTCAAGTTACAGTGAGTCATGTGAGTGGGAAAAAAGACATTTCTCAAGGCTCTTTTTTAAGATTTTTCAATTGTAAGTTGTTGTTTATAAGATCTGAAAACAAAAGGAATTGACCCCAAAATATCACAAAGAAGAAAATCCAGAGAAAACCAAAAAAACTCTGTGGAATGACGATGTTCCTAAATGGACTTTATTTGAAAGTGTCAAAGTTCCAAAGGTCCACTGAAATCATCCACATAAAATAATTCCATCCACATAAAAGTAAATCATCCACATAAGAGCCTTAAAGGACCTAGCCGCTAGGGATACAGGACCCAACACGGTCCGCGTTTCGACAAAAAGTCTTCTTCAGGGGTCCCTGGGGGTCCTATAAAGGTGAGTACATGGGAAACAATTGTGTGGTGAACCGGAAGTGAGACACTGCTTGCATTTGCAATGGAAGGGGAACTAGGTCCTTTAAGGCTCTTATGTGGATGATTTACTTTTATGTGGATGGAATTATTTTATGTGGATGATTTCAGTGGACCTTTGGAACTTTGACACTTTCAAATAAAGTCCATTTAGGAACATCGTCACTCCACAGAGTTTTTTTGGTTTTCTCTGGATTTTCTTCTTTGTGGATATTTTGGGGTCAATTCCTTTTTTTTTTCAGATCTTATAAACTAACAACTTACAATTGAAAAATCTTAACAAAGAGCCTTGAGAAATGTCTTTTTTCCCACTCACATGACTCACTGTAACTTGAATATCTATATACACAGTGGCGTAATGAGGGTGACTGGTGCACGCCCCCCCCTTACCTGCCGCATGCACAAGCCCGCACCCCTTCCCCATACCTTTTTAAATTTGGCGTGAACTTGCTGCCGCTTCGGCTTTAGAGATCTCATTGACGTCTCTTCCTCCCGGAAGTGACATCAGAGGAAGCGCCGAAGCCGACGCGGGCAGCATGTTCTTCGCTCCTCATGCCAAAAAGGTATGGGGAAGGGGCATGGGTGCGTGGGCACGGTAGGAGTGGGAAGGAGAGGAGGAGGGGTGCTGGCGCCCCGAGGAAAACCGCTCCCCTTACTACTCCACTGTATATACAGGCAGTCCCCAGGTTAAGAACGAGTTATGTTTTTAAAGGCGTTCTTTAAGTCAGATTTATATGTAACTCAGAACTTGTAGATTTTAAGATTCTTGCTGCTTACCCCTGCTCTCAGCAGACAAAAGGGCCAACTGCCCCTACCAATGTTTCCTGTAAGGTACAGCATATGCAACCACGCACTGCTCTTAATGCATCATGCATCATTCCTGAATCTGCTGCAGGAGAAGTGTAGGAGTCTGTGCCACTGGAAATACTGCTCAGTGAAGTCAAATGAAGCCATAACCACGTTCTTAAGTACAAGTCGTACTGAAGTCGGGCGTCTGTAACTCGAGGACTGCCTGTATTTTCCTTTTCATGGATCTTTGTCAGAGACAGATTCTCTTTGAAACCCACAGATTGGCAGTGGCATTATGTATTAAGCAGGATCATATCCACCATTTGTGAACTGCATTAACAAAGGAAGATGTGTGAAAATTTAATTTGATCAGTCTTATGGTGGAGGCAAAATGGCATATGGAAAGAAATAGAAAAATGAATCGCAACAGATTTTCAGCACCGAAAAAGCAAAAACCAATCACGTTTCAAAATTTATAGATTCGTATTGTGGTACAGCTTTAAATCGACCCGGACTTTTTTCCTTTATATTGGAAAATGATACAAAAATACTTGTGATATAAACATCTTTATTTGGTTAGGAGCTTTGTTTCGAATGGCAAAGGCTTTAGAGGACAATTTCTAAAGCTTTTTATCAGGGTAATAGTGATCTATGCATTTAAATTTATTGCTTCAAAATCATTCTCCGTAAATATAGTTAATAGGGTACATGGTTTTCCACATCATATGAACAGTGGAAGGTAGGCATCTGCTTTTGAGTGCGCGCTATAGAGGCTAATTCAATACTGTTGCACCTGGTAGAAGCTTATTCTATAACAGGGGTCTCAAAGTCCCTCCTTGAGGGCCGCAATCCAGTCGGGTTTTCAGGATTTCCCCAATGAATATGCATGAGATCTATATGCATGCACTGCTTTCCAATGCATATTCATTGGGGAAATCCTGAAAACCCGACTGGATTGCGGCCCTCAAGAAGGGACTTTGTGATCCCTGTTTAAAGTAACATAGACACCTACTTAACCCCTTCCCACCTTTTACTAATTCACAGTAGAAGTTTCTACTGCAGTCCTGAGCGCTAAATTCTCTGACAGTGCTCCGACACTCATAGAATTCCTATGAGCGATGGAGTAGCATTGGAGCATTTAGCACCCCCGGGCCATGGTCGAAACCTCTACTGCGGCTTAGGAAAAGAGAGCCTTAGAGACTCTTAGCCCAACGGCATGCCTATACAGTAAGTACCGTATTTGCAGGCGTATAGGATGCCCTTTTTTTTCCCCCTCAAAATGCGCTTAAAATATGGGGGTGCGTCTTATGCGCCGGTAATCAAAATTATGAGTTGACATTTCAGTCAGTCTAAAACTTCTGGTTTATATTAATATACCGTCGCATTGTTTCTGCTCTCTCTCGGATGCTGTGAGGTCTACGTCACATTGTTTCTGGGTTTTGAGGATGAAGATTAAAAGGTACTTAACTACAGTGTTCCCTAGTTACATTTTTTTATAGACATAAATAACTATAAAATTAGGACAGTAAATCATTATGGAAATTCATGAAAAAATGTAGAAAATTATTATTTTTTTCTTAAAAATGTCTATAAAAAGGAGGGTATATCCTATATGCCGGCAAATACAGCATTTATTTTTAGCATTTATATACCACTTATAACCTAAGCGGTGTACATTCAGGTACTCAAGCATTTTCCCCTGTCTGTCCTGGTGGGCTCACAATCATTCTAATGTACCTGGGGCAATGGGGGATTAAGTGACTTGCTCAGGGTCACAAGGAGCAGCACGGGATTTGAACCCACACCCTCAGGGTGTTGAGGCTATAGCTCTAACCACTGTGCCATGAATCATGAACTAAGATCTCCCCCGCCTTCAAGTCATTTTGCTTCTGCCGTCTCATTTGGAGGCCAGTGTAACTAACTTATGCGGGCTGCACCAGAAAGGGTCAGTAATGCGCATTTTTCACTCTGCATTACCAGCCAATTTAAATAATAAGCAAATCAAGAACTTTGGAGATAAAGATTTCTTAGTTGCTGAAAATTGCCGACTTGTGAAATTTTAAGTGCAAACGTAGGTCATGAATTTTCCTCTCATTGTCCACTTTTGTATATATTTCCATTTACACTTTGCAAACTCTAAATACCATAAAAAAGATTTTAAAAATTGTTTGCCGTTTCACAGCTGAAATCCCATGTGCTTATTTGCCAGTCCTTCCGCTCCCAGGATGACATATGCCTCAAAATGCCCCCTTGTCATTCCCATCAACTGCAAACTGCCAAACGACGTTCCTACTCCCACTTTCACACCGAGCCACTGGAATCGATGGCCCCTACAGATCAGATCCCTTGAAGGACTCCTCAACTTTAGGAAAGCAATAAAAATATACCTTTTCACCTAACTCCCCTACCCATGACCAATAAATAAGGGATTGCAACAGATGAATTTTCTGTCCAATCATTGCTTTCCTTTGTCTTTTAATTAATTTTGTGAACCGGATCGAGTCCCTACTGGGAATGACCTGGTATATAAGACTAAGGTTTGGATTGAATTGGATATTGATACAAGATCCTTGATATTGTTCAGCCTACCTGAACCACCGCCTCATCCAAACCACCTCAATCAGATATAGAAAAACACACACCCCATTCACAGCCTCCCCCCATGATCAAAGAAGTAAAACGGAAAAAACTATACGATGGCCTCCTAGCCACTCAAGCAGCAAAACTAGATAACCAGATCTCCAATCTACTGACAACTACCCCAGACTACAAGATGTTCAGAAAAGAAATAAAAACTATACTCTTCAAGAAATTCCTGAAACAGTCCTAACATCAAATATACCATCCTTCCCCCCTCCCTCTTACCGCCACACTGAAACTACCGGACTTATTCTTTACCTCTCTAGAAATGACAAATGATCTTCCATTGTAACCCACCATTTATAATTCTTTTGTAATCCGCCTTGAACCGCAAGATAATGGCGGAATAGAAATCTCTAATGTAATGTAATATCTTACACATTAGGATAAAAACTTGTATTGAAAAATCTTGCACGCTACTGGCAGCTGACCTGGAAGCTTTCCTCTGATGCAAAATGCGTCAGAAGGAAGAATTCTGGGTCAGCTGCCTGCAGCATGTGTAGGGAGATCTGCCGGCAGCCTTTCAAGAGAGCAGTGCGGCTGAACAGAGAAAATGAGGTACACTCCTGTGGGAGCCCCAGAAAGGGAGGTGAAGAAATGCTGCACAGGCTGGCAATGGCATAGCCTCTGCCCCCATGCTCCTTCCATGCCAACCCCCCACCCTTAGGCCCCCCTGCTCCTTCCATACCATACTAGTGCCCTCCCTTCCCACCCCATACTTCTTTAAATTTTCACCAGCGTGAGCAGCTTCTCTGACCTGCTGCTCGTGCTGGCATTCCCTCTGACATCACTTCCTAGCCTTGCGACCCGGAAGTAATTCCGGAGGGAGCCAGGCTGGCCCAAGCTGCAATCTAGAGTAGTTTCTCACGCTAGTAAAGATTTTAAAGAGGCGCAGGGGAAGGGAGGGTGTGTATCGCATGGAGGGGTGGATAGGTGCAAGTGTCCCCACCAAGACGACACCCAGGCTAGTCGCCACCCCCCGTCCCCATTACTACACCACTGTGGACTGGGAAGGGAGGGAAAGAGATGCTGCATGCAGGAGATGTGGGTCTCCTCGCTTATCGACCAATTCACTTAATGACCTAGTCACAGGAACGGAACTTGATTGCTAAGTGAGAAGTGTCTGTATTATCAAAATGCTATGAATGCTTGTTTTGCAGAAGTCTTTATTAGGCTTTGGACTTTGATGATCTGGATTAAGAACTAATATTTTTGCTGTTTGGTGGACAAATGTTTAAAATGATATTTCTTCAGTACCGCATAACCAGCAATGATCTTCCGTTTTAGAATTAAGCTTGTCTAGGTGACTGGGAGTCCAGTAAGAAGTTAGAAGAAGGATTTTTGGAGGAATGAGGCCGACCTGCACAGTTTGGAAGTACGGGATCATAGTATTTACCGATGCGCCCATCATCATTATGCACTTCGCGATTTCCAATGTATGTTTTTGTTCTTTTGTATTTGCAAAAATCAATTAAAAAAAAACTTTCAGGAACTTAAAAAAAATAATATTTCTTAAGATTTATTAGAATGATTACCATCTGTTATTTCCTTTATATCACATATATTTGGTGATATAAAACTGAAATGCAGTTAAAAAGAAATTCAAAAGTGCTGCCATATTGTAGTGATTTATCAGTATGTTACACCACCACTTAATACAGGGGTCTCAAAGTCCCTCCTTGAGGGCCGCAATCCAGTCGGGTTTTCAGGATTTCCCCAATGAATATGCATGAGATCTATGTGCATGCACTGCTTTCAATGCATATTCATTGGGGAAATCCTGAAAACCCGACTGGATTGCGGCCCTCAAGGAGGGACTTTGAGATCCCTGACTTAATAGCATGCTGCATGATAATTTTAAAGAAGATCTTAAAACACGTAAGGAAGATTCCTGGCCAGAAAGAGAATATCTTCATCTAACCTATAAACCTAAGAGTTTTGAGCTGGATCAATCGGACAATCAGCGGGGGGGCAAAATATAAATAAAACATGCCCTTTCTACACGCGGCAAAGCTATAATTTGCCAAGCACATAATTATTTCTGGTTAAT
The DNA here is from genome assembly GCF_902459505.1 of Geotrypetes seraphini. Classification (NCBI taxonomy): domain Eukaryota; kingdom Metazoa; phylum Chordata; class Amphibia; order Gymnophiona; family Dermophiidae; genus Geotrypetes; species Geotrypetes seraphini. The sequence goes on from NC_047100.1 coordinate 13,765,616, forward strand.
TATCTCAGTAGTGCACAGCCAGTGCCAAAGGTAGTCTATTTACATTCACAGTTGTAGACTAAAAAAGGCTAATCCGTTTGATGATAAAAAATTTCAAACTTGAAATGTTGACAAGCCTAAACTTATTACCTTTCAAACTCATAACATGGCAAATAGATGCAGACTGTGACAATTATGTTACTCAGAATGCTTTGCTGTCAAGTCTGATAAAATGTGCTTTGTTCAGGAAACGTTTTTCTGTTTTTAGCATCATAAACGTTTTCTGTAAGTGATAAAAACATAGATAAAGCAGTGGTTCTTGAACCTGTCCAGGGGGACCCCCCCAGCCAGTCAAGTTTTCAAGATATCCCTAATGAATATGCATGGGGAAGATTTGCAAGCCTGTCACTTCTGTTGTATACAAATCTGACTCATGACTCTGGAAGACAGTGTTATTAGGTCTTAGACTTTTTCTTGTGGATTATTAAATTGCTTCCATAAAGCCTCCATCTTGAACATCGTTTCTCCGTTAGAAATAATTTATACACAGTTATCTTATTCATTTTTCTATTCATGTAATTTGTTGTTTTTAAATTGGTTCATAGACTCCTGAGGCAGGCCCTTTGGCCAAAACATGTATGCGTTGAGTCTTGACTACAATAAAAACATTGGATACCACCGGGTTGCCTTCTCTGTTTCTTTGTGTCTCTACCTGAAGTCATGATGCCGTTGTACAGATCCATGGTGAGGCCTCACTTGGAGTACTGTGTTCAGTTCTGGAGACCACACTACCGTAAGGACATGCTGAGGATCGAGTCGGTTCAGCGAATGGCCACCAGGATGGTCTTGGGGCTCAAGGATCTCACGTATGTAGAAAGACTAAAAAAATTGCGGCTGTACTCACTTGAGGAAAGAAGAGAACGGAGAGACATGATTGAAACGTATAAGTACATCATGGGACGTATCGAGTCGAAAGATGATATCTTCTGTCTCATGGGACCCTCAACCACCAGAGGGCATCCGCTGAAAATCAGGGGAGGGAAGTTTCATAGCGACTCCAGAAAGTACTTCTTCACCGAAAGAGTGGTGGATCATTGGAACAGACTCCCACTGCAGGTGATTGAGGCCAGCAGCGTGACGGATTTTAAGAGAAAATGGGATCTTTAAGGGAGTGAATTCTGGGGGGCAGATACTTGGAATGGGCAGACTTGGTGGGCTATAGCCCTTTTCTGCCACCATTTTCTATGTTTCTATGTTTCTATCTTGACAAGGTCGAATCTCCTGTTGGTTTTCTCCATAACTCTGAAACAGTCTTGAAACTCGGAACAGTCTTAAGCATAAAGATTTTAAGCCAAAATTCTTCCGACAGAAAGCCCTTTTATTCTCTTTTAGCCAGTTCATTAGGAGCACTTATTATATGCTCCCTCTCTAAAGAATATTAATACCCGCCGTTCAACAATATTCTCCGTAACTGCCCCCTCGATATGGACTTCTTTACCCTCATTTCTTAGGGGGGGGGGGAAATGAACAAATTCAAAGGGGCATTAAAAACTTTTCTTTTCAAAGATGCATTCGAGCAATGAATGACACCATGCTTTTCTTTTTTTTGATCCAGTAAATGTTTTCGACCTTGATACATTGCCTACGTTTTGATCTGATTCTTTTTTTTTTTTTTTAATTTATCAAATTTTACATTTTATAAATCAAGTATCCACTTGTACAGAAAGTTGAAGAAAAGCAGGAAAATAATACTCATAGGTAAAATACATAATAATCAAATCAAATAAAAATAAATGTTTAGCTTAAATTCAGCTCAAGTCCTCTAAATTAGATCCAAGAAGGATGAGGCGGACATATTAACAAATGCTAACAAATATCAATTCAAATATTAGGAAAACAAAATCCCTTAGCTGAGGAAGGATATCATTTATTCAATTGCACCTCGCTTGATTTCCCTTCATCCAGTCGAGTTCCTGCCAGAAAGGCTGTCAACTGGAATGGCTCAAAGAATACATATTTCTTCATATGGTACTGTATTACACATTTACAAGGGTGTTGTAGGAAAAAAGTCCCTCCAAGAGATATAACACCTGGCTTCATCAAAAGAAATTCTCGCCTTCTTCTCTGGGTTTCCCGTGCCAAATCTGGAAACATTAATATTTTATGTCCAAGAAATTCTTTCATTTTATTTCTAAAGTACAATCTAAGCAACCAGTTTTTATCTGGTGCAAGAGCCACCGTAAGAAGCAATGTTGCCGGAGATGCAAGCTCTCTATCCGAAAGTTCCAAGATTGCTGAAACATTAAGTGGTTGATTGTCCTCCTGTTGTTTAAGTGGTAATTTAGTAGTTTTCATTGGTAGGTAGTATACTTGAGTAAATGGTGGTAATGTATCCTCTGGAATACCCAAAATCTCTACCATATAACGTTTCAACATATCTCTAGGTGTCACCGAGGCTATCTTAGGAAAATTAATCAGGCGGAGATTATTATTACGAGAAAAGTTCTCCAAAGTTTCCAATTTTCTACGCAAACTTGTGTTATCTTTTACCATTGCTTCACTAAGCTGTTTTGATGCTTTTAACTCCTGTTGTATATTCACAATAGAGTTCTTGGATTCATCAATTTCAACTTTTATATTTTTTATCTCAGTTTCTTGAAGAGTAATTTTATTTTCCAGCTGCAAAAGCTGGGGCTTAACAGACTTGGCTAGGTCAGCAACTAAGTCCCAGATTGAGTCCAGTGTTACTTCTCTGGGTTTTTCAATAACATATGAAAGATTAGAAATTTGAATAGTCTCACCGGTTATCAGCTGTTTCTGGCAATCCTTCTGCTGGGCTGAAATGATCCCTGATGTTTCCAAATCCTCGGTACTTCTTGGACTCACCTGAAAACTCAGGGAGTCCATCTCCACGCTCCCCTCTCTGTTCTTCCTGGCCTCCGAGGGTAGGTGCTTGCCTTCTTCCGGGAGCTCCTCCACTCGTGGGGAGCTGGTAACCTGAGAAGGTGGGGGAGGTGCCCTAGCGTCAGGGCTCAGCGTAGTCTCTAGCCTCAAGGAGATCACCTCATTTCCGCCCCTCTGAAGCGTCTCCAGCGGGGGGGGGGGGGGGGGTTGCCGACGCTGCTGGGATATCCTGCATCCGACGCAGGAGTTCTTCAATATTGCCGAACGAGGGGACCGCTGAACGCCGCGAGGCTCCAGCGGCGCTGCGGCCTCTCCTCTTCGGCATCTCAAGTAAGTAAATCACTCTAAAAGAAATTTTTCAAGTAGTCTTCTCCAGCGTGCTACTCAGTGTCTGGGACTGTCGGCCATCTTGGATCCAGTAGTGTCTTTGATCTGATTCTACAGCCCTTTCCTACCTTTCCCTTTCCCTTTTGTTTTTTTTTCTTCTTTGTTTACTTTTCTGAATTTATTGTTCTACCCTATCCCTTGTGTATTTATGAGTCTGTCATTGTCCATGTCTTATGTTCTAAATATGTTTTTAAGATTATAATTACATTCCCATTTTTTTAATGTACATCAACATCTATGATAGGCGTTTAATAAAAAATTTTAATAAACTTGAAACTTGATAAACTTGAATGGGGGAGCACAAACAGGTGCCCTGCCCCCATTGTCTTGCACAGAGCTGCACGTGTGCAGGCAAACATAGGCAGTTTCGTTTCTATCTTTTGAAGCTTTCTTTAGACAGTACATTCAGCTGTAAGAACTTCTTCACATTCCAATAAAGCAGAGCATAAACAGCTTTCTGAAAACAAACTTAGATTCTGAAGCAGTGTATTGCAAACTGTATGCCACGGCAAACTGAGGAGGAAGAGAAGCGCCGGCCAGCTGACCTGAACCAGGACGTGCCTCTCACGTGAGAGGCATGTCTTGTAGGGCCAGAGGTTCAAGTGCTGGTGCTGCATGTCTACCGGCAGTATCTTCCTGCTGCCGTCGCGTAGCTCCCGGGACTCCGGCCTTCCTCGTCTTCTCTCCGCACCCCTGGACCAACAGTGGCAGCTCAGTGTGATTTTTAACTTGGCCACACAGCTGCCGCTAGCATTAATTTAGACATGGTTTCATCAGGCAGCCTCAGGGCCTTTGCTAGGTGGGCGGTCCGGCCTAGCAAAGGCCCTGAAGCTGCCTGATGAAATCACGTCTAAATTAATGCTAGCTGTGTGACCAAGTTAAAAGCACATAGGTAGCTGCCGCTAGAGACTGAAGAAGTACTGCTGGATAGGGGAGGAGAGAAAGGGAAGGGAGAAGGGGTACTGCAGGACAGGGGGAAGGGGGAGGATGGAAAGGAGAAGGGGTACTGCTGGACATGGAGAGAGGAAGAGATGCTGCTGGACCTAGCAGAAGATGAGGGAAGGGAAAGATGCTACACAATGGAGAGTAGGGTGAGATGGTAGATGAGGAGAGTACATATTAGCTGTGAGTGGGGTTGGGAGGGAAGGAAGAAAAATTGTTACAGGAGGAGTGAGAATAATGAGAGAGGGAGAAATGGACATGGGGTGGAGGAGAGGGAGAAATGCTGCATGGGGAGGGAACATGGAGTGGGAAGGAAGGATGTCACTCGAGGGAAGAGGCAAGGAGAGAGAGAGAAAGTGTGCAGGAGGCAGAATGGGTTGAACTTGTGGAGAGGGCGAGATGGATGGGGAGGATAAGAAAGGAGGGAAAGAGAAATATCACACTCGGGGGAAGGGGGGAAGTGGGAGAGGGCAGAGAGTGAAAAGTTGGACTCATGGAGGGAGAGAGAGAGAGAGAGAGAGATGTTGGTTAGGGGAGGAAAGGAGGACCAGAGGAGAAGAAGCATTCAGGAGAAAGAAATGTTGGACTGGTGGAAAGGAGGAAGAAATGTTGGACAGGGAGGGGGCCCAGAAAGGAGGAAGGGAGATGGACTGCAGGGGGAAGAAAGGAGGAAGGAAGAGAAAAATGTTACACTGGGGGGTGGAGGGGTGGAGAGGAGAGATGACTAAAGGAAGGGAGAGATACCAGACCATGGACTGGAAGGGAAGGAAGGGAGTCTGGTAGTGCTATAGAAATAATAAAAATAGTAGTAGTAGTAGTAGTAGAGAGATATGCCAGACTAGGAAGGGGGAAAGAAAGGAGAGAGATGTCGGACCACTGGGAGGAAGGAGGGAAGGAGAGAGATGTCAGACCATGGAAACGGGGAGGGAAGCAGAGCGAAGGGAAAGGAAGAAAAGGAAAAATAGATTTTGAGAAGAAAGCCAAAAATGGATGCTTAACAGCTAAGTGAACTTTTCGTTGTCATCATTTGCTTTGGCACCTACATTTGCTGTCATCAATAAAGACTGTTTTGGTTGATCCAGACTTTGGCTGTGGACATCTCTACCTTACGACTCTTTTGTTTGCTCTGGTGTTTGTCGTAAAGATTCCCTTTCAGCTTCTTCTTCAGTGTCAGAACTTAAGCATTGCCATACTGGGAAAGACAGAAGGTCCATCAGGCACAGTACCCTGTTTCCAAAAGTGGTTAACCTCAGGTCGCAAGTACCTGGCAAGATCCCAAAGAGTAAAACAAGTCCATCTTAATAATGGACTTTTCTTTTTAGAAAATTATCCAAACATTTTATAAACCCTGCTAGTGGTAAAAATGGCCTTAGTGTGTGAGAAAGACTCATGTCAGGGTGCACTAAAGCTACTTTTTACTGCTGTTTGCTAACAGGTCCCCATAGTTTTCCACATAGTAGAATAGCAATGGGATTTCAGTGATAATATTTTTGTGCATGAATTTCTTACTCCAGTTCCTTTCTCGATTCTTCTCATCTTTGAGTAGTAAAGCACTTCCACTGTCAGAAAAGTGGGCTGCTTTTGTTTGAAAGAAAAAGAGGAACTTGATGCATGGCTGAAAATAGTAATTTAAATGAAAGGATGCATTTGGTTTCTTTATTGAAGACATAATGTGCAATTATCATAATGTTGGTTTTTTTTGGTATTATTATTATTAAGGCTCACAATTATGAAAACCTTGAAATAAAATTGGTTCCCTGTCATCAAGGCTGCAAACTTAAAATATACTAGCAAAGCTGGTGGTACCAAAAATTGAAGCAAAATTTAAAGCAATGCTAAGATGTTTTAAAGTTACAGTGTGTGTCATGTCAAAATTTTTCATTTTCCATAGATTCTCATGTTATTTAAGGGGCTTTTAATTTTTTTTTTTTTTTAATTTCAAGGGACTAGGTAATCAATAGTGACTACTGCTGTACAATAATCACAATATTGCTCCAAAATATTTATTTATTTATTTAAAAAGCTTATAGGCTGCCTAAGACCTAAGCAGGTTCCAAGAGTACATACATAAATCACAAGTACAACACGGAATCCATAACATTAAATAACAAAAATATCAAAACATATAATACTGTATATATCATTCTGTGAAGTATATCTCTTTTGAACCCAGTCACTCCTTTTTTGGATTCCAAAAATAGGGAAGCCCTTTTTCTAACTTCTAAACCAGCAGGAACAGTGTTTAATAGTGCACACTGTTCTTAACGTGAAGAAGGCAAAGATCCTGACAAGCAGGGAAATCAATCATTTTATTCTTGATGGAGAAGAGAAATAGCTGACAACCTCTACTTTATGCAGCATGTCTACTATTAATATGTCTAATACCAGCTCTAGCAGGATATATATTTCAAATCTGATATATTCTAATCACAAAATAGAAAATATATATTTTTTCTACCTTTTGTTGTCTGATCATTTTATTCTTCACATCACATTGGTCTCAGGCTCTGGTTTCTGTTTCCGTCTGTCTACTCTTCACTCATTTGCCAAGGTCTCCTGACCATTTGACATGTCTTCTTTCTCCATTCTCACCATTCATCTTCCATCTCTGTGTATGTTTTTTCCCCATGTTCAGCAAGCATCTCCCTTCTTTGTCTCCTATACTTCCCTTTCTAGTATTTCCTCTGTGCCCATTTCCCTGCCTTCATCATCTCTGCATTCTATGACCTCCTCTATATCTCCTCTGTCCAACATCTTCCTTCTGCGTTCTTATTCTCCCCATGTCTTGCCATCTTCTCTCTTTGTCCATATACCACTCCGATGCAGCATTCCACTTTTTTTTTAAAACTTTATCTTTATTGAATTTTCAAATTAAACATAAGATAACCTTGCTTAAGAAAAACAGCAGTAAAAAATACAAAATGAATTCAAATCTCAAGGAAAACAATTAAACCTTTTAGACCACAATCAAACTTTGGAGAGATCCCGAAAAATGCGAAGAGAAGCAATAATAATAGCATAATAGGTAATAAAGAATAAGCTTAGCAGAAGGTTCCCTTTAACTAATGTTAATCAAACACTAAAAGTAGACAACTTCTTCATTTCAAGAAATGCCTGCAAGTGTTCATGTAGAAGAAAAATATATTTAACTCCAAGGTATTTAGCTAAACATTTACAGGGATAGGCTAACAAAGTTTCAAGTTTAATTAATTTAAATATACTGGGCATCAAGATGCACCTGGCCGGTTTACAATGCTAAAAATGAAAGGTTAAAATAAATTTTTGTAAGTGGGGGGGGGGAAATGTGAACATTAAATAGACAAATTACAAATATGAACATGAACTTAAGGGGGAGGGGAAAGTTAATAATTACATCATTAAAAACAAATTAATTAAAGGAAAGAGGGGGGAGGATAAAACACCAGGAATGGTGATCGCTTCTTAAAAGTGGTTTGTGTTTATTTTGCGGACTGTTGGAAAGGAAATATTTAGACGTTACGGTATGCGTCTTGGAATAAGAACGTTTTAGTTTAGTCTTGAATTTGTCGAGTGAATTTTCGAGGCAGAGTTGAGGTAGCATGACGTTCCATAAAGATGGAGCTACAATGGAAAAGTTAGTTTTTCTAGTGTAGTAGAATTCTTTGATGGAAGGTATGTCTCAGTTCTCATTGCCAAGAAAAGCTTATGCCGCTCTTGTGTTTGTCTTGCGACATCTGGGTATTTCCAAACCCTTTTCCCCAGAAATGGCAATTGAGAATTTCGAAAATGTAATCTCAAAAAGTGAATTAGCGTCTTGCTCAAACACAAAGGAAACTAATAGCGTAGCTCGCTCTGTGGAATCTGTAAGTGATGATTCAAGCATTTCTGTAAGATTTTTTAGTTGTTCCACAGCTGCTCCTTCGTCAAGAGTGGATCCTGTCTGTTTTTTTGAAGGTATATAGTATAATCGGTTAACCCTTTCAGGACCATAAGGATCGTAGGCCAATTTTTGTGGTTTTGACGACATTTTTATGGTAAAAAGGGCTTGCAGATGCCAAAAAATTGATTTTTTTTGTGAAATATCATTATTTTTTTTAAAAAAAATCACACTTCTGGCTTATGGACAGTGTGGCAAGTGAATCTTCTCGTCAATCTGGCAACGACGCTAATGAATGAATGTCGGAACCAGTTTGTTTACATAAAGGCAGTATCATATGGAATCCGTACATATTAAATTTAGAACTGTAGACTATCCCAATCAAAATTTATAGGATTTTAAAGTTATGGGACAAATATGTCCCTTGGTCCTGAAAGGGTTAAATGGAGGAATTAAGTCAGGTGAGTATTTCAAAATTTCAATGAGGTATTTTTTTAACATTTCTATAGGTGATACAATTGATTGAGGAAAATTGAGAATACGCACATTTAGGGCTCCTTTTACAAAGCCGCGCTAGCGGTTTTAACGCACGCACCAGATTAGCGTGCACTATCCGGAAATCTACCGCCTGCTCAAAAGGAGGCGGTTGCGGCTAGCGCGTACTGCAATTTAGCGTGCGCTATTCTGCGCGTTAAGGCCCTAGCGTGGCTTTGTAAAAGGAACTCTTAATCTTCTATTATAGTTTTTCCAGTTGTTCTATTCCTGTTCAGGTTAACTTGGTCTTTAACCAACTCCGAAGATAGGGTCTGTAAGTCAGAAACTAGACTTAACCTGAGTTATTTCCGTATTAAAATGTTCTGTAGTACCTTGTAGTTTTCCCCCCAAAGTGTTAACAGTACTCACAAGCACCGCGATTTCTTTAGAAGAGTTGGAAACTGTAGTGTTGATCTTCATGAGAGCCTCCCATATGCTCTCCAACGACACCGCTGCTGGTTTTCTTAATTGAGGGGAAATCTCCATGATTTCTCCTCCCTCCAGTGTGCTCACGTGGCTACAGCCCCTGCTGCCGGGGTCTCCCTCGAAGGTAACATATCGCGAAACTCATCCGGCTCAGCCACATTAGATGCCGGGAGCGGCAGAGGCGCTGACGGTAGGGGGTGGGGGGAAAAGAAATCTCCTAGTCCAAAGTCCTGGAAAATCTGGAAACCCTGCCTATCCCAGCTAGCACCTGGCTGGTTAAGCTGATATTCCTACTTAACCAGCTATGGCTTAATGGGCCAAGATAGGCCTTCTTTTTATGCAGCCTTAATTGTCCGCTAAGCCTGGATGCTTAAGTTCCAAATATCAGGACTTATGTGGTCACTGTGACAAACCAAGCCCTCATGCTGGCTTTGCACCTAGAGCTGCCAAGAAGATCCTGTGCAGAAGAGCTGACCAGGTCAGCTCTGCTGAGCCACTTGAGACTGACCTCCCTTGTCCATGCTGTAAGAATAGTAGTAATCTGGCAGCATTTTCACCCTCTCTGTACATCAGCTAGGGCAGCTAAAGCCAAGGTAGACTTGCATCTCAAGGAGGCAGTGCATGCAAATCCATCTTGTACATATTCATTGTGGAGATCCTGAAAACCTGACTTGGCTGCGGCTCTCGAGGACCGGAAGAGCTTACCCCTGTGCTATACCTTTTGACCACTGGGGTCAGAATAAAAACCATTCCTGACTTTGAGAAGTTATGCCCGAGTTATGTATTTCTGATGTTGTAGCCAGTACTTACCTATGCTCCCAGGCCTAGGCAGTTACCTAGGGCCAAGTAGAAGTCCTGAAGATACCCCTGGTAGTAGGGGACACGTCAGATCACAGTTTTGTCACTTTTCAACTCCGCTTTGAGGAGTATTCGTGACATCACGCCTCTGGCCCCCCACCCTCCCCCAGTATGCCTGGCTTATTTTTGGTGCTAATAGATTGAAGATGGTTACCATGCCGCTGTACCGGGCCATGGTACGCCCCCCACCTGGAATACTGCATCAAGCACTAGTCGACGTACATAAAGGACACAGTACTACTCCAAAGGGTCCAGAGAAGAGCGACTAAAATGGTTAAGGGGCTGGAGGAGTTGCCGTACAGTGAGAGATTAGAGAAACTGGGCCTCTTCTCCCTTGAAAAGAGGAGGCTGAGAGGGGACATGATCGAAACATTCAAGATAATGAAGGGAATAGACTTAGTAGATGAAGACAGGGTGTTCACCCTTTCCAAGGTAGAGAGAACGAGAGGGCACTCTCTAAAGTTAAAAGGGGATAGATTCCGTACAAACGTAAGGAAGTTCTTCACCCAGAGAGTGGTAGAAAACTGGAACGTTCTTCCGGAAGCTGTTATAGGGGGAAACACCCTCCAGGGATTCAAGACAAAGACAAGTTCTGCTAAACCAGAACGTACGCAGGTAGGGTTAGTCTCAGTTAGGGCGCTGGTCTTTGACCTAAGAGCCGCCACGGGAGTGGACTGCTGGGCACGATGGACCACTGGTTTGACCCAGCAGCAGCAATTTTTATGTTGTTAGGGCATTTTCAGTAGCGATAACTGTTAAATTCTGTTGAAATTGCCCAGTTAGCCACCGAGATACGAGTTAATCAGTTGACAGCCGTTCTCGGGCTGAATATCGGCCAGTAGATACCTTGGGAGACTGATGCAAGATGTTTGTTTCCACACCATATTCAGTTTCATATCAGCATTCATGTCCAATTGCTTAAGCAGGTTTCAGTGTTTACTGATGACACCATAGTGTTCCCTGAAGCTATCTGACTGCTATTCATTTAAATGGCGAATAATCAAATCCTGCAAAGCATGTAATTCAGGACTTTAGAATTGCTTACTCTATATACTTTAGGAAGTTTGTAGACTATTAAGAATAATGATGTGGGGGGAGGGGGGTTCAGATTAAAAATAGTGTTCAGAATGGGGGCGGGGGAGGGGAGAAGACATAGGGATAATTTTCAAAGACCCAATGAGTGGGGATAATTTTCAAAGACCCAATGAGTGGGGATAATTTTCAAAGACCCAATGAGTGGGGATAATTTTCAAAGACCCAATGAGTGGTAGAAAACTGGCGAAGCTAGCAGGTTATGTTTAGGAAGATTTTCAGCTGAATTGAATTGGCTGAATTTTCAACTGAATCAAACTCATTGAAATCCCACCACAGAGCAGCTCTTAATTGAGTATTTAGTAGTTCACGGTAGGGTGCTTGATTCCACAATGTTTGCCGGTTCCCATTCCTATGTCTGCCCTATAGTTTGATATGATAGGCTACCGCTTTTAGAAAAGTGACTTCATGGGATGTTACGATAGATTATGATATGGGTGGCAAACTCATTTCAATGATAGGCCGGATGGGCTAAAGAGTTCCTTTCAATTCCGATGGCTACTGCCAGCCTCAGTGTGAGCAAGACAAAGATGTCGCATATCTGCAGTACCCCTCAAAATGAACCCCCCAAATATAGGGGAAAACAATATGTGTATCTACAGCAGAAATTTCTACCCACACCTTTGTGATATCAGAGTCGCAGTGCAATGTGAAAGTGAGATGTAACACCAAAAGCAATTGCTAGACAGACTAATTGCCTGAACATTACAGATGATATTATCTAATTGGCAATCGGTCCACCTTCTTAATATTAGCTTTTGGTTCTCTGCCATTATGATGATACATAACTTTTTTTTTTTTTTTTTTTAATTCTCTATACTGTTCTCCGAGGGGAGCTCAGGACAGATTTATATGAATTTATTCAGGTACTCAAAGCATTTTCCCCTGTCCGTCCCAGTGGGCTCACAATCTTTCTAATGTACTTGGGGCAATGAGGGGGGTTAAGTGACTTGCCTGGGGTCACAAGAAGCAGCATGGGTTTGAACCCAAAACCTCAGGGTGCTGAGGCTGTAGCCTCAGCACCACTGTGCCACACTCTCCCCTTTGAAAGTAAAGCCTCTTTACACTGCTATAGACACTGCACCATAAAATAAAGGTCTCCCATTACGAAACTAGCATATTTCCATTGATGTGCCAAACTTATCTGTATATCCTTAATGATTAATATATCGTATTACCTTTGAATGGGTTTCAACAATAACTAAAGATTATTTCTTGTGACTTTTCTCATATTACAAACCAGAAAGCCTGAGTTCAGTGCTGGGCAAAATAGTGGAAACAATTATAAAAAAATAAAATTGTGGAACTCATAGTCAAACATGATTTCATGGGTTCAGGCAAGGAAGGTCTTGCTTCACCGATCTTGATTTCTTTGAAGGTGTGAATAAGCAGGTGGTTATAGGTGAGCTGGTTGATGACTCTGCACTCTCTCCTTGACAATGTAACCGTCCTCCACACCGTAATGCAACTGCTTCCCCTCTTTCAACATTGCAACCTTCCTCTTCAATGTAATGTAATTACGGTATTTCCCCACGATGCTGCATGGCTCTCTTATCTTGTAAATCTCCTTGAATCTGAATTGGATAAGTGCGGTTAAGAAATCCTGATTAAATCTGTCTAGATTTTCAGAAAAGTTTTGACAAAATTCCTCATGAGAGACTCTTGAGAAAATTGACGAGTCGTGAAATAGGAGGCAATGTTCAGTTATGGATTAGAAATCGGTTATCAGACAGAAAACAGAGGGCAGAGTTAAATGGCCATTTTTCTCAGTTGAGGAGGGTAAATAGTGGAGTGACAAGAGAGGTGATTAAGTTTGCATTAGACACTAACGTGTTCAAAGTTGTTAAAATGCATGCGGACTGTGAAAATTTGCAGATAGACCTTAGGAAATTGAAAGACTAACGCATCCAAATGGCAGGTGACATTTAATAATAATAATAATAATAACAGTTTATATACCGCCATACCGTTAAGTTCTATGCGCTAAGGGGGTTAGCGCGTCGGACATTTCATCACGCGCTAACCCCTGCGGCAAGCCAAAAAACTAACGCCTCATCAATGGAGGCCTAGCGCAGCAGGCGGTTGAACGCGCGGTATTCCGCACATTAACCGCCTACCGCACCTTGATAAAAGGAGCCCTTAATTTGGACAAATGCAAAATGATGCTCATTTGGAAGAATAACACAAATCATAGTTACTAGATGCTAGGGTCCACCTTGGGGGTTAGCGCCCAAGAAAAGGATCTGGGTGTTGTAGACGATACATTGAAACCTTCCACCCAAAGTGTGGTGGCGGCTAAAAAAACAAACAGGATGCTAGGAATTATTAAAAAAGGGATGGTTAACAAGACTAAGAATGTTATAAGAATGTATCACTCCATGGTGTGATCTCACTTTGAGTATTGCATTTAATTCTGGTTGCCTTATCTCAAAAAAGATATAGTGGAACTAGAAAAGGTTCAAAGAAGAGTGATTGAGATGATAAAGGAGATGGAAGTCCTTTCATATGAGGAAAGACTAAAGAGGTTAGGGCTCTTCAACTTGGAAAAGAGACAGCTAAGGGGAGATATGATTGAAGTCTACAAAATCCTGACTGGTTTAGAATGGGTACATGTGGATCAATATTTTACTCCATCAAGACTCAGGAGGAGATCCAAGATGGCCACGATGGTTTGACTGCAGGAAGACGCTATCAACAGTTTTCCTCTACTTGACGCGTTTTAGCGTGTTCTACCTCGATCTTGATGCCGAAGAGAAGAGGCAAAAGCGCTGGTGGAGCCTCACGGCGTCCGGAGACCTCTCCCTCGGTGACCATTGATGAATTGTTGAGGCGCCTGCAGCAGGAGCGGATAACGACGGGGAATCGCCCGCGGGAGGTTCCGGCTGGGGGTGAAGCCGTTGAACACCTCCATGGGCTGGATGCAACCTTGAGCCCCGACGCGAGAGCCCCGCCTTCACAGCCACAGGGAGCCAGCTCACCAAAGGAAGACAGTATGGCCGAAGAGCCAGACTTGCTCTCCCAGGAGGCTTCGCTGAGCCAGGCAACAGAAGACATCGAATCCGCAGCAGGAACACCATTGGAGCAAGCAGAGAGACAAAGTGGAATAGATAGGAACCCTGTGACTGAAGGAATTCAGCCAATACATTCAGGTACTTTATCTTTTTCTTATCCCAAACCCACCAATGTAACCCTGGATTCATTGTGGGACTTAGTTATAACTTTGGGACAATCACTATCTCCACAAATAAGGGAACTGGAAAAAAGAATGTCAGAACAGAAGGAAGAATTTATAAATTTCAAACAAGATACCCTTAGAACGAAAAGTAAAGTAGATAAAATGGAGAAAGAGCTTATGGAAGCGAAACAAGTACAAACTACCCTTATTAGGGATAACACTAATATGAGAAGGAAAATTGAAAATTTGGAAAATAATTCACGCTCTGCTAATTTGAGACTATTAAATTTTCCTAAAGTTCCAACTATTTCCCCGAAAGAAATGCTGAAAAAATATCTTATGGAAATATTTAACATCTCGGAAGATATACTTCCTCCTTTTGTACAAATATTTTATATACCAACGAAAGAACAAGAAGATATTCCTCAAAAACAGGATTTGCAAATGGATACTACTGCAATCTTGGAAACATCATTGAAGGATATAGTAAAACCTGCAACAAAACGTAGATGACAATTCCTTCTTCTTAAGCCAGGAGTAACAATGATGGGGGGTGTTTTTATTTTACGATATCCCTGTAAATGTATTGTTAAATATAAAACTAATACATATGTATTCTTCGAACCTTCTCAGTTAATAAGCTTCCTGTCTATGAAATGCTTTGAAGGGGGGAAAGAATAACATTTTTAACTAAGTTAATAGAAGGCTCCTACTACTGCAGTTAGATACTCAAAATTCCTATTAAATGTTACGTATATATTTGTTCACTCAATAAGAGTCTTGGATCTAATATTTGAGATTTAAAGTATTGATTAAGATTTGTATTTTCTAATTGCTATCTATAATTTGTTTAAAATTATTTCTGTTTCTTTCTCAATATTCTGTACAAGAAGTTTCTTGGAAAAATTTAAAATCAATCAATCAATAATAATAATAATAAAAAAAATATTTTACTCCATCAAAAATGACAAAGACTAGGGGGCACTCAATGAAGTTACAGAGAGATGCTTTTAAAGCCATCAGGAGGAAATAGTTTTTTCACTCAGAGAATAGTTAAGCTCTGGAACACATTGCCAGAGGATATGTAACAGTTAATGTAACTGGTTTTAAAAAAGGTTTGGACAAGTTCCTGGAGGAAAAGTCCATAGTCTGCTATTGTGACAGACATGGGAGTAGCTATTTGTGTTTATCTGCTTATCAAGGATGACTGCTAAAGACTAAGGGCAAGATTCTCAAAACATTAACGCCATTGCTAAACTGTTTTCTGGCGGTTTAGCCTGCCCACATTTTAGCGGCGGATTATCAAAATGGATCATCTCTGCCTTTAGCGAGGTTTCTAGCAGCCTCCAACAATGGCATGCAAATGTTGAAATGAGCCCTCCGGTGGATTCTTAAAAATCGCCGAGGCATTTTCGAAGAGCGGTGTTGGCTTTTGGCGACAAAAAGCAGCGACTGGTCTGGGGGGTGCCGTTACAGTGCCAGCACTTGTGTTTTGATTGTGCCTAATGAAAAATAAAAAGTGTATCTATATATTTTTAGTGGAGGATAGTAAAATCACGCTTCCTTTGAGTTTTTGGGAGAGACGGGCATGTTTTATGCGTGATTGAAAAAAGTTGACGTTGCTTCTCCCCTCTCTCCCTTCCATTCATCCAATAGTGCATCAGGAGAGTGGTTTGTTTGTTTTTTACGGCATTTTTCTGCACCGATGGGCACATGCAAATCCTCTTCGCTGATGTCCGCCAATCTTATTTGCATGTACGATTTGTAAAGAATGTCTCGGGGTTTTTAGATTCGGTATCAAAACGGCTATGGTAGCAGACTGTCGCTTTTTAATGCAGGTTTTTGAAAATCCAGGCCTAAGACAGCCATTTCCAACCCAGTCCTTGGGGCACACCTAGTCCCATTGGGTTTCCAGGATATCTGCAATGAATATTCATGGGCTACATTTGCATGCATTTGGGACAGTGCATGCAAATCTATCTCACGCATATTCATTGTGCTTATCCTGAAAACCCGATAGGACTAGGTGTGCTCCAAGAACTGGCTTGGGAACGGCAGGATTACGACAATAGAAGTTACAAAGTATCTTCTGGAATTTTTGTTGTTGTGCCTTGCAGATTTGAACCGTAATCCTCGCACATTCCAGGAAACCTGCATAACCTGGAGCAGAATTCCTGTTTCTTTTGCATCCTATCCATTTTGATTAAAATGACAAACTCTCACAGTAGAAGCTATTTTGGGTGGAGCGGAAAGGGACGGACAAGCTCTTGGGTCTAAGATCAATTATTGCAGGCCTCATTCCCAAGATCCTGTTTCCAGACGCAGCAATCGACAACTGCTGCTGCAGCCTCTGAGGGAGAATCCTTTAATCAGTCTACTCACAAAAAAAAAAGAGAAGCAAATCCCCACATAGACTAGTTAGAAGTGCTATAGCCAAAGAACACCGGTGCTATAGTAACATTTGACAAAATAATAAAAGAAAAATCAATAATATGCATAAAGGGGCAGCAGTGATAGAAATCTATGACCTCACCTCCCCTCCCTCCCCCAAAAATACGATTATAGTTAACCATGCTGAATAATGAAGTAGGGGCGATGGGCTGGAACAAGTGAGTGATTTGTTCCAGTTGTTACCAGTATCAAGTTGCAGTGGCAAGGTGAAAGCATATGAGGAAGTAAAATGGGTAATTTGATTTGATCCCTTATGTCTGTCTATGCAAGCAGAATAATATAACGATGAGTCCTGCATTAATACTAGATTATTAATCAGTTGCAATTATATGATACTGAGACCGGAAGGCAAGGTGGTTCGCTGGAGGAGACGAATAGCCAAAGGTCCAGTTATATTTTAAATTTGTTAAATTAAAAAAAAAAAAAAAAAAAAAATCGAAATAATCAAATTTTAGATTTAAAGATGCCAGTGGTCACCGAAAAAGGGCAGAAAATATGATTCCTCTTTTGTTTTTGGCTGCTTTTTGGGTTACATATCTTGGGAACAATTGAAATCTTTGAATTTGAAATTAAAATTCCCACCTTTGCTAACGCGTCGGGGCGTCAGAGCAGTTAGCGCCTTTCCCGGCGCTCAAACCCATGCTACGCGTTAGTAAGGGAGGGGGTAAAGTATCGAAAGGATTGTTTTATTTGTTTTGAACATAGGAGTCTAATTTTCAAAAGAAATTCTACCTGTAAAACAGTATTTGTGTGCCAAGAAATAGGTTCTATAATTGTATGCCCAATAAGAGGATGAACAGGAGAAACCAGGGAGACCAGATGTAACAGAACTGTAAACGCAAACCGGCTTGGCAGAACCAAGGTCTTATTGGCACGGCGGAACCTGATGTGGCCATGTTTCAGCACATTCCTGCATCAGGGGTGACAAGTCTTTAAAACGTCTGACCCTAGCGATATTTGCATATGTTCTGTGGAAAAAAAAAAAGAAACTCAGATAAAACCAGTCCAAAGAAACATCAGTCTTGAATGCTTATTTGTATAAACAGCACCTCTCACTGTAGGTGACGGGTCAAAAGCGTGCGAGGACAAAGGTGTGCCGACGACCGAGCGCGGACAACTGAGCGCAGGGCTTAATCGCGCCGAAGAAAACCCGTATTTTAAAGGGCTCTGAAGGGGGTGTGTGTGGGGGGGAACCCCCCCCACTCTACTTAATAGGGATCGCGCTGCCTCACGCTGCCATGTTGGGGGGGTGTAACCCCCCACATTATACTGAAAACTTAACTTTTTCCCTAAAAAACAGAGAAAAAGTTAAGTTTCCAGTATAATGAGGGGGGTTACAACCCCCCAAACCCCCCAAAACGCCAGCGCGATCTCTATTAAGTAAAGTGTGTGTGTGTGGGGGGGGTTTTCCCCACCAACACCCCCCCTGTCGGAGCCCTTTAAAATACGTTTTTTCTGTCACCGCTGAAGCAGGAATATATTGAAATGTAGCTGTGTTGGCTTCCCCCAGTGCCAGTAAAACCTCGTTTCCACCATTCTGGTGTGCAGTTGCAGTCCTAGTACCTCTGGCCTCTCTGGTTTCTCCTGACCAGGTTGCACTGGTTCATTCTACAGACTGATTTGTTGCTTCTTTTGCGTCTGTTCTTTCTTTCTGCCCAATATGGTGGCAATAAAGGAGCATGTAGAATTAGGGGGAGCCTATCCTATAAAAGAAAGCAGGTGCTTCTTTCCTTGGCAATACACCAGCATAACTGAGAATATATAGCGTGGGCCTGATTCTCTTTTGGATGCAGACATCGGTGGCCGCCTAGCCACTCGCATGTCAATCACGCGTTGGCGTCCAAGGGAAGAATCGTATCTACAGTCCCGGTCAGACGCCCGAAAAGTAGGCCAGCATTTTGCAGGCCTTCGCTTAAGGCATCTGTCTTGTGTCTACGTAGGTGTGTAGTGACGCTTAAGCCCACCCAAGACCACTTCCGGGTGAAGCCGTGTCCACGCCCTGCCTTGGGGGGGGGGGGGGGCTTAAGCATTGCTATGCATCTACGTAGATGCGCTCCGGAGGCCTACAATGTGGGTGACCTGTCTCAGAGAGTTAAAAAAAAAAAAAAAAAAAGGGCATCCCGATTCACCGCCGCCTGCCATTGGGCTGTGCATTTTCAAGACTCAGACCCTATGTGCATAGGTGGTTAGCTGTGCACAATTTTATCTGCCATAGAGCTGAGATAATTGCTTATATGTGTAACTTATAGCATTCTATATGTTATGGGGCTCATTTTCAAAGCACTTAGATACTGTATGTCAGGGGTGCCCAATAGGTCAATCGCGATCGACCAGTAGCTCGCCAAGGCAAAGTGAGTCGATCACCCAGGACTCACTTTGCCTTGGCGATCTATTGGGCCGATCAGTCTTCCTCTCCCCAACGTCAATTCTGCCGTCAGAGAGGAAGTTCGGGTCAGCCAAACGCTGCATGGCTGGGCGGAATTTCCTCTCCGATGGCAGAACTGACCTGTTATCCATTGGTGGCGGTTTGGGTCCTGTTCCCCGATGGCAGTGGCTTGGGGAAGGGCAGGGAGAAAGAAAGAAAGGGGGCAGGCAGGGAGACAGAAGGAAAGAAGAGAAACAGAAAAAAAGAAAGGGGGCATGAAGAGAGAAAGAAAGAAAGGTCAGGGAGAGAGGAAGAAAAAGTTGGGGGAGGGAATGAGGTGTGGAGGAGAGGAAGCATACAGGCTGAAAGAAAGATTGGATGCACAGTCAGAAGAAGAAAGTGCAACCAGAGACTCATGAAATCACCAGACAAGGTAGGAAAAATGATTTTATTTTAAATTTAGTGATCAAAATGTGTCTAAATTTATATCTGCTGTCTACATTTTACAATATGGTCCCCTTTTACTAAACCGCAATAGTGTTTTTTAGCACAGAGAGCCTATGAGCGTCGAGAGTAGCGCTAAAAACTGCTATTGTGGTTTAGTAAAAAGGGAGGGGGGTGGGTATTTGTCTATTTTTGTATGGTTGTTACTGAGATGACAGTGCATAGAGTCATCTGCTTTGACCTCTTTGAAAAAACCCCAGAATATGAATGATAATTAACAATTCTATGCATACAGTGTGTGTTGTGTTTTTTTAAAAATTTTATTGTTGGTAGATCATTTTGACTTGGTCATTTTAAAAGTAGCTTGCGAGTCAAAAAAGTGTGGGCACCCCTGCTGTATGTAGATACTGTAGTGTTCTCCCTAGCGTGTTTTAGCCGGGCGCTCTGCCCAGCTAATTTAGGTGAGCGCCTGGCTGCCTTCCTCCAGTGGCACTCTTCCCCTCAGGAGTAAGTAACTTTTTTTTTTTGTCCTCACAACGCAGTCTTTCGGGACAAGGAAACCTGCTCACCTGCCTAACGCAGCATGTCCTACTCAGTGTTCCCGCTAAGCTGCGCTGGGGTGCGCGGGCGCACAAAATATTACCTCGCAGCGCACAAGTTTCTCGTCACAGCGCACACAGTGTAGAGCACAGTCCTTCAACCGCCGGTCCGCAAACAAAATCTTGCCGGTCCGCGAAGGATTCGGTCCCCGCCGCAACGAAAGGCCGGCGTCAGCTGACTTGCAACTTCCTGTTGCAGTCGCTGTGCCGGGACTCCTGCCTTCGCCGGGACTCCTGCCTTCCACCGCGTTTGCCTCCTGCCTTGTCTCCGCACCTCCAGACCAGCAGCGGCAGCTGTGTATGCTTTTAACTTCGGCACAGAGCTGCCCCTAATCAATAGTTTAGCGCGGTTTCATAAGGCAGCCTCGGGGCCTTTGCTAGGCCGGCCCACATCGCATCGAGGCTGCCTCATGAAACCGCGCTAAACTATTGATTAGGGGCAGCTCTGTGCCGAAGTTAAAAGCATACAGAGCTGCCGCTGCTGGTCTGAACTCTTGGGCCGCTGAAGGAGGGCAAAAAGCAGCTGTCCTGGAGGTTTCCCTTCCTCTCGCCTTTACAGGTTCCTTTTTTCCACCTTTTTTTTTTTCCTTCAAACGGCAACGGGCCCCAGCATCGACATCAATCAAGTAAGTTCCACTGTCAATCAAGCGGTTCTGCTCGGCCAAAGCTTCCCCTGTGACATGAGCCACCCTCAGGGGAAAGAAAGTGACCCACAAAGGTGAGGGGAAGGGGGGCAGATGATGGAAGTTGGGGGGGGGAGAGAGAGAGAGAGAGAGAGAAGGGGCAGATGATGGAATGGAGGAGATGAGAGAGAGAGAGAAGGGGACAGATGATGGAAGTGAGAAGAAGGGAGAGAGAGCAGAAGGCAGATGGATGTCAGTTGAGAAGGGAGAGCAGATGCTGAATGGAAGTGGGGAAAGAACACATACTGGATGGAAGGAGGAGATAAATAAAGGGGGAAGAAAATAGTAAGATAATGGAGGGGTGAGGGAAAGGGGTGACAAGCTGTGTGTAGACACAGTGAAAAGAGGGAAACGGGACTAAATAGTAAGAAAGAATTTAATTTAGATGGAGGCAGAAAATAGAGAAGGAAGACAAGAGAAGAAAAGGGAAGAGAGAGCAGAGAATGATCAGATCTGAGTGGAGGAAATGAGAAGAGAGATATGCTAAAAACCACAGGGGGGAGGGAAGGATAGAGATGCCAGACCATGAGGGGAACAGAAGGAAGATGATGGATGCTAGACCAAATTGGGGGGTGGGGGGGGGGCAGGAGGAGAGATGGCAGGGAAAGACAGACAGTGAATGGAAGGGGCAGATGCTGGACTGAAGAGACAGAGAAGGTTATCATGCTGCTGTACCGGGCCATGGTACGCCCTCACCTGGAGTACTGCGTCCAGCACTGGTACTTTAAGAAGGACACGGTACTACTCGAAAGGATCCAGAGAAGAGCAACTAAAATGGTTAAGGGGCTGGAGGAGTTGCCGTACAGCGAAAGATTAGAGAAACTGGGCCTCTTCTCCCTTGAGCAGAGGAGATTGAGAGGGGACATGATAGAAACATTCAAGGTACTGAAGGGAATAGACTTAGTAGCTAAGGCAGGGAGAACGAGAGGGCACTCTCTAAAGTTGAAAGGGGATAGATTCCATACAAACGTAAGGAAGTTCTGTGGTAGAAAGCAACATATTTATTTGGCTCATAACTTGCTGGCGCCCGATATTTTTAGCTCACAGTGAAAAAAGTTTGCTCACAACACCCGCCCGCTTAGAGGGAACACTGGTCCTACTGCTGTTCCCTAACACAAGCCCCCAGGTCAGATAGCATTTGAAAGAAACACCCACCTACATCCGTATGCCAATATACACAACCTTAGCCCGCCCTCTGCATTACGATGTAATTGAGCGACTTGTTAAAGCCCTGGGCAGGAAATAAATGGCTTCGGCGGGTGGTGGATTTTTGGGCAACTTCTGGCCAAATGCTAGTCTTTTATTGACTGGCTTTCTGGAGCAGACGCAGGTGGTCGAACTAGAGCTGTACTCGGACTACAGGGAAGATATATATGTGCCAACACTCAGAGCCCTGATTGAGATTCAGAGCCAATGAATCCAGATCTAATAGAGAATGACACGGTGACAAAATTCATCACAGTTCCCGTCCCCGTCCCCGTGGATAACTGCGGGAAACCATCTTCATGTCATTCTTTAAGGAGAGAGGGAAGAATCAGAGTATGAATGGCCACAGCCACTGACCCTCAAGCTTTGCTTTGAAGAATGCTGGTGTAGAAGGACTGAGGCTGAAACAGACACTACAGAATGACAGTCTCTGGTATCCAGAGCAGATATTGTGATGTCATAATGCCTCATTCCACCAGTGCCTAAGAGCCAATCACATCAGTGATGTCACAATGGCTTAATTATCCTTGGCTCACATAAGAATCAGAGTATGAATGGCCACAACCACTGACCCAAAAGCTTTGCTTTGAAGAATGCTGGTGTAGAAGGACCGAGGTTGAAATAGACACTAGAAAATGACATGGGATTATTTCCCGCGGTTATCCGCGGGACGGGAACGGTGATGAATTTTGTCACCGTGTCATTCTCTAAGATCTAAGCAGCCCAGCTCAAATGGGCTATTTTTTGGGGTGGGTGTCAGTGACGCCCCCAGGTCTCCGCTCCTTCCTTCAGCTGCGGCTGCTCCAGGGATGGGAGGGGCGCTCGAGCGCGCGTACTTGCACACAAACGGCGAGAAAGGGCATCCTGCTTCAAGTATCAATGAAGAGCTGGTCCACCACCCTCGACTTGCTTGCCGTTCACATTTGGGGGGTGCGGGGGACGGCAACAGTAGAGGCTTGTCTGGCATTTTCTAGTCAATCAGCTGTAATCTAACTAGAGAAATTATCTTTGTTTTTATTTTTGAACTAGAAGGGGTTTTTTTTGTCTTTTAAAAATATTTGTTGAAAGTGCATGTCAATAGGATTTTCGAAGGGGTAATAGGCCGGTGGGTAAGGTTTTTCTTGCAGGACCCCAGCTATGTCTAATGCTAGCTCTGGAAGATATACATTCCAAAAATCCCCTTTTCTGCCTTCATCACCTGATCATTTAATATTCTCCATCACCTTGGTCCTTGTCTTTTTTTTTTTTTTTTAACTTTTCCCCATGCACTTTCGTCTAGCACGCATTTGACTTGCCACCGTGCATGTGCTGTGGCAGAATTGCTATCGTAGCTTTGTATAAGGAGCCCTAAGGCAGGAAGTACTCTCTCTGTGCTATGTCTTAAACAAAAACCAGGTTGCCGGGGATGCAAAGCATTAACTGATTCAACATGTTTGAAGCTGGTTGAATACTGTCACAGTGTCACCCCTGTGTTGGTAAAGGAAACCCTGCAGTGCACAAGAAACGGGGATGGAGGCATGGACTGGACTGTAGGAGATGCAATACCTGTCCCCAGAGTTAAGGCCAGAGCACTGCAGTACCAGCAGAATCCTTTACCCACCAGGTCTAAAACTGATAAGTTAGTCAAAGCCTGTTCTAATCTCCTTAGAAGGCTAACGGGAAAAGAGCAGGGACTACCAGTCCCAGAATGCCCCAGGGTTGGAGCAAGGCAAACCAGGGCTGGAGTGAGTAGGCTAATTAGCCCAAGTGTTTTCCCTAAGCAACAAACTAAAGGGAAAAGGCAGGAACTACCTGACCCAGCATGCCTCAGGGTTGAAGCCAGGCACACCAGAGCTGGAAAAGGTAGCTCAGGTGCAGGGAACTGTACACAGCGCAGAACAACCCAGAGAGTTGATGACTTGAGCCAGGGGAGCTCAGGTGAGAGGAATGCTAATCAATCCCAGGGAGCTGAAAAGGAAGTGGTCAGGAGGAAGCAGGGAGCTCATCCCAGCTCCCAACTAGTACAGACTGAAGGATCTTGAAGAAAGTCTATTCCAGCACAGGGCTGGACAGCAGCAAGCGGTAATCCCACCAAGGGCTCAGGTACAGTCTAATTTTGATCTTGATTTTTGGTTTGAGGATGTTATAATGGAGCCAGAGGTTGGGGAATCCCCAGACACCTGCAGTATGGAGTTTGCAGAGTGTTGTGGGTGATATGGAGGTCAGCTAAATGCTGCCAGTGCTGGAACCAGGCTTGCTGAAGAGAGAAATAGGTTTGGAGAGTTTTCTCTGCTGAAATTGTTTGTGGACTGAGTCCAAAACAAAAAAGAGGGAGAAAACACACTTTAAAAGAAAGCGTGAAAAATTGTTTTGAAATTGTTTGTGGAACTGATTGAGACCCAGACATTGGTTTTGGTTTTACACTGGGGTTTTTTTTCTTCTTCTGTTGGTAAATCTCAGGCTTGGGAAGGAGTTTCTTTTCTGTTCATGATTTTTTCCCGAAGCACTGCTAATTGGACACTGGGCACAACCGCTGAAATTACAAGCCATTTATGTTTTGGTTTTCTTCAGCGTTCATGGTTTACCTGGTTTTTCCTACTGGGGGATAAAGCCAGAAGCAGCAGAAAGAAGGACTGTCTGGAATTTTGTATGATATGTTTTTGTGCACCATTCTTGAAAACTTACAGAACCGTAATAAGTGCTGAACCTTGTAAATTGTAAAGCACCTTTTCTTTTTCCACTTCAAACACCTGTGTGTTGGCTGCCTTTACTCCTCTCCACCTACTCCAGGCCTCGCCTTACCGCTCGGCCCGAGACCCGTGTGTTCCAGGTTAGGCCTCAGCTAGGGCCTACCACTCTCTCAAGTATGGCAGTTTTGAAAGAAATGGAAGATTTGATACTGGCCAGTAGTTATTCGGAATAAGAGGATCTGCATTACGTTTTTTTTCAAGGGTGGCTTAAACGCCACTGGAACACTGCCTAAGTGTCAAATCTTAAAAAAGGAAGTCATATTGCGCACTGGAAAATAATTAATAATAATTAAGTAACAAAAATAATGCACATTTAATTTTCCCCACCACCAAATTTCCCGTCCCGCCCCCACCTGGCTACTTTTTCATGGCACCCGGCTGTAAAAGGTTTCTGGGGAGAACACTGAAGTGTCGAAGAAACTTCTGGTGCTTTGTGTGCAGTGCTTTGAAAATGAGCCTCTACTGTTTGTGTGTAAGTGTGAGACTTCACCCATGCGAACATTTATTCTCACATGTTTGCTGATATTTTTACACATGTATTTGGCATGTAAATAGCCTAGTTCAAGAATTACCCACTGCTTACATAAATATGCATATTCAGCCTTAATGCATCTAAGTTTAACCCGACTAAGCTGAGGTATTCCTGGGGCAGGTTGAAGGAGGGGTTAACATTTCTATTTGTCCTTTTGTAGAAACATAGGTCATACTGTCTTTATCTGCCTTTATTCTTCTGTTTCTATCTAGTCTGCCCCTCCATGCCAGCGGAATACAAATCACTAATGTAATGCAATCGACTCACCCTTCTTCTCCCTTAGAGATCCTACGTACTTGTGCCAAGCTTTCTTGAACTTTTGGATCGTTTTTTATCTCCACCACCTTCGCCAGGAGACCGTTTCGTGAATTCACCACTCTTTCCATGGGAAAAAAATACTTCCTTAAATAATTCCTAAGTCTTGTCAGCTTTCACCTTCACATGTGTATGCCTGTAAAGTAAACTGAAAAATAGTACGTGCCGCGAATCGCGTTTAAATATACGCGCATGGATTTTCTAGGGTAATTTTCAAAGCGGAGATTACACTTGCTTAATTTGTGAAAATCTATAGTTCTGTAACGAAGGGCTCCTTTTACTAAGCATTGAGCTGGCGTCAGTTCTAGCCGCGTAGTGCGGGTTTACCGTGCGCGGCAATTCTGCGCACGCTAAAAACGCTATCGCAGCTTAGTAGAAGGAGCGCTAAGTATTTAAAGAACAGGATCTCTCTACTGCATGCAACAGTTTGCAGAATGTAAGCTTCCTCTTAGCTGTTTTAATTGCATTGGCTTCCACTAAATCTACCCAGTTACCCCTAGGGCCGATGCACTAAGCCCCAGGCTTATTTAAACCCCTTAGATAAATTTCACATGGCTAAGAACTTCATGTGTTCCTGGTAATGTGTGAGAAACTTTAAAAAATTCTTCCTGTTGTGTGACAATGCTCCGTATTTTAAGGGATTGCACGCTCCTGGGGGATTTTCAAGGCCCTGTTGGACCAGTGACTCTCCTTTGCACATGGTTTGGAAGAATGACCCCTTGTGCTGTGTTCTTTTAGACTTCCACAGCTGGCATCATGATTGTTGCAGTTGTCCGTATCTTGCCATATCTGAATAAGTGGCGCTGACGTTTCAGCCATCACGCTGTGGTGTTTTTTAGGGTTTACTGTGAGGTTTAAAGTTTGTCTTTATATATTAGCGCAGGGTTGTGTCAAAGTCCCTCCCCGAGGGCCGCAATCCAGTCGGGTTTTCAGGATTTCCCCAATGACTATGCATGAGATCTATTAGCATACCATGAAATCAGCGCATGCAAACAGATCTCATGCATAGTCATTGGGGAAATCCTGAAAACCCGACTGGATTGCGGCCCTCG
This sequence comes from Geotrypetes seraphini, assembly GCF_902459505.1. NCBI lineage: Eukaryota > Metazoa > Chordata > Amphibia > Gymnophiona > Dermophiidae > Geotrypetes > Geotrypetes seraphini. Next base: position 13,792,145 of record NC_047100.1, read on the forward strand.
AGGAGGGGCTTTGACACCCCTATATTAGTGGGTTCTCAAACCTTATTGGGCTGGGATTTAAGGTAATTCTGACCCTTTAAGGAACCTGGCTTTTGCACGCACACAGGTTTCTTTAAAAGTGGCACCTCTGTGGTGGCATCAAACTGGAAGCAAGATTAAAATATTCTAGCAGTCTTCCAAAAGTGTGACTATTGAATATCCACAATAAATAATACAGAATTCTTTTAAAATTTGAGACCAAAATTAATTTGCATACTTTGATAATCCTGAGAGAAAAAAAAAAAGATCTGATTCAAGGACTGAATCTGGGGTGGCCTTGAGGAAAGAAAACGCAAATATAATCTATTCTAACATGAAAAATAATGTACTTTGATTGCAAAGAAATGTTACGTGGCTGATGTCTTATTGTACATGCATAATTGCAGCTGCAGGAAAAAACCTGGATTCTTTTAATACTTGGCTGCTCAACTCGAATCCTGAGAGGCTATAAACAAGCCAGGATTTCAAGATAATCAATGCACATGAAAATGTGTCCCATAATGCCCAGGGTACTGCACTAATTATTGAGAACAATATTCAAAAAGGTTTATCCTTTCACGAGGACTTGTTAACTGTGAACCCAGTTTCAGTGGTACTTATACCAATGAAGATTTCTTCTGCACTGGCTCCTTATAGAAGGGTGAACATGAGAATTGCCGCTGCTGGGTCAGACCAGTGGTCCATCGTGGCAAGCAGTCTGCTCACACGGTGGCCCTTAGGTCAAATACCAGTGCCCTAACTGAGTCTAGCCTTACCTGCGTACGTTCTGGTTCAGCAGGAACTTATCTAACCCTTTCTTGAATCCCTGGAGGGTGTTTTCCCCTATAACAGGTTCTGGAAGAGCGTTCCCGATTTCTACAACTCTCTGGGTGAAGAAGAACTTCCTTACGTTTGTACGGAATCTATCCCCTTTTAAATTTAGAGAGCGCCTTTATAAATTCTGTTGTATACTATTTAAAATACGTTTTAGAGAAACTCCAGATTATATGCCTCAACTCGTTAATTTTTTTTTTCAATAATACATCTTTGAATGTGAGAAATAATGACACTTTTCGGTATCCAGTCTTTAAGAATATAAGATGCAATAGATCTTTTAACTCCACATGGGCTTATCAATCATGAGAACGTAAGAACTGCCGCTGCAGTGGTCCATCGCAGTCCGCTCACGCGGCGGCCCCCAGGTCACAGACCAGTGCTCTAAATGAGTCCAGCCTCACCTGCGTACGTTCCGGTTTAGCAGGAACTTGTCCAACTTTGGAAAACTTTACCAATATTAACCAGCAATCTAATTTTAAAATTAAAAAAAAAAGACCTAAAAGACCTATCTATTTCAAGAATTTGTTATTAATAATTCCTAAATATTGTAACACTATTTAATAATTTCTATCTTCATAATTATTTATGTAAACTGCTGTGAACGTCATGGAGGTATTGGCGGTATATAATAAACATTGTATTGCATTGCGCACCCTTATCCTAGATGAGATTATATTCATCACGTTTCCAACTCCACATGCAACTTCCTTTAAACCAGTGGTCTCAAACTTACGGTCCGGGGGGGGGGGGGGGGGTCACATGTGGCCCGCCAGATACTATTTTGAGGCTCTCGGTATGTTTATCATGATCACAAAAGTAAAATAAAACAGTTTCTTGATCATATGTCTCTTTATTATTAAGACTTAGCCAAAAGGAAAGATTTATAAACTATAAAGAGATTGACGTCATGCAAAATTGTCATTTCTTTAATAAGACATTAACTGTTTTTTTCTGAGGCCCTCCAAGTACCTACAAACCCAAAATGTGGCCCTGCAAAGGGTTGGAGTTGGAGACCACTGGCTAAACTGTAACCATGACAGCCTGTTTGCCTTTGGGAAGCAGAGCTGAGATTGTGATGTCATAATGCCTCATTCCACCAATAAGAGCCAGTGATGTCACAATGGCTTGATTGTCCTGTTCTCCCCTCTGCCCTCCAACCCAGCCAGCAGATTAACTGTTCCCCTTAACTCAGTGGTCTCAAACTCGCAGCCCGCCAGGTACTATTTTGAGGCCCTCGGTATGTTTATCATAATCACAAAAGTAAAATAAAACTGTTTCTTGATCATATGTCTCTTTAGCTATAAATGACAATATTATTATTAAGACTTAGCCAAAAGGAAAGATATATAAACTATAAAGAGTTTGACCTCATGCAAAATTGTCATTTCTTTAATAAGACATTAACTATTTTTTTCTGAGGCCCTCCAAGTACCTACAAATCCAAAATGTGGCCCTGCAAAGGGTTGGAGTTGGAGACCACTGCTTTAAACTAATCCCCTTGTTCTCTAGCTAACGCCTATTCATCTGTCGTCTCCACCTTCACTTACACCCTATGTGATGGTGGAGTAGCCTAATGGTTAGTTCAGTGGTCTGAGAACCAGGTTTAATTCCCAATGTAGCTCCTTGTGACTCTGGGCAAGCTACTTAGCCTCAGGTACCTGTATAAATTATAAAATTGCTTTGACTCCCTTTCCCAGTGGTTCCCAAACCTGTCCTGGGGGACCCCCAGCCAGTCAGGTTTTCAAGATATCCCTAATGAATATGCATGAGAGAGATTTGCATACCTGTCACTTCTATTATATGCAAATCTCTCTCATGCATATTCATTAGGGATATCTTGAAAACCTGACTGGCTGGGGGGTCCCCCAGGACAGGTTTGGGAAACACTGCCCTTTCCTATATTTTGTTGATATTGTAAGTAGCGTACTGTGCTAGAAGGATGCGAGGGTGCATAGGGAGAAGTATGACCAGTAGGAAAAAGGAGGTATTGATGCCCCTGTATAAGACTTTGTTGAGACCTCATTTAGAATATTGTGTACAATTCTGGAGGCTGCACCTTCAAAAAGATACAAAAAGGATAGAGTCGGTCTAGAGCAGGAGTCTCAAAGTCCCTCCTTGAGGGCCACAATCCAGTTGGGTTTTCAGAATTTCCCCAATGAATCTGCATGAGATCTATGTGCATGCACTGCTTTCAATGCATATTCATTGGGGAAATCCCGACTGGATTGCGGCTGGATTGCGACTTTGAGATCCCTGGTCTAGAGCAAGGCTACTAAAATGGTGTGTGGTCTTCTATCATAAGGCGTATGGGGACTAGTGCTGCCCAAAAAAAAATAAGGCTTTTTTGGGTATGGACTATGTTTTGATGTTTCTCTAGTCATATTACAATGACCAAGGCCTAATTGGAGCCTTAAGGGCAAAAGATAACGTGAGCTTGCTATAGGCATGGTCTACACATAATATGAATTTGATTAGGTTGATAATGGGCCCCATTAGTAACTGCTACAAACTCAGTGCAATGTTTTATTGCTATTGCCTTCTAAAGTCATTAAACAGCCACTATAGATAATTAAAAATAAGCAAAACTAACAACAAATTAAAACTATTTAGAGGAGAAAAAGTCTACATCGAAAAGGTTGCTTGTATGAAAAATGCTTGCAGTCTTGCATTGTCCTTGCATTATTTTCAGAAATAAATAGAAAAATGGAGAGTGCAAGAGGGCACTGTGGGCCAGTTGTAGTAAAAATTAATTTAAAATGCATTGTAATAGATTAAGGGGTTTTCCTTTTCCTATGCAAATGTTATATCCCTGCGCAACAGGAGGTGCTAATCAAATGCGGAACTACAGGTCCCAGCATGCACTGGGCTATGGAGCTCAATATTGAGTCACAGGGGCAGGACTCGCAGGAGAGAGGCATTTCTATCTAGGCTGGGTTTATTCTCCAGAGGTCCCTAAGGGAGGAAGAGGAACTCTTTTCTCTAGAGATAGGCGGGAAAACAAACTGGTGCCTGTGTGTGCTTGGCTGAGGTAAGCCAAATTCATTCTATTTTGTGTGAGGCAAACAATAAAGCAAAATGCTTTTTTTTCTGTATAAAGTGTTTTGTGTGCTAAATACTCCCAGCAAACCGGCTAGTCTACTACATGCATATATACAAAATATGGATGGGGTAATTTATAAATGGCTCCTAGAAGAAATATGATAATGCTAATTTCATAAAGACCAAGGACAAGAAGATAGGAGTGAACCAATGAAAATGAATCATGAAGCCTTGGAGTAAAAACTGAAGAAAACATGCATGGGCCCTTTTACTAAGGTGCTAAAAAGTGGCCAGTGCTCTTTTTAGCATGTGGGTTTCCCATATGCTGAAGCCTCTTTTTAGCGCAGCTCTAAGATGGCTGATGGTGCTATTTTCTTCTTATTAATGGACACATGCAAATTGCAAAATTAGCAAATGGCTGTCAGTGCTTGAGTCCTCAATGCCACCCACTGGAATTTATCCAGGTGCCTGTTACTATTCAGCATCAATAGCCAGATAACTATTTAGACAAGTTAGAATAACTATTTCTGTGGTTCTATTTGCCCACACACTGGCGCTGAATATTGGTGGTGCCTGAATAACTTCTGTCTTTCCCTGGCTCTGCCCCAGCACTAAACAGATAAAGGGTAATTCTCTATAGCAGGTGTCCTCAAATCCAGTCCTTGAGGTTCATAACTCAGCCTGGTTTTCAGGATTTCCACAACGAATATGTATGAGATCTATTTGCATGCAATGGAAGCAGTGAATCCAAATAGATTTCGTTATGGATTTCGAGTACTGCATTTGAGGACCCCTGCCCTATAGGTTGCCTAAAATTAGGTGACAGGATGATGTGCACTGAGGCCCTGATTCTATAAACCAATGGTCTCCAACCCTGTCCTGGAGAACCACTAGCCAGTCAGATTTTTAGGATAGCCTTAATGAATATGCATGCATGTCACCTCCATTATATGTAAATCTCTCTCATGCATATTCATTAGGGCTGTCCTGAAAATTTGACTGTCTGGTGGTCCTCCAGGACAGGGTTGAGGACCACAGCTATAAATGGTGCCTAATGACGCCTAACTGCTATGCACTACTTGGCGTGGTTGCCAGGCAACCACTAGATGCCATTTACAGAATCATGCTTACCGGCGCCTAACTTGACTTAACTTCAGTTAAAGTTAAATCATGTTTTTATAAATTGACTTCTAATGGATTTTTTTTTGCCAATTAGAGTCAATTAATAGATTTGGAGTTGTGTGCAGAATTCAGCTACATGCCACAAGGCATCCTCACTTAGGCCACCTAACCTAGGCGCCATTTGTAGAATTAGGTCTTTTGTGTGCACAATTTATAGTCTACCTATTGATGGCAGTTGTGTATGTAGCTGCTAATCGGTGCCAAATAAGAAGAGAAAATTGTTTATCCCAAATGCAAGTAGGTGAGGTATCTCCTGATCGATTTCCGGAGAATTGTTTTTGTGAGGAGCTAGCTAAAGGTGGACAAATCGGTGGGGCCAGATGGTATACATCCGAGAGTACCGAAGGAACTTAGGTAAGTTCTGGGGGTCTGCTGGCTGATCTTTTCAATGCTTCTCTAGAATTGGGAGTGGTACCAGAGTATTCGATAAGGGCAGATATGATCCCTCGCCACAAAAGTGGAAGTAAGGACGAAGTAGGGAACTATGGGCCGATAAGTTTGACTTCTGTGGTAAGTAAATTAATTAAAAACACTTTTAAAACAGAAAATAGGGGAGTTTCTGGAACCCTGTGGATTATAAGACCTGATGCAACATTGATTCACTAGAGGCAGGCCTTGTCGGACGAATCTGATAAATTTCTGACTGGGTGACCAGAGAACTGGATAGAGGAAGTACTCTAGATGTGGTGTATTTAGATTTTACAAATCCTTCTGCAGTGTTTGACAAAGATGTCTAATAAATAAACTGGGTGCCCTCGGGATGGGCCCCAAAGTGACAGACTGGGTAGGAACTGGTTGAATGGAAGACAACAGAGGGTAGTAGTCAATGGAGATCTCTCTGAGGAAAGGGATGTTACCAGTGTTTGTGCCTCAAGTTTTGGTTCTTGGGCCTGTTCTTTTTAACGTGTTTGTAAGTGATATTGCTGAAGGGCTATCAGATAAGATTTGCATCTTTGCTTATGATACCAAAATCTGTAATAGAGTAGACACCCATGATGGGGTGAATAACACAAGGAAGGACCTAACAAATCTTGAAGAATGGTTTGAAATTTGGCAGCTAAGAAATGTAAGATCATGCATTTCGGCTGCAAAACCCTGAGGGAACGGTACAGTTTAAGGGGTGAAAAACTTTTGTACACGAAAGAGGAATGGTACTTGGGTGTGATAGTATGTGATGATCTAAAGGTGGGCAAAATGTTGAAAAGGCAACGGCGAAAGCTAGAAGGTTGCTAGGGTGCATAGATGTATGCCTAGTAGGAAAAAGGAAATATTGAAGCCTCTGAGACTTCATTTAGAATACTGTGCACAATTCTGGACTGCACCTTCCAAAAGATATAAACAGGATAGAGTTGGTTCAGAGGAAAGCTACTAAAATGGTCAGTGGTCTTCATCATAAGACGTAAAGGGACAGACTTAGAGATCTCAATATGTCTACTTTGGAGGGAAGGCAGGAGAGAGGTGTTATGATAGAGATGTATAAATACTTACGTGGCATAAATGCACATCAGGCAAATCTCTTTCATTTGAAAGGAAGCTCTGGAATAGGAGGTGATAGGCTCAGGAGTAATCTAAGGAAATACTTTTTAACAGAAAGGGTGGTAGATACGTGAAATGGATTTGGATAATTTCCTAAAAGAGAAGTCCATAGGCCATTATTGAGATAGCTTGGGGAAAATACAGGATAAGCAGCATAAAATCCGTACTACTTGGGATCTAGAGTAGGTACTTGGGACCTGGGTTGGCCACTGTTGGGAACAGGATACAGGGCTTGATGCACCTTCGGTCTATGCCAGTATGGTAATTCTTCTGTTCTTAGTGTCTTTGTAGAGGTGGTAGAGGCAAAGCCTATGGCTGAGTTCAAGAAAATGTGGAACAGGCACGTGGGATCTCTTAGGGAGAGGAGGAGATAGCGGATGCTGTGGATGGACAGACTGCATGGGCCATCGGGTTTCTATGAAAGAAACAACATTTTTAAGGAGAGAGAGGTATATAAAATGTAGGATCCAGGGTCACTGAGTGCTCTATAACCTATAACAGAAGATTGAATGAAATGGGATGTGGTTCACATTATTAACCCACTTATCAGGTGGGAGAGTTAAGCCCAATGGGTCATTGAAAGTTAGGCACCAGAAATATCTGCGCTGAAACCGCATTTTATAAAGGCCGCTCTGCGCCAAGCGTTCTTTATTGAATAGCTCTTTGCGCCAATTTTGTTGACTAACTTTGGTCATGCGGACTTACAACAAATGAAATGTGTGTATATCTGGGCAGGTAAGCCAGTGGTTCCCAAATCCTGTCCTAGGGGACAGCCAGTCGGGTTTTCAAGATATCCCTAACTAATATGCATGAGAGAGATTTGCATATAATGGAAGTGACAGGTATGCAAATCTCTCTCATGCACATTCATTAGGGATATCTTGAAAACCCGACTGGCTGGGGGTCCTCCAGGACAGGGTTTGGGAACCACTGAGGTAAGCTGAGTGCAGAACCTCAGAATTCTATAACGTCTTGACAAAATTATACTGTCCCTTGCCCCTCCCATGGCCACACCCCTTTCTGGATTGCGCACTATTTTATAGAATAGCGTGCAGGCAGAAGCGCAGAAAAAAACAAACAAAAAAAAATTGAAAATCAACACCAAAAGACTTAAAAATTGCTTGCTTTGGACAAGAGCGACTGAACTGGTGAAGTAGCAAATTAAAATTAAAGACAGTATAGTGTTAAATTTATACTTTTGGCTGTATCTATTGTGTTTGCCAGTTTAAAAGGCCTTTTGCATATTCATTGGCAACAGACTTGCTGAATGACCACACAGTGAATTTGCTGAGCAGAGCTGCCATATTTGCTGAATCATGCAGGAGTGCAAATTTTAAATTCGAACACCAAATGAAGCATTTCATCCACGTGCACTTTGAAGTGACGTTATTGCCTGGGGCTTGGACTAATAAAAAAAATCGACTTGAATTTAAAATTCTCCCTAACATGCAAGAGCTGTTCCATTTTTTCGATGTGCTTCCTAGCTGCCCAGTAATCGGATATCACGCAAGACGGCATTCATAGAACCCTTGTGGTTTAGTAGCCGTGGTGAGCAGACTGTATTATCTCTCGAAACTGCTAGCAGAATTGCTCAAAACAGAGTGCCCATTAAAAAGTAATAGGTAGCAGTCGGGATGAACTATTTCTTGTCACATTAGTGTCACTGAGAAGCATTAACAGAGTCCACAAAGAAGGAGAACACACTTTTACAAATATTTTACATGCAAATCCTTTCTTAAAATGCATATTTTTATATTTTTTTTAAATTTGATGTTTGATTTGAAGGCATATGAGGCGCAATGATTAGAGCTACAGCCTCGGCACCCTGAGGTTGTGGGTTGAAATCCTATGCTGCTCCTTGTGACCCTGGGCAAGTCACTTAATCCCATTCCCCATTGCCCCAGGTACATTAGATAAATGGTGAGTCCACCGGAACAGACAGGGAAAAATGCTTGAGTACCGGAATAAATTCATGTAAACTGTTCTGAGCTCCCCTGGGAGAACTATATAGAAAACTGAATAAATAAATATTGTAAAAAGGTTCAGCCTCTGATAATCAGAGCTGGTATTGTGACATCACAATGCCTCAGTCCACCAATGCCTAAGAGCCAACCTCATCAGTGATGTCACAATGGCTTGATTGTCCTTTACTTGGTTCACTTTTTACTACATTTTGATTTCTAGAGTGATACAGTGGTTAAAGCTACAGCCTCAGCACCTTGAAGTTGGAGGTTCAAACCCACGCTGCTCCCTGTGACCCTGGGCAAGTCACTTAATCCCCGCATTGCCCCAGGTATATTAGGCAAACTGTGAGCCAACTGGGAAAGACAGGGAAAAATGCTTGAGTACTTGAATCTAAATCACTTAGGCTATAAGTGGTATATAAATACTTAAATTTTAAAAAAACAACTTTATAAGCCATTTCTATGTGCAAAACTGTGTTATGGACGCAAGATACAAAGTGGAAATGACCTATGATTGTTGATGAGTTCAACTTGTTCTAAGAAATCCTTTACTCATCAAAAACTCAATGACTCAACATGGACGTTTCGGCCGAAACGGCCTGCTTCAGGAGTCTTATGAGTCTTGAAAATCAATCCTTAAGAATATATGAACTCGTTAGTCGATGAAATGATCTAAGACCTTCTTAATAATTCCATATGTGAAGCAACAAACATTCCTCAGTTTTGTGGATTTGGTTCTTCTGCTTTTTTGCAAACTATATTATGGGCCATATTCTATATATGGTGCCTCCCCAAAATCAGCGCCGACTAGAATGGCGCTTAGCGCCCTTCTATAAAAGGTATGCACGTCTTATCGAATTGTGCTAAGTTCCAGGGCATGTCATAACTTTTAGGCGCACTCGTTTAGGCTACGGAAAACCAGGCCGAAATACCTGCGCTTAACTTGTACACGGATAGGACATGTTCCATGACAGTGCGCGTACATTTTAGGAATGCCTATGACCTGCCCGTGCTGCTCCCCTGACCGCAATTCTTTTGAAATTCATGCACTAGAACTGACGTGCAGCACTTTATAGAATGCACCTACCAAGCTGTGTGGCTAACTTCTAATTAGTGCCAATTATCAATTTTGGGGCATTAATTGCAAATTATTTGTGCCAAAGAGGCTTATTAAACATAAGTTCTGCATGCAAATTGGCTGTGTGCATCAGTTTGCAGACACAACATTTAGGTGTCTGAGTTTATTCTACCGATGAAAACAAAAACTGTGGATACAGATGTTCTGGAGATAATTTATTAAACACTGACATATAAAACGATGAAAATTTAATTTAAAAAAGTACAATGATAAAAAATGCTGCGATAAAAATCCAACCGGACCCTACACGGTCCGTATTTCAGTGAACATGCCTTCCCCAGGGGTCCAATGGTTTGCAACCTCACATATAAAGAATTTCGCTGAAAACAGTCTATTGTCTTTAAACGTGTGAGCAAAGAACACTGCAGACAAGCTGAAGTCGTGTACTTGGACTTCAGCAAAGCATTTGATGGCGTCCCACACCGCAGGTTATTGAGCAAGATGGGTTCGATGGGACCGGGTGAAATATTAACTGCATGGGTTAGGGACTGGCTTAGAGGTAGACTTCAGAGGGTAGTGGTAAATGGTACCCTCTCCGATACGACGGAGGTGATCAGCGGAGTGCCGCAGGGCTCGGTCTTGGGCCCAATCCTATTTAACATCTTCGTAAGAGACTTGGCTGAGGGGCTTCGAGGTAAAATTGCATTATTCGCCGATGACGCCAAACTATGCAACATAGTAGGCAACCGCACAACAGATGAAAGCACAGTGCCCGACAAAAGCTCAATGCCCGACAGCATGACGCAGGACCTACTCCTGCTGGAGCATTGGTCAAAGACTTGGCAACTAAGTTTCAATGCCAAAAAATGCAAGGTCATGCACCTTGGCGGCAAAAATCCATGCTGGACTTACACCCTAAATGGTGAGATCCTAGCAAGGACTGTAGCAGAACGTGACTTGGGGGTGATCATTAGCGAAGACATAAAGATTGCCAATCAAGTGGCGAAAGCTTCATCCAGGGCTAGACAAATCATGGGATGTATCCGTAGAAGTTTCGTCAGCCGTAAGCCCGAGGTCATAATGCTGTTGTACAGATCCATGATGAGACCCAATCTGGAATACTGTGTACAATTCTGGAGGCCGCATTATCAAAAAGATGTGCGGAGAGTTGAGTTGGTTCAGCGAATGGCTACCAGGATGGTCTCATGTCTCAAGGATCTCCCGTATGAGGATCGACTGGGTAAGTTGCAGCTGTACTCACTCGAGGATCGCAGAGAGAGGGGAGACATGATCGAGACGTTCAAATATGTCACGGGCCGTATCGAGGTGGAAGAGGATCTCTTTTTCCTTAAAGGACCCATGGCAACAAGAGGGCATCCTCTTGTTGAAAATCAGGGGTGAAAAATTTCATGGCGACACCAGAAAATATTTCTTCACCGAAAGGGTGGTTGACCGCTGGAATAATCTTCCACTACAGGTAATCGAGGCCATCAGCGTGCCAGATTTTAAGAAAAGATGGGATTGGCATGTGGGATCTCTTCATGGAGGTAGTTAGGGGGTGGGCCATTAGTGTGGGCAGACTAGATGGGACGTGGCCCTTTTCTGCCATCATGTTCTATGTTTCTATGAACAGGGATTATGGAAATCCCGCGGGGTCCACGGGGATCCCCCTAGGTCCATGGGACTCCCACAGGGATCCCCCTAGGTCCATGGAAATGCCAGCCTACTTTGTTTCAATGTTCCTGCTAAGCTTCTTCAATCCCTCAGCGCACCAGTTGCTGATTGCCACTTACATGGGAGAGCTCTGTACATCCACCAATCAAGGAGACAGAGCTGGAGCTTGATGGCCAATCATGAGCACTTCTTTATAGAAGTGCTCCCAGATTGGTGGATGTGCAGAACTCTCCCAGTAGTGAGTCTTGGCGTTAGACCTCCCCTCATGAATTTTGTTGGCTCAAGCCTGCCACCACTCACTGTGGCTGTGCAGAGGAGCGCGGGAGAGACTGGGCAGCATAACTGGGTAGCTCCGGAGCCAGACTACCCTGCATTAAACTGCTTCAGCCCAGCAGGCACTAACATTAAATATGTAATTTTAAAATTAAAAAGCGGAGGGGAGAGCATTGCTGCACCAGACATCTTCTTTCTGTTCATCAAATTCTGCCTTAAATCTACCTCTTTGGGATAGCATTTGGTTGATATGCCAACCCCACCCAACTGGGAAGAGGGAAGGAGAAGGGGTATTGGTTTTATGCCTGTTCTGACAGATGTCTGACTTTGTTTTGAATTTTCTGTAAAACTCAATTAAAACTAAAATCAAAACAGTCGGAAGTAATTGCTGCTTTTTATGGGGACAGGTAATTTTTATGGGAGGATGGAGAGGATTCCTTGTGGGGGCGGGTGGTGACGGAGGAGATTCTGGCAGAAATGGGTGGGGACGAGCAGGATTCTTGCGGGGATGGGTGGGATTTCTGTCTCTGTGCAACTCTCTACTACAATCTTTGCTCTGATGGGTCTGCGAGGGTTTGGCCTCTGTCTCCAATCAAAGACTACCTTCTATGACCTCCTCTGTAACCTAGTGTCGGGCTCTGTCTATTCAAAATTTCCACCTTCATCTACTGCTGCAGTATTCAGAACTATGAAGTCTCTTGCTTTGGGGCAACAAGCTTCAGAGAATCTACAAACTGTGAGTAAACCGCCTATGTTTATTCAATAAAGTAAATTTCAGAAAACAGAGGCTTCTTGAGTGTTAGTGCACTAAGGTTATACTCTGGAAATGACAGCACATGTCTGCTTTAAGAATCCAGGATCATAGAAGCATAAAGACATGATGGCAGATAAAGGCCAAATGGCCCATCTAGTCTCCCATCCGCATCCACTATCTCCTCCTCTCCCTATTGGCTAAGGCTCTTAACATTTGCATCTCCTCTTCCTATAGGCTAAGGCTCTTTACACCTGCATTGTGAGGTCATAGAGCTGCCCATCCGCAGTAACCATGATCTCTTTCTCTCTCCGAGAGATCCCACGTGCCTATCCAGGCCCTTTTGAATTCAGACACAGTCTCTGTCTCCACCACCTCTTCTGGGAGACTGTTGCACGCATCTACCACCCTTTGTGTAAAAAAAGTATTTCCTTAGATTACTCTGGAGCCTATCACCTCTTAACTTCATCCTATGTCCTCTCATTCCAGAGTTTCCTTTCAAATGAAAGAAACTCGACTCATACGCATTTACATTAAGTAGATATTTAAACGTGTATCATATCTCCCCATTCCTGCCTTTCCTCCAGAGTATACAGATTAAGATCTTTAAGTCTGTCCCCATTAGTGTTGCCCGATTCACGATTCGAATCGATTCACTGATTCACTTCGGGTGAATCAATTCAAATCAATTTAAAACCAAAATGAATTGGCCTCCTGATTCGGTGACTGACCCTCACCCCCTAAAGCAGGAGCGGACTAGCATTAATTGGAGATTGGTGCAGTAGTCAGAGCTGAGAGCACCACTGTCCAGTTAAGTCCTGCTGATTCACCACCTTGGGGGAATCTCTTCCTAAAGGTGGTTAATAAATAAATCAGAGATTGTGTTGGGTAATACAGTGATTTCAGTGTCAAGTCAGTGTAAATATCTTGGAGTTATATTGGATTTGACGCTATCTTTTAACAAAACAAAAAGAAGAGTTCCAACCTAAACTGCAGTAAAAAAACAACCAAAAGCAAACAAGACAAAACTGCAGATCTGTACAAATTTATTTGTGACAAAAAAATTATTATATGCAAACCCTTTTACCAATCAGGGGACCCAACACGGTCCGTGTTTTGGACAAAACCTTCGTCAGGGGTCCATGGTAAAAATAGAGGGGAAAAAACAAAAAGTCACAAAAAAACTGTATAGTGGCAGCAAAGTTTGAGCGACGTCAAGATCCGCCACAAGTCAAGATGGTAATTTCCAAGGTCTTTTTTAAGACTTTGTTTGCTAAGAAGATTAAGAGATTATCTGTCAGTGGAGAATTTTCAAACAGTTATAGGGGCAATGCTAACACCTATGTTTGACTACTATAATTCTCTTTATTTGGGCCTGCCAAAGTACATGATTCAACATTACAGTTGGCTTAAAGTGTGGCTGTGGGAGCATCCATGTTGGACCACATTACACCTATCTTACGTGATCTTCATTGGCTGCCTATTGTTTATTGCATAAAGTTTAAAACAGTTTGTATAATCTTTAAGGGGTTCTTTTATCAAGGCGCGGTAGGGGTTTAACGCACATTGACGAGGTGTTAGTATTTTGGCTTGCCACGGGGGTTAGCGCGTGATGAAATGTCCGACGCGCTAACCCCCGTAGCGGGCCTTAATAAAAGGAGCCCTAAGTTGTTGAAGTGTCAAGTTTATTAAAAGTTTGTTGTACACGCAATAGCAAATACTTCAATGCGTATGACAATTTAAAATTAGGAGAGAAAAATAAAACAATTTATACAAATAAACATACAGGGCTCCTTTTACCAAGCCGCTACCGCCTCCTCTTGAGCAGGGAGTAGTTTTTGGCCAGCGCGGGGGTGATGAAAAGTCGCGCGCATTAACCCCGCTAGCGCGGCTTGATAAAAGAAGCCCACAATGTAAGTACACAAGTAATTAGCGATACAAAAGGGAAGAGGGGAGAACTACAATCTTTGAAGAAAGTAAGAGTACATTTAGGGAAAAGCCAACATCGGGAGGGTGATGAAGAATGTTTTAAAAATATGGCTAAGCCTAAAAAAAAAGGATAGGGGAGATTGTGACCTATAGATAAGGTCTGGTTAAAATTAGGTATTTGAGCCTGGGATGAAGGACAAATGTCCAACTTTACTTAGCCCTTGTGCCCAACTTCTCTCCCTTTCTGTTCTTTCCCTCCCTAAATCCCATTGTCCACCATGTCTCTCCCTCTCTTTTTAGATCCATTATTTCTTCTATCCCTCCCCCTGTCTCCACTCTCCATGATCTCCCCCAAGTCCATCTCCCCCCCTTCCACCATCTGCCGATATATCACCCTCGTCGCGCTTTACAATCTGAAGATAAGATCAGTCTTTGAGGTCCTATCTTTTAAACATATAAAGCTGGTTGGCATTCGGCGTGCTTTATTAACTGTGCAGGGTGTAATATTGTGGAATGCATTACCATTGGATATAAGGTTCATAGTCATTCGCGCGCGGGATTTCGGCGCGCCGACATTGCAGTGCAGCCAAATTGGCGCAAGACTCCAGCGCGCTGCCTAAAAAGTGACTTTTAAAGAGCTCCAACGTGGGGTGTGAGTGGGGAACCCCCCCCAGTTTACTTCATACTCTTCGCGCTGCTGTTGGGGGGGGGGGGTGTTTCGGGGGTTGGAACCCTCCATTATAGAGTAAACTTAATTTTTTCATGATTTTTTAGGAAAAAGTTAAGTTTTCTCTATAATGTGGGGAGTTGCATCCCCCATACCCCCTCCCAAAGGCAGCGTGAAGAGTATGAAGTAAAGTGGGTGAGGGGGGTTCCCCCCCCCACACCCCCATCAGAGCTCTTTAAAAGTAACTTTTTAGGCAGCACACTGGGGTCTTGCGCTGAATTGTCTGCGCTGCAATGTCGGCGTGCAAGTCTCGCGCGCTTTTGTCCCGTCACTGGATATAAAGAATGCCACCAGTTTACTTTAGTTCAGGAAATTGGTTATAGCTTTGCTTTTCCAGAAATGTTTTGTGTTTGATTGAGCAGGAATGATTTAAGTTAATCTTTTTTTTTTTTTTTTTTTTTTTATTATGTCGCGCATATTTGTTCTGGTAAATGACTGAGTTATAAAGAATATTACTGTTTTGTTATACTTCATGCAATAGATTTGTTTTTATGTCTTTTTGTCGTTTGTAACATTGTTTTAATTATGTATTTTGGATTGTAGCTCGCTCAGAATTGTCGGATGGTTGCGAGGAATAAATTTTTAAATATCTATCAACTCCCCGGTCACTCAGTGCGATTGAAATGGGCAAGAGCCTGAGTATCAACCACTCCAGCTCCTGTAAACACTAGGGGCTCCTTTTACTAAAGT
Organism: Geotrypetes seraphini; assembly: GCF_902459505.1. Taxonomy (NCBI): domain Eukaryota; kingdom Metazoa; phylum Chordata; class Amphibia; order Gymnophiona; family Dermophiidae; genus Geotrypetes; species Geotrypetes seraphini. The sequence goes on from NC_047100.1 coordinate 13,807,843, forward strand.
GCGCTCGCGTTTTTAGCGCATCCAGGAAATGACTGCGCGCTACGCAGCTAGAACTAACACCAGCTCAATGCTGGCGTTAAGGTCTAGCGCACGGGGCAATGTTGCGTGCATTATAGCCCTAACGCAGCTTAGTAAAAGGAGCCCTAGGAAATGGAACTTTTTTTCAAATTTTTTTTCTCATTTATGTCTATGGTCATTACTTTTTTCTTTTTCAACGTTCCTGCCATTTTTCACTCCTAAGAACATAAGAATCGCCATCTCCGGATCAGACCTTAGGTCCATCAAGTCTGGCGATCCGCACACGTGGAGGCCCCGCCAGGTGTACCCTGGCATAGTTTTAGTCCCCTTATCACTCTATGCCACTCATAAGGAGATGTACATCTAGCTTACCCTTAAATCCTAGAACGGTGGATTCCGCAATTACCTCTTCTGGGAGAGCATTCCAGGTGTCAACCACTCGCTGCATGAAACAAAACCTCCCGATATCTGTCCTGGACCTGTCCCCCCCCAGCCTCAGTCCGTGCCCTTTAGTCCAAACTGAAGCTGAGGGGGGACAGGTCCAGGACAAATACAGGATCACAAACTAAAAGTACTAATACAGTGGTACCTTGGATTACGAGCATAATCCGTTCCAGGAGCATGCTCGTAATCCAAAATGCTTGTTTATCAAAGCGAGTTTCCATTATTTCCCGCTTTGATGCTTTCCCCCCCCCGAGAACCGGCATTGCTCCCCTCGAAGGCCCCCCCCCGCTATCAGGCACCTCCCCTGCGATCTGGCACCCCCCTGCCTCAAACCGGCACCCCCCCCCGCCACGATCCGACCCCCCCTCGACACGATTGGGCACCCCCCACCACGATCCAACCCCCCCAACACGATTGGGCACCCCCCACCACGATCCAACCCCCCCAACACGATTGGGCATCCCCCCGACACGATCCAACATCCCCCCCGACACAACTGGGCACCCCCCGCCGCCTCCCACCCCCATCCGGGCACTCCCGAAAATCGGCTTCCTCCTCTGCTGGGCCTCATTTATTTATTTGTGTGCATGCGCCAGCTTTTTCTGGGCTGTGCAAACATCCTATTCTCAGCCCACTGCAGGGCTTTACAAATCTTTGCCAAGTTTTTTTTTTTTTTTAAAAAAAGCTTCCTTTACGAAGCCGCATTAGCAGTTTTAACGTGCGCTAATTTTCCGGCCGCACTAGCCGCTACCACCTCCTCTTGAGCAGGCGGTAGTTTTTCAGCTAGCGCGGGGGGATAGCACGCGCTAAAAAGTTGCGTGCCATAAAGCCGCTCACGCGGCTTCGTAAAAGGAGCCTTTAGAACTGCGTTTATATTTATTGTCATTTATTCTGCCCCTCCCCCCTCAGTTTTCTAGTTCTTCCTTGAATATTAGGCAGAGACTGAATTGTGTTCCACCCTGGCGATTTTGGAAAGCAATTCGGTTATTGTGCCCATCATGCAGTTTTGCAGGAGGCTGGCGCCACCCGCTTACCTGGACAACTTGTCCAGCCGCTGCAGTTTCTAAATCGGAGCTGAAACCTCAGGGTGGCTTTAATTTGTGCTAAGGACGTTTGTATGGTGGGAGAAATTGCCAGTCAGTGTTATCAGATTGGAAGGCCTGAGGTGAGGGAGATAGCAGAGTTTAAGTAAGGGAATGTGTCTAATAACAGATTATTTTAAGAACCAGACCTTCATTTGAATGAGGTAAAAAAATTAAAAAAAACCTACCCGTATCCCTGTCTTATGCTTTTGGCGAAGGAAGGAAGGCTAAAGTTGAAGAGCTTTGCTTTATTTCTCTGGACCATAACACGCAGTTATACAGCTTATTACATCCCCAGCCAGCTCTATAAACGAAATTGCTTTTAAAAAAATGGGTATTGCGGAACAAATACGGTATATAAAACTGGACTTAGCTCACGAAACCAAATGAACTCCCCATTTCCCCCTCAATTAATATCTTAATAAGGAGCAAAATATAGCAGGATGGGAGTCAAAATTCATTTTGGCCAAATTTTATAGGCTGAATCTCATTGATGTGACCACATTTGCTATATAAAAGACCAGATCTACATAACTGAAATGTATATTGTGTTGGAACGTGCATTGATATATTATCTCGTATAAATTATCTGTAAAACTTATCTGGCTTGGTTAACTCAGTAATAGGGACATTTTATGTTGTCGGTAATCAAAAAGGACCTAAAACCAAACTTACTAAGAAGTGGAATTTTTCATATTCACAAGGCTAGTATTCTAGTTGGTTCCTAGTAAAAACAAAAGCAAGTCAAATAAAATAGATTGACGTGGTTTATAGGAAGTATAGAAAGAGGCGTGTAATTCATTATAAACGGTTTACTCATCCGCGCGTGTCTTTACGTTTTGCCTTCACATAAACAAGTCACTCGGTAAAAGCAAACGTGCAGCATTATTACAAAAAGCCCAGTAGAGATTTTTCTCTCCCCCCCACAAAAAAAACCAAAAACAACTCCTCAAAAAATGTAATAGAAAATCAACAGCAAATGTTAGTGAAGAATCAGCTGCCATCCCCGAATCCCGACCGAGAATTTAAGCTTTCGCTTCATTTCTTGTCTGACCTTTGGATATCATGTTATCCTTAAGTACTTCAGATAATTATTTAATAATTAGTGATTTCGGAGTTTCTGGCGTTTAATACAAAAGATTCATAGCAGCAGTGCAGTAATTGTGCAAAGGACACCCCCCCCCCCCTAAAACCAATGTTAATAGGCCTATAAGGTAGACCATTGCAATTAACTGGGAGCAAAATTCAGGCATGGAACCTGGAATTATTTCGCTATGTTATATGGGGTTAATGTATGTTTCATTATTGGTTCCTATACCCTCTTGGTGGGCTGGGGGGGGGGGAGGGGGAAAGGTCACAGCAAACATGGAAAGGTGAAAAGATTCAGGACCAGGTGGAATATCTTCTGTTCCTATCCCACCCCAACACCCCCCCCCCCCCACACACACACACACTGCTCGCCGTCTCCTTTCTTCACCAGGGGAACTTCTCGGCAAGCCCTAAATTAATAATTGATTCCTAGGCTCAAGTCACTTAAGCTTGCATTTATTCACTTATGCCGCATTTCCTTTCATTCATAAGCCCCTCTTTAAATTCCAGAGTCCCTTTGAATAGCTAAAGCTGCTGCAGCGGGGATGGGAAGCGATCGGGCTTTGGTGCCTAAGGACGAGCTCGGGATGGCGATTCCGAGCCGAGCCGCTGCTTCTTTAAAGCCGAGCCTAACCCGCCACAAGGCTCCCATGTGTTTCTTTGATGATTTTTCTCTCCCCCCCCCCCCCCCCCTCTCGGTCTACTTTCTCTGTGAGTGGTCGAGTTCCTTCCCATCTCCCCGGCTCCTCTCAGCTGTGCAGTGCTGAATGAATCGGGGGGGGGGGGGGGCCGGGGGGCCGCCCGGCCCAGCCCAGCCCAGCCCAGCCCAGCCCAGCTATTCTGATCGCAGCCCCCCACCCCGCCAAGGATGGAGATCTTAGCACTTTGGCACTCTCGCCTAAACGCGCGTTTCGGGGGCTCTGCCCCTTCGTCAGCACTCCCCCCCTCCCCCCCACCTCTTGAACGCCTGCTCCGGCTTCAGGGAGCCCCTGCACTGCACAAGGCTTGATCCGGGCTTAAAGCCGGAGGTTCCAGGGCGCCTAAAGGCTCCGTCCCGGCAACGTTCCATTCTGCAAAGCGCGCGGTAATTGCTCCGGGCTGCGCCGTGGGGAATCGATCGAGCCCGCTAAGGGCGCTGGGGAGCAGCGGGAGGTCACCGAAGTCACTCCGCCAGCTGACTGCGGAGTTGGGCAGAACTACGTGCGAACTGTCGCTCTCGCAGCCGCCGCCAAAGAAACAGCTCGCGGTTGCCAAGGACACAATAGTTTGCGAGCCGGTAAAAGCTGCCTCCCGGTGGCTCTTCTCCTATTATCCCGGGGAGCCGCTGGAGGATGGATGATAAATGAGCGAGCCCGCTTTCGGAGAAGCCGGGCGAGCCGCATTCTGGCACCGAGAAGCTGCGCTTTCAGTCGGGGCTGTTTCAGGCACAGGGATTATGAAAGCTCTGGGTGCATTCTGGGGGGCCTTTTTTCTCCTTTGCCTAGCTTGCAATACCTTGCTGGTGGAAGTGGTCGGATCAGAGCAGCAAATCCCGTTATCTGTGTAAGTAGCTTGCAGGGTTGTTTTTTTTTTTTTTTTGCTCTCAGCATCCTCTGGAGGCTACATTTGAGCTAACTTGCATGCAAGGGATCAAAGGTTTGGGTTCCCTCCCTCCCTCCCTCCTTCCCCCCTCGGTTGGTTTAGTTGTGCTATTACAGATGGTTCTTTAACCTCTTTAGGCCAGTTTAAATTTTGTTTGTGCTAAATCTGAAGTAAAGCTGCTATGTAGCGGAGTTAGAAGGAATTTAGGTTATTTTTATGTATTTAAGTCCATGCATTAAATAATAATAATAACTCCCACCCCCAGAAATCTCTTGTCCTCACCCCACTTTACTGAATTATTGCAGCTGATCAGTTCATCACAGTTTCTGACAACACATAATGAAGTTTTGGGTTGGTTTGTTTTTTTAAAGTTTTTGCCTGCCGCATTACCTCTTTTATGAACTTGCATAGACTTGAGACTCGCTCATCTCCTTGCTGTTTTTATTATGCTGCTATAATTTTTTTTTTTATAAACCAGAGCTTTTAAATGCAAAACTGCTCAGTTGGTGCCCAGCGGAAGCAGTGTGATGTTGGCCACATCCATTCTTTCATCTTTTTTCCTTTTCCCCCCCTATAGTGTAAAGCTCTGGGCCTCAGCTTTTGGTGGCGAGATCAAATCCATTGCAGCTAAATATTCAGGTTCCCAGCTTCTGCAGAAGGTAAGTTTTTAATATTTAATTTTGGCATCTAGCAATACTTTAAAGACAGACGATGGAAGAAAGCGTATATTGTATTTTTTAACATTTCATGCCTAATCACTCAGGGCTGAGGGGTAAGAGAGAATCCGTCAGTGGTCTTGCTCTGAATACTTGGTGAACTTAATATGTTCTTGCACAGTTTCTTGGCTTAATTAACTGCTTATTTTTAGATAGCAGTTAATGGTAATCGGCAACAGAGTAGAACAGTTCCAAGCTGCAGCATGAACTGGAAGTATTTTTTTTTTTTTTTTTTTGAACGCCTATGGAGAGGTTCCCAATTCTTGGAGGCCACAGTTGCTCCTCGGTGAAGAATGTTAACTTCATATTGTGAGCGGAGTTAACGCTCGCGTTCAAAAATCCTCTCTGTCCTGTGCTGCAACCATGTCGTTTCCCGACTCGGAGGAAGAGGGAGTGGAGGCTGCATGGTTTTTGTCATTTCTGCAGTCCTTGGCATCCCATTATTCTCCAGTCATCTCAACCCTATGCTGGGATGTATTACATCACACCGATAAGACGAGCGGATGTGGTTATCTTCCTGCTCAGCTGCACAGGCTGGGTAATAACCTCCTGGAGCAGAAACACAAACTTGAGCAATTGGTCCAAGACTGAATAATTCTGCAGAGTAATGAGGTCGGAGAATTGATTATTAGGCCTTTATCGAGAGCCGCATCTTTTTTTTTCTCTTTTCCCAATGCAACGGCGTATTAAACGACCATTCCAAAGACATGTTTTGCCCCCAGTGTTTGTGTGTGACATGATTGACTCTGGGGGTGTTGACAGAGCCTGTGAAGATTGATTTTGGAATCGCAGCCAGGGCCTAGACCGACCTCCCTGGAATAAAATAGTTGAATCGTAGAGGACTGCATTAAAAAAATCACACATTTATATTAGGGGCGGGGTGGTACGGAGCGATTCATTGACTATGAGTGTTTATGAAACAATTTTTTTCAATATATCATAATGAAGTATTTTTCACATTGATATGGATTCTGATTACTGGAGGGTTAGGATTCTCCTTAAACCATACCTCAAAATGTTTTCAATTTTTTTTCTTTTTTAAATCGTGCACATTTTAAGACGTTTTGATATATATATATATTTTTTTTTTTAAGTCCCTTAAAAATTAAAGCACTCATTCGTGTTAATAGTGTGAAATTATTTGCACTTAGATGCACGCATTGCTTTTGCTTTTACAATTGAACTGAGCCCAAATCTAGTCTAGAATATGAAAACCTTGCCTAAATTGCAGAACACCTGACTGCACTTCCTTATTTCAAAAGGGCTTCCACTACTCTGTGCCTTTTCAAAATGCATCCTTATTGAAAAGATTTAGAATCCTTTGTTTTGCTTTTGTACAGTTATTAAGAATCCAGGAGCACTTGTTAATTAGAGGCTTTTTGCCTTGGTATACAATAAGAAACATTTCTCTCTTATTGTAAGAAGTTGGCATTCCCTCCCATTGGTTGTCAGATGAAAGCTGATATGCTCTTTTTACCTGATCCTTTGATTCTCTGCAATTGTATTCACTGGTGGAATTTTTCATCTGTCCAACATCTGCCCCCCCGACAGTTGTTTGATTGGTCTCAGCTGTTTTTTAATGTCCTTTTGCTGCTGATTTAGGCCGCCACCTGTCCCGTCAACCTCCCTTTTTCATGCCCTCGCCACAAGCTCTCATGATTTGGCTCGTATCGATGTCGCATTATGTTTACTGGACTATAAAATCACAATATATTTTGATAAGGTGATTGCTTAATAGTTTTAAAAGATCAGGTATTTCAAAATTCCTTGTAAATTGAAAAAAAAAAGTGCATAGTATAAGCTTAAAATCTCGACAAGTATTTTTTAAATATTCTGTAGCCAGGTTTTCTGGGTATTATGGTCTGAAAATATGTCGTGCTTACGGAACGTGAAATGGGATGAGGTGCAATCCTCAAAACTCAAATGCAGAGACAAATCACGTGTACCAGGAATGGCATTTTAGATGTTTCTAACACCGTCTTTCGCATTACTAGGAATTAGCACAGGGGCAGGGCGACCGTGGTTTCTGAGGGCCACAACCCAGTCAGTTTTTCAAGATTTCCGCACTGAATATCCATGAGATTGATGTGCACGTGCTGCTTTCGTTGTATGCAAATCGATCTCGTGCGTATTCGGTGTGGAAATCTTGAAAACCCTTCTAGGTTGTGACTTGTCAAGGACCGTGGTTGTCCACCCCTGAATGAATACCATATTTACCACGATGACAATGTTTGTGTGTCTGCCGTATGGAGAGAACTTATAAAGAACCGTCACCACTGCAGATCACAGCAGACTGGTAAAGCGTCAAGGGCCTGATTCGATATTATCATTCTGCATTTATAGAGGGAGAAAAAGCAACTTTTGATAATCAAACCCTATGTGACCCATTTATTCTACACTAGCAGCATAGCAAGTAGTGGGTGGGATTTCTGTACACACTAACACTTTCTACTGTAGAACAGAAGTTTAGTAGGACTGGGCAAAGAAAAACATTATATAATAAGTAGCTAATGATTATGATATCACTTGATATTCATAGCTGCAGTAACATTATTCACTATTAGCTCATTCAGTATCGCCGGAGAGGCTACAAGACCGAAGTAGTTGAGTTTACCACTCCAACCCACCTTTTGCACGCCAGCTCCATCTTTGCCTACCCCTCCCCGCAAGGAAAATCTAAGAAAGCTTACGTAACCAAACTACTATCCTATCAAGCAGCTTGGGAACTACTCCGCATTATCGGGTCGTCTTCGTCGTACATGCATTTCGGGCGAGTATTAGAAACGTACTTGGTCAACAAATTCCTAGTGGAGCAACAAATCCTATGCCGTCTTTGCGTGTCTCACACGCTCCTCGAGACCGTGGAAAAAGCTCGACGCACAGACTCATCCAACTCTTCCCACCGGCCTCCCCGCCTCACTTCTCTCGCCGACCTTCTTCTGGGTCTCAGTATCTATATCTGTACCGCTATCCGAAAACTGTTCATCTACTTGACTTCTTCTCATATTACCCTACCATAATTGCATATGTCTCTGACCTGGTCATGATCCTATGTTATTTGGATTTGTATCCTCACCTCTCATGTACGGTCTTCTGCTTAACAACTGTTAACCACATCGATCGTCACGGTGTATTGCAGTATACCACTCAAATTTTGTTATGTTATGTGGTTATTGTGTTTTTTTGCACTTAACCCTTTAAGACAAAGGGGGTTAGCACGTCGGACATTTCATCATGCGCTAACCCCTGCGGCAAGCCTAAAAACTAACACCTCGTCGATGGAGGCGTTAGCGACTAGCGCGGCAGGCGGTTGAACGCGCGGTATTCCGTGCGTTAACTGCCTACCGCACCTTGATAAAAGGAGCCCAAAATGTCAGTTTGCTGATAGATTTTCCAGCTGTAGAATTACCCTCATCTTTGATATTACAGATCATTTTGGGCTCCTTTTACTAAACCACAGTAGAGGGTTTGTTTGTTGTTGTTGTTGTTTTTTTGGGGGGGTTACTGTAGGTTGGCGAGGTAAATGCTCCAAAGCTCATTCAATTCCTATGAGCGTCATAGCATTTACCTCGTTGGCCCGCGGTAGAAACCTCGACCGCAGTTTTGTAAAAGCCAGCGTTAATTCTTTATTTGGCCTTTGCCTGACAGTCAGAACAAAGGGGTTATAATCGATATATAGCAATCAAATGAAAACATAAGAAAATAAAACACAAAAATAAAATATTAAAAAAAGACATTGAACCCATGTGCTCTTTTTATGCCAGCATTAAAATAATTCTGTTTTACGCATGAAGCCAGGCAGAGAGAGAGGGGCTTGGGACACTTTATTTTCGCACCGTAATCTCTCAAAATAGTACTTTTAGCTTCAATCTAGAAAGTCTTCTCACTCTAGACGTGTACACTACAACAATGCTTGCATATAACAGAAGTGGCTTTCTAGAAGAATTGTATGTGGTTTGGTTTTATAATCCATTATTAATAAAGTCTGCATTTTAACTGCTGAAGAAGGGACTGAAGGGTTGGTATTTTGCACTGGAAATGGATCTCGTTTGCTTTCCAGTTAGATTGGCTGCTATAAAAGAAACCATCTATTCTCTTGCTGCTATAAAAATATGCTCTTCCAGTAATTAGAAAATTCTGCCGGAGTTTCTGATTCTGTTAAAATTTTTTTTAATTAGCTGGTCTGTTTGGCATGTGGACTATACTGGGCTTGTTCAGAGGAAAAAGCAAAAAAAAAAAAAAAAAATGTATAGCATCTTTCAAAAATGCTTGGGATCGGTCATCTGCGTTCTCTTTTCATCTGCTACAATGGATTTTCTTCAAATATTACATTTCAGTGCTGTGCATGAATTTCGAGAGGTTAACTTACCCCCCCTCTCCCCTTTTTACAAAACCGTAGTCCAGTTTTTAGCGCCGGCCGTAGCGGTAATGGCGCCGATGCTCACAGGAACTCGATGAGTGTCGGAGCTGTTACCGGCGCAGCCGGTGTTAGAAACTACGCTACGGTTTTGGAAAAGCGAGGGTTAGCGAAAGAAACCGTATTACTACCATTTTAATTATTCATTGAGTGGCATTTTAAACCTAACATTGATTGGGTGAACAAATCACTATCAAGATGTACAATTTCTGGCACGACCTTATGGAGGTCGAAATAGTGCTCTCCTTTCTACCTCCTATGGAGAAGGCGACCTACCTGTTTTATTAAGGCTTGCATTGGGAGGCACTTCATGGTTCCTGGTTCTCCCGTGTCATTGTTGGGGAGATTTAACAAAAGCTGAATCGGCACTTACAACCGCGCACGTTTATCTAGAATTGTGCATACAGATTTTTTTTTTTTCTACAGTTAAGTAGTACTGTCATCAGGGTAGGATTAATTCGTTGAGGGCCTCTAGGCACCCAAGTACACTGGGCCCCCTGCCCGGCCCCACCCCATCATGCGCCCAGGCGGAAACAGGAAGCTGCGTCAGAGGGAAGCTTTGGGCACACAGTTCCCGTGGCCTTTCTTACCCGCGTTGCTTGCTTGTCTTACTTTCTGTCGATGGGGTGGGGCCCGCGTTGCCGATCGATGCTGGAAGGGCCCATCGCCGTTTGGAAAAAAACAATGTTGGTGCCTACTTGGCCTATTGGTTAATTCTGGCCTGACTGTCATTTGTTCTTCACGTGATATTCTACAATTACTCTTGTGACCTGTTAAACGAAGTTCAAAGGGCGCAGGAAACGTTGACCATGTTAATGCGTTGTACTGCAGCAACTCTGTCTGAATATAGTTTCCAATTAACTTGCCCCCTTTGTGTCCATGCCCGCTGTGCATGCGTTTTTGCATGCCTACGCATAAGATGCAGTCGCGTAAGCCTAAACAGACTGAAGTTTTACGACCCGCTGGAACTGTATCCAACTCGCATAGCGACATTGTGGGGCCTTTTTACTAAGGTGCGCTAAATGCATCTGACTATTAACGCCTTCCTGTTTTAATCCTGTTGAAACCTGACCTGCTGTTTCCTGGAATTTTGCGCTAACAGTGCGGGGAGGATGAATTCCAAGAAAATGTTAAAAATGCATCCGATGATTAATGCCTTTCTGTGTTACGCTTGTTGTTATCTGTTTTGATATTGTTTGTACAGTATATGGATGGAGCTTAAGTTGATTTGTATGTAATTTGTAAACCGCATAGCCAATATGTGGTATATAATTTTTTTTAAAATAAATGCTAAGACACCCATTTTATCCCTGTGGCATTATGGCATTTAGCGCGTACTAATAGTTAGTGCATGGAAAATGTTAGCACACCTTTGCCTATTTTCCGCCCAACTTTCCTATAAAAATTGTACTTCTGCTTTTAACCTTATTTGTATGCTGCTATGTGATTTTTATTTTATTTTTTTTCACTTTTGTATGATTTTAGATTGTAAGCCGCTCGGATGGTTTTTACCCTTGGTGCGGGATAGTAAGACATGAATAAACTTAATAAAAGGACCCATATGAGTGGCATTTTAGAAAGGACGGCCAACTCGCAGGCCTGCTCTAAAATACGTATGAGATGGATGCTCATGTGTTGCAAACATTCGGCAACAATATCCATCTAACAAACCGAAATGTCCAAATTATGAACAGGGAAAACAAGGGGCAGCGTAGAACTGTCTAGCTCACAGGTGTCAAACTCAAGGCCCATGGGTCAAATCCAGCCCGCCTGGTTGTTTTATGCGGCCCGTGGTCCGATGCCCCCAGTTTTACCTTGTGGCCGGCTTTCTCCTCCTCACAGCCGTAGTGTGCACGGAGCCGCGTGCAGTGGCTCCTCGCACGTCCCACACCTCATCCAGAAGCATTCCCTCTGACGTTGCGACGGCAGAGAGAAGGTTTCTGGTTCAGGATGCTACAGGCGGCTCCGTGAATATTATGGCTGTGAGGAGGAGGGAGCCAGCCACAAGATGACACCAGGGGGGAGAGCATTGGACTGCGGGCCGCATACAATGGTTGGGTTGGAGCTGACCAGAAGGTTAGACATCTGTGGAGGGAGGCACAGCATGGAGGGAGGGAGACAACAAAGATAGGGGGAATGGTTTTATTTTCAAGTTAGTGTTTGAATTGTGTCCATTTTGAGCATTTTAATCTGCTGTCTATCTTTTGCACTGCTCAGGAAGAAATGCATTTGTTTCTTTTTCTCTGGGGGTTGTACTGCATGCAGAATCTTGAATCTTAGGGTGTTTAAAAAAAAAAAAAAAATTAGTACTTTTAGTTCTTTTTTTATTTTTTTTATTTATTATTTTCAACTTAAATTTCAAGTATTACACTTGTACAGAAAGCAAGAATAGGATAGATATCAAATACAAAGCAATATAAATCTTAAATTAAACAAATATACTATTTATGCTCAAGTCCACAATTAGGATCCAAGAATTATAGAAAATTGGCGAAATTATCTAAAAAGAAAGTTATAAAAGAAACTGAGAACTATAGCACTGAGATAGGATCACAATATCCTAAATATAGGGCTCAAAGATTGTTAACATTCAGGCGAGACATAGCCACGAAATTTGTCAATTGTGATGGTTCAAAAAACACATATTTAAGAGTACGGTGATATACAATGCATTTACACGGATGTCTCAAATAAAAGGTTGCCCCCCAAAGATAAAACCCCAGGTTTCAAAAGAAGAAATTCACGGCGGCGCCTTTGCGTCTCCCGTGCCAAATCTGGGAACATTTGTATTTTATAACCAAGAAAGCTTTTTTGTCTATTTTTAAAGAAAAGTTTTAACAACCATGTTTTATCAATTGGCAAAGCTAAAGTAATAATCATGGTGGCTGGTGATGCTAAATCCTTCTCAGATGTTTCTAAGATCTGTGATATATTTAGAAGTTCTTGATCTGAAGGTTTTTCTTTTAGTTGTTGATTTTGTTCTTTATCAGGCAAGTAATAAACCCGTGAAAATGGTGGTAATGAATCTTCGGGTATTTCTAAGTTCTCTACTAGATATCTCTTAAGCATAGTACTTTTAGTTCTTGGTCCCGTATTTGCATAGGGGTTATCTGTTTTATTGGTAGGAATGAATGTTGAGAAGCATACACTGTGTTTTGTGTAGTTTAATTTTGTGGCTAACCATTATGCGTTAATAAGATTATATTGTGTGTGTATATATAAAAAATTAATGGAAAAAATTGTATTATGGGGGCAGGGTCTGGCCCGCGACTTATGTGTTTTGGATTTCAGCCCCTTAATGTGATTGAGTTTGACACCCCTGGTCTAGCTTATAAAATGAGCAAAAAGGAACTCGGCTATATTTCTAGGGTTAATTTTCCAAATCAACATAAATAACCCCCCAACATTCACTTAATTATTTTCTTCAGATCCTCAGCAGAAACATAGAAACATAGAAGATGACGGCAGAAAAGGGCTACAGCCCATCAAGTCTGCCCACTCTGCTTACCCACCCCCTGTCTATGCCCTAATGACCCAATTTCTTTTGAGGCTTGGGATGACAAAAATCGCCATCAAAGTTCCATTCGTCATCGGATCTATTTTTTGTTTTCCTCTATTTATTCTTATTTTAAGTTATTGTTTTTTCAAACTTATAGCTTACAAAATGGCCATACAGAGGGCCAGAGCACTGGGTTGGGAATCGGAGGACCCAAATTCACATCCCACATCAGCTATTTGTGATTTTTATTTAAAGTTCAATACACTTTATTAAGTTTTAGCAGAAAATAACAGTGTCTTTGCCCTTAGAAATCAACAATTTTCAAAGGATTACATTCAAGATCAAGAAACCTAGCAACTACACGAACAAAAATATGAACAGAAACATATCAGTCATGGGTGTCAAGAAATCAGTAGCAATATAAGAAAAAGCAATAATACGACGTTAGCACATTATTAATCTTAATTAGGGACAGTGGGGTAGCGAAGCTGAGAGGCGCCTGGGACGGAGGCGCCCCTCCCCCGCCCCTTCCCTCGCAGCTCTAGTTGAAGTTGTTGCTCGCGGTGGTCCTCGTGACCCCGTCGGCTCTCCCTCTGACATTACTTCATATGTGCGGCACCCAGAAGTGATGTCAGCGGGAGGAGTTAACATTTGCAAAGGACGAGGCTTTGTTTCACAGAGTTCTGATATTAAATTACGCTTTTTTACCTGGTCTCCAATTTATGATGTATCAGCAAGTTAGTCTCTTAATTAGCTCGATAACAATTAGAGAATGACACGGTGACAAAATTCATCACCGTTCCCGTCCCCGCGGATAACCGCGGGAAATAATCCCATGTCATTTTCTAGTGTCTATTTCAACCTCGGTCCTTCTGCACCAGCATTCTTCAAAGCAAAGCTTGAGGGTCAGTGATTGTGGCCATTCATACTCTGATTTTTATGTGAGCCAAGGATAATGAAGCCATTGTGACATCACTGATGTGATTGGCTCTTAGGCACTGGTGGAATGAGGCGTTATGACATCACAATATCTGCTCTGGATACCAGAGACTGTCATTCTGTAGTGTCTGATTCAACCTCGGTCCTTCTACACCAGCGTTCTTCAAAGCACAGCTTGCGGGTCAGTGGCTGTGCTTATGGGAGCCAAGGATAATGAAGCCATTGTGACATCACTGATGTGATTGGCTCTTAGGCACTGGTGGAATGAGGCATTATGACATCACAATCTCAGCTCTGGAATGTTGCTGCTCAATCTCAGCATTCTTCAAAGCAAAGCTTGCGGGTCAGTGGTTGTGGCCATTCATACTCTGATTCTTCCCTCTCTCTTTAAAGAATGACATGAAGATGGTTTCCCGCGGGGACGGGAACGGTGATGAATTTTGTCACCGTGTCATTCTCTAATAACAATTAGAACTTATCCTGCCATCTTGCAATAAATTACAGTTTAAACAGAAAAATAAATTTGAGAAATAATTCATAAATAGCAAATGTCCTTAAATGCAACTGAGAAGCAAAAATCAATTGGGAAAGATTAGGACTTGCTTACCCCTCTTTAAGGGAGGGGTTTTGGGTTTAACTAAAATCTTTTTTTGTAGTTGTTCATGCTAAATTAGCAGGTATTGTAGGTATTTCCCTGTTTCTGGAGTTGGGGGGAGGGGAAGTTATAGTCTAGGTCTGTACTTTTCCCCCTACTTGACTAGTGGGAGACTGAAGCATCTAACTCATCCCATAAAGACCCATCAGATCTGGTCACTGTCCTCTTGCTTTAGATATCTTTGTAGATTAAAGATTTATGACCCTTGGTGGTTTCAATTATTTATTACTCATATTACAGCCTATTTAGATACTTTGCTTCATCTTTTAGGGTATTCATACCAGAGCCAGCTCTAGAATTAGACAAACTAGATAGCTGCCTAGGTTGGCACAATTTTAGGAGTGGCAAAAATCAGACATGCCAAGTCACATGCATTAGATGTGTGACAAACACATTTGACCCTGCCCCCACAGCTCATACATAGAAGGCTCCTCCTCTCGTTCATTCTCTCCCTGCTCCTGTTCCTCTGCCCCCACCATTGGCATCTCTATCTCCCTCCCTTCCCTCCTCCAGAGGGGCTGGCATCTCTTCCTCTCCCTCTCTCTCTCCTGTTACGCTCTAAACTTGTGTATTTTTGTTGGCAGTGAATACACTTCCCCCTCCCCATTCGCGGTTTCCACACTTGCGGTTTCACAAATTCACGATATTTTTTTTTGGGGGGGCGGAGAAGAATCTGTATTTTATCATGTTCCTGCCTCTCTTCCGGCATCCCGGCCTTACCTGATGGTCTAGCAGGCTTTTGGGGTAGGAGAGATCTTCCTACACTCCTGCCCCATGTAGATCGCCAATAGGAAATGGCTGCCGTGAGCTCCCACTGTAGTCTCGAGGGAACTCATGGCAGTCATTTCCTATTGGCGATTTGCACGGGGCAGGAGCGTAGGAAGATCGCTCCTGCTCCGAAAGACTGCTAGACCACCAGGTAAGGCCGGAATGCCGGGGGAAAGGCAGGAGGGAGGCGGGGGTGGGTCAGAGCCAGACGAGAAGATATTTGCGGTTTTTCTCCATTCGCGGTCCGGCTCTGCCCCTATCCCCCGCGAATACCGAGGGAGAAGTGTAAACCAGAATTGCCTCTGGTAAGGTCTGGGACATTCCCTCTCTCACATTCTGCCTCCTCTGATGCAACTTCCTATTGCTGTAAAGATGAGACAGGGCAGAAGGAAGGCTCCAGGCTTTGCTGCAGGCAGTCTGGTTAAATCACTGTTCTGGCAAAGGCACACAAGAGGAGGGGAAAGTGTAGGTAGGGAAATGGAGAGATGGCAAAGAGAGAGCCTGGACGGGGAAGTAGAGGAGAGATGCTAGACCTGAGAGGAGGGGTGGGTTGGAGGAGGAGAAAAGAAATACTGGATAGGGGGCTGAGTGAAAAGAGAGTGAGGGAAGCTAGATCTAATAATACATTTATTATAAATTCAGACTTTTTCATATTAATTTTCATAAATTAATAGGCGACGGCAGGGGTGCATGGGGATTTACTGTGGGGGAGGGGCACATAACAAAAGGGATGCACTTTGGGGAGGCTCATAGCGTGTGTGTTGAGGGGAGGGGGAAATGGCATGGCTAAAGATTCGCCTAGGACAGGGGTAGGCAATTCCGGTCCTCGAGAGCCGGAGCCAGGTCAGGTTTTCAGGATCTCCACAATGAATATGTATGAGATGGATTTGCATGCACTGCCTCCTTGAGATGCAAATCTGTCTCGTGCCTATTTATTGTGGAGATCCTGAAAACCTGACCCGGCTCTGGCTCTCGAGGATCGGAATTGCCTACCCCTGGCCTAGGATATCAGATAACCCTGGGCTAATTCCGATTCACACTGCAGTCCATTTAGGTACTTTGCTGCCTCTTGTTGGATCTGACACGATGCTAGAAATATAAGAGCTGGCATGATCCTTTGATTTAGATCAATTAATGTCCACCTTGAAAATCTATAGTGAATCTATCATTAGTTTTTAAAACACATAAAACAGCGACTCTATAATTCCTTACAAGTCCATTTTGTATTGGTTTAAAGAAATGCCGTCTTTTTTTTTTCCTGACAGTAATTGCATTCTATTCTTGCGCTTACCTTGTATACTTTTTCCAGTCTGCTTTGTTTTCTTTTGTTTCCTGTTTCTCAGTTTTCATGTTCACATTAGGTACCAAGAAATATTAAATTATGCAAATTGCTGAATTGTGTACTTAATGCAGTTTAATTACCCAGTTTGTTTCCCAAAAAACATACAATTTAGTAGGATATGTATGCAGTGTGTGGGAAGATCTCCAGAAAAAAAACCTTGTTAACCGAGAGTGACTATTACTGGTCCCTGCCAGATTCATGCAAAAGAAAGGCAGTGGCTCTAACCGTGTCTCTCAAACTGGGTGCCACAGCACAGTGGTGTGCCCCGAAGAGATTCCGGGTGTACGACGAGAGATTCCAGAATTTTAACTTTACTTTTTTAAAAATTCTGTTCAAAAGTATATACTAGAGCAGTGGTTCCCAACCCTGTCCTGGAGGTCCACCAGCCAGTCGGGTTTTCAGGATAGCTCTAATGAATATGCATGGGGCAGATTTGCATGCCTGTCACCTTCATTATATGCAAATTTCTCTCATGCATATAACATTAGGGTTATCCCAAAAAACCGACTGGCTGGTAGTCCTGCACTAGAATAGATGACATGTACATTGCATAGGCATGACTCTGTCATTGTTCCGAGCATCTGGGTGTGTAAGGATACAACCACCCAGACAAGCATTCTTTGACATGATTGGTCCTTGCAAATTAACAGCAAGTAATTTTATTTTTATTTTTTATGCAGTAGTTATTCTAACTTGAGCAATAAATCAATCAAGGCTTTTTTTTTAAATTTACCATTTGGTGGTTCTTATCTTTGCGAATTTGGATTTTCAGCTTTGACAGAAATTAAAAAAAGATGATGAAATGTGTGCTTGCTTGTTAACTATTGAGCCACATTTTAAGTAAATTTGCATTCAAAAACAAGCACATCCATTCTTTTCTAGCTACTTTACTTTCACCGTTGTTACAATTACCCATACATAGCTTAAATAAATTTAAATAGATAACTATCAAATGTAATTTTTTGTTGGTTTTGCAATTTTATAATTTCAAATTATAATGTGCCCTGAAAAACATTTGCTCCGTTTAGTGTGCCAGAGCTAAAAAAAAAAAGATTGAGAGACACTGGGCTATGAAGAAATCTTGCTATCGCTCCTGACCTTAGCACCGGATTCTGCATAGGTCACTCAAAGTTAGACGTATAGATTTGGACGCAGGTCTGAGGTCCTTTGTAAACTAATTTGCTTATAAGGCACTAATAAGTAATTGGCAGTTATTAGGAGTCCAGCACAGATTTACCTTGTGACCTATTCTATGATATATGTGGCCATAAGAGGGGCATGGGCAGTTCGGGGGCATTTCCAGAACAATGTAAGGGCCTAGCTGCCATGGGCTGGGTGCCAGCATTTACTCCAGCTTTTGGCCAGCATAAATACTCTTGCCTAAAGTTAGGTGCGAGAAGTACGCCGAGTTAGTATTCAGTAAAAGTCACTGTGCACAGAGAACCTTTGTCAAAATGCTTCCATAGTGGAGATCATCTTGATGCCTAAGTCTGGGTACAGAGATGAACTGATGTGCACACAGATGATTCTAACACACACTTTCTTACACTTCTCAGTGCTCAGAGAACCATTTTTAGCTTATGAGACCGCTGGGTAAGCAAATTTTTTTAGCCTACTACTGATACGGCTCAATTCTCAATCATTGCACAGGTCCCTGTAGTATCTATAAGTATAATACTCTCTCACTTTTTTTGATCTTTTTAAATTACTTTTTGTCTTTTTAAAAGCTCAACTTCAAAACAGACTTAGCTTTTAATGCAGGGGTTCAACGGGTTCTGACGTGTTTCGCCATGCTGCCTCAGAGAACCCACATCAACACGAACTTAATTCTGCCCCCACCATATCCGCAAAACAATACAAACAGTATACCCAATGTTCTAACTTCAACTGCTCTTGCTAAGACGCTGACCCTACAAACTCCACCCCTTTTATACAACATCCACCCAACCAGGATGCGACCCATCTAAACTCCACCTCCTGCCCGCCTGATAGGTCAATGCTCCTCACAGAATGTCAATCACAAACATTGAAAGTAATTTTAAAGAAAACTTTAAAGAGAAAACCACCAACCTGGACCACCCTGGTTAAATCATGATCCCAAGAAAGCTCGCCATTCTACTTCTCTATTTAACCCCGTGGGTTCGACTGTCTGCCATCTAAAAATCCATTCCTGCTCCCTCCTGGAGTTTGTAGGGTCAGCGTCTTAGCAAGAGTGGTTGAAGTAAAAACAGGTACTGTGTGTCAGCGTGTGCTAGAATTGAAAAAACGCAAATACAGTTTTCAGCGGGGGAGACAGGAGAGGGCAGCCGGAAAGAGCAGCCGGAGCACTGGCGAGTGAAGGAAATCACTCGCGGTATGCTTTGACCGCTTCTTCCTGCACTAAAGTCGGGCCTCACCAATCAGGAGCTGCGTGTCAAAGATATGTATATGTATATAAGATTTGTTTCATCACTCGAAAATACTGAAGAAATCATTTATCGCAGCAGTCCCCAGCCTTTTTTACACCAAGGACCAGTTTCATACAAGACAATATATCCATGGGGGGTGAGGGGAAGGGAGGGGGAAGGGGATAGGGTAGGCACATAATCAAAAAAGTACATAATATATTTTATATTATATATATAATATAAAATATATTATGTATATATATATATATATATATATTATATACATATATTATATATATATATATATATATATATATATAATGTACTTTTTTGATTATGTGCTTGAATCCCTACCCTATCCTCTTCCCCCCGGTCCATGGCTATATTATTACATTACATTACATTACATTAGGGATTTCTATTCCGCCATTACCTTGCGGTTCAAGGCGGATTACAAAAGGTTAATTTAAAAAATACAGAGTTACAATGATTAGCTAGAGAGGTAAGTTGTAGATTTTATAAACATTAACGGGTTGTTGAGGGTGAGGTGGTTTGTAAGAGAATTAATAGTTGGTCATAGTGGAGGTTCTTTTGTTGTTGTTAGTGCAGTAATGGGTAGATCAGATGTCGGTTTTAGAGTTACTAAGAGGTCGTGATGTTATTGCTGCTTCAGGAATTTCTTGAAAAGTGTGGTTTTTATTTCTTTTCTGAACGTCCTATAGTCTGGGGTGGTCATCAGAAGGTTGGAGATCTGGTTGTCCAGCCTTGCGGCTTGAGTGGCTAGGAGGCCGTCGTGTAGTTTTGTTCTTTTTACTTCCTTGATTGGGGGGGGTATGAATGGGGAGTGTGTTTTTCTGTGTCTGGTAGTGGGTGCTTGTATGTATCTTGTATGAAATCGGTCCTTGGTGCAAAAAAAGGCTGGGGACTGCTGCTATAAATTATTTCTTCAGTATTTTCGAGTGATGAAACAAATCAGCCATGCCAAAATAACCACCCGCTCACACCCGAATCATCTGATGCTATCCAGTATTTTATATGAGCAAGAAAATTAGATTGTCTAATTGTAAAGGTTAAAATGTTATGTCAACAGATATGGCGGTATGTTTGAGATGGCATCAGAAGTTTTTAATGAATGCATTATCTATAACTCTCTTCAACCTGGAGAATTTCCAGTGAAGGGTCAGGTTGGAAAAAAATAGCTCTTGAAAGGAAATGAATGCTAATTTCCCTACTTAATGCATTTATGGCTGTCTGTTTTCACATCCTGTATTGGAAAATGCTAACATTTCAAGGTTAAAAGTGCTGGTCTCCATGCAAATTACCTTGCCGGTGAAGGTAGAGAGATGTGTGAGTAGATGCAGCTTTGTGAAGCTCAGCTTATAGTCATTAACATCACGCAAAGAAACTGCTAATCAATACTCAACATTTGCAAATGTCATTACCTCTGTAATTAAATGCTAAAACTTTGGATAGTAGATAATAATCCTAGCATTCACTGTAAGAGTACTGTAAGCCTTTGGAAAGAACTAAAACCAGCTTTACTACAGAAGGTCTTGGAAAGGTACAGCTAGTGGAAATGCTCAAAGCCTAGGAAAGAGGATCAGATAAATTCCTTTTATAACCTACATGACTACTATAGAATACTTCTGAATTCTAATTTCTCCCCACCCCGAAAAAAGAAAAGCTGGTTAAACAGATTTGCTAATTTAATGTCTAGTGAACAAATTCAGTATTAATGTATTAATACATTTAATGCAAATTGTGCTGGTAAAAATCACAAATTACAAAAAGAAACTTGAGATTTTACTAGAAGGAGTTAGTCATAGTAAATGACAGCAGATAAAGACCTGAACAGTCCATCCAGTCTGCTCATTAGTTCCACGCACTATAAATTTATGATTAAATTAAATTGTCTTTTTTTTCTTTGATATTTCTAGGCCTTAGACTATAAAGTCCATAGACTGGACCATAGACTATAAAGTCCACCTGCTCTTAGGTTCCAACTACTAGAGTTGCCGTTGAAGCTCACTCCAGTCTATCCAACCATCTCGTCTTTTGCGGGATATATATCGTAAAGTCTGCCTAGCAAAGTCCTCATGTTTCAAGTTACTGGAGTTGCCATCAATGCTCTCACCAGCCCATCCTACATCGAATCGCCATATACGGAACTCAGACCATGTATATCTGCCCAGTGCTGGCCTTAGTTCTTCAATTTATACCATTCATTTTATAATTAGAGATCCTCTGTTTATCCCAAGCTTTTTTGAATTTCGTCACCGTTTTCCTCTCCACCATCTCCCTCGGGAGGGCATTCCAGGCATCAACCACCCTTTCTGTGAAAAATAATTTCCTATTACCGTATTTTCGCGGATATAACGCACACCATTGTAAAACGCGCACAGGGGTATAGCGCGCAGAAATCACGATGATATGTACAAAAACTTTTCTATACCGCGCTCAGGCATATAACGCGCATGCTGCCCGACTCTCCTTTCGCCCGCCCTGACTTTCCGTGCCTGTCCCGACTCTCCGTTCACCCCCCCTGACTTCCGTGCACTGTCCTCCCTTGAAGTCCTGTCCCCCCTTGAAGGTCTGTCCCCATCCTGAAAGCCTGATGCCCCCCCCCGACGTCCGATACATCCCCCCCCCCCCCGGCAGGACCACTCGCACCCTCACCCCGAAGGACCGCCGACTCCCCAACAATATCGGGCCAGGAGGGAGCCCAAACCCTCCTGGCCACGGCGACCCCCTAACCCCACCCCGCACTACATTACGGGCAGGAGGGATCCCAGGCCCTCCTGCCCTCGACGCAAACCCCCTCCCCCCAACGACCGCCCCCCCCCCAAGAACCTCCGCCCGTCCCCCAGCCGACCCGCGACCCCCCTGGCCGACCCCCACGACACCCCCACCCGCCTTCCCCGTACCTTTGTGTAGTTGGGCCAGAAGGGAGCCCAAACCCTCCTGGCCACGGCGACACCCTAACCCCACCCCGCACTACATTACGGGCAGGAGGGATCCCAGGCCCTCCTGCCCTCGACGCAAACCCCCCCCCCTCCAACGACCGCCCCCCCCCAAGAACCTCCGACCGACCCGCGACCCCCCTGGCCGACCCCCCCACCCCCCTTCCCCGTACCTTTGGAAGTTGGCCGGACAGACGGGAGCCAAACCCGCCTGTCCGGCAGGCAGCCAACGAAGGAATGAGGCCGGATTGGCCCATCCGTCCTAAAGCTCCGCCTACTGGTGGGGCCTAAGGCGCGTGGGCCAATCAGAATAGGCCCTGGAGCCTTAGGTCCCACCTGGGGGCGCGGCCTGAGACACATGGTCGGGTTTGGCCCATGTGCCTCAGGCCGCGCCCCCAGGTGGGACCTAAGGCTCCAGGGCCTATTCTGATTGGCCCACGCGCCTTAGGCCCCACCAGTAGGCGGAGCTTTAGGACGGATGGGCCAATCCGGCCTCATTCCTTCGTTGGCTGCCTGCCGGACAGGCGGGTTTGGCTCCCGTCTGTCCGGCCAACTTCCAAAGGTACGGGGAAGGGGGGTGGGGGGGTCGTGGGGGTCGGCCAGGGGGGTCGCGGGTCGGCTGGGGGGGAGGGGGGTTTGCGTCGAGGGCAGGAGGGCCTGGGATCCCTCCTGCCCGTAATGTAGTGCGGGGTGGGGTTAGGGTGTCGCCGTGGCCAGGAGGGTTTGAGCTCCCTTCTGGCCCAACTACACAAAGGTACGGGGAAGGCGGGTGGGGGTGTCGTGGGGGTCGGCCAGGGGGGTCGCGGGTCGGCTGGGGGACGGGCGGAGGTTCTTGGGGGGGGGGCGGTCGTTGGAGGGAGGGGGGTTTGCGTCGAGGGCAGGAGGGCCTGGGATCCCTCCTGCCCGTAATGTAGTGCGGGGTGGGGATAGGGGGTCGCCGTGGCCAGGAGGGTTTGGGCTCCCTCCTGGCCCGATATTGTTGGGGAGTCGGCGGTCCTTCGGGGTGAGGGTGCGAGTGGTCCTGCCGGGGGGGGATGTATCGGACGTCGGGGAGTTGGCCGGGCAAGAGGGCTTGGGCTCCCTCTTGCTCCGATCGTGGGTGCGGGTGGGAGCGCGTGCGAGCGGTCGTTCGGGGTGGGGGTGCGAGCGGTCCTGCTGGGGGGGTGAATCGGGCGTCGGGCGGGGTGGGAACTATGTTTAAAAACTTTTGTATACCGCGCTCAGGCATATAACGCGCGAGGGGTATGCGCGGTACGTAAAATCACGTATAACGCGCGCGTTATATCCGCGAAAATACGGTATGTATGGCTAGTTGCCAGGGAGATAGGTGCTGGTCGAAGAGGCTGCTTAATGGTGGCGATTTTTTTTTAAAATCACCTTTTAATTGGTTTAAAATAACAGTCAATTGCCGTGTTGTTTATCACCAATTTAAACAATTAAGTTAGGCAGCTGCAGGATGTCTATAACTTCCTTGCTTTCAGTAGCACGATGAGAATCATCCCTTAAAGGGGAGAGTTTGTCATAGTGGTTAAAGCTACAGCCTCAGCACCCTGAGGTTATGGGTTCAAACCCATGCTGCTCCTTGTGACCCTGGGCAAGTCACCTAATCCCCCCATTGCCCCAGGTACATTAGTTTGTGAGCCTTCCGGGACAGACAGCAAAAATGCGAGTACCTGAATAAATTAATGTAAATCGTTCTGAGCTCCCCTGGGAGAAGGGTATTGAAAATTGAATAAATAAATAGTGTGAGAAGTTTCAGCCTCTGACAACCAGAGCTGGTACTGTGACATCACAATGCCTCAGTCCACCAATGCCTAAGAGCCAACCTCATCAGTGATGTCACAATGGCTTCACTGTCCTATACTTGGCTCACTTCTACTACATTTTGATTTCTACAGTGGCGCAGTGGTTAAAGCTACAGCTTCAGCGCCCTGAGGTTGTGGGTTTAATCCCACGCTGCTGCTTGTGCCCCAGAGCAAGTCACTTAATCCCCCCATTGCCCCAGCTACATTGCGAGCCCACCGGGAAAGACAGCGAAAATGCTTGAGTACCTGAATAAATTCATGAAAACCGTTCTGAGCTCCCCTGGGAGAAGGGTCTAGAAAACTAAATAAATAAATGACTAGGATGTATGGCACCATACTGTCCATGAGCCTCTTCTGCATAGGCAGTACAGGATACAGAAATGGTGTAATATATGTACGACGCGGTAGGTCTACTGGAAGCAGATAATCTACAGCTCCAAGTCATAACATGAAACTTTCTGCTTGGTCTCCTATTGATTTCCATCATCAGCAAAAATGTGCATTAATGTAATATAATAGCATCGTGTACAAACGGCTCAACAGGCACACATTCTGCCCAGCTGTCAGGAAATGATAATCATTTAGCTTCAAGGATGCCAAAGCTGATATTTGAATATTCCTTCTTTTCATCGCTGACCCAGCTGATGGTGAGAAAATGATATAATCTGATTTTTGCTAGTAATCATTTTTTTTTGCGATTGGTTTGCCTTCATTCCAATAATACTGAAGTCTTTCTTTTCTTTGTCTCGCGAAAACTGAGTAGGATTGTATCGAGTTTCAGAAATTTTAGAATACCAAGATTAAATCCACTGACCTGACATTTTATAAAAGATATAGCAATCCAGCTCACAGCAGTTATCCCCATGCTCTTAAAAAGTATGTCAACAGGTTAGGAAAACTAAATTAATTGTAATTATTTTTGCGTTTTATAAGAATGGGTTTGCTCTCTCTTTGAATTTGGCTGGGAAAGGCAAGAAGAGATTTTCAAGTCAACTTGGAAGTGTGGAGGTATTTTCCCCTTCAAAATAAACTCAACCATTTTGCTAAATGTCCCTTATGTGATCATAGTAACATAGTAGATGATGGCAGATAAAAACCCGAAAGGTCCATCTAGTCTGCCCAACCTGATTTCAATCTAAAAGTTTGTTGGTTTTTTTTCTTCTTCTTCTCCTTATCATAATCGCAAGCATTTGTAACTTGTATAATCCCAAATGAATTATGTTCAAAGCAATTTATAACAAAAGCAATGTTAGCATTACAATAATACTACAATCGAAAGAGTCATGTTCTAAGTACTTCCAGAGGAGAAAAGTCTTTGAATATTTGCAAAATAACATTGATTGCTGTTTAACAATTAAAGGTGAATTGTTCCAGATTAGTTTTCTCTGCTAAAGCTAGAAGCATTCAAAAACTTTCTTATAGCCAACTTCAAAGAAAGATCAAACCCATTCTTACAAAATGCAAAAAAAAAAAAAAAAAAAAAAAGAGCTTTCCTAACCTGTTGGCATACATTTTAAGAGCATGGGGATAACTGCTATGAGCTGGATTGTTAAATATTGCATGAAGGAAAAGACAGCAGAAGACGATTAAATGACTAGACTTAGGGCCTCTTCTGTCAAACTGCGCTAGTTTTTAGCCCAGAGAGTCGCTGCTTCCGACGCTCATAGGCACTCTCTGCTAGCACAGTTTGATAGACGAGGCAGTTAGATAAATATATCGACCAGTAGGAATGTTGAGGTCGCAGGGTGGGATGAAATTGACAGTGACTATGGAATTGGGAGTGCTCTATGCCGTGACGAGGGCTATCATGTTCTCAATAGCTGGAGTGAAAATGTGGAACGCACTAACGGGGAACTTGCGATTCTGTGCTGATCGTGTAAATTTCCAGAAGTTGCTGAAAACAGTTATTTGTTAATGCTTTTAGGTAATATTTCGTAGCAGTCAGTAATGAAGATGTAAACAAAGATGTTCTTGTTTTTGTAATGATATTCATCTTAACGATATGTGTGTTTAATTGTAAACCGCTTGGTAACAGGCGGTCGATACATAAATAGGAGCTGCATCTAGAGAAGAGGAGACTTAGAGGAGACATGATAGAAACCTTCAAAATCCTGAAGGGCATAGAGAAGGTAGACAGGGACATATTCTTCAGACTGTGGGGAACCACAAGTACAAGGGGGCACTCGGAGAAATTGAAAGGGGACAGGTTTAGAACAAATGCTAGGAAGTTCTTTTTTACCCAAAGGGTGGTGGATACATGGAATGCGCTTCCGGAGGCTGTGATAGGCCAGAGCACAGTACAGGGGTTCAAGGCAGGTTTAAATAGGTTCCTAAAGGATAAGGGGATTGAGGGGTACAGATAGAAACAGAGGTAGGTTAGAGAAATGGTCAGGAACCACTTCACAGGTCATGGACCCGATGGGCTGCCGCGGGAGCTGACCGCTGGGCGCGATGGACCTCTGGTCTGACCCAGTGGAGGCAACTTCTTATGTTCTTATCTGAATAGCTGTTATAGGCACCCAATGAAGATGCGTAAAAAAGGAGATACACGGTCAAAACGTTTTGAGCTATAAATGAAACGAACAGCCATATTCTAAAGAAGCTGTAATTTTCTTCTGCAATTTAACTGAGATCCTGGCAGAACTTCAGATGCCAATGTTCAGTTGGTGGTCAATGCATAATTTGAACTGGCTTCTAATCGTCTGTATATCCATGTAAGTAGCATTGCTGAACAGCCATCTATATAACTTGAAATATCAAACCTCCCCTCCCCCTTTTACGAAACCACACGGCAAAAGCCCCGAAGACCTTTAAATCTCTACGGGCTTTTGGGGCAGTTATTGCAGCGGCAGCCACAAGCGCGGCTTTGGGAAAGGGAGGGGGGTGGGTGTAAGTTAGGCATTTCAAGGAGATGAATTTAGGGGGTGGAGTGGGGGGGCCAACAGAGAAATAACATCAGAAAATACTTTTTTTTTCACGGTGAGGATAGTAGATAACCTCGAATGCCCTCCTGCACTGGCCAGCGCTCATTTTGGTGCTTCAAATGTAAGACCCGTTTCTGGGTATATTTGACCTGCTGATTCCAAAGATGGCGCCAGTTTTCTCCTGTCGGCTCTCGGTTTTGAGATACAGAACATGTGCCATATGCCAATCTTCTTTTTTTATTTATCAGATTTTCATATAAATATTATCAAGCATCCACTTGTACAGAAAAGTTGAGTTAAGTAAATAAGCAAATTACATTATAATAACATAAACAAGCATAATCATAATAACAAATTTTAAATTAAAACTTAACTTCAACTCAAGTCCTCTATAATAATGAGATCCAAGATTTAGATTCAACGAGTTATTTAAAAAGACATAAATGATAATAAAGGAAAACGTGGAACATGTCAACTGCTGGAAATGTCCAAATTTAAACAATAAGCGATTATACTTTCTCTGCTTTAATTCTTTATTCATTTTAAAACGTTCAATAAGTGCAATACAAGATAAAAACATTTTACACTTTAAGATTGCTTAATATTCTATCAGAAACTAATTCAAATCAAATATCCCCCCCCCCAAAATCCAACAATTATCTTTATTTATAAGAAGACAAAAAAAGACAAATTATTCCCCCCCCAATCTTGGACGTGTATTTCAAAGGGAAAAAGTAATATTCATTCTTTACAATATTGTGTTAACTGGTCCCAAACATCCCTAAATTTCTTTAAATGCCCCTTTTGAATAGCTACATCACGCTCCATTTTAGAGATGTGGCATAAAGAATTCCACCAGAAATTATAAATTATATGCCACTCTTTTACTCTGCTCACCCATTACAAAATCAGGATATTTTATTGTAGTTTTTTAATTAACATCTTTTAAGCATGAAGGAAACATATTTAAAAGAAAAGTATACAACATGAAAATCTACTTATTTCATACCCAAAGCACAAGTTTATGATACATTCCAGTCATTCGACACACAAGAAACTCCTTTTGTAAGACATTCGAGAGTAAGATTGATTAAAGCACTTATATATTTAACGGTTACTACAATTTTTTTCTGTTAGCGCCCCCTCTCTTTGGAGCAGTATTCCAAACTTCCTACGCGATAAACTTACACTAACAGACTTTAAGTCGAAATTAAAGACATTTCTCTTCCTTGACGCTTTTGGAACTTAACTGTCCTATTAAGGACGACCTAGGACCTAGAAGGATTCTTAATACCTGCTCCCCTCCCTATTGTTTTTTCCCCTTACATGTTTTCTTTTTCTTGAACATATTTTAGTTCTAGCCCTTCTTTCCCTCTTGTCTCTGTTTATAAATAATTTTAATAGATTTAAAGATGTGTGGAGGCCAATAATAAATTATCATAATGATTAATGTTAATTTATTATTCTTTTTCCTTATATGATAATTGACAGAATGGGGATGGGTGGGTTATGATAATTTAATATATATGTGCATAATTTAATTGATTAATATACATAGGAATTATATTATTCATGTATAGATATGAGATGGGGGTGGGATATAAATCTTTTAGGTATATATTGTTATGGCATTATCAAGTGATAATGTAATATGTTGTGTTCATATTTTAATGTACACTTGATGTATATGTTAAAATGAATAAAGATTTGGAAAAGAAAAATAATAATAATTTTTTTTTTTTTTTAGTCTTTTAAAGTTAGTATTTTCCCTAGTGTTTGTTTTTAAACTGTATTTTAGTTAATAGACGGTTTTAACATTTTTGTACGCCGCCTAGAAGGTTTGATTAGGCGGTATAAGAAATTTTAAATAAACTTGAAACTCGCTGCCCTTGTTGTTTTGGCGAAAGTTGTTTTTTGTTTTTTTTTTGTGCCTGTGATGTTTGGGTGGTAGAGACTGGGTTCACCTCTCCCAACAATCTGAAGCTTTCTCTCTCGCTTTTTAAGCAGTATTGCGGTGCTTATCTAATTTTTTCTATAAATGGAGGGTTTTTGTGTATTTATTAAGTTATCCTAATCAAGCAAATAGTACCTAAAAATTTCACATGCAAAAGGACCAGAAGACAACGCAAGATCACGTCTGGTATAGCTCATCAGCAATGTAGCTGCACCCTTGTGAATTATTTGCCGTGCACACGTAACAGCAACAGGAGCACTCAGATACAGCAAATTGCAATAATCTGTCCTGACAAGAGCTAGAGATGATAAAACATTGCCGAAAGCATTAGGTGGCAAGATCTATTTTTGCTGCTGTGCTAAATGTAATTTCTAGAAAGCTGTTT
Organism: Geotrypetes seraphini; assembly: GCF_902459505.1. Classification (NCBI taxonomy): domain Eukaryota; kingdom Metazoa; phylum Chordata; class Amphibia; order Gymnophiona; family Dermophiidae; genus Geotrypetes; species Geotrypetes seraphini. The sequence goes on from NC_047100.1 coordinate 13,836,808, forward strand.
CTGTTATGGCACATGCCTGGACATGTACAGTAAGCTTGGAATTGTACCAGACTCTCAGAAAGTAAAGGCCTAAACGGATCATCGTCATTTTACTGGAGACCAACTTACAATACAACAGACTTTCCAACTTCAAACAGTGTCTTTTTATTTATTTTTTTCCTTTTTTTTACCAAATTTAACCTCCCCTCCTATTTGTTTTTTCCATAGTTGTAACCCTCCTTTTCTTGCTAAAATATTGTAATTTCTCCCCTATTTTTCCTCACAACTCTTGTATGGTTTTTTTTTTGTTTAAAACTAATATTTGTTTTAATATGTAAGTACTTTTGTTTGTCATTTTTTTTTTTTTTTTTTCTTTCTTAATTTATAACAAAAATTAGTTTTTACATTATCACCATTGTCTATTTTATATGTTTTATGGTTTTGTACATCGCCTAGTAATCTATAATAGGCAATTCATTAAGAATCAATAAACTTGAAACTTGTCTATTTTGAGCCACCCTTGATCGAACTATGGACATACATTTATTTAAGGTAGGTTGAGTTTCAGCCAAATCAGAATGAACAGGAACCCCTCCCCCCAAACAGTTTACATTGTCTGCATGCATATGAAAATCTAGGCCTAAATGAGGCAAAAACCAATCATTAAGTTTGCAAATAAATGTTAAATAGCAGACCTCTAGGGTTCTGCATCTAGAAAGGTTCTGTCCCAAGCAATTTTCTGTTGCCTTTGTGATAGGAAGGAACCTCTGAAGAACAGGAGCTGAAATACACAAGAATTGTCGCTTCTGACCAGTGATCCATCGTGCCCAGCAGTCCACTCAAGCAGCGGCCCTTAGGTCAAAGACCAGTGCTATAATTGAGACTAGCCTTACCTGCGTACGTTCTGGTTCAGCAGGAACTTGTCTAACTTTATCTTGAATCCCTGGAGGATGTTTCCCCCTATAACAGCCTCCGTAAGACCGTTCCAGACTTCTACCACTCTCTGGGTGAAGAAGAACTTCCTTACGTTTGTATGGAATCTATCCCCTTTTAACTTTAGAGAGTGCCCTCTCGTTCTTTCTGCCTTGGAGAGGGTGAACAATCTCTCTTTCTCTACTAGGTCTATTCCCTTCATTATCTTGAATGTTTTGATCATGTCTCCTCTCAGTCTCCTCTTTTGAAAAGGCCAAGTGTCTCTAATCTATCCTCCAGCCCCTTAACCATTTTAGTCGCTCTTCTCTGGACCCTTTCGAGTAGTACAATGTCCTTCATGTATGGCGACCAGTGCTGTACGCAGTATTCCAGGTGGGGGCATACCATGGCCCAGTACAGCGGCATGATAACTTTTTCCGATCTGTTTGTGATCCCCTTCTTAATCATTCCTAGCATTCTATTCGCTCTTTTCGCCGCTGCCGCGCTTTGTGCGGATGGCTTTATTGACTTGTCTACCAGTACTCCCTGGTCTCTTTCTTGATGTGTGGGGGTGGGGGGGGGGATGTCTCTCTGAGTACTGCACCGGACATCCTGTATTTGTGGATAAGATTTTTGTTACCGACATGCATCACCTTACACTTATCCATGTTAAACCTCATTTGCCATGTTGCGGCCCATTTCTCGAGCGCGTTTGTCACGTTGCAGGTCATCGCTCCTTAGAAAGCTCCTTAGACAGCTAATCAGAAGCTCTGGAACAGGACTGGCTAGGTGGCTGTGTAGTTAAAGGTGGATTCCCTGAGATAGCCAGCTGCATCATCAGAACAGTAAAACATCCTCTCCTTGTCAACCAGGGTGCCATGATAGACTTTTTTACCTGCATGTCAACAAGGCTTCCATAAGTCGTATTAATGTTCCAGCTGAAATGCTGGAGTTCACTTTTCTCTGGTCATAGACTGGTATGCTAATTCATATGCAAAACCTCAGCCCTGTCCACCCCATGCCACAGATTGGTAAAGGGGTAGCTAGCTCCAGGCCAGGTAGTTTTCCATTCCTCCCCCTTCTATAGCGGTTAAGCACTCCTGAAAGCGCGGTTTAGCGACTACTGCATAATAAAAGATTATTGAAACTACTTGTCAGAGTATGGTTTTAATTACTTTTATTAAATAGGTCTGTTATGCAGCTTCCAACAATCAAAGTGTACGGTAAAAATAATAAAAAATAAAACTAGAATACAAATGACTGACAGAAGGGGAGGGTAACGGCTCAGGGCTAAACTGCCACAGATGGTTAAAAGCCACTGATATTTCCTCTTTAGTCTAATGGTGGATTTTTGGTTTTGATTGATTTTATTTTCTTCCCTTTCCACTTACAAATAATAATAAAAAAATAATTATGGTAATAAAACTCAGGCACGTATCATGATGAAAGCACAATCGTAATTAATCAAATAATGATTACGTCACAGAGGAACTTATGCTAGACAGGGCTTAATATCTGAGCATGACCTTTTCAACAGTGTAAGTGATAAGGCCCAAATAGTTCACAATCAGAAAGGCTGACTGTGATAGACCATTTTAGTAGAAATGTGGCTGTGTTGGAAAATAATTCCGATGTAACTACCATTTGGATTAAAAGAAACACAGTTGGATTTCTATAATAGGCATGCACTGTGTGTGTATGTGGGGGAGGACTTGGGTTGGAGCACAGGCAGAGATAGCATGAAGATTATAAAGTAACAATCTACATGCGTACAGTACGTGCCTTTAATTATTCCAGATTTTCATTAGGCATTCGACAGTAATAATAATAACTTTATTTTTATATACCGCCATACCACAAACAGTTCTAAGCGGTTAACATGCACTAATACTGCGGGGTGGGGGTGGGGGGGTCTGTGTGTGGGGTTAATTCTCTACAGGTGGGTATGATACACACAAAACAAGTAATCTGTACTGGCAACTGTGCACATTTTTGCTGTTATTTATTTGGATTTATTAACGGCCTTTTGATGAAGAGATTCACCCAAAGTGGTTGGTTTATAATACATTGAATAGTAATCGGGTACTCCTTGTCTTTCCCGGCAGGCTTACAATTCAACTGTGGTACTTGGGGCAGCGGAGAGATAAGTGATTTGCCAAGAGTAGCAAGCAGCAGGCTGGGATTAAACTTGTAACCTCAGGGTGCCGAGACTATAGCGGCTCTAACCACTAGGCCACACCTCCCCTCTAGTGTAAGTCTGCAGTCATGTTCCCAGCTTTAGGCCAAAGCACTTACGCTAGCTGAATGACTGGTGTAAATGCTCACAGCTAATTGCTAGCAGCTACGCATTGAACTGATAGCATTCTATAACCTGCGTACATAGAAACACGACAGCAGAAAAAGGTCAAATAGCCCATCTAGTCTCCCATCCGCATCCACTATCTCCTCCTCTCCCTATTGGCTAAGGCTCTTAACATTTGCATCTCCTCTTCCTATAGGCTAAGGCTCTTTACACCTGCATTGTGAGGTCATAGAGCTGCCAATCCGCAGTAACCATTATCTCTTTCTCTCTCCGAGAGATCTCACATGCCTATCCCAGGCCCTTATGAATTCAGACACAGTCTCTGTCTCCATCACCTCTTCTGGGAGACCGTTCCATGCATCTACCACTCTTTTTGTAAAAAAGTATTTCCTCGGGTTACTCTGGAGCCTGTTACCTCTTAACTTCATCCTATGCCCTCTCATGGCATGCCCCTGACCCACTCACGTCTCTCTCGGGCGCCCATAGAATATAATGGATGCCATAGCATTTAGCACATGCTAATCTTTAGAGCACGCTAAATCGGTTAGCGCACCTTAATAAAGGGACCCCTAGCTAACGAGGCTATTAATGCCAGTCATTGAGTGCTAATTGGCACTAAGGGGGAATTCTATAATCAGTGCCAGTATTGACTGCTGATAGCATGTCAATCACAAATCAGCGCCAATTATAGAATTTTTCTTTTTTTTACACCAGTTCCTTAAATGTAGGCCAGTATTGTTAGTTTTTTAATCTTTTACCTACCCCCGTTCCCTTATGTTTTTTCCCGTATTTGTTTTTCTATATATAATATATGTAATCTTTGCCCTTCTTTCCCTCCCACTTCAAGTTTGTCTTGTCTTAAATTTGATGTTACTGAGTTTTAGTTTGTATCTCTATATTTTATGCTTTTTTACTTATGTACATCGCTTTGTAAACAGATTCAGCGATAAATCAAATATTAATAAACCTTGAACCTTATATATATACCTTGCAAATTATGCTCATACTGATTGCATATGTTGGACTTGGATTTTAGGTGTAATTACTCAACTTTTTAAAATCTTAACTCAAAGCGAGTTGTAATATAGGTAGAAATAGGAATCAGAGAGAATAATGCACCTATATTTTTAAAAATCGGTCTCCTTAAGACAGGGGTGCCCAATGTCGGTCCTCGAGGGCCGCAGTCCAGTCGGGTTTTCAGGATTTCCGCAATGAATATGCCTGAGATCTATTTGCATGCACTGCTTTCAATGCATATTCATTGGGGAAATCCTGAAAACCCGACTGGACTGCGGCCCTCGAGGACCGACATTGGACACCCCTGCCTTAAGACCTTCTGAGGAGAGTATTCAATCTATTTGTCATACATTTATCCCTCCACATAGATTTTTTTTTAAGGGTTTTTTTTTTTTTTTGCACGAGTCTTGAGTTTTGAAGATTAGAGATCTTACCATTTTGCTGCAGTAGTCAAATAGAAAAAAGGTTCACATTTGAGAACAGAAAAAAAAAGAAAAGAAATGGTCTACAAATCTGAGACATATACAACATTGCTAATGATTGATTCATTGCCTTGCTTCTCTTGCTAGTAAGAACCAATGACTGTGCACTGTGAAATAAATCCCTTTTATCTCTTCTGCAGCATCAAAAGGATCAAATTACCATCAGTCAGGAAGCCATGTGAACAAAACGGTGCTGAGCTGTAAAATGAAAGTGAAGCAAGGCTAGCCACAAAAAAGGATGGGGGGCATGGAAAGATACTTTCTCTTAAAGGCTTCGACTGGTTCCTTCCAGTAATGGTTGTTTAATGTGGGTCGTTGCCGTTGGACATGGGAGAAAGGTTGTATTGAGAGAGAAATAAAAACTCAGCTATTAGGTCAGTAGAGGAAGATGACAAAACCCATCTTGGCAGCTGGTTATGTCCTTGGCAGTGTGGATAGAGATGAACGGGCAGATTGGATGACCTGTTTGACTTTTAACCGTTATATAGTAACTGTCATACAGTTCTACTTGGAAATAGCTAGGTACTTGGGACCTGGGTTGGCCACTGTTAAAACAGGATTCGGTCATTATGGTTGATGGGTAACCAGAATGCCCTTCATCGGTTACACCTTTTCTTCCAGCTTTAAACCTTTCTACCCACTCATAAACCTTTCATCGATTCATGGTCGCCACGTCTGATCTGAGGTCATATTAGTGGGTGAACAATCCAACGCTTGGTGAATTCTGCTTCACAATGAAGGTTTGGATAGGTTCCTAGAGGACAAAGGGATTGAGGGGTACAGATAGGAGTAGAGGTAGGTTATAGAAATAGTCAGGGACCACTGCTCAGGCAATAGGCCTGATGGGCCGCAGCGGGAGTGGACCGCTGGGCGAGATGGACCTCTGGTCTGCCTCAGTGGAGGCAACTTCTTATGTTCTTAAGAGCCGACATCGAAGGATCAAAAAGCGACGTCGCTATGAACGCTTGGCCGCCACAAGCCAGTTCTCCCTGCGGTAACTTTTCTGACACCTTCTGCTTAAAACCCAAAAAGTCAGTAGGATCCTGAGGCCCCTCTTTCACGGTCTGTATTCGTACTGAAAATCAAGATCAAGCGAGCTTTTGCCCTTCTGCTCCACGGGAGGTTTCTGTCCTCCCTGAGCTGCGTTACGGTGGTGAATTTCCATAGGTTTCTTAGTGAAGTGGTTTGTTTTCCGATTGGAATGTTTCTTCTTTTCTTCCGATGTCTGTCCTTTCCCCCTAAAGATGGTACATCCCCAGGAATCATGCCAGGGTTTGCAGTTAAACTAACGAAAAGCAAAAAGAAGTGACCCAAGTTCCCACAGAGAGAGTGACAAAGCAAAACAAAACTGTGGAAACGACCAATGTCCAAATCTTCATTTTATTTCTTCAAAAAACGATAAGCACTATCCACATATGTATTAAACAGACCCAACACGGGCCGTGTTTCGGTAAAACACCTTCCTCAGGGGTCTGATGTTATACAGTAACGTAGCTAGCAAACGCGGAGAAACATAAGCGCTGAAGCACATTGACTTGCAGTTAATCATCTTTCTAGGTTTTAAATCAAGTCCCTTGAGACAGGCTGTGCATTGCCGAAACATGCCTGGCACTTGGGGCTAGATTCACTAAGCAAACCGATCGTGTACCGCTCGGTTTGCGCTCACTTTCCGACTCCGGCTCGATTCACTAACCTTCCTCCAGACCCCATCCGCACCCCATCTGATCTTCGCATGCAAATGAGTAAAAAGGCATGTCAAATTTCTTAACGCGTCGATTCATAAAACCATTTCGTCCAAACCGACTGGCCTTTCCTGTCCAAAAAGTTACGACTGCTGAGGACCAGTTGTTTACATCCTCGCCGGCTATTTCTGCCTAGCAACTGACGCGTGCATGTAAAAATATATTATCTTCCCTTACAAAAATCCAAAATATAGCTAAACTTTTAAATATATGTAAACTTTCATGTGCATAAGCGTTAGAAATATTTTTTTAATTTTTTTGGAATGCGCATAGCGAGCGCGGGAGTGAATCTCGGCTTTTTAATGCGCATGGCGAGAAAATCATGAATTAACCCCGTGCTCTTCATGCGCATTATACATTTCAAATATCAATGCCAAATTAAAAAAAAAAAAAAAAAAAATCCTAAATTAAATATAACTTTTAAGGGCCAGCTATCCCTCCCCCAGCTATATTAAACCACGCCCCATTTCTACGCAGTGAAGTCCGAAAAAGCTAGCGCATGCGTTATCAGCTTCAAAACCAACAAGGATACAGGACGCACGCGCGTCGATCGATGTTTCAGCGCTAATAGCGGCGTGTTTACGATTGGATCATTTGTATGGACAAGCTTTACTGACTCGATCGGCTACAATGACTTGGAAACAGATAGGACATGAATAGGATAGATTTTGGGACATTAGTGAATCCTGCTCTTGATCTGGTTTTCAGACACATTTTCCATGTTAGGGGGGAAGCGACTAAGTCCTGCTAGTTTAGCACAGGGTCTCATTGCTTGACGTTTTAATGGTAACACTGTGCAAGAGAGGTTTGGGGGCATGAATTGTAGTCATAAGATCATAAGATTTGCCGCTGCTGGGTCAGACCAGTGGTCCATCGTGCCCAGAAGTCCGCTCACGCGGCGGCCCTTAGGTCAAAGACCAGTGTCCTATTTGAGTCTAGCCTTACTTGCGTATGTTCTGTTCCAGTAGGAACTTATCCAACCTTTTCTTGAATCCCTGAAGGGTGTTTCCCCTATAGTGGGTGTTCTATAGTAATTTGGGGTCGCTGAATTCAAAACGGACTTTAATTTTTGGGTATAACCCTCTGATTCTTGGCAAAAGAGCGTTACAGGGCAAAAATTAACATTTTCGCTAATGCTTGGAGTAAATGTTACAAGCAATCTCTGAACTATTAAAACAGTTTGCCTCAAATTAGATTTTTAAGCTAGAGTATTCATTTTAATGATGTAATAATGTGTTATATAATTAAATTATTATGGGTGAGGAGGCGGAGCTGAAATATGCAGTTCTCTGTAGGCCTATTGCATCATCAGCAATTTTGAAGCTTTATCAGTAAGGTTGAGATGAAGGGCTCCTTTTACGAAGCGGTTTAACTGCCAGACGCACTAGCCGTTACCACCTCCACTTCAGCAGGCGGTAGTTTTTCAGATAGCACGTGATTAAAAGTCGCGTGCACTAAAGCCGCTAACGCGGCTTCGTAAAAGGAGCCTTAAATCGTCGATTATGTATCGGGGTTTTGCCTCTTAGTTAAATTGGCTCAATGCGTTACATTATGGCTTCTCGTGCTATAAATATTTGTGATTTGCTCAAAAACTATACGACTTAGGGGAAAAACTGAGGCTATTTTCATGCACAGGAGGTCAGGTTCTATCAAGTAAACCTCATTTTCTTCTTGCTCCAGAAAAAAAAGTTAAAATTTGAACAAACTTTGAAACGAACCACCAAATAATTGAGCTTGAGAGCTCCATAGATTCCTGTATTATTTTAATGCATCTATAAGATGATGGTAAAGTAGCAGAATGCTGTCGATTTGCCAAAAACATCATCAAGCCTGTTTGGGAGCTACTCATTAAGCTTGTTCCCAGGGAAACCTCTCTTATGTCCTACGATTTCTATATGCAGTAAGGTTGTTGTTGTTTTTTTTTATATCATTTGATTTATTATATATATGTAAAATAATTTCATGTCCTGGTTTATTTTTAATATGCATTTTGTAATATAATTTAATGTAAGCTTACTATTTTTTATGTAAGTATGTATGAATGTATGCATTTTTTTATTTTTGTGTTTTGTAGCTTAAATATATTCATATTATTGCTATTCCTTTAAGGCACTCATTTCTGTGTACACTTCTCCCTCCTTATCCACAGGGGTTAGAGGCAGAGCCGGCCTGCGAATATTAAAAAAAACGCAAATAATATTCGGGCCGATTCTGCCCCTAACCCCCGCTTCCCCCTGGCGGTCTAGTAGGATTTTGGGACAGGAGCGATCTTCCCACGCTCCTGCCCCGTGCAGATCGCTCATAGGAAATGGCTACCTTAAGCTCCCGTCGTAGTCTCGAGAGATCGTTCCTGTCCCGAAAACCCGCTAGACCACCAGGTAAGGGTGGGGGGCTTACAGGGCTTAAAATAGCCTGAAAAATTAAAATGGTTGTTTTGTTTTAAAATTGCGAATAACTGAATCTGCGGATGCTGAAACCACGGATTCGGAGGGGGAAGTGTATTAGAGATTGACCCAGGGACAAATTTTTCCCCATCCCAGTGGGAACTCATTTTCCCGTCCCATCCCCACGAGTTATTTTCCTGCCCCTGCCCCATTCCTGCAAGCTCTGTCCTCATCTGCACAAGCCTCAAACACTTTAAGATCTTAAAATGTTCGAGGCTTGTGCGGTTAAGGCAGAGTTTACAGGAATGGGGCAGGGACAGGGACAGAACTCGTCAGGATGGAGCGGGAAAATTGAGTCCCTTTGGGGACGGAGACAAGTTTGTCCCCGTGTCATTCTCTAGTTTGTATCTTTGTTTTGCCTCTGTTTGGCGTGATTGTTACGGCCTACTAAGACCTGTGCGAGTGCTTTGTTCGTTGTACTTTGTACTATGTGGAATTCACTACCAGGAGAACTGGTACAATAAACTTCAGAAAGAATCTTCAAGCATTATTGTCCAAGCATAGCAAAAGCGCACATAAGAGCTATCATTAAAGATGCTAAGATGAATCAGGGCGATTTTCAGCTGGTGGCAGGCGCTGCAGTGATAACCTGCCGCTGGCTCTGACCCCAGATATGCAATGATCAGATTATATCATAAATTCACCCACTGTAATTGTTCGTGCTATCTCTAAGCAGTCTCTTTCCCAAACACCTATTAACCTTAAATACTAATCCTAAATACCAGTGTTTATAGGGGGGGGAAAAGCCTCAGAATTAGATCTCACTTCGCTCTTGTTTCAGTCATAGGCAAAAAAAAACAAACAAACCCCTTATCTAATTTTTGAATTCTTCTCTTTTAGGGGTTCTTTTTATTAAGGTGCGCTGATCGATTTAGCGTGCGCTAAAGATTAGCACGTGCTAAATGCTAAGGCGCCCATTATATTCTATGGGCACCTTATCATTTAGCGTGCTTGTTGACCGCCAGGACCGTAAGTTCAACGCGGTTCACAAAGGATTACCACTAATAAACATAATACCTGGAATAAAAAAGAGTTAGTCAAATGCTTAGAAAATAAATAGGTCTTCAATTGTATTTTAAAATGTTTATAAAAGTGAGCTGTGAGCAGTAAAGTTCGAAATTCTTTATCGCGAAGAGCTGCTTGAGACGCCAAAGTGTGACTAAGACATTTTTTACTCTTGCAACCCTGGACTGAAGGAAAATTAAACAAAGGATGGGTTCTTCTACTGCAGGGGTGTCAAAAGTCCCTCCTCCAGGGTCGCAATCCAGTCGGGTTTTCAGGATTTCCCCAATGAATATGCATTGAAAGCAATGCTTGCAAATAGATCTCATGCATATTCATTGGGGAAATCCTGAAAACCAGACTGGATTGCGGCCCTCGAGGACCGGAGTTCCCAACCCTAGTCTATAGTGTTATAAAATGAAGGTATCCTTGAATAAATGACTTTTTAATTTACCTTTGAACTGGTCTAAAGTTTATTTTTCTTCTCTTAAAGAGCAGAATAAAACACTATACACTTCCCCCTCCCCATTCGCGGTTTCGGCTATCGCGATTTTTTTTGGGAGGGGGAAACCCCCCCAACAGTTTAGCCTTCCCCCCAGAGTCCTGGCCTTACCTGGTGGTCTAGCGGGCTTTCGGGGCAGGAGCGATCTTCCTAAACTCCTGCCCCTTGTAGATCGCCAATAGGAAATGGCTGTGTGGTGTTCCCGTCGTAGTCTCGAGAGACTACGGGAACTCACGGCAGCTATTTCCTATCGGCGATCTGCACGGGGCAGGAGTATAGGAAGATCGCTCCTGCCCCGAAAGCCCGCTAGACCACCAGGTAAGGCCGGGATTCCGGGGAGAAGGCAGGAGGGAGGCGGGGGTGGGTCAGAGCCAGACCAGAAGATATTCGCAGTATTTCACCATTCGTGGTCCGGCTCTGCCCCTATCCCCCGCGAATCCAGAGGGAGAAGTGTACTTTAGAATTGCACCACAACTCAACCAGATTTTGAGTCAACAAGGTTTCAGTGCCCTTTTCAAGTAGTCCAGGGGTGTCAAAGTCCCTCCTCGAAGGCCGCAATCCAGTCAGGTTTTCAGGATTTCCCCACTGAATATGCATGAGATCTATTTGCATGCACTGCTTTCATTGTATGCTAATAGATCTCATGCATATTCATTGGGGAAATCCTGAAAACCCGACTGGATTGCTGCCCTCGAGGAGGGACTGTGACACCCCTGTTCTACTGTGTCTGTAGGAAGCTAGGGAAATTCTGTTAACCAAATAAAGAGGGGCCTGTACCATCAAGACCCGAGCCTCCACAGGCAGCCAGTGCATCTCACAATAAAAGAGCGTGACATGATCATATTTCTTCAAGCTATAGGACCGGTTCACAGTCGGAAGCGTGCGAGACGAACGCACGCCAACATTTGAGGGCGGACAATTGAGCGCAAGACTTCAGCATGCCGCTCTAAAAGCTTATTTTCAAGGGCTCCGATAGTGTTGGCGCTGCCGTTGGGAGGGGGGTTATGGGGGGTTGTAACCACTAATACACATACACTCAGGAAAAGGGTCAGTTAAACTCCTATTTTTACTCTAAATTCAGAACCCTATACGGACAAAAACACCCGTCGGCAACACTAACAGGCCTTACTCCTACACACACAACAGCCACTCAAACAGCATATAGTGGCAGGGAGAGAAAAAGAAAAAGGTGGAGGAAAGGCCTCAGTTCAGCTTTACCTGGCAAAAGAGAACTCCACCTTTCCAACCAACCCTGCACTCCAAAATGTGGAAAAAATAGAAAAAAAACTGCAAACTGATGTTATTCATAGTGTGACCATATGGCTCCAGAAAAAAGGGGACGGATTGAGACATCCGGGTTTTACTTCCATTGAAAGCAATGGAAGTAAGGAGAACAAATTGAGACATCTTGGTTGCTTTCGATGGAAGTAAAACCCGGATGTCTCAATCCGTCCCCTTTTTTTCTGGAGCCATATGGTCACACTAGTTATTCAGCACACCGGGACACACAGCCCCTAATCGTGACAAGATAGGTCAATAGGCACTGTAGCAATGCAGTCCAGGATTAAGCGTGAAACACAGCTAGAAAAACACAACTTAGCTGCTTTGGCGTCCAGGATACTCTCAGTCCTTCACCTCCTGGGCCCGGCAGCCACTGAACCCGACGGGGAACCCTCCATTTCGCTATGGTCGCTGCGTCAGGGGGTTTCAATTTTCACTGGTTCTCAAACGCCACTTCCAGACCTCCACGCTGTTCAGGCTCACATACCTCTACACGAATCCACACTGGTTCCCCGAAAAAATAGGTAAAAAGATAAGTTTTCTGTAAAATGTGGGGGGTTACACCCCTCCGCACCCCCCAACACAACAGCATGAACAGTATTAAGTACCCCACACCCTCCATCGGAGCCCTTTAAAATAAGTATTTAGAGCGGCACGCTGAAATCTTGTGCTCAGTTGTCCGCTCTCAAATATCGGTGTGTGTTTGGCTGGTGCGCTTTTGTCCCGTCGCCATAGGACTCCTTAATTTGACTTAATTAATTTTTTATATAGATTTTTTTATTTTGCATAACTATTCTGTATGTCTCTAAAAGCATGCATCCTTATGCCGTCCATGCATATGCGTTGAAATTGACAGTCAGTATTTAGTTAATTTCACTCCACCGCTTAGAAAATATCACAAAATTAGGGAATTGGTCCTATTAGTAGACATTTTTTTTGATCCCAGATATGCAATGCCAGGTCATTTCCCATGAACCGCATTCAGGGCTCCTTTTACTAAGGTGTGCTAGCGTTTTTAGGGCACGCAGGAAATTACCGCGCTTTGCACTTCTATAACTAGCGCCAGCTCAATGTTGGCGTTAAGGTCTCTAGCGTGTGGGCCAATGTACCGCATGCTATTCCGTAAAAGGAGCCCTAAATAGCTGTATTTTTGTGGCTAGCTAGCACATGTACGGTTAAGCTGATATTCAGGCCTGGAGGATGGGAGCCCCAACTCAGTGGCTGAGTCCAGAAACTAAAAAGAAACATTTAAAATGACATTTTGTAATAAGTTCTTTATTTGGAGCTATATGCATGTAACACGGTATCATGCTCCATTTCTCCCTTGTAGAGGGGGAAATTTGCAAAGTAAAAAGCTGCATGGGCCGATCCATTTTGCTGTGAGCTTTTTTTTTTTTTTTTTTTTAAAGGGTCTGTCTCCCCTCAGCACAGGGATGCAGGCTGGATGCTTGAGATAAGAGTTGGAAAAAGTCCCTTAGTGCCTAGGCTGCTGGAACAGTTAGGAATTTATATACACAGCAAATAACGTGCTTTATGTTTCTTGGCTTCAAGGGCTTTTCAAAGTTTCCAACTAAGTAGGTTTCTCTTTTATACAAGTTGAAATAAGAATCTCGTAGCTCAGCTGTTGGCCCAGGGTACTAAACTGAGTCAACCTTGATCATTGGTGTACATAAATAAGGTGTTTATTCTGCATGTTAGCGGTCAGTGTTAATGAGATGCAGACACGGTTTTGCAGACGATGAAGTTAATTTGCATATATAGTTAGCAATGCTAACTCTTAACGACACCTCAACAAGGCATAATTACTTTTTTGCTCATTCATTTCTGATGCATTTTGCAAATTTTAGCAAGTACTTTTATGTTGCTGTGCTAATGGGCAACGAGTTATCTTGAATGCGTTTGCATTTCATCAGCTTACTAAGGTCCCCTTTTCCAAAGCCACGGTAGCAATCCCACCACGGCAAATGCACGGAAGCCCAGTCAATTCCTATGGACTGTGGTGCAATTCCCACGGGAGAATCGCCACTGCGGTTTTGTAAAAGGGGCCCTAAAATGTACAGTAGTTTGCATCCATACTGTTGCAAATCGGTTTATGAGAATGAGCTGAGCCGCTAATGCACGCAAACTGTCTGTCAAATGTGCCCCCCCCCCTGCCCAACTGACGCAGTGCATTCCTGCCTTGCCCACTTTAGTGACATCAGTGCAAAGGAAGCCAATAGACGGCTCCCCTTGTACCTTGTATCAACATCTTCTCTCACATCAAGCGGCATTATGGGGCAAAGTTCTGGAACAATTGCTCACGCATACTACTTATGGGGAATTTAGGAAACACCTAAAAACATACCAATTCCTGAAGTATTTAGGTAACTAACCTGTACAATCCTACTCCACAATAACTGATCTCTAGCGCTGTTAATAACTAGCTTCTAACCTTGTTAATTCTTTTTAATTTGTAACATCTTTTAACCATTGTAAACTGCATAGAACTTCACGGTCCTGCGGTATATAAACTGTTATTATTATTATTATTATTGTATATAGCAGTGGTTCCCAGCCCTGTCCTGGATCGGGTTTTCAGGCTAGCCCTAATGAATATGCATGGAGCAGATTTGCATGCCTCTCACATCCATTATATGCAAATCTCTCTCATGCATATTCATTAGGGCTAGCCTGAAAACCCGATTGGCCTGGTGGTCCTCCAGGACAGGGTTGGGAACCACTGGTATATAGCCAAACTGGCAGCACATAGCTTGTTATGGCCCCGGTGGTTGGTAAAGCAGGTGGCTAATGCTTTCTTAAAGCAGTGGTGGCAACTCATTTTAAAATTACTATCTCTTATGCCATTACGGTGATTTTTGTTGGTGCGGCTACTTGCCTTGTATTATAAAGTTTTGCAGTGCTGAGAACTGTTCTAAGCCGCTTGTGATCATGTTTATATTTTATTTTCTTGTATGCCCTTTGCCCTCTTTTTGACTTCAATAAAAATGATTTACAAAAAAAAAAATTACTAATCCAAAAACTCCCCAAAACACAAAGAATACAAAAAAGGACGCTAGGCTCATAAGAGGGATTGAACTACGAGGACTAGCGGCGCGTTTAAACAGTTCTGATTTCCTGTTCTACGGGAGCTATTGCAGCCCTGACGAAATAACAACGCTGATCGTCGGCTGGCTGCACAGAAGTTGCCGTTAGTCGTTAGGCAAATTTTGAACTGCCGTGCATTCTAGAAGTTTTTCCGTCACTTTGGGGTCCTTTTACGAAGGCGCATTGACCGATTTAGCGTGGGCTAATTGATTTAGCGCACGCTAAGGCGCCCGTAGAAATTGGTTAGCGCGCCTTGGTGAAAGGACCCCTTTATTTTGTAATTGGGCTTTGCAATTGTCTCTGCAATGAAATTTTTTTTTAACGCCTGCGGTGTGTGGGAGGTAGAGTGGGTTTCCCTCACGGTATTACTGCGGCTTTTTCTTTCGTTTGCTTTGACATGCATTGCTTATGAGCCTAGCGTCCTTTTTTTGTATTCTTTGTATTTTGGGATTTGTAATTTTGAATTATCACCCCCTTTCCTCCTTATGAATTGTTTTGCTGTTAACTCATTTTAATACATTGGGCCTATTAAATCTTTTAGATCCTAATTAGACCTACGGGCAGGTCGTAAATTCATCTTCTTTCTTTCTATGATTATTTCTGCCTTATTTCTTTTTTCTATTGTGCTACCCAACATATGTGCTTTTCCCTAAATGTTTCTTCTCTTTCTTTAAAGATTGTAGTTCATCCCCTTCACCTTTTATACCAGTTATTTATTAGTATGTATATATTTTATTTTAATTGTATAAAACTGTTCTGTTTTGTCCCCTATTTTAAAATGTTCTGCGTATTGAAATATTAGACATTGCGTGTACAACAAACCTTAATAAAACTTAAAACTTGAAACTCAATCGCTTGACTCTTTTTTTTTTTTTTTTTTTTTTAATTTCTGATATGCTCTCTTCTCTATCAGTTTGTGTTATTGGCATGGGCATCCCAGATCTATTGCTCAGCGGGAGAAATTCCAGAATGATTTTCACCCCTCCCCCTCCCTCCACCCCCCATCCTCCTAACCTCACATGGTTTGCATTTGTTCCATCTATTAACGAAAACCACTGAATAGATCAAGTGATGATAGATGAACATATTACTTGAGACATTAAAACCCAGGCAATATGCACTGAGGCATGAAGGCTGTCTTCCCTTCTCATCTCTTACACCAGGCGTTCTGGCGAGGAAGGGTTATCTTGCTGTGACCAGAAAATATTAACTGCTGGAAATGTTTGCAGATCTCAGGACTTGAACTTGCAATCTCTTTGGGGGGGGGGGGGTTTCTGTTTCTGGTTTCTTTTTTTTTCCCCCTTGGTTTGGTTTTTTTTTTATCCCACGGAAGCCATTGCATGCTTCAAAATGATTTGCAATGGTCAAATTTGCTCCATTAAATAAATGTTAGCAAGGCAGGATTGGACCCTATCCATAACTGCCCAGGAGAATCATGTTTATGCCAAACTGCTTTTTTCCCCCCCTTCCACAATTCGGTCTCATTTGTCTTAAAGATAACAAGTTTCAAGTTTATTGAGTTTTAATATACCGACCATCAGCAAGTATCTTGCCGGTTTACAATAAAAATTTTAAAAGATAAATAATTAAAAAATAATAAAAGTGCACACCAAGGACATAAACATGACAGACATGAAAGTGAGGGAAAAAGGGAGATGGGAGGGGAGAGTTACATGTTAGAAGAAGAAGGGAGAGAGAGGGGAGAGGGTAAAACATGTGGGGCGGGATCGCTTTATAAAAGCGGTTTGCTGAATAAGGAAAGAAAAAAAAAATAGAAAAGAATGAGAAGAAAGAGAAAATAGAGAGAGAAAAAAAAAAAAAATAAAAAAAATAAAGGGTCTCTAAATACACGAGAAGGCGTCGCTAAATAACAAATTACAATGGCATTTGGTTACAACTGTGGTTTAGCTGCAAAGTTTCCATAAGCCTCCGTGATTGTATTTTCTTCTGAATTGAGGAATTTAGCCTGTTAATTTTCCCAGGGATGGTTGGATGCTAGGTAACGCAGTAGAAATGAGGCCAGACACACTTTTTTCTTGATGTAAGTAAATCCCTTGAAGCACATCCTTAACTATAATGCTTATGGACTGTGAATGTGAAAGCTGATGAAAGGTGCATCGTGCCCTAATGCAGCCATTTAGGGAAGTGATGAACGTTGATTAAGAAATGCAATATAGTAAAACAGATTCTCCAGTGAATGCTCGCTGACCGTATCGATGCTCCAGAAACAATGGAAATGCATAAACTGCCTAGATTTAATGATAAACTTGAAACCTCTGTTACACTTGCGGTTTTTCCACAATTTTATAACTGGTTTGGTTGAAAGAAGGACTCGGTTCATCAATTTCCGCTTTTCAACCTGCAATAGTAGACCCTTTTCCTTTAAAAATTGAACCTCTGAATATCATCTTTTTACGGTTCCACTTGTTCGTCAGTTATTATATGACACAAACCGCAAAACCATCTATTCTGTAGTCGCGCCCACTCTATGGAATGCCCTCCCCTTAGCGTTAAGACTGGAAACTGACTCTAATCATTTTAAAACTAACATTAAAACCTTTTTCTTTAAGGGTGCTTTTGAGACTTAGATAAATGGATCACCTAAGTCTTCTCCCCTCTCCATATCGTTTTTCCCATTACCTTTTCAAGTTTTTATTGTATAAATTGTAAACCCTCCCCTTTTTTCCTCTTGTGCCATGTCGTGACAATTCAAATTCACATATATATGTCCTTTCCCTTGTTTTTAATGATTTCTGTTTGTTTTAAAATTGTTTTATATTGTAAACCGCGTTGGTATTAAAGCAGTACATTTCTCCCTTGGTATTCGCAGGGGTTGGGTGCAGAGCCGGACTGCGAAGTGTGAAAAATCGCAATAAGTTTTCGTCCGGCTCTGACCTACCCATGCCTCATTCCAAACCTTCCCGCCTCCCTCCCGGCATCCCTGGACCTTAGCTGGTGGTCTAGCGGGCTTTTGGGGCAGGAGCGATCATCGTACGCTCCTGCCCCGCGAAGATCACTCATAGCAAATGGCTGCCATGAGTTCCCGTAGTCTCTTGAGACTACGACGGGAGTTCACGGCAGCTATTTTCTATGAATGATCTGCACGGGCAGGAGCGTACGGAGATCGCTCCTGCCCCAAAAGCCTGCTAGACCACCAGGTAAGGTCTAGGATGCTGGGAGGGAGGCGGGGAAGGTCCGGAATTAGCTTTTTTATTTTTTATTAAAAAAAAAAAAAATCGCAAATAACCGAATCTGCGGATAGTGAAACCGCGGATTCGGAGGGAGAAGTGTATATCAAGCCATAATAAACTTGGCACTTGAAATTATCACGCAACAAGATACTTGTTTGAACTTTTCCTTTTAGCCACAGTGTGCAGCAGTGATTTTAACATATAAACCAACACAATTTTAAAAATTTTATTCCTAAGATAGTTAAAACAGAAATGTCGTACATCTTAAAATACTGAATACGGACCTTAAGGTTATTCTAGCGAGGCTTTTCATGCAAACAAGGAAGTATCCACATGTAAAATGACGCTTATAAACTAATCCCCAAGTAAAAGTCTATATGAGTTAAGCAACTTGAGTGGGTGTGTGTAGGGGCAAATTTGAGTGACATGTAGGTAGAGTCACAAATTATGGTAATGTGTTGTTTTTTTTGTTTTATATGCATGATTGTGCATCCTTGTATATTAATATTTAGGTATGCTCCTGAGAAGATGTATATTTTCACATCTTCATTTTGTCCTTGATTTTGGGGGGGAATTGTAGGAAATGTATAGCCCTTAATTTAGACTCTGTGTTCAGGACATCTAACAACCAGCATTTACCCTCTCTTTTACTAAGGTGCGCTAATGGAATTAATGCGCTAATGCTAACGCGTCCATAGACTAACATGCACGTGTTAGTGTATAGCGTGCGCTAATTGGTTAGCGTACCTTAGTAAAAGAGGGCCTTAGTCATCCATATTACGTGGATGTTCAAATCCCAGTTTTATAAAACTGGGATATGGGGGTGGAGAGTAGGCGTTCCAACACTAATTAGCTAATGTGTCTGCATTACTACATGCTAAATGGTTAGCGCGGGATTACCAGGTAAGCCCATATCGCTGATAAAATACATTAAATGCTTTCGTGGTAATTCTTTTTAATGCCCGAGTGCTAATGTCAAATTCACGGGAGCCAGTAAGAATGCCTCTCAGTACCAAGCAGCAGCACCAAATCGCGCTTCTGTTTGTCGCTCAGCGGCCGAAAGAATTCACGGCAGCCGGTTAGCAGCAGGGCAGGAACTTGGAAAGTTTGCTCCTGCCCACTGCACCTCCACCGCAGACCGCCAAGATGAGGTACCATATGAGGCTAGGGCAGGGAGGGAGGCGGGAGGAGAGCCTGGGAGGGAGAGTACAGAGTCTGACTGGGAAAGGAAGGAAGGGTGCTGGGTGCAGAGTCTGACAGGAGAGGGGGGAAGGAAGGAAGAGGGCTGGTGCAATGCCTGACAGGGGAGGGGAGGATGGAAAGGTGCTGGGTGCAGAGCCTGACAGGGGAGGGGAGGATGGAAGGGTGCTGGGTGAAGAGCTTGACAGGGGAGGGGAGGATGGAGGAGTGCTGGGCGCAGAGCCTGACAGGGGAGGGGAGGATGGAAGGGTTCTGGGTGCAGAGAATGACAGGGAAGAGGAGGATGGAGGAGTGCTGGGTGCAGAGCCTGACAGGGGAGGGGAGGAAGGAAGGGGGCTGGGCGCAGAGCCTGATGGGGCAGGACACTTGAATCTTAAGCCGCCTGTCTTATATTCAAGTCAACCATTTTTCCTACTTCTGGGGGGTAAAAAGGGGGGGTCTCGACATATTTGGATCGACTTATATTCGAGTATATTCGAGCATTTTATGATGGGCTTTCAAAGGTAACCCTTCTTCAGATCAGAAAAAAGCAAATGTAGACAAATATCAGTATATTTGAGGAAAACATGAAGCATTTTAGGGATAAGAAGAGGGAGGGGTGGGTGGGTGGGCGGGCAGGAGACAGAAAGGTGGCAGAGCAGTTTTCAATGTCTTTATAGTGGGAAAGAAAGCCCAGATTTCTGTTAAAGTCCTGTCTGGTAGGTGTCAAAATACCTTATTTTGATTTCAAAGGTTTTACGTTCTTGGATTGTTTTAAAGTTCCCTTTTAGTATTCTCAGTGTAAAATCATTGGTGCAATGGTCAGTTTTCCCAAAGTGTTGTTTGACCGAGGTGACATCCTGGTTGATATTGTGATAGAAACCAGTTAGCTATCGTTGCTAATTTCTTCTTGGTAGAATGTATAAAGATCTGAAGGGTGAAAAATACCCAGCAATTGAATGTTTGCATATGTAAATGTTATAAAGTCTACAGATTGTATTAAACTAGCAAGTATTGCCCCAGAGGTTTTGTAGCTAATGCTTGCGTTAGATGCAAAACTTTGGCGCAACTTAGTGAACAGGACTCCAGAAACCTGTCATTTTCATCTGCAACATTCACCGTGTCATAGTCTTTCTGTCCTCATTTTGGCTGCTTATGATTCTGGATAGTCCTTGCTCCAATGACTTGCTCCGTCACATTTGAAGCTCTCTGATACTGAGAATAATTGCATGCAATGTATTCTGTTGGCTGTAGGACTTCAAAGGTGGACTGTTTTGGTGCCAAAAATGTTTAATTTTGTAACATGTCAGAATAATTTTGCCTCTCAACCTTATTCGAGCCTTTGTTAGGCCTGATCCAGCCCCTTTTGTCTCTTAATTTTATTCCAAGCTCCCTTGGAGAGGGTTAGCAAATGTCAGAGTTAATGGTATTATGAAACAGATCAACACTGTAACCCTACAGTGTGCTTTTGCAAATGAAATGTCTGCTAGTTTGGGTTTTGTGTTGTTTTTTTTCATCTTTAGAGTGAAAACGGAGAAGCACAAAGTCTGCACTGCAGAATTTGCTTCGTGTTTCAAGCTCCTCGGTTTACAAGGGAAGCTAGCTCTGCTTCTCCCTCGGATTGAGTTTCTTGCGCGGTCAGGTGTAATTGCGGGTTTGTATTTACCAGGTTTTGTCACAGGATGGCAGCATGACTGAAATCCTAGGAAAGAAAAGTCTAACCCTTTATTGTTGGCACATTCTTCAGATTGCTTATCAAACGATCAGGCACAATTTCTTGCTGTAATTTCTTGTTCCTACAGATAATTGACATATTGGAACAGCCACTTTAATTATTTTTTTTTCTACCAGAAAGAAGAACTGCAAGAGCAGATAGAAATAGGACTTAGTTAAATAATAATAATAACAGTTTATATACCGCAGGACCGTGAAGTTCTATGCGGTTTACAGTGATTAAAAGATGGTACAGAATGAGTGAACTTAACAGAGTTAAAAGCTAGTGATTAACATCTCTAGGGATCAGTTATTGTGGAGTAAGAATTGTATGGGTCAGCTGCCTAGATAGGAACAGATATGTTTTTAGGCGTTTCCTAAATTCCCCATAAGTAGTAAGCGTAAGCAATTGTTCTAGATCTTTACCCCATAATGCTGCCTGATGTGAGAAAAGGTGTTTGATGTCTTTTGAGTTTACAGGCTCTAACTGGAGGGGAAACAAAGTTCAAATGTGAGCTTCTCTTATGTCTGTTGGCTGAGAAAGAGAAAAGGCCAGTTATATATTTAGGGGCTAAACCTTAAAGCAAAAAACAACCAAACTTAAACTTCACATGTGCCTCCATCGGCAGCCAATGCAGCTGTCGGTAGTAAGGTGTCACATAATCGAACTTCTTCAGTCCGAAAATTAGTTTGACCGCTGCATTTTGCACCAGTTGTAATCGCCGCCTAGTCTTCTGGGAAATTGCTAAATAGGCGATATTACAGTAATCAAGTTGACTCAGTATGAGGGATTGTACCAGAATTCTAAATGATGACACATCAAACTGTGCCCTAATGGATCGAAGCTTCCAGAGAGTGAAAAAGACCTTTCTGATTAAGGAGTCTACCTGGTCTTTCATGGTTAGGCTCTGGTCTAGTGTTAAACCCAATACCTTCATAGTAGACTGAATAGGATAACTAAGCTTATTGATGCGTAAGGAAAATGCTGTTGAACGTTTTCTCTAGATCGGCATGGGCTGAGCTGCTTCTTTTAGCAGTGGCGTGGTAAGGGAAGCGGGAGACGGTCTGCCCCGGGCGCGGTCTCCCCCCCCCCTGCTCCTTTCCTTGCCGCACGCCCCTTGCCTTCTCCCGTACCTTTTTTGCTTCCTCGGTGCAAAGTCGCTGCCTTCGTCTTTATTGGTGCTGTCTCTGACATCACTTCCAGGACCCGTACCTAGGAAATGACATCAAAGGGCGAGCCGATATCAATGTGGGCACACTGCTCATGCCGGAGAAGTTAAAAAGGGAAGGGATCGCTTGGGGGGGGGGGGGGAAAGAGGAGGGGCACCACCACCCCGGCCACTGCTTACCCTTACCATGCCACTGTCTTGTAGAATTATCTTTCATGTCAGTGCTTATGCTTGCAAATGTCTAAATCATAGCAAAATCCACACTTGCTTAAAACGGCTTACCGTGTTTCCCCAAAAATAAGACACTGTTGTATATTAATTTGGGGCCCAAAAAAGGCACTAGGTCTTATTTTTGGGGGTGTCTTATTTTTTTTTCATTTAATGATCATCTCTCCTTTCCTGTCCTCCACCCAAATTCTTCTAATTCCTTTCTCTCCCCCACGTACAGCATTTTTCCTCCCATCCCTTGTGCAGCAGAACCCTTGCAGCTTCTATCCTTCCCTTCCTTCTATCCCCCTGCTGCGCACCTCCCCCCCTCCACCCGCTGACCCATCTCTCCCTCCCATCTGAACCACGAGACAGGAATACCTTATAACAAACCAGCAGTGTCGGCATGCTGATAACATCAGCAGCAGACGCCCAGGAGATAGAAGGCCGCGAAGCAGCCTGTGTAGATTGCTGCAAAGTGCCGACGCTGCCGGTTTGTTATAAGGTATTCCTGTCTCGCAGTTCGGATGGGAAGGAGAGATGGGGGGAGTGTGCGGCGGCGGGGGGAAGCGCTGCTGCTGCCGGCGACTAGGTCTTATTTTCGGGGAAACATGGTAGTAAAAGGGCCCTTATGAAGTAACAGGAACGAAAAACAGGAGTGGGATGGGATTTCCAAATGAAGAAAAGCCAAAAGGATTAAAAAAAAAAAAAAAAAAGCCTACGTCCATTTTGCCCATTCACAGCACTGTGTTTGGGTGTGTAGTACGCTTGCCTCAGGGGGGTCAAACATACATTGACCGAAGATTTAGTAAATAAAATCAATAGCACTCATAAAAGAGAAGCTTTGTGGACCCCGGGTGTCTTGTCTGTGTTATGCAGAGAAGCGCTGAAACCCAGATTCACACAACCTTACACCCACACCTCCAGATCTGAGCCTGCCCAGCTGCAGAGGACTGGGAGGCTGGGCCTCGGGGATCCCTCGATCCCATACACACAATTAGGCCTGCTATGAACCTGTTTTATACAGGAATGTAGTATGTGGATTTGTGTACTTCAGTTATGAGTTTTTTATTTGGATATATGATGATTGATTTGAATAGGGTATTTACCAAGTTTATTTATATTTGATATACCGCATTGGTAATAATATCTACACAGTTTACATATTAAAATAATTTGCCCTTTATATGATTTAGATTTTATGATTTATTTATTATGCTAATTTTGTTTTATTTGTTGTGTAACCAGAATGTGAATTACCCCTGACGGTTTTTACTATCTTCTACATCTATGATACCCACATAACTTATAGTATCCTGTAAGTCACGTGTGAAGTTTCAGCCCTGCCCATGCTTTGCCCATCTTGCATTAAGAACATAAGAAGTGCCTCTGCTGGGTCAGACCGGAGGTCCATCGCGCCCAGCAGTCTGCTCACGCGGTGGCACATCAGGTCCAGGACCTGTATAATAATCCTCTATCTATACCCTTCTATCCCCTTTTCCTTCAGGAAATCATCTAATCCCGCCGGGGGTCGCGTAACAGTGTACAGGTCCCTCTTAAGAATATAATACAAGATTCTTGGAGTAATTATTGATAGCTGCTTGACTTTTGCAAGCCATATTTCCTCTATAGGTAGAAATTCTTTGCATTAAGGCAAATTTATGTGTCGTTCATTCATTTTTTTTTTTAGTACAGCTTCCCTTTATTTGCTAGTTCTCTCCCTTGTCATCTCACACTTAGACTACTGCAATTCTATTCTTCAAGTCTCACGAGTGTGGAAATTTTCTTGAGAAGAAGTCATCACGTTGGAATTTCCAGCCTCTGATGAACCTCCCAAATAGTCTCCAGGGACGCTGTCAGGGGAGTCTTACTGCTGGCTACCACTGCCGACTGCTCCCTACTGCTTTTCCCTCCGGCAACCTGTGTAGCTGCTTTGCCCCCAGAAGGGGCCTGCAATAACACTTCCATATATGCAGAACCCCTTGCTAGCACAAAGATCGACGGGCATGGTGGAATGCTGCTATTCTCTGGAGGGGATAAAGAGCCTTCTGACTCTGAAACCAAAAGTGCTCCTCTTCTATGGTTCAATACCAGAGAACCTTCAACTCTGACTTGGAGTTCTGGCCGCAAAGCACTCGATTGTCATCTGATTCACTGGAAGAGTCCCGGCTGTCAAGGGTTCCATCTTAACTGGTCCCTTTCTCATAGTATGAGGCATATCGGTCAAAGCAAAGCAATTGCAGCCACGAGGTAAGAGCATGTTCTTTCAGCCTGCTTCACGCCGCCAACATAACTTCTGCAATTTAAGGCATTTTTTATTTATTTTTCAGGTCCTGCGCTAGCTTACCTGTAAAAAGTTATTGTAGTAGAATTTACCACACCCCCCTCCAGAAATTATTTTTAAAAAATATCTAATGCACACGTTATATGTGTGCGTTTCCTGAGTATAATATTATTTGTTGTAATGGTGGTCAGATCGGTCCTTGTGCCCCTACCCAAACAGATGAGTTTTAAGGATACACCTAATGAATATTCATGAGTTATATTTGCACATCTTGCCTCTCAAGAATTCATTTATATTTTATGCTTATTAGAGGTACCCTGAAAGCCTGACTGGTGAGCAGTTGGGGGGGGGGAGGAGGCGGACTGCCCCGGGTGCCATATTGGTGGAGGCGCCAGTACCTGGTCTCCTCTCTGCTGCCCGCTGCACGAGCTCCTCCCTTTTCCCCAACCTGCTGCCCGCGATGGCCTTGTCTCTCCCTTTGAAGCCACTTCCTGCCACACTGGCAAAGAGTTAAAAGAGGTACGAAAGGGAAAGGAAGGCCTTTGTGTGGCGGGAGGCAGGGAAAGAGTGGGGGGGGGTGGACAAAATGGCAAAGGTTCCACTGCCCCGGGCACCTCCTACTGCTGACGAGAGAGCCCAAGAAAGATTTGCGCATCACTTGTTTTACAGTATACTTAGGGGTCCTTTTACTAGGGCGTGCCAAACACATTAACATATGCTAATGAGTCCATTATATCCTATGGATGCGTTAGCATTTAGTGTGAGAAGGAGGGATTTTGCATAGAACCTTTTGTACATTACATTATACTTAACAAGATATGTCACACAGTTTGAATGAACAATAGTCAAATTAGAACAATCCTTTTTTTTTTTTTTTTTCCTTGAATAATATTTTTATTAGCAAATGCAACACAGAGTGTACAGAAATCCAACGGTGCAAGGACACAAGGTCCAAAAAAAAGAACAATCCTTAAACTCCAAACGCTATAAAGACAGAGACAATGTGCAAGAAAAAAAAAAAGATCTCAGTGCCACAGAGCAACTTTCATATGATTCAACAGTGCTGAAAGCTCAGCTGAATCAATCATAGATCTAAAATAAAAACTCCTTGCTATTTATTTTGCCAGTGTTTTTTAAAAATCCGTTAAAGTTTACTTAGCTTCAAAATTCTGCTCAGGCTCCCTGACAAGGTACTTGTGTTGGCATTCCTGCTTCAAGAGACTTTCTGAGCTTCATTGTGCAAAATCACGGTGTTTGCTCAGACAGCATCTTGCTACTCTCCAGAAATGGCTGGCAGAGCAATTTAAGTAAATGCCATGATTTTGCAAAAGGAAGTAAAGTTCAGACAGTCACCCTAGAAGCAGGAATACCAAAATGAGGACCTCATCCGGGATCCTGAACAACATTTCAAAGCGAAGTACACTTTATACGGATTAAAAGACAGCAAAGCAAGAGGAGTTAAAAAAAAAAAGAAATATACAGGCAGTCCCCAAGTTACAGACGCCCGACTTATGGATGACTCGTACTTAAGAACGCGGTTGCAGTTTCATTTGATTTCAATGAGCAGTATTTCCAGCGACATAGACTCCTACACTTCTCCTGTGTCAGATTCAGGAATGATGCATGGCTCCATTAAGTACAGTGTGTGGTTGTGCATGCTGTACCTTTGAGGGAACCCTGGTAGGGACGGTTGGCCCTTTTGTCAGCTGGGAGCAGAGGTAGGCAGCAAGAATCTTAAAATCTACAAGTTCCGAGTTACATACAAATCCGACTTAAGAACAGCTTTAAAAACGTAACTCATTCTTAACTCGGGGACTGCCTGTATGTTTGATTCTGCTTAGCTTTGGCATTGTGCAATCACTTACAATTGTTCTTGTGGCACTGACACAATTGGAATGACCAAATGCAACCCGCGAGTCATTGTGAGTCATCAAATAATTGCATTTGTAATCCGTTTTCTAGCCCGTTGTCCCCAAAGAGCTCAGTACGGGTTACAGGTTTAACATACGTAGTTTCTGTACAAGTTTCCGAAACAAGTTTTTATCCTAACTTGATACATACTAGGGTTTAATATTAATATATATATAATATACAGTACAGTTTACTGGTTACAGTTTTTTATAGTTATCCTTATGGTGCAATCTTGTGACTTTCACATTGAAATAGTCATGCAAGTAGCATGAATCAACCTCGGAAACCTGATGATCTGTAAGAAAAAATAAGAACAAAAAAGGGAAGGCACACAGCTCAAACCACTATAAGGACAATGTTGTGTCTACCATCACTCCCAGGTCTCTTTCAAGGTCGCTCACCCCTAGCGCTGATCCCCCCCCCATTTTGTAAGTGAATATAGGGAAAAAAAACCCGATGTTGTGACAAACCCAGGTCCGTTTCGGGTTTTGGCCAAAACAAACCCGAATCCGTACCGGGTTTTGCCCCAGTGATCAGGAGTATTCACAGTGCACCTAGATGCAGGAGGGCTGATCAGGTGACCTGCCAATTGATTGATGAAGCTGACTTCTGCTCTGATTCTGACATGTAGGTAGAAGAGACAGGGCAGGATAAGATTAAGAGAAAAATCCTACACTCCATGCAGACCTGTCACTGTCAGAAAGCTTATTCAGTTTGAACAGCCTGTTAAAATCAGGGCTAGGGAGAAACCTGCCTGTAATAGCAGGAAGCAAGCCGGTGTGTGGAAAACCCTTCCCCCACCTTCTCAGAGGGGGAGTGGTTATCCACAGGATATAACGAGGCACAGGGGACATATGGAGAGGAGAGACGGGAGAATGGGAAGCTGAAAGGAGGCAGTCTCTCACAGACTGTCCCATGCTGAGGCAGATGAGTTACCTCCTGTCTGGGACACTGGAGTACAGCCAGAAGGAGAAGCCATGGAGGGGCAGGAAAGCTGTGTAGGAGCTGACACTCTGCCAACACCCATGAAGACCCAGTAAGCCTAAGATTGGGATTTAATTTCTTTATGCTGCAAGCTTGTCTCTTACCCGTTTGAAGCCAGTGAAGCTCTCCTGGGAAGCCACATTTTTGAGGTTTTCTGTAAAGCAGGAATGTGTGTGTTTTCTGACAAACCATTTTGAATGTATTTCCTGTATGATGATTCAGCTGGGAAATCTCGATGGTCCTGCACAGCTGTGCCTGATTGCTACAGCAACGTTTAGAGGGAAACGTTTGCTTGATTTTGAACTCTGAATAATGCTGTGATTGTTATGTGTTCTGGACTGTTGGATAAAAGTATTACTTATCTGATTATTACTGCTCTGGTGAAGAGAACTGTATTTCTTGACTGATTAAAGTCCAGAAGCAGGGGACTGTACAGAAGGCAGTGCTGACCCAGATTCAATTGCCTGAGTATATTATTGTGAACCTTTGTATTTCATGCAATAGCAGTCCATCTTGAACTACAAGGCTGTTGCCTATATTTTTTGATTTATTCAACCAGTGGTTTAAATAAAGTTTATTTTTGCTTTGCCATTTCTGACTAAGATGCCTTTATACTTTGCATGCTGATAAGTTTGGAATGTGCCTGTTCTAAAGACCTGAAGGATTCCTTAGTGGAAAGGGACACGTCGGGTTTCAGCTTTGGTCACATTCCCAGGTGCTCGCTGCGCCTTACAGGAGCCCGGGTTGTGACAATTTGGTGTCAGGAGTGCGATTTGGTACCTCCTTCAGGTGAAGAAAGGCATAGCAAGGTGGAAAATTTTTTTTTTTTTTTTTTTTTTGTTCTTCTGGATTTTCAACTGTGGATTAATGTTGCCGGAGGAAAAGTTTGTTGGACTAAACTTCTGGAAGTGATTGCTGAACTGGGAGTTAGAAGTCTTCAGGACAGCGTTTTGGAGCCTGCAGAGGAGCAGCTGGATCAACAGCGGAGGAATCCACAGCAGTGCAGCGCAGGAGAGTGTTCCAGGAGTGGAGCCGGTGACCAGACGATCCCTGGAGTTTCCAGTGGAACCAGAGGGGGCCGGGAGGTCCTGGAAGAAGGGCGGTGCACCCTGTAAGGAGCACAGAGGCGAAGACTCACCAGTACTGCGGTAAGCGCACTAGACAGAGGGTCTAGGAGGGTGGTACTGGGGGGGTCAGTGATTGTTAGGATACCACACTTGGATCGAGTGTTTGTGTCTCACATTTCCACAGATCCAGGATGGAGTCTTCAGCATTGGTGGCAGTGGCAGCGGAGTGTCACAGGCAGAACGAGGAGCTGAAGAAGGTGATAGACGCCAATCAAGGTCGGTGGCAGGCGAGCCAGGAAGCAGCAGAGTGGCACCACAAGGACTTTGTACATGTAATGGAGGCACAGGCACAAATGATGGGACGGCTTTTGCAAGTGTTAGAGGTGTACATGGACGCCCAAAGTAGGGTAAATATTGTGAGACCTGCTTTTAGAGCACACCCACCCACACCCATCCCGATACACACATCTGGGGATATAGGACCCAGTGGGAAAAGATTTGCTAGAACCCAGGGTAACACCCAGAGGAAATTTACACCTAATACAGGGGTGCAATGTTTCAAGTGTGGGGGAAGAGGACACCGACAGTGGGAATGCAGGCAGAGGAGAGACTGTACCATAACAACTGAGGTAAGGAGGAGCCCTCAGGGGGGTTATGTGCAGAAGGTATGGGTACAAAACAAAGCAGTGACTGCCTTACTAGACACAGGGGCGGAACAGAGTGCTATGGCCAGTGACCTGTGGCAACAGATAAAAGGTGACATCTCTGAAAGCACTAGCCTTAAGGAAGTTGAGATAGGATGTGTCCACGGTGATAAAAAGAAATACCCGGTGCGGATAGTGAATGTGAAGAGTGAAGGGGCAGCGGTATCATTGCAAGTTGCCCTAGTACACAACCTACCTTATGCCCTGATATTAGGTCAGGATTGGCTAAGAACCCAGGGAGGAGAGTTCCAAGTAGCCGGCCATAATAATATAAGCATACAGGCGGGTAGCCAAATATTAGGGGCATGGACCAAAAGAAAGCAGAATTACCCGAGGAGAGTACGGAGAGGCTGGCAGCCGACATTAAGATGGGTATCAATGTCTGATAAAGCCAAGGCCCCTACTAGAGCTTATGAGCGCGCAGCAGGTTATGACATATATGCAGCTCAAGAGGTAGAGGTGCCCGCTCAGGGGAGAGCAGTAGTATGCACTGACATACAGGTATCACCACCCCCAGGCTCCTATATAAGACTTGCCTCACGGTCAGGTTTGGCAGCGAAGAAGGCTATAGAAGTGGCAGCTGGGGTGATTGATCCCGATTACCGGGGTAATGTTGGAGTAATATTGGTGAATCAGGGGTCGGAGCCCTATTGGGTCCGACAGGGGGATTGCATCGCTCAGATGATATGTGAGCGGATCTGGCCAGCAAAATTGCAACAGTGGGTACACTTGCCAGTAACAGGCAGGGGTGCTAAAGGCTTTGGCTCATCCGATAGGGCAATTCCCGCAGAGCAAGGTAAGCAGGAACAGCTACCAGGAGAGGCTCAGCAGGGAGTTAGGATAGAACAGAATGGCAGTCAAGAACATAAGATACAGGGAAGTGTCCCAGAAACAATTACACTACATGAACCTCAAAGGAAGGGCAGAGCAGGTATGGAGGAAGTCCTCAAACAAGAACTGAGGGAGTTGAGGGAACAATTAAAGTCCCTGAGGGAGGAAAAGAAACAAGAAAGGTACGATCATACACAACAGTCAGCAGAAACCTTTAATAAAGCCCTGACGGAGATGGCTGGGCAACTCTCCCAAATAGGCAAACAGGTAGTTGATAACCAACATCAGCAAGAAGAACTGGGAAAAATCTTAGAAACCCTATCGGGGAAATGGAAGGATAGGGAAGGAGAAAATAATAAATGGGGTGAACAGAAACAAGTACTAGAGGCCCAAGTAGAACAACAGAAGTTGCAGCTTGATAAAATGGAGAATACACTAAAAGAAATTCAAACCCAAGTAGGGAGGAGTAAAAAGGAAAGGTTGAACGAGAGGGCTGAGGCTGTTGCAGCCCTAGCTCAGCGGGTGGAAGGGGTAGAAGTTCTGGATCAAAGAGAGATGGAGCCTACCCAAACACCAGTGCTACATTGGCCTGAAGATTTTCAGGACCCTCCTTCCATTACACAGGACCTTGAGAAGGACTGTAGGAATTCTAGGTTAAGTGAGGAGGCTGAAATGAATAGGGTAGAGGAAGATCTATCCCTACCGGACCCAATGATGTTAGGAGAGGAGGTGAGGTTCTCTCCCCAGCAGTGGGCACAATTTTTCCCTCACTTGTGTCCCGGTCAGCTCGGAAGGAGTTTACAGGGACCTGAAGCCACTCAGTCCTCAGGTAAAAAAACTAGAAATAAGAAACGTCATTGATTATTGCGCATCCCAGAGAATACAGGAGGTCCTTCATCTTTAAGCAGGAGTCAGCTTTTAAGTGTGGGGGAATGTGACAAACCCAGGTCCGTTTCGGGTTTTGGCCAAAACAAACCCGAATCCGTACCGGGTTTTGCCCCAGTGATCAGGAGTATTCACAGTGCACCTAGATGCAGGAGGGCTGATCAGGTGACCTGCCAATTGATTGATGAAGCTGACTTCTGCTCTGATTCTGACATGTAGGTAGAAGAGACAGGGCAGGATAAGATTAAGAGAAAAATCCTACACTCCATGCAGACCTGTCACTGTCAGAAAGCTTATTCAGTTTGAACAGCCTGTTAAAATCAGGGCTAGGGAGAAACCTGCCTGTAATAGCAGGAAGCAAGCCGGTGTGTGGAAAACCCTTCCCCCACCTTCTCAGAGGGGGAGTGGTTATCCACAGGATATAACGAGGCACAGGGGACATATGGAGAGGAGAGACGGGAGAATGGGAAGCTGAAAGGAGGCAGTCTCTCACAGACTGTCCCATGCTGAGGCAGATGAGTTACCTCCTGTCTGGGACACTGGAGTACAGCCAGAAGGAGAAGCCATGGAGGGGCAGGAAAGCTGTGTAGGAGCTGACACTCTGCCAACACCCATGAAGACCCAGTAAGCCTAAGATTGGGATTTAATTTCTTTATGCTGCAAGCTTGTCTCTTACCCGTTTGAAGCCAGTGAAGCTCTCCTGGGAAGCCACATTTTTGAGGTTTTCTGTAAAGCAGGAATGTGTGTGTTTTCTGACAAACCATTTTGAATGTATTTCCTGTATGATGATTCAGCTGGGAAATCTCGATGGTCCTGCACAGCTGTGCCTGATTGCTACAGCAACGTTTAGAGGGAAACGTTTGCTTGATTTTGAACTCTGAATAATGCTGTGATTGTTATGTGTTCTGGACTGTTGGATAAAAGTATTACTTATCTGATTATTACTGCTCTGGTGAAGAGAACTGTATTTCTTGACTGATTAAAGTCCAGAAGCAGGGGACTGTACAGAAGGCAGTGCTGACCCAGATTCAATTGCCTGAGTATATTATTGTGAACCTTTGTATTTCATGCAATAGCAGTCCATCTTGAACTACAAGGCTGTTGCCTATATTTTTTGATTTATTCAACCAGTGGTTTAAATAAAGTTTATTTTTGCTTTGCCATTTCTGACTAAGATGCCTTTATACTTTGCATGCTGATAAGTTTGGAATGTGCCTGTTCTAAAGACCTGAAGGATTCCTTAGTGGAAAGGGACACGTCGGGTTTCAGCTTTGGTCACATTCCCAGGTGCTCGCTGCGCCTTACAGGAGCCCGGGTTGTGACAATGTTCACTTACAAAATGGGGGGGATCAGCGCTAGGGGTGAGCGACCTTGAAAGAGACCTGGGAGTGATGGTAGACACAACATTGAAGGCGTCGGTGCAGTGTGCCACGGCCTCAAGGAAAGCAAACAGAATGTTGGGTATCATTAAGAAGGGTATCACGACCAGGACAAAGGAAGTCATCCTGCCACTGTATCGTGCTATGGTGCGCCCGCACCTGGAGTACTGTGTTCAATTCTGGTCGCCGTACCTCCAGAAGGACATGGAGGTACTTGAGAGGGTCCAGAGAAGAGCAACTAAGCTAATAAAGGGCATGGAGGACCTCTCATATACTGACAGACTGAAAAAGCTAGGGCTTTTCTCCCTGGAAAAGCGGAGACTTAGAGGAGACACGATAGAAACCTTCAAGATCATGAAGGGCATAGAAAAAATAGACAGGGACATATTTTTCAAATTAAGGGGATCAATAAGTACAAGGGGGCACTCAGAGAAATTGAAAGGGGAGAGATTTAGAACAAACGCCAGGAAGTTCTTTTTCACACAGAGGGTGGTGGATACATGGAACGCGCTACCAGAGGATGTGATAAACAGGAGCACGCTACAGGGGTTCAAAGAAGCTTTGGATAGGTACTTGGAAGACAAAGGGATTGAGGGGTACAGATAAGAGTAGAGGTAGATTATAGGGATGGGATTAGAGGTAAGTTACAAAATTAATCAGGGACCACTGTTCAGGCACTAGGCCTGATGGGCCGCCGCGGGAGCGGACCGCTGAGCAAGATGGACTTCTGGTCTGACTCAGCGGGGGCAACTTCTTATGTTCTTAAATGTCAACAAATTTAGTACACATGTATGACTAAAACGTGACAAAGCATAGGAAAGTCCTTTGTAATAAAATATATACTGGACCCCAACACGGTCCATGTTTTGGCCAAATAGGCCTTCCTCAGGGGTGTAAAAGGTAGCCCAGTAGATGGCGCCAAATTGCAAAAAATCAAGCCCAAATGGTTACTAGTGGTATGGATTATAAAATTCTTGCTGCCTGGCACAATGTCCAAAAGAAACGCAATCTTGAAAAAAGGCTGCGAGAAATCAAAATACGCTGCTAAGAAAAAAATGCCATATTTTATGAATTACGCTAGTTCTTTATCATCATTTTGGGGCTGCAATATTAATTAAATAGGGAAGTCTTTAAATTTGCATGGACTCTGGTTTTTGACACCTATATTGAGAAGAAGCAACAATTTAAAGATTTGAAGTAGAACCCTTTTTTGGTAGTCATGTTTGGCACGGAAACTCAAGGGCTTGAGTCATTGCGCTTGTGTGCTATACCTGGCTGTTACAATAACCCATGGTGTGCTGAAGATTTATAGTTACCGTGTTTTAATTGCTAAAATTATTGTGTAGTGACTAAAAAAAACTCCAGCGTTAACTGTTAGGGGTGTTAGCAACATCTTTCCATGTGGTTAGCAGACAGGCAATTTACTTTCCATGCATTAATTATTGGGCGAGAAACTTGCAGCTTTTAATTTGAAAATCTTTAGCTATGCAGATGATATGATGATTATTATACCCGTTCCAGCAATTTTAACTGCATCGTTAAAACACAAATCAAGAGATTATGTCCATCATGACTACCTGGATGAGAGATTACAAACTGAAGTTAGATTCAGATAAAACTAGGTTCTTTTTAGCCTCTCCTTCGAACAAGATGGTAGTTAGAGAGCTTATGTTAGGCGGAGCCACTTATCCCATTGAATCTACTACTACTACTACTACTCCTATTATTAATAATTATTTCTATAGCGCTACCAGACACACGCAGCGCTGCGCAGAGTCACAAAGAGTAAGAAAACGGTCCCTGCTCGAAAGAGCTTACAATCTAAACAGGCATGACAGCCAAACAGGGTGACATGGATACAGTTAAGGGGAACGGTTAATCTGCTGGCTGGGTTGGAGGGCAGAGGGGAGTACAGGACAATCAAGCCATTGTGACATCACTGATGAGGTTGGCTCTTATTGGTGGAATGAGGAATTATGACATCACAATCTCAGCTCTGCTTCCTAAAGACTGAAACTCTTTACACTACTACTACTACTATTAATTATTTCTATAGCGCTACCAGACACACGCAGCGCTGCCCAGAGTCACAAAGAGTAAGGAAACGGTCCCTGCTCGAAAGAGCTTACAGTCTAAACAGGCAAGACAGACAAACAGGATGTCATGGATACAGTTAAGGGGAACGGTTAATCTGCTGGCTGGGTTGGAGGGCAGAAGAGTAGGGTTAAGGATTGAAAGCTTTCCTGTCCTGTAAATGGTTTTTATGGGATTTTGTCTTTCCATCTTGTAGGATGAATTTAAAAGAAGGTTTTAATAATGATTTTGTTAGTTAATGTTTTATTGTGTTGTCTTGTTTAAACATGTTTAGCATTTTTAATATGTATGCATGTAATTTTGTAAACCACATAGTTTGATGCGGTATATAAATTTTTAAATAAATAAATATCAAAAAGGTGGGTTTTCAGTCTGCTTTTTATCAAGGGAAGGGGCTTGACGGACGAACTCGGGTCATTTATGCCAGGCATAGGGGCAGCTAGATGAAAGGAACGAAGTCTGGAATTGGCAGTGGAGGAGAAGGGTAATGCTAAGATTGACTTAACTGAGGAACGGAATAATCCACCCAATTTGTCTCTTCCTATCACGTTGCCCCAGGTCTTCCTTAATCTCCAGTTTCTGCTTTCCCTTCACTGTTTCATTTCTATAGTGCTGCCAGACACTCGCAGTGCTGTGGCCCTAGGTATTGTATTAGTGTGTTAGAACCTGGTGTAATATTTACAGTGCCTTTTCCCACATATAAGGTTGTTGCTCTTTGAATCCTGGGAGTTAGTGCTGTTATGATATGGTGAGGTTCCAGTTCCAGTTTTTTTTTTTTTTGCACAAGTTCGTGCGTAGTGTTATGCAGCAGGATTGTGTATTGGGCCTTACTCAGGTGATATCAGAACTTTTGTAGTTTGTTATCGGACAGGGCTTTAGACATTGTGCAATAACCGATATGTGTTGACGGGCGCAAAAATTGCCTGTCGATCTTGTAATTCCCAAACCCATGCGACAGCAAAATCAACACGCTCTCTGAGAGAAAAGGGCAAAGCGGCTGAGGGCAGGTGGGATTTGTGATTAGATTATAAACTCTGTTGAGCAGGGATTATCTCATTTATTGATCACAAAATTTAAAGGAACTTGTTTCTATTTGTAACATGCCGCTAAACCACCCGAAACTACAAAATCTAGTTAAAATCCAATTACAAACCTTTCCCTTAAAGAACCTGCCAAAACCCTCAAACCAATCGTACACCCTAAAACAGGGATCTCAAAGTCCCTCCTCGAGGGCCGCAATCCAGTCGGGTTTTTAGGATTTCCCCAATGAATATGCATGAGATCTATTAGCATACAATGAAAGCAGCGCATGCAAATAGATCTCATGCATATTCATTGGGGAAATCCTGAAAACCCCACTGGATTGCGGCCCTCGAGGAGGGACTTTGAGACCCCTGCCCTAAAAGAATACAATAGGTCCCACAAATTATTTTCAGCATTTCATGCAACTCCTAATACCATGTAAAACTGTCTTCTGATTACAAACCTTTAACCAAGGTAATAGATACAAAAATGTAATTTTTCTCCCGTGCAAAATTAATTTCTCACATAAAAATTAGAATATTAATTTAATATATAAAAGTATATTTTGGTGGAGTACTCTGATCTGATGTTGAACTGATTATTTTCCCCAACCTGTTGCAGTTTATATGTCCAGAAAACAGGTCCACAAAATCCAGAATGGCAAAGAGAGTTAGTGGGCCCAAAGGAAGACTAATGAGTCGAAAATAAAATCCAAGCATCAATTTTATTTTTCATCCCTAATGGGAGTGGTCCAAAAACAATGCCCAGCTCCTTTTTTCATTTTTTTCATTCAAGGATTGGGAGTCGGCTGGGGGGTTCCTAGAGTGGTAGCTGTGATTGAATTCACGTGTGTTCACTGTTCACTAAGTTTATGGTGGTTGTGTTATATTGATTTAAAGCACACTTGGGTACCCGATGATGGTGTGCAGGTGGGGGCCTGGTTGCCTCTACCTTGTTGTGTGAAGCGTTGGGGGGATTGCTCCCGTCGCTGACCCCTCACACTAAGGGTACCTTATTTCACTAAATTTATAAAGTAATTTATTAATGCTATTATCACATAGTTGTCTTCATCACAGCTGATCCATTCTGGGAACCTTTGGACCTGTTTTGCCTTATTGTTGGCATCTTATCCAAGGGTCAACCTACCAGGCTATATCACAGGCCTAGAGACCCAGATGGAGGAGTGTGTGGCGCAGTGGTTGGAGCTACAGCCTCAGCACCCTGGGGTTGTGGGTTCAAACCCCGCGCTGCTCCTTGTGACCCTGGGCAAGTCACTTAATCCTCCATAGCCCCAGGTACGTTAGATAGATTGTGAGCCCACCGGGACAGAGAGGGAAAATGCTTGAGTACCTGATTGTAAAAACCGCTTAGATAACCTTGATAGGCGGTATATAAAATCCTAATAAACTTGAAACTTGAAAACTTGAAACCTTCAAAACTGGTAGAAATGTTTCTCTCTCTCAACCAGAAGCACTGTAGAAAATTAAAAATTGATATTTGGATTTTATTTTGAATGCTTTTGTCAATTTATATTTCTACCAATTTTAACTCCTTGTAATGGGGTTCTCTTGGCTGCCTAAATGGATTTAGAGGGCATATCAAAAATGCCCCTCCACACCGCCTTCTAGGTGCCATTTTCCCAACACAGAAGCTACTACCCCACCCTTATCTCCACTCTCTCCAGCACAAAAACAATCCCACCTGGTTACAGGATCTGATGCTAAATGCTGATCTCCCCGTAACAGGAAGACCCCATCCATAGTGAGCCAGAAGAAGAGAGTCTTGCTTGCAGTGCCTAGCAGCGTCATGAATTTTGTACTTATACCACACATGCAAAAGGGGGCATTTTTCTTTGCACAAACATAGCATTTAGTGGTAATCCCTCTTTTATATTTGTAAAATGGCGGGGGTAGAGGTGGTGGAGACAGAGACTGTCTGATTTCAAGAAAGCCTGGGATAGTCATGTGGGAAGAGATAATGGATACTGCGGATGGGCAGACTGGATGGGCCATTAGGCCTTTTTCTGCCATCATGTTACTATGTTTCTATAACCATAAAGTTCTATGACTTCACAATGCAGGTGCAAAGAGCCTTAGCCAATAGGGAGAGGAGATGCAAATGTTAAGAGCCTTAGCCAATAGGGAGAGGAGGAGATAGTGGATGCTGCGGATGGGCAGACTGGATGGGCCATTTGGCCTTTATCTGCCATCATGTTTCTATGAATGTACTTTTTTTGTTTGGTTTTCATAAAGTAAATTGTTCAACCAGTGAAATCCATGTTAAACTTGAAGTAAATAAGCAATAATGATGCTGGGGAGGGGTAATTACTTCAACTGGATATTTTTTTTTTTTTTTTTTGGGGGGGGGGGACTGTACCTGAAAGGGAATCCTGGGAAACATGCTGTTGTGGGAAATGCCCATGTCACTGACTTTTCCCATTTCTAGTCAGCTAGTGTGTTGAATCAGTTCTCCAGAGAGATGTTATATCTATACATTAAAAATGCATTCTAAATTTAGCTTCTGTTTCTGGGGCCATAGTGCATACTAATGACTAATAAGGCCATCACCTTCTATACAAAAGGTTAAGTTGCAACAGATTTATTATGGGTAGAAAGCTTTTCCTCACATTAATCATCTGACTGAAAATTACTCTCTCACTCTGTGCATCTAAAGGTATGTACAGTACGTTATTCTGCTAAATGTGAAATTTTAGACGCACTTCCCCCAGATTCTATATATGGTGTCTGACGTGTTCCATAATTGTGCGTAAAACAAAAGGAATTGACCCCAAAATATCCACAAAGAAGAAAATCCAGAGAAAACAAAAAAACAAAAACTCTGGAGTGACGATGTTCCTGAATGGACTTTATTTGAAAGTGTCAAAGTTCCAAAGGTACACTGAAATCATCCATATAAAATAATTCCATCCACATAAAAATAAATCATCCTCATAAGAGCCTTAAAGGACCTAGTCCCCCTTTCCATTGCAAATGCAAGCAGTGTCTCACTTCCGGTTCACCACACAATTGTTTCCCACGTACTCACCTTTATAGGACCCCCAGGGACCCCTGAAGAAGACTTTTTGTCGAAATGGGTCCTGTATCCCTAGCGGACTAGGTCCTTTAAGGCTCTTATGTGGATGATTTACTTTTATGTGGATGGAATTATTTTATGTGGATGATTTCAGTGTACCTTTGGAACTTTGACACTTTCAAATAAAGTCAATTCGGGAACATCGTCACAACACAGAGTTTTTTGGGTTTTGTTTTTTTTTTTTGGTTTCCATAATTGTGCGTGCAATTTAATGGACAAATGAGCAGTAAATCGGCTACAGTTGGGTGCGAATAATCAATTAGCACTAATTGGCAACCATTAAAATTTATGCAGGCATCTTCCTAGCCGGATGTGCGCGTAAAATTTCTGCGCGGATCTGAAGTTAGGGAGTGGCTCTGGAAAGGGGGGGGGGAATGGGTGGATCGGGAATGTTCCTAAAATTATGCGCAGTGATCTAGAACAGGCCAGATCTGCACCTCGTTTAAGGCCCGGGGATTGACAATATCCCCCTCTTTTACTAAGGTGCGCTGACCGATTTAAGCACGCGCTAAACGCTAACACGTCCATAGACTAACATGGATGTGTTAGCGTTTATTGCGCGCTAAATCGGTTAGCGTAAAAGGTTTCAACCGGTGTAAATCCTTGCATCCAAAATTAGGTGTGGATCCTGGCACTACATGCAATTTTATTTGGGTGCCTTCTATAGAATAGCATTTAAGGCCTATAAATGGTGTCTGAATTTAGGTGCCTAGAACGGTCTAGGCTCCTAACTTACCCTCCCCCCCCTTTTTTTTTTTTTTTTTTTTTTTTTTACAAAGCAGCGCTAGTTCCTGCTACTGTGGTAACTGCCCCAAAGTCCACAGAGATTTAAAGGGCTTTGGGAAAGAGCTGGATAAGAGGAGCTGCGGAGTTTCCGTAAAGTATACAGTGAATGATGCATGAAGTTTTGAAGGTTATTCGTGACGGGATAGGTAGCCAGTGCAATTGCCTGATGAAGGCTGTAATCGAGTCATATTTTCTCAGGTTGAAGTTTAGGCTGAGTTTGGATGAGTTTGCATTTTGTGAATCAGAGTGGTGTTGATTCCCATGTAGATGGAGCTGCAGTAGTCCAGTTGTGATAGTATCTATCATCAGTTGTACAACTAAGGCAAAGTGGTGTAAAAGTACAGTCTGATTAGTCTTAGTTGTCTCAAGGTATAGAGGGATTTCTTTCAGAGGCTGGAGATTTGTGGTTCCATGGTCTTTTTAAAGATGCTTTTGACTGCTAATTGTTTTAGAATCTTATCACACATTTAATTTCAGCTAGATATTTTATTGATGTTGTTTCCTTCTCTATTGTTTTACTCGTCTTATTTACTATCATATATTGTATTTCTTCCCCCACTTCCCTTTCAGGTCTGTTTATGTCTAATAATTGGTCTATGTCATGGGTAGGTAATTCCGGTCCTCGAGAGCCGGAGCCGGGTCAGGTTTTCAGGATCTCCACAATAAATATGCCTGAGATAGATTTGCATCTCAAGGAGGCAGTGCATGCAAATCCGTCTCATACCTATTCACGGTGGAGATCCTGAAAACCTGACCTGGCTCCGGCTCTCAAGGACCGGAATTTCCTACCCCTGTTTGTTATGGACGCTGTCTCCCTGTATTGAGAGATGTATTATGTTTTTAGACTTGTTCATCGCTTTGTATTAAGATTAAAACGATCCATCACATTTTAATAAAACTTGAAACTTAAAACATTGTATTCCGGAGTTTTCTTCTTGTCCTGCTATAAATTTTTCATAAATGAAATGAAAGACTCCCATATAATATAACACAATTGTGTGTGTTGGAAGTGTTAAGAGCCTTTTGTTCAATTCCTGTCCACCTTAGTAGATACTATACTCATTCTTATCTTTGTTAATCGTGGTTAGTGCAAGTGTTGAGTAGAAAAATTAATTTGCAATTGGTGTAAGATGACAAAGCTTATAATAATAAACAATTATTGTGATTGTTCTGAATTTTCTATTGTGAGTGGCAAAGTGTGACGGAAAAGGATTCTGATTCATAAATATGAATGGAAAAATTGTCAACCAGGAACTGCGGGGTCGTTTTACAAAGCGATGGAAAGTGCAAATGGAAGCTTATCACATGCTAAAATATTTTTGTAATTTTTTCACAGGGGAAGCATCTCTGGGGTGAGAGGGGGTGTGTCTATGCAAATTGGTTAGCGTGTTGGTATTGCTGCATGCTGATCAATTAGCACAGGTTTATCATACGGGTCTCTACACAAGTGTCTCTCCGACTTTTTTAGCTCTGGCACACAACCGAGCAAATGTTTTTTGTGGCCCATTATAATTGAAATTATAAAATTGCGCAAAACCAACAAAAACTTTTAATTTGAGAGTTATTTTATTTAAAGTTCTTTAATCTATGTATGGGTAATTGTAACGAAGGTGAAACTAAAGTGGATAGAATAGAATTGCTAATCAATGCGATGGATGTGCTGGTTTTTGAGCGCAAATTAAACTCAAAACACGGCTCAATTGTAGACAAGCAGTCACGCATTTCAACATCCATCTGCAGGCGTTCTCTTTTTTTTAAATTTAATTTCTGTCAGAGCTGATAGCTCAAGTTCTCAAAGATAAGAAGATCCAAACGATCACAACGCCTTGATTGCTTTGTTGCTCAAGTTAGGATAACTACTGCATAAAAAAAAAATAAAAAAATACTTACCATTTGTTTTCCAGGACCAATCACGGCAAAGAATGATGCTTGTCTGGGCGGTTGTATCTTTGCGCGTGCAGACACTCATAACACTGACAGACTCTTGTGTACATGTCATCTATTCTAGTATGTTTATTAAGGGTTTTGGTATTTTTTATTTTTTTTTAAAAATAAAGTAAAATTCTGGAATCCCTCGTGTCACACCCAGAATCTCTTTGGGACACAGTTTGAGAGATACTGCTCTCCACAGTACAAAGTAGGTGGTGCTAATGAGGAATTAATTATATGGCCATTAATGGAAAAATCTGACAATTGACCATTGTACTCCTGTGATAAAAATGGCCTTAGCATACGGGAAAGCCACTGTAAGACCAGTTTTTGTTACAGCTTTGTAAAAGGGCCCCTGTGATCCTAGTTTGTATGGTTATATGCTCATTGTCTTGTTACATAAAATGATTGGTTATCTCTCAGATAGGTTGGATAGGTTAATTAATAGACAATAATGTGTTTTGTTTTTTTTTTCTCTCTGTTTTTGGCTGCCAGAGCATCTTCATGGTAAGTTATATATTAGAACCATCAAAGAATTCACTTAATCTTAAGTCATTCTTTAATTGGATACATTCATCATATGTATTTGCTGTGATGGCTGAGCGATCTGGTACCTCTGGCTTAGCTGGTTGCTGTTTAGCTAATGACAAAGAAGGAGAGGATTTGCCATCCGCTATAATAAAACCCTTAGCGCGCATGCTCAGTTGAAACTTCGTGCGGCCGTGATCCCTGATGCGTGGCTCCTTGCCACCGCATGCACAGTTGGGAGCCTTTGGCGGTTTGCGACACGTGTGGTGGTTTCCCCAGCAGGACATCTATCTTTTTTTTTTAATTTTTTAAAAATAACCTATGTAGACATTTTGGTCCTTATTATGTCTGTCTTTTTTAGGCCATTCTCGAATACAAATATGTCCAGCTGAAAAACGCACAAAAGCAAGTTTTTCTCTAGCAAACTTTTCAGACAGCTAAGCATAACAGAGGGCCTCTCCTAAGAAGTACTGTAGTGACTTTTACATTAAAAGTCCCTGGTACAGATGCCACGATATCTTGCTTCTATTATATGGTAAGCCCTCCAAAACCCACCCAAAACTTACTGTACCCACCTGTACACCACCACAACAACCCTTATGCCTGCAGGTATCATCTTAATGTAGGTACTGTAGATTTATGAGGGCCCACATAGTAGATGACAGCAGATCCCGAATGGTTCATCCTGTCTGCGTCGTGGCCTTAGCACCCTGGGGTTGTGGGTTCAAATCCCGCGCTGCTCCCTGTGACCCTGGGCAAGTCACTTAATCCTCCATAGCCCCAGGTACATTAGATAGATTGTGAGCCCACCAGGACAGAGAGGGAAAATGCTTGAGTACCTGGTTGTAAAACCGCTTAGAAAACTTTGATAGGCGGTATATAAAAACCTAAAACTTGAAACTTGAACTTGAAACTTCTTCTTAGCTATTTCTAAGCAAGAATCCAAAGCTCTACCCGGTCCTGTACTTGGGTTCCAACTGCCGAAATCTCCGTCAAAACCTACTCCAGCCCATCTACACCCTCCCAACCACCGAAGCCCTCCCCAGCCCATCCCCCACCAAACGGCCATACACAGACACAGACCGTGCAAGTCTGCCCAGTTCTAGCCTTAGTTCAATATTCTCCATACAATAGAAGCAAGTTAAAGTGACACCTGTACTCGGGACTTTTAGGCCCTCTTTCACTAAGGTGCTCTAACCGATTAGCGAACGCTAACGCACGCGTGTTAGTCTGTGGATGTGTTAGCGATTAATGTGCGCTAATCGGTTAGCGCAACTAAGTAAAAGAAGGGGGAAAAGGTGAAATTCAATGCGGTAACTCTAGTGCTTCTCTAATTTCTGGGCTGAAATGTCTGTTAACATCTGAAGCTGCTTGGGCTGAGAACTTTTCAGCACCCTTTGTAATACAGGCTAGTTTTAAAAAAAACAAAACATATTTGGATGGTGGGAGGGGGTCATGCCTTAATCCCTCCAGGGATCTTCTGGTCAGTTTGGACACCTTTTTAGCATTTAGTTGCTTTTAAAACAGATCTGGCTCCAAACGTCTTAAAAAAAAAAAAAAAGCCCAGGACCTTTTGTTAAAGGTTTGATTATGCCAAGTCCTAAGCCCCGCCCAAAACATGCCTCTAATATGCACTGGAGGCAAAACAACCAGAAAGACATCTAGAAAGTCTGTTTTGAGAATGCCCACTCTTACGTTTTGACTAGTAAGACGTCCCAAGTGCCGGTTTATGCCGTCTTTTGGATGTGTATTTATTTAGGGT
Organism: Geotrypetes seraphini; assembly: GCF_902459505.1. Lineage (NCBI taxonomy): Eukaryota > Metazoa > Chordata > Amphibia > Gymnophiona > Dermophiidae > Geotrypetes > Geotrypetes seraphini. The sequence continues at coordinate 13,880,274 of NC_047100.1, forward strand.
TACCCGATGTCTGGATTTCCCCGAACATGTCTTCCTTTTGGGCAGGAGCGGATGCCACGCGATGACGCTATGGACCCCCTTCTGCCAGAAATATTCATATAAATGCAATTTTGAATGCAATGAATATAATGTGCTTTATTTATCGAGATTTGATTGTCTCATACATATATGACATACACAAACTTTAAAAAATCTAAACAATCCACTCCTTTTATATGCAAAAGGTAATGGATGGATGGCAGACTGGATGCACCATAAAGGTCTTTATCTGCCATCATCTACTATGTTACTGTGTTAATGACCCCTCATAATTATGAAATACAATCCTCTTGTGCAAATTAAAACTGATCTACTACTACGTTTTCTACTACCATTACCACTACTACATCCACTTTCTCGTTATCTGCAAGAAAAATCAACAATACCAGGCATTTTTATCTAACCCTCAAGGACCCCCTGAAACCCTTCCACAGACCCCCAGATTAAGAACCCCTGGATTGGAATATCTTCCCCTAATGATACAGTGATTTTCCCCAGCTGAATCAGACCTTACGATGTCCAGCTTCTCCACATTGCTCATTAGTACAGTTTCATTCCTTACTAAGCATGTCGGAAAGTGGTGTCGGAAAGTGGTAGTGCCTGGCAAAAGACACAGGATGACAGACATCCCATGCAAAGTCCATAGTCTGTTATTGAGAAAGGCACGGGGGAAGCCACTGCTTGCCCTGAATCGGTAGCATGGAATGTTGCTGCTCCTTGGGTTTTGGCCAGGTACTGGTGACCTGAATTGGCCACCGTGAGAACGGGCTACTGGGCTTGATGGACCATGGGTCTGACCCAGTAAGGCTAGGTTCTTATGTACAAAAAGAAGTCGCAGAAAAAGATCAAGAGGAGACAGTGAAACAGTGGAGACTCCTGTTAGCGGTGTCACTTTTTCCTGCAGTTTATAACGTTGTATACGGTGGCGTAGTGAGGGTAAGCAGCGCCTGGGGTGGTGACGTCCCTAAACAAGATAATGAGGATGGTAAAGTAGGATTAACTGGAACCATCCACAAATACAAATTATCCCACTTTAGAGTGTCCAGTAAGAGAAAAGAGGGTAAAGGATCTCAGAAAGCCGCTTGATTGAACACTAAATGGGTTAGAGCAGGGGTGGGAAACTCCGGTCCTCAAGGGCCGGAATCCAGTTGGATTTTCAGGATTTCCCCAGTTGAATATGCATGAGATCTAATTGTATGCACTGCTTTCAATGTGTATTCATTGGGGAAATCCTGAAAACCCGACTGGATTCCGGCCCTGGAGGACCGGAGTTGCCCACCCCTGGGTTAGAGTCTTAATCATTGACCCTTATCTCACCTCCTCCCCAGTGTTTAACTTAAATCTGTGATTGATTTATTGTGTAATCAACTTTTTTATATAAGAAATCTTAACAGTAAGTATTTGCACTTACCTTTAGCCTGCTCCTTTCTCATACTGGATACTCTAAAGTGGGATAATTTGTATTTGTGGGTGGTGGTGTCCCTCTCTCACCCTCTTCTCTGATCCCCCCCACCCCCCGCGCCTTCCCGACATTTCTGCCACGTGTATGGCCCCCCTTCCCTTCCCCCGTACCTTTTAAAATTTCTAGGCGAGAGCAACAGCGCATCGCGTCGGCTATTCCTCCGATGTCCCTTCCTAGGCGTGGGGCCCAGAAGTGATGTCGTTGAGAGGCGACATCGATGTGGGCAGCAGTTTCATAATGCTGCTTGCGCAGGAAAAATTAGAGGTACAAGGGAAGGGGTACACGCGCACGGTAGGGGGGATCGGGCAGGAAGATGGGTGCCTGCGTCCTTTACAAAGACCGTGCCTGGGGTGGATCGCTCCCCTCTGCACCCCCCTTACTATGACAGTCATTATCTAACCTGACATTTCAAGTTTTCATTAAAATTTGATGAAATCGCATATCTATTTCCTAAGCGATATACAAACAATAAAATAGGGTAAAAGTCAATTTCCAACAAACAGTTAAACAGAAAAGTACAAAAATGACCAAAAATAGACAAACATCAAAGGAAAGGAGGAAGAAATACATTTCATAATAGGACAGGAGAACAATTAAGGTACAAACAAAGAGGCTAAGGGGTACAAGGAACAGTTGGTTGAGGACTAGAATGGGAGCATCACGATTAATTATTCTAAATTGAAGGCATCCTTAAATAGCATTTCAAATTGCATTTCAACCAACTCCATACATTGGTAGGACGTTCCACAGCTGGGGTGCAGTGGCGGAAAAGATATCGGGGCGCTTTGTAATGATTATCTTAAGAGAAGGGATAGATAATAACTGGTGGTATTTAAGAGCGTGGGTCTTGGCATCTTCACCTATCAGCTGAAGAACACGGACTGAACCTGTAAACTTCAGCACCTAATCCAGGAGTGTCCAAGTCCCTCCTTGAGGGCCACAATCCAGTCGGGTTTTCAGGATTTCCCCAATGAATATGCATGAGATCTATTAGCATACAATAAAAGCAGTGCATGCAAATAGATCTCATGCATATTCACTGGGGAAATCCTGAAAACCCGACTGGATTGTGGCCCTCGAGGAGGGACTTGGACACCCCTGCCCTAATCTGTCTGGAGTATGACAAGAGCGTTCCTTGCTCCCTAGCAAAAGATGAGGACTTGGAAAAGTTTAAGTAGATACTTAAAAAAAACATTTTTTTACGAGTACCTTCTAGTGCTGTCATTATATAATATATGGAGAGTTCAAGGTTGGAAGAAAAAAAAATCACGTCCTTCCTTGCTGTACTTGGTGGTCTTAAAGCCCGACGCAGGCTCCTTTCATCATGCTCGCTCATCCGGGATGGAAGCATTGAACTGTAATAGCTCATATGGGATACCATTAATCTTAAGCCTCTGTCTTATTGCTGGTTATTAGCCGCTCACCTTGAAAGGCTGGGAGTAGAAAAGAAAATTATCCTAATGCATAACTTGTATTATTGATTGACTCTGTGGTAGTTTATCCAAAGGAGGTATCTAATTTAAAGAGAGAGAATGCAAAGAGAATGTTTATTAAAAATCGCTAACTCATTTATTTAATTTTTATTCTTATTTTCTATCATCCTCATCCCTGGGTTATGGGTTAAGCACAGTGCATATTCTGGCTTCATTAGAGATCACCCCATCGGCCCATCTTTTTCTGCTCTGCCTGGATCTTGCTTTTCTGTGAATGATTTTATTTTATTTTTTTTTTGTTTCATTTTGTTCTATGACACATATATCTAAAAACACCAAACAGTTCAAATGTCATGCAATTTTCAAAGATACAATTGTTTACCCTATATATTTTTCCATATTTGATATAAAGCTTGCTAATGAAGACAAGCTATATTTCATAATCTATAATATTTTCTATATAGCTGGATCTTCGGAAGTGCATCAAGCAGGTCATTCGCATTCAGCTTTCTTGTTCAGCTGAATGTTAGGACAGTGGGACATGAGAACAAAAAGGGGACAGCCTTGAAAAAGCCTAAGGGCAAAACACGTTGGACAGAGTCCCCGGCTGACAATTGAGATATTTTAAAGCAAAATATAAAAGAAAAAGTTCAGCGGATCAATGATGATTCTAGTGCAACTCTTCAAACGTGGTGAATGACCTGTTTGATGCACTTCCGAAGATCCAGCTTATATAGAAATATTAAAGATTATTGAATAGTGCAACCCATAAGAATAATTGCCGTTAAAAGAGACTTGAATAGGATGCCATTTTCAAAGGCATGTCCACACATAAAGATATATGCATGGAAATGGGCTATTTGAAAATTGAGTACCCCATTCCTGTGTGTGGTGGTCTGGGTGAGAAATGCATTTTCATGCATATTTTTCTTCTTTTTTTTTCTATATATAAATTTACAGGGGAAATGTACCTTCACAAACAGCACATTTTCCTTGTGACCTTTTGAAGGGGAATATTTCCCTTTGAAAATCAGGTAAAGTTCTTAGGTAAAAAGTATCCACAAAGTTTCTACTTGTGCACACAGTTTGAAAATTGCCCCATCAATGGAACATAAAACATTTTTGCAGCATGATTCATAAGGCATTTTTAGGGGGGAGTGTGTGGTACAATGGTGTGAGCTACAGCCTGAACATCTCTCTTGCCAGGGAACATTGGGCGAGGGCGAGGGCGGGGGATCGTGGAAGGAGAGATTGGACATCTCTCCTGCTGAGCAACATTCGGGGGGAGGGCTGGGGGGGGGGTCACGTCAGCATCGGGCAGGAGGGACTGGGCATCCCTCCTGTTGCGATTGTTATGGGGGTGTGGGGACAGGTTGTCTGGGCTGCTCAGCGGCCCAATATGGAATTTATACCTGTTTTGACTTGGTCTAAGTCAAAACGCATAAATTCCGTCTAGGCTACCTGTCAAAGTTTTTGATTATGGCTGCTGGACGACTAAGTCTAGGTTGGCCCATATCCTGCCCACCTCACCCACTCCTCCAAAAATGCCCCTTTTCGCTCTGGGCGCACAGAGGCAGGGAAAAGGCCTAAGCTGGTTTTAGATAACATCTAAAACACTGTTCGATTATCGGTACTTGGACGACCTGTCTTTTTGATCGTCCAAGTACCGATTTAGGCTGGTTTTTAGACTTTTTTTTTTTTTTTTTTTTTAGTATGAGCCCCTAATTGTGCAATTAGCATGTGGGCATAAAAAATATTACTGTGCGAGCCTATATTACCGCCCATTTTGCTCACACGCTCACCTCATGCTAAACAGCATGCAGTAATGCTCCACATGCTGCATAATTTGTGCCGTCGCATCCAATCTCCACCCTCAAACGCAGCCCCTTCCCAGAAAAAAAAATATATTTTTTAGTGCGCAGTGTGGGACTGATTCTGCAAAGCAGTGCCTGCCATGGCAGGTGCCCACAAAACGGGCACCGGCTGCATGTCAGTCACCGGCAGGCACCACGTCCAGAATCGTGTCTTTTTAAAAAAAAAAAAATTTAACATGGGCACCTTAAATGTAGGCCAGCATTTTAAAGGTCTGTATGTAAGGCGCTGGATTCGTGCCTAAGGATGCCTATGGACGCCTAAGGCCACTTCTGGCGTAAACCAAGCCCATGCCAGCCATAGGTGTCTAAGAATGGCACCTGCATTAAAAAAAAAAAAAAAAGTGCGTCCCGACTGGTTTGTTAGATGGCGATAGGACAACTACCTCTGCCTAAAGTTTAGACGCTGGTTGGAGAATTTGGCCTTGTGCATGTGAATTGCCAAATTTTCAGTGGAATGCCTCAGTGCATCCCGTGGTAACCCTTTCCTTTCTGAACCACAGTTTAGTAAAAGGGCCCAAGTATTTTTCCCAGGGGGGGGTACAGGCAGCTGTTTACCCTTGAGGACAACGGTGTCAGGTCAAAAGCGCGCCAGGACAAAGGCGCGCGCAGACAATTGAGCGCAGTGCGGAGGCGCGCACCGCAGAAAATTACTGTTTTTACGGCTCCGACGGGGGGGGGCGTGGGGGAGAACCCCCCACTTTACTTAATAGAGATCGCGCCGCGTTGTGGGGGCATTGTGGGGGGTGTGGGAGGTTGTAACCCCCCACATTTTACTGAAAATTTCACCTTTTTCCCTGTTTTTAGGGAAAAAGTTAAGTTTACAGTAAAATGTGGAGGGTTACAACCCCCCAACACCGGCGCGATCTCTATTAAGTAAACTGGGGGGGCTCCCCAACAAAACCCCCCGTCAGAGCCCCTAAAAACTGTAATTTTCTTCGGTGCGCGCCTCCGTCTTGCGCTCAGTTGTCGGCGCGCGCCTTTGTCTTTCGCGGGGTTGTCTATGAACCAGGACAACTTAGAAAATAGACCTCCTATGAACCAATGTTTAAATTAACCAGTGTTTAAATTTCTGCAGATCTCCTTGGTATGACTGTTGGAAGAATGATGTGAAGTACAAATGTGAGGATTGAGTGACTGGATCCTCATCACACATTTCCTTTTCCATTTTGCATAATTTACAGATTATTTTGAATTAAACATATTTTAGGCAGAAGACATAAATTATTATAGCTCATTACCTTATAAAAAAAAAAACAAACCATGGTGCAAGCTGAAGAACTTGTATTCAATTATTTATTTATGTTTATTTTTATTTCACTTAACCGCTTTTCAGTTTACTATGTCAATCAAATCAATGAAAGGAAGGGAATTCCAGTAAAGTGACAGGGAAGCAGGAAGAAAAGCAAAATTAATATTGTAGAGGTTTCAGGAGTCGCGCGCGCCTGCAGGTCAACCATGAGCGTCCCCTCCCCCGGAATAGTTACCACTCTGGAAAAACAAAGGAAAACAAGTGAGTTTTTAATTGAGCTCAACTTGTAAGATAAAAAGCCGGTTGATTCCTCAATAGAATGTAATGTAATGTAATTTATTTCTTATATACCGCTCCATCCGTTAGGTTCTAAGCGGTTTACAGAAAATATACATTAAGATTAGAAATAAGAAAGGTACTTGAAAAATTCCCTTACTGTCCCGAAGGCTCACAATCTAACTAAAGTACCTGGAGGGTAATAGAGAAGTGAAAAGTAGAGTTAGAGGAAGAATAAAAATAAAATAAACATTTTAACAAGACAGCATTGATCTAAATACTTTGGAAGGTAGAAGAGAGGAGAGAAAGGAATAGAAGCAGAAGGGGGAGCCGTTGAACAGTAGAATTCTGGAGAAATTTAAATGATAGAAATAGAACAAAACAAAGACAAAAGGCAAAACAATAGATAAGATTAAAGATAAATCATAAGCTGGAAAGAAAAATAAAATAAAACTTTGTCTTCAATCCACGGTTTCAGCGTCAGTGATGAAGTGGAGCAAGTAAGTTTAGGAGGAGCGATTGACGTTGTCACAAAGAGAATGCTGTAGGTACTGTGTATCGTTCTAGGGGTCTACTGTGAAAATGGTCGTCACTAAGACAAATTACGGTGTAGACTTTAATGCTTTCTCCTTTGTCTGAATCCTTGACTACCTTGCTGAGAGGCTCTTTTTACTAAGCTGCATTAAGCAGTTAGCGTGAGGTTGTTTTTGTTGTACGTTAAGTTAACTGCGGACCTGCTCAAACATCTAAGCCAGTGTCTCTCAAACTTTTTTTTTTTTTAATATAGCTCTGGCACACAAAACGGAACAAATTATTTTCATGGGACATTATAATTGAAATGATAAAATTGCAAAACCAACAAAAAACTGAATTTGAGAGTTATTTATTTAAAGTTCTTTAAGCTATGTACGGGTAATTGTAACAACGGTGAAACTAAAGTAGATAGAACAGAATTGCTAATCAATGCGATGGATGGGCTTGTTTTTTAGTGCAAATTAACACAAAATGTGGCTCGACAGTCAACAAGCAAACATGCATGTCATCATCCACCATCTGCAGTTCTCTTTTTTTTTTTTTAAATTTAATTTCCGTCAGAGATAATAACCCAAGTTTGCAAAGATAAGAAGATCCAAACGGTAACAAAGCCTTGTTTGCTTTGTTGCTCAAGTTACAATAACTACTGCATAAAAAATAAAAATAAAATTACTTGCCGTTAGTTTTCAAGGACCAATCACGTCAAAGAATGAGGCTTGTCTGGGCGGTTGTATCCTCACGCACGCAGGCGCTCGTAACATTGATAGATTGTTGCATACTCGACGTACATGTCATCTGTTCTAGTGTATACTATGAAGGGTTTTTTAAAAAAATAAAGTAAAATTCTGGAATCTCTGTGGAGCATAGCACTGTGCCTTAACACACCGTTTGAGAGACACTGAGCACGCCGTTTGAGAGACACTGAGCACGCCGTTTGAGAGACACTGAGCACGCCGTTTGAGAGACCCTGATCTAAGCAATCATACTAAAAATACAGGAATAGACGTGATTGAGGCAGTGTGGAGGAACAGCTGTCACAAGTTCTGATAGCATAGCTGCATTTAGCGCCACTTCAAAACAAAGCAGTAGGCAATGGCATAACTATGCTATCAGCAGTCCTATCGTATAGCTGCTTTCAGTGGCGTAGCAAGTGCCGTCTTAGTGAGGGCGCCAACACCCATCCTCCTCCTCCCCAAGTACCAAAAGCTGAGATCTGCAGTATTGATCTGAAGTTTGCCATAGACTTCAGACATTAGTTTTTCAAAATAACGTGAAATGGATTCAGATGAATGATTATGGGAAATAATTGTTAAAATTAACAAATAGGGCGAAGTCAAGAGATAGAAGTTTATAGGGAAAGAAAGGGAAGGAACAGGAATATGTCTGGAATAAGTGTTATGGGGCTGAGAGCCAACTAGATGACACTGGGGGTGGAGGGCATTGGCAGTGCTTGGCTCTTAGATTGCCTGGCTTGAGCTCCCAAGGCAAACTATATGCTTTTAATATTGCTCTTGCAAACGTAAAAGTTATGCTATTACTGTAAATGTATAAATGTCATTTGAGCGGACTATACAGTCGTAGAAAGTTTTTATCTGCAGAAGATGCGATAGCAATGAAAAGGTAGGTTAACAGGCTTCCTTTCTGACAGTCGTATCCAGACTAGCGTATAGACAGAGACAGAGTCATTAGCATATGATACAAAAGCTGGAATGAGTTGTCATGGCGACTAAAATACATATCTGGGGGTGGCATTTTTGTAATTAGGCATCAGAGTGAAACTAATGTTAAATCTGTTATACTGTAGAGTTTTCTAAGAAATGGCGTAGCAGTCTATGAAAACTGAAATCGCAGGAGAACTCAAGCGTAGGTAAATTTTGAAAAATTCAGGGGTTTATTTTTACACTTATTTGGGTAGGAGTGGTTCCAACCTGAAGATGTTCCGCTCATTGAGGTCATACTAGAGAGTTGCATGGGGACAGAAATCAAGCCCGTTCTCGCAGGAATCAAATCCATTCCTGTCCATCTCCGCAAGTAATTGAATCCATCCTTGCCCGTCCCTATAAACTTCAGTAGTAGTTTATTTAGAAACATGATGGCAGATAAAGGCCAAATGGCCCATCCAGTCTGCCCATCCGCAGTAACCATTATCTCTTCTTCTCTCTAAGAGATCCCACCTGCTTATCCCAGGTTTTCTTGAATTCAGACACGGTCTCTGTCTCCACCACCTCTACCGGGAGACTGTTCCACGTATCTACTACCCTTTCTGTAAAAAAGTAATTATGCTACTGAATTAAAGGCTCTGGTAGAGACCCATTTACAATTACCAAATACTGTATACTTGAATAAACTGAGATTTGGGGGCCAAAAAAATGGCCCAAAAATGGGGGTCTCGATTTATATTCGGGTCAGCGCTGACCTGCCTCCCCCTCCCCCAAACCTGTTGCGTGTGTCCAAGATTTTCTTTTATTAACTATAGCCTAGCTCACATTGATAAAATTAATGGCGATTTTTCATCAAAAAAAAGTCTGTCCTAACCTTTTCTGGTTATTTATCTGGGAACCGGTCGAATATTGCTAGTACCTGGAGAGTGAGACAAAAAAACCTGACTCCGTAGAGGTTTTTTTGTCATTGTCTCAGCAACTGCTTTGAATTTCAAAAATTTTATGTACTTAGTCATCATACTTTGCATATTGTTATTAAACAAGATTTAAATATCTTAAGCTATACTGATGTCACTGACGTTTTAGCATTGCTACCTATGATTTTTGTGCTTTAAAGATATTCAAGCTAAAACACTGTAAAATAATGTCATTCAAACAACACAATTAAGAATGTGTCAGAAATTGATCTAGGCCTTACAATGAACCATCAAGTGGCCAAAACAGTACAAGCATGTTTTGCACAGATACATGTATTGTATCGAGTAAAACCGATGGTATCATCTTTTGACTTTTGTACTGTTGTACAGGCAGTGGTCTTGTCGAGGCTTGACTATTGTAATGCCCTGTGCCTTGGAATAACTAAGACTGGGTGCAGGGCATTGCAAGTGGTGCAAAACGCAGCAGCTAGACGGATATCGGGAACGTCGAAATATGTTCACATCACACCTTACCTTCAACAATTACATTGGCTGCCAGTTGCATTCAGAGTCCAGTACAAAGCGCTGATGATTTGTCATCAATTCCTGTATGGTATGATCCCTGACCTCTTTAAGATGGCTAATTACCGACCGAAAACATCATTGCGCTCTGAAAATTCAGCGTTGTTAAAGGCGAATGTCTACCCAAAACATGTAGAAACCAACGCAATAACCTTTTGTTGTGCAGGGGTAAAATTGTGGAATTCACTTGTGGGGGCAGATAGGGAAATGTGGTAATAGAGTTGCTTTTAGGAAACTACTCAAAATGCAATTGTTTGTAAATGCCTTATAAGAACATAAGAAGCGCCATCTCCGGAACAGACCCTAGGTCCATCAAGTCCGGCGATCTGCACGCGCGGAGGCCCCGCCAGGTGTACCCTGGCATAGTTTTGGTCCCCATATTGCTCTAAGCTTCTCGTAAAGAGAAATGCATCTAGCTTACCCTTACCCACGTCACTTCATGCCACCTTTTTTTAGGTATTGCTTTTTCCTGATTGCTGATTTTCTGAGGATCTGACTATTTATGTTTGTCTTTTATATTGTTTTAAAACTTATGTATGTAAGATTTTGTAAACTTGTTTAGGCCAGTGGTCCCCAACCCTATCCTGGAGGACCACCAGGCCAATCGGGTTTTCAGGCTAGCCCTAATGAATATGCATGGAGCAGATTTGCATGCCTGTCACTTCCGTTATACATAAATCTCTCTCCTACATATTCATTAGGGCTAGCCTGAAAACCCGATTGGGCTGGTGGTCCTCCAGGACAGGGTTGGGGACCACTGGTTTAGGCTGTAAACGGTATAGAAATTTTTAAAATAAATAAATTTCACCGTCACTGTGAAAGCCGACCGTGTCCTCCCCCAGCTTTAACACAGGCCTTCAGTCACTTTTGGCAGCCTTGTCAATCAGTCCTTGTGGCAGGCTTTCCCATATCATCTGTAGCACTCCTTTGAGTATGCGATTTTGAGTAGAGCATGCGATAGGCCTCCAGCACTGATCCCTAGACAGAAGTCTACGTTGCTCTGATGTACAGTAAGAGAGCACCTCATTTTTCTTTTCAAATAATGGTAGTTTTGAATGTGCAAAAATCACTGGGTGGTCGCGGGAAAAAAAAGTCTGCGACGTCACTATATTTAAAGATGATCTCGTTTCACTCATCGTGTGAACATGACCCCTTTATATGAAGCCATGCTGCCAAGCAGCGTGAGGTATATGCTGAGTCGGCCATTTTGTTCCTATGGGTGGTGCGGCATTTAGCTCATGGGGGAATAGACAGTAACATCAAATAAAGCTAGGAACATAAGAATTGCCGCTGCTGGGTCAGACCAGTGGTCCATCGTGCCCAAAAGTCCGTTCCCACGGCGGCCCCCAGGTCAAAGACCAGTGCCCTACCTGTGTACGTTCCAATTCACATTGAAAGTCCAAGCAGTTGCTGAGAAAACTCTAGGGGGTTGCTTTATTTTTGCCTCACCCTGCAGATGAGGTATACTCAGGTATTCAGACCTCTCTTGTATCCAGAAACCCGGGATTGAATATCCAGGTATATAATAACCATAACAACCAGTATTTAAATCAGCTATGGCTGAATATTATCCTCTAATATTTTTCCTCTGCATAAATAACATTTTGTTATTATCGGTCAAATTGATGGTCCTCCCTGGTCTTTGGGAATAATTTGAAAAATGGTGCAAGAAAGTTGGTTGGGTTTTGATGTAGCTATCCTCTCACTGAGGCTGAGAAACTTTACCCCACCATCCTATTTTTCATTCTGTCAACATTGCAAGGGAATTAAAGCCTTCATTTCTCCATTAAAGAAGAGGCGAAACTTTTCATGACGAGATATTAAGTTACCATGAAATTAAGCCGCCGTCGGCCTCCACATGCCAGAGACGGAGATGGAAATTATTCATCTCCTAGCTAATTGCACTGGCTAGTTTTGGAAGATAACTTCCTTAAGTTTATCATGAATTTACAGATATCTTTGTTTTACAGTTTCCAAATCAATCTGAATTCATATAGCAGCTCCAGCCAACAGACTAGCTTTTATGAGCCTTTCTACCAGATAAGGTAATAAGAATTATTTAGCAACAGGAAATCAATAATTTAACCCCCACCCCTTTTTTTTTTTTTTTTTTTTAACAAAACCATAGCGCAGTTTTTAGCAGGGCTGTGGAGTCGGAGACAATTTTGGGTACCTGGCGTCGGAGTTGTGGGTACCAGAAACTGAAGAGTCGAAGGATTTTTTTAGTGCTGGCTGCAGCGGTAACAGCTCCGACGCTCATAGAATTCCTATGAGCATTGGAACTGCTATTACCACGGTCGGCACTAAAAAAACACGCTATGGTTTTGTAAAAGGGGGAGGGGTGTTAGAGTACGTCATTTTTTTGTTTTCTTTAATGTGATGAAAAATAATACATCAATTTAAGCTAGACAGAAGATTTGAGATTCACAAACCTCTTTTTGATTTTCTATAGTTTCTAAAATTACAAATTATTTGAAAAAAAAAAAAAAAAATTTTCCCCCTTAAAGTTTTAGGTTTTTAAAAACAGGAGTATCTCTAGATTTGTAGCTCTAATTATATAGTTCCAACCATTAACTGAAAATAAGCTTATCATAAAATAAGGGAAGATATACAAACTTTAGTATAAAAAATATGTCTTGGTTATTTTCCATGTTGTCTACTGCTTATACTAGAATGCTTGCATTACTTAATTTTTTTTCCCCTGAAGCACTTCTTAAAATCTCCTGATATGGCAACTGTAAATTATAGCTATTATGAGTGATGGATAATTGATGGCTATTAACATATTCAAGCAATTAGAAGCCAATTTCAATGTAAAATATAAGATGCTATGCCACTCATTTGACAGTATGAGCTGATGATTGACGGCTGATGTGCTACACTGCTACAAGAATATTATTCAGTCCTTAAAGGGAGGGGTATGCTTGTTGGCTGTGGATGCGCAATATATGCACAGATGCAATACGGCCAGATCTTGCCAGGTATTTGTGACCTGGGTTGGCCACTGCTGATGGAGCTTCGGTCTGTCCCAGCAGTGGCAACTCTTGAATTCCATGCCCAACTTTGGGAGTGAAGACCAGCGGCACGGTGAGGAGATGCCTGGGGCCGTGGCGCCCCGTATCTCCACGTCATTCACCCTTTGCGCTTTCCCCCCACCACACAACCCCCTGCACCCTTCCCCGCCAGATGTGCAAGTTCGCAAACCTCTTCAAATGTTCACCGGCAGTGAGTAGCGTCTCTTACCTGCTGTTCTGTTGGCCTCAGCTCTTCCTCTGACATCAGGAGAGCTGAGGCTGGCGCGAGCAACAGGTAAGAGATGCTGCTGGTTTTCGATGAAGATGTGGGTGGATGGAGAGGCATTAATCGTCAAATATATTTTATTGAGCACCAAGAAAAGCAACAAGAAGAAACAAGTACAGAGAAAAACCAATAGCTCCAATTTTACACAAAATCCAACAAACCCACCCAACCCACAACCCAACCCCCCCCCCCCTCCCCACTCTCACTGATGCCAAACAAAAATAAAGAAAACAAAGAAAAAGACAAATCTCAGGAACGTCAACAGTTCACAATGCGACTGCGAGCCACCGGAGACAATGTGGTCCAAAAAGGCTCCCAAATTCTTTGAAAGGCCCTTCCAGGCAAGGAAGAAATGTCCTGGACTCCTCTCCGTTCCCAAGTAAGCAACGTAATCATGTGACTATGCCATTAGGAATAGTCAGGAGCCTCAGATTCCATCCACTTAAGCAAAATACATTTGATAGCTATCATTGCAGTCCAACGAAGGAATATAGAGGCTCCAGGCCGACGGGGATGGAAATGTAAGGAAGCTCCAAATAACACCAAGGCTGGTCTCCGAACAGTAATGTTCCAGATATCATCTACAAAAAGGAAAACAGCGTCCCAAAAGGTCTGTATAGATGAACAAGACCAAAACATATGGCCAAGAATATAGAACTAAATATTTTCCAGAGAAGAAAAAATGGAAGAAATTTGACCATGTTACTCCTCTGCTTAAAAGTCCGCATTGGCTACCAATCCCACATCGAATTTTAGATAAAATAGCTATTCTTTCCTTCAAGTCCCAAGATCCTTATTCCGCACGAACCTTCAAGAGTCTTAAGATCCTCATCTCAGCATCTTCTTTATACACCATCCCTGAAAATCATCAGCACGTGCCGGGCTACTTCATTTGCAATTATGGCCCCTACAATCTAGAATTCCTTGCCACTTCATATTAGGGAGGAAAAAATGTAGACAAATTTAACGGAAATCTAAAGAGCTACCTCTTCCAAGATGCTTAAAACTGCTGAATAGACTTAGAAATAGCCATTGCAGTTTACCCTTTGTTTTCTTTACTTTTAAATTGTAGTTCCTCCTCACTTTCCTATCATTTCACGTTTGTGATGTATTGTTTAGTCGGTATTTATATCTTTAGTGTTTTCCCCTTATTTTAATACAATCTGTAAAACGCTTAGAAATCTTGATTTGTGTTTTATCAAAAAAAAAATTTCATTATCTTTATTTTTCAAAAAAAAAACCCAAGTGTGAAACAAGAAAACTTTTAAAGAATTACAAAGCAGTAATAATAAGGCAAAACTAATAATTTCAAAGCCCACATCGAGGGAATTGCATGGAAATTTCAAAGCAAAACAAATAAGAAACGAGATGCAAAATATATCAAATATTACTGCCCTCACTGTACCCTAAATCTATTTCCAAAAACCTTACTGGGTCAGATCAATGGTCCATCAAGCCCAGTAGCCCGTTCTCACGGTGGCCAATCCAGGTCACTAGTACCTGGCCAAAACCCAAAGAGCAGCAACATTCCATGCTACCGATCCAGGCCAAGAAGTGGCTTCCCCCATGTCTGTCTCGGTAACAGACTATGGACTTTTCCTCCAGGAACTTGTCCAAACCTTTCTTAAAACCAGCTATGCTATCCGTTCTTACCACAGCCTCTGTCCGCTCTGAACTGGACAGAATTATTATGCTTGGGATAGGTTCATCCTTATAAGTTCATTAATAAAGCTGCAAACTTAATCCAAAATAATGTCCATATTTGCTGGTGGGGAGAAGAGGACTTAGGACCCTTTGGGATATTATTTTATCCTTCTGCTAGTAATCAAGGGCAAAGTTCAGCTAAAATAATACCACCATTTTGGATAATGTTGTCTTTAGACTTAGGGCTCCTTTTACAAAGGTGCGCTAGCGTTTTTAGCGTGCGCTAGCTGAAAAACTACCACCTGCTCGAGAGGAAACGGTAGTGGCTAGCGCACGGGGCATTTTAGCACGCGCTATCCTGCGCGTTAAGGCCCTAAAACGCCTTCGTAAAAGGAGCCCTTAGTTACTATCTTTGCAGTTGTATTATGCCTCTCGCTATGTAGGATGTAGCTTTAGTAATTCATAATTACCTATAGTGCATTATCTTACTCTGGGAGCCTTCTGATTATTTTCAGTTCCATTTAGGAAAAATTAATTTGTAGATTTTTTTTGTTCAGTGTTTTCCTTCTGAAATGTCTCTGATAAATATGATGTTGAATTGTCGACATTGGTTTTCCTGCTAATAATAATGTGCTCATTAATCCAGGATCCAGTTCATTACAACAGTAGACAAAATAAGTACATCATATGTTTAGTTTTCATTTGACATCTTGGAAATGCATATCCTCCTCATAAACATTGCAGAGATGGAAAAAAAAGGAGAGGAAAACTGGGCACAGGTTTGATGGTGAGGCTTAAGATACATAAGGCTCATTATATATATTATTAATGTCAATTTGCATTTCTAGAGTGCATTTTCATTCTTACAGAATCGCTCTATTCAGATTGTTGTAACCACTGATGTGCAGAACACATTGCATGAGAACCTTTCAATGGGAGAAAAAGCCCTACCATTATTATTATTATGTGGTTTCAGCTTGGTTTATGAGAGACACAGGAAATCATCTGTTAAGACAATCTGTAAGGCCATAGCCAAGTAGCAAAACCTTCTGCCTTTGCATATCAGAAGGGTATTTGACTATGCGGCTCATTTTCAAAAGAAAGATTTCCCCCCCCCCCCCCCCCCCATGGCATAACGTGGCATTTCGACATTTTTCTTGCAAAAAAAAAAAAAGCCCAAATCACTATTTTCAAAACCCATATTTTCAGTGTTTTTCTTGGCTGTTTGTCTCCTGTTCGTCTGAATTTCAAGGGGGCACGTTGAAGGCATGTTTTGAGCGGGCCGAGGACTTGGATGTTTTGCAGTGATAATCAAACATTTAACAGAATGTCCAGGGCACGATTTAGACGTTTGGTGACCAGAATTGAACACAGATGTTTTTCTGATTTGAAAATGGCCATTTTCTTACTGGATTTTTTATTTTTATTTTTAATCTTTATTGATTTTCAAACTTTGACAGTGCAAAACAATTAATTGAACATAAACATTGCCTAAAACGCTCTTTAAAATATACAAGTAATACATGAAACAATCATTTCCTCCCCCCTCCTCCCAATTATTAATACAATAAGACATTATGTGAATACAATTATAAATAAGTAATTTTAATACTGAAAGTAAATTTCCCTCCCCTACCCCCCCTGGACGTGTAAGGAAATCTAATGAAAGGAGAGAGAAAAATGACTATTATTGCAAAGTAATAAACGTAGTTAATGGGCTCCACACTTTATTAAACGAATTACTAAACCCTAAACAATCCGCATTCATTCTCTCGTACTTATAGGTGATACATACATTCGTCCACCAAAATGTGTAGTTAAGTCTGTCTTACTGGACTTTTGGACATTTTCCCCCAAACTTTCCAATCCAGACTTAGATGTCATATCGAAAATGCCCCTCCACGTGTTTTGTCAGTCTGAAAAAACGGTGCACTTAAGGAAGGTGAATTTTCATATTGCATGCGCCATTTTATGTAGTACACGCTTAGGGCTCCTTTTTCTAAGCTGCGCTAGCGTTTTTAGCGTGCGCTAACCCCCACGCTACACGGAGAAACTAACGCCAGCTTAGCAAAAGGAGCCCTAAATTGTACTTTTACCAAATAGCATTCACTAAACTCTATTTAAGAAAGAACATAGAGATTGGAATTGAGACATGCAGATAAGACTATCTCAGTTCTGGTGGTATTTTATAAAGGGATCGTCCTGGTATAGAGCCTTTTCTAAAAATACTTGCAGGCGAGCAAATGCATTATTTATTTATTTTCAATATTTATATACCACTTATAGCCTAAGTGGTTCACTTTCAGGTACTCAAATCATTTTTTCCATGTCTGTCCCGGTGGGCTCCCACTCTGTCTAATGAACCTGGAGGATTAAGCGACTTGCCCAGGGTCACAAGGAGTAGCGTGGGATTTGAACCCTGGCAGCTTCCACATGGAGTTGTCGGCAGTTACATGTGCGAGAGGTGATTTTGAAACTTTCACTTGTATCTGCCTCATTTTGCAAACTTGCATGTGCCTCTAATTTAGGGGAGAAATGATGAACGTGGGTTACTGATGCGTTATTTTACCATTAACTTGTGTTAATAAGGTTAATATTTAGTAAGATTATTACATCGTAACAATAACCCACATTCATAACTTCCTCCCTGTGTAGAAAGGCCACAATTTTAATGTACACTTCTCCCTCCATATTTGCGGTTTCAGCATTCGCGGTTTCGATTATTTGCGGTTTTTAGTTTGCTGGCGCCTCCCCCCCCAATTACATCAGTTTTCATAGAGAAATTGCTGATTCCAAGCGTTTACGGAAAATATCGCTGATTCCCAGCACTTTCTTCACCATGTTTTGCCACTCCATATTTGCAGTTCCACCATATTCACGATGGTTTTGAATAGAAAACAGCGAATAACATATGAAAATGTTATTCACGGTTTTTTTGTATTCGCGGGTCTGTTAATCCCCTATCACAGTGAATACGGAGGGATAAGTGTAGTTTCATTTTGACAGGGAATAAAAATTGCATTGGATTAAAGAGAGAGACTCTCTTAATCCCTTGTGAAAAGTTTTGGCTGAAACAAACACTTAAAAAAATCCAAAACTTTTATGTGTAAGGCTGCCACTGGATCCAGATTTGCAGGACAGGGTTGATCCAATCTTGGGTTTACCCCTTTGCATGCAGGGACTCGTAGTTCTGATTTCCCCATTGCATTTCCTAATAAAAGCGAGACTACAAGTTCCATCATGCACTGGGATAAACGTAGGACTGGCTCAACTCTGTCCTGTGAATCTAGGTCTAATTGGCAGCCTTATATATGTGCCATTGAGCAGGTATATAAATTGTGATTAGGGCTTCTAAAATAGCCCCTACTGTTACTATGAGAGAGAGAGTGCAAGCTATCTAGTGATATCGTGCGCTATTGGAAAATGAAACATAGAAAATGACGGCAGAAAAGGGCCACGGCCCATCTAGTCTGCCCACACTAATGGCCCACCCACTAACTACCTCCATGAAGAGATCCCACAAGCCAATCCCATCTTTTCTTAAAATCTGGCACGCTGCTGGCCTCAATTACCTGTTGTGGAAGATTATTCCAGCGCTCAACCACCCTTTTCGGTAAAGAAATATTTTCTGGTGTCGCCATGAAATTTCCCACCCTGTCGCCATGAAATTTCCCATGGAATGACACAAATGAAATCTAAACTGAAATGGAATTAAACCCCGCCCAACATAAAACAAGGTGCGGGTACAAGATCCTTTGCACAAAATTCCGAAAACCAAAAAGCTCTGAAAACCGAAATTTGACATTAACCGAAAGTAGTTAATTTCCCTGGCGTGACACACACTGAAACTAATAGAGGTTCTCTGGGCTGGAAAAAATGGCAAAGAGCTGCAGATTCTACTCAGGGTAGCAGAGAGAAGCAGAAAAGGAAGCGTCTATCTCCGTCAATAGCAAACAAAGTTGAGGTGTTGAAGAAGCTTCATCATGGTGTGTCTGTACAACAGCGGACTGAAAAGTTTGGTGGCAATTTTGTGGTGTTGTGGTCTGTCTTTTTCTGACTTTAACATTACATTCCAAAATCCCCTCAGTTCCAAAAACCAAAATATGCCTGGTCCCAAGGATTTTGGATAAAGGATCTTGTACAATGAAAAATTCTGCCTGAATATACCTAATACCTTTTGGGGGGGAATTTAAGCACCTGGAGGGAGAACTAGGAAGCTATTCTGTAATGGACCCCAGGTGGTACACCGACAAATCCGTGCAGGGCAATTACGCTGGGACAAATACGCCTCGACGGCTGCATGCACGGACAAGTGCGCACAGGACATTGCGGCCCATAAATGAAAGGCTCTGATTTGCTGACACTCCTCAGGCCCCAGCCTGTAAGTGGAAGGCCCTGATTTGCTGACACTCCTTAGGCCCCTCCCAAGGAATGGGGCCTGAGGAGTGTCAGCAAATCAGGGCCTTCATACTAGGGTAAGGTTTATATCATGATTAGGGTCTCACTTCCGGCTCACCACACAATTGTACTCACCTTTGTAGGACCCCTAGGGACCCCTGAAGAAGACTTTTTGTCGAAACGCGGACCATGTTGGGTCCTGTATCCCTAGCGGACTAGGTCCTTTAAGGCTCTTATGTGGATGGAATTATTTTATGTGGATGATTTCAGTGTACCTTTGGAACTTTGACACTTTCAAATAAAGTCCATTTAGGAACATCGTCACTCCTGAGCAAGGGACATCGACGCCTTTCGAAAGCTTCGGTTTGAAAATAATAACACATGCAAAATGACACCAGCGCAAGGTTTTCAAACTTATAATTAAGATTTATTGAATTATTGTTTCTATTTTTCCATTATGATATGAAAAGAATCCAGCATATTTGCTTAACAGTTGCGCTAATGGGAGATCATTATAGATGCCAAATGCTGGCCTTCTCATAACGGTCTCGAACTCATATCTTTGGTCATTCTATTATATAACTTTTGGCTTAGTGACATCATCAAGTTTGACAACCAATAACAGTTCCCCAAAGAGGTGGTCTTAAAAGTTGGACAAAGGAAAAAAAATCCCTCCATGTTTCCATGTTTAAAAGTTAGACAGAGTTTTAGAACAGTACATTTGTTTTCTGAATTAACATTATAACACATTCAAGAGAATCTACAATTATTAACATGGTGCTGAGAAATTCTCAGCCTTGGAGGAAAAGAAAAGAATCTGACAGGTTTAAATGATATAGCCTTAGCCTACAGGAGGAGGAGGAGGGGCCGGCCTCCCCCTCTCCTCCTAAGCTGACAGTCTCACACACAAAGAGCAGGAGTAGTCTCTGACCTAATCACTCCCAGATGCTGCTTTAGGATTTCTTTAGGTTGCAAAAATATATATAATTATGTTTTTCAAAACAACACAGTCTTACACTTCACTCCAGGGGCCCCCATTCGTTCATAACTCGGCCATTCATACTTAATGTATTTTATCTCTTAGTTTAGGACACGTTATCTTCCTAGCCAGTCTACAGCACATGTGGTATTAATTAACACCACGCTGCTGGGAGCGGAAAAACTCAGAGAGGACAAAGAAGACAGAAAACTAATCACTGGCACAAGATGGTGTCCAAAGACAGGACAGATATAGTACAAACAGAGAACCCAAAATGGATTCCATGTAATCATGTAATCATGATTTCCACCATGAATGGCTCAACAGCAAAGTACATAAACAGATATTATTATGCTTTCCCTTATATTAATCCTTAGTGTGTTTTTTCTTCTGGCCTTAGCTACATATTATTTAGATTTTTATTATTCACCTGTTTTTCCGTATGCTTCTATTTGGGCGTGTCCTTAACTGACACAGATGTATCTAACTAGAATTACCCAGAATCAAACGAAAAACAGGCACTTTTGTAGAAAAACTCCACAAAAAATACTGCACTTATCATGTTCTGACATCCATTCCCATTACCGTCCCATAACCAGCACCCCCTGCTGGCCACGAGCCACTACTCCTCACTCCACAGAGTTTTTTTGGTTTTCTCTAGGGTTCCTGTGCGCACTTGTCCGTGCACGCAGTTGTAAAGGCGCATTTGTCCCAGCGCACTTGTCCTGCACGGATTTGTCGATGTACCACCTGGGGTCCATTACAGAATAGCTTCCTATAGTTCTCTTTCCAGGTGCTTAAATTCCCCCCAAAAGGTTCCCCTAATCATGATATAAACCTTATCCTAACACTAGATAGCAAGTGTATTTTTAAAGCCAAAATAGTATCAACCCTGTGCGCACTTGTCCGTGTGCGTAATTATTGGGGCACATTTGTCAGAGTGCAATTGTCCTGTGCTCATTTGACAGGTCCCCACCCCAGGTACCTAGGTCTCTTTATAGAATATTAACGTAACCTGGTATCAACACATTTGAATATTGAGTCCAATATATCTTTGTAACAAGAAAGCAGAAAAGATATGGAAAAGAAGTTCTGTTTCTTCAACCCCTGATGTATGTATTTGGGCATAAAATCAGGGTTATGGCCTTGATTTATCCATTGCTGATCTTTCAAATAGAGTTTTACTCCAACAATTGTTTTAAATGGCATTTTTCCAAAACCCGACTGTAAAATGCAGTAAGGTAGCCAGTTATAATTGCAGGTGAGATGCAATGACAAGAACTAATTAGCACAGTTGAAATTAAATGAGTTTGCAAATTGTAATAGTAATTACACCAAACTGTTATAGCAATTGTTATTCTCTTGCAACTAACAGATTTTCACATTGTCCCATTTGTTTAAAATTACATTTTCTTCATGCTCCGTCTCAAAAGAAACAAAGATTGTCACAACCAGGTCCTGTGCTTTTTCAGGGGTGGCACTGAGGACATGGAATTTGTTGCTAAAAGAGTTGTGTTTAATTTCTGATGATTCTGTGGTTCACCAGAACACTGAAACTAGAGAATAATATGGGGACAGATTTTTCCCTGTCCCTGCGGGAACTCATTTTCCAGTCCCGGCGAGTTCTTTTCCTGTTCCTGCCCCATTCCTGCAAGCGCCGTCCTCATCTGCACAAGCCTCAAACCCTTTAAAATCATAAGTAGCAACATTCTAGAGCTCAGACTGTGATGTCATAATGCCTCATTCCACCAATGCCTAAGCTCCGTCCTCATCTGCACAAGTCTCAAACCCTTTAAAATCATTAGTAGCAACATTCTGGAGCTCAGATTGTGATGTCATAATGCCTCATTCCACCAATGCCTAAGCCACAGAGAGTGGTTGACATCTGGAATACTCTCCCAGGGGAGATTATTGCGGAATCGACAGTCCTAGGTTTCAAAAGCAAACTAGATGCATATCTCCTTGAGATAGGCATATAAAGATATGGTTGGCTATAAAATAAGCCAGGTGAATACCTAGCAGGGCCTCCGCGTGTGCGGATCGCCGGACTTGATGGACCGAAGGTCTGATCCGGAGATGGCGCTTCTTATGTTCTTATGTTCTTATGTTCTCTGTCCTCATCTGCACAAGCCTCAAACCCTTTCAAATCCTTAGTAGCAACATTCTGGAGCTCAGATTGTGATGTCATAATGCCTCATTCCACCAATGCCTAAGCTCCATCCTCATCTGCACAAGCCTCCCAACACTTTAAAATCACAAGTAGCAACATTCTAGAGCTCAGATTGTGATGTCATAATGCCTCATTCCACCAATGCCTAAGCTCCATCCTCATCTGCACAAGCCTCCAACACTTTAAAATCACAAGTAGCAACATTCTAGAGCTCGAATTGTGATGTCATAATGCCTCATTCCACCAATGGCTAAGCTCTGTCCTCATAAGAACATAAGCAGTGCCTCTGCTGGGTCAGACCAGATGTTCATCACGCCCAGCAGTCCGCTCACATGGCGGCCCATCAGAACCAGGACCTGTATAGTAAACCTCTATCTATACCCTTCTATCCCCTTTTCCTGCAGGAAATCATCCAATCCCTTCTTGAACCCCAATACCGTACTCTGTCCTATCACACTCTCCAGAAGCGCATTCCAGGTGTTCACCACCCTTTGGGTGAAGAAGAACTTCCTAGCATTGGTTCTGAATCTGTCCCCTCTTAATTTTTCCGAATGCCCTCTCGTTCTTGTAGTTTTCGGAAGTTCAAAGAATCTGTCCCTCTCCACTTTCTCTATGCCCTTCATGATCTTGTAAGTCTCTATCATGTCCCCTCTAAGCCTCCGCTTTTCCAGGGAAAAGAGCCCCAGTTTCTCTAATCTTTCAGCATATGAAAGGTTTTCCATACCTTTTATCAATCGTCGCTCTTTTCTGAACCCTCTCGATTAACGCCATATCCTTCTTAAGGTACGGCGACCAATATTGAATGCAGTACTCCAGATGTGGGCGCACCATCACCCGATACAACGGCAGGATAACTTCTTTTGTTCTGATGCCACTTCCTGGCCCGGTGACCCGGAAGGGATTTCAGAGGGGAGCCAGGCTGGTGCAAGCAGCAGGCCAGAGAAGTTGCTCATACTGGCAAAGATTGAAAGATGTATGGAAGGGAGGGCACGAGCGTGGCATGGGGGGAGGGGGGAGAGACGGGAGGCAGAGAGGTGCCGTTTCCCCCACCATGACGGCGCCCAAGGTGGTCTGCTCTCCTTACTATGCCACTGAATGTGAAGTTTGCTCACCAGTTCTAGGATAACAGTCACACTTTAAAGCAGCTCTGATTTAAAATTCTCAGAAATCGGGGTTTCAGGTGTTTGCATTTTGCTTTGGGGAAAAAAGATGACAAAATCCAGAATTCTTACCTGAAATAGTTTGTGTCAGCACTAGCTCACTGTTCCAGATGGTATCTCTCTGTTGTACAGTGATAACTAAGGACCTTCTTGAGGAACATCCTTTGACGTGCTGACTCTGAAAATGCGTCTGTTGTGAATCACAGCCTTGCAAGTAATCTTGCATTTCTTACTTATTGAGAGGCAGTAATCCAGATGTATCAATACTTTATTGTGTAATTTCCTTGGAATTGTTGCCAAATGACTGTTTAATATGCTTTGCCAGTGTAAAAAAAATTCCTATAGAATCTCCCTGTTGAACAAGACAGATTAATGGATTAGGGGCTCCTTTTACAAAGCCACGGTAGTGATTTAATGCACTTCCTCTTGAGCAAGCGGTAGTATTTCGGCTAGCGCGGGGGTAGCGCGTGATTAAAAGTGACGCGCGTTAAAGCCGCTACCGCGGCTTGGTAAAAGGAGCCCTAGGTGTTGTCACCGCGGGGAAGGGCAACAGAGAGCAAGAGAGTCAGGGTGGCAAGAGCAGAGCTAGTGAATCCAGCCGGGGCAGTGAACGGCAGTGTCGACGAAGGGGAAGAGGCTGCCGCCGGCGGGGGAATCGCCCTTCCCTGGGAGAGCAGGAGAGTCGTGGCCTGTAAAAACCAAACCAAAACACCAAACCAGCAAAAATGGACACAAAACGCATGAGCAGACCATCTGCAGGGAAAGCAGATGGTCTGTGCATGTGTCAGGATCGCACGCTAGCAATCCGTGCGGTCGGAGGTGGGTGTTCCTCCAATCGCCCTGGTTTTTAATTTTTTGGTTTAGTGAATTGGTCGGGCCTGCGTGGATCGGCCACGGATCGGGCACGGAAAAGAGGTTAGTAAATCTAGCCCATTGTGCAGTCAGATCAATGCCTGAATTATAACGGGTGCCAATTAGGTGTTTGTTAATGACAATAATGAAATAATTGGGGCCCATTCTTGAATTGTTTTGGGTGCCGATTTGCGATCCATGTCCAATTTTTAGGTAACCAAATCTGAGTGCCCTTTATCGAATCTGTGGGTTTATGTGGAAAAATAAAACACAAGCAGGAAACAGAAATGCCAACTATCAGGCATGTTGCTTTATTTTTCATGCAAAATGCACTTTTTGTCAAGTGACTTCCCAAAAGTATACTTGCAAACGTTACTGTCTGGCCCCAAAGCCTATTGAAATTTGGCAGTGCTGGAATGCTGTGATGTATATCCACACAAAGCGGCTCATTAACACCTAAAACTGTGAAAACAAGTGCCTGAAAAAGCTTTACAAGAGCAGCAATGGGATTTTACCCAGGCTTTGCTGGTTGTCAGCCTGATGCTGTAACAACTAGGCTACTCCTTCGTGCCACGTTCTGTTGGACGTTTCAAGTTTACTGAATATTTGATATAGGAGTAGCACCCTTGAAAGGTCTTTCAGAGCAATTTACTACCATCAAGAACTTTAAGATCTATTCAAGACCATAAAAGGCTGGATTCATTAACCTGCATTAGGGTTTCCTGCACAGAAGGAAAACCAACATCTGTTCCATTACTTCAATTTCTTCTACCAGTAGCGCTGCGTATCATATTTGCTAACTGGAAAGACTTTTCAACTGTATCACACATTGAATGGTGGAATACTGTCTGCCTATATGCCAAGTATGAAAGAGTTCCTTCAAAACCAGTAACAATTATAATTGAAGCCAACCCACAATCATATGCAGCCAAAAACACACATAGGTTGGAATGGATATGCTCAAAAAAGAACTTTTATGAAATACCTCAGCCCCACCACTCCACCGCTATGAAAGTTTTTTAAGCGGGAGGTTTATGTGGTGCCTCATCATTGGTAGATCAATATTAAAGCGCCATGAGTATATATATTTTTTATACTTTTCAAAAAATTTTTTAATTTTTTTGTTTTCGCATTAATTTCACTACAAATAGATCAATAAATAAGCAGTTGTAAAAGTAGAATTCGTATACTTAGCTTCTACACACAGCTCAACCAGGGAGTACGACCCGACATGTTTCGCACCCTGCGGTGCTGTCTCAAGGGTCTCCCTAGGTGGCCGTAGTCATCCGACTCACAAGATTGAGGTCTGCGGAAAGATCCGGTTACAATTATGTGTAACCGGGTCTGTGGCCTGAACAAGCCTCCACAGCACCTCACAGTGGTTACACACCCAACAACACCTGCGTGTGACCCGGCCTGGAGTCACCCCGCAGGCATGGACTGACACCAAGAGTAAAAGCAAAAATAAACCACAAAACACAACAGGGTTTAAGGCACAGGATACCCTATTGTTAATGCTTCAAAAAGGAAGCCTCTGGCAGCCAAGCATTGCACTGCCAGGAAAAGGAGAGTGCCTCAGGTTTGCTTTATTTTTCAGCATATAATAGCTTCAAATTTCCCTCCCAGATTATAGCAAACCTCTCCCTCAGTTCAGGCACCCTCAGCTTCAACCAAAATGCAAAACAGTAAAAAAGAAAGTCCTCCAAGGTTCAGCTTCTTTCCGCAGACCTCAATCTTGTGAGTCGGATGACTACGGCCACCTAGGGAGACCCTTGAGACAGCACCGCAGGGTGCGAAACATGTCGGGTCGTACTCCCTGGTTGAGCTGTGTGTAGAAGCTAAGTATACGAATTCTACTTTTACAACTGCTTATTTATTGATCTATTTGTAGTGAAATTAATGCGAAAACAAAAAAATTAAAAAATTTTTTGAAAAGTATAAAAAATATATATACTCATGGCGCTTTAATATTGATCTACCAATGATGAGGCACCACATAAACCTCCCGCTTAAAAAACTTTCATAGCGGTGGAGTGGTGGGGCTGAGGTATTTCATAAAAGTTCTTTTTTGAGCATATCCATTCCAACCTATGTGTGTTTTTGGCTAAGTATGAAAGAGTAGCAGCTGAACGGAGGGGATTTCTACCCAGATTTGAAAAAATGTGGGCACCGTTACTTGCATTTACGGAGAATCAATAGTGTGACATGTTCTGCTGTGGCCCCTGTGGTCCTAGCGATCCTAATGACCGTAATGATCCCACTGATCCTAAAGAAGCTACTGCTGTTGTATTACTACTGCTCTGATTCCATTACATCAAGCTATCCAATGTGATTAGATTATCATTAATATGCTCTTGATATATTTTGTTTAATTACTACCACGTCTGACCAGTTCTATTAGGTCTGGTTCTTGTTCTTTGTTTCTGTTGTATCACTATTTCTATTGTTATGAATTGGGGCATGGATGTCAACTTACATGCATATCGTTGTTATTGTCTTCAATATATGTCATTCGTGCCTGACTGTTGTATACTTTCAAATGCTAATAAAGATGATTGAACTAAAAAAAAAAAAGGAGGAAAAAGCCTCAGGAGTTCCAGTGTATCTAGTATTAAAACTACATAACACACTGTTGTGGGATTAATATTAGTCGGAAAAAAATCATCCTATGTTGTTTTTCCTATTAGGGCATGGCCGTTTTTCCATATGCTTCTATTTGGGCGTGGTCCTTAACTGACACAGATGTATCTAACTAGAATTACCCAGAATCAAACGATAAACAGGCGCTTTTGTAGAAAAACTCCACAAAAAATACTGCACTTATCATGTTCTGACATCCATTCCCATTACCGTCCCATAACCAGCACCCCCTGCTGGCCACGAGCCACTACTCCTCACTCCACAGAGTTTTTTTGGTTTTCTCTAAGGTTCCTGCGCGCACTTGTCCGTGCACGCAGTTGTAAAGGCGCATTTGTCCCAGCGCACTTGTCCTGCACGGATTTGTCGATGTACCACCTGGGGTCCATTACAGAATAGCTTCCTATAGTTCTCTTTCCAGGTGCTTAAATTCCCCCCAAAAGGTTCCCCTAATCATGATATAAACCTTATCCTAACACTAGATAGCAAGTGTATTTTTAAAGCCAAAATAGTATCAACCCTGTGCGCACTTGTCCGTGTGCGTAATTATTGGGGCACATTTGTCAGAGTGCAATTGTCCTGTGCTCATTTGACACTTACCCTCACTACGCCATTGACCGGACATGAAGGCCTTGAAATCCCTGGCCTACATTTCTGGCGCCTGTCTTTTCCAGAGGTGCATTTCTCTAAACAGTGCTGTGGCATGATTGGCAGCTGCTTTTTATGCGGCCGCTGATATCGGCATCATTTAGAGAATCGGGGCCAAACTTTGATTCTCAGACCATTTGTGATGAACACTAAAACCGCTCTGCCATTAGAATGACAAAGTTCAAGGAGGGTTAGGTGGACACAGGAACAAAGAATTGATAACTGTGATTAAAATTTGATGATCAAAAAATATATAAAGAAGTATAGCATTCTTTATCTGATGGATATTATCTGTGAAGAACGGAGAGGGCACAGAATAAATGCACAAAAGGTGGGTGGTGAAGCATTGTGCAAGCGTCATGGAATATAGAGCAGCCATCTGCTGTGAAGTACTCAAGGAGAGCAGGCTTCTCAACCTTGAATATCCCCGTGAAGTACTATTTGACCTTTGAAAGTAATATCTAGGACCTTGTTAGATCATACTCAGCATCCTGGCTTAGGAGGGAGGTGTATTACTGTCGTGCATTTTGAGATGCTACCTCTGAGACAATTATTCCAGGATACAGAATGGCTTAAGTGCATACTCGCATGAAACTCTTAAAAAGGGGAGAGTGCGGCACAGTTCTTAAAGCTACAGCCTCAGCACCCTCAGTCACTCCCCTCCCCCCCCCGCAATTGCCCCTGGTACATTAGATAGAGTGTGAGCCCACCAGGAATGATGAGGAAAAATGCTTAAGTACCTGAATAATTTCATGTAAACAATTTTGAGCTCCCTTGGGCAGGATTAAGCAATAGGCCAAGTAGGCACATGCCTAGGGCCTGAAATGGTCAGGGGGGCCCGATGAAGGAGGGCATCAACATTGTTTTTTCCAAACGGAGATGGGCCCCTCCAGCATCGATCGGCAATGCGGACTCCCCCCGATCGGCAACGCAGCCCCCCCCCCCCCCTTCGACGGAAAGTAAGACAAGCAAGCAACGCGGGTAAGAAAGGCAACGGGAACTGTAATTGTGCAAGCGGTGCTGCTTGCCCAAAGCTTCCCTCTGACGCAGCTTCCTGTTTCCGCCTAGGCGCATGGTAGGATGGGGCAGGGCAGGGGCCCCAGTGTACTTGTGTGCCTAGTGGCCCTCGACGAATTAATCCTGCCCTGCCCTTGGGGGAATGGTATAGAAAGTTAAATAAATTTGAAATTAATTGACTGGCTGCTATGCTTCTTCTGTCAATAAGCTGCTGTCTTCTTTCTATCCATTTTTACATGTCAAGAGTGAGATGATCATTGGGCCTGTCACTTTTTCTAAGTGCTCTGCTGTGTACATTTGTCATTGCCTTCTATATAGGGTTACCATATGGCTTCAGAAAAAGGAGGACACGTAGAGACATTCGGGTTATATACTCCCATTGCTTTCAAGGGAAGTAAAACCCGGATGTCTCAATTCATCCTCCTTTTTCAGGAGCCATAAGGTAACCCTACTTCTATAACATACAACATCTGGTCTTTCCTGAAGGCTCCTCTATTTAGTATTGACCAGAGCTGACTCTACTTACATTCCAAACTATTGCAAAATAAATCCACAGTGAGACTGTACCAGTATAACTTTATATGTCTAATCTCTCCGAATTAAATGCTACTGAATATCCATCTATAACTTCATACCTAAAATTAACCTGCTGCTGGAATGTAAACATCTGGAAGCTTATTGTTCAACCATACTGGGCTATGCGGAACCAGAATAGCTGGTTAAATCTGATATTCATCACTTACATCCTCTTTTACGAAGCAGCGATAGGTTTCTAGTGCGGGGAGCCAGGCTGAATGGCCCTCGCTGCTCCCAATGCTCATAGGAACTCAAAGAGCATCGGGAGCAGCATGGGCTATTCAGTGCGGCTATCGCAGTTTTGTAAAAGGAGGCCTTAGTTGGCTAAGGATTACTGTGTAAAAATAGAACTGACTTTTACAGGGTCCTATGTATGCTGTTAAATGGCCGGATAAGTTTGCTGACTCTGCCCCCAGAACACCTCCAAAATAACCGGTTTGTAGTTCAATGCTAACCGGTAATTTTCAGCAGCACCAACCAGTTGAGTGTCGCTCAAAATTAGTAACTAGTCCCGACCAGGCGATTTAACTGGCCACGAGCTATTTCTGGCCAATTAAATAGCTTTGAACATTGATCCAAAGATGTATGTCAGACTGGGGCATATAGAGTTGCTTTTCTTAGGAAACGCAATGGGGAAATCGGAGCTACAAGTTTTTGAACGCAAAGGGGTAAACCCAAGACTGCCACAACCCTGTCCTGCAAACTTAGATCCAGTTGGCAGCCTTATGAATAGGCTCCAATCAGGTGCCCTCTATGGGTTGGATTCTATAAACGGCGCCGTTGTCAACGGTTGCCTAAAAAAAAAATGGCTGCCGATCACGTATCCATCATGCAACGGCGCCTTCTCTAGAATCGCAGCTGTATGAAAGGTAGGCGCCAGAAATGTAGGCCAGGGTTTTAAAGGCCTACATTTCACCGACTGCAAGAAGCGATTGCACTCACTGCTCCTGAGTCCATGTCCCTCAGATTCTTCCACAAGTGGCTGCAGAAGCGGGCGGGTGAATTAGACTTTATCGCCTTGGCTCGGAGGTGGTCTGATGATCTTCGGTTGCCCATTGCTGCAGCTGTGCTTCGCAGAGGCCTTCGCCTAGGAAGGGCCACGACTGTGTCATCGATTGAGAGGGAACGAAATTATAAATTTATACTACGAGCCTTCTGTACGCCCAAGAGGGCACATGTGATAGGGATCAGCGCGGACCACGGTTGCCGGAAATGTGCGGGTCCTCAGGCATCGTTTGGACATATGTTTTGGTCTTGCCCCATGATATCTTCCTTTTGGATACAGTTAGTGTCTTTGGTGGCACGACTTTGGCATTGCTCTTGGAGATTACACCCAGATTTCCTTTTCACGATGCAGGTTCGATTTCATCCACCTAGACCTGGTTGTGCAGCATTCTTCAGGAAAACCGTGTTGCTGGGACGGAAATGTATCTTGTTGCAATGGCTTTCACCCCATCCTCCGACCGTACCACAATGGAGAGCATTGATGTTACATCACATGTTACTGGAACGTCGTGAAGTGCTGGACTTGTCGACTAAAGCTGGACAATTGTACGCTCAGTGTTGGTACCCTTTTAGCTTGACTTTTACACCTTACGTTCAAAACCGACTCTGGGGTACTTAATTGACTTCTTTTCCCCCCCTTTTGCTTTATCTTTCTTGATTGGTTACCGCTGCTGCCGGGGTGGGAGGGAGGGTGGGAGGGGGGTTGGCGGGTTGGGTGGGTGGGGATTGGCCTTGTGTGATATTTGAAAATAATGCTGTGTTTTGTTCATTGCTCTGTTTGTGCTTCAATAAAAAGGATTTAAACATAAAGGCCTACATTTCTACTGCCTACCTTTTGCGAGAACTGCAGCTATGAAGGTGCTTTACGATGCCTAATGCCACTTCTGGCGTTAGCCATGCCTCCAGTGGCATTAGGAGTCATAAAGCGCCTCTGTGGATGGGAGAATGGCGGCCATTTTTAATTGGTTTTAAACAACATGGTCAATTACCGTGCCTTTTATCATCCAACAAAACAATGAAGTTAGGCGGCAGTCGGACGCCAACCACCAAGTAACATAGAGCACTGTTACTAGAATCAAGGCCTATGTGTCTATATTTAAGTGCATTGTTTTAGAATTGTCTACACTATGTGCAAAGTTGACCTAAAAGGCGCCTATCTTTAGGCGCCCTTTAGAGAATCTGGCCCAAAATGTCTTCTAAATTTACCTTCACAGTGACAAATGGCCAAAAGTTGGCCAGCTAGCAATATTTATGCAAAAAGACTTGTGCAGTTGGGAATGTGTTGAGCACAAACAAGAGAAAACAAATAAAATTTTTTAAAAAAGAGAGAAAATAAATCTCCACAGCAACTATATCTAGAAATACAAAAAGCGGAGTCTCAATACTCTTCTAACCATGGTAGTCAAGAGTACTAAATTGGCATATGCTATTCGTTCCTGACGGCGTTAAGTTGCTTTAACGCAGAAATAATCCTTTTGCTTATAAATCGGGTAATACATTGTCATCAGTTCTTTGCATATTCCTTCAATGACCCAAAGGTTTCTGGTTTGTTGACCACACGACCCCTGAGGAAGGCTCCGCTTAGCCAAAACACAGCCTGTGTCGGGTCCCATCCATAAAGGGTCACAGGAACAAAGCTTGCTTTACAAGATCAAAGACTTTGAGACAGACTCTTCATTTATAGACAGTTGGGAATGGGTGTCAACCATGTAAGTCCTTTTGAATAATAACCTGAACTTATCTGGGATTTTCCAATGTAGTGCTGCATTACTATAGTCACTCTACAAGAGGCTTGAAGATTTCATCTTTATTCCCTCGCCTTTCTATTTTTATTTTAAGTGTACAGAGCTAATTTATGCTTTTGTATATACCGAGTTGTATGCAAAACAGATTTTTGTTTAAGAACAGCTTCATACGGGGTTTCGGAAAATTGTATGGAGCTTGTGATTGGTGGTTGGATATGTTTTGCTCCATCTGTAGTAGGCAATCTGGAGTTTTAAGCTCATTTTTTAATGGTATTTACCAGTGATTTGTATAGCTTTTGTCCCATATATTATTGACTGAATGTAAATGCTGAAAGTAATTATGCTGAATGACTACATTTTGAATAATAGAATCATTTTGTTTTCTTTAAAATAGGGTTATTGTGGATTTTGTTTCTACTTGACCCCAATCACAAATGTTTTAAAATTGTCAAAACCAGTCCCTGACCTAAATAGAAAACATTTTTTAGTACATGAGCTAATGTGACTTTTGTGGCCAGGTCCAAAATATTTATATCATCTAGGCTTCTTCTGGTCACTGTCCCAGAATGCATTCAAAATTTGCAAAACTTACTAGTGCTCTGCATTAGCTGGTTGGGTCATTGGGGGTCACGTTTGATCTCTCTTTTTTTTTTTTTTTTTTACTTTATTTCGTTTTTAATGCCAACAAAAAGTGTAATACAATTTAGGTTCATAGACAACGGCGTGAAAGACAAAGGTGCGCCGGGACAATTGAGCGCAGCGCGGAGGTGCGCGCCGCTCAAAATTACTGTTTTTAGGGGCTCCGACGGAGTTTTTTGTTGGGGAACCCTCCCACTTTACTTAATAGACATCGCGCCGGCGTTATGGGGGGTTTGGGGGGTTGTAACCCTCCACATTTTACTGTAAACTTAACTTTTTCCCTAAAAACAGGGAAAAAGTGAAGTTTTCAGTAAAATGTGGGGGGTTACAACCCCCCAAACCCCCCACAACGCCCCCACAACGCGGCGCGATGTCTATTAAGTAAAGGGGGGGTTCCCCCCTATGCCCCCCCGTCGGAGCCCTAAAAACAGTAATTTAGAGCGGCGCGCGCCTCCATGCTGCGCTCAATTCTCTGGGCGCGCCTTTGTCCCGGCGCGCTTTTGACCTGACACCTACAATTTATATACAAATAATGATAATCAACTAAGCACTTATAATCAATCAGTATCTGTACAAAAGATAAAAATTCCCTCCCCCATCCATCATTACCATCAGGAATAATACCAAAACAAAAGATATACCCCCCTCCCGCTCCCCCCCGGATGTGTGGGTGAAAAACAACAGAAAATAAAGATAAAGGACAACTATAGCAAATCTACAAAAGACGTCAATGGACCCCCAAACTAATTTCAATATCTTATTATGCCCCAGCATGTCAGCATTCATTTTTGCATATTTATAAGTTAAACATAAGCTCGCCCACCAAAAAGGAAAACTAAGGTGATCCCAATTCTTCCAGTTGCGAGTAATCATAGTAATACCACCAGATCCTCCCACAAATTAAAACCATCCTTCCCCTCGCTAAATGGCATTTCCCACACAGGAAAGCTAGGGACCTCCCTCCACTTCAAAATCACTGAGCTCTGGAACAACCTTACCTCCCCTCTTCGGAACTTGAGCTCTCTCCAAGTTTTCCGCAAACATCTGAAAACCTGGCTTTTCTCAAAAAATGTAAGTCTCCCTCCAACTTAGGAATCAAGGAAACTCTTCTATCTTGGCATCCCAAGTCCTCTAAATTTTCTTCACACTTCTACCTCTAACCCTCTGTTGTAGTTCCTTCCTATTTCTCCTACTGTAAACCGCGTCGAGCTCTACGAACGTGGAGATGATGCGGTATACAAACCTAAGGATTAGATTAGATTAATAAGGAAAAGCCGGCATTTATAGCGGTCCATGGGGGGGGGGCTTAACATTTGATATCTCATTAAGTTTATAGCAGCGAAAGATTGACCAGCTATTTAAGTGGCCTGATTTGGCTAGTGCTTTAAATTTTACAGATAGCTGGCTAAATCTTGTAGCATAGACAGCTAATAATAATTTTATTTCTTATATACCGCCAAAGCCATGGTAGTTCGAGGTGGTTTACAATAATAAGAGGAGCTGGACAGTCAGCAATATAATTACAATATAGAATTAATGACTACAAGTACATTGAATGCAGGTACAAATAAGAAGAGCTGGACAGTCAGCGACATAGTTACAGTGTAGAAGCAATGAATTCAGCATACAGAATATGAGAGATAATGATCAACAAATTCTTAGGTGACAAATCGGTTGAACAGTTTCGTTGTTATTAATTTTCTAAAACCTAGATAGGATGAGGAGAGCATGATAATGTTACCCAGACAGTCGTTCAGTTTACCTGCCTGGAAGGCTAGAGTTCGGTGACAGGTCAAAAGCGCGTGCCGACAAAGGCACGCCGAGACAACTGAGCGCAAGGCAGAAGCCCGCGCCGAAGAAAAACAGTGTTTTAAGGGGCTCCGACGGGGAGGGGGTGTGTGTGGGGGTGTGTGCTTTACTGAATACAGATTGCGCCGGCGTTGTGAGGGGTTTGGGGGGCTGTAACCCCTCACATTATACTGAAAACTTAACTTTTTCCCTAAAAAACAGGGAAAAAGTTAAGTTTCCAGTATAATGAGGGGGGTTAACCCTAACCCCCCACAACGCCGGCGCGATCTGTATTCAGTAAAGTGTGTGGGGGGGTTCCCCATCAACACCCCCCGTCGGAGCCCCTTAAAACACTGTTTTTCTTTGGTGAGGGCTTCCGCCTTGCGCTCAGTTGTCTCGGCGCGCCTTTGTCGGCGCGCACTTTTGACTATGAACCCTAGAGTTCTATCCAGGAATCTTTTGTAACGGCCGGCCTTTATTGTTGGGTGTGTAAATAGGTGGATTTTTAGTTACGTTAAAACTCAGTGCCCATAATTTCTATACTGCTTTATCTGTGTGTGGTTACATCAAAGCGGTTTGCATATTTTACACTGAGCTGTACTAAATGGCGCTAGAGGTTTATAGCGTGGGCCAGCGAAGATGCTCATAGGCCCGCACTTAAAAACTTCAGCACCGTTTAGTAAAAGGAGCCCTTAGACAAGTACTTCTTTTGGACCTGGGCAACATGGTTTTAAGTGACTTGCCCAGAATCGCAAGGGACTGCAGTAGGAATTGAACTCACAACCTCAGGGGGGCTGAGGCAGCTGCTCAAACCACTAGGAAACGCCAAATAATATTTTTCATGACTCAAATTCTGTCAAATAATAAAATATGCTATTCAGGACAGCTCTCTTTTAAGGCTCCTTTAATGAAGCTGCGGTAGAGCATTATACCGCGGGCCAACAAAGGAAATGTTCCGACTCTCATAGGAATTAAATGAGTGTTGGATTGAGCATTTGGCTTTGCTGGCTTGTGCCAAAATGCACTGCCGCTGCTTGAGAAAAGGAGCCCTTAGCCAGGGATCTCAAAGTCCCTCCTCGAGGGCCGCAGTCCAGTTGGGTTTTCAGGATTTCCCCAATGAATATGCATGCACATAGATCTCATGCATATTCATTGGGGGAATCCTGAAAACCCGACTGGATTCCGGCCTTCAAGGAGGGACTTTGAGACCCCAGCTTTAGCCATATATGTCCTGCCTGTCTGGGTTATGACAGTTACTAGAGATTATTACAGAACATTTTTCTCCAGGAGCCAAAAAGGATTTGGGTGAATTTTGTGATAATGGCATGGGATCTGTCCACCTGGAAGTATGTCCAGCCTAGAAATGAGGACCTTGTAGCAAGGTAATAACAATAAGAACATAAGAACATAACATAAGCAGTGCCTCTGCCGGGTCAGACCATAGGTCCATCCTGCCCAGCAGTCCGCTCCCGCGGCGGCCCAAACAGATCACGACCTGTCTGAATCATCTGAAGGGGCTCCCCTGCCACCTTGGCCTCCCAATTTGGTCCTGCCTTCCCATCGAAGTCCCAGCCCTCCGGTCCTGCACATGCACGACCTGGTTGGTTTATACTCATTACCTGACAAACTTTCTATACTTTTGTTACATCCCAGCTCCTCCCTCAGTATCCCATGATCCCTTTATCCCTCAGGAATCCGTCCAATCCCTGTTTGAATCCTTGGACCGTACCCTGCCTGATCACTTCCTCCGGTAGCGCATTCCAAGTGTCCACGACCCTCTGGGTGAAAAAGAACTTCCTTGCATTTGTTCTGAACCTATCTCCCTTCAGTTTCTCAGAATGCCCCCTTGTATTTGTTGTCCCCTTCAGTCTGAAGAATCTGTCCCTATCCACCCTCTCTATGCCCCTCATGATCTTGAAGGTCTCTATCATATCTCCCCTGAGCCTCCTTTTTTCCAGAGAGAAGAGCCCCAGCCTATCCAGCCTCTCGGCGTATGAGCAGTGTTCCAGCCCTTTTACCATTTTCGTTGCTCTCCTTTGGACTCTCTCAAGTACCGCCATGTCCTTCTTGAGGTGCGGCGACCAGTACTGAACGCAGTATTCCAGATGTGGGCGCACCATCGCTCGATACAATGGCATGATGACTTCCCGTGTTCTGGTTGTTATGCCCTTTTTTATGATGCCCAACATCCTGTTGGCTTTTTTCGAGGCTGCTGCGCACTGTGCAGATGGCTTCAGTGATGCATCCACCAGCACACCCAAGTCTCTCTCGAGTCTGCTGTCTCCCATCAATACCCCCCCCAATTTGTAGCTGAACAACGGGTTCTTTTTCCCTATATGCATGACCTTGCATTTGTCCACGTTGAAGCGCATTTGCCATTTGTTTGCCCAGTCTTCCAGCTTGTCCAGGTCTCTTTGTAGGTCCTCACACTCCTCCCTGGTCCTAACTCTGCCGCACAGTTTGGTATCGTCTGCGAATTTTATAACCTCACACTTTGCCTCCTTTTCCAGGTCATTGATGAATATGTTAAAGAGTAACGGCCCCAGCACCGATCCCTGTGGCACACCGCTCGTGACTCCCCGCCAGTCAGAGTATTGACCCTTTACTCCAACCCTCTGCAGTCTACCCGACAACCAGTGCTTGATCCATCTGTGCACATCCCCTCCCACCCCGTGGTTCCAAAGCTTCTTAAGTAGCCTTTCATGTGGCACCTTGTCGAAAGCCTTCTGAAAATCGAGGTAAATGATGTCTATGGGCTCCCCTTTGTCCATGCGACTGCTTATTCCCTCAAAGAAGTACAGCAGGTTCGTTAGGCACGACCTCCCCTTACAGAATCCGTGCTGGCTTGTTCTCAGTAGGCCATTCCTCTCAATGTGCTCGCAAATGCCGTCCTTGATCATAGCTTCCACCATCTTCCCTATAATCTCTCCTTAGTTCTGCTGTCTGGCTTGCAGGCACTGGCTATGTTATCTTGGGAAACTGTTTACTTAATAGACACCCAATTGCTGTTTTTCTGTAACAGACATATAGGGCCCGTATTCTGCAAACAGCGCCTAACTTAAGTTGAAAATGGCATTTAAAAAGAAAAAGATTTTAAAACAAAAACTGTAGGCGCCTAAGAAAATGGCGGCTACATCGCACCTACGGAGCTACTTTACGATACCTAACACCACCGTAGGCCTGGCTAACAACAGAAGTGGCGTTGGGCAGCGTAAAGCGCCTTGGTGGGCGCAATTCACACGAAAGGTAGGCGCTGGAAATGTGGGCCTTGAAAACCCTGGACTACATTTCCGGCGCCTACCTTTCCCGAAGCCACAGTTCTATAAAATGGCGCAGTCTCACGATTGACACGCAATTGGCGGCCGTTTTTAAGGCAGCCGACACCACTGTTTATAG
Organism: Geotrypetes seraphini; assembly: GCF_902459505.1. NCBI lineage: Eukaryota > Metazoa > Chordata > Amphibia > Gymnophiona > Dermophiidae > Geotrypetes > Geotrypetes seraphini. Next base: position 13,918,255 of record NC_047100.1, read on the forward strand.
AATCCGGGCCAAAGGGTTTGTATTTTGCCCTCTTCAACCCAATAACATCTTTTCCAAATTTTTTGTCGCTTTACCTCATCTGTTTGACACCAACATATCATTGTGCATTAATAAATTTAATTATCCTATTCAACCTACTGTTAAGATTTTAGGTGTAATATTGGAACAGGGATTAACAATGAAGGACCAAGTGGATTATTTGGTTAAAAAGGGTTTCTTTACTCTTTGAGCACTCCGAAGCATTAAGGCATATTTTGATGTTTCATCGTTTAGAGTTCTGATGCAATCTCTTATACTGAGTCAACTTGGCTATTGCAACATTGCTTATTTAGCAATTGCTCAGAAACATATGCACCGATTACGGATGGTGCAAAATACAGCGGTCAGGTTAATCTTTGGATTAAAAAAAATATGACCATGTGACATCCTTTTATCGGGCGTTGCATTGGTTTCCACGTGAAATTCCACCAATGCGCACGTGAAATTTAAATTCAGTTGCTTTTGTTTTAAGGTTCTATTTGGTCTGACTCCTAGATATATAAATGAACTTTTTTCTTTTACAACTAATAGACATAAAAGAAGCTCACATTTGATTTTTGCTTTTCAACCTGTTAAATGATCTAAACTTAAAAAAATATCACCAGCATCTTCTTTCGTATCAAGCAGCAGCATGGGGCAAAGATCTAGATCGATTGCTCATTTTACTGAAATTTATGGGGAATTTAGAAAACATCTAAAAACACATTTATTTCTGAAGTACCGTATTTTCGCGGATATAACGCGCGCGTTATACGTGATTTTACGTACCGCGCATACCCCTCGCGCGTTATATGCCTGAGCGCGGTATAGAAAAGTTTTTAAACATAGTTCCCACCCCGCCCGACGCCCGATTCACCCCCCCAGCAGGACCGCTCGCACCCCCACCCCGAACGACCGCTCGCACGCGCTCCCACCCGCACCCGCATCCACGATCGGAGCAAGAGGGAGCCCAAGCCCTCTTGCCCGGCCGACTCCCCGACGTCCGATACATCCCCCCCCCCGGCAGGACCACTCGCACCCTCACCCCGAAGGACCGCCGACTCCCCAACAATATCGGGCCAGGAGGGAGCCCAAACCCTCCTGGCCACGGCGACCCCCTAACCCCACCCCGCACTACATTACGGGCAGGAGGGATCCCAGGCCCTCCTGCCCTCGACGCAAACCCCCTCCCCCCAACGACCGCCCCCCCCCAAGAACCTCCGCCCGTCCCCCAGCCGACCCGCGACCCCCCTGGCCGACCCCCACGACACCCCCACCCGACTTCCCCGTACTTTGTGTAGTTGGGCCAGAAGGGAGCCCAAACCCTCCTGGCCACGGCGACCCCCTAACCCCACCCCGCACTACATTACGGGCAGGAGGGATCCCAGGCCCTCCTGCCCTCGACGCAAACCCCCCTCCCTCCAACGACCGCCCCCCCCCCAAGAACCTCCGACCGACCCGCGACCCCCCTGGCCGACCCCCCCACCCCCCTTCCCCGTACCTTTGGAAGTTGGCCGGACAGACGGGAGCCAAACCCGCCTGTCCGGCAGGCAGCCAACGAAGGAATGAGGCCGGATTGGCCCATCCGTCCTAAAGCTCCGCCTACTGGTGGGGCCTAAGGCGCGTGGGCCAATCAGAATAGGCCCTGGAGCCTTAGGTCCCACCTGGGGGCGCGGCCTGAGGCACATGGGCCAAACCCGACCATGTGTCTCAGGCCGCGCCCCCAGGTGGGACCTAAGGCTCCAGGGCCTATTCTGATTGGCCCACGCGCCTTAGGCCCCACCAGTAGGCGGAGCTTTAGGACGGATGGGCCAATCCGGCCTCATTCCTTCGTTGGCTGCCTGCCGGACAGGCGGGTTTGGCTCCCGTCTGTCCGGCCAACTTCCAAAGGTACGGGGAAGGGGGGTGGGGGGGTCGGCCAGGGGGGTCGCGGGTCGGTCGGAGGTTCTTGGGGGGGGGGCGGTCGTTGGAGGGAGGGGGGTTTGCGTCGAGGGCAGGAGGGCCTGGGATCCCTCCTGCCCGTAATGTAGTGCGGGGTGGGGTTAGGGGGTCGCCGTGGCCAGGAGGGTTTGGGCTCCCTTCTGGCCCAACTACACAAAGTACGGGGAAGGCGGGTGGGGGTGTCGTGGGGGTCGGCCAGGGGGGTCGCGGGTCGGCTGGGGGACGGGCGGAGGTTCTTGGGGGGGGGCGGTCGTTGGGGGGAGGGGGTTTGCGTCGAGGGCAGGAGGGCCTGGGATCCCTCCTGCCCGTAATGTAGTGCGGGGTGGGGTTAGGGGGTCGCCGTGGCCAGGAGGATTTGGGCTCCCTCCTGGCCCAATATTGTCGGGGAGTCGGCGGTCCTTCGGGGTGGGGGTGCGAGTGGTCCTGCCGAGGGGGGAGAAGAATCGGACGTCGAGGGGGGGCATCAGGCTTTCAGGATGGGGACAGGACTTCAAGGGGGGACAGGCAGACCTTCAAGGGGGGACAGGCAGACCTTCAAGGGGGGACAGGACTTCAAGGGGGACAGGCACGGAGAGGCGGGGCAGTGCACCGAAAGTCAGGGCGGGTGAACGGTGAGTCGGGGCAACCAGAGGAGAGTCGGGGCAGTGCACCGAAAGTCAGGGTGAGTCGGGGCAACCAGATGAGAGTCGGGGAGGGCGAAAGGAGAGTCGGGGTGGCCAGAGGAGAGTCGGGGAGAGCGAAAGGAGAGTCGGGGTGGCCAGAGGAGAGTCGGGCAGCATGCGCGTTATATGCCTGAGCGCGGTATAGAAAAGTTTTTGTACATATCATCGTGATTTCTGCGCGCTATACCCCTGTGCGCGTTTTACAATGGTGCGCGTTATATCCGCGAAAATACGGTACTTAGGTAGTTAATTTGTAAAAATTTTATACTATGTAATTATCAGATTTTAGAGTTTGTAGCTATTGGTTCTTACTCTCTCATTTCCTTCTGCTTTTATTGTATTTCAAATGTATTTTAAATTGTGTAAACTGCATAGAACTTCACGGTTTTGCGGTATATAAAGAAACTGTTGTTATTATTATCTCCACAGACTATCCTAGTAGTGAGTTTTGTGAGAAATAAGGTCAGGCATTGAGAATACCATTTGAATACAAAAAAAAAAATCCTAATTACAAAAGGATGGCCTGAGTAGCATCTCAAGAAGAATGATTTAATTTTGTAAGAAAAAGGATAGAAAGGTTCATCATCCCCCCCCCCCCTAAATACCAGGCTGCTGCTTACTGTTAATTGTATTTCTGCAGTGTTTCCAAGTCATTACCCAAAAACAAAAATGATAAGCAACCAGATTCTGTGCATCACTTGCTTCTGGGTGTTTTGAACGGCCAATGCTTACTTTGTAGAAACTGAATTCATGCAACCGTGGAGAACCATTGTGTCTTACTGCAATGAATCCATGAAGGGATTCCCTGGGGTACGATGTGCCATATGCTGCACACGGACCAGTGCAACTTCCGTTCTCATCATCTGTTCAGGCAAGGCAAGGGAAACGACAACCCATATGAATGCAGTACACTGCCGTAGTCGGTGCTGCTACGTACCAGCGCTTTTCTATTTAGGTAGATTAGCATCAAATTGACATAGCTGAAATTAAGGGACACGGTTCATTTTTTTTGCCGAGCAGTTTGGTTTTCAAACTGTTTCAATCGTGAGCAGCGGCATCCAGAAACCAAAGAGAATGGTAGGAATCTTTAGAAAAAGAATGGAGAATTAATGTGATGACCCTGCCACTGCAGAGCAGATTTAGCTTTAGTACAATTGAGACTAGCAAGGGCAAATTGGTACAGAAATGTTTTAAAGGTCAGGGGTTGTGGAGAACTACGCTTTGCAAAGGAACGGTCAATCTCAAAAGGGCTCTTTAAAACGTACGTCCAATAAGGATGGAATAAATTCATGAAGAAACTTTATCGGATAGTTTACCCTCGCTGCAGACCCAATATTCTGGTGTTGTTTTGCCGATGCCTATCGTTTGCATCTTCCAAGTCGCGGCGCAGTGCAGCTAATTTCGTGACATGATGATCCACTGCAGGTTTTGATAACTTACTACAGTTCAGACCCGCGATGCACTAAGTCCATTTTTTTACCTTTAGAAAAAGGGTCCTTAGGTCATATAACAAATAGTTGGTAACAAGGTCAAAGGTAAAGTTATATACACAAAAGAATGATGTGATGGAGTTTCTGTCCAAAAAGCCTGACTTTTCGTAAGGTCCCAAATTGCTATATTCTTAAGACTAATGTATAGAACATATCTGATGTAGACTGATATTTTATTTCTTTTAATAGGGTGTTTGTCTTTGCCTTTATCATTGCAGGTTGCATCCTTATGGTAGGTCATTCATTCTAGTAGACAGCCAACATCTTGCAGCGTGTTGAAATATGCCTCTAAATGCAATCTTTAATAAATCAGTGTGACATTGAGATAATTCAGCCGTCCAGTACAAAATATTTTCTGTAAATGGAATGAGATTAAAAAAAAAAACACACCAAACTCTGGTGCTTCCAACCTTATAACAGTCATATAGCGTGTTATTAAAAAGTGGGCTAAGATCAATCTTGCTTTCTCAAACATCGTTGTACCCTAATAACATTTGCCAAAGGCAGTGGTGAACCCCCCCTCCCCCCTTTGGTGCTTTGTCATAATCAAAACTATGGAGAAGCTTTGAAATAGCTCTTCTGCATGTCTCTTTTCCTTCACTGAATATTAATGTTCGAAAGATTAAAGAAAGTCAGCTTCATTTATATAAGTATTGCCTACTTCTTCGATTCCCTTTCTTTCCACTTCTAGGTGTGGATATTAGGTGGTTATAACTCTACCATGGTACCTGTGACTTTTCTTATATACAAGTTGCATACATTTTGGATATGAGGCGCAGTGTATATAGTAGGTTCTTTAATAAGGGGCCCTTTTACTAAATCATAGTAAAATGGCACCCCCTAGAGGCACTCATATGCCTAACACTAGGAGTAATATTTCCACATAGGGAAATGTTTCTTTATATGCAAATATGATCCCTAGTGGCAGTCACATGAGGGTGCCATTTTGAGGATGGTGCCCAGAGTGACCAGGAGCAATTGGGCATTGCTCCTGGCTGAAGAGCCCCAGAACTCCAATGTTCCCTCTAAGCTGAGCGCATGAGCGATCGCTTACTATTTTCATTGGCGTCGCTCCTAATTTTTCTCGTGTTGCTCACTAAAATACGCAGTTGGCGCGACTGGAATTGAGCGCTGGCAGAGGTGAGAGGAAATTGCGGCGGCGGCTCAGGCCAAGTGCCGGTGCGGCACTGCGAAAGGGGACGGAAGCGGCGTGAGTCCAGCGCTTGTCGTTCTCCTTGGGCGACGCCGTGCCTGCGCGTCCTCCTTGGAGTCTTGTTTTTTTTCATCCGCCGCTCCACACCGCTGCCTGAAATGTGGCGTACCAAGGGGAGGGGGGCGGTCCGACGGTGGGAAGCAGAGAGAGCTTGGGGCAGCCGCGGCGGTGGCTTTGGGGCCTGTTTCCCCCGATGGTGGCAGCAGTGGCTTTGTGGACGGTAGGGAGAAAGAAAGAAAGAAAGGGGGCAGGCAGGGAGACAGAAGGGAAACAGAAAAAAGAAAGAAAGGGCAGGGAGAGAGGAAGAAAAAGTTAGGGGAGGGAATGAGATCTGGAGGAGAGGAAGCATACAGGCTGAAAGAAGGGAAGAAAGATTGGATGCACAGTCAGAAGATGAAAGTGCAACCAGAGACTCATGAAATCACCAGACAAGGTAGGAAAAATGATTTTATTTTAAATTTAGTGATCAAAATGTGTCTGAATTTATATATGCTGTCTATATTTTGCGCTATGGCCCTCTTTAACTAAACCGCAATAGTGTTTTTTAGCGCAGGGAGCCTATGAGCATCGAGAGCAGCGCTGGGCATTTAGCGCAGTTCCCTGCGCTAAAAACTGCTAGTGTGGTTTAATAAAAAGGAAGGGGGGTATATATTTGTCTATTTTTGTATGGTTGTTACTGAGGTGACAATGCATAGAGTCATCTGCCTTGACCTCTTTGAAAAAAACCCAGAATAGGAATGATAATTAACATTTTCTCAGCGTATAGTGTGCTTTGTGTTTTTTAATTTTATTGTTGGTAGATCATTTTGACTTGGTCATTTTAAAGTAGCTCGCAAACCCAAAACGCTTCTATTTATTTATTGCTTTAGGAGACATATGTCACTGTTTCTGTGGTGTTGCATTTTATGCAGAGTCCAGCTTCTTGCTGGTTCAATTTAACCTTTGTCTGTGTATTTCTATTTTATCCCCCCTTTTACAAAACTGTGGAGCGTTTTTTAGCACCAGCCGTGGTGGTAGCAGCTCTGATGCTCAGAATTCTATGAGTGTCAGGGCTGTTACCACTGTGGCTAAAATCCACACTACAGTTTTGTAAAAGGGTGAGGGGTTAGTTTGTGATGACATATTCCATACTAGGCGAAGGTGTTTTCTGTGTTCTGTGTGTTCGAAAGACATGGTTTTCTGTTAGGATTGACGGTGTAGGATTGATCTGTGCTGGTCTGGCTTGTTTAGTTTTACAATTGATGTACTGCTCACTGCATTATGTAAGATGCTGCCTTTTCCTAGGTACTCATGTGTGACGTGTGGCTTGTTACTAAAAAATCATGTTTTTCGTATAGATGGGGAGGGGGGGTGTGTGCCACAAAATAATGGGCCCTGGGTGTTACATATGCTAGGTACGCCACTGTATGTAAAGATACCAGAAAGCTGGCGAAGCAAAAACTTTAAGTAAATAGTTATTCTTCTAAGTTTTGAGTATTTAACCCTCCCACAATCTCACGGGCACTCGTCCTCTGCGCCTGCTCATAAATTTGTGGAGTATGTAACTTGTCGCTCATGCATATATTTTTTTTTTTTGCACACACCTCATCAATCCTTAGAGGGAACATTGCTCCAGACCCCCCTTGGACCACCCATAATGAAATATTGAGGTAGCCACTAGGGGGTTGGGGACCTGGAGGCCCATATAGTAGGAGGGTTAGGCCAGGGGGGATCCAGCACCACAGATCAGGAGCATCAGGTTAAGGCTTTGCATGGCTCAATTGGGTGCTAACCATGAATTATCACTGCTAATCGGCAATAATTAAAATGTACATATGCATCTTTATAGGCGCTATTCTAAAAAGAGGCACATGTAAATTTTTGTGCGTGGATATGAAAAGGGGGCATGGCCACGGGCGGGACAAGAGCGTTTTTGGAATTTGTGCGCAGTGCTACAGATTAAAATCGATCCAGTCCTAATTTAGGCACGAGGAATAATCCCTGGTTTTGGTGTAAATACTCGCGTCCAAAATTCAGCGTGAATTCCAGCGCCAAATGCTATTCTATAAATAGTGCCCAACTCAGAATGCTATTTGTGCTTAGAACTTATTTTTTTACATGCCAGGTTTTTTTTGTTTTTGTTTTTTTTGGCGGGGGGGGGGGGGAGGGGCCCCATTTACATAGTAAATGACACCTGAAACATAGGTGCCGAGGAACGCGGCTCATAGCACCTGTCGTTTATAGAATCACACCTAGCAGCATCTAAATTGGACTTAGGCCTCAGTAGGCACCTGAACCTTAGGTGCTGCCTGTTTATGCCAGGGTTTTCCTGGCCTATATACCAGCACCTAAATTAGATGCCTACTTGTGACTAAGTCCACTTTAGATACCTACACACAAATCACGCCCAAGATCTACCCACGATCTAGCTCTAACCATTCCTACTTTCTGGTAGGCACCTTGGCTAGACGCCTACTGAGTTAGAGGTCTACCGCCCAATTACTTTTCATTTAAACTAATTATACAGTGCTAATTACTCATTTTTGGTGCTGATTAAGCTTTTTAAATAATTAAGGGCTCCTTTTATCAAGGGTTGTACTGCGGGCTGGCTAGGTCTGATGCTCATAGGAATTGAATGAGCGTCAGAGCATTTACCTCACCAGCTCACAGTAAAACCCTCTATTGCTGTTTGATAAAAGCCAGTGTAGATTAAGCGCCTTGGTCAATTAAGCAGGCCGGTCTAGGTGCCTATCTTTAACAGGGTTGCCACCTAGTTCTGCCCATCCCCGCCCGCCTTAGCCCCACCCCCGCTGTCTGGTGGGGTCGGGCAGGGAGGAAGTCCGCGCATGTACGGACGCTTTGTGATGACATCACGAGCACTCACGCATGCGCACGACGTCATCGCTTGATGGCTGCGCATGCACGGACTTCCTCCCTGCCCGACGCAGCTTTTCAAAACCCCGACGGACCCCCAGACATGTCCAGGAAATCCGGACGTCTGGTAACCCTAATCTTAGGTGTCTTTTATAGAGTCAGGGCCTAAATCAGTGGTGTCAAAAGTCCCTCCTCGAGGGCCGCAATCCAGTCGGGTTTTCAGGATTTCCCCAATGAATATGCATGAGATCTATTAGCATACAATGAAAGCAGTGCATACAAATAGATCTCATGCATATTCAGTGGGGAAATCCTGAAAACCCGACTGGATTCCGGCCCTCGAGGACCGGAGTTGCCCACCCCTGATCTAGGCCATAGTGTTATAGAATAGTGTTCTATGGGGTCTGGGTTCATCAATCCTTTTGGACACAAACTGTTCTATGATTATATTTTTATATATTTTTTATGATTGTTCATTAAAGACTTGGGGCTAGATCAGACATGGGCAACTCCGGTCCTCGAGGGCCAGAATCCAGTCGGGTTTTCAGGATTTCCCCAATGAATATGCATTAAAAGCAGTGCATGCAAATAGATCTCATGCATATTCATTGGGGAAATCCTGAAAACCCGACTGGATTGCGGCCCTTGAGGAGGGACTTAGACACCCCTGGCATAAATGCTTTACAGAGTTTAGTAAAAGGACCTCTAAGGGTGGCAGGAGTTAAGTTGTGGTGGTGATGGACAAGGCTGTGCATTCGTGAGTATGCATTCAGTTCCCAGGAGCACCTAAAAATTTCATATGTACCCAAATTGTCATGTACTTGTCCACCTATGAATTCACACAAACAGTTTTGATTCATAAAAATGTCTTGTGCACATACAAGTCATGCAAACACCTTGAATGCATACAAAAACAGAGAGAAATCCCAACAAGCACGTTTTTTTTTTTACCCAGCACATCCTTATTAAAGGATCATCTTTAGTGACCCCTATCTTATTCTAAACCAATTGTGGTTCCTCCATATACTGCATAGGTATATGCACTGTATATAAATATACAGGGTGCCCACAAAAACACGCCTTGATTTTAAATGGTTACAAAACCAAAATCTATTGGAACATTCTTTCACCTTTGAGGCGACGGTTTCATCAACTCATAAAGTTTCATATGGTATCTGTCGATTACATACACTCGATGGGCGCCCCACCTGTTACCCCGCAGACATCGATGTGAAAATCGAGCTCGGACCTGACTCTCCGAAGCATATCCGGCGTGATCACGTTTATAGCTTCAGTGATACGTTCCTGCAGATCATCCATAGTTGCGGGTAATGGAGGTACGTACACTCTCTCTTTCACGTACCCTCAAAGGAAAATGTCACAAACAGTAATGTCGGGTGATCTCGGGGACCACTTAACACCTGGTCGTATTGTCGCGTTGCATTGTCTGAAGGTTGTAACATCTGCACCAATTGCAGCTTATAAGGGTGAAAGTGCAAGCGATGGTGTAAGACCTTGCTAACCGTGCTTTTGGGGACTTGTATTTGCTGTCATCTTATTTATAAATTTTGACTTTGTAACCATTTAAAATCGAGGAGTGTTTTTGTGGGCACCCTGTATATTTCATGAAAACGAATGGTATTCATTTCCTTTCTCCACGCCAGTTTTTCTCTGTCTTTCTCCTGACCCACTCCCGTCACCGCGTCCATCTGGTTATTTCAATTTACAGTGTAAATTCCTTCAAACTAATCTTAAATGCGTATGTGCATTAAATGTTTGTTGTTAATTGAACATGAATAATATATAACTGACACAGAGTACAGATAGGCCCATAATGAAGGTTATCATAATTAAGCTTATTACTGCAGTTAGCTCTGTTTAGTAATTGGCATCAAGATACATTAATTATCAGTCCATCTCAGAAATGCTTAATAGAATTTGATAGTTTTACATCTGCGGTACCAGTCTGAAGAGCTGCTCTGTTTCGTTCTGCACTGTTTTCTATTTCCAGTGCTTTGAGCTGCCGCCGTCTGGCTACAGCTAATTTAGAGTGAGGTAAATAGGATTTTGCCGTCTTCTGCTTTCTTGATTTGGGTGCTCTTCAGTTGCACAGTAGAGCACTACTATGTCTTTTCCACCATTTAAAATAGCAGACCGCAGGGTGTGCGGCAGCATCCCGGGCTAAGTTTTGAATGTGCGTACGCAAACTGCACGCTAGAATATATTTGTAGCGGGTCAGCATTGCCCTTTTACAAAACCATAGTGCGGTTTTTAGCGCCAGCCCTGGCGGTAAGAGCTCCGACGTTCATAGGAATTCTATGCGCATCAGAGCTGTTGCCGCCTCGGCGGCTTTTGTAAAATGGAGGGAGGTGGATAAGGAGCACAAAGAAATGGGAAGCATGAAAAATAAAAACAAAGTGGAACAAATGATCCAGATGAAGAGATCTTTATTAAATGTCTTAAAACATTCAGAGGCTTCGCTCTAAGTACTGTAATCCACAGATGTGAAATAACATGGGATCCTATAAGGTCCGCAATTTGGCCACAAGGCCTTTCCCCGGGCTCCAAAAAATTGAATGTGACAAGGTGCTATGAATGAGAAATCACATATGAGTTGTATGACATTAAGATGAAGTTACAGGGAAATACTTTTAAAACCAATAAGAGGAAATTATTATTTTTTTTTCCACTCGGAGAATAGTTAAGCTCTGGAATGCGTTGCCAGAGGATGTGGTAAGAGCGGAGAGCGTAGCTAGTTTTAAGAAAGGTTTGGACAAGTTTCTGGAGGAAAAGTCCATGGTCTGTTATTGAGAAAGACACGGGGGAAGCCACTGCTTGCCCTGGATAGGTAGCATGGAATGTTGCTACTCTTTGGGGTTCCGGAATCTTGTTACTCTTAGGGATTCCGGAATGTTTTACTCCTTGGGTTTTGGCCAGGTACTATTGACCTGGATTGGCCACCGTGAGAACGGGCTACTGGGCTTGATGGACCATTGGTCTGAGCCAGTAAGTCTATTCTTATGTTACGTGTGTGGACCTCAGTGGTGAGTGTGTAGAGTAAATAAAATTTTTTCAGTCCCGTAGCTTGTTGTTTTCTTTACAAAGCTAAGGATTTATCAGCACTCCCTCGTAACTTGCCTTTCACTCATGTAAATTGGGAATAGGGCTTCTCAAATAAGCTCATTTACCCACGAGCAATGCAATCTAAAAATAAAATGACATAAGACAAGAAAGAATTTAATTGTTTTAAAATTGAAGTGAAGAAGCTAACGTTTTTATTATGTCATTCCTGATGTTTAAGTTATTGGCTTGTAGCAGATTTTTTCATGGGAAATATGGAATATAAATGCTAAATTAAATTCAATAAGCACAGAAGATCCCTAGCCGTGAAACTGAAAAGCCGAAGATGAAATGGTGTCTACAGTATTTTTAACAGGCAGGAAAATTGGACAGAAAAAGATGGTCCTTATCTGCCATCATAATCTGTTTCAACATTGCATTAGCTTCTCGAGCAGCTCTATTGTTGCTGTGTTTGAGATAATTTATCAACTACATTGGATGGCGGCGGTTGCCAGTTCCTGGACCAGTTATAATTCACTGTGGAAAAAACAGTCATTGCATCTAGAGCAACTATCTGTCTGGACTTTCTTCTGTGCATTATAAAGGCAATTCTAGCAGATGGCATCCAAATGTAAGTAACAAGGCAAACGGTTTGCAAGGTTCAACGCTGATGGCAAAAAAAAGAGCCGACCCTGAAGAACTGCAGGTTTTCATACTTCATTCAAACTTTGTTTTTTAATTTATGGTATGATTTTAATGAAGTTTCTATTGTTTAGCTTATTTTTAAAAGAAATAATTCTACTATCCATTTAGCGACTAAGATGGTTAAGGGGTTGGAGGAGCTGCCGTACAGCGAAAGATTAGAGAAACTGGGCCTCTTTTCTCTCGAACAGAGGAGACTGAGAGGGGACATGATCAAAACATTTGAGGTACTGAAGGGGATAGACTTAGTAGATAAGGGCACATTGTTCACCCTCTCCAAGGTAGAGAGAACGAGAGGGCACTCTCTAAAGTTGAAAGGGGATAGATTCAGTACAAACGTAAGGAAGTTCTTCACCCAGAGAGTGGTGGAAAACTGGAACGCTCTTCCGGAGGCTGTTGTAGGGGAAAACACCCTCCAGGGACTCAAGACAAAGTAGATAAAGACAGACTGTTCACACTCTCCAAGGTAGAGAGAACGAGAGGACACTCTCTAAAGTTAAAAGGGGATCGATTCTGTACAAACGTAAGGAAGTTCTTCACCCAGAGAGTGGTGGAAAACTGGAATGCTCTTCCAGAGGCTGTTGTAGGGGAAAACACCCTCCAGGGACTCAAGACAAAGTAGATAAAGACAGACTGTTCACACTCTCCAAGGTAGAGAGAACGAGAGGACACTCTCTAAAGTTAAAAAGGGATCGATTCTGTACAAACGTAAGGAAGTTCTTCACCCAGAGAGTGGTGGAAAACTGGAACGCTCTTCCGGAGTCTGTTGTAGGGGAAAACACCATCCAGGGATTCAAGACAAAGTTGGACAAGTTCCTGCTGAACCAGAATGTACGCAGGTAGGGCTAGTGGTCTCAGTTAGGGTGCTGATCTTTGACCAGAGGGCCGCCGCGTGAGCGGACTGCTAGGTACGATGGACCACTGGCCTGACCCAGCAGCGGCAATTCTTATGTTCTGAAGCTGTGTCTGACCCTTTTATGCGCTATAGGCCAGTGCTCGCCATGCTTTCCTGGTTTCCACGGCTTCTTTGAATTGCTATTTATTTTAACCCCCCCCCCCCCCGCCATAGCGCACTTTTTAGAGCTGGCCATGGCCGTGACAGCTCCGAAGCTCATAGGAATTCTATGAGTGCTGCAGCTGTTACCGCTGCAGCCAGCGCTAAAAACTGCGCGATGGTATTGTAAAAAAAAGGGGGAGGGGGTTAGTGTTCAATTTAAAGAAGCAATTGAACATTAAAAATAAATAGTATTGTTTTATTGCTTTTTATCATTTTTGTTTTTATTTTTATGATTTGATTGGCTTACAGTAATTTACTGCCCCTGAAGCAGCTGTTTGAGTGAACTATGTGTGTGTGAGGGGGGCGTGTTTAAGAACCATGTAGTGAATTGAGTATAACGTCTGCAATTTTATATGGTCTGCTTGTTCTTAGCCTCCCAAGTTTAAGCACCAGCTCCTAGATCGGTGGTCTCCAACTTTTTCAAGTGAATGCCACAGTATGAATACGAGAAACTATGAGGGCCGCCAAAAGATTTCAAGCTTACACATACTACTAATTTTATGAACCGCGTTGACCTGCTTCTTCAGATTGGATATTACTTTTCTCTGAACCTAGGGTTGCCAGATTTTCCAATCGGAAAATCCAGACCCCCCCTAGACCCGCCTACAGGCCCATCCCCACCTCGTAGCGTCCTAATCCTGCCCCCAGGCCCGCCCCCTGCTGCCTGCAGGGAGGAAATTCACCCATGCGTGGATTTCCTACCTGCCTGATACGATTTGAGGAGGCTTTTCAAAACCTGGACAAAGTGCCAGGTTTTGAAAAGACATCCAGACCCCTAGACATAGCCTCAAAAGGAGGACATGTCTGGGCAAATTCGGACATCTGGTAACCCTAGCTGAACCAGTGGTGTAATGAGGAGGGTGGGGGTGGGAGGGGGAGAGAAGAGTCTCTTAAATGCCCTCTCTTTTGTACCCCTTGAAATCTTGGCTGGCAACGAGCACAATCTCCTTCCTGCTGCTTGCGCTGGCTGAGCCTTCTCTTTGATGTCACGTTCTGGTCCCAGTGACGCCAGGGGGAGAGATGAGGCCAGCATGAGCAGCAGGAAGGAGATCCTGCTCGCTGCCAGCCAAGGTTTGAAGAGGTACGGGGGGGGGGGGGGAGCATTTAAGAGATCCCTCCCATCACCTGGGAAGAGAAACAGCAACATGATGGCAGATAAATGCCAAGTAGCCCATCTAGTCTCCCATCCGCATCCACTATCTCCTCCTCTCCCTATTGGCTAAGGCTCTTCTAAGTGGTTTTACAATCAGATACTCAAGCATTTTCCCTGTCTGTTCCGGTGGGCTCACAATCTATCTAACGTATCTGTAGCCTGATAAATACTGCTCAATCTTGTATGTCCAAGCATCTAAACCTATTGCACATTTATTTGCCTAACTACTTCTACTGTGTATGTTTACTTGTAGACCGTTCTGAGCTACTGGGAGAACGGGATATAAATCTAAATAAATAAAATAAATAAATAAAATAAATAAATAAATAAATAAATAAATACCTGGGGCTGTGGAGGATTAAGTGACTTGCCCAGGGTCACAAGGAGCAGTGCATCTCCTCTTCCTATAGGCTAAGGCTCTTTACACATGCATTGTGAGGTCATAGAGCTGCCCATCTTCAATAACCATTATCTCTTTCTGTCTCCAAGAGATCCCACGTGCCTATCCCACACATTCCTGAATTCAGACACACTCTCTGTCTCTACCATCTTTTCTGGGAGACTGTCCCATGCATCTATCACCCTTTCCGTAAAAAAGTATTTCCTTAGATTACTCCTGAGCCTATCACCTCTTAACTTCATCCTGTGCCCTCTCATTCCAGAGCTTCCTTTCAAATGAGAGACTCAACTCATGCGCATCTACGCCACGTAGATATTTAAACGTCTCTATCATATCTCCCCTCTCCCGCCTTTCCTCCAAAGTATACAGATTGAGATCTTTAAGTCTGTCCACATACGCCTCATAACGAAGACCACACACCATTTTAGTAGCCTTCCTCTGGACCGACTCCATCCTTTTTATATCTTTTTGAAGGTGTGGCCTCCAGAATTGTACACCATATTCTAAATGAGGTCTCACCAAAGTCTTATACAGGGGCATCAATACCTCGTTCTTCTTACTGGCCATACCTCTCCCTATGCACCCTTGAATCCTTCTAGCTTTCATCATCACCTTTTCAACCTGTTTGACCACCTTAAGATCATCACATACAATCACACCATCCCCCCTCCAATATAGTGCCTGGGGCACTCCACCCCTCTGCCCCCCCCCCCTTCTTTTACTATGCCACTGATTCACAGAATGCCTTAGACTGCAAAGTAATTATTGTACTAAGGCAGTCAGATTACAGCCTTCAAAGTCCCCTTTCATCAAACATAGGGTTACCAGATTTTATGTACATAAAATCTGGACCCATGGCCTCGCCCCCCCCCCTTTCTGCCCACATCACGCGAAGTTCTGCCCCAGCTTCCCCCCGACAAGCCCCATTCCCTCAAGTGCTTGAAGCCACGTCGGGAGGGCCTCTGCGCGTGTGCAGGTATTACGGGATGATGTCGCACCCGTGCGGGCTTTTGAAAAGCTGTCCGGAAGCCTGGATATGTCCTCTAAAAAGAGGAATTGTCCGGGTCTGGTAACCCTAATCAAATACATTTCTTCGTTTCAGGGATCCAGCTTGAAGAATAATTGCTAGTCCTAGAGTAAATACTTGTGTTAAAGCTTTTTTCCAACAAGTTTAAACTAATAATATAATAATTTTATAAAGATCTGGGGGCCATTGGAACGATATTGTAATGAGTAAACATCATTTTCCTTGGCTGAATATAT
Source organism: Geotrypetes seraphini (assembly GCF_902459505.1). Classification (NCBI taxonomy): domain Eukaryota; kingdom Metazoa; phylum Chordata; class Amphibia; order Gymnophiona; family Dermophiidae; genus Geotrypetes; species Geotrypetes seraphini. The sequence goes on from NC_047100.1 coordinate 13,934,067, forward strand.
GTACACATAGGGGAGATGAGGGGAGTTTTTCTGGAAATTTCACTAAATTATATGTTTCTATTATATTTATGATATAATTGATTATAATATTTGAAAGAAAGTGGGTGGGACGGGATATAATTTTTATGTTTTTAGAATTATATGAGAATTACAAGTGTTATTGTTGTTACTAATGATATATTCCTGTACGCTTGCTGTAAGTTTTTTTTTTAAATCTGGGAGAACTTGCTTTGCAATGGTCAATTACTGCTTTAAATTCCAGCTTTGCTGAATTGCAGAACAAACGCCGGAGCCCATATTCCCAATTATACTGGCGCAATCAATTACTGCTGAAAGCAAAGCCTACTTGTCTGTAACACATACAAGCTTTCTAAGGCTTGGCACAAGTGATGCGATTTTTCTTCAATTAATTCTAATTTTTGAGACCAGTGAAGCAGCTGATAGCTCATACCAATAACAATTATTCTAATTACACACAGAAGAAGAAAAAGTTGCAAATCATGTTTCTAGCTTTGGTGGTAAGAAATGTGGGTTTACAATATTTAAGATAAATGTCATTTCTATTCGGTCGTGAAAATGTGCAGCTCTGGCACAGCTGCTTTGTCTTCGCTCTTTGAGGGCTCTTTTTACAAAACCTCACTATGCTTTTTTATCGACGGCCGCGGCAGTATTAGCTCCGACGCTCATAGAATTCCTATGATCGTCGGAGTTAATGCTGCTGCGGCCGGCGATACAAAAGCCTAACGCAGCTTTCTAAAAGGGGGGATTAGTATGGCTGATCTTGAAAAATCTTGAAAAAGGTTAACATTCAAAGAACACTTAGAATTTAGACTAGCGATTCAATCGAATTTTAATTGAAACTTGAAACGAGGCGCTCCTTTGACGAAGGTGCGCTAGCGTTTTAAAACGCACGCACTGGATTAGCGTGCGCTAGCCACTACCGCCTGCTCAAGAGGAGGCGGTAGCGGCTAGCGGGCGCTATTCTGCGTACTAAGTTGTGGGAAAAGAGGCCTTGGCGGGTTTCTCCCGTCAGTAAGGCAATTTTTACCGCAGCCATAAAAATGGCCTTTTTGGGGTTGTTTTTTTTATTTTTTTGCATTCATGGTCTTGTTCTAATGTTAAAACCAAAAAACAAATACTGTAGAAGTGTCAATCAAATGTAAACATACAAAAATCACTTCTAGAAATAAACGCTGAAAGCGATCACAAAAGCATTAGAATGCCAAGCCTCAGAGACCGATTATTCAAGCAAAGACTGCTGAATTTTAGTGTCGGTCAAGATCTCAATCATTGGCCTATGGCATATGTAGATGATGCTACTTTTTTTGTGTATTTTTTTTAGAATTTTTAAATATTATATAGAAATCATTTTTTAAATATTTTTAGAAAAGATAGAAGAGCATATCATGTCAAACATCCCAAAATAGTTTAGATAGTGCACAAATTCAAAAGGCACTTATCTTAGTTAGAAGGACGGCACTGCATTCATAACCCGAGGGGGCCACCGTTTCACCTGCACTGGCTTCGTCAGGGGAAGAGCATAAACAGTGCGGAGCAGATATGACCTGGTTTCTTACTGAAATTCTCAAAAAATGGCGTCTAAAAATGTTCAAATGTTGCCATTAACACACAGCCACTAAAAGTTTACCAAGTGAGCACTTCCTACCACCCATTTTATAGGTGGAAAGGGCTCTTGTGATAATCCTGTATTAACCGGCCTAACCAATTGATGTCCACGCTTTGCTCTCCTGGCAAACCCCTTTGAAATTTTTTTTAAAAATATTTGTTTGCATACAGTTTAGTTTTTGCTAATTTTATCAAGCCACTGTAGGGATTTTTATCACCAGCTGCTGAGGTAAACGCTCCGAAGTTCATAGGAATTCTAGGAGCCTAACAAAGCTTGATATAAGGGGGCCTTTGCAGTTACTGCAGGACACCTGGGCACATCCCATACTATGCCATTTTAAGCTGTTTTAGGCATACATTAGTGCCAAATGCAGCTTAGTAATCCATGTGCTCACATTTACATGTGTAAATGCTTAATACTCGTATAACTAAACTAAACTAAACCTTAGGTTTATATACCGCATCCTCTCCACAATCGCAGAGCTCGGCACGGTTTACAAGAGTTGGAAGAGAAAGGAACGCCAATGAAGGTTAAAGGATAAAGTGAGAGGAATATTTTGGGGGCATAGGATGCCAAAGATGGAGTGAATATTACATTTTTTAACTTGCCTTCTTCCAATTTGCAACTCCCTTCAGGTATGTCCCATTTCACCAATCATTATTTTTGAAATTCAGGCCTGAATTTTGTCTAATTCATTTCTGCCTCAGCCATATCTATCCATCCATAGAATAGCATAATTGGTGATCAGGTGGGTATCTATGTGGACATTAGATATGCTTTCTCCACTTGCATATAACCCTTCTTTTACAAAGGTGCCGCGCAGCAGATGCTCCGATGCCCCATTGAATCCCCTATGAAACCCCTATAAATATATTCAGCCATATGTGCGATAGTATTGTATAGTATCGTATATTTAAAATCTATAATTTTCTAACCGTTGAAGGTCAGAAAAATTCTCGGAGTAGGATAACTTTTCACTATAGCCACACACAAGTATATCCCAATGTTCTTACTGGCAGGTCGAAGCAGTTTACGAAATGAATAAAAGTAGACACAGGACTGACTACAAAGTAAGATAGGAGAGGCACAGTCAATCAAAGTGGAAATGTGCAGTCATTCCAAATTTGATCAGGAGAATCGTTGTCATTCCTTTATCTCCTGAACCTTCTTTTAAAAATGTTTCTGAAGCAGATGAATGTTTAAGGCACTTCTAGGAACTTCAGTTCTAATCATAAATGAAATCGCATTAAATTCCAAAGGAGCCATGCAGACAAATGTTGAGTTTGTGGTTCGTTTTCTGACGTGCTTGAGATGGATATATCGAAATGAAACAGTGAACAGTCAAAAAACAAAGTGTCTGGAAGGAACATTGGGACTATTAAAGGGATATGATACGATGGCGACCTGGTACAAAAAATAAAAGTGAGCCAGAAACCAGGGCATTTCCATAAGAAGAGGAGTGGTGCGATTATATTTACCTGCATGACATAGAAATCGAATTAATGGTTGAGATCCTTGATTACTAGAACGAAGAAAACCAAGCGTACAATAATGTTAGGAAAACTGAGCTTGTAATCTTTTAAAATTAGTATAAAGCTATACATAGAACAGAGAGAGTGAGTTTAGGATGTTCTAAAAATCAGGGCCACATCAAAGAGATATAGAGGCCAATAATCAGACACTGACAGCTATAGGCTGAATTAAAAAAAAAAAAGCTAAACTAATGCTGGACCAGGTACAGGCCAGCATTGAAAATCCAGGGCCGTGGACTCTGGATATTCAGACCAGCGCATGAGTAGTTCAGCTGATCAATTTAGGAAAGCATATTTGCTATCCTAACTTCAGGGCACTGAACTATCTTTTATATTGGCGCTCCCCATCCCCTCAGTCTGGAATCTTTCTCCCCCCTACCTGTGATCTGGTATCTCCCCCTCTTTCTCACATATCCCCACCTCCTGCTGAATAAAGGGTGCCAAAATCCTAAGCTGGTATTTTTCCCTCTAGAAGTTTGAAGGTAGACTGGACTGGGATTTTGGCACCCTTTCTCACTGGTTCTCTGAGCCAAGGCCTCACCTGATCTGTAGTTGGAACCAGCCCTGTCTAACTTTATTTGCTTGTTTACCCGGTTAGCAGACTGAATATCGCCACAAAATGGGTAAATACCAGCTCTACCTCAGCTGCGGGCCCGGACTGCGCAGTGTTAACAGACATCCAAGAAAATCCGGACGTGTCCTCTTTGTAGAGGAATGTTCAGGTGTCCGGAGGGATTTCCAGACAAACTGCTGGGTTTTGGAAGTCCCCGAGCTCAGGGCCACATCTGGAGGTCACGTGCACGCTCGTATGGTATCATCGCGTTGACACCATACGAGCGTGCACGTGACCTTTTCGCATTGACATCCGCGCATGCGCAGAAGCCCCTCCAGACCTTGGGGAAGGAAACAGGAGGTTTGGCTGGGGGCGGTACAGGATGGCGCCGGAGGCAGAATGGGGCGAGGCTGGGGCAGAATTTGGGCAGGACAAGGTGTTCTCTTTTTTTAAAAGAGGAAATCTGGCAGCTGAATATCTACCTCATAGAGTTAAATAAGAAGGCTATTTTCATACCCTGTGGGGACTTACAAGCAGTTTTTCAAAAAGAAACTGACCTTTTGATAATTCATGACTATCAGGGACAATGGTTTTACAATGAAGGCAAAGTGAGTAAAATAAAAAAGCTGTGGCAATTTAGAAACAAAAGTCCTGTATAATATTTTAGATTTTTTGGGGAGTTGTAGCCATTCCTGTTCTTCTCCTTTTTGCCAAAACCAATCTGCAGTAGACAGTCAAGCAAGGAATGAGAAAAGGAAAAAAAAAAAACCTGCAGAAAATGATGTACAAAGAGTCAGGTTATTTTATGAAAAAGAAAACAATTTTGGAAATCTCCTAAGTGGTTCTCTTATGTGACGTGGAGGCCCCGACACAGGCCTTGTTTCAGAGAAACACTCCTTCCTCCGGCATCCGGATGAAATAGTCACAATTATGGAGAACCATAGGTTTTGAGAAATAGTTGGACAGTAATACTGCCGGAATATATCCTGCTGCGGCTACACTGTGTGGCGCTGGTAGCGAGAGCTTTTTTTTGTTGTTGTTGTAGCCATTCCTGTTCTGCTCCTTTTTTGCTGCATGTACTTTTTTTTGCTACTGAGGGAAGGAGTTTCAAGGCCTAGGAATTTACCTGTGTAACTTCTTTCTTTTTATTTTTTTATTTTGAAAGCAACTTTTATTATTTTTATAAGATAAATGTACAAATATTAAATAAAACAAGAAGCAAATCATATGTATCCTATATAATAAAACGCTAGCCGCGCATGCGCACTCAGACCTGCGTGATCTGTAATCCCTGATCCGTAGGTCCGTGGCTAAGGTGATGTGCGGTCTTGCCGGCTCTGGCTCCCTTTCCCTTCATGGGTTATTTGCACGTTCACCCGGCTCCCTTACACTGTAGGTCCGTGGCTAAGGTGATGTGTGGTCTTGCCGACTCTGGCTCCCTTTCCCTTCACGGGTTATTTGTACGTTCACCCGGCTCCCTTACAACGGCGGCGGTGGCTCCTCTCTCGAGTCTATGGCTATGCTACTGCCTTGAAGCGAAATTCCTTCTTACATAACCTGCTCCATGCATAACAAAACACAGAGTACGGATTATTTGTACGTTCACCCGGCTCCCTTACAGCGGCGGCGGTGGCTCCTCTGAGTCTATGGCTATGCTACTGCCTTGAAGCGAAATTCCTTCTCACATAACCTGCTCCATGCATGACAAAACACAGCAAATCTCCTTAAGGGTGGTAGAACATACCACTCCCAATTTAAATTACCCGTGCCTATACTTGAAAACTCAATATCAAATATGCATATAAATTCAACTGATGCTAAAAATTTAAGATCCGCTAAACTAATCATTTGGGACGAATGTACTATGGCCCCCTCTATAGCTCTTAAAGTTGTTGACAAATTACTGCAAGAAATAATGGATAACACCAAACCCTTTGGAGGAAAAGTTCTCTTACTTGGTGGAGATTTCCGTCAAACACTTCCCGTGGTGCCTCATGGTGATCGAACAAAAATTGTAGAGGCATGTATAAAGAATAACAACCTCTGGCCCAAATTCAAAATCCTAAACCTTAATAAAAATATTCGATCAATAGACAATGATTTCAGCATTTGGCTTATCAAAGTTGGTAATGGTGATACACCACACATTGACAGCTTGCCTGATGACATTATTGAAATCCCTTCCCAAATTTTAACCACTGAAAATATCATCAAAGATTTTTCTGGAGAAAAAATTAATATTACTGATATTCCAAAATGAACAAAAAAATCTATACTTTGCCCTAAAAACTTTGATGTAAACTCCATAAATGAAGAAGTACTCAACATTTTGGAAGGAAATACTGTAACATATCTCAGCTACACCTCAATTGATGACTCCACTCAGGAAGACAGAAAAAGAGGATGCCAGGGTAAGGGTTACAGTTAGCAGGGATGATTAAAATACTGGCTATGGTGGTGAGCAGAGGGAAGTGGAGAGTAGGGTTATGGATTGAAGGCTATAGCAAAAAGGTGGGCTTTCCGTCTACTTTTAAACAAGGTAAGGGATGAGGCATGATGGACGAACTCAGATAGTTTATTCCAGGCATACGGGGCAGATAGATTAAAGCAGGGCTGCCCACGTCCGGTCCTCAAGATCTACTGGCAGGCCAGGTTTTCAGGATATCCACAATGAATATGCATGAGAGAGATTTGCCTGCACTGCCTTCTTGGTATGCAAATCTCTCTCATGCATGTTCATTGTGGATATCTTGAAAACCTGGCCTGCCAGTAGATCTCGAGGACCGGACTTGGGCAGCCCTGGATTAAAGGAACGAAGTCTGGAATTGGCAGTGGAGGAGAAGGGTACAGATAAAAGCAGCTTATCTGAGGAATGGAGTTCTCGGGGAGGCATATAAGGAGAGAAAAGAGAGGAGAGATACCGAGGGGCTGTGGCCATGAACACACTTGTAGGTTAGTAATAAGAGTTTGAACTGTATGCGGAGGTAGATAGGGAGAGGGGTAAGGTAGGTGTAGTGAGATTGGCAAAAGATGTCGTGCAACTGAAGGCTCCTTTTACTAAGGTGTGCTAGCGGTTTTAGCGCACACGCTAACGCCTCCATAGAGCTTGCCTTAGTATTTTTCGTGTAGCGCAGGGTTAGTGCGCGCTAATCTTTAGCATGTACTAAAAACGCTAGCGCGCACCTTAGTAAAAGGAGCCCTGAGTTTTGCACCAGTTGCAGGGGGAGATGTTTTCAGATAAATATGTGCCTCTATTGATTAATATGTAGCTTTAAGAGCAGATCTTGACTTGAGTTGACCTTCATATAGGTTTATTGAATATCATAGAAAAACAACCAACTTTAAAAGCAGGATGATGTCTTTATTTTTTGCTTCAGTTTTTTTTTTCTTTTCCGCTGAAAACTGCTGTGCACTTTGAGAAGATGTTAGATTGACAGTCTTGGAAATGGAAGACCTTCATTTATTGAAAGAAAAAAAAAAAATAGGAAGAGCACAGATAATGTGGTAGCAGAAGCTGAAGTATCTGAACCCATATGTATGCAGTCACGCAGGAGGATTGCGAAGAACTGCAACAGGACATAAACATGCTCGAGAAATGGGCTGCGACATGGCAAATGAAGTTTAACGTGGCCAAGTGTAAGGTGATGCATGTTGGTAACAAAAATCTTGTACACGAATGCAGGATGTCTGGTGCAGTACTCGGAGACACCCCAGGAAAGAGACTTGGGAGTACTGGTGGACAAGTCGACAAAGCTGTCCGCATAATGTGCGGTGGCGATGAAAAGGGCAAACAGAATGCTTGGAATGATTAAGAAGGGGATCACGAACAGATCGGAGAAGGTTATCATGCCGCTGTACTGGGCCATGGTACGCCCTCACATGGAATACTGCATCCAGCACTGGTTGCCGTACTTGAAGAAGGACACAGTACTACTCGAAAGGGTCCAGAGAAGAATGACTAAAATGGTTAAGGGGCTGGAGGAGTTGCCGTACAGTGAGAGATTAGAGAAACTGGGCCTCTTCTCTCTTGAAAAGAGGAGACTGAGAGGGGACATGATCGAAACCTTCAAGATAATGAAGGGAATAGACTTAGTAGATAAAGACAGGTTGTTCACCCTCTCCAAGGTAGGGAGAATGAGAGGGCACTCTCTAAAGTTAAAAGGGGATAGATTACGTACAAACATAAAAGTTCTTCTTCACCCAGAGAGTGGTAGAAAACTGGAACGCTCTTCCGGAGGCTGTTATAGGGGAAAACACCCTCCAGGGCTTCAAGACAAAGTTAGACAAGTTCCTATGGAACTAGAACATACGCAGGTAGGGATGGTCTCGGTTAGGGTGCTGGTCTTTGACCTGGGGGCCACCGCAGAAGCAGACTCCTGGGCACAATGGACCACTGGTCTGACCCAGCAGCGGCAATTCTTATGTTCTTATGTCACACTTAAAATATACATTTTGTTGCCATTTTTGTATTGCTTTGTGTTTCCAGTTTAAAAGGACACAAAAAAATTCATTTTGATTGATCATTAAAATGGTGTGGGAGTATTGGGAGTGTAATAAAAAGATGCCTATGTAAAAATTCCCCAAAAGTTGTCTATTTTATGCCTGTTGTATAAAGACAAAAATGATAATCGTATCCAGCTTCAATGAGACAGTGATTCAATGTATAACAACTATTCTTAGTCCCATAATATATTTATTTATTTCGATTTGCATCCCGTTGTCCCCAAAGAACTCAGAACGGGTTACAGATTACACATACATAGTATATAGTTGTATATGCATCCATGGGAAAGAGAAGGGACTGAAGAAGAACGCAAGGCTTGTCAACTTGTCCCAAGTGAGTCCAAAGTCTCGTAAATCATCATAGGCCTTTTAGAAGAGAATGCTTTGAGCCTAATCCTAAATTTAAGAAAGATTGTTTCTCTTTGTAATGCCTATGGTATTGAGTTTCAAAGAAGAGGAGGAGCACTGTAAACCGTACATTGATGAGTTGAGTTGAGTCAAGATGAGCGGCAGTAAGCTCAATTATCACATTCATATCAGCACAGTGGTTCAGCGCTGTTTTTACTGGCTACGAATGATTAGATCTAAATCCAAATTGTTAGAGCCTACTTCTCTGAATATCTTGATCCACTCTCTCGTGATTTCCTGTATTGATTACTGCAATGCGCTCTATAAGGGAATAACTAAAAAAGAAATAAGAAGACTCCAAATTAGACAGAACACTGCAGTGAAGATCATATTTAACGCAAAGAAGTTAGACCATGTTACCCCTCTCCTTTATAAAGCTCATTGGTTGCCGGTAGAACATAGAATCACAAACAAAATTATTTTACTAACCTTTAAAACTAGACAAAATACTCAACCAGAGTTTATCAATAACTTTCTTATTCTCTATAGTTCTTCTAAGACTTTAAGATCTTCTTCTAAAAATCTTTTATCAGTTCCGTTTCTGAAATTTATCAACACAATGAGGTCTAATATTTTCTCTGTCAGCGCTCCATCTCTTTGGAATAATATTCCGGTTCACTTACAGGAAGAATCAACTCTTCACCATTTTGAGACAAATTTAAAAACATTTCTTTTTCTTGATGCTTTTGAGACCTAAATGCCCTTTTTAGGGCTACATAGTTTTATTCTACTTTTAGATACCCTCCCTTTTGTTTTTTCCCTATATGTTCTCTCTTTTTACTTGATAAATTGTAGATCTACCCTTCTTCCCTTTTTTTGTTCCTGTTTGTTTTTGTATTGTTTTTAAATGTTTTTAATAATGATTATTGTTTTAAAGGATGTATAGTAATCCCATATATTTTTTAAAAATAATGTTCACGCCCTAGAAGGCTGATTGGGCGGTATATAAAATTTTTAAATAAACTTGAAACTTGAACATGAAGCATTTACGCCCATAAAAATGTCAGATCCTCATCTGTTTTCAGTAGACTATTCTGGTTTGAGAATACAGATTTTTGCTTGGGAGTGAGTGGGTGGACTAAGGGCTCCTTTTACTAAGCTGCATTAGGGCTTTAATGCACGGAATAGCGCGCATTAGACGCTAAGGCCAGCATTGAGCTGGCGTTAGTTCTAGCCGCGTAGCGCAGGGTTAGCATGCGCTAATCTGCGTGCGCTAAAAACGCTAGCACACCCTAGTAAAAGGAGTCCTAAGTTTTCTGTGATTTCCCCTAGTCTTTCCTAGAATTCTGAATTACAAAATCAGGGATTATTGGCTACCACTAAAATCTGCGAGACTGCCTAGGAACATAAATATTTTTTCTCATATTTATTGGTGTATGAAGATGCGCAGTGTCATAGATGATGCATTACTCAGTGTAGCTTTGATATGAATTAGATCTGTAGGAAAATTGGCAAATTCATATATGTTTAAATGATCAAAGATTTGGAATATAATTCCACTTACGATAAGAGACCTAAATTCTTTTCAATTATTTTGTAGAGCACTGAAAACATTATTTTCAAAATATTTAACGACTCACCCTGCTTAATTTTCTTCAATGTCATCTCTACGATAAGAGACCTAAATTATTTTCAAAATATTTAACGACTCACCCTGCTTAATTTTCTTCAATGTCATCTCTACGATAAGAGACCTAAATTCTTTTCAATTATTTTGTAGAACACTGAAAACATTATTTTGAAAATATTTAACGACTCACTCTGCTTAATTTTCTTCAATGTCATCTCTATGACCTTAGACATTTTTTTTCTTTTCTCTCTCTTTTTCACTTCATCATTTTTCATTATTATCATTTTTTAATTATATGAATGTTAATCGAGTTGAGCTCCATTTTCTTGGAGATGACCCGGTCTATAAACTTAAGGTTTAGTTTAACTTAGAATCAAGGCGTTATAATTTGTTGTGCTATCATGAAGCAGAAAATATAGTAACTTCAATGACAATAGATTGACCTTGTTCTGTCACTTTTAGGTTAATGCTTAAATATGTTATTCGGTGGCATACAGTATGATGCACTGTCATATGCCCTGTCCTATAGAGACATGGAAACAAAATGCAGCTCCTGTAATAACCATTTCATTAAGTATCTGTTCTTTCTTTGACCCATGTTAATGGTAGGTCAGACTGTCTGCATGTGCTTAGGCAGCCTGATTCTTACCAATGGACGAGCATATAGAAGTGTCGCTTGAAACAGGCAGAGCCATACCTAAAATTGCAGTGCTCATAGCCAGAAGACCAATGGGTGAGAAAGTCCTCTAGCCCAGGGCTACTCAAATGGCAGACCACAAGCCACCATCTGGACTGCTATGGCCAGAAATACCTGCATGTCGCTCTCTCCTTTTCCCAGAATCCAGGTCCCTCCCTCAGGTTCATCCTGTTTCTCCACCTCTCTTGTACCTTTTATAGGTGATCGGCAGCCATCGATTCAAAGCAGGCTGAATCTGGGATTTCCCCTTGGCCTCCTTCTGAAACTTCCTGCTTCTCTGCAGGCAGGATGCGGCTGAGGGAAGGCCCCGTATCCAGCTGTGGCTGATGTATTGCCTGTCAAGATAATGGAGAAGGGCTTGGGAGAAGGGGGAAACGTTGGATGGACCTGTGAATTTGTAAAGATCTACAGGGGAAGAGGGAGGGAAAGAGAAGAGATGCTGAACTAATTTTGTTGGGGGGGGGAGGGGGCATGGAGAAGGAGAGACACTGAATCCACTGGGAAGGGAAAAGAGAGAGGGAAGATGGATGGTGGACATGGAGGGACAAAGGCAGAAAAGAGGCAGTGTGAATAAAGCAAATGGAAACACAAACCTCAGACAACAAAGACAGAAAACAGTATTCTAATTCTGGTTTTATTAATTGGCAAATTATTTAGCCCTGGATACAGACATCAAACCATGGTATCTAAATACTATTCATTAGCTCAGTGAATGCCACACGTTGTGGGGTTTTAGATATTCTACCCTTCTAAAAGCATGCTTTATTTTTCTAGTAGAGCAACCATCTGAGCAATGTCCAAGTAGCCAACTAACTTGCCTGTAAGGTTGGATTTATCTTTATGTCTAATATTGAGAATGGAGAGGCAGCCAGAAACCTTTCACTTCTTATCATTTCCTGGGTTGTTTATGGGAATTTTTCCCTGTCTGTCTTGGTGGGCTCACAATCTATCTTAATATACCTGGGACAGAGGGGGGGATTAGGTGACTAAATGGGTTAAAAGGAACAGTGTAAATTTGAACCCACAACCTCAGGGGGCCAAGGCTGTAGCTTTAACCACTGTGCCACTCTCTCCCTCTAGTGCTGGTAATAGTGCACAGTATTTGGAAAGAAAGTGCACATTCTGAAATAGTGCCCCCTTTTCCCACATAATTTATTTAACTGCTTTTCCCTGAAGAAATTTACCCCAAATGGTTTACAATACGTTGAATAGTAATCGGGTACTCTTAAGTATTTTCCCTACCTGTCCCAGCACGCTCACAATTTAACTGTGGTATCTGGGGCGACAGAGGGTTAAGTGACTTGCCCAGAGTCACAGGCTGGGATTAACTCACAAATTGAGGGTGCTGAGACAGCTGCTCTACCCAAACGGCTGTCTGTCAGTTCTCATCCCATGAGAACTGACAGGCAGCCATTCAGAGCGCAGGGAGGGATCAAGCAGGCACGGAAAAAGCACGCGCATGCCTCCTGCACCGCTGTGCCGCTGACTGAAGAGAGCAGCGGAACCCAGGCAGGAGTGAGGAAAGCGCGCTGGACCGCCGGGACGCCAAAAGGCGGTAAGGATCTTGTTTGGCGGTTTTTTTAAACATTTGCTGCTTAAGGCGCACCCTTATTTCCACCCCTTTTTGGAGGGTAGAAAAAGTGCGTCTTATGGAGCGAAAAATATGGTACTTTTATCCTAAATCAGATTGAACAATGGACTTTTGAATTTAAGCTGAAATTAAACACTTAAAAAACCAGATTTTTCCTGGCTAGTCCTAAGAGCACTATATTTTAAAACTACAAGATCAATACACTGATCCTTTTATACTGCCCTGTGGAGTACCTCAAGGATCCATTCTTGGCCCTGTTTTGTTTAATATTTCCTTGGCTCCTTAGTTGCACAATCTTTCGGCTTTAATATATTTGTATACGCCAATGACATTCAACAACTTCACACCACTGATATTTCAAATCCCGATGAAGTAAAGCAGATTAATCAAAAACGTAACTCGATTTCTACATGGTTGAATGCTAATCATTTGACGTTAAATCCTCAAAAATCCAAAGCTTTGATTTTCTGCAAATAGGATAATCGGGTAGTTCCTTCACTTTTGATACTTTCTAATACTCCAATTCAACTATCATCAACATTGAAAATTTTGGGTATCACTTTAGAATCCCCGTTTGCCAAATAAGATTTTGCTTTTGATTTCAAGACATGATCTACTTGATCTCTGCCTCATCTTGATAATTACTTGATACCATATACACCTTCTTGTATGCTTCGTTTTCTTCAACAAAATCTTCTTAACCATTCCATCTGTAAAATATGTTACATATGCATCTACTAGAGAACATATCTTGGTCCACAACTTTGGAATGCTCTTCCAAATCATATTGGACTTGAATCTAATCTTGAACATCTTAAATCACTTTTTAAAATCTTTTGTTGTTTTTGGATGTATTTAACAGCTTTCATCTAATGTGCTTATATTTCAGGACTTAATGAGGATCTATATGGATTTAGAAGCACACACTTAAGTTTTATTATACTTGTCTTTTACTATTAATCATGTAATTTCCTCTTATAGGACTGTACTTTCTATTTTTATTTTAATCTTAATTCCTATTTTAAATGTAAACCACATAGATGCATTTGCTAATGCGCTATATCAAGCACTAAATAAACATGGAAACCTACCTCCCCCTTTTATATAACCGTAGTACGGTTTTTAGTGCTGGCCATGAATTAACAGCTCCAACGCTCAAAGAATTCCTATGAGTGTCGGAGCAGTTACTGCCTTGGCCGGCGCTAAAAACCACACTATGGTTTTGTAAAAGGGGGGTGTGGGTGGAGGAAATTAGTTAAGTATCACTGAAAATGACCAGCTAGCCTGGATCAGGTGATTTACGTAACTAACCTGGAACCATTCCTGGCTAGTTAAATCACTTTGCATGTCAACCCGTTCATGGTCACAATTATTAGCAAACAATATAACACGAAATGCCGTGGGATTTTTTTTTTTCCTGCTTCGTTTCATTTGGTAATGGCACGCAAGGACGACTCATCCCTAACATTCATCAGTTTTATGTGTAGGTAAGACTGTTGAATGTATGGTCCTAAACTTGACGCATCCCTTTAAGGCCCCTTTATACTTTAAGGCCTGTTTTACTAAGGTGTGCTATGCTTTTTAGCGTGCGCTAAACGCTAATGCGTGCATATTATCCTATGGATGCGTTGGCGGTTAGCGCACGCTAAAACGCTTAGCGCGCCTTACTGAAAGCGGGCCTAAGTGATATTAGTGAGGGCTGCGTGGCAGCCACACCGAAGCCCACAGGAATTTAAAGAGTTTCAGGGTGGTTACTGCGCCGGCCCGCACTAGTCGCCTTAGTAAAAGGGGGGGCCTAAGTTAGGACTGCTTTTTGTGGTCTTGATAATGTTATGTGCAATCTTATATTCCCAGTGAATCCTCATTTATCTGGGTTCCAGGTGGGTTCCAGAGAATTCTGTATAGAGTTAAACTTGTCACAAAGAGTTATACACGCTATAAACAATTTTCGCTGGCTTTTACAAAGCCTTGGTAGAGGTTTTTACTTCGGGCCGGTGAGGTAAATGTTCCAGTGCTCATAGAATCTCTAAGAGCGTCGGAGCCTTTATCTCACCAGCCTGCAGTAGAAACCTCTACCACATCTTTGTGAAAAGGAGCCCTATATATGCTACATAAAGTTAATAAATTGTGCATATAGTGAATAATTTGTAGCCTTTTCTATAAAATACTCTTTGCCCTCCTTCTTTATATGGATAAAATTTGGCTGGACATCAAGTTGTCTGGTTAAGGTTGAGCTGAACCATTACATTTAGGTAGAGTAGGAAGTCACCTAGGGAGATAGAAAATACCAACAATCAAAACAAAACAGTAGACGCTGACTACCACACAAACTCGAGAACCATTAGCATGCTGCTTTTACCTGCCCACTCAATTACAGGGATATTTTTATAAAAGCTTTTTCACAAATATAAGCAAGTAGGTATGCTTTTACAAAGACTTAGCATGCAGAAATAGCCTTTATAAAATTATCCACGTTAAATGTCATATTTTTGTCTAATCATCAATCTCAGGATTTCCTATGGCAATGCCAAAGTGGTTTAGATCAGTGGTTCCCAACCCTGTCCTGGGGGACCACCAGGGCAGTCGGGTTGTCAGGAGAGCCCTAATGAATATGCATTGAGTAGATTTGCATGCTTGGCACCTCCATTATATGCAGATCTCTCTCATGCATATTCATTAGGGCTAACTGATGGTCTTCCAGGACAAGGTTGGGAACCACTGGTTTAGACAAAATGCATTTGGGTTTAACCTTTCTTGCTACATTTTTTTTAGTTACAGTCTACCATTATACCCATCAATTGATACCAACACACATAGGGGCTTCCTCACTATCCAGTATGTAACTCTTTCCATCAAAATGTTGACCATATTTGTACATTTTTTCTTTGATTTTTCTACCATTTGCCAACCAAGAAACCAGCCAGTCAATATTCAAAATGATGTAACCAGCCAGAAATGGCTGTTGGCCAGTTAAATAGCTTTTGGGGGGCTATCCACTAATTTTCAGAACCATCGATAACACAGTAGCTGCTGCTGAGTATTTTGGGGGTGTTCCAAGAGAGGAGTCGGCACTTAACCAGCCAGGGGGACCACATAAAACACAATGTTATCTTTATGCAGCAATCCATGGCCAGTTAATTCCTGAATATTGACTTAACCGGTTATGTGTTAGCAGATGCTGTATAAACGGGATATTCATTGCTGAAGCCCAGACATGGCCCAGCATTGAATATCCAGTTGGCAGTCCGTAAAATGCGTACTGCCCCTAACTAAATAATCTAATCTAATCTTCTATTTGTGCGTCGCTCATACCTATACAGGCTCAAGACGACTGTAAAGAGAAATAAGAGGGGAGAGAAAGAGAAAGAGGAGGGAGGGGAAGGGGAGAGAAAAAGAGGGGAGAGAGGAGGAAGGGAAAGGGAGAGAAGTGAGGGCAAAGGAGATTAAGTTTCGAACAGATGGGTTTTCAATTTTCTTCGGAAGATGATGTGGCAAGGTTCAGTTCTGGTCTTTTCTGCAAGGCCATTCCAAGTTTTGACTCCTAGGAAGGTAAGCATGGAGTGGAAAACTCGTTTATATCCATTTGGCTAAATAACCCTGGACATATTTTTCGAGAATGGACTTTAGACGCTGCCGATTTTAGGCGACGAGCGTCTTAGGTTCAAAACGGACTTAGACTTTTTTTGATTATGCCGCACCACATGTCCACCTCCATTCACTCCATGCTATTAAGCTATTTTAATGTGTATTGTGTTGATATTGTAAGTAGCATACTATGCCATAATATGTAGTGTGGTTTGAATTATTTTACTCTTATAATTGTTTAAGGACCTGATGTAGGTTATACTAGCTGTACATTGTCTTGAATGAATTTCTTCATAAAGGTGTAAATAAATCCTAATATGTAAATAAATATTAAACAGTCTTTGAGAGCTAAAATTATAAAGACAGCTGGTGGTAAATAAGGAGAGAAAAGACACAGCATTCCTGGGTTACATCCGGCAACAAACTGCTCTTTAAAAAAAAAAAAAAAAAGAAAGAAAGAAAAAAAAAAAAAAAGAATGCAGGTCTTACATGAAGTGGAACAATTAATTTCACGCTTGTCATCCCAGCCTCAATAGCGTGTTGATTTGAATCAGATATTTGCGGCGCATTATTCCATGCGGCGGGCACAGTCTTGATGCCTTGTGATCCGACATATTGCAATGATGACTACCATTGTAAAACAATCCATCAATAAGAGTAATTACAGTATTGATCAACATGGCTGGCTGTTCCAAATCAGAATCAATTCTTGGGAGTTGTCAGAAGAGGAAAAAAAAAAGGACGTCTAATGGACTATTCCATCACTGGAAACTGCGGCCACTGAAAGAGCTAATATTCTGGAAAGCTCTTAATAATTACTCATTGAGTCTGGATTTCCGCTCCAGTGATTATAACGTACCGTGCTTTCTGTTGCTTGAAAGGGTAGAGTCCTAGTGGTTGAAGTAAGGACCAAATGCAATTTAAAAAAAAAAAAAATTCTAACATCTGCGGGAAAAAATAATGTTGAAAATCAACTTAAATAACTTTATAGTGTCCATTTAATCAGAGAATCTAATTATATTTTTTATTTCATTGTTTCTGGGTGAGGAAATGAGTTTTGGAGGAAGACAGCTCATTTTGCAGTGACTGCTCTTACAATATTTTCTGACAAGTTGGGTGGCATGCAGTGAGGTTATTACGGTAAACAATAGAGAGCACGATACCATTAATGTGAAATGTTCTTGTAAGTGTCAGTCAGTAGATTATGGCTCACACCGAGACAGCTCTTACTGCTGCAATATGATCCCTGAAAGACACCTTCACAGAATTTCAGTTACCATTTGAGCAGAGGGGTGTTTTTTTTTCTCCTCTCTACCCAGAAGCAAAGCACCTCTGATTTACTGAATGTCTTGCTGTCTGCCTTCAATCATGGGGGAGATGGAGGTAGAGCAGAGGAACTGTCTCCAGCAGGGGGACCACGGAGGGCAGCAGCCTTCAGAACCTGTAATGGTTGCACCCTGAATCTTACCTGTAGGTGTCACTGTTTTCTGATAGCTGGGAAACGTTGTGCGGAGGAGGTGCATCTGTGAAGATCATCTCTACAAATGCTGGGTCCAAGAACTGGTCTGATTGGTATTTTACTGCAATCTGCGTTGTGATGAATTAATCACAGATGTAAAGTATGATTGTTATGATAAAAATGCACTCTTTCACTCAATTACTGCAAAGAAATTCAAGGCATCTTCCTCTTGCAGTTGATGTCTTCAGACACCGAGGACCCTTTTACTAATTTGTGTTAAAAGTAAGTCCTAGAGCTTCTGCATTAACTTTTGGGGTGTGTGCCTAGCACGTTCCCATGCAGCTAACTCAGAAACAAAGAGGGGCATTTTCGATATGATTTCCAAATCTGAGTTTGGACGTTTTGCAGAAGATGCAAAAGTTTCCAAGTTTATTAAGTATTTCATTATTCGCTTATTTCACATTCTAAGCGATGGACAACATATTAAAATATTAAATTACAGTAGTTCAAGGGAAACAGACAATATGAATATAACTCACAAGACAAAACATGACTCAAGAGGAAGGGAATGGGGAAAGAAATACAAGTTTAAAAGATAGTAAAGGAAACATATAAGGGAAGAACAACAATAGGGAGGGGGGGGAAATAATAAGTAACAGAGAATTTGAAGCCCAGGGCTCAGTAGAGAGCCCTAAACTAATCCAACATTCTAGTTTTATTAGCTGTCAAATGCATCTTTAAAAAGAAAGCATTTTAGCTTGCTCTTAAATCTAGCCAAACTTAATTCTTCTCGTATATAAATTGGGAGTAAATTCCACATCTATCTTTTTTTTTTTTTTTTTTGGGTGGGGGGTTCCCCCCAAAATGGCTATTTTTCAGATGTGTCTTATCTTTTTGAACCATTTTTGAGATCAAAACACATCCAAAAGAAAAACACATGGAACAAGCCATTAGGATGTAGGAGGGACCAGCATTTTTAGGAGACTGGCCACACAGACATCCCAGTATAAAAAGTCCCAGGTCTACAGCTCACTGTAACCCCCATATATTGTATGGTGAGTTCAAGTTCAATTTATTTAATAGACCGCAAATATAAAACAAAAATGTTAAAATCTAAGCGGTTTACCATAAGTATAAAATAAGGGAATAAAACAATACAAGGCAAACTATTACATTTAAAGGGAAAAGCAATATGGTAAATTACAGCAAGAATTGCAAGGAAAACCTCCAAATACCTACTGGACACAACCATAAACCACACCAAAAACCCTTATGCCTGTAGGCTTATGGTGAAGTGGGTTTTGGTGGGCTCACACACTCCATCACAAGTGCAGTAGTTAGAATGGGATATGGGCCTGAGTCTCCATCTCTATGGTTGACTGCACCATCCTCTAGGCCAATCTTCTTCAACCTTTTGACACCTATGGACCGGCGGAAATAAAAAAATTATATTGTGGACCGGCATCAGTACTGGCAGTTGAAGAATACTAGGCTAAGTCATGGGTCAGACCCCACCCCCATAATAGTACGAATTTAACGCTATTTTTGACTTTGTAGAGACAGAGAGATTGTTCACCCTTTCCAAGGTAGAGAGAACGAGAGGGCACTCTCTAAAGTTGAAAGGGGACAGATTCCGTACAAACGTAAGGAAGTTCTTCTTCACCCAGAGAGTGGTGGAAAACTGGAACGCTCTTCCGGAGGCTGTTATAGGGGAAAACACTCTCCAGGGATTCAAAACAAAGTTAGACAAGTTCCTGCTAAACCAGAACGTACGCAGGTAAGGCTAGACTCAGTTACGGCACTGGTCTTTGACCTAAGGGCCATTGTGAGAGTGGACCGCTGGGCATGATGGACCACTGGTCTGACCCAGTAGCAGCAATTCTTATGTTCTTAGGCACGCTGACTCTGAGTTATGCTAATATTCAATAATGGTCAGCAGGGTTCTCTGATAGAATAGGGACATGCCAAATAGCCCTGGGCACCTTAATGGAGGTGCTTATTTATAGATTTACCTATTAATTGACTATATAGATCAGTCCATAGGTTAGTGCATTTTAAATCAATTTAGCAAGTGTTAAAGAACTGAACTCGCTCAGTCATACCCCTTTTACAATGTAAGAGACCACCTGGAAGACGCTACCAGTTCCACAAAATAAGTGTCACCTGTAACCTTCATCTCTAGTGTAGCAAGGGCAGTGACAGCAGTCCACCCCAGGTGCAGACAATGTGTATGTGGGGCAGTGGCAGGGCCACAGTCTGTATGTCTAAGGTGATCAGCTATATCAGGCCTGCACCGTCTGATGTCAATTTCATGTAACGGGGCCCAGGACCAACAGAGCTAAGGGTCCTGTGCATGCAGACTGTGGCCACATGACTGCTCCATGATTGAAGGAGGGGGAGTGCTGTGATTGGAAGAGGTGGTGTACTGCCCCAGGTGGCTGCCAAACCAGGTACATCACTGACCATCATTATTGGAATGAGACTATGGCTTAAAGGGGTTCTAGTAAGTTTTTTTTTTGTTTTTTTTACATCTGTTGCGATTTTTTGACTATAAGCCACTTTGAGAGAGAAGTTGATAAAAATAACCAGGCGTGACTTGCCTGTTCATTGATACTCGATGCCCAGTTGTTATTGCAGGATCAGACTGTCACCTGTAAATCGCTGATAATGCAGGCTTGTCTTTAGAACATTTATTTAAAGTTATGACAAGCAGTGTTATTGTGCTAGCTGATTGACGCTGGAAAGTTATTTATAGTGTCAGCAATTGATCTCGGAGAACAGTGACTTCATACACTGTTAAGGGATGGGAACACAATGTTATTTGCGCCTCAGAATGTCTCGGCTTTCTCTGAGAAAGGATAATTCCACACTGCTAAGTGAGTATTGAAACAGCATTGACTGAAAGTCCACTAACTCCCCAAGTGCTGTTAGCAGTAGTTCAATATACATCAAGTGTGAAAATATGAAGAGGAGTGAAAGGACAGTCACTTAGGCCAAGGGCAAATTTTCTTATGGAGGAAAAGCTATTTTAAGGAAATTAGAAATGAATTTTTATTCTTTTGAAGTTATTGCATACAATGAACTGGATTCAGTAAACACTGCTCAAAATTTGAACCTGAAAAACACTGGTGCTAAATGGTAATCTATAATGGGTGTTCTGGGATAAGAATGTACCGAGACAGAGCGCAGGTCCATCAAGCTCAGCTTCTTGTTTCCAACAGTGGCCAACCCAAGTCCCAAGTACCTGGCAGAAACTCAAATAGTAGCAACATTCCAGAGCTCCTATTGTGATGTCATAATGCCTCAATCCATCAATGCCTAAGAGCCAACCTCATCAGTGATGTCGCAATTGTTTGATTATCCTATACTTGGCTCACAAGAGTTGCCCTACTGGGTAAGACTGAAGGTCCATCAAGCTCAGCATCCTGTTTCCAACAGTGGCCAACCCAGGTCCCAAGTACCTGGCAGAAACTCGAACAGTAGCAATATTCCAGAGCTCCTGTTTGATGTCTTAATGCCTCAGTCCAACAATGCCTAAGAGGCAACCTCGTCAGTGATGTCACAGTTGCTTGATTATCCTAAACGTGGCTCACAAGAGTTGCCCTACTGGGTAAGACTGAAGGTCTATCAAGCTCAGTATCCTATTTCCAACAGTGGCCAACCCAGGTGATAAGTACCTGGCAAGATGCTTGTGCTAGGAAAAAGCACAATGGGCACACTTTAGAGAATAGCGTGTAGGGCCGGAATCCATGCTCAACTTAAGGCAAATTGGGCACAGATCCAAACTGTTCTATAAAGGGGTCATGTAGAGAATGACAAGGGGCCAATTTTATCCCCGTCCCCATGAGAACTCATTTTCCCATACCAGTGAGTTCTTTTCCTGTCCCTGCCCCAACCCTGCAAGTGTTTGAGGCTTAAGCAGTTAACGTAGAGCTTACAGGAATGGGACACGGGGACGGGACAGGGAAATTGAGTTCCTGCAGGGACAGGGATAAATTTGTCCCTGCGCCAGATATACTACCTTTCCTGTGAGTTCAATCAAAACGGTTTACACATACTATATGGCCCTAGCTCACCTATGTCCCTCCCATTGTTATGTCTTCATTTGCAGGTATGCATGGAGACATATAGGCCCTACTCTATAAATGGGTGTGTAAGTGTGTATATAACGCATTGATCAAAGATGAGTGCACAGATTAATTGGATAACTAGCAATTAACCAATTATTGGCATTCATTGGCACCAATTAGAATTTGTGCGTGCATCTGGCTGCGTGCCATTCTATAACACTGGCCACCCAAACCCCATAGCGTGCAAGCCAAAAGGGGGCATGCTTATGGTAGGGCCAAGGATGGGTCAGGGCATCCCAGAAAGTTGGGCAGTGTTATAGAATATGGGGGCTCCGTGTGCTTGTGCATCAGCTGTCCAGCAGACTTCAGCGGTCGTAAGTCCAGTGCCCAGAGTTGGGTGTGGAAATCCGCTCTAAACTCTATTCTATAAAGGGCACACAGCCTTTATAGCAATCTAGTCGGGTTTTCAAAGCCTTTCAAATAGGGTTTTGTTACATTTTTATTTTAAGAAATAAAATCACAGATTTTGGAAAGAGAGGCAGCGTGATTCTTTATTGTTAAGGAATGGATTGTAGCATTTCATACACTTCTCCCTCCGAATCTGTGGTTTCAGTATCCGCGGATTCGGTTATTTGCGATTTTTTTTTTTAACAAAAAAAACTATTTTCATTTTTTTGGTTATTTTTAAGCCGTCCAAGCCTCCCCGGAACCTTACCTGGTGGTCTAGCGGTGAGGCGGGGCAGGAGCGATCTTTCTATGCTCCTGCCCCGTCAGAGCCGTCATCACAATGGCTGCCGTGAGTTCCTATTGTAGTTAGGCGGGGTAGGGCCAGGGGGGGCCTAGGGGCCCTCGAACAATTAATCCTGCCCTGAATATAGATCCCTAATTCCTGTGATCATTTAATTGAAAAGAATTTCTGATGCTGGAAGAACATTCTAAAGCCGTGGATTTTGACTCAGTCCTTGGGACCCACCCAGCCAGTCAGGATTTTCAGCTATCAAAAATAAATATGCCAGAGAAAGGTTTTCATACAATGGAGACAGTGGGGCTCATTTTCAAAGCACAGACACAAAGGGCCAAATTCTATAAATGGCGCCATTGGGTACAAACTGAGAGAAGGTGAGTGAAATTTATGAATATTTTATTGGAATTTATGCAGGCTGAAGACTTGTACATGCTGCATAAGGGATGATGTTCAAGTGAGTTGCATGGCAGATAACACAGAGAGAGGGTCGTTCAAGGTACCTGAATACATAAAAATAGCCTGACGGTGCTGCCTTACTATTCCTTCTCATCTTACAAGTCTGATATACTTCTAATCAATTCTGAAGCTATGAAGCCCTGTGTTCTACATTTGGAGAATCCTGCATTGCAAATGACATTTTCCACCCTACAGCTTATGGTTCGTGGAGCTCTGAGATAAGAAATGAGAAAACTGTGTATTGTCATTTGGTACACTAAGCAAGGAATTTATAGAGAGAAGCAGATAAATGCTGGATTTTTTCCAAGGATGGCATTTTTAAACATTGTTTACGGAGTCAGTAACAATGGCTGACTCCTTAGAATGACTGAGAATACAGCAAACTGATGTGAATTTTTTTTTAACATATTTTCAGAGGCAGGCAAAAGTTTTATGGATTTTGATGTATGGTAAAACCTTGGATTTCAAGTAACTTGGTTTGCAAGTGTGTTACAAGACAAGCAAAACATTTTATGAAATTTTAACTTCATATACAAGCAATGTCTTGCAATACAAGTACATACAGTATGCATACATCACAACCGAGCTGATGGTTCTTCTCTCTCTGATGCTCAAGAGTGTAGCGACTGTTCTAAACAAGCAAAGTTTTGCAATACAAGTACATACAATATACACGCATCACATCATCACAACTGAGCCGATGGTTCTTCTCTCGCTGACGCTGCAAGAGTGTAGTGACTGTTCCAAACAAGCAAAGTCTTGCAATACGAGTACATCATCACAACTGAGCCGATGGTTCTTCTCTCGCTGACGCTGCAAGAGTGTAGTGACTGTTCCAAACAAGCAAAGTCTTGCAATACGAGTACATCATCACAACTGAGCCGATGGTTCTTCTCTCGCTGACGCTGCAAGAGTGTAGTGACTGTTCCAAACAAGCAAAATCTTGCAATACGAGTACATCATCACAACTGAGCCGATGGTTCTTCTCTCGCTGACGCTGCAAGAGTGTAGTGACTGTTTCAAACAAGCAAAGTCTTGCAATACGAGTACATCATCACAACTGAGCCGATGGTTCTTCTCTCGCTGACGCTGCAAGAGTGTAGTGACTGTTCCAAACAAGCAAAGTCTTGCAATACGAGTACATCATCACAACTGAGCCGATGGTTCTTCTCTCGCTGACGCTGCAAGAGTGTAGTGACTGTTCCAAGCAAGCAAAGTCTTGCAATACGAGTATATCATCACAACTGAGCCAATGGTTCTTCTCTCTCTGACGCTGCAAGAGTGTAGTGACTGTTCCAAACAAGCAAAGTCTTGCAATACGAGTACATCATCACAACTGAGCCGATGGTTCTTCTCTCGCTGACGCTGCAAGAGTGTAGTGACTGTTCCAAACAAGCAAAATCTTGCAATACGAGTACATCATCACAACTGAGCCGATGGTTCTTCTCTCGCTGACGCTGCAAGAGTGTAGTGACTGTTTCAAACAAGCAAAGTCTTGCAATACGAGTACATCATCACAACTGAGCCGATGGTTCTTCTCTCGCTGACGCTGCAAGAGTGTAGTGACTGTTTCAAACAAGCAAAGTCTTGCAATACGAGTACATCATCACAACTGAGCTGATGGTTCTTCTCTCGCTGACGTTGCAAGAGTGTAGTGACTGTTTCAAACAAGCAAAGTCTTGCAATACGAGTACATCATCACAACTGAGCTGATGGTTCTTCTCTCGCTGACGCTGCAAGAGTGTAGTGACTGTTTCAAACAAGCAAAGTTTTGCAATACGAGTACATCATCACAACTGAGCCGATGGTTCTTCTCTCGCTGACACTGCAAGAGTGTAGTGACTGTTTCAAACAAGCAAAGTCTTGCAATACGAGTACATCATCACAACTGAGCTGATGGTTCTTCTCTCGCTGACGCTGCAAGAGTGTAGTGACTGTTTCAAACAAGCAAAGTCTTGCAATACGAGTACATCATCACAACTGAGCCGATGGTTCTTCTCTCGCTGACGCTGCAAGAGTGTAGTGACTGTTCCAAACAAGCAAAGTCTTGCAATACGAGTACATCATCACAACTGAGCCGATGGTTCTTCTCTCGCTGATGCTGCAAGAGTGTAGTGACTGTTCCAAACAAGCAAAGTCTTGCAATACGAGTACATCATCACAACTGAGCCAATGGTTCTTCTCTCTCTGACGCTGCAAGAGTGTAGTGACTGCTCCAAACAAGCAAAGTCTTGCAATACGAGTACATCATCACAACTGAGCCGATGGTTCTTCTCTCGCTGATGCTGCAAGAGTGTAGTGACTGTTCCAAGCAAGCAAAGTCTTGCAATACGAGTACATCATCACAACTGAGCCAATGGTTCTTCTCTCTCTGACGCTGCAAGAGTGTAGTGACTGTTCCAAACAAGCAGTCTTGCAATACGAGTACATCATCACAACTGAGCCGATGGTTCTTCTCTCGCTGATGCTGCAAGAGTGTAGTGATTGTTCCAAGCAAGCAAAGTCTTGCAATACGAGTACATCATCACAACTGAGCCAATGGTTCTTCTCTCTCTGATGCTGCAAGAGTGTAGTGACTGTTCTAAACAAGCAAAGTCTTGCAATACGAGTACATCTTACAATATGTGTACGTCGGACCACCGGACCAAAAAACCCACCATACTTCAATGATGCACAAACGTACAAAGCTATTTTACCTTATGTTAGGCTATGTCCATATGGAAAATGATGTTATTTAAACCACCATAGGCTATGGCTTTTTGGAAAATGCTGCCATTTTTAAACACCCTATGTCCATTAAGTCTATATTTCCAAACCTGTAAAAGCTGAAATTTATACCTCCATGTACACCAAGTTTGTCCTGCTTATACTGTGAATGTACTCTTGTAACCCGTTCTGGGCTCCTTTTCGAGGACATGTCCAGGGTCCGGACGGCTTTTCAAAACCCGGCACTTTGATGCAATATCTCCTCCCTCTCCCTTCCCTTCTCCTCCATCTCCTCCCTCTTTCTCCCCCTTCTATGGTCTGGCATCTTTTTCTGCTCCTTCCCACAGTCTAGCAAGTGGGGCTGGCGATCGACCTCTGACGCCTCCATGATCTACAGGTAGATCGTGAACTACCTGTTGGACATGCCTTCTATATACCATATTTACCATTATTTGTTTGCCATGCTATAGTCTCTCATGCCATGTTTGCCGTTCCATGTCTTCTATGCTATGTTTCGTCATGCATACTTGCCTACCATTTTTTGCCAAGTTGTATCTTACTATATTAACCATGCTTTGTAATATTATGTTTTGCTGAACTATACTCACCATGTTAAGTCTCACCATACCATATTTGTCATATGTTTTTACCATGCTTTGTTAACTATGTTTTGCCATCTTTGTCATTGTTTGCAATACTATCTTTTACCATACTATGTCTGAGAATGCAGCATAGTGGTTAGAACTGCAGCCTCGGCACCCTGAGACTGTGGGTGCAAAGTCACGGTGCTCCTTATGACCCCGGCAAGTCAACCTAATCCCCCATTGCCCCAGGTCCATTAGATAGACTGTGAGCCCGTTCTGAGCTCCCCTGGGAGAACAGTATAGAAAATTAAATAAATAGTGTGAAAGTTTCAGCCTCTGATAACCAGAGCTGGTATTGTGACATCACAATGCCTCAGTCCACCAATGCCTAAGAGCCAACCTCATCAGTGATGTCACAATGGCTTCATTGTCCTATACTTGGCTCACTTCTACTATATTTTGATGTCTAGAGTGGCGCAGTGGTTAAAGCTATAGCTTCAGCCTACTGAGGTTGTGGGTTCAAACCCACGCTGCTCCTTGTGACCCTGGGCAAGTCACTTAATCCCCCCATTGCCCCAGGTACATTAGATAGATTGTACCTGGGACCGCCAGGACAGACAGGGAAAATGCTTAAGTACCTGAATAAATTCATATAAACCGTTCTGTGCTCCCCTGGGAGAACGGTGTAGAAAATTGAATGAATAAATAAATGTGCCTATATAGATTTGTAAGTTTCTAGAATTCTGGCTTTTATATATGTTTTGGCATCTAAAACTAGACAGCTCCTTCCAGAATTTCCCCCAGTGTGGTGTTCGGTTTTAAAATGGTTTCGTAGTGCTTAGACTTTTTATACAGTATCGATGGCGGTTCCAGCGATGGTCCTTCGACAACCGGGACGACAGATCAGCTGCCGACTCTCAGCACGAACCGTCACCACTGCCGTACAAGTCTCCTCAGTTGTTTATTATTCAGTAAGTGCAAGCAACCTGAAACCAATAGGACTCTTTCTCTGATGTAGTTCCTCCAAGAGGAGACTGTGATGCTTTTCTTAAACAAGGAAGCTTTGACTACAGACCTTTTATACGCTGTCCTCGGAAGAATGTCATGCTTGCTTCTTGGCTGTAAAGGTGACAGCTTGCAAAGAAAAATTGCTTCACGCAAGACTGCAGAGCCTTTTACGTGGCTGAGCACCTGAAGAAGTTTATCTCATCACTGCCTTTTTCATGTTTAAACCTCCCCCCCCCACCACCACCACCAATGCAAACCAACAAACAAAAAAGATATTTGACCCAGCTTGGAGGAGTTAATGTAGACCTAAACTGAGTTGAACTTGGAAATGTCTCGCTTGCCCTTCTAGATATTTGAACATTTTATAATTCTGCTCCTATGAATGGTTTTTCTGTGAAAGACAATTATATACACTTCTCCCTCGTTATTCGCGGGGGATACGGGCAGAGCCGGACCGCGAATGGCGAAAAACCGTGATTATCCAGCTCTGACTCACCCCCCCCCCCACCTTCCTGCCGCCTGATCGGCTTTACCTGGAGGTCTAGAGGGCTTTCGGGGCAGGAGCGATCTTCCTACGCTCCTGCCCCGTGCAGATCGCCATGAGGAAATGGCTGCTGGGAGTTCCAGTAGTCTCTCGAGAAGATCTAAAAGGCGTTATCTATATTGGAAAATTAGGGAAATCTCTTTACTTTAAAATTACTGAGCTTTGGAATAACTTTCCTGTCAAGCTGCGTAACTTGGGCTCTTTCCAATTATTTCGAAAGCATCTGAAAATGTGGCTATTTTCAAAAATGTAAATTCCGCTGCTCTCTATACAATCACTAATTCTTATTATATTTTCCTTTCTTCAAAACTCTTGTAAACCGTGCCGAGCTCTATCCTTATAGAGAAGATGCAGTATATAAGCTTAAGGTTTAGTTTAGTTCTTTTGTCATGATATGTGTTTTGGAAGAGATGAACTAAGATGCCTGAAAGTTTCTTTTTGACTTGTAACGTAGTTTTAGTATATGGAAACAACTTTTCTGAAATCCACGTGCCTTTTAATATTGGCTGTTATACATCTAGACACTTTGGGAATAAAGAAATGACAGGTAATGGATAGCTATGGTTTAACTTAGTAAGTAATGGTACAGAAGAGGCCTGACAAACTCAACACTTCATCTTCAAGCTACCATGGAGCGTTGCAAAGAGATTAAAACTGTCAGAGTGGGAGTGGATGAGCTCTGCAAGCTCACTCAAACATGGCAGCTCTATAATGAGGTGATGCTTCATTCTTCAAACTACTGTTATAAGTGTACAAACAAATTCACCAAAATGCAGTTCTGTGTATCCTGCTACTGGGAATCCCAAACCATATCCAGTTACTAAGTGGATTTGAATTTGATATATTTTGTTAGTTTGTGTTCATCAAGAAATGATAATTTTGCAAAAATAATTTCCTAAAAGCATTTTTTCCTGCCTGGTTTTTCATAGTGATATTATATCTACTGACAGGTTTTTAAATTTTTTTTTTTTTTGCATTTACGGATAATCCCAAATAAACCATAGGGTGAAATGTAATATGCAATAATGCTCTAGATCAGAGGTCCTCGAGAGCTACAGGCAAGTTCGCTTTTCAGGATATCCACAATAAATAGGCATGTGATGGATTTGCATCTCAAGGAGGCAGTGTATGCAAATCCATCTCATACCTGGACACCTGACCTGCCTGTGGCTCTCGTGGACCGGAATTGCCTACCCCTGCTCTAGACCAGTGATCTTTTTCTTTTTTTGATGGCGTAAAGAATATATTATAGAAATAGTCTTACAGAAAAGCATTACTTTTTTTTTTTTTCAAATTATCTTTATTAACAACTGCAAAGGAACATACAACCAGGAGCAGAATAATCAGAAACATAAAACAGAGCAGCGATCTTAAGCAACTTTCCCCATTAATTTTACTTCCATACGCCTGACCTTACAAATCTTTTTCCAATTCTTTAGGTCAGTGGTTCTTAAACCTATCCTGGGGGACCCCCACAGCCAGTCGGGTTTTCAAGATAGGCCTAATGAATATACTTGAGGCAGATTTGCGTATAACAGAAGTGACCAGGCATGCAAACTGCCTCATACATATTCATTAGGGATATCTTGAAAACTTGACTGGCTGGGGTTCCCTCAGGACAGGTTTAAGAACCACTTTAGGTTATATCCTGACATACCATTCCTTCTCACTAATTCCTCCATACAGAACAGCTGGGGTGTGTATTTCTCAGCACACATTCATTTTGCTAACATGCCTTCAAAAATGTACATTCAACACTCCTTGTAGCACAGGGTATAAACATATCGGTTCTCAAAAAAAACCTTTTTAAATTGTTATTTGCATGATTTCCCAGGCTTCAGCGGTGCCACCCAATGCGCAAAAACTTTCATTCCATTGAGATTTAAACACCCACCTCCTCATTAGCCGTTATAAATACTCATTCCAATAATGCTCAGAAATCTCTTAAAGCTTAAATATTAAGTGAACACTTTCAACTTATCTCAAAAAAGGCTGGTATTTTGTCCGTCGGCCAGAGGATACACATCCAACATGTTTCGCCTTCGCTGGCTTTTTCAAGGACCTCCCCTGGTTACCGCCGTAATCCATTCAAACGCCCCAGTGTTTACATGGCATATGGGGGAAAAAAATGGGACCCCTCACATAGTTTCAAAAAACTTTGCAATTGTTTAAACATCAAGGGCCCCTTTTGTCCTTGTCACAGGCATAGTTTTCGGCTAGTTTGGGGAGCCTACTTGGCTAGAGATCGTAGTCTCCTTTTGAATCCTCTTGCTTAGCTTTGTTGCTGTGCAACATGCTCACTCCCAGGATCGGTCACTGCAGGCGTTTTTTTTTTCCTTTCTTTTCTTTATTTCTTTTGGGGAATCATCATTGCGGATGCCAAGGCCCACCAGAGCACGGGCCTTTGGAATGTTGGAGACCTGTTGGTCGTCTTTTGTATGCTTCTTTTTTTTTTGGGAGGGGGGGAGGTTCTGTTAAGGGATCGTGATGGCTGGGTAGGGTTGTGGGGCGGAGTTCTCTATTCTTGCACTACCAAAGCAAAGCCACAAAAAAAATGTTGGATGTTGGTACATTAGCTTTGCTGTATTCTTTGTTGCTTGCTGTTTCTGCGTTCACAATAAAAAATATTTGGACATAAACATCAAGGACCCCTTTTACAAAGCTGCGGTAGTACCGAAGCCCATAGGAACTGAATACACTTTGGTGCACTTACTGTAGCAGCTTGTAAAAGGGGCCCTAAGAGGGGGTGGGGTATGGAAATCCATCAATGGGTGCTAATGATTAGTATTTACAAAATGCTAGACACCCATCATATTCCTATGGGTGTCTTTAATGTTTAGCACACACCAACACAGTTAGTTCTCATTGATGAATTTCCCCCTTAGTATGGCTTTTGAAATACATTAGTTTGTTTTTTTTCCTTAGTTAATTCATAATTTGTGTTCAAAGGGGCTGATTCTACAAATGGCATCCTGATTATAGGCGTCCTACCGCTGTCTCACTAGCCAATTGGGCATATATGGGTTTTTTAAAAAAATGGATGTGACAAACATCTATATCAGGGGTAGGAAATTCTGGTCCTCGAGAGCCGTATTCCAGTCGGGTTTTCAGGATTTCCCCAATGAATATGCATTGAAAGCAGTGCATGCAAATAGATCTCATGCATATCCATTGGGGAAATCATGAAAACCCGACTGGAATACGGCTCTCGAGGACCAGAGTTCCCTACCCCTGGTCTATATTGTAGGTGTCTGTCTCACGCCTATGGAGACACATAGGGATGCTTATGGATGGCCAAGGCTGGCGTGGGTGTGGTTTCCACCGGAAGTGGCCTTGGGCGTCCGTAAGAATCCCTATGCTTCTCTATAAGCTCAAGACAGACGCCTTAAATGTAGGCTTGTAAAATGCGATCGACAGCTGCTTCTTAGGCAGCCGCCTAGATCAATGTCTTCCTTCAACCTTGATACATTCGTGAAGCCTTTGACGCCACTGAATTCTTGGCTCAATGAATTGGGGGGGGGGCTTCATTAATTAAGAGCTCAACTATTCTGTGAGCTTGATGCGCCGGAGCTCCATCCTGTTGAAAAAGAAAGTTCTCGGAAATGTCTCGAATTCCAAGCAGAAGTTTTTCCCGCAGTAGAACATTTTTGGGTTATTTGGAAATATGTTGGGAGTCACGTTTTTTTTTTTTTCCAGACACCAAATCAAATTGCAATCCTTAACAGAGATGGCCAATAGATAAATACGAGTTCTCCTCTCTTGTTTAAACTTTTAAAGTTGCTAATTTTCAAAGTATTCCGGACTCTTCACATCTGTGATTCTGGGAGACCCAGTGTAACATGAGCAAAGTCTAGGGGGGGAAGGCCCAAAGTTAGGCCAGAGAAGCACGTCAAGCTAGTATGTAAACAGTGCTCTGCTCAGAGCACCCTTTACAGCAGGGTTGTCCAATGCCGGTCCTCAAGGGCGGCAATCCAGTCAGGTTTTCAGAATTTCCATTGTGTGCAAATACATCTCATGAATATTCATTTGGGGAATTCTAAAACCCGAGCTGGCAAGAGCCAAGGCTGGACACCCCTGCTTTACAGAGTACTATATTAGAACTGATCATAATGATGCCTAATGTTTGGCTCCATTTATTGAATCGGGATTTTTATGTGGAGAGCATAAATGGTTGCTAAGTAAGATACTCCTTAAAAGCATTCTTTAAAGGTTTTAATTTGTTTGGCTTTTAGTGGCTTGAAAGTGGAGAGGAGAAGGTTTGCTTATTGGTCACCATTTAAGGATTGAGTTCTGATTGTCCAAACAGAAATACAGATCCATGCATTCTAAAACTAGGCCTCTTCTCCCTCGAACAGAGAAGATTGAGAGGGGATATGTTCGAAACATGATCAAAACATTCAAGGTACTGAAGGGGATAGACTTAGTAGATAAGGACAGGTTGTTCACATTCTCCAAGGTAGGGAGAACAAGAGGGCACTCTCTAAAGTTGAAAGGGGATAGATTCCGTACGAACGTAAGGAAGTTTCTCTTCACTTAGAGAGTGGTAGAAAGCTGGAACGCTCTTCCAGAGTCTGTCTTAGGGGAAAACACCCTCCAGGGATTCAAGACAAAGTGAGACAAGTTCCTGCTGAACCAGAATGTACGCAAGTAGAGCTAGTCTCAGTTAGGGCGCTGGTTTTTGACCAGAGGGCCGCCGCGTGAGGCCGACTGCTGGGCATGTGATGGACCACTGGTCTGACTCAGCAGTGGCAATTCTTATGTTCTTAAAGCCAGGACTGGATTACATGAAAAGCAGAAATGAAATGCAATTGAAATTCAGTTTTCTTCGATTCTTAATTTTTTTCTTTCAAGATAAAGCACCCCTGTCAGTATGGTTTATTCAGACTTAAATATACTGCCTTAGAGAAAATACTATATTGCCTGTCTGAAAATACGATAGCACAGATGCCATAGAATTTGTCCATCTTGCATTATGTTGCTGATGGCAGTACAGGAAGGTGATGGCTTTATGCTATGAAGCCTTCATTTTGTACAGACCCCCCACTACTTTACGCCTCTTATAGCTTCTCTTGGTCATTATCCTGCCATTACTGCAGCAAAATGACACATTCACTCCTAGGGAACAGATAAGAAGTGATGTCGGATCAATTTTAGTGTCACTTAAAAGACATGGTCGAGAAAAAGAATGAATGAAAATGTGTAGTATACCCATCACAACAGAGGCATATCCATGCGATAGACGTGCTATGAGTGAAATTCTTGCCACTTATAACGTGAACTTGATATCTGAGATCCCAGCATTTGGAATATGAGTTCTTCTTGATACAGTTGGAGCGAAACACGATCGGTATTGAAGAAGAGATTTATCTTTAGATGAGTTCTAAATGGACCGTATTGTAGACATTGATTAATTTTTGATACATGTTTTATTAAAAATTTTCTTATTCGCGTGACTTCCCCCTCTTCTACAAAGCTGAGCTAGCAGCTTCCGCACGGCAACAGCCCTGAAGCCCTTTATATCTCTATGGGCTTCAGGACCGTTACCGCGCGGCAACCGGTAGCGCGGCTTTGTAGAAGAGGGGGTTTGTATGTGGGATTTTTGGGGGACACTGTTTTCACTGAGAGGATGTTCCATAACATTATTGGGATTACAGGCCAACAGAATAGATAATTTAACAACTATACCACCCACTGTGACAACAAAGCCTACCCTGAATCAAGATAAGTAATACTTTTTCTCCATCTTTGACTGACTTTGAAATCTTTACTATTTATGGAGGCAAGGTGGGTGCAATGATGTGTCGTACACTGCTTATTATATGCCATTACTGGTATAGGGCTCCTTTTACTAAGCTGCGTTAGGGCATTAACGCACGGAATAGCACGCGCTGAATTACCGCATGCGCTAGACCTTAACGCTAGCATTGAGCTGGTGTTAGTTCTAGCCGCGTAGCGTGCGGTAATACTCTGCGTGCGCTAAAAACGCTAGTGCACCTTAGTAAAAGGAGCCATTAAAGTGGTGCTTTTTACTGAGCACTATTATTAATTTATATACCGTATTTGCCGGCGTATAAGACGACTTTTCAGTACCTTAAAATCCTCCCCAAAGTCGGGGGTCGTCTTATACGCCGGGTACTGTTTACATGCCCTTACTTTACATTAGAGAGCTGCACGGGGATGCCCCTAGGGTCGCGGGGATCCCGTGGGGACGCCCCCTAGGGTCGCGGGGATCCCATGGGGACGCCTCCGAGGGTCGCGGGGCTCCTGCGGGGCTGGATGTACTCAGTCTTCTGGATGTACGCGGCTCTTCTTCTCCCTACCTTCTCTGCTTGCAGCACAGAGCCGAACGGAAGTCTTCCCGACGTCAGCACTGACGTCGGGAAGACTTCCGTTCGGCTCTGTGCTGCAGGCAGGGCAGATAAGGAGAAGGAGAGTAGCCTCGCGGTTCGAGTGGCTACCAAGGGAGAGGGGCGGCCCGCCCCGGTTGCAGCACAGCCGGCCAAGTTCCCTTACTTTTGTGGCACTTCCCCGACCGACCGATAACAGCCCGGGTCCGACAATCCTCCCTGCCCTGTAGCCGCGAATCTAAATTACCTTCTTACAGCAGCTGTAAGAAGGTAATTTAGATTCGCGGTTAAGGGCAGGGAGGTTTGTCGGACCGGGGCTGTTGTCGGTCGGTCGGGGAAGTGCCACAAAAGTAAGGGGACCTGGCCGGCTCTGCTGCACCCGGGGCGGTAGAGAAGGAGGGGGGGAGAAGGACGCTGAAAGGCCATGGTGAAGACAGGAGGGGGGGGGGAAGGACTCTGAAAGCACTTGAAGACAGAGGAGGGAGAAGGAGGCTGAAAGCACATGGGGGAATACAAAGGGGTGGAGAAGGACGCTGAAAGGCCATGGGAAGGGGGGGGGGGGAGAAGGACACAAAGGAAATGAGGAAGAGAGAGTAGGGAGAAGACGCTGGCAGGGAAGAAGACAGATGCCAGACTATGGGGGGAGCAGAGAGAAGAAGATGGGTGCCAGACCAATTTGGAAGGGTGAAGAAAGGGAGAGGCACAGTAACAGAGCAAATGGAAGATGCAGAAGGAAGAGAGATAGTGGATGGAAGGAATTGAATGAGAACATGAGGAAAGCAGAAACCAGGCAACAAAGGTAGGAAAAGAATTCTATTGCTTTAGTGAATTAATTAAAATTGTTGAAATAAATTCTGATGTTCTTTTAAGTTTTATTTGTTGTGCAGAAGGTGTGCGGAAGAAGGGGTAGTCTTATACGGCGAGTATATAACAAACTCTATATTTTAACTGTAAAAGTTGGGGGGTCGTCTTATACGCCCAGTCGTCTTATACGCCGGCAAATACGGTATATATATATATATATAATTGATATTTATGGTAAGGATTTATTTTTTGTTCATATATATGAAGTGAGAAGTCATTTTGTTGTTATTTTGTATTGTACAGAAAGTAAACCACATCTCTAGCCATGAAGTAGTTCAAACTCGTGAATGGATATTTTATAATTTCCCTCTACTGCTTTTTAATTAGATATAGTTTAGAGGATGCTGTTATAGTTAATTATATACTACAGAAACTATTTTAACTAGGGCTTCTATTTGTAGGGATTTATAAGTTATAAATTTAGGTGTCTACTTTCCAGCTGTTTAGGATTTCTTTGAGGGTGCAAAAAAAGAAAAAAAGAGTTTATCAGTGTTTTCACATTACAAATAGTATTGCAATTACCTTTACCAATGGAATCCGATATACAAACGTGTCCCCTCTTCTGCAAAGCTGCACGGCAATAGCCCCGAAGCCCATAGAGATTTAAAGGGCTTCGGGGCTGTTGCCACGCGGCGGCCGCTAGTACGGCTTTGTAGAAGAGGGGGATAGTAACACGATGGCAGATAAAGGCCAAATGGCCCATCCAGTCTGCCCACCCACAGCATCCACTATCTCCTCCTCTCCCTGTTGGCTAAGGCTCTTTACACCTGCATTGTGATGTCATAGAGCTTTATGGTTATAGAAACCTAGTCACTACACTTAGGGAACAAAAATATTTTATAATTGTGTTCTGTTTTATACACTTGAACACTGTAGGTTGTGGGTCTGAGCACTATTTAAAAAAAATAAATTAATGATTGATATTATATTTATAATATTGTGATGTGAATTTAGTTATATAGAAACATAGTAACATGATGACAAATAAAGGCCAAATGGCCCATCCAGTCTGACCACCCACAGCGTCCACTATCTCCTCCTCTCCCTGTTGGCTAAGGCTCTTTACACCTGCATTGTGATGTCATAGAGCTTTATGGTTATAGAAACCTAGTCACTACACTTAGGGAACAAAAATATTTTATAATTGTGTTCTGTTTTATACACTTGAACACTGTAGGTTGTGGGTCTGAGCACTATTTAAAAAAAATAAATAAATAAATTAATGATTGATATTATATTTATAATATTGTGATGTGAATTTAGTTATATAGAAACATAGTAACATGATGACAAATAAAGGCCAAATGGCCCATCCAGTCTGCCCACCCACAGCATCCACTATCTCCTCCTCTCCCTATTGGCTAAGGCTCTTTACACCTGCATTGTGATGTCATAGAGCTTTATGGTTATAGAAACCTAGTCACTACACTTAGGGAACAAAAATATTTTATAATTGTGTTCTGTTTTATACACTTGAACACTGTAGGTTGTGGGTCTGAACACTATTTAAAAAAAATAAATAAATAAATTAATGATTGATATTATATTTATAATATTGTGATGTGAATTTAGTTATATAGAAACATAGTAACATGATGACAAATAAAGGCCAAATGGCCCATCCAGTCTGCCCACCCACAGCATCCACTATCTCCTCCTCTCCCTGTTGGCTAAGGCTCTTTACACCTGCATTGTGATGTCATAGAGCTTTATGGTTATAGAAACCTAGTCACTACACTTAGGGAACAAAAATATTTTATAATTGTGTTCTGTTTTATACACTTGAACACTGTAGGTTGTGGGTCTGAACACTATTTAAAAAAAATAAATAAATAAATTAATGATTGATATTATATTTATAATATTGTGATGTGAATTTAGTTATATAGAAACATAGTAACATGATGACAAATAAAGGCCAAATGGCCCATCCAGTCTGCCCACCCACAGCATCCACTATCTCCTCCTCTCCCTATTGGCTAAGGCTCTTTACACCTGCATTGTGATGTCATAGAGCTTTATGGTTATAGAAACCTAGTCACTACACTTAGGGAACAAAAATATTTTATAATTGTGTTCTGTTTTATACACTTGAACACTGTAGGTTGTGGGTCTGAGCACTATTTAAAAAAAATAAATAAATAAATTAATGATTGATATTATATTTATAATATTGTGATGTGAATTTAGTTATATAGAAACATAGTAACATGATGACAAATAAAGGCCAAATGGCCCATCCAGTCTGCCCACCCACAGCATCCACTATCTCCTCCTCTCCCTATTGGCTAAGGCTCTTTACACCTGCATTGTGATGTCATAGAGCTTTATGGTTATAGAAACCTAGTCACTACACTTAGGGAACAAAAATATTTTATAATTGTGTTCTGTTTTATACACTTGAACACTGTAGGTTGTGGGTCTGAGCACTATTTAAAAAAAATAAATAAATAAATTAATGATTGATATTATATTTATAATATTGTGATGTGAATTTAGTTATATAGAAACATAGTAACATGATGACAAATAAAGGCCAAATGGCCCATCCAGTCTGCCCACCCACAGCATCCACTATCTCCTCCTCTCCCTATTGGCTAAGGCTCTTTACACCTGCATTGTGATGTCATAGAGCTTTATGGTTATAGAAACCTAGTCACTACACTTAGGGAACAAAAATATTTTATAATTGTGTTCTGTTTTATACACTTGAACACTGTAGGTTGTGGGTCTGAGCACTATTTAAAAAAAAAAAAATAAAAAAATTAATGATTGATATTATATTTATAATATTGTGATGTGAATTTAGTTATATAGAAACATAGTAACATGATGACAAATAAAGGCCAAATGGCCCATCCAGTCTGCCCACCCACAGCATCCACTATCTCCTCCTCTCCCTATTGGCTAAGGCTCTTTACACCTGCATTGTGATGTCATAGAGCTTTATGGTTATAGAAACCTAGTCACTACACTTAGGGAACAAAAATATTTTATAATTGTGTTCTGTTTTATACACTTGAACACTGTAGGTTGTGGGTCTGAGCACTATTTAAAAAAAAAAAAAATAAAAAAATTAATGATTGATATTATATTTATAATATTGTGATGTGAATTTAGTTATATAGAAACATAGTAACATGATGACAAATAAAGGCCAAATGGCCCATCCAGTCTGCCCATCCACAGCATCCACTGTCTCCTCCTTTCCCTATTGGTTAAGGCTCTTTACACCTGCATTTTGATGTTATAGAAACATAGTACAGAACCAAAGTGGAATTGTCCCAATCACAATGGTGCACACTAAACAAAAGTGTCCTTCAATTCATCTGATAGATCCAAATGCCTTTATTCATCCAAAGCCTCATAAATTCATCCAATGACTCAATGACCTGACATGCACATGTTTCGGCCTAGCCGGCCTGCCTCGGGAGTCTTGTGAGTCTTCGATAGGCGAATTTGGAAAAAAAAACGTATGGAATAAAGAGATGCGGCTACTATGGTGAAAGTCGTAAAGCAGTGAAGATCACGGCAACAATGATGTAAGACTCGCAAGACTCCCGAGGCAGGCCGGTTAGGCCAAAACATGTGCATGTCGGGTCCTTGAGTCATTGGATGAATTTATGAGGCTTTGGATGAATAAAGGCATTTGGATCCATCAGATGAGTTGAAGGACACTTTTGTTTAGTGTGCACCATTGTGATTGGGACAATTCCACTTTGGTTCCGTGCTTTTGAGCCTGTGGTTTTGTTTCCCCTGGTTTTTTTGTGCCTTTTTGTTGGAATAGAACCATAGTAACATGATGGCAGATACAGGCCAAAAGACCAATCCAGTCTGCCTTCCCCAGCAACCATTATCTCTTTCTCTCTCTCAGAGATCCCATGTTCCTATCCTATGAATTCAGACACAGTCTCTTGTCTCCACCACCTCTTTCGGGAGACTGTTCCACGCCTCTCCCACCCTTTCTGTAAAAAAAGTATTTCCTTAGATTTCTCCTGAGCCAATCACCTCTTAATTTCATCCTATGCCCTCTCATTTCAGAGCTTCCTTTCAAATGAAAGATACTCGATTCGTGCGCATTTACATTACGCAGGTATTTAAACGTCTCTATCGTATCTCCCCTCTCCCGTATGTTGTATTACTTATGAATCATCTGGACAGAAACAAAACCACCAAAACTGAAGGCAGAACACAGAGCAATGCAAGAGAGCTATGGAAGGTGTTATCTTTTTAAAGATGCTTTCGAATCCTAACGCGGACATTCTTCCGCCATATTAAATACTCAATTCCTTCTTTCCTTTTAAAGGTTCTCGCCTCACCTCTCATGTCACCCTTATTGGTTTCTTGACTTTTAAATTGTAGTTCTCCCTTTTTCCTCATGCTCCAGTTTGTGATTGACGTCTCTGTCTTCTGTCCTGTTTTTATATGATCGCTTGTTTTCCCCTCATTTTTATTATAAATCGCTTCGAATTTTATGTAAAGCGATCAGTCAAATTTTTATAAACTTGAAACTTATTTCCCCAAGCGTTTATCCAATAAACACATACTTCCCCCCCCCCCACACACACTTTTTTGACTAATCTGCGGTAGAGGTTTATACTGCGGCTTGGAGTGCTAAATGCTCTGATGTTCATAGAATTTGTCAGAGCAGCGTCGGAGCATTTAGCACGCTGTGGCTTGGTAAAAGAGGGTCTTAATTTCTTTTTGTATCAGTATTTATCAGTTGAAACCAAAAATTAGAAGCCTTAACTATAGTTTTCAAATCTTTTATAAATGGCCACCTATCAAAAGGGAGTTATGAGCAGTGGCACAGTAAATGGAGTGCGGGAGGGGGGGGGATTCCTGCCC
Organism: Geotrypetes seraphini; assembly: GCF_902459505.1. Taxonomy (NCBI): domain Eukaryota; kingdom Metazoa; phylum Chordata; class Amphibia; order Gymnophiona; family Dermophiidae; genus Geotrypetes; species Geotrypetes seraphini. The sequence goes on from NC_047100.1 coordinate 13,973,764, forward strand.
CGGGTGCAGTCTTTGTAAAGGGTGCAGGCACCCATCCTCCTCTCTGCCCCCCCCCGATCCTCCCCTGTTCTGTCTGAATAGTGATCAAGGAATAGTATAAGTAAAACTGTCCTGAGCAGCTCACGAACATCGCGTCAAGGGATGAGCGTTCTCATCCGTCAAGCACACTTGCCACCTAAGTAGTTTCGAAATAGAAGTTGCCTTAATTTCAAGCAGATACTCACCTATCTATTGGCCAAGAAATAAACGCTATAAATTATGTCAAAGGGATTGATTGCTCAAAACAGTTTTTTCTTACTACTCCTTGATCACTATTCAGGCTCCTGAGGCAGGCCCTTTAGGCCGAAACACGATCGTGTCAACTCAATTATATCAATAAAGTATTAGGGCACCAAGGGTCACCTTCACTGTTGTTCTTGCTGCACTGCTGTGTCCATTATCCACTTAAATCACCCATGACCTAGTACTATCCATGTGGGCAAAGATGGAGGCAGTGACTGAAGAAATGAAGTGATTAATGGAAATGTTAATGGAATATTGTTTTACTGTGTTTTATACTGGTGTTTTATCTCATGATTATGTTTGTTTTTTTCTGTAATCCACATAGGTATAAGTGGAATATACGTTTTTAAAAAAATAAATAGCCCTAGAAATTATCTGGATAATGGCAATATTACCTATGCAGATAAGAAACAAGTCTATAAACAAAGTGTTAACATTAGATGCCATCAATGGCATAGCGAGGGTGCAAGACGCCTGGGGCGGTGGTACCCCTCCCCCGCCCCCACCTGCTCCTTCCCTGCCCCCTCCTGCCACACACGCGCACGTGTTCCCTTCCCTCGTAGCTCTTTAACATTCCCAGCGTGAGCAGTGACCCCAGTCTTCTTTCTCACGCCGGCTCTTCCTCTGATGTCACTTCTTAGGCATGGGTCCAGGAAGTGACATCGGAGGAAGAGCCGATGCTGGAACAAGCAGCAGGTTGGGGGGGGTTGCTGCTCGCGCCGGGAACGCTAAAGAGGTATGGGGGAAGGGGAGTGCATGCGCGCAGTAGTGGGGGGGGGATAAGAACATAAGAACATAAGAACATAAGAAGTTGCCTCCGCTGAGGCAGACCAGAGGTCCATCTCGCCCAGCGGTCCGCTCCCGCGGCGGCCCATCAGGCCCATTGCCTGAGCAATGGTCCCAGACTATCCCTATAACCTACCGCTATTCTTATCTGTACCCTTCAATTCCTTTATCCTCTAGGAACCTATCCAAACCTTCTTTGAAGCCTTGTAACGTGCTCCGGCCTATCACAGCCTCCGGGAGCGCGTTCCATGTGTCCACCACCCTCTGGGTGAAAAAGAACTTTCTGGCATTTGTTTTAAACCTGTCTCCTTTTAATTTTTTCGAGTGCCCCCTTGTACTTGTGGTTCCCCGTAATCTGAAAAATCTGTCCCTGTCTACTTTTTCTATACCCTTCAGGATCTTGAAGGTTTCTATCATGTCTCCTCTAAGTCTCCGCTTTTCCAGGGAGAACAGCCCCAGCTTTTTCAGTCTGTCAGTATATGAGAGGTTTTCCATACCTCTTATCAGTTTAGTTGCTCTTCTCTGGACTCCCTCAAGTACCGCCATGTCTTTTTTGAGGTACGGCGACCAATATTGGACACAGTACTCCAGATGCGGTCGCACCATTGCACGATACAGTGGCAGGATGACCTCCTTTGTCCTGGTCGTGATACCCTTCTTAATGATACCCAACATTTTGTTTGCTTTTCTTGAGGCTGTGGCGCACTGTGCCGACGCCTTTAAAGACGTGTCCACCATCACTCCCAGGTCTCTTTCAAGGTTACTTACCCCTAGCAGTGATCCTCCCATTTTGTAGCTGAACATCGGGTTCTTTTTCCCTACATGCATGACCTTGCATTTCCCTACATTAAAGTTCATTTGCCATTTTTTGGCCCATTCTTCTAGCGTCGTTAGGTCCCTTTGCAGATCTTCGCAGTCTTCCATGGTTTCAACCCTGCGGTAGAGTTTGGTGTCATCCGCAAATTTAATAACTTCGCAATTTGTTCCCGCCTCCAGGTCATTAATAAATATATTGAACAGGAGCGGTCCCAGCACCGACCCCTGCGGAACTCCGCTCGTGACCCCATGCCAGTTTGAGTAATGGCCCTTCACTCCAACCCTCTGTTTCCTGTCTGCCAGACAGTTTTTGATCCATCGGTGGACCTCCCCTTGCACCCCGTGTCTCCACAGTTTTTTAAGCAATCTTTCGTGCGGTACCTTGTCAAAGGCTTTTTGAAAGTCAAGGTAAATGATGTCAATGGATTCTCCTTTATCCACCTGTCTATTTACTTCCTCAAAGAAGTACAATAAGTTTGTGAGGCATGACCTACCCTTGCAGAAGCCGTGCTGGCTCGTCTTTAGCTGTCCATTGTTTTCTATGTGTTCACAGATACTGTCCTTAATCAGTGCTTCCATCATTTTTCCCGGGACCGAGGTCAAGCTCACCGGCCTGTAGTTCCCTGGGTCCCCCCTTGAACCCTTCTTGAAGATGGGCGTGACATTTGCAATTTTCCAATCCTCCGGGATCTCTCCAGTCTTTAAGGATAGGTTACATATTTGGCGAAGTGGCTCTGCTATTACGTTCCTTAGTTCCTTTAGTACCCTTGGGAAGGGTGCCCCCACCAAGAAATTGCCGGGGGTGGACTGCCCCCTCTGGCCCCTATTACTACACCACTGGATGCCATCTTTGTGTGGATAGTGTGCTTATTCCATCAGAACACTAGTGTGTGTAAGTGTTCTCTTGAAATACCAGCGTGAATTAGCATTGGTGTGCTTAAATGTAGGCGTGCACAATTATGTAAATTAGCGCACTCAAATGCAGCATTTATAAATACAACATGGAATACATCTATGACACGCCATGCCCCTCCTCTATGCATTTATACGCTAAGCTGTTTTAGCATATAATTATAGACTGTCAGATCAATTTAATTCCCCCTTTCATGAAGTTGCATCAGTGTTGTTTGTCGCCAGCCACCGTGGTGAAAGTTTCTACGCTCGTAGAATTCCTATGAGCGTAGGAACTCTAGGCGGCTTCATAAAAGAGGGGGTAAGTGTGCAAATGGCACTTAAGAAAGGAGACGGTGGCATGGTGGTTAGAGCTATAGCCTCGGTACCCTGAGGTTGCGGGTTCAAACCCTGTGCTGCTCCTGGTGATTCACTAAGCAAACCGATTGTGTATCGATCGGTTTGCGACCCAATTTTACTATGCCCGATTCACTTACCTTTCCTCAGATCCGATTCCGACCCCTGCATGCAAATGAGGGGAACGGCATGCAAAGTAGGCAGGGACGTGATTCACTGCAGAAATCTTGCAAACCAACTGAGCTGGCCGATCAACACAAGAAGCGACTGCTGAGGACCAGTCGCTGAGGTCCTTTCCGACTGCCCTGCCTTCTGTCACCCTGCTATCTGCCCCGATCTGCTGCCCTGTCTCAGCCCCGATCTCCTGCTTGCCCTGATCTGCTCTCTGCTCCGATCTGCTGCCCTGTCTCAGCCCCGATCTCCTGTTTGCCCCAATCTCCTGCCCTGTCTTAGCCCCGATCTCGTGCTGTGCCCCGAATCTCTCTTGCCTGCTGCCCTGACTCGTTGCCCTGCTCTTGCCCCTAATCTCTCCTGCCCTTTCGCACACTGTGAGCCCATGGTTTTACCCCACGGGTTTAAGGCAGGTTAAAGCACGGGCCTCCTGGGCTAGTTAAAGGTAAAAAAAAAAAGTTGCGGCTCTAGACGGCTCTTAGACGCATGCACAGACCATCTACAGATGGTCTGCGCATGCGTCGGGATTGCACACTAACGATCCGTGCGGTCGGAGGGGGGTCGTTCCTCCGATCGCCCTCATTTTAATTTTTGGGTTTTGTAAATTTGTCGGGCCTGCACGGATCGGGCACGCAAAGGAGGTGAGTGAACCTAGCCCTGACACCGCCACTGCCTCAGGTATATTAGATAGACGGCAAGCCTACTGGGACAAATAGAGAAAACACTTGAGTACCTGATTTGTAACCCATTCATGAGCTCTTTTGGGAGGACAGGCAAAAAATTGAAGGAATAAATAAATAAATTTAGGCGCCCTGTTATGGAATGAGAGGGATAGTAGCAATGAATTTATGAATTAACGGCCTCTTTTACAAAGCGGCACTAGTGGCCCCGAAGCCCACAGAAATTTAAAGGGCTTCGGGGGTGTTGCCGCGCGGCTTTGTAAAAGTGGCCGTAAATTAAACATCTGAACCAGGGTTTCATTTAATCCAGTGACCGTGCTGGCTGAATGTTACCCCCCAATTGTTTTTAACAGTACCCCAGAAAACAGTTAAATTATGATCTTCCACTCCTGACAAAGCATATGTTGATGCCACTTTTTCATAGTCGCCAAGAGATCCTTGATTCCTCTTTCTGGTGTCGTTATTTGTGGCTTATTGATTTAACAAAAGAAGACTGATTCTAGGTGCAGCATGGAAGCACTTATACAAGTTCCGTTCAAGTTTTATAATTGATTTCTCACAAATAGATTAGCTGTCTTCTGTTTGCTGTCGTAGCCTGCAACTCCTTCCATTGTAAGGTCCAGCTCGGCTTTTTGGATCTTCATTGACTGGAAAATCATGTTTAAGAGTGCAATGATTACCCATCTTGCCTCCCCTTTCACATCCGCCATTAAGATCCAGTTAGATTTTGCACAGATAAGACAAAAGATCTGTTGTTATGAAAAGTCTTCTTTTCTAAGCTGCGATAGCGGTTTTAACGCGCACTAGACCTTAACGCCAGCATTGATAATGGCATTAGTTCTAGCCGCGTAGCGCTCAAAAAACGCTATTGCAGCTTAGTAAAAGGAGCCCAAAATGTCACCTTATGACTATATAACGTGTACCTATCCCTAAATCCACTGTGTCATTTGGCATTCTAGACCTTCTCTCTGCCTTGCTTGCTATGTCTTAAGAGTAGCTAGCCTGGATTGTACAACTAATGGATTCTTGCAATGGATTCTTGTATCTACAAGAGATTCCTGGATAGATCTCTAGCATTCCAAGCAGGCAAATGGAATGAATGTCGTACCCCCTTCATCACTAATTCACCCTCCTACCAAACCTTCAGGAAATCAATCAAAACCTATCTCTTTGATAAATTTCTCTGACCACCCTGCCTGACTTCTCCCGACTTGCTAAGTTAATCTCAATCTGAATGTCTAAATTGAACGAAACGCTATGCTAAATGGAATGTCTTATTTGTTTCATCGCTGTAAATGTACAGTCTCTTCCCCTGTAAACCGCTCTGAACTGCCATGGTACTGCGGGATACAAAAATAAAGTTATTATTAATAAAATGTTTATTTATATACCTCATTAGCCTTTTGGTTCAAAGCGATGTACAAGGTAGTAAAATACATCAGGAACAGTAATTATTAACAAATTAGAATAATACAGTTTGACAAATGCAAAAAAAACCCAATAAACAAAAAAATTGAGGTTTGTGATGGGGTAAAATGATGAGTGAAAGTTGTGTAGTCTTGGGTCAACTACAGGTTGTCAGGTTTGGGGAAGAGGTGAGTTTTCAGGAGCTTCCTAAAATGCATGTATGATGGGTAGAAGAATGTCTTTCTGTTATGTACATATTGCATCTTATAAGTATAAGAGAAGATCACATGCCCTGTTCATTTTCCCATCTGTTCAGGGTTGTAAAAGCAAGAAATTTTTGGATCATACACTAGCGATTCTGGCAGCTTCCTACGATATGGAATTGTGATCGTTGTTGCCTAGAGCTTGTTCATATAAACATTTCAGAACCCAGTTGAAAACCTATCTTTTCTCAAAATATCTGGCCTAATAGTTTTTTATGTGTTTCTTATGTTATCTTTATTTTTAATCTTTTGTTAACCCCGTTGAACTTATGGTTACACGGTTTAGAAGTACGATGTTATGTTATGGTGTGACTGCTTTCATAGCATACCCATCAGACTCAGTGGAGAAGGTTGTCATGCCGCTGTACCGGGCCATGGTACGCCCCCACCTGGAATACTGCGTCCAGCACTGGTCGTCGTACATGAAGGACACGGTACTATTTGGAAGGGTCCAGGGAAGAGTGACTAAAATGCTTAAGGGGCAGGAGGAGTTGCCGTACACTTAGAAATTAGAGAAACTTGGCCTCTTCTCCATTGAAAAGAGGAGACTGAGAGGGGACATGATCGAAACATTTAAGATAATGAAGGGAATAGACTTAATAGATACGGACAGGTTGTTCACCCTCTCCAAAGTGGAGAGAACGAGAGGGCACTCTCTAAAGTTACAAAGGGATAGATTTCAAACAAACGTGAGAGAGTGGTAGAAAACTGGAACGCTCTTCCGGAGGCTGTTATAGGGGAAAACACTCTCCAGGGATTCAAGACAAAGACAAGTTCCTGCTGAGCCAGAACGTACGCAGGTAAGGCTAGACTCAATTAGGGCACTACAGTGTCTTTGACCTAAGGGCTGCCAGCGGGAGCGGACTGCTGGGCACGATGGACCACTGGTCTGACCCAGAAGCGGCACTTCTTATGTGACATAGTAGATGATGGCATAAAAGACCAAGCTCTGCTCTCTTATTGCTGTGGCCATCAATACGAAAAATAGGAAATACTGCCACTTTACCCCAGGAAAAAAAAAAAAATTGCCTTAGCTTATAAGAAAGACCCATGTAAGGCTATCCTAAGGCCACTTTTTATCACTGTTTGGTGAAAGGGCTCTTCAATGTGTAGGGGTATAATATTCACTTCCATTGAAGTGCACTTTTCCATTTCCAGTTTAGAACAGAATTTTAACTATTGTGTAACATGCAATTTACCGTATTTGATTTTTTTTTTCATTGGAAATACAATAACAATTTACAGTGGTGGTAAAAGAAAAATCAATGCAGAAATTTAGAAGTGGTGTTTGTTATGCTTTTCTTACATTGATTGCTTGAACAGGAGTAAATGCATTTGAATCTCAGGACTGCCAAAGTAAATGAGTGCTTAGAGGGGTCTTTTAATTAAGGTGCGCTAACCGATTTAGCACGCGCTAAATGCTAAGGCATCCATTATAGTCTATGGGCGCCTTAGCATTTAGCAGGCGCTAAATCGTTAGCGCACCTTAAAAAAAGGACCCCATAGCTAGGTCCAAGTGGTTAGAAACATAGAAACATGATGGCAGATAAAGGCCAAATGGCCCATCTAGTTATTCAAAATAATAATTGTATCTCCTCCTCTCCCTATTGGCTAAGGCTCTTAGCATTTGCATCTCCTCTTCCTATAGGCTAAGGCTCTTTACACCTGCATTGTGAGGTCATAGAGCTTTTTGGTTATAGAAACATGATGGCAGATAAAGGCCAAATGGCCCATCTAGTTATTCGAAATAATAATAATAATTGTATCTCCTCCTCTCCCTATTGGCTAAGGCTCTTAACATTTGCATCTCCTCTTCCTATAGGCTAAGGCTCTTTACACCTGCATTGTGAGGTCATAGAGCTTTTTGGTTATAGAAACATGATGGCAGATAAAGGCCAATTAGCTCATTTAGTCTGCTCATCCGCAGTAACCAGATCTGTTTCTCTCTCCGAGAGATCCCACTATTGGTCTAACTCAACGCATTTTATGATGAGCTTTCGAAGATAACCCTTCTTCTTCAGAAAAAAGCAAATGTTGACAAATATCAGTATATATGAGGAAAGCAGAAAGGTGGCAGAGCAGTTTTAAAAGTCTTTCTAGTGGGAAAGAAAGCCCAGATCTCTGTTAAATCCTGTCTGGTGGGTGTCAAAGATTTCAAAGGTTTTACTTTCTTGGATTGTTTTAATCCCATTGGGAAACTAGGCTAAACTAGGAAGGAAAATTCAATTGCTGGCTTTGCCCTTGACAAATCTAAAGGCGAAGATAAGAAAGTTCAAAAAATGATTTCTGTACTATGGCCCTAATTCTACAAAGGGCGCCTAAGAAATAGGTGGTGAGGAATGCTGCGCAGAGCGGTTGTGAAACTTCAGTTAGGCATCATTTATAGAATCACGCCTAGTGGTGCTTTCATTGGATTTAGGCACTGGTAGGCATCAAAATCTTAGGTGTGCCCTTTGTATGCTGGAATTTTCTTGGACTAAATACCGGCACCTAAGTCCAATTTAGCCTAGATGCAAAATACCACCAAGATCCGCCTCTAACCATACCCACTTTCTGGTAGGTGCCCAACGCCACTATGGGCGTGGTTAATACCGGAAGTGGTGTTAGGCGCGATTCACGGCCTACCTTTCCAGCGCCTATCTTGCCCAGAGGTGTGATTCTGTATATGGCTCCGTCGTCTTAAGAAGTGACATCAAAGGTGGGCACGCTGCTCACGCCAGAGAAGTTATAAAGATATGGGGAAAGGGAAGGGTGGTAAGCGTGTGGCAGGGGAAGAGGGTGGGCGAGGGGTGCCATCACCCTTACTAAGCCACTGCAGATGACCATCCACAAAAATTTAGGACAGCAAAAAGGCTGTCCTAACTCCATCTAGGCCGTTATCTAGGTACCAGTCTGAATATTGCTGATACCCAGATAAGTGCTGGCAGCCACATTATACTTGATATTCAGCGCCAGTATTGGGTGTGGCCTGCAACTGAATATATAAAGAGGATGGAGTCGGTTCAGCGAATGGCCACTAAGATGGTCTCGGGACTCAAGGATCTCCCATATGAAGAACGTCTAATTAGGCTGCAGTTATAGTCTCTCGAAGAACGCAGAGAGAGGGGAGACACGATAGAGACGTTCAAATATCTTACAGGCCGTACTGAGGTGGAGGAAGATATGTTTTTCCTTACAGGTCCCGCGGCAACAAGAGGGCATCCGCTCAAACTCAAGGGTGGGTGACTTCATGGGGACATCAGGAAGTACTTCTTCACCGAAAGGGTGGTTGATCGTTGGAATGGTCTTCCACGTCAGGTTGTCGAGGCCAACAATGTGCTCAACTTCAAAAGACGATGGGATAAACATGTGGGTACACTCTAGGGAAATGCTTAGGGGGAGGCTTCTTTGAGTGGGCCCTTTTCTGCCATCATACTCTATGTTTCTATATGGTATAAAAAGCCTCATCCTGAATATTGATGCAATAACCTTTTTTTTTATCCAGTGTGTGTAAATAACGTACACATTAAGAATTCCTTAGGAGTTACTCTGTCCTCCTTATTAAAATTCAGAGCTACAGAGGGAGATTATATTATGCATAATTTATGCTTATGAAGTGATAATAGTCCCACTGCACTATTTGAGGAAGCACTGTTCTTATTTATGTGTGTGTATGTGTATATCATACCATTGGTATTTTCACTAGCATTCTGCCATATTGTCCTTGCCAGCTAAAACGGAGATCGAACACACAGTGGAAGTGTTAAAACACTATTTTGTAAAATGTAAAAGCATATTTATTGATTAGTTCGCTCCCGACAGATGCAAACCGACCAAATTATTCTGAGACCTGATGCCAGTAAATCTGGGGAAATTTTAGAACTGGCGCTGAAACTTAGACACCGGTAGCAGAGACTGACATGGGAACCAATTTTTCCCCGTCCCCCACGGGAACTCATTTTCCAGTCCCGTCCCCGCGAGTTCTTTTCCGTCCCCGCGAGACATTTTCCTGTCCCTGCCCCATTCCTGCAAGCTCTGTCCTCCTCTGCACAAGCCTCAAACAGTGTTCGAGGCTTGTGCGGTTAAGGTAGAGCTTATAGGAATGGGACAGGGACAGCGACAAAAGTCATGGGAACGGGATAGCAAAATTGAGTTCCTGCGGGGACTCGGAAAAATTTGTCCCCGTGTCATTCTCTAGCTGGTAGCCGCCCTACTGGTGCCTAAGTGAATTGACAGCACAATTAGAAATGGTGAAAATCCCTGATGTACAAGCGCCTACCAGTGCCTAAATGAAAGGTACTAGAATCATGCCTATATTGGAAATTTCTAGTGCTTAATGCCATTACAGGCATGGCTAATGCCAGAAGTGACATTAAGTGCTGGAAATCACATATGTAGGCACGATTCACAGCATAGTTAGGTGCTGGAAATGTAGGCCCAGAAAATCCTGACCTACATTTACAGCACCTGTTTTGCCCGGAGATGTGATTTTTGTATACTGTGCTGTCGTGTGATTGATACGCGATCGGCCGCCAATAGTGGTGCCCTATACAGAATCCAACCAATACTATATAATCAAGTATGCAAACATTTTAACTCCATCAATCGATTACGCTGGGCAACAAAAAAAAAAGTTTTTCTTTGATACTGAGAACTTAAGAAGTGTTCTTAGTTAATTTTAATGACCCTGATTTCAGACCTGTAATTGAAATTCAGCTAGCATGTTTCTGAGATGCACGTTACTGATTTTTTTTAGACAGTATGCCATATCGGCACAATATTGTGAGTATGAACTGTGTCCCATCAAACTTGTGTTAAGGAGTTTACTCTGAAAACAAACACGAAGACAATAAGGAGACATGTTACAGCATATATTTACGCCTCTCTTAACTCACACAAAAGTGATGTCGGCATGTTCAGAAACATAAGAACATAAGCAGTGCCTCTGCTGGGTCAGACCAGAGGTCCATCGTGCCCAGCAGTCCGCTCACACGGCGGCCCATCAGGTCCAGGACCTGTATAGTAATCCTCTATCTTTACCCTTCTATCCCTTTTTCCTTCAAGATATCATCCAATCCCTTCTTCAACCCCGATACCGTACACTGTCCTATCACACTCTCTGGAAGCGCATTCCAGGCGTCCACCACCCTTTGGATGAAGAAGAACTTTCTAGCATTGGTTCTGGATCTGTCCCTTCTTAATTGTTCTTGTAGTTTTCTGAAGTTCAAAGAATCTGTCCTTCTCCACTTTCTCTATGCCATTCATGATCTTGTAAGTCTCTATCATGTCCCCTCTAAGCCTCCACTTCTCCAGGGAAAAGAGCCCCAGTTTCTCCAATCTTTCAGCATATGAAAGATTTTCCATACCTTTTATCAATCGCGCTGCTCTTTTCTGAATCCTCTGGAGTATCGCCATATCCTTCTTAAGGTACGGCGACCAATATTGGACACAGTACTCCAGATGTGGGCGCACCATCATCCGATACAATGTTCTGGTTGTAATACCATTCTTGATAATACCTAGCATTCTATTCGCCTTCTTAGAGGCCGCTGCACACTGTGCCGACGGCTTCATTGTGTTTGAGACGCTTGCTTTTGCACTTGTACTGTACATTTGTCTCTCTTTGCAAGAACCAACAATAGTCTCCCATCATACTGGGATTGAAAGTTCCCTGATAGCTGCTTTCCATCACCTTGATATCTTGATGAAATCTTTCCCCATGCTCATCGCTGACATCACCAAGATTGGGTTGGAAGAAGTTGAGGTGAGAATGTAAGAAGTGCATTTTAAGTGACATTCTGACACCCATTAGCTGATATGCTGTCAGCATGTTCTCCACAAACTCAGCATAATTCTCTGATCTGTGATTACCAAGAAAATTCTGAACAACCAGCACGAATGCTTCCCATGCCGCTGATTCAGCTGGGCTCGGCTTCTGTTTGAACGCATCATCAAGGATCAGTTTACGGATTTCGGGTCCACCAGAAACACCTTCTTTGATTTTGGCTTCACTTTTCTCGAGCTGATCTGAGATTTAAAGGATAATATGTTATCAAGGTTCACGCCTAGAATGTTTGGTACAAAGTGAATTGGAATTGAAGAAATACATATTGAGGATGCAAGGATTTCATTTTGATCCTGCGAAAAAAAGCATGCATTTGGTTTTTGATATATTAAGGGAAAGAAGATTTTGGCAGAGCCAGTCATACACAAGATGTAGTTTTTGATTTTTTTTAAATAAATATTTAATTAATTTTTCAAAAAACATGACAATGCAATATACATTTTAACAATCAAAGAATAAAGCTCAAAACTCATTTTCATCTTACAAAAATATACATACAGTGTCTTTTATCCCACCCCTCCATTAAGTAAACAACAAATCAATAATGAATTATAAATACAAATGATCCTTTCAAATCTTTATCTTATAAAATACTAAAGTATTCCCTCCCCTCCCTCCCACCCTGGATGTGAATAGAAGAATATCAAACTAAAAAAAACCCACTCCAATTAAGCTGCATTCATAAAAGAGGTCAATGATTCCCAAACCAAATTAAATATATGACCATGTCCTAATAACTCCGCATTCAGTTTCTCATTCTTTGCCTACCAAAAGGTGAAGCTAAGGCGATCATGATTTTTCCAGTTACGTGTTATCTGCATTGCAATTCCAGTCATGACTAAAAAAGGACGACTTTTATAATGATCTATAGGATGTTAACGCAACAATGTTCCGCATATGACTAGCTCATACGTTAATGGGAATGAACATTCAAGTATTGCATTAATCTGCCCCCATATTGATTTCCAAAAACTGAGAATCAATGGACAAAAGAACAACATATAATCCAACGCCCCTATGTCCAGATGACAGTGCCAGCATTTATTTGATTTTGAATTATCTAACTTTTGTAACTTAACAGGGGTCCAGAAAGATCTGCGTAACAGGAACAACCAAGTTTGTCTCATAGATGCTATTAATTTTTGATTAATATCCATGATTTCAGCTTGATTGTGGCTCCAGACTGGATGGACTAGTTGGATATCATCCACAGAGGCATAAACTGTGAATCCAACAGATCGGGCGATGGTTAACAACGGTGCGAGAAACAGGTTAAATAACATGGGCGAGAGAATGGATCCATGTGGAACCCCTGAGTCTTACTACGCCACTGCACCAACTTATGAATCTTTGATCCCTGGACTCTTTATTAGGGCAGGAACATGCATAAGAAAGTCTCCATTCCCACCGTAGCTGAATTTATTTAGGGCAGGAGCAACGGCCATTTTTGTTCTTGGGCCATGTTTTGCACATTGACAGTCCGTGGTGCTTTCCACTCTGCTGGACTTGGGGTCACAAAGGTGACCTTTTGCGAATGACCTCCGTACGGTCTATTTACTAGTGCAACTTGTTTGTGTTCTGTAAATGAAGATAAATGGGCAAGTGAAGGGGTCGGTTTTATACATGTTATGGGGCCACTTCCTTGCCACACTAAAGGTGGCCAATTTGTAGCGCTATTTAATAAAAAGAGGCTTCTAAAGTAGCATGAGTTAGCTACACAGGGCCCTTTCTACAAAGCTGCAGTAGCGATTCCTGTGTGGCAAATGTGTGGCTCATTCAGCTCCTGTTGACTAGGTTGTATATGCCATTCTGGGACTCGCCACTGTGGCTTTGTAAAAGAAGCCTATAGTTACCAACTTGGCTTACTGTTAATATGGATTATTTTATCACTCAAGCTATTTTAGCACAAGTCCTACCTGGTTCAGATAGGCTGGAGTGGGACGTAAGGACAGTGCAAAGCGGACTTCTATGACCGTGATCGTATACAGGGTACCCACAAAAACACTCCTCGATTTTAAATGGTTGCAAAGTCAAAATTTATAAATAAGATGACAGCAAATACAAGTCCCCAAAAGCACGGTTAGCAAGGTCTTACACAATCGCTTGCACTTTCACCCTTATAAGCTGCAATTGGTGCAGATGTTACAACCTTCAGACAATGCAACGTGACAATACGACCAGGTGCTCCTCAAGTGCCCCCGAGATCACCCTTACATTACTGTTTGTGACATTTTCCTTTGAGGGTACGTGAAAGAGAGAGTGTACGTACCTCCATTACCCGCAACTATGGATGATCTGCAGGAACGCATCACTGAAGCTATAAACGTGATCACGCCGGATATGCTTCGGAGAGTCCGGTCCGAGCTCGATGTTCGCATCGATGTCTGCCGAGTAACAGGTGGGGCGCCCATCGAGTGTATGTGATCAACAGATACCATATGAAACTTTATGAGTTGATGAAACCGTCGCCTCAAAGTTGAAAGAATGTTCCAATAAATTTTGGTTTTTGTAATCATCTAAAATCAAGGAATGATTTTGTGGGTATTTTATATTACATTATTGTTGGTTTAATCATGGATTATGTTTGTTTATTAAAATTCTTTACGTACCGCTTAGCTATTAAATAACTCAAAGTGTGGCTGTTGTGCAGACTGGAAGGATTGTTCAGGTCTTTTATCTGCCACCATTTATTCTGTCGCTATGACGCATGGCAGAATCGTCCACCGATTGCTTTCATTTATTAGGACACTCTGAATGCAGAATTTAAACAGGCTTCAGATATACCAATTAACTTCGGTAATTCTTGAAATCTGCTTTGCAAGAATGGAGATCATCAAACACGCTTTAATGGAAAATGATCAGAGCTGGATTTTTAAAAATGCAGATGGCAACCTCCTGACGTCTTAGAAGCTCACCCGTTAATAAAAGGTTTCAATATCCTGGTTTTCAAATTACCAGAGAAACCTAGTATAATTACATGGTGGGGAGCTGAAGTGTTTAGGGTCAAATTTAATGCTGAGATGGGCTAAAGCTTTCCTTTCAGGTTTTTTTTCTCTCCCCTGCTCCTATTTTGTGCTGTGTGTTGACAAGCTTAGCATATCTGTGTACCATTCACTACGTTCCAAGCCTCTTCCTGCAAATTGCAGTAGGTTGATTAGAAGAAATTGTGGCTTTTTGTGCTCGATAATGTATATCAGTGCCACCTAAATTCTTCTTTTGCGACGTATTCCACAGCAGCCAATGGTGGCCAGTCATTTCAAGAAGAAAGCATTCAGAGCTGGCTTAATTTCTTTAGGAAATTCAATACGATAGAAATAAAACAAAGACATAAAGGTGATACCTTTTTTTGTTGGACTAAATGCATTTTTTGATTAGCTTTCAAAGACAGCCCTTATTCTTTAAATCAGAAATAAGCAAATGTTGACAAAAATCAGTATATATAAGTGAAACATAAAAGCATTGCAATGATAGTCTTCCTGTGAGACGTTCATTGGAATGCTTTTAAGTTTCACTTATACATACGAGGGCTGATTGAAAAGTGACGAGGCTACCTCTATTTTTCTTTCCAAGAAGTAGATGTGGCAATGATGATCTGGTTCTTGTGAACGCTCACACATAGTGTGACCATATGGCTCCATAAAAAAGGGGGCGGATTGAGACATCCGGGTTTTCCTTCCGTTGAAAGCAACCAAGATGTCTCAATCTGTTCTCCTTACTTCCATTGCTTTCAATGGAAGTAAAACCCGGATGTCTCAATCCGTCCCCTTTTTTCTGGAGCCATATGGTCACACTACTCATACATCAACATTTCTGAACGTGCAGTTGGTCTGACGTGGTCTTCATTGTTGGGTCACAGATAGAGGAAGAACTTTGTACGTTTCGTCATGGCAGACTTGGAAGATGTGTCTGCGAGAGTGCGCCAGAGGTGTGCCATTGAATTTTGTGATAAACTTGGACGTAGTGCCTTGTGATTTCAGGGCATTCCCAACCCTGACAAAAACAAACTGCGCGGAAAGAAGTTCTTTTTAGACGATGAAGAAAAAAAGCCACAGCTGCAGCGCTAAAAGTGATGTCGCAAAACAGTCTACGTCGGGGCTGCTCAAGTCCGGTCCTCGCGATCTACTGGCAGGCCAGGTTTTCAGGATATCCACAATGAATATATGAAGGGGATTGCAGGGTATAGATAGAAGGTTACTCTACAGGACATAAGCGAAAAGCGTATGAGAGTTTTAGGGTAGGAGCACTATCAGGTCCTGGACCTGAGGGGCCGCCGCGTGAGCGGACTGCCGGGCACGATGGACCTCCGGTCTGACCCGACAGAGGCAATTCTTATGTTCTTATGTTCTTATGAGAGAGAGATTTGCATCCCAAGAAGGCAGTGCAGGAAAATCTCTCTCAGGCATGTTCATTGTGGATATCCTGATGACCGGACTTGAGCAGCCCTGGTCTACGTGTTCAGCACAGGATGGATTTTAATAAAGATTCATTTTTCAGAGAAAATATTACTTATTGATGATCGAAAATTCTCCAAAACTTATCAGCACATAGCGTCCTTCAAGATCAATTCTTAAAGAACCTTCTTCAGAGCCTCAGCTCCTCCACTCCACCGCTCAATAAACTTTCCTTGCGGCAAGTTTTACGGGGTTGCTCCTCATCAGCTCACTTTTAAATATTTAAATCTCATTTAATTTTTTAATTTTCAATAGTTGGAATCTAACTTTTCAAGTGATTAAAGTGACACTTATCTTATTGTTCTTTAAAGTTCAGCCTGGGAATTGTCCAATCCGACATGTTTCGCCTTTTGCTGTGTCAAGGGTCATCCTACGGGAAAAAAATTCTGAACTCAATGGTTTTGTAATTAATATTACACCAACATTCTCCACTTTCTATCTAAACCAGGGCTAAAATTTGTATCAAAAAGTTACAAACTTACCAGAGCTGCTAACATCAAACTCCTCATTGATTTAATAGAGTAAGATGGTGGCAAAGTTCCGACGTCAGATTTAAATACGTAAGTCTTAAGCTAACAGCTGACTCCCTGCACCCTCATAGGATGAGCTGTCAGATCAATGAAAGCCACTCAACCTCAATATTTAATCCCCTCTGTTCTACCGTATTAAGGGTGTAGATCCATCTCTGTTCTTTTTTTTTTTTTAATTCTTCATTTATTTTCAAAACTACAATTGTGCACAAGAGATGATGCATTTACATAAAATATTACTTTCACAGAAACAGGAACTTCTTCCTTGCTTCAATTAACAGCCTCTACAAAGAATCTTCTTAGGCCCTCAGCGTCACCACTCAGAACTCAAACTTATCACTGTTCTGAGCTTTACGTGACAAATCGTCACTGGGTCTGTTTTATCATTTTGTCATTTATCAAGAGCTTAAAATAGCTTAAATCATTATACTTTCTTTATATTTGAATAAATTTAATTTTACTTAGCTTTGTAAGTTGTCTCTATTTAGAGATGTCTATATCAAGCAGGGTGTCACAGCCGACATGTTTCGCGGGAACCACTTTATCAAGGCTCTACCCCCCTTTTCTGTCGACCTCCAGCATAATAAACTTAATAGAAATAATGACAAGACTTATTTCTCCCCACTCCTTTTCCCAATTGAACAACAACTCATAAAAATACTGCAAACAACCTATCCATGCCTCTTAATCAGTGCCAAAACATATCCCCCTCTCCGGGTGTATGTTTTCCTCATTTACATAAATAAATCAATCCTTACAATATTTAATTAATGGTTCCCAAACTTCCATAAATTTTTTATAATATCCCTTTTGAATGGCCACAAACTTTTCCATTTTAAAGACATAACATAGGGATTCCCACCAGAATGAATAATTTAATCTGTCTCAGTTTTTCCAATTCTTTAAGATAAGCTGCATGGCAACCCCCGTCATTATAAACAAAAGTTTGTTATTTTCAGCCGAAATTTGACTTTATGCCCTTATAGATGTTCCAAATAAAATGGTATCATAGGATAATGCCACCGGATTTTCTAATAAATTATTAACTTGGTCCCAAATCGATCTCCAGAATTTTAGTATCAAGGGACAATAGTATAGTAAACGATCCAAAGTCCCTACTTCCAGATGACAATGCCAGCATCTATTAGACTTGGAACTATCTACTCTGAAAACGCTCAAAATGTAAGAAGGTATTATGTGCCACCGATTTTCTATATAAAGAAATAGTAGTGTCCAGCTCTGTCCTCATCCGCACAAGCCTCATACACTTTAAAATCATAAGTGTTTGAGGCAGAGCTTACAGGAATGGGGCAGGGACAGCGACAAAACTCACGGGGACGGGACGAGGAAATTAAGTTCCTGCAGGGAACAGATTTGTCCCGGTGTCATTCTCTAACTTGTGCACGTCAGTCCTTCCATGTGTGCATTCTGAAATACCATGTTAGCCCTTATCAGTAATTACTTTGGCTACCTATTGAAGCAAGAGTACCATTCAAATTTGCTTGTATCGGCTTCAAATTGGCATTTGGATGGTCTCTAATTTACCTTCCCTCTCATTTTGAGTTGTCTAGACCTTCTAAGACCACCTATTTGCCCTCCCTAATTTAAAATATTGTCGATATAAGACGTTCTTGGATAGGACACTTGCCTTTCAGGCAGGCAAAATGCCAACTTGGTTAGGTGAAATTATTCCTCAAGCCTTATCTTAAGTTTCAAGTTTATTCATTATTTGATTAATCGCCTATCACTGATTACTAAGCGATGCACATAAAATATTAATATTGGGTAAACAAGAACAAAAATAAACAAAAAGATAAAATCTTTAAAAATAGACAAATTACAACGGGAAACATTAGGATGGAGGGGAAAGAAATACATTTTCTGATAGAACATTTAAGGGTAATATACAAAGGGGAAGGGAAAACAAATTAGTTTATTAGGAGTATAATACACAATTAAATAAAATGGATTACTACTATAAAGATCAATTGGCTTTTCAATTAAATATTGAAAGCGTCTTTAAAAAGAAAGCTCTTGAGTTGGCTTTTAAATTTATCAAAGTTTTTCTCCTGTCGTAAGTAAAGTGGGAGAGAGTTCCAAGTTTGTGGTGCTGTAACAGTAAAAATGTATTGCCTTTGTGTATTAATCATTTTAAGGGTGTTCTTTAAGAAAACTAGTTAAGGCTACCTTGTTTGAGAAATGTATTACCTGATTTAGAAGGTTGTACTGCTGTATCTGTTGTACTTTTTAGACAATTGTATCTTTTCACTGATTGTCCAGTCTTTTATGTAAACTGCCTAGAACTGCTGGTGTTGGGCGGTATAAAAGAATAGTTATTATTACCCTTTTATACATGTCAGACGAGTTGTCTCCATGGATGTTGTCCATGTTGACAGCACTGTAAAATAGCCACAGTATATGTGTTTTTTTCCTGCATGTATTGTAGAAAAGGCTCTACGTCATCAGATCTTTTGCTAAAATACTACTGGAATTGTACACATTTCCATGGATTCTGTGTATGGTGATTAAAATTGGGCATGCAACTTAGTTGTGTAACAAGCCAATCGGTGCCAAGAATTGGCCATTAACAAGCAATTATCGGCAACTTTCTAAGCACTATGAGTCATTTCTAATGGAGGAGAGGATATATTCAGTGACATTACCCAGTTAAGAGCCCCTCAAAATCCCCTCCCAGCCCACTGATCAGGGATTAAGTGGGCTAGAGCCTCTCCTGCCCGGTTTAACCCCTTTCATCAGTTCCTAGGTAAAAACCTCTATTTCGAGATTGTCTGTCATATTTTAATCTTTCCGTAGATAAAAAGAAAAATAGGAAGGTGTGAAGTCAATTTATTCACGGTCCTTATGCGTCTTCTTGTTGCAGAAGTACAAAGAATACGAGAAGGATGTCATAATAGAAGAAATAGACGGACTCCAGCTTGTGAAAAAGTTGGCAAAGAATATGGAGGAGATGTTCCATAAAAAGGCCGAAGCAGTAAGGGTGAGTAATTGGGCCGAAGGCATTGCAGTCACTTTCAGGCTTTTTCTTCACAATGACCTGCCTTAACGGACCCGCAGGGCAACTCAAAACAGTGGCGTCATAATGGTGAGCGGCGCCTGGGGCGGTATTGCCCATCTTCCGCCCCCCCCCCTCGCGCACGCCCCCCCTCTTCCCTTTCCCCGTACCTTTTGTATTTCAATCATTTTTATTAGTATTTAAAGAAGAAATCATACATATGTAAATACAATATACACTTCTCCCTCCATATTCGTGGTTTCAGCAATCGTAGTTTCGATTATTTGCAGTTTTTAGCTTACTGGCTCCTCCTCCCCCCCCCCCAAATTGCATCAGCTTGCATAGAGAAATTGCTGATTCCCAGCACTTTCTTCACCGTGAATTGCCTCTCCTTCAGGAACAGGCCCGGTCTCCCGTCATGTTATTCGCTTTTTCACCATATTCACGATGGTTTTTAATAGAAAACAGCAAATAACATGAAAAAGTTATTTGCAGTTTTTCTGTATTCGCAAGTCTGTTAATCCCCTATCACAGCTCACAGCGAATACGGAGGGAGAAGTGTAATATAGACCATAAAAAGTGTAATATAGATCATAAAACAACCAAAACAATAATAAAATAAACAGTAGTTAGGAAGATGCGCAAGGGATAGACTACGCCTCCCTTACTGAGCCACTGACCTAAAGCATCTTCCCACATATTAACAATAGTACAGTGGTACCTCGGTTTACGAGTGCACCAGTTTGCGAGTGTTTTGCAAGACGGGCAAAACTTTTGCAAACTTGGTGCCTCGTAAACCGAGCTTGCCTCGCTGTACGAGCGCCCCCCCCCCGCTATCCGGCATCCCCCCCAGTGATCCGGCATCCCCCCCCGCTCACGTTGCCCCCCTCCACCGCGATCCTACTTCCTCCCCCCCCCCCCCGAGCAGTCAATGACACCCTTTACCCGACTTGGCACCAGTGTCGGTGCCCGAAGATCCTCCCTCTTCTGGCGTGGCCTGGGCTGGGCGGTGCGTCGGAGATCCTCCTTCTTCTGGTCTGGGCTGGGCTGGGCTGGACTGGCTTTGAGCATTTGCGCATGCTCAAAGCCTTCTGGTCTCGCTCTCAATCTCGGAGAGAGCGAGACCAGAAGGCTTTTAGCATGCGCAAATGCTCAAAGCCAGTCCAGCCCAGCCCAGACCAGAAGAAGGAGGATCTCCGACGCACCGCCCAGCCGCACCAGAAGAGGGAGGATCTTCGGGCACCGCACTGGTGCCAAGTTGGGTAAAGGGTGTCATTGACTGCTCGGGAGGGGGGAAAGTAGGATCGCGGTGGAGGGGGGGATGCCGGTTCGCAAGGGGGGAAGCTGGATCACGGGGAGGGGGTTTGGAACAGCGTCGGATTCCTCAAGGGGGGGGAGAATGGAGCAGTTTCAAAGCAGTTTCCCTTACTTCCTATGGGGAAACTTGCTTTGATATACGAGCAATTTGGTTTACGAGCATGCTTCTGGAACGAATTATGCTCGTAAACCAAGGTTCCACTGTACTTAATTATAACAATTTAAATAGAATGCAAAATATTGCAGGGTTGATAAAGACAAAGGGGCTGATTCTATAAACGGTGCCTAAATCGGTCAGGGCCTAAAAAAGATGGCGCCGGCCGCATGTCAATCACACTTAGGCGCCATTTACTGAATCGCAGCTAGCGGCGCCTATGTAAAAACTTAGGAACCTGAAATGTAGGCCAGGGTTTTTAAGGCCTACGTTTCAGGTGCCTAAGTTTTTGGGAGAATCGCGTTTAGCTGCGCCCAAGTCATGCTCCATCCATAGAAATGCCCACTTAGGCAATAGGTTGAAAAGATGACGTCAAAAGCTAGAAGCATGCTAGGATGCATAGGGAGAGCTATGGCCAGTAGGGAAAAGGAGGTATTGATGCGTCTATCTAAGACTTCGGTGAGACCTCATATTGTGTACAATTCTGGAGGCCGCACCTTCAAAAAGATATAAAAAGGATGGAGTCGGTCCAGAGGAAAGCTACTAAAATGGTATGTGGTCTTCATCATAAGGCGTATGGGGACAGACTTAAAGATCTTAATCTGTATACTTTGGAGGAAAGACAGGAGATTTGATAGAGATGTTTAAATACCTATGTAATGTAAATACGCATGAGTTGAGTCTTTCATTAGAAAGGAAACTCTGCAATGAGAGGGCATAGGATGAAGTTAAGAGGTGATAGGCTCAGGAGTAATCTAAGGAAATACTTTTTTACAGAAAGGGTGGTAGAGGTGGAAGAGGTGGTGGAAATGGAGACTGTGTCTGAATTCAAAAGGGCCTGGGATAGGCACTTGGGATCTCTCGGAGAGAGAAAGAGATAATGGTTATTGCGGATAGGCAGCTCTATGACCTCACAATGCAGGTGTAAAGAGCCTTAGCCTATAGGAAGAGGAGATGCAAATGTTAAGAGCCCTAGCCAATAGGGAGAGGAGGAGATAGTGGTTATTGCAGATGGGCAGACTAGATGGGTCATTTGGCCTTTATCTGCCATCATGTTTCTATAACCATAAAGCTCTATGACCTCACAATGCAGGTGTAAAGAGCCTTAGCCTATAGCAGGGGTGTCCAATGTCGGTCCTCGAGGGCCGCAATCCAGTCGGGTTTTCAGGATTTCCCCAATGAATATGCATGAGATCTATTTGCATGCACTGCTTTCAATGCATATTCATTGGGGAAATCCTGAAAACCCGACTGGATTGCGGCCCTCGAGGACCGACATTGGACACCCCTGGCCTTTAGGAAGAGGAGATGCAAATGTTAAGAGCCTTAGCCAATAGGGAGAGGAGGAGATAGTAGATGCGGATGGGAGACTAGATAGGATATTTGGCATTTATCTGCCATCGTGTTTCTATGTTTCTAGGTGTCACTAAGCGCCATGCAATAGGTACCTATCGCCCAATTAATTTTTTTAAACTGATTAGTGAGGCTGTTAAGGATATTTTGCCAATTAAGTTAGCCACCCTTTATAGAATCGCCCCCCACCCCCCCACCCAAAAGCAAACCAGCATTGATTACAAAGTATTCTATTCTAGAATATTAATGTAAGTCTGCATTTACATTCAGTTTTAGGTACAACCATTTGCACTAGTTCAGCAGGTATAAATGCTGGCACTTAGATGTGGCAGTTGCATGCATAACAAGTTTGCATTCTATAATGTTAACTCGCTCAGGAAGAAATGCATTTGTTTCTATTTCTCTGGGGTTGTACTGCATGCAGAGTGTTGCATCTTAGGGGTTCGTTTGTATATATTAGTACTTTTAGTTTGTGGTCCCATATTTGCATTGGGGTTATCTGTGTTCTGCACATAGAACAAAATCTTTTCCAGAGAAAGGAAAATGGTAAAACCAGAGGGCATAATTTGGTGTCAGGTCAAAAGCGCGCCGGGACAAAGGCGCTCGCAGACAATTGAGTGCAGCGCGGAGGTGCGCACCGCAGAAAATTACTGTTTTTACGGCTCTGACAGGGGGAGCGTGGGGGAGGAACCCCCCACTTTACTTAATAGAGATCGCGCCGCGTTGTGGGGGGTGTAGGGGGTTGTAACCCCCCACATTTTACTGAAAACTTCACTTTTTCCCTGTTTTTAGGGAAAAAGTTAAGTTTACAGTAAAATGTGGAGGGTTACAGCCCCCCAAACCCCCCACAACGCCGGCGCGATCTCTATTAAGTAAACTGGGGGGGGGGGGCTCCCCAACAAAACTCCCCGTCGGAGCCCCTAAAAACTGTAATTTTCTTCAGTGCGCACCTCCATCTTGCGCTCAGTTGTTGGCGCGCGCCTTTGTCTTTTGCGGGGTTGTCTATGAACCCATAATTTCAAGAATAATGTCTCAAGAATAATGTTAGGAAATTCTTCTTTACGGGGAGGGTGGTTGATGCCTGGAGTGCGCTCCCGAGGGAGGTGGTGGAGAGGAAAACGGTGGCAGAGTTCAAACAAGCGTGGGATGAGCACAGAGCATCTCTAATCAGAAAATAACGGGTATATATTGAAGGAACTAAGGCCAATACTGGGCAGACTTGCACGGTCTGTGTCCCGTATATGGACATTCAGTTGAGGATGGGCTGGGGAGGGCTTCGGTGGCTGGGATGGTTAAGATGGGCTGGAGTGAGCTTTGATTGAGACTCCAGTAGACAGAACCTAACCACACTACCGGGCAGGACTCTGGGTTTCTGGCTCAGAAATATCTAAGAAAATGGACCATGTGCTTTGTGTAGTTTAATTTTCTAGTTAACCATTATGTGTTGTTAATAAGATTATATTGTGTGTGTATATATGAAAAATGAATGGAAAAAATGGTATTACAATTACACTTCCTCCTCCGTATTCGCGGTAGCTAAGGGCAGAGCCGTCTCGCGAATATTAAAAAATCGCGAATGATATTCGGGCGGTTCTGCCCCTAACCCCCGCTTCCCCCAGCTATTTTAAGCCATGAAAGACCTCCCTTAAGCCTTACCTGGTGGTCTAGCGCAGGGGTAGAGAACTCCGGTCCTCGAGAGCTGTATTCCAGTCGGGTTTCAGGATTTCCCCAATGAATATGCATTGAAAGCTGTCCATGCAAATAGATTTCATGCATATTCATTGGGGACATCCTGAAAACCCGACTGGAATACGGCTTTCGAGGACCTGAGTTCCTTACCCCTGGTCTAGCGGGTTTTCAGGCAGGAGTGATCTTCCCACGCTCCTGCCCCGTGCAGATCGCTCACAGGAAATGGCTGCCTTGAGCTCCTGTAGTCTCTCGAGCCATTTCCTGTGAGCGATCTGCATGGGGCAGGAGCGTGGGAAGATCGCTCCTGCCCTGAAAATCCGCTAGACCACCAGGTAAGGCTTAAGGGGGGGGGGGCTTACAGGGCTTACAGGGCTTAAAATAGCCCCCAAAAAAGAAAAAGGAATTTTAGGTTTAAAATCACAAATTAATGACTCCGTAGATACGGAAACCGTGAATATGGAGGGGGAAGTGTAGTAATATTATGGGGGCGGGATCTGGGGCAGAGCTTTCGGGGCACCCCAAACAAAAAAGCATTCCGCTGCCTATGCCTAGAATGACTATTTGAATAAAGTTGGGATTAAGTATGGTAACATCTATGAGGTGAAAATAACCAGGTGAACCGCTGGAATGGTGTCTCAGGGTGAGGAAGGATTTATACTAAGATTAAGTATCTTAATAAAAAAATTTGGCCTGCGGCTTAGCCTGTGTTTTAGATTTCGGCCCCTTATGTGATTGAGTTTGACACCCCTGCTCTAGGGGGTGATCTAAATAACATTTTTTGAGATACAGTTTTAATAACTAGCATTCTCTTCAGGGATACCATTATTTGGACATAAGATTTAGACTCCTCAAGCAGCTTTATAGCCCAAACACTATCTGTATTGAGTCCGAGTCCTGCCCTTGTTAAGATAATGGTAATTACTCGCATAATTGCCATTAAAGAATTCACGCCTTTGATAACCTTTATAGAATTACCCTCTACCTGCATGTTTCTGCTACCAGGAAATTTAAATGCATAAAAATCTGGACACGCACAGGAGACAAGTGGGAGGAGCCGCCAGCCGCAGAATGTATCCACCCCCCACATACACACGTATCAGAGGTCCATTTCCTCCATAACATCCCTCCTTTCAAGTAAAAAGTAGTCACATTGACTCACGCAAACATCAACCAATTACCTCCAGCCAAATACCAGCCAACTCGCTCTTCCTGTATAGCGCTGCCCGATTCAGGGCAAACGTTTCTGATTCGATTTAGCCTATTGATTTTTTTTCTTTTTTTAATTTGATTCAGTTTTCCTGCCCAATCGGCATTTTTTTCCAAACGTCCTGGCGGGTTTGTTTTGTAGCCTCTTCACCCACCCCACCCTGGCGCTGTGGTGTAAACAAAATAAGCAAAGACTTTTCCTCTCTCTGTTACGTCTTAGCTCACGCTCGCTGTCTAACAGTAGCTCTGCCATATTTCAAATCTGACATATTGTCATCACAAAATAGAAAATAAAATGATTTTTTTTCTACTTTTGTCGTCTTTTCATCACCCACAACCTCGGGGTGCTGAGGCTGTAGCTTTAACCACTGTGCCTTGCCATAGTCTGATTTACGGCCTGAAGAAGTATGACCATGCCACGCCGTTTTAATGCGAGTTGCATTGGCTGCCGATGGAGGCCCGTGTTCTGTTTAAGTTGTTTTTGCTATAAGGTCTTGTATGGTGCTGCTCCACTCGACCTGGTTACTAGATTTTCTGTAGCGTCGCACAAACTTAGCCGAAAATCCCACGCCTTGTTCAATTTTCCTTCAGTACAGGGCTGTAAAAGTAAGACATTTCTTGAACGTATCTTGGCATTTCAGGTAGCTTCCCATGATAAAGAATTTCGATCATTCTTGCTTACTGCCTCTTCTTGCAAATACTATAGAATTCAACTGAAAACTTATCTTTTTTTCAAAATATTTGGTTAAATAATCTATTTTGTTCTTAATGATATTGTTTAGAGTCAAGATCTTTGGTCAATCTTTGACCTTCAAGTTCCCTCAACTTTGGAACAATCTTCTGCTCTTTCTAAGAAGCTCTATCTCCCTTCCCTTTTTCTCGTAAGTCTTTGAAAACTATCCTGTTCACTAAGCATTTTGGTAACTAATTTTCTTTGATAGCTCCTTCTCTATTGTTTATTGTTTATTCAAATTTTTGATTAAACGCTTTATCGATACTACAAAGCGTTGTACAAGGTTTAAAATAACATTTAAACAAATTTAACAATTAAAACATATCTTTATATAAAAATTTCTAGACTGACGACAATTACATACAGGGTAATTACGGACCTGAAGGCCCCTAAACACAAATGGGAAGGAGGGGAGAAATACAATTAATATAGAAAATGTGAGAAAGAACAAGCTCCGATCCCGTATAGGGAGGAGCGAGGCCAAATCGGCCCGAAGCCAGAGCGAATAGATAGGAGGGGGGGGGGAAGGGAGGAGGATAGGAAACGCCAATTAGCGAGGGAGGGGGGGAGGGTTAGAAGATGAGGGGGAAGCGGAAGGGAGGTCGCCCCTTTTCCCGACGGCGGTCCAGGGAGATCGACGCGACTTCTTGCCTGCTCGGATTTTCCTGGTGCTCGGCATCGCCCCCCCCCCCGCGACTTCGTCTGGCAGCGCATCTCCAGCCACGGGGAGCGGGGGGGGGGGGATCGCTGGAGACCGTGGCAGTGTGCCTCGTGCTTTGCGGGTTTGTCTCCCCGTGTGCTTCGCCGGCTCACTCTGCGTGCGCTCGCTCCTGCGGGGTCGCGCGTGGCGTGTTGCACCCGCCCCGACTCTCCCTTGTTGGGCCGCGGCCTGCTGGAGCCCGCCGAGACACTCCCTCGGTTCCTGCGAAGTAAGAGCGTCTCAAAAGGGCCGCCGCACACGCCACGGGAGGGAGGGGGTTGTGCGTCTCCGGAGGCCCAGCACCTTGTTGCCGGGGGGGGGGGGAGGGAGAGTATGGCTGCCGCCGTCTCACCTGCTCGGCGTGGCTGGCATCCTTCCCCTCCCTGAGCAATCCGGCTGTGTGGGAGGGGGGATTGGGGTTTCCGACCTCTGGCAAAGGGACTGGGAAATTGAATGCAAAAAACAAGAGTAGATTCATCTCTAAGTTTCAGATAATCAATTAAAAGCATCTTTAAAAAGAAAGCACTTTAAATTACTTTTAAAATTTTTTATATTTTTTTTCTTTTTTTAAATCTAAAGGGAGAGTATTCTATGGTTCTTATTGCCTAAACTAACTATTGTAAACCGAGACGAGCTTTCCTCGATTGAAGTCTCAGTACACAAAGCCAAGGATTAGATTAGATTAGTCTTTTGTAAACCGCGTTGAGCTTACAGTTATGCGGTTAATAAGCACGATGTTATGTTATAGTCCACACAGACCCTTTCCACCTCCTCCCCTACACGCACACGTCACACTTCTGCACACGATTTGCTATGTTGGTGGAAAACAGAAATGGACATTCCGTGAGTTGGTCTGATTTCTACCGAAGAATGAACATAAACACAGTACAGCACCCTGTGGCCTTTTCATCTTTTGAAATTCATCAACACTAGCGTAGCTGCTCATTAGCACCATCAATTTTTTGATTCCTCCTCGTCAGACTTGATTTTCTCACTTTATTCTCTGGTTTTCCAGTGATTATTAGTTGATTTCAAGCAGTTTTATTATTCTCATCTGCTATTTGTTTACTTTTGTGTAGGCAATTACCTAGTACAGAGAATTACTATTTCCAGACTACTGTTAGATGTCTTAAATAAATGGCGGTGAAAATCTTCCTGCCCCTTTGTTACCTCTTATTACAGTAGTTCCATGTGAGACTTCCTGTTCGTACAGATAAAATAGTGGTGACACTGCCAGCCTGGGCTGTGATAAATATGCTCGGCAGGGAATGTTTTCTTCTTTTGTCTTCCCCTTCCTTCTGTTCCAATGCTACTGTCAATGATAGTCTGGATAAGGGAAGAAGGACATAATGGTGGAACTCAAGGAGACTCCTACAACATTCCGGAATACTATTCTATATTTGGTGTTTGTATTGTTTACTTATACCATTTAATCACAGAATTTCAAAAATAAATACATAAATTATAATATTGTGACGTGCTCAGACCGTTGGGACCATCATCCCAAATCACCATTAGATATTCTAAAGCAGGGATCTCAAAGTCGGTCGGGTTTTCAGGATTTTCCCAATGAATATGCATTGAAAGCAGGGTATGCAGATAAATCTCATGCTTATTCATTGGGGAAATCCTGAAAACCCGACTGGATTTCCGCCCTCAAGGAGGGACTTTGAGACCCCTGTTCTAAAGTAACTCGTGTTGTCAAAAAAATGGTGAAGCACTTATCTGATGATGATCCATTGTGACATCATTGATGAGGTTGGCTCTTAGGCATTGGTGGAATGAGGCATTATGACATCACAATCTCAACTATGTGGGTTTCTGCCAGGTACTTGTGATCTGGATTGGCCACTGTGGAAACAGGAAATTGGGCTAGATAGACCATTGTTCTGACCCAGTAGGGCTATTCTTATGTGCTTATGACCCGGTGCTACAATAACTCAGCAGTAGCCCATTTTGATAACCTCCCCCTGAACTGCAGATACAGAAATGGCATGGAAAACAGAGCACAGCATGCAGAAATTGAATGTAGAATTTGTTAACATAAAGAATATTCCTAATATACAAAAAAAAGGGAAGGTAGATACCGTTTCTGTTTCTTCCTTTTTTTTTCATTCTCTGGTGGTGTTCGTTGCAGAACCGGTTCCCATTAGAGCTTGTCTGTGAAAGCAATTGCTGTGGCACAGTAATTCAATTTCAGGGCATGTACGCTTGACTGCACCAATGTGGTTTATCTGGAGAGGCCTGGGAATTTAAAACTTTTTATCTTAAAAGTCCACATGTACACGGAACATTCTTGCTGGGATGGAATATCGGTACTCTATTTGCATTTAATGAACTTTCAGAATGCAATTATTTTAAAACTTTGCCAAGACATAACCCTTCTTTCACAAAGCTGCGCTTTAAAACATTGGCTTCGGGGCACTTACCGCATCAAACTGGGGACATACGCATGAAAGTGCTAGTATTCATTATCTTATATGTGTACATGGGTTGTAGAATGTTTATGTTTATTTAAGATTTGATCTACCGCTCCTGCATTTTACTGATCTAAGCGATATACAATGTATCAAGCTAAAATGAAATTAGGTACTTGAGAAAAATGACCCTATCTGTCCCGAAGACTCACAATTTAGCTAAAGTACCTGATAAACTAAAAATAAGTAATAACAACATCTAATACATTTCCAAGATCACAAATCA
This sequence comes from Geotrypetes seraphini, assembly GCF_902459505.1. Taxonomy (NCBI): domain Eukaryota; kingdom Metazoa; phylum Chordata; class Amphibia; order Gymnophiona; family Dermophiidae; genus Geotrypetes; species Geotrypetes seraphini. The sequence goes on from NC_047100.1 coordinate 14,003,090, forward strand.
AAGAAATAGAAAATAGAAATAATGAAAGAAGATTAAAAAATTAAAAATAAAACATATTTAAGAGGTAGAAAAGTCTCTGAGGCGGCTTGATAGTAAGTTCAGTCTGCAGAACCAGGTCAACTGGCTGCCACCAAAGAAGCAGGATCAGGAACCATGCCAATGAAGACCGCCATGACATCAGTCACCGGACAGGCAAGGCCGACAGCAGACCCCTGAAGTGAAGTCCAGTTTCCCTTCAATGTGTCCAACAACACAGCTGCAGGAGTGCAAGTCTGCCAAGGAGAGGGCAGGCCACAGGAGATCCTCCGACGCCGGCATCAGTCCACCGCTGGTGACCACGTCGGGGCCGTGCTGCATTGCGCCGATGGCTTCCCCCTTCTGCTGCTGGACAAGAGCTTGGAAAGGGAACCAGCTGATAGAATCCCCAGGAAGAGCAGCAGTTGGGAGTGATGAAAGAAAACACAGTTCCCTCAGAACCTGGTGTGCTTTTTCTCAAGCGACTTGGCACCAGTGGACAGCCTTAGAGTGGCCCCTAGAATGAGGGTAAATAGGCACTGGGGACAGCAGTGACGTAGTGAGAGGGGTGCCGGCGATGCAGACCGCCCCAGGCGCCGCGTTGGTGGGGCACTGGTACCTCTCCACCCTGCCCCGCCACACCACGCTCATGCCATCCCTCCCTCCCGCCCTGTACCTCTGTATTAGAAAGGGCCAGAAAGTGATGTCAAAGGGAAATCCAATGCTGACGCGAGGAGCATGCTGCAGGAGCCATTGGCACTGGCAAAGATTTAGAGAGATGGCGGGGGAGGGAGACCGCAAGTGTGGAATGGGGAGGGAAGGAGCAGGGAGAGGCACAGAAGGAGTGGGGCTGCAGAGAGGAGGTTGCGGGGTGGAGGTGGGGGCTGCCTCATACCCTTACTGTACCACTGTGTGGGAGAAGAGAGATTTTCACCATGGCTTTCACCAGTTTCCCAGTCTAACTACCAGGCTACCCCTCTATTCCATTATTATTTTTCATATAGAAAAATTGCTGGACACATCTGGCCCTCTGCGTCTTGATGTTTGCTATGTTTGGGCATGGATCAGAGAGAATGTAAGAATGCCAGACACAGCGTGCTTTCCCAACACATATAATTTTTACAATCCTCCAACAGGTTGTTATACGGGGCTCTGGCTGGGTGAAAAGCGTGTTATTGGCTCTGTGCAATCGCTTAGAGGAGGGAAATGCAAAAGGATTGTGGGTGGAAGCAAATTATGGTGAATCAGCTGAATGTTACCAAAAATAGCTCCCCCTGACAGAATAAATCTCATTCTATGAAAAGGAAGGGCTATAATTCTCTTAATTATGGCACCCAAATTAAAGGGTTTCTGTAAAAAATTTAGTATGCACAATTTAGGATTATTTTTAACTGTAATGTTGCTTAGTTATTTAAAGTGCAATTTGATCTCGGCATAGGGCCCCACTTAAACTGCGAACGGGTTGTGACTGAGTAGCAAACAGGAATGGCAAAACTGCAAAAAGGCTGCTGACTCGTAACACTCTACCTTTTTGTGTGGACCTCGCACAACCCACAATATAGGATCCTTATCTCATTTCTAAGGAATTCAGCTCAGTTACTGGAAATATCAAAGGGTTAATTTTTTTATTTTACTAAATTAGCTTTTAATTGTATAGATTAGAAAGATAAATAGGAATTGATCAGTATATTATCTGAGCTGGATATTTCATTCATCGTTAAATATTAAAATGCAGGGCTTCTCTGGGGAAACATTCTTGAGAATAACACCACCCCCACCACACACTCCCACCCTTGCGTGCAAATTACATGCAGATTTATCCTGCATATTCTTTGGAGATAGCTTGATTGGCAGGTTGAGAATCGCTGTATTAATTGAACAATACGGAAACTCTATGAGGTTCCTATAGGCTCGCAGGGATATTGTCCTTATGGATCTACAAGCACATTTTCAAAGAGAAAATGAAGGAACTGACTATGTCTTACATACATTAGCACAGTGGGGTTTGCACTTGTTTTGCTGTAGGGACAACTAAACCACAACTAAACTAAAAATAATGGAAGTGTTGCTGAAAGAAAGGATAGTGTACTTCCTTGAATCTAATGGGTTACAGGATCCGAGGCAACATGGCTTTACAAAAGGTAAATCGTGCCAAACGAACCTGATTGAATTTTTTGATTGGTTGACCAGAGAGCTGGATCGAGGACATATGCTAGATGTAATTTACTTGGATTTCAGCAAAGCCTTTGATACAGTTCCTCATAGGAGGCTGTTGAACAAACTTGAAGGGCTGAAGTTAGGACCCAAAGTGGTGAACTGGGTCAGAAACTGGCTGTCGGACAGACGCCAGAGGGTGGTGGTTAATGGAAGTCGCTCGAAGGAAGGAAAGGTGACTAGTGGAGTCCCTCAGGGTTCGGTGCTGGGGCCAATCCTGTTCAATATGTATGTGAGTGACATTGCTGAAGGGTTAGAAGGAAAAGTGTGCCTTTTTGCAGATGATACCAAGATTTGTAATAGAGTAGACACCGAAGAGGGAGTGGAAAATATGAAAAAGGATCTGCAAAAGTTAGAGGAATGGTCTAATGCCTGGCAACTAAAATTCAATGCAAAGAAATGCAGAGTAATGCATTTGGGGATTAATAATAGGAAGGAACCATATATGCTGGGAGGAGAGAAGCTGATATGCACGGACGGGGAGAGGGACCTTGGGGTGATAGTGTCCGAAGATCTAAAGGTGAAAAAACAGTGTGACAAAGGCAGTGGCTGCTGCCAGAAGGATGCTGGGCTGTATAAAGAGAGGCGTAGTCAGTAGAAGGAAGAAGGTGTTGATGCCCCTGTACAGGTCATTGGTGAGGCCCCACTTGGAGTATTGTGGTCAGTTTTGGAGACCGTATCTGGCGAAAGACGTAAGAAGACTTGAGGCGGTCCAGAGGAGGGCAATGAAAATGATAGGAGGCTTGCGCCAGAAGACGTATGAGAGACTGGAAGCCCTGAATATGTATACCCTAGAGGAAAGGAGAGACAGGGGAGATATGATTCAGACGTTCAAATACTTGAAGGGTATTAACGTAGAACAAAATCTTTTCCAGAGAAAGGAAAATGGTAAAACCAGAGGACATAATTTGAGGTTGAGGGGTGGTAGATTCAGGGGCAATGTTAGGAAATTCTACTTTACGGAGAGGGTGGTGGATGCCTGGAATGCGCTCCCGAGAGAGGTGGTGGAGAGTAAAACTGTGACTGAGTTCGAAGAAGTGTGGGATGAACACAGAAGATTTAGAATCAGAAAATAATATTAAATATTGAACTAGGCCAGTTACTGGGCAGACTTGCACGGTCTGTATCTGTGTATGGCCGTTTGGTGGAGGATGGGCAGGGGAGGGCTTCAATGGCTGGGAGGGTGTAGATGGGCTGGAGTAAGTCTTAACAGAGATTTTGGCAGTTGGAACCCAAGCACAGTACCGGGTAAAGCTTTGGATTCTTGCCCAGAAATAGCTAAGAAGAAAAATTTAAAAAAAAAATTTAAATTGAATCAGGTTGGGCAGGCTGGATGGACCATTCGGGTCTTTATCTGCCGTCATCTACTATGTTACTATGTTACTCAATGGGATCTTCAGAACTCTCCATATGCTGCCAACTGCGTTCACTCCTTTTCAGGGCTGCATAGCCCACGTACTTTTTTTTCCCTGGGAGGGATGATTGGTAGTCAAGGCCCCCCTCCCCATTTTATTCAGTTGGTGAAACCTCCTGAAAATCATCTAGCGACTGTGATCAATTGCACATATGCTTGTTGCTTGGAAATAAAATATTGTACAGTATAGTAAGGCCAGGAGGTGTATTTAGATTTTAGCAAAGCCTTTGACAGTGTTCCACACAGGCATCTAATAAATAAATTCAGGATGGGCCCCAAAGTGATGGACTGGGTCGGAACTGGTTGAGTGGAAGGCGACAAATGGTAGTGGTCAATGGAGATCGCTCTGAAGAAAGGGATTTTACCAGTAGTGTGCCTCAAGGTTCAGGTTTTGGGCCTGTTCTTTGTAACATTTTTGTAAGCGATATTGCTGAAGGGCTGTCTGGTAAGATTTGCTTCTTTGCGGATACTACCAAAACCTGTAATAGAGTGGACACCCCTGATGGTGTGAATAACATTAGGAATGGTCTAAAATTTGGTAGGTAAGATTTAATGTAAAAACTCCAAGGGAACAGTACAATTTAGGAGTGAAGAACTTTTGTGCATAAAAGAGGAACGGGACTTGGGTGTGATAGTCTGTGATGATCGAAAGGTGGTCAAACAGATTGAAAAGGTGACAGCGAAATCTGGAAAGATGCTAGGGGAGAGATATGGCCAGTAAGAGAAAGGAGATATTGATGCCCCTCTATAAGTCTCTGGTGAGACCTCATTTAGAATACTGTGTACAATTCTGGAGACCACACCTTCAGAAAGATATAAGCAGGATGGAGTCAGTCCAGAGGAAGGCTACTAAAATGGTCAGTGGTGTTCATGAATGTATATATTTTGGAGGAAAGGCAGGAGAGGAGAGATATGATATAGATGTTTAAAAACTATGTGGCATAAATACACATGAGGCGAGTCTCTTAATTGAAAGGAAACTCCAGAGTGAGAGGGCATGGGATGAAGTTAAGAGGTGATAGACTCAACTAAGGAAATGCTTTTTTTTTTTTTTTTTTTGAAAGAGTGGTTGATGCGTGGCATAGTCTCTTGGTAGAGGTGGTGGAGACAAAGACTAAATTTGAGAAAGCATGGGCTAGGCATGTCTAATCTCTTAGGGAGAGGAGGAGATAGTGGATGGGCAGACTGGGTCATTTGGCCTTTATTTGCCGTCATGTTTCTATACTTACATAGAATTCCAACCTATTTCATTCTTACCCTGGCATGTATTGCATCCAAGCTATGACCTTACTCCCCCAACCGTTCTCTCTGCTCTAACTCTGAGAGATAACTCAACATCCCCCAGGAAGATCTCTTAAAATGGAAACTGCACGCAAACATTCCTACAGCCACTTTCTTCCTCGACTTTGGAAACTACAACTAAATGTTCCTATAGTCACTCTCTTCCTTGACTTCGATTCTGAACAAGCTTTTCCAGCAAATCAAAAGTACAGCTGGGAGGGGGGGGGGCTCTTTGACCTTTGACATCACCAACCTCTAGGTAGCTTGGTTTGAAAAGAAATTTTTGAAAGGACATCCATTTTTATAAGCAGTCCTGATAAATCCATTTGTAGACTTTTTGATTTGATTTTTCTTTTATAATAATAATAAAAGAAAAAAATAATAATTCAAGTCCATAGGGAAGTGGGAATAAAGTAAAATTAGTTCAGCTTCCCTTTCTGATAGTATTCCGAGGGAACTGGTAGACGACAATCATCGGAATTCCTTGGGAGTTCCTTTCCAGTATTAATAAGAGTCTTTCTTTCTATCAGATTTTTTTTGGGTGGTGCCATCTCCTCGACTCTGGGAGTCACACAGATTACATTTTTTTTTTTCTGGCTCAACCATTCCTAATTTCTGTGATAAACTTGGCAAGAAACCTAAGCCTGAAAAGCAATGACTTGAAATCTCATCCTTTCTTTTCCTAGAAACCCAGCAGTCTTTTTCTCCATGTTTCTCAGACCAGCTGCTTTTGTGGGGGTGTGTTTCTATTCACGCTGTCTTGCTGGTCCTTCAAAGCAGCATTGCACAGTGATTAAAACCACTTTCAATAGTGGGATAATGAGATATACAAGATTTTCACATGGTAAAAACAAACCATCATCAGGAAATAGGAACAGCTGACATGAAAGTCAACACAGGCTGACTTTTGATTTAACAAGTTACTTGAGTAAAACTGCACAGGTGAAAACTGTGCCAGCTAGAGAATGATACAGGGACCGTTTACCAAGGTAAACCGTGGTCACTGCAGTAAATCCACAGGAATGGAGACATTTGAAACTGGTTTACCGCAGGAATGGGGACAAGACCTTTCACTGCCCCGTGGAAGCAGTGAAAAGTCTTGCTCCTGTGGTAAAGAAATTGCACCCGTGTCAAACTCGGTATCTCCTCTCCAGCTCCTCTTTTGCCTATTTTACCTTCAGGAGCCAGCCATGCGATGATGAAGACAGAAGAAACCCAAAGCCTGAGACCAATGTGATTTGAAGAATAAAATTACCAGACAACAAAAGATAGAAAAAAAAAATATTTTATATTTTGTGATTAGAATATTTCAGATTTGAAATATGTATCCTACTACAACTGGTATTAGACATAACTGGGGACTGCAAAGCCCAGGCTGTGCTTCTTTAGCTTCCAGCTGGCTTAGGGCTCTCTCTCTGACTAGAGAGCAGTTGCCCTAATTGCACTCCCCTAACATTATTCCTGCCATGTGTAACAGAAATATTCTGTTAGCTTGATTTTTCTATGTAGCATTCTGTAGTAATTTGGTTTGTTCAGTTTTCACAATAGTGGAGGGGATATTTGTGAAAGGAAGGGGAGACAGGGGTTTTGTTGATCCTTGCTCTGTATTATTTGTGTTTATAAAATGACAATTGTACAGAATAGTCTCTTTTTATACTTTAATAAAATAAGTTCAGTATAAAATCATAACTATTCAAGGCTTGTGCGGGTGGGATCTGACAGTTTGTAGGGCGGGGATGGGGACCGAGCTTTCTGGGCGGGGACGGAGACTGAGTTCGTGGGGACGGGGCAGGGATGGGGACGAGCTCACGAGGACAGGCCAGAAACGGTGATAAAATTTTTCCCCGTGTCATTCTCTAGTGCCAGCCACACTTGGAAACTCCACAAGGATGGAAAAACTCTGCATGGGGGCTCATTATTGACCTCTTCATGAATATGATTTACATACAAACATTTTACCGTAAACAATTTCTCAGCTTAGAAAATCTCAAACTAACATATATTCTCTTATCCAAGGACAAAAGAACATTATTTCAAGAAAGCCATTTATAACCAATCAATCAATAAACACCTCAGTTGATGTCTCATAATCCGACACCAAACATCACTGGTCAAAATAAAAATATAATTTTTTTTTAAAACAAACCTCCACTGAAAAACACTGAAATAAACAAAATAAAACAATTTTTCTAATAAGTTCAACCACTATCACATAGGAAAAGTTCCAAATACTGCTATGGACAGTTTTAAAATGATTTCTGAATATGTCACTGCATCATTCCATTGCTTACCTGTTTCTTACTGAAAATCCACTTCTGTGCATATTTACACAGTAATGCTTATCTTATATGGCACTTATTTGACAGGTAGGTGTGCACATGGGTGGAATCTGGGCAGGTCATGGGCAGGATTCCCACATACACATATAGCTTATAGGATGTTATGAGGTTATGTGTATGTCTTCAGAAGTTAGGAATGAATGAATATGCATGAGATCTATGTGCATGCACTGCTTTCAATGCATATTCATTGGGGAAATCCTGAAAACCCGACTGGATTGCGGCCCTCAAGGAGGGACTTTGAGATCCCTGAGTTAGGTCATAGTTACAAATACATTGTTGCAAGTTTAAGTAGGTCATCGTTATGCCCAGGGTGGCCAACTCTGTTAAGTAGTCGGTGGGGGTTGGGGGGGGGCATTCCGTGTCAGGATCTTAAAGGCAGTGATTCCTAACTTGATCCTTGGTGGTAACCAATGTAGTTTCATATAGTAGGGCTGAAGATGTTCCAATTTGCATAGTCTATATATGAATTTTACTGCTGCATTTTGAACTATTTGTAGATGCGATAGCAATGTTTTAGAGCAAAAAACTAGTGTTGCAGTAGTCTAGTTCAAATAGGATCAGTGGTGTAGTGCCCCTCCTCCACCCTCTTCTTTTCCACCTCCGCACGCGCCTTCCCCACCCCCTTTGGCTGTGTGCGCACTGCTTTCCTTCCCCCGTACCTCTGTAACGTTCCTGGCATGAGCAGCAACCCTCAATCTGCTGTCGCGCCAGCATTGGCTCTTTCTCTGATGTCATTTCCTAGGCATGGGGCCAGGAAGTGATGTCAGAGGAAGAGCTGACACTGGCGCGATAGCAGGTTGGGGGTTGCTGCTTGTGCGAGGAACGTTACAGAGGTATGGGGGAAAGTAAGTGGCGTGCCTGTATGGCAGTGGAGGGCGAGATAAGACTGGGGGAAGATGGGTGCCTGTGCCCTCACCAAGACGGCGCCTGGGGCAGACCCCCCCCCCCTTACCCCCACCTTACTACGCTACTGGATAGGATTACCACCAAACACAAGCATCTCCACAAACATGTCTCGCGATACTGACAATTTTCAGTGTTTTAAACTAATGGAGAAAAATAAACTAGGCCAGTGTTCTTCAACCTTTATACACCTAAGGACTGGCGGAAATAAAAGAATTATAATTTAAACATTTTATTGAAGGAAGAATTATTTTGCGGACCGGCAGTTGAAGAACCCTGGGTTAAGTTGTGGGCCAGACTCTGCCCCAGACCCCGCCCCCATAATAGTACTAATTGTAACACCATTTTTTCCATTCATTTTTCATATATACACACAATATAATATATTTTTTATTTATTTATAATTTTTGAATACTTTACAATATCCAACAGTTCAAAAGGAAATCACATAAAACAATACATAATCAAATCATACATACAAAGCTCCTTTCAAGCCCACATTAATGGGGAGCATATCTTGCTATTTCTAATAAAATAAAATTCAAGAAATATAAAGGATAATGATTCTTGGTTCATATTAATGAACCCTGAGTCATTCCTTACATTGGAATACTATTATATTTATTCTCCTCATATTTCTCAGTAAATAATAATAATAATAATAATAACTTTATTTTTGTATACCGCCATACCCAGAAGAGTTCTAGGCGGTTCACATTGGTTAGAACAAATTACAAGAAGTTATACCAAATTGATCATAGAGTTGCGAATAGCAAGGAGAGAGTAGTTACAAGTGGTTACATTCCAAATTGATCATAGAATTACGAACTACAAGGAGGAAGAAGGGGAAAGGGGGGAGACGGGGGGGGGGAGAAGTTTCGGTAGGAGGGAGGAGGAGGATTGAAGGAGGGGCATTGGGACTTTAAGGGTCTTGCTCTCGGAATAGGTGGGTTTTAAGTGTTTTTCTGAAGTCGAGGTAGTTGTGGGCTTTGAGGACCATTTGGGCCAGCCAAGGGTTTAGTTTGGCGGCTTGGAAGGCATAGGTTTTGTCAAGGAATTTTTTTGAGTGGCATAGTTTTGGGGAGGGGTAGGCGAAGAGTTGGATTTTGCGGGAGGTCTTATAGTTGTGGTTTAGGGTAAAGTGAGGGGTGAAAGTGAAACAAATCTCGTTCCTATTTCTTTTCTCTTGCAATTAAGAATTGTTGTAGTTGTATTGGATCCCCAAAAAAATATTCAATATCTTGTAGTTTAATCATACATTTACAGGGAATATAATATTATTAACAACAGATAATAGTTAACCACAAAATTAAACTTCACAAAGCACACTGTATGCTTCTCAACATTTATTCCTACCAGATAACCCCCTATGCAAATACGGGACCACAAACTAAAAGTACTAATATATACAAACAAACCCTAAGATGCAAGACTCTGCATGCAGTACAATCCCAGACAAAAAGAAACAAATGCATTTCTTCCTGAACAGCGCAAAATACAGACGGCAGATATAAATTCTCCAAATTGACACAATTAATCATTCACTAAATTCAAAACTAAAATCATTCCCCCTACCTTTGTTGTCTCCCTCCCTCCACGCTGTGCCTTACCTTCTGGCCTACCCCCGCCTGGCCGTTTTATGCCACCCCCCCCCCCGGTGTTATGTTTGGGCCGGCTCCCTCTTCCTCACTGCCGCAGTGCACAAAGCCGCGGGCAGCAGCTCCTCCTGCACCTCATCTGGTAGCCTTCCCTCTGATGTGACGTCAGAGAGAAGGCTTCTGGTTCAAGCGCAGGACATGCGTAGGAGCCACTGCCTGCGGCTTTGTGCACTGCGGCAGTGAGGAGGAGGGAGCCGGCCCGGAGATAACGCCGCATTGATCGCACCGTGAACCGACGGTTGAAGAACACTGTGCCCTGTGGACCGGCGGGAAATTTCTGTGGACCGGCACCGGTCCATGGACCGGCGGTTGAAGAACACTGAACTAGGCAACCATTTATTTTCTTGTCTCAGAGTAGTTCAGGAACACATTGGGTGACTGATGAGAATTTACTGCTAAGCAAAAGCTTGTTAGGAATACTAATGTGAATCAGGAATGTTTGGGGAAAGAAGTCCAGTTGAACCACTGCTTGGCACGCGCACTTTGGGAGAATGAATGCCAAGGAGCTTTGAAGTTTAAGAGCCATTTTTTGTGCTAAATTTCCGAAGGAGCCTGCAAAATCTAAAGGGGCCATGCATGGTTCAAGCCTGGAAAATCTACTTGAGATATGTAGGGTGGCAGGATATCCTATATAATAAAATCCTAAGCGTGCATGTGCACTTAGGGTTTCATGTTCCCTGCCGCCGTGTTTTCTGATCTGTGGCCGGATTCTATTTTAGAATGTGGCGGCAGGGAACACTCTGGCCACTCCCCTCCTCCCGCCCTCGCTCACCAACCGCTGGAGGAAGCACAGGCAAGCTCTCTCCCTGCCCGCCGCCCTGTCACTCCTCACACGCGCATGACGCCGAGCCAACAGGCCACTGCCCAGCAGAAGCCCCAACACAGTGCTGACCACAAGGGAATTGCGTACAGGAGCCCTGCCCCGACACAGCCCTCCAAGACAAGCAGCACGGACATGGAGCCCCGAAGGCAGCCCGAGAACACGTGCCAACTCTGCCGAAAAGGCCCGGCGCACAGCTCCACCCGTACAACCACCACACGCCAACTGAAGAAAACGCCACGGACGCCCGCCCGCAAGGCATGCCCTCGGGACGATGCCTGCAGCTCTGAGCAGCCAGCGCTCCCGACACGCAGGAAGAGGTGCTATTGGACCGGGGGAGCAAGGAAGAGGGACAGGGGGAGCAGGGAAGAGGTGCTACTGGACCGTGGGAGCAGGGAAGAGGGACAGGGGGAGCAGGGAAGAGGTGCTACTGGACCGTGGGAGCAGGGAAGAGGGACAGGGGGAGCAGGGAAAAGGTGCTGCTGGACAGGGAAGTGGAGTGGGGAGGGAAATGCTGCTGGTGAGAAAAGGGGGCTCGGGCTGAAAGGGAACAGATGGGAGAAGGGGGCTGGGGGGGGGGGTAAAAATGAGTTTGGAGCTGGGGCTGAAAATAGGGGACATGTGAGGGAAGGAGGCTTTACTAGCACCCGTTAATGTAACGGGCTTAAACACTAGTTCATCCATAAATATTGTAACATAAGGTGATATGTGAAATCACTTGTAAATGATACATTTTTCAAAACAGGAATAATGTTAAACTCATGTGCTAGCTCCTGTTTCATGATTCCTGAATTGAAAAAGAACAGAGCTCTGAAATAATCACAAATATCTTTCACTTTGAACTCCTGTTTCCATGGAGAAAGAGAGCTAATTTAGCTCCTAATAAATATGAGACAAATTAATAGTCTAAGATATTAAGATATGCTATGCTAATGATCTTGGTATTTTTTTTTCTATCCTATTTTTCGGATTAGAGAATCTTGTTATTTTAAATACTTTTCTTTACACATTTTTGCCGCTTCCTTCTATTTATTTATAAAGCCACAGCTCTTTTACTAACCCCCGCCCCTCCCCCTTTCACGATGCCACATTAGTCTTTTTTTAGTGTCGGCTGCAGCAATATTAGCTCCGACGCTCAAAAAATTCTATGAGCGTCAGCGCTAATACCACTATGACTGGTGATAAAAAAAAAACCTAATACAGATTCTTAAGGGGGGAGGGGGTTAACATTTCATGGGCAGGGGCATTCCTATTATTTAGGTACAGTTTTAGAATACTGGGGTTAAATGCCCAACCTGAGCTGTATGTTCTCGTGCCCAAAGTTGGTCATGGGAATCTACTCTAAGCACTGTTCTGTAAAGCGTACTCAGACAAGCGCGCCTTTTATAGAATAGCATTTGGCGTGGATTTTCCTGGTACCTGGGCTTGTGGTGCCGCTGGGGCTTGAAGCTAAAAGCTATGCCGTCGGTAATTTCACTACCAGCAGGGCCTCCCAAGGTGGACAAGTTTCGGCGGAGATGGCAGAATAATGATATATTACCCATTTGGGCAGCGATGGAGGTGGAGGGTTGCGTTTGACAATGGTGACAACATTGAATTTATACTGCGCAGAAGAAAGGCCCGCCAACCTACTTCTGTATTCCGCCACGAAAACTTGATGTCATTATCAATTCATTATGACTCGACACGACTCGATGGCTCCTGTCGACAACAACTTTGGGTGCTATTTACTTAGTGGCAAAAGAAATGCACATACCCTTGAATGCCTACATATTTATAAAATTGAGCTTTGCTTTAATAAAAAGAAAGAACAAGCTCCGATCCCGTATAGGGAGGAGCGAGGCCAAATCGGCCGAAGCCGGAGCGAAAGATGGGAGGGGGAGGGGGACGGAAGGAGGAGAAAGAAACACCAATCAGCGAGGGAAGCCGGGTGGGGGGTGGGGGTAGGAGAAGAAGGGGAAGCGGAAGGGAGGTTGCCCCTTTTCCCGACGGCGATCCAAGGAGACCGCCATTTTCTGAAGTGCAGTTACAGTGTACAGTTCATCACCTTTCATGCTTGATTATGTTCAGTTGATAACAGTTTCATAACAGTTTGATGTAATTGTGCTGTTATGGCTGCGGCCAAATAAATTCCACTTGAGTTGAGAAAAGCCTGAGTGTCATCATTGCGCCACGCTAGACCATGAGGGGTATGAGCAACAGTGCTCAGTGCACGATTTGAACTATATATAGGGTTCCCCAAAGAGATTTGCATCTAGACCTCATGTAGTCCATAATGTGATGAGTGTTGGGATGCAGAGGATAGTAGTGTTCTCCAACATATGCCCCCCCCCGGGCTGCTTGTATCCCCCAAAGTCCTCTATTGCAGCCCTCAAACAGTTGGCTGAATGCTCTTTAAATTCTATAAATGTGTCAATTTTAATCTTGACCATTTGATATAGTAGCCACTAACAATCTCTTCAGTGTGTTATTTAGGTGTGTCATTTATTTGTTGATTATAGTTTATAGTTCTGTAATTCATTTCGTTGTTTCTTTGAAATGTCATTTGTGGGTAGTGATAATCTCGGGTATATATCCATTAGAAGGATAACAGTACCAGTATCAATGTGTATCACTTGTAATTCTGCTAAAAATTTCAAGGTCTCTGAGCTAAAATTAGTGTTCAGGTCATTACAAAGACATCGCTGATATTGTATTTCATACTTAATGAATCTTTATTGGCATCAAGGTCTAACCTTGATACTGCTTAGTGAATCAGAAATTGGCAGTCTCTCAAAATGTATACCATATCATTCTAGAAAGATCTAATGAATATACACTTGACTAGCCATGACCTAATAGGTTGTTAATAAAGCAAAAAATACCTGGTTATTTATGTCTTAGGAAAATCTATGGGGAATGAGACACCTTTCATCTTAAAATGTGGTTATACTATAAATTTAAAGTATTATTAATCTTGTAGTGCCAAGAAATGTGTAAGGATTTCAGATTGATAAAATGCCTTAAAACGAACAGGAGGCACTCAAGATATGTAGACTCCTAAAGGTTAATTTGAAAATAAGTTCTCACTCAAGCTGCAAATAATGCCTTGCCACTAGACTGGTTTTGCATATTTCGGTAATTGTGCTCTGTGATGGGGAAGAGGGCCCCCCACACATGATTGAATCTTATACTGAAGTTGAGAACACAAGGTTATTTGCTAGGATGCTGTGGACTATGGAATCATTTTCAACAACATCTTAAAAATGACCATTTTTCGGTATTAAACTGTATATTGAGTTAAGCCGAATGGGTATACAGGTGTAAACAAGACATCTATAGAAGAGATGGTTTTTGTTTCTCTTTTCATCCTTTCTACTTCTGCCATCAGTATTTTGTATTTCGCCGACTGTCCAGTTTCTCTTAGATGTAAACCGCTGAGAAGTCGTCAGACCGTGGTGGTATAGAAAAATAAAGTTGTTATTATTTCCTTTCTATCACTTTCAAGCCTTTCAAGGCTTTTTAGTCTTTTATTCTATAGTATAAACCTGTTTCTTTGTGAAGCAAATCATTCCATGTGATGTTTGCTTTGCTACAATGTGCAGTTGAAATGGAGATATTACTGACTTATTCTTCTTCCTCTTTGCTCGATATTGCAATATTCTAGATGCCATTATGGTCCTGCAAGTGTTTGCATTTTATGGTGACCTTTATTGAACCAACATCAGAAGAACCTGATGCTACTGTTTAGAAACTTTCGAGAGCATGGCCATCTGAAAATAAGGACCTGTATGGATCCCAGTGTTCCTGAGTGCTGAGCTTTCTATATGAGATCTATAAGGAATATGTTGCTTAAGTTGTGGATGTTGGGAAGATAACAATCCAATTTCTTGCAAGAGGGTATTAGATCCATTCTTCAAGCTATGACATTTTCTAAGTTAGATTATTGTAATTCTCGATTCCTCTGTAATTCTATGAGTTCCATATGTCCTGTGCAACTTGTACAGAATGCTGCTGCCTATTTGTTGATGAAGTCCTTTTGACGTCATGTTCCCCTGCAGTTGGCTTCACCGACTTCTGATACATTCTGTGTGGTTTTCAAGATATTACTGTTAAGTTGTAAAACTCTTAAGTGTAGCACCCTTATTAACATCTTGTGTTAAGGACTTACACTCTGTACCGTGGAGTGATTTTCAATTTTTTTTCAACTTGTGGCACGCTGGCAAGGTGCAAAAATTGTCAAGGCACATCATAGTAACGTGGAGGGGCATAATCAAAAAACATGTCTAAATCTATCTAAGTCGCTAATCGCCCAAAGTTGGTAGTGTCTAAAGTCAATTCCCGACAAATACGTCCATAATAATTTGATTAAAAAAAAAAAAAATTGTCTAAGTATACATCCAGCTGTTTGATCGTCCAGACAGCTAAGTCGTCTATCTTTATACCCCATTCTCATCCAAAAATTTGTCCAAGTTAAAAACGACTAGAACAAGATCTTTTGGATGTGGGAGGGGCCAGCAAAGTGATGGATTGGACACCCAGACATGGCAACACAGTAGTGGGACACCTTACAGGGTACTGCTGCAAACTTCACAAGTTTCAAGTTTATTAGGATTTTATATACCGCCTATCAAGGTTATCTAAGCGGTTTTTACAATCAGGTACTCAAGCATTTTCCCTCTCTGTCCCGGTGGGCTCACAATCTATCTAACGTACCTGGGGCTATGGAGGATTAAGTGACTTGCCCAGGGTCACAAGGAGCAGCGCGGGGTTTGAACCCACAACCCCAGGGTGCTGAGGCTGTAGATCCAACCACTGCGCCACACACTCCTCACAAAATGAGTGCCATATAAACATCCCACCACAACTCCCTTATAGGTCATGGTGAGCCCCCCCCCAAACCTACTAGACCCACCTGTCTACAACCCCAATAGCCCCAGACTACTTACGCCACCTCTGTGCTGCTCTACTAGGCTTTGCTATGCCAGGTGCTGATGTTCTGGAGACAGATATATAAAGTTTTTATTACGATTTTTATGGCGGGGGGGGGGGGGGTCAGTGATCACTGGGGGAGTGTGTGGGGGTCTGTACTACGTCTCTACAGTGATTATCTGATCACTTTGGAGATCTGGGCACTTAGACCTGGTTTTCAGTTGCCTAAGTTGCTACGTATAAGTTCCGTCTAGACAGCCTCATTAAACTTTCGGTTATACTTGCAGTACGACTAAGTCTAGGTCGTCCTACGTCTCACCCAAATCCCACCCACACCACTCCTAAAACACCCCTTTTAGCTCTGGGTGTACAGTGGCACTGAAAAGTCCTAAGTCGTTTTTAGATACGTCTAAAACCCAATTCGAATATCAGCACTTGGATGACTTGTCTTACTGATCGTCCAAGTGCCGATTTAGGCCAGTTTTTAGACGTATTTCTGTTTTGATTATGAGCCCCATAGTAAATAACTTGTGTGGTCCATCCAGTCTGTCCAACAGTCTATTGTTTTTTTCTTTGATATTTCTGCCGAAGAAGTCTGCCTGGCACTGCCATTAGGTTCCAACTACTAGAGTAGCAGTCCAAGCTCACTCCAGCCTTTCTAAACCATCCCACTGATGTCCTCCCAAGCCCATCCCAACCATATAGTCAGATACGGTACACTAATCATGCAAATCTGTTCAGTTCCGGCCCTAATTTTACAATTTTTTACCCTTCACTTTGTGATTAGAGATCCTCTGTGTTTGTCCCACGCTTTTTGGAATTTTGTCACCGTTTTGCTCTCCACCATCTCATTTGGGAGGGCATTCCAGGCATTCACCACCCTCTCTGTGAAAAAGAATTTCCTAACATTACTGTTATGTCTACCACCCTGTAACCTCAATTTATGCCCTCTAGTTTTACAATATTCCTTTCTCTGGAAAAGATTTGCTTCTGTATTAATACCTTTTAAGTATTTAAACATCTGTATCGTATCTCCTCTGTCCTTCCTCTCCTCTAAAGTATACATACTCAGATCTTCCAGTCTCTCATGTCTTTTGGCCCAAACCCATTACCATTTTTGTCACCTTTTTCTGGATTGCTTCAAGTCTTCTTATATCCTTTGGCATATATGGTCTCCAGAATTGAATAGAATACTCCCAGTGTGGCCTCACCAATGACTTGTACAGTGGCATCAACACCTCTTTTCTTCTGCTGGTTATGCCTCTCTCTATACAGCCAAGCCATCTCCTTGTCGCACTGTTTCTTCACTAGGTCCCTCTCTACATCCATGCATATTAGCCTCTCACCTCCCAGTACATATGCTTTCCTCGGATTTCTACTTCCCAAATGCATTTATTCACATTGAATTTTAGTTGCCAGGCATTAGACCATTCTTCTAATCTTTGCAGATCCTTTTTGATGTTATCCACTCCCTCTGGAGTGTCTACTCTGTTACAGATCTTCGTATCATCTGCAAAGAAGCAAACCTTACCTTTTAAACCTTCAGCAATGTCACTCACAAACATATAGAACAGAATTGACCCCAGCATGGATCCTTGAGGCACTCCACTACTCACCTTTCCTTCCTCCGAGTGAATTCCATTAACCACCACCCTCTGGCGTCTGTCCATCAACCAATTTCTAATCCAGTTAACCACGTTGGGTCCTAACGTCACCCTGTCAAGTTTATTCAAGTGCCTCCTATGAGGAGCCATGTTGAAGACGTGGACTTTAAAGAAAATTACATCTAGCAAACTACCTAGATTCAATTTTCTGGTCACCCATTCAAAGAATTCTATCAGATTCATTTGGCATGATTTACCTTTAGTAAAGCCATGCATAATTTTCACATCATTAGTTATGTAAGGATATATACTATATTTTTATCATTTAAGAAATGAGCATTAGGATTGTCTTTAAATTGTCAATAATTAAATTTTTAATCATTTTGTTATATTTAGAGTTGAATATTCTTATTGAGGACACAAATTGACGAAAGGGCAACATTAGCTTCACATCTAATGAAATTAACCACAAATCAAAGCAAAAACGAAAAAAATTCCAACACATCTGCAGTAAAAGTCAAACAACAGCAACAACAAAGGAGAAACTGCAGAAATGATGTACAAAGCACAGGAACTTTATTGGAGTCAATAAAAAAACTGTTGTCCAAATGGCAGTTCTCATTTGTAAGAAGAAAGGACCCGACACGATCCGTGTTTCAAAAAACACTTCTTCCTCAGGGGCCTGAGAATGCTCAGTGTCTCATCTATCGAGAACCTTATGATGTTGACCAATTGGCATAAAATTCAAAACAGGCAACGTGAGACTCCTGTCCTGCTGCAACACAGTATTCTAACTGATCAATTAGTATTCGAGCCATTAATCCATACGAGTTACAAGAAGTACGATCATGTTTCTCCTTTGTTGAGAGAGCTTCACTGGCTTCCAGTCCGCTTCAGGATTCAATTTAAATGTGCATGTATTATCTTTAAGCTTCTCTATGGAATATTTGATCCTTCAGTTCTCTTATATTGGAACCCCTTCAGATCTTGCCATTTGAGGAATACACAGAGGTATAAATTATCTTTCCCTTCTTTAAATCTATAGGAAAGCTTAGTCAATTTTTTGCCTTCAAGCAGGTAGAGATGTGGAATGGACTTCCTGACTCCATTAGGTACAATCCCTCGTATTAAGTCAACTCGACTACTGTAACATCATCTACTTATCAATCCCTCAAAAGAATATGCGACGATTGCAACTAGTGCAAAACACTGCGGTCAGACTAATCTTCGGTCTAAAGAAGTTCGATCACGTGACGCCATACTTCAAACAGCTACACTGGTTGCCGATGGAAGCTCGTGTAAAGTTTAAGTTCGCCTGCCTCTGTTTTAAAGTTTTCTACGGTCTAACCCCTAAATACATCACTGACCTATTCTCCTTCTCAGCCAACAAACACAAGAGAAGCTCCCACTCGCACTTCGTTTCTCCCCCGGTTAGAGGATGCAAACTAAAAAAACACCATGAGCATCTTCTCTCACATTAGGCTGCTCTATGGGGTAAAGACCTAGAACAACTCCTATTGCCCACCTCTTATGAGATATTCAGGAAACGCCTCAAAACCCACCTATTCCCGAAAGACCTAGACAACTGACCCACTTCCCTCTTTCCCCTCTCTTGCCCTTTCTCCCAATTGTTCCCCACATCCCTTAAGTTAATTCAACTTGTACGTCAACTCAACTTGTACCCCAATAATCTTTTGTAAACCGCATAGAACTTAACGATATTGCGGTATATAAACTGTTATTATTATTATTATTATTATTAGACTGATAGGCCAGCTAAAACAATTTCGTAAAGCCTCGAATACTCTGCTGTTTACACAACATTTAAATGGCTTAACTATAGTATCAAAGAATTGACGATAATCCATCTTTTTTTTTTTTTTCTTTTATGCTCTCTTTCTTATGTGATCTAGTCTTAATTACATGTGAACCGAGTCGAGTTCTGTTGGGCGATGACCCGGTATATAAATTGAAGACTAGATTAGATTAGGTTCACCCAGCTCACATTTCAGTCATAGGCAGAAAAACCCCTTAATTGCTTTTTTTCTTTTTTTCTTTTCACTATTTATTTTTTTAGCGGTCATAATCTTGCACCCGTGTTTGCATCCTATCATTAAATATCCATCAATGGTTTCACTTCACTGTTTTACTGGCTTTAGTGCTAATTAAATAGACTAGTATAGTGGATTGTATTAATGTGATTATTTTAAGATTTGGGCCACTAAGGCTTAAATATATTATTGGACGCTAACAGGAGAATGCCAAGATATGAGAGGCAGTATTTACTAAGGTGTGCTAGTGTTTTTAGTGCACGCAGGAAATTACCGCGCACTACGCTTCTAGAACCAACGCCAGCTCAATGCTGGCGTTAAGGTCTAGCGTGCGGGGCAGTGTAGCACGCTATTATGCGTGAAAGCTCTATCGCACCTTAGTAAAAGGAGCCCCTAGTGTTGAGGACTACCTGCTCCTGACTGCTGCCAGGATGAAATACGCCTCAAAACGCCCCCTGTTTGTGCCTTCAACTGCAAACCGCCAAACGCCGTTCCTTCTCCTGCTTCATAACGAGCCACTGGAATCGACTGCCCCCCCAGATCAGATCCCTTGAAGGACTCCTGAACGTTAGGAAAGCAATAAAAACACATCTCTTCACTTAACTTCCCTGCCCACGACCGATGGATTACAAAGAAACGTATATTGGTTCTGGATCCTCGGTAGATGTCACGTTACAATAAAGTTTGTATTGAAAAATCTTGCAAACCCAACCTGTAAACTTCTTCTTATTGGTTATTAGATCACCAGTACGAGTCAAGTTAGGTTAAAAACTTGTATCGAAAAACTTCTACTGCAACTATGGCAAATTGTAACCTGTATATTATATAGGTTTAACTCAGGGGTAGGGAACTCCGGTCCTCGAGAGCCGTATTCCAGTCGGGTTTTCAGGATGTCCCCAATGAACATGCATTGAAAGCAGCGCATGCAAATAGATCTCATGCATATTCATTGGGGAAATCCTGAAAACCCGACTGGAATAAGGCTCTCGAGGACCGGAGTTCCCTACCCCTGGTTTAACTTGTAACCCGTTTTGAGCTCTTCGGAGAGAACAGGATAGAAAACGAATTAAATAGATAAATGGTTTACTCAGGTAGGAAACTCTCTTGACTGGTTAAGCCAGGGGTGTCCAATGTCGGTCCTCGAGGGCCGCAATCCAGTCGGGTTTTCAGGATTTCCCCAATGAATACGCATTGAAAGCAGTGCATGCAAATAGATCTCATGCAGATTCATTGGGGAAATCCTGAAAACCCGACTGGACTGTGGCCCTCGAGGACCGACATTGGATACCCCTGGGTTAAGCCACGCTGAATATGTTCCCCATTGACTTTATCTTGCCATCGTTCTCTATGTTTCTGCATTTTAAGAAGGTACAAATTACCACATACTTGCCCTTACTTACCATGCACTAATAATTACCGTTATTCAAAATAGGACTACTGACTTAAGCACGAAGAAACCCTGTCATTACAACCTAGTTACCTTGTAGTTCTGTGGCCAGCAGTTAACAGGTAATTACAGAGCGCTTTACTCAGTGCCTTGAATGATCCACAGGCATTCGCAGTTTAAAAGAACGGACTTCGTACCAGACTGGAACCTGAAAAGTCGTCAGAGCATTGATTCTAGGAACCAGATTCAGATCGTAGAGAACTGGTTGGAGGGGAGGCAGTAAAATATTATTTAAGCCTCTGGCAAGAGCAACATTCACTTTTTCATTAAATAGAAATCCGTTTCACTAAATAAAGCCCAGCAAAAGTGGTCTGTCTCTTTTGCCAGTTGGAAATAGGCTGATGTTACCTTTTTCCCCAATTAATTCCCATGTGTTAATTTTGTCATTATCATGCAGCTATTAAAAAAAAAAATAATAATAATACCCATGTAAGCCCCCTACTGTAAGTCTCCTATTATGTAGGTGGTAAGGACCCCCATGCTAATCAATTGGTGTATGGCAATGTCTCATGTACTATATGACTAATGCTGTCGCACCCCTTTCCCAGAAAATTAAAAATATATATTAGCATGAAGTGTGCGTACAAAAATTGGCCATTTTACCGTAAGATGCCAATGCACTTCCCACAGTAAGCCTTTTTAATGTGTGGTAAGTGCATACAAGTGCTTAACACAGATTAGTAAAAGGACCCCCCTAAGTGAGCATCGGACTCCAGAAAAAAAGAGGACAGATTGAGATACCTGGGTTTTACTTCCATTGAAAGCAATGGAAGTAAAATCTGGATGTCTCCATCCGTCACCCTTTTTCTGGAGACATATGGTAACCCTACCTAAGACATAAGAATGGCCTTACTGGGTCAAAGCAATGGTCCAACTAATCCAGTAGCCCATCAAGATTACTAGTACCTAACAAAAACACAATAACAACATTCCATACTACCGATCCAGGGCAAGCAGTAGTTTCCCACGTGTCTGTCTCAATAATAGACTATGGACTTTTCCTCCAGGAAATTGTCCAAACCTTTCTTAAAACCAGCTACATTAACCACTCTTACCACAACCCCTGGCAACGTGTTCCAAAGTTGAACTATTCTCTGAGTGAAAAAATATTTCCTAGTGTTGGTTTTAAAAGTATTTCCCTGTAACTTCATCGAGTGTCCCCTAGCCTTTTAAATTTTTGACAGAGTAAAAAAAAATCGATCCACTTATACCTATTCTACGCCACTCAGGATTTTGGAGACTTCAATCATATCTCCCCTTAGCTGTCTCTTTTCCAAGCTGAAGAGCCCTAACCTTCTTAGTCTTTCCTCATATGAGAGGAGTTACATCTACTTTGTCATCTTGGTTGCTCTTCTTTGAATCTTTCCTAGTATCGGTACATCTTTCTTGAGATAAGGCAACCAGAACTGAACGCACCAGGTGAGATGGCACCAAGGAGCATTGTTAGCCATTCCTTTTTAAAATAATTCTTAGCATCTTACTTGCTGTTTTGGTCACCACCGCACATTGAGTAGAAGGTTTCATTGTATTGCCTATAATGACACCCAGATCTTTTTCTTGGGTGCTAACCGCAAAGGGGTAACTATAATTTGTCCACATTAAATTTTCATCTGCCATTTGGACGCTCAGTCTTCCAATTTCCTAAGGTCTGCTTGAAATTTTTCACAATCTGCATGTGTTTTAACAACTTTGAACAGTTTTTAGTGTCGTCTGCAAATTTAATCACCTCGCTCATCATTCCAATTTTCCAGATTATTTATAAATCAGTTAAATAGCACCAGTCTCAGTACAGATGCCCCATGGCACTCCACTGTTTATCCTCCTCCATTGAGAAACATGGCCATTTAACCCTACCCTCTCTTTTCTATCCGAAAACCAACTTCTAATCCACAACTGAACATTGCCTCCGATCCCATGACTCTTTAATTTTCTCAGGAGCCTCTCGTGAGGAACTATGTCAAAAGCTTTATGAAAATCTAAATACACTATATCAATCAGCTCACCTTTATCCACATGTTTATTCATACTTTCAAAGAGGTCCAGCAAATTGGTGAGGCAAGATCTCCCTCGGCTGAACCCATGAGAAATTTTATATAGCACTGTCCATGTATAAAACATATTTTGTATGTGGAAAATGACTGATCATCTTGCATACAGGTGTGCATGTGTAAAAAAAAATAGTTCAGACCGATGGTCCATTTAGCCCAGTACCTCGATTCCACAGTGGCCAATTCAGATCACAAGTACATGGCAGAAACCCAAAGAGTAGCAGCATTCCATGCTACAGATCCCAGGACAAGCAGTGGTTTTCCCATGTCAGTCTCAATAGAAGACTAGAGAATAGTGATATTTTTGGAATCCAGGGGATAACAGGACCCAATGTAACATGGATTCACTAGAGGCAGGTCAATTTCTTCAACTGAGTGACCTGAGAATTGGATAGAGAGAATACACTAGATGTGGTGTATTTAGATTTTAGCAAAACCTTTGACAGTGTTCCACACAGGTGTCTAATAAATAAACTGAGTGCCCTCAAAAAGTGATAAACTGCGTTGAACGCAGGAAAATGGCCTAAAGCAAGCATTCTGCATTCCTTTTGCCGTTTGGGTGCACTAAGCATGCGGCATGTATATTTTTTTGTGGAGGGGCCATGTCAGGGTTGGAGAATGGGCATGGAAATGCAATTCATTTAGCATGCTGACATCACTAACTAAATAACGTTGACAATGCAGAAGCCCTATTTTATGGGCCATGCTAGGAATGGGATTAGTGTTTGGGAAAGTCCCACATTAGAATGCACTAAGGGCTAGATTCTATAAATGGTGGCTACACTGTGGGTGCCACTTGGTGTAGTTGTCAATCAACCGCTAGACGTCGCTTATGGAATCCCACCCAGTGGTGCCTAGGTGTGCTTATGTATTGGTAGGCATCCTGAAGGTAGGCACCAGTATATTAGGTCAGGTTTTACTTGGCGTTATTTCCCAAAGTCTAACAAGAATGCTTAGATCAACCAACCTATTCTACGCCCCTAAGCACACCTACTTTTCAGATGGGCATCATTAGGCTTTGAGGACGCCTTGACTTAGGCATTGCTAGGCATCCTAAGAGTTCAGCACCAAACTCTTAATTGTTTGTTTAATTTTTTTTTTTTTGATTGGCTGAAAACTGGTGTGATCAATTAACTTGCCAATTTAAAAAAAAAAAAAAAATTGTGCAAGGATTCAGAAGGTAGGCATCACTAGGCATCCTTACTTAGGGTACCTAATGATGCCTAATACAGGTGTCCTATAAAGAATCTGGCTCTAAGGGGGAAATTCTGGAAAGGACGTTGGTCTCAGCAGCTGCCTAAGAAGTGGCTGAGAATCGCAGACTGGCGTCCTATACAGAATTGCATCTGCCCTAATGAACAGACACCTAACCCCGCCTAACCACTCCAATTCTCTAAACGGCGCCCATGTCACAGGTGCTGGTTAGAGAATTGCGCCTGATCCTTTGCCAACAGCTGATCTGACAAGGAAATCTCCCTGCTGCTAACAGCTGAGTTGTCTGCAGCAGGAACCCTCGAGCCCCCCCTCCATGAAGATACCTACTCCCTTCTGCTGCCACTTCTGAACCCCCATGAATGTCTGCAGCAGGAGGGATGCTCATTCCCTCCCACCGCCACCTCAACCCCCCCAACAAATCCCCTGGCAAGAGGGATGCCCACTTCCACCTGCTGCCACCCCCTTGAACTTCCCCCCCACCCAGTAACACCCCCCTAGATTCTTCCCACCAGTAGACCCCCATGTCCATACCCAGCTTTGAGCGAGCTTAAGTGTCCCGATGCTTCTCCCTACAGTGTAGGTGGCCTGCCTCATTTTTGGGGGTTTTTTGTTTTGTTTTTTTTTAGAAAACATGTGTCATTTTTAGAATTTGTCCCTAAGTGGGTTTACTAACATAGCATAGTAAAAGAGCCCCTTAAATTGAAATCCCTTAGGGAACAGAGAATGACTTCCTTGGATTTCTGTGCAATACAACGGGGCTTTGCTTTTCAATAAGCCATGGTCCAGGGCTTTAATGTCTTAACCTAAAATTAAACTGAGGACATGCCATCCACTTCACATTTTGCATTTTCTTTAGAAATATTTTCCTAATTTCTATGTGGACCTATCTTGCTTGGACCTAAGACCTTGAAAATAATAGAGCATTCGTACTGAACATTACTGATAGATGTGATGTGTCCCGTAAAAATCAAGCAGTTTGGAACTTGAAAGCATTTTATCATTTTGAACTGTAGTTATAGCATTCCATTTTCTCTTAAGTGATTTTCCTTACTTTTCAAAACATGTTGGTCAAATAACCTTTTCTATCTAAAAATCGTGTATTAAAAAAAAAAATCTCTAAACTGGCAAGGACAGCCAGCATCCTTTTAAATTTGTTTCTGATGTCGGAGACAGTAATAATGTGTTTCTTCCCGTTCATTTTAGCATGTTACCTTGGTTACAACAGTTATCTCCTCACCAGTAGTGTAGAGTAGATTTGGTTTCATGGCATCAATGATCTCAAATGTAACATCTAAGAAGCAAAATGTAGGAAGTTACCATATGTATGTAGAAATAATTCTTCTCACAATATCTGAAGACAACCTCTATCCAAATTAGCTGTTAATCTGTAAGTAACTTAAGGTGTAATATCTCTAAAGCATCGATTCTGTTCAGAATTTAGTTGATATGAATCATTATAGTATACACGACAAATATGATTAGGTCAAGAATGAGTTGAGGTCAGCATTTTTATAAACACTGATCACCACAAGCTAATTGAAACCCAGATACTCGGTATTGGCCAAATCCAGGCATCACCACTAAATATCTGCGTTAGTGATTGTACCCGGAAGTTACATGGGTACCTCCAATATTCAATGCCATGCCCATTTAACTAACCAGACAAAGATACTAGTACTAGTAGAATCCTACTATTACTATTAATTATTTCTAGAGCACTACCAGATATACACAGTGCTGGACATAGTCATAAAGGAGACAGTCCCTGCTCAAATGAGTTCACAATCTAATCAATCAAGACAACAAATAGTTAGTGTGGGGGATGAGTAGAGGGGAGAGGGTTATGTGTTGGAGGCAATCTTGAAAAGGTGGGTCTTCAGTCTATTTTTGAACAAGGGAAAGGCGTGACACATAGACTCAGATAGGCTATTCCAAGCAAACAGGGCAGCGAGGTGAAAGGAACAAAGTCTGGAATTGGCAGTGGAGAAGAAGGGTTCAGATAAAAGTAACTTTGGAATGGAGTTCTCAGGGAGTCATAGAAGGAGAGAGAAAAGATACTGAGGGGTTGCAGAATGTTCCTACTTGCCTGGTTAGTTATGCAGACATAGATACTGGATAGTGCTATGGCAATCAGGGGATATATTCAGTGGCTCTGTAAAATACCCCTTCTTGACCTGTTCAACATAATTTAACCAGTTAGGAACCTCTCCTGCCTACAAGGGACTTCTGAAAAGTTCTTAGCCAACCAACTTCCTAAATTGTGAGCATTATTTTGCCACTGTAGCTGATGATAGTGTTATTTTATTTTGCAAAATCCTATGTTTTGACCCCGTTTCAAATCATTGATTGAACCATGTCAATGGAAAGGGTGGAATTTTCAAGTATGGAACTTCGAGTCATCAGGAAGTTCCTATTCCTGCAGAAGAAAACTCTAAAGGAAATCCATGAATGTATGATGCAAACATTGATTGAGAAATGTTCATCGTATTTCACAGTGAAAGAGTGGTGTACAAATTTTCAGCATGAAGATTTTGAGACTGAAGATGAGATAATTTTTGTCTGATGGGTCCACCAAAATATGTGTTCAGTAGATCTGTAGAGATGCAGCTCTGCTGGTGGTGAAGGAAACTGAACACAGGCAGTTCGGTAGCGCTCGCCTAGCTCTGCGCTCGATTAGCTGTCCTGTGGAGAACCCAAAGAGCTGCTGAGCTCTGCATGTATGTAGCTATGTGTGTGTGAAATAGAGAGCCTGGAAGAGTTGCGCAGCTGCCCTGCGCGCTCACCATACAGACATTTTATGAGGTCTCTTAGTTCAAGTAGAGAGGAAGAGGAGGCCAGAGAGATACAACTGAAACAAAGTATCTCCAAACCGGCAGCCAGATCCATCTAGAGAGATTCCCCAGCATGGCTTCTGAGGAACTCTATGAGGTCCATTATTGGGTCACATCCGGTTTCTAATCTAATCTAATCTAATCCTTAGGTTTGTATACTGCATAATCTCCACGTTCGTAGAGTTCGGCACGGTTTACAGTAGAAGAAATAGGAACTACAACAGAGGGTTAGAGATAGAAGTGTGAAGAAAATTTAGAGGACTTGGGATGCCAAGATATAAGAGTTTCCTTGATTCCTAAGTTGGAGGGAGACTTACATTTTTTGAGAAAAAACAGGTTTTCAGATGTTTGCGGAAAATTTGGAGAGAGCTCAAGTTCCGAAGAGGGGAGGTAAGGTTGTTCCAGAGCTCAGTGATTTTGAAGTGGAGGGAGGTCCCTAGCTTTCCTGTGTGGGAAATGCCTTTTAGCGAGGGGAAGGATAGTTTTAATTTGTGGGAGGATCTGGTGGTATTAGGGTTTGAGGAATTCCAAGAAAGAGGGATAAAGGGAGGGAGGATACCGTGTAGGATTTTGAAAGCTAAACAGGCGCATTTATAGTGGACCCTGGCGATTATCGGAAGCCAGTGGAGCTTGGCCAGGAGCGGGGAGACATGGTCAAATTTACTTTTAGCGAAGATGAGCTTGGCCGCGGCATTCTGAATCCGTTGGAGTCTGTGGAGATTTTTCTTAGTTAGGCTTAAGTAGATAGAGTTGCAATAGTCCAATCTGGAAAGGATGATGGATTGGACAAGGAGGGTAAAATGTTTTTGATGGAAGCAGGATCTAACTTTCCTCAGCATATGAAGGCTGAAAAAGCATTTTTATACCAAGGATTGGAGGTGGTCATTGAAGAACAATGTGGAATCGATGGTGACGCCCAAGACCTTGCTCGAGAACTCAAGCTGCAGAGAGGAGCCAGAGGGTAGTGGGATGGAGGTGGGTAGGTGGCCTAGTTTTGGGCCGAGCCAAAGAAGTCTTGTTTTGGACTCATTCAATTTCATTTGCACAGTGTGGGCACAGGATTGTAGGTTCGTTATACAAGAGGATATGTTCTTAGACAGGTCGGTGAGGTTCGAATCGGTCTCGAGGAGGACGAGGATGTCGTCTGCATAAGTGTAAATTGTTTCAAGGGGGGATAGGTGGAGGAGTTTTAGGGAGGACATATAGATGTTGAAAAGGATAGGAGATAGTGGAGAGCCTTGCGGGACTCCTTAATTCCGTTTCCAGGGGGAGGATGAGGTGCCATTCATGTTAACAATGTAACAACGAGAGCGGTGGAATTTAGAGAACCAATCTAGGACTGTGGAGTTGATGCCGATCTCAGAGAGTTGGTAAACAAGAATATCATGGTGGATAACGTCGAAAGCAGCGGAAAGGTCAAATTGTAGGAGGACGGCGAACTTGTTTCGAGAGTGAAGTTGTTGAACCCTTGAAATCGGGGAAGACAGTAGGGATTTGGTGCTGAAGTTAGGACGAAAGCCATGTTGATAGGGTAAATGAGTGAAATGACATGAGGTGATAAAGATGGCTGGGTCTTCAACATTTAAGCAATTTGGTTGTCAATTGTTTTGATTTATTTATTTGCGGTTTCATTTGATCCCTTTTCCACCCGGGATCCCTAATGAAAGCGTGTTTACCGAAACACAGACCGTGTCGGGTCCCCCGGTTTGTTTTAAGGTGTTGTTTTTAACCGCATTTAATTATTAAATTTAGCCCGCATCATTGTACGTGTGTCTGCAGTATCCTTTGTTTTGCTTTCGTATCTTTCACTGCAGACCTTGTTGTTTTTTTCTTTTTTTTTTGTCTTCTCTGCTTTATTTTTGCCCCAACATGACTCCCACCTTGGGAAAACATCTGTAGCAATGCAATTAGAAGTTTTTACCCAAGCACAGGGTGAGTGAATTTCAAACAGCCCATTCCCAGGGCAAAACAATGTTTTACCTACAGAAATGGCTTTTAAATTACCTTTCCTACACTTAGGAAATAGTTAATCTTGCAGCTAATTTATTTCATTAGCCTGTAAGTAGTTACTCATTTGTTAGAGGACTTGGCTGTACAGTACTTAAGCAGTGAAACATGACAGAACATCTATTAAGTAGTAATTTGATATGACAGGATGTGCTATTGACTGTGCAGTGTACCCTGGGTATAGTTTAGAAAAAAGGCAAGGTCAGTCTGTGTCAGTTGCACAGCATAACAGCACCTTAAAATCTGAACTATATTTGTGTATAGAGAGAGGGTCCAGGTTTCAGTAGTCCCATGCAGCTCGTGGGTCCTCGAATACTTTACACTTGTACAAGTTGATTTTCAGGGAGATATTACCTGGTAGGGAACCCAAAAGGATTTAAAAAGGGTTCACAGAAATAGGGTAGTGATGCAGGGACAACTAATTAGGGAGATTTTGGAAGCATAGGCATCGGAATGGGGGAGGCCACAGGAGCCATGGCCTCCTCCCCCAAATTGCCAGCTACAAATACCTCTTGCGAGGCTGCAGTAGTGTACTTAGGCAGGCGGCACTCTCATAGGAGCAGCATCTTGCTAACGGCCAACGTACTGGCGGGTTGGCTCTCTGCCGCATCCCTTCCCCAACATCTACTCCTTCCCACATGCCCTGCTACCATGAATCTACCTCAAATGTCTTGTTTAGCAAGCCTAATTGGTGCCAATAATTGGCAATTAACACCTCATAATGGACACTGATCAGAAGTTAACATGTACAACTTGGTAGGTGCATTCTATAAAGTGGTGCATGTAAGTTTTAGTTTTCCATTTTAGTCAAAGCTACCTTTTTGACCAGAAGGTCCACTTTGAGGTGAGACAGGAGAGAGATGATACAGTATTCACCCGAAATTCAGGGGGGAGGGTTCCGTTCCAGGACCCCCCCCCCCCCAAATTTTGAAAAACCACAAATGCGGTTTTTAGGCAGGGGAGACAGGAGAGGGCAGCTGGAGCGCTGGTGGGTTAAGGAAATCACTCGCGGTCTGCTCCGACTGCCTCTTCCTGTAGTAAAGTCGGGCTACACCAATCAGGAGCTGCTTTGACTCGCAGTTTCTGATTGGTGTAGCCCGACTTTACTACAGGAAGAGGCGGTCGAAGTAGACTGCAAATGACCAGGTCTGCGATTCGTGAATCGCGAATTCGCGGGGGAACACTGTACATCCATAATAATTTGTTCTTTTATCTTTTCCTTTCTCCCCGACCCCCCAAAGCCTGTTTCTCCATTGTGCTTTGTGGAACCAGTGAAGGGAGTCTTCTAATAGTGGTACATACTACAAGTAAACAAAATGTATTTGCTGTTTAATATTCATTAGGTTCTTATCTCTTTCCACAATATTAGAGAG
Organism: Geotrypetes seraphini; assembly: GCF_902459505.1. Classification (NCBI taxonomy): domain Eukaryota; kingdom Metazoa; phylum Chordata; class Amphibia; order Gymnophiona; family Dermophiidae; genus Geotrypetes; species Geotrypetes seraphini. The sequence continues at coordinate 14,033,224 of NC_047100.1, forward strand.
ATTTTTATGTGATCCCAGTGAGTTGGATAACACTGCCAAATAAAGAACTAATTTGCAATTTATCACCTAATACAGTCACCTTAATTAAATGTAATGTAAAGAATCTACTTTTGCGAACAGGCATGAAAAAGAACAATATGCATTGATCAATAAGAATTTTGGGGATCTTTGTAGTAAGAATGCACTAAAAAAAATTAACTCAAGTTATTTAATGTACAAGTTGAAAAAATTACTTTACTAACAATCTAGTAAAGTAGTGATATGCATAAACATGTATATTTAAGCTTGTACAGTACAGTGTTCCCCCGGTCATTTGCATTTCGCGGTCCCGTTCATTCGCGATATTCTCTGACCGGGACTTCCTGTGTTAAAGTCGGGCTTCACCAATCAGGAGCTGCGAGTGATTTCCTATCCTGCCTCTACCAGCTGCCCTCTCCTGCCGATATTTGCATGAGTTCCTGGAACAGAACCCCCATGAATATCGGGGAAGTACTGTATACCATCGTGTTCATGTACAGTACAATTCCTAATACTTGAGTAATACTTTTAAAACCAATAGCAGGGAAAAAATTTTAACTTAGAGAATAGTGAAGCTCTGGAACGTGTTGCCAGAGGATGTAGTAAGAGCAGTTAATGTAGCTGGTTTTAAAAAAGGTTTGGATAAGTTCCTGGAGGAAAAGTCCATAGTCTGTTGGTGAGACAGACATGGGGGAAACCACTCATTGCCCTGGATCATTGGCATGGAATGCTGCTATTATTTGGGTTTTTGCCAGGTACTTGTGACTTGGATTGGCTTCTGTGAAGATGGGATACTGGCCTAGATGGACCATTGGTCTGACCCAATAAGGCTATTCTTGTTTTCTTATGTGCGTCAAGCATAGGACAATCAAGCCATTGTGACATCACTGATGATGTTGGCTCTTAGGCATTGGTGGAATGAGGCATTATGACATCACAATTTCAGCTCTGGAATGCTGCTACTATTTGGGTTTTTGCCAGGTACTTGTGACTTGGAATGACCTCCGTGAAGACGGAATTCTGGGCTAGATGGACCATTGGTCTGACCCATTAAGACTATTCTTATGTTCTTGTAATAGAATACGTATATGCCCCTTAACTGCTACTGGCTAACTGACAACTTGCTCGTTATCCTAAAGCAACATCTCCATATCGCCCTCAAGCTCTTGGAATCTCCCAAAAGGATCATCCCCCACACCTTTTAGACCTACACCTAAAGAATACCCTATCAGGTGCTCAGAAGACGCACATGAAAGACTCTATGTTGTCCTGACAGAAGGACAGATCTTTACCTCCTATTGGCCCAACATCCAGTGCTGAACTGGTGATGCCAAGCAGTGCTTCATATATTTAATTGTGTGTGATGAGCCAGCATAATGTAACAGCCCCTCGACCAGTGCTAAATGAAATACACTAGGATAATTCTATAAAAAAATAGTGTGCATTATTTATGAAATGACCCTCATGGGTGTAAATATATATATATATATATATACAGTATATGGGGTTTTTTGATGCATTGAATATTCAGCTGTTTTCTATGGTTCATAGACAAAACCGCCGAAGACAAAGGCGCGCGCCGACAACTGAGCGCAAGACGGAAGTGCGCGCCGAAGAAAAAGAGTGTTTTTAGGGGCTCCGACGGGGGTTTTTGTTGGGGAACCCCCCCCCACACTTTACTTAATACAGATCGCGGCGGCGTTGTGGGGGGTTTGGGGGCTTGTAACCCCCCTCATTATACTGGAAACTTAACTGTTTCCCTGTTTTTTAGGGAAAAAGTGAAGTTTTCAGTAAAATGTGGGGGGGTTACAACCCCCCAAACCCCCACAACGCCCCCACAACATGGCGCGATCTGTATAAAGTAAAGTGGGGGTTCCCCCCACATCCCCCCCATCGGAGCCCTTTAAAACAGTCATTTTCTTTGGCGCGCGGCTCCGCGTTGCGCTCAGTTGTCTGCACGCGCCTTTGTCCCGGCGCGCTTTTGACCCGACACCGTTTTCTATAGATTTCCTAATTATGTATAGGATGCCTTAAAAAAATCAGCAGAAACCACAACCGTACATAGCAAGATTATAGAAAAGGCAGTCACCGTATACAGAATCATGCCTGGCACCCATATGTGTGACTAACATTTAAATCAATTATATCAGGCTCCTATATTTGAAACTTTAGAACCTCTCTAGTCGATACTTTATTGACTAACATTTAGGCATACCCGTTTCTGCAAATTAAAACTAGGTCAAATGGAGCTGAAGTGTCCACAGAATCCTCTGTAGAAAGAGGAGCTCCTCAAGGATCAGAATTATCAGCATTATTGTTCAATGTTTATATGGAGTCACTGGGAAAGTTTTTTTTTTTAGACATTGAGCATCCATTATAGACAATATGCAGATGATATTTTTTTTTTCCAGTTGATACATCTGGAAAAGATCTGAAAAATAAATTAGAATCCTGCATGTTGAAAGTTGTAAATTGGATGAATGCCCATGATTTGAGTTTGAACGTGGGAAAGACTGAAGTAATGCTTGTGGGACAGGGTGGTGAAGAGATGTGGCTAGAGGTTGTAGATGTATTGGGTGTAGACTTATTGTCAAAAAGGAAATGACAGTATTAGGGGTAAAATTGGACTCTAGTTTAACGATGAAGTGTCAAATTGATAAAACTATTCAGGCCTGTTTTGGCTGCTTAAATACACTACATTGTTTAAAGCTGATGCTGAAACCTTTTGATTTTAGTAGTTCAGGGAAAGGTTATAACATAACATAACTTTATTCGTCTATACCGCCATAACCAAACGATTTCTAGGCGGTTTACACAGAAGAAGGCTGGACAATCGGCGAAATACAAATAGTTAAAAATACAACAGTTGCTTAGATATACTCAAAGTAGAGTTTTGCTAACAATAGTACCCACGTTTAAGAAACAAATTTGTCAAACAGCGCTGACTTAATTTCGTTACGAAATGCACCATAAGACAACGTAGCTTCAAATTTACCCAGCCCAAATTACTGTTTAGCTGCTTGGAATGCGAGAGTCTTATCCAAAAAAAGTCTTGTATCTGCAACCAGTAATTTTTGGATAAGCAAACGGATGTGAATTCCTAGTTTTCCTTATAGGACTATACAACACGAAATGAGATAAAAGATAAGTTGGGGCCATTCCCCAAATCCAATCCAGACTGGACTAGTGTACCGTATTTTCACGCATATAACGCGCGCGTTATACACGACTTTACAAACCGAGTATAATCATGCGTGTTATATTTGTGAGCGCGTTGTACACATTTTTTTACATAGTTCCCCCCCGACGTCCGATTCACCCCGCAGGACCGCTCACACTCGCACCCGCACCCCCACCCCGAAGGACCGCTCGCACCCCCACAGCCTCCCCACCCCCCCCCCCCATCATGGAGAAGCTGCCTACCGTTGTCCTGCTGCTTCCTCTGCCGGCGGTCCCGCCCCTTCTCTGAGCCCTGCGTCTGCGCTGCTTCCTCTTCCGGCAGTCCCGCCCTTTCTTTGACATCAGAGAAAGGGCGGGACCGCCGGAAGAGGAAGCAGCGCAGACACAGGGCTCAGAGAAGGGGCGGGACCGCCGGCAGAGGAAGCAGCAGGACAACGGTAGGCAGCTTCTCCATGATGGGGGAGGGTGGGGAGGCTGTGGGGGTGCGGGTGCGAGTGCGAGCGGTCCTTCGGGGTGGGGGTGTGAGCGGTCCTGCGGGGGGGGGGGTGAATCAGACATCGGGGGGGGGGCATCAGGCTTTCAGGGTGGGGACAGGACTTCAAGGGGGAGAGGAGAGTCAGGGCGGGCGAAAGGAGAGTCGGGGCGGCCAGAGGAGAGTCGGGGCGGGCAAAAGGAGAGTCGGGGCGGCCAGAGGAGAGTCGGGACGGGCGAAAAGAGAGTCGGGCGGCGACGGGAGAGTCGGAGCGGCATGCGCGGTATACGGGTGTGCGCGGTATATAAAAATTTCTTTACATAAATTACAGTTTCCTGCGTGCTATACCCGTGCGCGCGTTTTACACGGGTGCGCGGTATATGAGTGAAAATACGGTAATGCACTGTACCTTGGAATAACTAAAACAAGGAGCAGTGCATTGCAGTTGGTACAAAATGCAGCAGCACGGTTGGTTAAGGGCATTGCAAGAAATGAACACACAACCCCAGTCCTTCGGAAGTTGCACTGGTTACCAGTAGCACAGAGAGCCCACTATAAAGTCATCTCGATTATTCATCAAACATTTTACCATCCAATACCTTTATAGTTTAAGCAATTTCTGATGTTATACTGTCCCGGCAGAGCAGTGCATTCAAAAAATGCCCTGTTGAAACATCGATTAAGTGCGATATACTGAGACAAGAGCAACTGCTTTTTGTGTGGCAGGTGTTAAAATGTGGAATGCATTGATAGGGCAATTACGCCTATGTGCTGACAGATTGAAATGTATAAAGCTATTGAAACACCAGCTATTCATATAAGGAAAGATTTCTATTTGTACAGACAATAGCTGGGAGTGGGCAAGAAATGCCATGAAGACTCGGCTTTCTGTAATGTTAATTTTATGCTATGTATGTTTTTTATGGAAGCCATTTAGATAGAGACGGTATATACATTTTAAAAATAAATAAATTCCTATTTGATGATCTCTACAGATGATCCACCTTTAGTGTTGCCGGATTTCTCAGCAGCTCTTAACACTGTGATCCTTAATATCATGTCAACATGGCTGACAGAAATAGGTATCAGTGGCACAGTATTTGCATGGTTCAAATCCAATGTGTCAGACAAGCAGGTTTGTTCAAAAAGAGCAAGAACTCACGGGGATGGAGATAGATCCCACGGGGACGGGAACAAATTGGTCCCCGTATCATTCTCTATTCCTTTTAAAATAGAAAGGGATGTTGCCTGCTGTTTTCCCTCTTGGGAGTGGAGAGAACCAACTTTTCTAAATATTTCTCACCATCATCCGAGGTTTTGTTATTCTCCTCCTAGACTAGGGTTGTCAAACTCAAATACCCAGTGGGCCAAAATTAAAAACTTGGACAAAGTCGCGGGCCAACCAAAACAAGTGCCGTGGTCATAACCATGTTTAAGGAAAAAGGCTCGGCAAAAAAAAAACTGAGTGTAAACATACAAGTGGCCAAAGAAGCATCGCGGGCACATAATAAACTAAAACCCGACAAAAAAAAAATATAATACAAATAGTGAAAAATAAATAACAACAAAACTTTGCGTGTGGAAAGGTTTAAAAATGTATAAATAAAAAGACTCTGCTGCAGAGCGTGAAAAAAGTCTAGCTGTCCTGCACTAACAAATGTTGCAGTGTGCCAATAGACCATAGAAAACATAAAAACCATCAGCGAATATTTTATGGCAACTTAAGATAACTTAAAATAACTATGTGCACGTTTAAAATAAAAAGCAAGAATGAAATAAAGCCATGGTGGCTCTTCTCAAGTAGAGACAATCTGTAGCGCTCTGAGCTGAGCAAACCGAAAGTAAAACCGGCTCGAAAAACACCGGCAATTTAAAAGGGGGGGGGTCACATGACAAGTTCCATAGTCACAACCGTAATCGTAACCAAAAAGTGGCACGAAAAAGCCCGCTAATGAAATCGATGGTCACATGATGAATTAAAACCCATTTAAAAATAATAATTAAATAAAAGTAATTAAGTAAAAACAACTGACACACATCGTGAAGTTAGTATAGCTGTCCTACATTGACATACCCGGCGGGCCAGCCCTAGCAGACATTTGGGATTTTCTCACGGGCCAAATATAATTACACTGCGGGACAGATTTGGCCCGCGGGCCTGAGTTTGACACCCCCGACCTAGACGATGGCTTTCTCTCCTTTTAACTGAACCCCCAACACAGTGATAGAAAGAAGTTGTCACGGTAAGGCTCATGATTGCGATCAATTATCGAATGCTCCCCATGCGTGCCACCTAATCAAAACAGCATTCTTTTGATGATGGAGTTATTGTAGAAAATGACTCTGATGATTGAAAACTAAGTTCTACGGCATATATCTCCCTAGAGCTATGTCGAACTATTCAGAAATAATTTGAATAGTCAGCTGTCTCCAGTTTTAACCATTTCACAAAACAGGCACTTCAGCATCCAGATCATTACAATGTAACATGATGAATTTCAGGTTAGATAGCAGTTAAGTAGGTATTTTTTTTTTTTTTTAAGTTCAAGTATTTTTATTTATGGTAATACAAGAAGAAAATAACACCATAGTAATAGATGTACAGGTAAATCACATTTAGCTCTCACACAGCTCAAACTTGCACAGGAAAATGCTATACATAATACAAATCTGTCTCAAAGAAAAAAGTTTAGTAGGAATGTCCTTATTGATATAATTTGTATTCAGTTTGATGCCGGAGGAAGTCAACTTGGGAGTTATTTCATCCAATTGCCTTTTATTTTTCCTTTAGTATGGACTTTTTGGCAAATTCCTGTCTGGTCAAAGACTAGTAGAATTTATCGTAATCAACTGTAAGAGAAGCAATATACATTATAGTGAAGAAATAGGTTGACTTTTCATATTCTTTTTATGTACTTTTATAAAGGTCTATAGCAACCTTGCTGTAAACTTTGATGTGGAGTTTGAAACCCCTCCTCGTTTTCTGACGCTTATGTCTCCCTATAACAGTCTTCGTTTGCTTTACGTCTTTCTCTCCATGTGTAAAAAAATTGGTTCCTGCAGCCGTCATCTGGTTTTTAGCCTTATACTGACCCTATCAAGCTCCAGAAATTAAATTTCACCCGATTATGAAAGGCAATTTCCAAATCTGTCTTCGCAGATGCAAGGTTTGCAGGTACTTTCCCCCACGGGCTTTGTATCAGTTTTCAAAGAGGGGAGGAAAGACAGTTTTACTTTGAAAACTGTGCAGTGATTTGTACCTGCTTTTCTCATTCAAACTGACGTGTGTAGATATTTCTCTTAAAATTGGTCGGAGAGCTTTTTCCAAGCCAATGTCAGTTGAAATGCTGCTTAGATATAAATCTGTGATTTTTTTATTTTTTTTTTTAAACTAAACTAAGAGCTCGCACACGTCTTTGCAAAACCTCTCCTCGCAATGTCTGCATGACTGTCCGTTATAAAACAGTCGAGCCACATGATACCATTATATACTCTGACCCAAGAGAAAGCGATAAGCGCCTCAATCCTGAATGAATCCTTCAAACAGAAAGAATACAACCCTAAAATGATATCCGAGAAAATTGCCTTTTCGCTTAACAGACCCATAGAAAACCTAGTACAGTACAAAGAAAACCTCAGAGAGCTAGAAAAATGATCAAAGATGTACAGTCACTACTCCAGAAGGATGAATTATTGAATGTTTATATTTATCTGGTATTTGCTGTACCGCCTTTGACAGTCGCACGAAAGCGGTGTAGAATCTAAAAATATCTGGAAGTGGCACAAGTGCTACAAAGGGACAGAACAAGAAAAGTGTAGAAAATAAAGATAAGGAATTGAGGAGAGCTCAGTGAACTCTGGAATTAAGATTGAATACAAGGGCAATTAGCTCCAGTGGCTTAGTAAGAGGGCGCTGGCACCTCTCTGCCCCGCCACACCACGCCATGCTCGTACCATCCCACGTACCTCTGTAGATCTTTGCTAGCGTGAGCAAGTTCTGCCTCATGCTTGTGCCAGCCTGGTTCCCCTCTGAATCACTTCTGGTGTTATGGGGCCAGGAAGTGATGTCAGAGGGAAATCCAATGCTGGTGTAAGGAGCATGCTGCAGAAGCCACATGAGCTGACAATAATTTAGAGCACTGGTCTCCAACTCCAACCCTTTGCAGGGCCACATTTTGGATTTGTAGGTACTTGGAGGGCCTCAGAAAAAATAGTTAATGTCTCATTAAAGAAATGACAATTTTGCATGAAGTAAAACTCTTTATAGTTTATAAATCTTTCCTTTTGGCTAAGTCTTAATAATAATATCATTTATAGCTAAAGAGACATATGATCAAGAAACTGTTTTATTTTACTTTTGTAATTATGATAAACATACCAAGGGCCTCAAAATAGTACCTGGTGGGCCGCATGTGGCCCCTGTGCTGCAAGTTTGAGACCACTGATTTAGAGGTACGGGGGGGAGGGGAGGGAGAGTGTGAGTATGGAGTGGGGGGTGGGAAGGAGCAGGGGGAGCGTGGAGAGGAGGGCGCAGGTCGTGCCACCGCCCTGGGTGCCTCCTACCCTTACTACGCCACTGATCAGTCCACTAATGCTGGCTATCCAACAAACACGCCAGCACCCAATCTGAAGCAAAAAATTTGCAGAAAGCAAACTCCCAACAGACGCTCAAAGAGAACAAAATGGTACGAATCCTTACAATGATGATGCCAGAAAGACCTGCTCCAATATCTTAAAAGATTTTTTTACACTCAGCACCCTAGACACACCATATCGTGTACAAATAAATAAATGAATTATTGTTTTGCTCAGGTAGTAAGTCAGTCTGTGGGAATCTCCATTAGTATCTAGGAGATTCACCTGGGGTAAAAGGTATGGAAAACCTTTCATATGCTGAAAGATTAGAGAAACTGGGGCTCTTTTCCCTGGAGAAGCGGAGGCTTAGAGGGGACATGATAGAGACTTACAAGATCATGAAGGGCATAGAGAAAATGGAGAGGGACAGATTCTTTGAACTTCCGAAAACTACAAGAACGAGACGGCATTCGGAAAAATTAAGAGGGGACAGATTCAGAACCAATGCTAGGAAGTTCTTCTTCACCCAAAGGGTGGTGGACACCTGGAATGCGCTTCCAGAGGTGTGTGATAGGACAGAGTATGGTATTGGGGTTCAAGAAGGGATTGGATGATTTCCTGAAGGAAAAGGGGATAGAAGGGTATAGATAGAGGTTTACTATACAGGTCCTGGTTCTGATGGGCCACCATGTGAGCGGACTGCTGGGCGCGATGGACCTTTGGTCTGACCCAGCAGAGGCACTGCTTATGTTCTTATGTTCTTAAAGTCATCCACAATGTTTATGCACCCTGCAGTGCACTGCCGGGTCTGCCCCCACAAACATCATTCAATGCTAACCCGAGTGTAGTTTTTTTTTTTATCCAATTTTTTTGTGCAAATATATAATCTAAGTCCACAGGATGTGCCCCTGAGTGTGCCCCTGAGGAAGATCACAAAACGGGGTACCTAGTAGGGCAATCAGCCAAGGCACCCCTTGAAGGACATGCTGAAATTTGCGGACTTCTTGAGATAAGTTCCGTTTTAAATTGACTTATTAATTCTGCACAGTTGGGAATTTTTCTCTTGCCTATCATGCAGTACGGGTTCAGTGATTGATAGGTTTTATATGAACTCTTGATATACATATCTCTTTTTTTATATTTACACTCTTCACACTTGGACTTAGATTATATATTTACTCGGGTTAGCATTGAATGGTGTTTGTGGGGGAGACCCGGCAGTGCGCTGCAGGGTGTACATACATTGTGGATAACCCCAGGTGAATCTCCTAAATACTAAAGGAGATTCCCACAGGCTGAGTTGCTACCTGAGCAAAACAATAATTCATATATTTATTTGTACACGATATGGTGTGTCCAGGGTGCTGATATTGGAGCAGGTCTTTTTGGTATCATACTAGTTTTTGACTCCTCCAAATTTCTGTTGGGCTATATTTTATCGTTCACTAATCCTTACAATTATGCCTGCATGTCACAGGACCCCACAGTTACATGGGAACAACATTTAGAATAAAGGGATCCAACTCATGTTTTTTGTCAAATGTTATATATATATACTAGTATTTTAGCCCATTACATTAACGGGTGCTAGAATATATGTCTGTGTGTCTTTATTTCTGTCTCTCTCTCCCTCCTGCTGTCTGTCTCTCTCCCTGGCCCGCTTTGTCTGTCTGTCTTTCTGTGTCTCTCCCTGCCCCTGTGGCTTTCTTTTTTCCTTCTATCTATCTATCTGACTCTCTCCCTGCCTCCTATGCAGCACCATTTCTCTCCCACCACTTCCCTGTGTGTGTGCATGTGCCCAGGCTGTAAGTAATGGACAGGCTGATCGGGTTAAGTTGCATAGTTTTTTGAATCTGTAGGGATTGGTCATTCTGTAGCATGTGTTACATCCAGATCTTAAGGACTTCACTTATCATTCTTCTAAACAGTTGTTTGGCATTTTTGGGGGCAGGTGTTGGAGGTTTCTATTCAAGCTGACACGTGGTGGGATTGTGTCTCCCTTTTTTTTTAGTTTTATCCTGTGAGTCTCGGGTTTGAGGTCTTAGAAGTTGCCACTTAATTATTTTTACTGTAGCTCTTGTCCGCCGCCGCGGCCAACAGCTACTGTGGCCGACATCCGCCGCCAACAGCCGCTGCCGACATCCGCCTCGGGGGGGGGGGGGTATTCTGGCGCATGCGCACTCCTACCTGCAGTGCCCTACAGCGCACGGAAAACGGAACACGCAGATGGGAGTACGCATGTGCGAGTAGCCTTTTATTATATAAGATATATATATATATTATCCAATGCAAAAAAAAATATAGATATATATATTGAAGGATGGTATATTGAAGAAACAGGGCAGATGCTAAAGATGAGAATCAAGTCACACAGACAGCACATCAAATACCCCAAAGCAATTAAGGGTGACACCTCTGTGGGTGAACAGTTCTAAGAACTTGGATACTGCAAAAATGACTTTATGATCAGAATACTAAGATTCAACTTTAAAACAATTAAGGAATGTAAGACCTTTGAAGTGAAAATGATGAAATATTTTGACACCCACCAGACAGGACTTAGCAAGGATCTGGGGTTCCTATCACATTACAGACCATAAAATTATATCGCCTTGTCACTTTCTGGTCACCCATCTACCTCTGGTTGTTTCTCCCTTTCTGTCGAGACGGCCACTGGATTGCTTTTCATGTTTCACGTTCTCTGGCAATGAATTGCAGTCCTTAAATACATGTTGAGTGGAGAAATATTTTCTCCAATCTATTTTAAATATATTACTTTGGGCCCCTTAGCACGAGCCAGTACAGTAAGTGCTCCAACACTCATGGAATTCCTGTGAGCGTCGGAGCACGTATCTCGCTGTCCCATGCTAACAACCTCTAGCGCAGCTTGATGAAAGGGGCCCTAAGTAATAAGAACATAAGAATTGCCGCTGCTGGGTCAGACCAGTGGTCCTTCGTGCCCAGCAGTCCGCTCACGCGGCGGCCATTAGGCCAAAGACCAGTGCCCTAACTGAGACCAGCCTTACCTGCATACATTCTAGTTCAGCAGGAACTTGTCTAACTTTGTATTGAATCCCTGGAGGGTGTTTCCCCCTATAACAGCCTCCAGAAGAGCGTTCCAGATTTCTACCACTCTCTGGGTGAAGAAGAACTTCCTTACGTTTGTACGGAATCTATCCCCTTTTAACTTTAGAGAGTGCCCTCTCGTTCTCTATCTTGGAGAGGGTGAACAACCTGTCCTTATCTCCTTTGTCTTGAATCCCTGAAGGGTGTTTTCCCCTATAATAGATTCCGGAAGAGCGTTCCAGTTCTCCACCACTCTCTGGGAGAAGAAGAACTTCCTTACGTTTGTACGGAATCGATCCCCTTTCAACTTTAGAAAGTGTCCTCTCGTTCTCCCTACCTTGGAAAGGGTGAACAACCTGTCTTTATCTGCTAAGTCTATTCCCTTCATATTATAAAGGGGAGGGGGGCATTGGTAACTTCATTGTGTGTCTCCTAGACCTTGTAGTTTTGGAAACAGTAAACAAACAATTCACATCTACCTATTCACTTCAGGATTTTATAGACCACGGTCATATCTCATCTCCAAGTCCTAACGTCTTCCGTCTTTCCTCATAGGGAAGTTGTCCCATCCTCAACCATTTTGGTCGTTCCTCTCTGTACCTTTTCTAATTCCACTATGTCCTTTTTGAGATGTAAGGGCATTAAGGACCTAACTTGTACGTAGGGAGTAGGAAGTGCTTTTGCATTACTTATTTTCAGTTGCCTTGCACTAACGGCACCATCAGCACATGACCTGAAAATAAAAAGAAATTTAAAAAAAAGAGATACACTAGAAAAGGGGTTAACATGTGGAAAAGTCCCTCGTTAGGTTGCACTAAGACCATTTCATAGCACATCATAGTAAAAAAAATCTCTCTAGTTACTAATAACCTGGGTTTACAGTAATATAAAGTGGAGGAATAGAGATCAGAGCCAGTGTCTTCCAAGCACTGATGGTTAAAACAAATAGTTTATTTTAAATCAAAGCTTGAGCAAGTTAATCTCAAATCTGATCTATGGATTCGACCCAGTGCCGTGTTTTGGTGGCAACTCCGCCTGTGTCGGGAGTCAAAATATCTTCTATATTGCGATGTACAGGCTCAACTCAAGCAAAGACAGAGTTCAAATGATATTTGATAAAAAGACCAACGGGAGAACTTTGCTCTCTTTTCAACAAGCGGTGTCTTTCTAAAACATCAACAATATATATTTTGACTCCCGATGCGGGTGTATTTATTTATTGTCACGTTGCCAGAGGTTGTGGTAAGAGCGGTTAATGTAGCTATTTTTAAGAAAGGTTCAGACAAGTTCCTGGAGGAAAAGTCCTTAGTCTCAATAACAGACCTGGGGGAAGCCACTGCTTGCTATGGTTCGGTAGCATGGAATGTTGCTACTCTTTGTGTCTTTGCCAGGTACTAATGATCTGGATTGGCCACTGTGAGAATGGGCTACTGAGCTAGATGAACCCTCACGGTACAGCGGTATATAAGAAATAAAATTATTATTATTATTATTAGTCTGACCTAGTAAGGCTATTCTTATGTTCTTATGTTGATAACACAGGAAAAATTGAAATTTCAGACTTATCTGCTATTTTGGCTTAAAAATGATATAAGAAATTGAAGTTTCCAAAGGGACACCCCTAATCTGTGCCAGTTAATTTTAGGATTTGTAACTGTTTGAATTGAAGTTTGAAACACTCAAATTAGACCAAACCTACCAAACCCAACTTGACTGAAAAGTCTGGACGCAGATTGCGATCAAAAGTTGGTTTAGTCATATATCGGTTTCTGAGGAACATTTTCTTTTAAAAAATAGAGTTGGGGGGAAAAAATATGACTTTCCTCAAAAGCTGCAGAGCCAGGTTGATAATCCTATGGGATGTAAGATAAGCGCACCTTGCTTTTCTGCTCCCCACCTTAATTATTTTCCAAAAACATTTTAGAGAGAGACACGGGGTCTTTTCTCATCTGCAGGGGTAACTGTTGGCTTGGATTTATTAGTTCTCCAAAGCACAGTGTAATTTTAAAACATTGGTGTCAATATAAAACTACAGTATATGAAAAATTGTGAATTATCCTTTTAGATTATATGTGTCTTGGCCAATGGTCTGGATGCATTATGATGTATTAGAATCATTTCTGTTCTACAGAGTCAGTAAATGCTTCTTATGTGAAAAATAATAAGTAATTACTCTCTTGTCCACAAACCAACCCACCCCCTTCTTCTCTCCCTCCCAAAATTAGTTTTTTACGTGTTTTTTTTTTTACGGTGGAAAGCCTTGTCCAATTTTATTTGCTCCACTGCATCAGATTTTAATTAAATTTAACTATGCATCAAGGATCACTCACTACATTTTTACATTATTTCTGAAGCAACCAATGTCTTCCGTCTAAATAATTTATTCCGTTTGCTTTCTTAGTTTTAGGTCAAAACAAGCAGGGGACAAAATTAAGAACAAAGAATAGCCTTACTGGGTCAGACCAGTCCATCAAGCCCAGTAGCCCATTCTCATGGTGGCCAATCCAGGCCAAAACCCAATATGCCATGCTACCAATGCAGGGCAAGCAGTGGCAAAATCAACGCTAGAAATCTATGAATTGCATATAGGTAACCAAAACAATGTGAAAAGAATGTAAAATATGGCAGACTTTTCCAAAATGGAGACATTAGTATCGTTTGCTGTTCAGAATCATCTCCTGGTGTCTTAGCATGCTTGCGGCATTGATTGAAGCCTGAAGAAACAGGATGACCAATATCACAGGGCACTAGGATAGACTTTTCACATCCTCCAAATTAGCTCGATGTTAGGAAAGGTCATCTTGAGGAGAGAGGCATTTTCTCTGACAAGGTGATGCTCCCAGACACATATTGCGACTGTGCTTTGAAGCAGACTTTTGCCACTGTTTCTAGCCAATGGCAACCTATATTTCAGACACTAGGTATGATGCCTGGTTCCTTATTTCCACAAGTTCCAAGATACGTGTAGGTGTTAGTGGGCGCTTTAAAGTTAATGGTTTTTTTTGCCATTTTAAACGGCATTTGTCAATTAACTTAGGCTCGGGTAGGATGCCTACCGGTGCCTAAATTTAGCTGGGGGGGGGGAGGGGGATCCTGCTAGCGGCCCCACACTGAAAAAAATGGCGCTGTGGGGCTGTTAGCAGGAGCCTCCCCCGGACACAGGAATTGCGAAATAGGGTTTTCCTGTTGGGGTGCAGCATTTATCATGGATGTCTGTGGATATATTTCTCAATTTCAAGACTGGCAACCGGGATTTGAGAGAAGTAACTGTATACAGTATTTGAATGATTTGTTATTGTAATTGTAATTTATTTCTTATATACCGCTAAACTCCGTTAGGATCCTAAGCGGTTTACAGAAAATAGACAATAGTATGCATTAAAATTATAAGTAATATAGGTTTACAGAGAAAATATACATTAAAGGATACAATAAAAATAAGATAAATAAATAAAGAATAGGTACTTAGAAATTCCCTTACTGTCCCGAAGGCTCACAATCTAACTGAAGTACCTGGAAAATTAACAATTAGTTATGTAACGATAAGGAGTATAACATGGTTACTTTTCTTTTCCAGCGCCTTGTCGAAGCGGCAGAGGAAGCCCACTTAAAACATGAATTTGACGCCGAATTGCAGGTACTTGGCTAACTTCTTCGTTTCTGAAATCCAGCAGAAGTGCAAATGCATGCTTTCTTGTGAATCGGCTGCCTTCACGCTATCTTAATGTTCAGGGATGTGAAGGGTTTAAAGGCATAGGTATGTTTTCAAGTTTCACGTTTTTATTGATATTTGATGAATCACTTGTACATCGCTTTGCAAAATGAATAACTTTCTACAAAAAGTTCTGGTTACAAAAAGCTGACAAAATAACACCATTCTTACAAATATGAAACAGACATGAGTCGGGAAGGAAGGAGGGGAAAAGTTACAATTCTTTCTTAGAAGGAATAAACAAAAAAGGGAAAGACGAAAGGGAGGGTAAAAAGTTAGAAACCTGAAACATTTAGTCAAATGTCTAAAATTGAAATGTTAAAAGCGTCTTTAAAAAGATAGGTTTTTAAAGATTTTTTTGAAGGAAGTAAGGTCCTTTTCTTCTCTAATGTATTGAGGTAGTGAGTTCCACAGTTGAGGAGCCATTATCGAAAACATATCGTGTCTTCTGGTGCCGATAATTTTCAGGGAAGGGATAGTTAGGAGATTTTGGGAGGTCGATCGGAGGGGTCGGGAGTCATTTAATAGTGCGTTTTCGGATCCCTTTTATGAAACCGCACAGCAAATGCTCCGATGCCCATTCAATTCCTGTGGGCATCAGAGCATTTACTGTGCCAGTCCGCACTGTTAGCTTTTGTTAAAGAGGGGATTATTGTTTTGCATTGAAAGTTATGAACTTATAGTTTTAATAGTATACTTACCTGGAGCCTACAACCTGACTGCCCTGGGTAGGCCTGCTCTTGCTATCAGAAGCTAAGCAGGGTCAGGCCTGGCTAGTATCTGGATGGGGGACCACTGGGGAATATCAGGGGCTGTAGGTCACAGGGTCCCATGTTGGGCAGGGGCAGCAAAGTGGAGCCACACACTGCACAGGAGAAAGCAATGACAAACCACTCCTGCACTCTGCCTTGAAACATCACAGGGAGGATTCCTCATATTGCATGCAGCCATGGCTCAGTGGTTGCTTTGAAGGCATACACGCACACCTAACTGGGACATCATTCCCCAAATTTGTGGCTCCCTGGTAGGGAGGAAGGTGTGGCTTACTTGAAGAGCTTCTGCCTCTGCACCCAGAGGTTGTGAGATCAAATCCCAGCGCTGCTCCTTGTGACCCTGAGCCAGTCGCTCAATCCTCCGGTGCCCACCACTATGAATGTCAAAACCACAAAAAGGCAGTAGGCAAGTCCCTATTCCCTTCACTTATTTCAGGAGTGTCAAAGTCCCTCCTCAAGGGCCGCAATCCAGTCGGGTTTTCAGGATTTCCCCAATGAATATGCATTAGATCTATTAGCATACAATGAAAGCAGTGCATGCAAATAGATCTCATGTATATTCATTGGACAAGTTTCTGCTCAACTGGAAAGTACGCAGGTGAGGCTGGGCTCATTCAGAGCACTGGTCTTTGACGGGGCCGCTGCGGGAGCGGACTGCTGGGCACGGTGGACCACTGGTCTGACCCAGAAGCGGCAAATCCTGAAAACTCGACTGGATTGTAGCCTCGAGGAGGGACTTTGACGCCCATGCCTTATTTGAATAGTGAGCCAATTAACACTAATAATTGGAATCTGAAAAGGTAATTATTGGTGCTAATTGGTTTTAATTAAAATATATGTGAACATTTAGGCATGGGGTGTGCACATGGGAGGGTCAAGGGCAGATTAGCAACATTCCTTGAAGTTAAGTACATATTTCTAGAATAAGGGGAATCCGTACCTAATTTAGGCATGAAGATTTACACTTCTCCCTCCAGATTCACGGGGGATAGGGGCAGAGCCGGACTGCGAATGGTGAAATACCGCAAATATCTTCTGGTTCGGCTCTGACCCACCCCCACCTCCCTCCTGCCTTCCCCCCGGCATCCCGGCCTTACCTGGTGGTCTAGCGGGCTTTCGGGGCAGGAGCGATCTTCCTACACTCCTGCCCCGTGCAGATCGCCAATAGGAAATAGTTGCCGTGAGTTCCCGCAGTCTCTCAAGACTACGACGGGAACTCCCCACAGCCATTTCCTATTGGCGATCTACACGGGGCAGGAGCGTAGGAAGATCGCTCCTGCCCCGAAAGCCCGCTAGACCACCAGGTAAGGCCGGGATGCTGGGGGGAGGCTAAACTTGAGTTGTTGTTTTTTTCTTTTTTCCCCTCCCCAAAAAATCGCGAATATGTGAAATCGCGATTGCCGAAACCGCGAATGGGGAGGGGGAAGTGTACACCACGTTTCAGCTGGTGTAAATGGTTGTGCCAAAAGTTTGACACAGTTTCTGGCACTAAATGCTATTCTTTAATTGGTGCCTAACTTTATACAATAGCACTGAGCACTATGTTTTTCTGCGCTGAATTTTAGGTGGCGTTTATAGAATTCAGTCTTATGGGGATAATTCTACAAAGAATGCATCGATGACATATGCTGAATAAGCTCTTACATGATTAGAATACCAAAGTTGTGGTTGTGCATTGGTCTATAAATAGCACCTATAGCAATGGCATGCCCTTGAGCGGTGTTTGGGTGGAGCATGGGCGGGGCATACAGTTATGCACGTAAATGGTAGAATACTATAATTTATTGGGCTCGTATTCAAAGTGATTTAAATCTCTTGTGTAGGGCTGTCTGCTGATATTCAAGAGCACTTTACTGGTTACTAGCACTGAATACAGCGGCTTAGTGAGGGAGGTAGGAACTCGGGGCGGTGCTCCCCATCACCGTGCCTTGCACCCCGACTCTTCCCAGCCGCTTGAGTGTACCCCTTGAAATCTTCACCAGCACGAGCAGCATTTTCCACTTGCTGCTCACGCTGGCCTCGGCTCCCCTCTGACTTCAAATCCTGGGCCAGGAAGTGATGTCAGAAGAGAGCCAAGGAAGTGATATCAGAAGGAAGTGATGTCAGAAGAGAGCCAAGGCTGGCTTGAGCAGCAAGTAGAAAATGATGCTCACGCTGGCAAACATATAAAGATCTACGCAGGGGGTGGAGAGGAGGACAGACACGGACACCGGCACCCCTGTGAAGACAGTACCCATGGCAGTCCACCCCCTGCTCCCTTACTACACCATTGACTGATTATCAGCACTAACCACAAGTAAATCTGCCTATTTTCTGGGCTGTCTGGGGGTGGAGTCGGCAATTTTGCAGTTAAGCGCTAATACTCAGCATAAAACTTAGTCTTATCTTTATCCAGTTTTGCTTAGGTGGTTAAGTGCTGAATATCTCCCTTAACCACATGAGAGATAGCTAGTTACATAAACCCGACCCAACATTGACTATCTAGGCATAACACTGCCAGAAGCCAAAAATAGCTGACCACACTGGCTCAGTATTTACCCCTACAATTATTTCAGCTATTTCGAAGTGCAAGTACTCAAACCTAAATTATATCCACAGCTTTAACATGTTATGCTAGTATTCTATAAAGAAAATTAGGTACTAAAGCCCAGATTCGGTGACGGGATAATTGCATGCCAGAAACCAGCGCGCCGACAATCCAGCACTGATAATTCGGCGCAAGAAAGAAGCGCATCGCGGGAAAACTTATTTTTAAAGAGCTCCGACGGGGGATGTAGTTTACTGTGTAGTGTTCGTGCTGCCATTGGGGTGGGGGTGGGGGTGCAACCACCCACATTATAGAGAAAAGGGAACTTTTCCCGAAAAAAATCAGAAAAAGTTCTGTTTTCTCTTTAATGGAGGGTTCCAAGCCCCCAAACCCCTCCCAATAGCAGCACGAACACTATGCAGTAAAGTGTGTGTGTGTGTGGGGGGGGGGGTTTCCCCCCACACCCCCTTCGGAGCTCTTTAAAAATAAGTTTCCCGCGGCATGCTTCTTTCTTGCGCCGAATTGTCAGCGATGGATTGTCGGTGCGCTGGTGTCTCGCACGCTACTGATTATGAACCCCAGATTCTATAAATGATGCTGAACGGCACCTACATTATAGGCACCATTCGGCGCGGTTGTCAGTCAACTGCTAGGCACCGCTTATAGAATCCTGCCTAGTAGTGCCTAGGTGTGCTTAGGCGTTGCTAGGTGGCCTAGAGGTAGGTGCTGGTATCTTAGGCCAGGTTTTGCTTGGCCTAATTTACTGGCACCCAAGTCAACCACGCCTATTCTCTGCCCCTAGCCTAGCTTTTCAGGTAGGCATCGTTTGGTGTTGGAAGGCGCCTCAAAGTAGACGTTGCTAGGCATTGAATGGAATTCCTCACCTAACTTTTCATTGTATTTTTTATGTAATCAATTTATCAATTATCTTAAATGACGCAGTCAATTACAATGGCATTAAAACTTTGATTAAATTTAGGTTACGTGCAGATTTTAGTTAGGCGTCACTAGGTGGCCTCTATTAGGGTGGCTAGGGGCACCTAACTACCCCCCCCCCCTCTTTTACAAAGGCATAGTGAGACTTTTAGTATCGGCCATGGTGGCAACATAGAATTCCTGAGTGTCGGAGCTGTTACCGCCATAGCTGGTACTAAAAACCATGCTACAGTTTTGTAAAAGGGGGGAGGGGTAGGGGTAAGACACCATTTATAGAATCTAGCCCTTATTTCTTTTTTTTTTTATAATATGAGTCATCTAGGCACCCTGTAGGCAATGTAAGTGCACGAGTGTAGAATGGATATTTTCAAAGTTGTAGTACATATATGAGGTATGTAACTGCTTTTTGTTAGTGTAAATAAAACCTTCTATATGCAGAGCTTAGGTTTCTGTATGCGCGCTTAGAATGGCTGGATTTTCTGGACGTGCAGATGAGAGCGCTCTCTAGCTTCAGGTTTCTTTGCCTGGGAAACAGAAGCACAAACTGAAAGAAAGAGGAACATATATTTCTCCTATGTGGACCTCCGGATCCTGGTAACGCTGATCCTAAACTTTCCTGCAACACTTTGATGCAAAGGCTATATACCCCAGCCATAGAATATTTAAAAAAGAATTAATGTTACTGGACTAAAGGACCCAGAATGTTCTGAGCACCACTGGTCCCAGGAGCTGGTAAGTACAGACACTTTGAATGCTGCAGCTTTTACACAAGTGAGCTGGAAATCCTCTCAGTCATATACAGTATTGCTTTGAAATTGATCTTTAATGGGGCAATCTTCCACACCGTGCATTCCGATACATATGGACTTTGCGAATCATTGAAGGGAAAATGTGTGTATACTTTGCCTCCCAGAATTGCTTCGGGAGAAAGTATCAGCAGAGATGATTTTTTTTGTGTGTGTGTGTGTGTGTAACTTTTTCCCTGAAAATTTCTTTATTAAGAAAAATTTCTATACCGTCTAGCCTTAGGTGCTTTACATAAGATCAAACATACATAATACATAAAACAATACAAAAATGAATATATATAATTGCTTCTCCCAACTCACTTATACCTCTGAAACTCCCTGCATTCCCTGTGGGTAAATGCAATTTCTAGAGAGCCTCCTCCTTGCATTTTGAACACGAAGCACTCTGCGTTATGACTTTTCACCTGGGTCTTCCTCGTTCTAAACTAAATCTCTGCTCTGTTTTCTCTAGGGGGGTCTTACATCTTGCTGCCTTTTATCTCTTTTCGTTGGCTTTAGTCTGCCGAGAGCATTAAGTGCCACTTGCACTTTCTCTGGGATGACAATGTCTTCCTCTTATTGGAGGTATGTTTACTACAAGTTCTACAGCTATTTGAACCTTGAGCTTTCATAGTTTTGTGTTGAAATGATGTACATGGATATCTTTACTTAACACTAATTGTTATAGATTTTCATAATATGAAGTTCTTTTTTATATATAGCATGCGTACAAATGTATTGTGTTTTATAAGATAGCTGTTTCATGTTTGCAGAATGTTGCTTAAGCTTGTCTGGTGACAAACATGTCTCTCTTCTAACAGGTTCTAGAAGCTTGGCGAAACCTGTCCCTGAGATTGTCCTTTCCTCTTCATTTTCGACACCTTTGTCTTCTCCAGTTGGATCAGTCGACCATTCCAACAGTCCTGTCTCGCATCCTGATGGTCCCGATTCTTCTTCTATTTCTGCTTTCTCTAATATCTGGAGTCTGTTTCAAAGGCTGCAGATCCTGCAAAATAACCAGAAGTCCTAGCCGAGCTTTAGGCACTCTTCTAGTTGGGTTTGTCTGGTGGGGATGTGCGTTTGTACGAAAGAATGTGGGAAATGTTATGTTGTTTCTAGTCATTGTTAGCTGAAACAATAGGAAAACCAGAATTTTTTTTTTTTTGCTGTTTTTCTTATTAATAATGCACACTTCCTGAGACCAGTTCACATTCTTTGTGATGAGGATATACTGTTAAGAATATTGTTCTCAAAATGCAAGTTTAAATAATGAAAAAAATTTATTGGTGTGTCTTCCTTTTTTTTTTTGTGTTGTTGGGGAGGGGCGCTGGGGTTTAGGTCTCACTCATCGGCAGTGGGCTATAAGAGTCCAAGCCTACTGCAATGTGGTCTTTCCTTTGTTTCTGGATCTAGGGAGTTGGGGGTGAGATGGGTTAGGACTGGGGATGTTGGATCTGTCTGCTTTGTATTTGGTTTTATTTATCTATTGCTTCAAGGTTGTTGGTTTTCTGTTGGTTGGATTTCTGTTTGAAAATAAAATTTGATTCAACATAAATAATGAAAATCCCCCCCCCCCTATAAAAACTGTTACAAATGACACTGGAAACTAAATAGATCCAAAAGAATAGGGCACAATAGGGGTGTTCCCTAAAGATGTGCATAGTATTAGAGAATTTGGGGGATCCACACCTAACTTCCGTATAAGCATTTGCACCAGGTTTCAGTTGGTTTAAATCAGTGTGCCCAAAATTTTGCATGGATCCTGGTGCTAGGTGCTATTCTATAAAAAGTGCCCAACTCTGAGCGCTATTTTTAGAATAGTACTCAGCGCTCAATTTTTTTTTTGGGGTGCTCAAATTTACCCGCATGCTGTTGCCTCGCCGTTCCTGTGACCATTTGCTCCTTCCAGTATTGTTTACTCTTCCTCCTGAAGAAGCCCTTGTGGCGAAACTCAGGACCTGGGTAGAGGAGACATAAAAGATTTTGGAGCACTTTGATACGCACTGGTGGTTGTAACTCCTGCAGAGCAGCGCTGGAATACTAGCTTGCCTGTCCTCATTAGCTCCACTTGGCTTCAGATAAGTGCAATTTTTTGATATTACTTTGGAAGAATTTGTGCACTTAAGACGTGAGGGTTGCTTTGTACGAAGTAACTAAGGGGAAAGGAAAAGTGATGATCCTTGAGTGATCTCTATGTGGCTTGATTTGCAGGAGACTGAGCACTTTCACAAATTTCACATAAATTTATTCAATCACATAAGATTGGGTTTTTGTTTATTTATTTAATATTTATTATTTAAGTTTTACCTTGAATTTTGTTTGACAATTGAAGCCCAAATTTAGATTCCATTTAATTAATCTAGTCCTATACATGCATAAAACAGGGTTTTGGCATAAAAAAATATGCATAATGTTGATCTAGATTGTACCTATGGGTTCTTTTGTATTTTCAGATGACAAACATGCATAGACTACAAACATACACGTTCACTCAGTAATCTATCTATCTATATATATAATTGGATGTAGCTGTGTGTGTGTGTATGAATGTATGTTCCACCATAACTCTGAAACGCATGGACAGATTTCAACCAAACTTGGTATACATATCACATACTATCTGGGGAAAATTACCGTGGGGGTGGGAAGGGGGTGGCATGTGTTTTATATAGATGTTATATATTGACCAATTTTGAGAAACTTGAGGAATGATGTCACAAGGAAGTGCAGCTTGCTGTCATAGATATCTCAATGCCTCAAAGGAAATGTAAGGGAATTGGCCAAGTGTAATCAAAGGCTAAAACACCAGCGTATACAAGAAAATCCCGAGGACAGGAATACAAGACTTGCAATGCTGTGTGATAGAGCTGCTACATCTAGAGCTTCAGAAACAGTCCAGCAGCGTGAGGCCCGACTACAGGATATGAAAGAGAAAGCTGCTACATCTAGAGCTTCAGAGACACTACAGCAGTGTGAGGCCAATTTTATTCCTTTTCCTATCTAATAGAAGATCAGAATAAAAATATACCTGGGCAACGCCGGGAAATCAGCTAGTGGGATATATTAAACACCATTAATACCGGGTAGAGCTTTGGATTCTTGCCCAGAAATAGCTAAGTAAAAAAAATTAAATTAAATCAGGTTGGGCAGACTGGATGGACCATTCGGGTCTTTATCTTCCGTCATATACTATGTTACTATGTTAATATGATGCCAGCCACAGAATCAGCTCACAAAGCTTCTGGTTTCATATGGACAGAATTCATAGATGTCTCTATAGGGAAGGGATAAATGAAGGGTCTTCCTGCAGAGATTGTCATCACAGTATATCTCTATAGTGCACAGAGATATAATATCAAGGAAAAAATATGAAGGAAAAAAAGAGAGAAAACAAAAACTCCAAAAAATAAATCCCTCCACCTATTGCAGTTATATTCCTGTTGTGCCCAGCCCAAGTGGGGTAAGGTCTTCTGAGGATTCATAACTATTTGATTGTGTTATATGCACTATTTTTGAGGATCTGTATCTTCTTCTTTTGTGCAATCAAATATGTACACATGGTCACATGGATACAGGGTAATATATTAAGTCTTCTGCATGTACAAAAAAAAGGAATGCTTCCCTCAGTTACTAAATGATAAGGGAGGGTGAAGGTCTTTGGTTATGGCAGGGGGATTCAGAGACAATGTCATATAAAGAGGCCCAAGATAAGGCTTTTGGATACCTAGAGAGAGAAGGAGAGGCCTTAGAAAGCCCAATTCACAGCTATGTGGGTCCAATTTCCACTAACAAAAGCAGCAATATAAACTATATAAGAATAGCCCTCACTTTTATCCTCCACCTAAAAAACCAATTAGAAAATTTTAAAGCAAACGTTCTTAGCGATTCATCTTCCTCATGATAATATGAGCTCTCTCCCTTTTACTCCCATCTTTGAATTTTGCAATGAATAAGGAGCACTGCCACCACATAGGGGATGAACCAGCCTTTCAGCGTGGGAAGCAGCTCACTTTCACAGAAGGGTAGACTCTGCGATGCTTGAAAGATGTTAATGCTTTTTGGAAGTCTGTTAAAGCTATTGATGTCAGCAGGAATAAAAGGACAGTAAAATCTCTCTCCAGGCTTGTGTTGTTTATTACTGTCATGGTCCATTAAAAATAATCAATTGTTAATCTTGGTTCCAGCGACCCCTCTGCTGCCCGTGCTGAGAGATTGTTGTTCTTTATCAGAAATCTCATAATACCATCTGTTCAATATAAAATAATGGTTAGGGTGATTGGGGAGTGTTCATCCAAGTGGAGGAGGGAAAGGTTTGGATTAATGGCGCTGTTTCAGAGAAATTTGTAAAGGCCTTCTTGCTTGCCTTTAGCATCAAGTACAATGCAGAATATAATAGACCCTAAGTCAAGCTTATGCTAATGTTTTGATATAGAAGCACAATTGAATAATTTTGGCATTTAACCAAAATCAAGAAAGCCATAGAAGACAACTTTCATCAGAAAGCTTTTCCCCCAGCTGCATTAACAGTACAGCTTGAAAACTGGCTGTTATGGGAAGTCCTAGTTAGATGTTTTTTATTCTGAAGAACTTTGAGACTCCTGAAGCAGGCCATTTGGGCCGAAACATGTACATGTCGTGTCATTCTACTTTTTGGATGGATAAAGGACTTTTTTTTTTTAAAGAAGATTGAGTTCACCAGGTTTTCATTGGACATTTCCACCCTATATCTATTTTTTATGGGTTAACATAAGAACATAAGAATAGCTTCACTGGGTCAGACCAATGGTTCATCTAGCCCTGTATCCTGTTTTCACAGTGGCCAATCCAGATCCCAAGTACCTGGCAAAAACCCAAACAGTGGCAATATTCCATGCTACCAATCAGAGGGCAAGCAGTGGCTTCCCCCTATTCGTCTCCATAGCAGACTGTGGACGTTTCCTCCAGGAACTTCTCCAAACTTTTTTTTTCCAAACCGGTTACGTTAACCGCTCTTACCACATCCTCTGGCAATATGTTCCAGAGTTTAACTATTCTCCGAGTGAAAAAATATTGCTTCCTATTGGTTTTAAAAGTATTTCCCTGTAGCTTCATTGAGCGTCCCCTAGCGTTGGTAATTTTTGATGGCGTAAAAAAAAAAAAAAATCGATTCACTTGTACCTGTTCTACACAATTGCGCTTTGCCGATATTCAAAGTCATTCAAGCTGAATATCAACCCCTTGTAGAATGCCATAAATTGCACTTTGATCTGTGGCACTTCAGAACACACACTTATGCCGGTGTAAGACATGTATTTTTACTGGTAAGCTAGTATTCTATAAAGGGAAGTAACTGGTTGCTTTTCAGTGTGAGTTAACCAGCTTGGAACCGCTGTTGACCGGTTGACTCATATTCTGGCAGCTAACTGATTATTTTCAATGCCATTTAACTGCTTATTGCTGCCGAAAAAAAGTTGGCAATATTGGGGAGTGTTTTGGGAGAGTGACCACTTAAATCCCATATTTGGAACTTAAGCAGCCAGGTTTAGTGGGATCTAAGGCAGCACAAAGAGCCAGGCCTATCTTCACCTGCTAAGTCATGGCCGGTTATGTTTGATTAACACCTTAACCAGCCGTGCACTAGCCAGCATTGAAAAAACCTAGATAGTCGATGCCAGTTGCTGGAAATAGCCCAGCACTGAATAGGTGACTCCATTCCTTTACAGCAGTGGTCCCCAAACTTTTTGACACCAAGGACCGCTTTTATAGAAGCAAATTTTTCAAGGGACCGGAGGAGGATTTGGGGGTGGGTTCATAGGGCAGTTTTATACACAATATACATTACATTTCTATTATTATTAAGTTATAAGATCGTAATAGAAATTATACAACTTACCATAATGCAGAATCAGTGGGAGCTCTGAGCTTGCAGAACCCTGATGAGCCCACCAACCCATCCCCCTGCGCAGCATCTCACTCCCATTCCATCCCGCAGAGCAGAACCCCGCCGACCCTCCCACCGCGAGGCCAACATACCTCTGCTCCAAACAGCAGCAGCCCTAAACAGGCTGCTTCGCTGCCTTCCCCGCCGGGGCCTTTTCTGTGCCGCTGTGTCATTGATGATGTCGTCAGTGACGTGGCGGCAGAAGGAAGGCCCCGGCGGCGAAGGCAGCGAAGCAGCCTGTTTAGGGCTGCTGCTGTTTGGAGCAGAGGTATGTTGGCCTCGCGGTGGGAGGGTCGGCGGGGTACTGCTCTGCGGGATGGGAAGGAGGGATGGAAAGATGTTGCGCAAGGGGATCTCTCGCGGCCCACTAGTGGGCTGATGACTGGGGTTTGGGGACCCCTTCTTTACAGAATAGACTTCTACCATATGCCTTCCAGGAAAATATATCTTTATAGGTGCCCAGTTATAGAATTTCCCCCTCGGGGGATAATTCTGTAAGGAGGGTAACATAGTAGATGACGGCAGATAAAGACTCGAATGGTCCATCCAGTCTGCCCAACCTGATTCAATTAAAATTTTTTAAATCTTTTCTTCTTAGCTATTTCTGGGGTATCAACACAGAAGTGCCAAGAACACACATGAATAACCAGAATACCAGCATTCACATCTAATATAATCTAAGCCTTAGATTTATATACCATATCATTTCCTGAAGTAGGGGCTCGACTCGGTTTATATAAGACTTCAATAACCAGGGAAATCAGTTTAACTAACATGTGAAATTGCTAAACAAGAGACAATTAACACTCCTTAGCACTGTTTCCCCCAAACGGTTAAAATAGCATTGTTTTCATCGATTTACGAGAAATCTGGAGAGAGAAAAGAATTCTAATATAACTCGGAATTTCATTCCAAATCGTAAACCTATACAAAAAGGAGCGAGAGATATTATCAACAAGCTTTATCCCTTTCACCGAGAACCTGGGGAAGAGGGTTCGATTCCCATTGTTTGAGACCCTGGCCAAGTCACATAACCTTCCATTGCCCTAGGTACAAGACATAAGATTGTGAGCCCACTGGGGACAGTACAGGTATCTGCATATAACAGATGTAATCCATCTTGCTGTACCCACAGAAATGTGGTATCAATAACCCTTTATCCCTTTTACGTGCATGTGTGCATACATGCATGTAAGCACCAGTATTCTGCTTTTAAGTTGGGCAGGCACATAGTATAGTCTGAGCAGAGGGTGGATGAGACACACGGTTACATGTGCAAATTTTAGAGAAATTCAGTACAGGGGCAAAGCGAGGGTGAGCAGCGCCAGGAAGTGACATCAGTGAGAGCGTCAAAGCCAATGCGGGGGCAGCAAGTTGGTGTCTGCTCGCGCCGAAGTTGAAAAGGTATGGGGGAATTCAAGGGGAGTGCAGGGAGAAGAGTGGGAAGGAGGTGGTGAAGAGGAGCGGTGTCGGCACCCCGAGGAAGATGGCACCCAGGGCAGACCACCTCCCCCTCACTATGCCAGTGATTCTGTATAATATGTGTTCTATAGCTGTTGAACGTGGCAATGTTGAACATATACACGTCTTTGTCCTGTGAGCCTGCATCCCTCCCTTTGTTCCCCACCCCCCTCTTTTCTCTCTCCTGCATCATCTTCTTCCGTCCCATCTTGTCTGTCTCAATTTTACAGCAATGTATTTTTTCTGTCTATATATTTTACTTTGTATTATATATTGTAAACCGCCTTGATGCCCTCAGTTGGCAGTATAGCAAAATAATAATAAGTAGGTGCCCGATTTCCTCTTAGTCAGTGCCATGGGGAAATTCTTTGTCATAGTACACATTAACATTTCTCCACCCATTAGAGGCATAAATGAGAGCTTTTGTTAGCTTTTGGGACTAACTCTGGAAGCCCATTTTAAAAGGTTTGGAGGCACATAATATATTACATTATATTACTGAAATATGTATCGATTGCTAATATATACTGAGTGGATTCTAAGCCTATGTACACACAGACAGACACACTTAAATAACTCTTTATTGGTTCACAGATCTGAGACTCGGGGATTACAGAATAATCTCGTAGGGCTAGATTTACTAAGCCCACCGATCCGATCTGTGGCCAGGGGCTGATTCACGAAGCGTCCTCATGCAAATGAGGGCGATCGGAGTCATGCCCCCAACCGACCACAGGGATCTCTGAACAGCAATCCCGACGCATGGCAGACTATCTTCTTTGCCGTTAGATGTTCTTGCGCATGCTTACAGAGCAGAGCAGTGTGTAATGGACTATGATGTAGTGTACATTTGTTAAGTAACTTGTGCAGGATTTTACAATGTTCCGACACTCAAAGAATTCCTATGAGCGTCGGAGCATTTACCTCACCGGCCCATGGTAGAACCATTATTGGCAGCTAATAGTGCTAAGTTTCTGAAAGAGTTGATGTCTGTGTTTTTAATTATAATCTTCTTAGGCTTAAGCAGAATATAAAATTTTAAAATAAATAAATGCTATTATAATGCATCCCTATAGATAATAATATGCAACCACGCTTTGCGTTAGCTATGGAGTTAACTGGCTTTTTTTCAGTCTAAAGTTAGAAAAATTAGAGAAACATTTGATTTAAATTCAGATAACTTCTTGAAATACTGCTATTATCAGGAACTGACTACAAATAATATGCCTTGTGACAGGCTTTGGGACAAATTTAGCCAGTCCTCATTCACCTCTATAAGAAACTCACTACAGAAACTCTCATCAAAATCATGCATCCTGGACATATGTCCTTCATACCTCTTAAAACCTATCTCAGCCAAAGGCATTTCTTAGTTAGCTGCTTTCGTAAATTCTGCACTAGATGTAGGGCACTATCCTGAGGATATCTCAGAGATTGCTTTTACTCCCGTTCCCAAATCTGCAGTTCTAGATCAGAGGTAGGCAAGTCCGGTCCTCAAGAGCCAGAGCCAGGTCAGGTTTTCAGGATCTCCACAATAAATATGCCTGAGATAGATTTGCATCTCAAGGAGGCAGTGCATGCAAATCCATCTCATACCTATTCATTGTGGAGATCCTGAAAACCTGACCTGGCTCCGGCTCTCGAGGACCAGAATTGCCTACCCTTGGTCTAGATCATACAAAAGTTGACAATTATCAGTCTAAAGCTGGTATTCCTTGGTTTGCAAAGCTATTGGAATTTGAAGTTTATGAACAACTATCTAAGTATGTAATAAATTATGATATCCTGCCAAATTTCCAAGTTTTCCAAGTTTATTAAAATTTTATTATCCCGCACCATGGACAATCCTGGGCGGCTTACAACTTAAAATTCGGCGATACATATAATAAAAATCTCACATTTCACATATGTAGAAATTTAGGATAATTTGAACTGCAATTTTTTTTTTATATAGTAAAGAAAGGGTAGGAAAACACAATATGATGATTTTATATTTTGCAGAACTCTACCTGCACAGTTAGGTCCCCATTATAGATCTTAATATTTATCTTACGTCTTTATGATTTATAAGCGTATTCAAATAAGAAAGTTTAAAGATCAATCTTAAACTTAACAAGAGAGTTCAATAATCTTAGAGATACTGGTAAAGAATTCCAAAGTTTGGGACCAGTTATTAAAAAAATGACAGTTCTTACATGTCATGCACAGTTCTTACATGTCATTACATGACATATTACATGTTCATGCACAGTTTGTTGGAATTCAAATGGAATGGAATGGAATTTTGGAATCCTGCATCCTTGCAAGCATGGCTTTCACACTCTCCATAGTATAGAAACGCTATTGTTAACTTTGGTTGCAGAGATTAGAACCTCCTTTAGCAAACGACATGATTTTTTTTTTCTTTTTTTACAATTTGACATTTCTGCTGCTTTTGATACTATAGATTACCGTGTTCCAGGAACTGTCCTGGCATGATTGACTGAATTTCTATGCAAACGATCATAAAGAGTACAGAAGGAAGATACATTTTCTGATCTTTGGCAACCAGAATGTAGAGTTCCACAGGGCTCATCTCTCTCTCCTTTACTAATCAACATTTACCTAAGATCAGTAGGAGACTTCTTAACTTCCGTAGGCCTAGATGTACATGTGACATTCCCTGTCACTGGCCAGCCAGTAGAGGGAACCTGTGTATTGGAGCTGATTTGCATAAGAACTGCAAATGCTGCTGGGAGCTGTCCACTCACCCTGATGGATTGTGGTGCTGGAAAAGAACAGTTCCCAAGTTGAGAGCTGGAAAAGGTGGGAGCTCCTTTGGGATCTGGGCAACCTTTGGGAGGAGCCTCTGGCCTAACTCTTGGTAAGCCTGTAAGGCCGCTGCTGACCGGTGCTGATAGGGGGCCTGGTGCAGCAGAGTGGACTAGCAAACACCTGGGGAGTAGAGATGTGAAATGGGTAATAACTGCTGATGATAGGATGCCATAGGGCTCTATTTGGGCAAAACCCTTGCCAGCTAGGGTCTGGATGGCCCAAAGAAGGAGCTGAGGAGGATGCATGGCCCCTGTACATTTTCCTGTTGTCATTATACAAAACCTATT
Organism: Geotrypetes seraphini; assembly: GCF_902459505.1. Taxonomy (NCBI): domain Eukaryota; kingdom Metazoa; phylum Chordata; class Amphibia; order Gymnophiona; family Dermophiidae; genus Geotrypetes; species Geotrypetes seraphini. The sequence goes on from NC_047100.1 coordinate 14,063,753, forward strand.
TTTTTTTTCCTTTTTTTTCAAAATCCTGCATAACTAAGCAGGTTTGATTGATTTTGCATTACCTCAGCTCATTTTGATGGAATTTCTATATTCTTTCCATCCAGCAGCCCACACACAAAAGTTCATGGCGCCTACTTTTGTGAACTGCTTTTGCAAAAATGAGCTTTGAATAGGAAAAAGCCCCTAACACCTGCATTTTTTTATGTCTTTTGGTTAAAGCTACAGGCTCAGCACCCTGAGGTTGTGGGTTCAAGCCCACGCTGCTTCTTGTGACCCCCAAGACAAGTCACTTAATCCCCCCATTGGCCCAGGTACTTTATATAGATGGTGAGCCTGTTGGGACAGACAGGGAAAAATGCTTGATTACCTGAATAAATTCAAGTAAACCATTCTGAGCTCCCTTGGGTATAGAAAACAGAATAAATAGTACATCGGGGTCCTGGTCTCTGTTCATTGTAAACCAAGTGCAGTCTTTTACAAATTTACAAAAGCAAGTTGTGCAGTGAAAGCATTAGCAGCCAGGACAGATCTGCCTGCAGTTTTAATGGGGATACAATCAATCAGAGGCAGTGTAATTACCTAAACCTTTCAGAATGTTATCTTATTTGCTGGATCTTAACATTCTATCCATTCAAACACAAACAGGCAAACTACCCATTAATTACCAGGAAAATAGAGTTGTATTTGATAGGAATGAAGTCTTTGCAACTCTCTTGAATTTCAATCTACATAAATTAAGAGCCAAGTGGGCAACTAGGAAGAACAGATATCTTTGTAATAGACTGTCTAGTTGCCAAAATGTTGAGTCCATTTGTTTTAAAAAAAATAATAGTAATTAAAAAAAAAAAAAAACCCAAAAAAACAACCTTTAAAAAAGTTTAGAACAGGCTTGGCAAATACGGAACCTTTTTTAAATTATATATCGTATGTTTGTCAGGATGCACATTAGAAGCTGTTCAAATGCAAGCATTAAAAAAAAACAGTGGCATCGCTTTCATTGCGTGAATAAATGGTGATTTTGCTACTTATGGAGGAAATGTTTAGAAGAGTTATGTGCTTGTTTACCTATGAAAAAGGTTGATGCGCAGGTGTAAATTGACATAATTACTGATATCCAGGACCATTTAACTAGGCAGGAGGTTCCTACCAGGGCTGTAGCAAGCTATGTGTGGGCAGTGTGGCCACACAGAGTGCAAGGGAGGTGGGGGCTCCAAAACGGTGTCCTGTCCATTGCCTTTACTGCAACACAGTGGGCAAGATAGAAACTGTAGGGGGAGTGGTACCAGAGGTCTGGAGAAGGGCGGATGTGGTCCCTCTCCATAAAAGTACGGAAGAAATAGGGAATTGCGGGACAATAAGTCTGACTTCTGTGGTAAGCAAATTAATGGAAATGAAGTTTCCGAAATCTGGTGGATTACAGGACCAGAGGCAGCATGGATTCACTAGAGGTAGGTCTTGTCAGACAAATCTGATCAATTTCTTTGACTGGATAGAGCAGGGGTGGCAAAGTCCCTCCTTGAGGGCCGCAATCCAGTCTGGTTTTCAGGATTTCCCCAATGAATATGCATGGGATCTATTTGCTTGCACTGCTTTCATTGTATGCTAATAGATCTCTTACATATTCATTGGGGAAATCCTGAAAACCCGACTGGATTGCGGCCCTCGAGGAGGGACTTTGACATCTGTGGGATAGAGGATGTGCGCTAGATGTGGTGTATTTAGATTTTAGCAAAGCCTTTGACAGTGTTCCACAAACACATCTAATAAATAAACTGAGTGCCCTTGGGATGGGTCCCAAAGTGACGGGCTGGGTCAGGAACTGGTTGAGTGGAAGGCGACAGAGAGTAGTGATCAATGGAGATTGCTCTGAGGACAGGGATGTTACCAGTGGTGTGCCTCAAGGTTCTGTTCTTGGGCCTGTTCTTTTTAACATTTTTTTAAGCGATATTGCTAAGGGCTGTCAGGTAAGAATTGCCTCTTTGCGGATGATACCAAAATCTGCAATAGAGTAGATACCTCGGGTGGTGTGAATAACTTGAAGAAAGACCTAGCGAAGCTTGAAGCATGGTCTGAAATTTGGCATCTTTAAATTTAATGCTAAGAAATGCAATGTCCACTAGAAGTTGTGAAAACATGATTACAGCCATCTTCCATTACACTCTACATCTCTGAAGTTCAACTTATATTTATATTTTGTTATTGCAATTAGTATTCTTGAGAGACATTTGAATACCTACGTGATATAAATGCGCATGAGTCGAGTCTCTTTCATTTGAAAGGAAACTCTGGAATGAGAGGGCATAGGATGAAGTTAAGAAGTGATAGGCTCAGGAGTAATCTAAGGAAAATGTTGTTACAGAAAGGGTGGTAGATGCGTGGAACAGTCTCACGGAAGAGGTAATGGAGGCAGAGACCGCGTCTGAATTCAAAAAAACATGGGATAGGCGCGTGGAATCTCTTAGAGAGAGGAAGAGATAATGGTTACCTCGGATGGGCAGACTGAATGGGCTATTTGCCCTTTATCTGCCATCATGTTTCGTTTTTGGCTTAGGATGGTCCCGGGTCCTACCCAATTAAATCATACTGTGGCAGTTAACCGTTGAATGCTGCTGAATTTCAGTACAGAGTGCACCATGCAAATACAAGAGCATCTGCAATTTTGGTGGCAGGCGTTTCATTATGGAATAATTTGACTAGACCACAATTCAGAAATTCAAGATGGTATTGATAACTTTGTGGAGGGTTTTAGCTGATTTATAGTACTGGTTGAGATGAATTTTAGATACATTATGCTGTGCTTGTTTTTAATTTTTGTATGTGAAACTATGATTATGTTTGTATTTTGTAAACTGCTTAGGATTCAGTTGGTTAGAAATGTTTTAAATAAATAAATAAAATATCTGTTTGGGCTGGAGTGGTTCAGGAGTGAAGGGAAGGCAGATGTGGGAGTATCCAGATAGTACCAATATTTAGGTAACTATTTGGTCTTATAGACAAGTGGGTTAATCCTCAATTCTGCTGATTTGTGCCTGTTTGGATCAACCCATCTACATTTGCCTGTGGACTAGAGGATTAGGCTAAAAGCCAATGAACTTCACAGAATTTTGCACATGATTGAACAGGCTATCCCCATTGATCACAAAGACAACTAGGCCACCCACTTCCGGTGTGAAAAAAATGCTGCACTTCTAACTTGTCTGGCTAGATATCCAGGAATCTCCATTGACTATGGGCAGAAGCCAGATGATTTCCAGGAGTCACCAAAAACCTTTGTGTTCAGTGTGGGCACTCGGATATGGGCTGCCACTCGTGGTCATAGGGAGGATTTTCTCCATGGCAAGGCAAAGTAAGTTAAGGGCTGCTTTTACAAAGGTGCATTAGGGCTTTAACCCATGGAATAGCGCGTGCTAGACCTTAACGCCAGCATTGAGCTAGAAGCGTAGCGCGGGTTTAGCGCATGCAAAAATCCTGCATCCGCTAAAAATGCTAGCGCGCCTTAGTAAAAGAAGCCTTAGGTGTTACTCAACAGGAGCAGGTAGAAATAAGGAGGATGACGCCAATGAGAATCACCTTATGTACGATGGGATAGAACATTTTACCTGAGGGCAGTAGTGACAGTAGCAGGTAGAAGTGAGCAGCCAAGAAATCCGGGAGGGGGAGGGGGAATGCTCCCTCTTTTCCCCCCTCATTACACCTGTGGGGCATAGACTAAAGTCCATCTGGTATTGTTCTACGTATACCTCCTTGTTGATGATTAGGGTTCAAGGAGGGATTGGACAATTTTCTGAAGGAAAAGGGGATAGAGGGGTATAGATAGAGGACTACTACACAGGTCCTGGACCTTTTGGGCCGCCGCACGATCGGACTGCTGGGCTCGATGGACCTCTGGTCTGACCCAGCAGAGGCTCTTCTTATGTTTTTATGGATGAATGTCCTGTCAGTCAATGAATCTTATGTATTGTTTCCTGTGTTGTGAGCCGCTTAGAACCTCTCCGGTAGGGTGGCTTACAAATAAATTATTATTATTATTATCTAAACTCACTCCAGCCTATCCAACCATCCCGTTGTTTGCAGGATATCTACCGTAAAGTCTGGCCAATAATGTCCTCATGTTCCAAGTTAGTGGAGTTCCCATTGATGCCCTCCCCAGTCCATCCTACACCGAATCGCCATATATAGGACACAAACTGTACAAGTCTTTAATTTATACCATTTGTTTTCTAATTAGAAAGGGCAGATGGAAAACCAAAAGCAAACCATGTTGAGCTTTGTAGATCTCTCTCTCTCTCTCTCTCTCTCTGATTATAAATTCCATGTTGTATTTGCAGAGTTATTCATAGTTAATCTAGAAATTTATCCAGAAGTTTTTGGAAGGTCACGGAAAAGGTTTTTGGTGGGTTTGTTTTTTTAAATTCGTACATTGAGTGATTCAGCACGTCTTTTTGACGTTTAGCAGCATAAAGGATTGCAAATTAAGAGCCCCTTTTACAAATCCGCGGTAGTGAGTCCCAATGTGGCAACTGCGATGCAACCCGTAGGAACTGAATTGGCTGCTTGGTATTTGCCGTGTGGGACTTACTACCGCAGCTTTGTAAAAGGGGCCCTAAAATTCAAAATGGTTGAAGAGCCTTACTTGGAAGACTTTGTTCCCGACAAGCTCTGCTTTCTTGGTAATTAAGTGGTTCGCCTGTGTCTGTTTCAATGGATTCTACGTTAACATCCAGCAAATAAGATAACATCCTCAAAGGTTTAGGTAATTACACAGCAGATGATTGATTATATCCCCATCAAAACTGCAGCCAGATTTGCCCACAGTTTCTACGGTTTTCAATTCACTGCTTGTGTTTGGCCAACCTACAAAGACCTAAGGCGCCTTTTCCTAGGGTGCGCTAGCGTTTTTAGCGCACGCACAAAATTAAAGCGCGCTAAACCGGGCGGTATGCTTCTAGAATAACGGCAGCTCAATGCTGGCGTTAAGGTCTAGCGCACGCGGCAATTTAGCGCGTTAAGGCCCCTAGCGCACCTTAGTAAAAGGAGCGCCTGGCTTTCTTCATGAAGTCCAGAGAATAGGGTTCTAACCCATTTCTTAATTCAAATCTTCTCAGTACGTTTTCAAGAGTTTGGCTATGGATACAGATGGGAGAAGGCTTTCTGAAAACGAGATTTATTTTTTTCCCTTTCTTTGGATTTCGCCATAACTGAATCGGCAGTTTTCAAAGCCATTTGCCATGGGTAATTTAGCTCGTCTTCAAATTGCCTTTCTCCATCCTGCTTAAACTGCAAGCGGGCTTCTCTGGTGTGTACACTTTTAGGAAGGGTAAAATGAGACATTCTTGGGGAGGGGCGAAAGGGAAGAAAACCTGTGACAGTGTCTCTCAAACTGTGTGCCACAAAGAGATACCGGAATTTTACTTTATTTTTAAAAAAATTGCCTTCATAAATATACACTGGAATAGATGACATGTACGTCACGTATGCAAGAATCTGTCATTATAATAAGCATCTGTGTATGTAAGGATACAACTGCCCAGACAAGCATCATTCTTTACATAACATAACATAACGTTACTTTTTCTATACCGCCTTAATCAAAAGAATTCTAGGCGGTTTCCACAAAAGAGGAAAAACTCGACCCTGAAATACAAAATAGTAAAAAATGAATGCAACCTGTTGTATTAAAAAGACATTAAAATTTTTAAATTGATAGGATAAGATTAATTATGTTTAAAAAAATAAAGATAAAAGCACAGATTAAGAAATGAATTTATCAAATAATATTGTCTCGATTTCTTTATCTAAAAGCAAGCAAGAGAAATCCAACGGGTGTCTGCAGTACAGAAACAGCAGGCAAGAACGAAAAGAATGCAGACAATATGTTCAAGATGCAGGCTATGTTTATTTTACCCAGTGTTAAATGCGGTAACTAATACCACCCTTTTACAAACCAAAAGACCCAACACGGTATTTTCAATGAGCCGACGATACAGCACAAAATGGATACTGGAGCTTTTGCTCCAGTATCCATTTTGTGCTGTATCCATTTTGCTCCAGTATCCATTTTGTGCTGTATCGTCGGCTCATTGAAAACACAGGCTGTTGCTTTTTCTCCATTTAAATTGTGGCTTATTGTTTACCTCAGCGATTCCCAACCCTGTCCTGGAGGAACACCAGGCCAATCGGGTTTTCAGGCTAGCCCTAATGAATATGCATGAGAGAAATTTGCATATGATGGAAGTGATAGGCATGCAAATTTGCTTCATGCAGATTCATTAGGGCTAGCCTGAAAACCCAATTGGCCTGGTGTTCCTCCAGGACAGGGTTGGGAACCACTGGTTTACCTTACTTACCATGGACTCCTGAAGAAGGCGCGTTTTATGAAACACGGACCGTGCTAGGCCTTGTGGTTTGTAAAAAAGTGGTATTAGTTACCGCCTTTAACATTGGGCAAAATTAACATAGCCTGCATCTTGTACATATTGTCTGCATTCTTTTCGTTCTTGCCTTCTTTTCTAAAAGCGCCATAGGACAACATGGCTCCGCTGATATAATTACCCAACCAGGACTGTTGTTTGCTTGCTTGAAAAGCAAACGTCCTATCTAAATAAGACCTGAATTTACAGCGTAAAATCTTCGGGCAAGCAAATGGGTAGCAGTTCCTGGTTATCTGCACAGGGTTATATAACACAAAATGAGAAATGAGGTGCCAATCCCCAAACTGACTTCAATTTAAACATTACTCGTGCTTCCACTGGCAACCAGTGCAATGATCGGTAATAAGGACTGATGTGATCACTTTTCTTCAGACCGAATATCAGACGAACAGCCGTGTTCCTATTCTTAATTTTTTCACAACTTTCTTCGGTGCGCTCAAGTAGACAATATTACAGTAGTCCAATATGGATAATACCGATGCCTGCGCCAACAGTCTAAAAGCTAAGATATCAAAATAATTTTTTTTTTGGACGTGATTGGTCCTTGAAAACTAAAAGCAAGCAATTTTATTACTTTTTATTTATGCAGTAGTTATCCTAACCTGAGCATCAAAGCAATCAAGACTTTGTTGCCGTTTGGATCACCTTATTTTTGTGAACTTGGATTTTCGGCGCTGGCAAATTTTAAAAAGAGAATGACTGCAGATGGTGGATGATGAAATGCGTTGACTATCAAGCCGCGTTTTGAGTTAATTTGCATTCAAAAACAAGCACATCCATCTCATTGATTAGCAATTCTATTCTAGCTACTTTAGGGGTCATGAGAGTTGAATGTGGCAAAGAGACAGCAACTAATTGATTTAGCGTGCACTAATCGATTTAGTGTGCTAAATGCTAGGGCACCCATATAATATAATGGGTGCCTTAGCATTTAGCGCGCCTTTTTAAAAGGACCCCTTAGTTTCACTGTTACAATTACCCATACATAACTTAAAGAACTTTAAATAAATAACTTTCAAATTTAACCCCCATTTTACAAAACCATGGAAGAGGTTTCTAGTGCCGGCCAGCATATCTCCGACGCTCATAGGAACTCTATGACCATCAGAGCAGCGCAGAGCATTCGGGTGTGTCCAATACCGGCCTTAGTTTTTTAATTTACATCCCTCCTTTTCTAATTAGAGATCCTATATTTTTATCCCATGCTTTTTTGAATTCCATCACCGTTTTCCTCTCCACCACATCCCTCGGGAGGGAATTCCAGGCATCTACCCCCTCTCCGTGAGGAAGAATTTCTTAACATAGCTCCTAAGTCTTCCTCCCTGCAACCTCAGATTAGGCCCTCTAGTTTTACCATTTTTTCTTCTCTGGAAAAGATTTGGTTCTATATTAATACCTTTCAAGTATTTAAATGTCTGTACGCTTAACTTATTGTAACCCGTTCTGAGCTTCTGGGAGGATGAGATAAAAATGGAAATAAATCAATCGTATCACCCCTGAGCTATCTCTTCTCCAAGCTGAAGAGCCCTAGCCGCTTTAGCCTATGATGCGGTCTATCAAATACAACTAAGGGCTCCTTTTATGAAGGCGCGTAAGGGCACTAGCCGCTAGCGCCTCCTCTTGAGCAGGCAGTAGTTTTTCAGCTAGCGTGCGCTAAAAACGCTGGCGCAAAATAAAATCCGAGAGATAGACGTATTAAGCCTTTTTCTTAATTTATAATTTGTAAATTTTCTTTGATTCTTTCCCTGTAACTAGATCGTTAGAAAATAATATTAAAAATTGAACTAAGGCCAGTACTGGGCAGACTTGCACGGTCTGTGTCTGTGTATGGCCGTTTGGTGGGGGATGGGCTGGGGAGGGCTTCAATGGCCTGGAGGGTGTAGATGGGCTGGAGTAGGTTTTAACGGAGATTTCGGCAGTAGGAACCCAAAAGCTTTGCATTCTTACCCAGAAATAGCTAAGAAGAAAAAAATTTTTTAAAAAATTTAAATTGAATTAGGTTGGGCAGACTGGATGGACCATTCGGGTCTTTATCTGCCGTCATCTACTATGTTACTATGTTCTCCTAATTTGAGGTCTATGAAGGAGTTATAACCATCAAGAATTGGTTTTGTTTCTAACAGTAATGTGAATATTTCTTCTCTTGGCCTTTTTTTACAAAATGGATTGTGACTCTGTATTGCTTTAACAAGTTGTATTACTTGTGAATGATATGATAATGAATAAAAATAAAATTACAAAAAAAAAAAACAAAAACGCTAGCGCACCTTCGTAAAAGGAGCCCTAAGACTTGAAAAAAACTTTGGGGGTCAGTGCATTCAATGCCTGTACAGAGCTGTACAAGAAAGTATTATATGCAGGTATTCACCTTTAGTGGCCTAGGACTGAAATGAATCTTCCCATAGATGAGAGGCAGCTAGTATTTTTCTGCATTATGATCCCTAAACACAGTTCACTCTCCAAGTCTAGAAAATACATCCTATTTTCTTTGCTGAATTGGAAGCCCTTTCGGAATGTGACTGAAGCCCTTTGGGATCTTCAACATGTAATATTGTAGCGGTGCTCTGCAACAGGATTGAAGAACTCCTTGTTTTCATTATATCAGAAGCGCTGCCATTACAGACCGTCCAGGTAAAATATAGAGGCTTCCAAGAGTAATCTGACAGAAAAAAAATTGGTCTCTTTGAACATCTTGACGCACTGTTTTCTAAAAGCTCATTTAAGTCATTTTAGGAGACAAAATTAGGGACTGTTATTATCGTATTTCAAGCACACAAATAACCTAGATGGTCTGTATGTTGTCAGTCCATTGCTTTGATGCTGGTACAGAACTGATGCAACAGCTTATGGATAGGACCTCAGGGGTAGGCAATTCCGGTCCTCGATAGCCGGAGCCAGGTTAGGTTTTCAGGATCTCCACAATGAATATGCATGAGATGGATTTGCATACACTCCGTCCTTGAGATGCAAATCTATCTCATGCATATTTATTGTGGAGATCCTGAAAACCTACCCCTGGGATAAGTGACACAGTGGCGTAGTAAGGAGGGGAGGGTCCGCCCTGGGCGTGGTCTTTCTAAGGGCGCTGTACCCCTCCTCTTCTCTGCCTCCCATTCCTCGCTGCGCGCACCCCTTGCCCTCCCCTGTGCCTTTTTTAGTTCCCTGGTGTGAGGTTGCTGCCCATGTCAGCATTGGCACTCTCTCTGATGTCACTTCCGGGACCAACGCCTAAGAAGTGACGTCAAAGGGTGAGCTGACACCAACGTACTTGGGAGGAGGTGGGTGGGGAACTCGGGAGCTGTTTAGAGGTCTGTTGCCTATGGTGGTGCCTCCATTAGGCGTTCTTGGGCACCATTTATAGAATCAGGCCCTAAGTGCTCCTGAATTATTTTTTGGGCAGGTACCATGTGCCTATGGGAGCGTTAGTCCACAGTTTTAAATAAAGGCATGCCCTTAATGTCATGTTGAGTGACTTAGCACATAGGAATGTGCTAAATCCAGATCTCACTGCACCTTAGTAAAAAGGTCCTTATACAAATTAGTCAATCAGTGGTTCCTTTTTTGATAAGAACATAAGAATTGCCGCTGCTGGGTCAGACCAGTGGTCCATCGTGCCTAGCAGTCTGCTCACGCGGCAGCCCCCAGGTAAAAGACCAGTGCCCTAACTGAGACTAGTCCTCCCTGAGTACGTTCTGGTTCAGCAGGGACTTGTCTAACTTTGTCTTGAATGCCTGGAGGGTGTTTTCCCCTATAACAGCCTCCGGAAGAGCGTTCCAGTTTTCCACCACTCTCTGGGTGAAGAACTTCCTTACATTTGTACAGAATTGATCCCCTTTTAACTTTAGAGAGTGTCCTCTCGTTCTCTCTACCTTGGAGAGTGTGAACAGTCTGTCTTTATCTATTTTGTCTTGAGTCCCTGGAGGGTGTTTTCCCCTATAACAGCCTCCGGAAGAGCGTTCCAGTTTTCCACCACTCTCTGGGTGAAGAACTTCCTTACGTTTGTACAGAATCGATCCCTTTTTAATTTTAGAGAGTGTCCTCTCGTTCTCTCTACCTTGGAGAGTGTGAACAGTCTATCTTTATCTACTTTGTCTTGAGTCCCTGGAGGGTGTTTTCCCCTATAACAGCCTCCGGAAGAGTGTTCCAGTTTTCCACCACTCTCTGGGTGAAAAACTTCCTTACGTTCTACGGAATCTATCCCCTTTCAACTTTAGAGAGTGCCCTCTCGTTCTCTCTACCTTGGAGAGGGTGAACAACCTGTCCTTATCTACTAAGTCTATTCCCTTCAGTACCTTGAATGATATACCCAAGCTCAGAGAGCTGAATTCAACTAAAACAGGAACAGAAAAAATTTTGACAGAACAATATTTGCAGGGTTTCAGACATAAAATAGTCACATCTTACCTTAAGCTTCCAACAGGTCAGACGCCGACCATGTCCTGGTTCATGAGGTCCAATTTAGCTCTGCTTTGCACGATAGACTGGCAGCTTCATTCTATACATTATCACTTTCTGGTAATTAGAGTAACTGGGAGTAATTTTAAAAGGCACTTGTATGGGTAAAGCAGTGCTTTATATGCAGAAAGAGACTTTTATCCAATTACTTTCCTGAAGTGTAGGTCAGCGCACATGTTTACTACACTATAAGTAAACGGAGATCTTCCTGGGAATGGGGTCGAGAAGGGATTAGTGACTCCACACACATTTTATAAAATACATGTTTATACATATGCAAAATGTGCTCATTTTAAATATCGGCTGTAAATATGTATGGGTACTGTTGTGGGACTGTTGTGGGACAATTTTCAAAGAGAAAGAACGCGCATGCTCTCCCTTTGCAAATTGTATGAATAACATCGTTTTCTGAGGCTAGAGGAAGTAATAAAAAACTTGAAGTCCCCTTCACAGAAATAGGCCCCCTCTGCACTAGGAGAGGAGCGTGGGAGCCCTGCTCCGCCCCCCTCCCAGCACAGGAGAGCCGACTTCTGAAAAGACCTCACCGAAAAACCCTGCTTCTTTCTCCGGCCTCCTCTGCACAAGAAGAGGAACGTGGGAGCTGAAACCGGGAGCTGCACCAACGGAAAAAAAAAAAAAAACTGTTTCTCCAGCCACAGGAAGGAACTTCGAGCCGCGTGGGAGCCCTGCTCCGCCCGAATCTCCTGCCAAATTCAACTGATTTCTTCGGGAACAGCCCTCTGCCTTCGGGTGCTGTTTCTCAAATCTCAGCCCGGCTGCCCCTGCCCAACCTTCTAACCTTTTAACTTGTCCCCTCCCTGGTCGGCAAACCCCAAAAAAAAAAAACAAACAAAAAAAAAAAAAAAAAAATTCCCGACCCCAGGATTCACTCCTTGGCTTATCTTTAACTGCACAGCCTGTTTCTTTCAACCCTCTTTTCACCTCCCCCTCCTCCTGGCAAATTCTCTGACTAACCCTGCCACTCAGCTTAAAAGGCTCCCCAAGTTCCACCATGAATCCTCCCTTCTGGCTCCTCTTCCTCCTTCTCTGCTCCTCTCTTAAGATCACCCTCTGTCTGATACCCCCCTCCCCTAATCTACCAGAGTCCCCAAATGTCACCATTACCCGCCCCGACCTCAAAATTCCCACGCTGACGCGCTCCAGAAGTCATTCTTACAAACAAAAACCCCGTAAAGCCAACCTCGCCTCTTTAAAGCCTGTGCCCCCCGCCAACCTTCCCAACCTTGCCCCAGACTCTCTAACCCCAGTCCCGTTACTCTACTGCAACGCCAGATCCGTATGCAATAAGACCCACATTGTGAAAGACCTCCTCGCGGATTCTGATCCTGGTTTCTTCTGCATCATAGAATCCTGGATCACCAAAGACGATCTCTTTACACAAAACGAACTTTGCCCCCTGGGCTACCATGGCCTTTTTTCTCCTAGATTAAACCGTAAAGGAGGCGGTCTGGCACTCCTCTACAAATCCTTCTTTGATGTTCAGCTTCTCGAAAAAGGCAGCCATCGCTCACTCGAATACATGTTAGCCTCAGTCAACGATGAGCTCCATCCTCACCCTCTGGGTATCTTATCATTATACCGCCCGCCCATCCCCTGGAGCAATTCCTCCGAGCTTGTTTACGAGACCATATCTAACGCGTTCCTTAAATTCAAAAGACTTCTGATCATCGGTGACATCAACCTCCACCTCGATGACACCACCAGCAAGGATGCATCTGATTTCAATAACTTCCTCTCTTCCCTTGGCCTCTCTCCCCCCGCCCCCTCACCAACCCACGATAGAGGCCACACACTAGACATCATCAGCTTCCTCGATCTCACAGACTACAAAACTTCGATCGATGACATCCGTTGGGACCACGTCCCCTGGTCCGACCACTTCCTAGGAACCCTCTCCCTCCCCATCTTCATGTCACACCTTGGAACCTCACCCCATACCTCTAAGTCCATTACTTTCCGCAAGAAAATTTCAAGTGATCAGTTTTGGTCCAAATTTCTCGACAATCTCTCATCCAAGACTAAGCCTTCAGATTCTGCAGCCAACTGGCACAACTGGATTACTCTCTCAGAATCCACCTACCACTCTCTTGCCCCGCTCTCCACCAAAATCGTCACCTACCCCCGTAAGGCCCCCTGGTACCTCCCACACCACAGGGTATTAAAACAAAAATGTCGATCCCTGGAACGCATCTGGAAAAAATCTAAATCACCCACAGACAAACAAATCTGGAGAGTCAACATTAAATTTTACAACAACGCACTCAAAAGCGCCAGGAAAAACTTTTATGGTGACAAGATCTCGAGATCAAACAACCAGAACAGCATGCTGTTCAATATCTGGCGCTCCCTAATCCCCAACACCAACCCTTCCATACTCCCCTCCTCCCCATCAGCCGATCTACTAGCAAACTTCTTCAATGGAAAGGTCACCACCTTAAGAAGCTCCTTCCCTCCCGCAGTTTCCTACAATTCCCTAGTACTCGCCACCCCTAATCCCACTCCAAATCTCATCACCCCTGTCCCAGTCAATAGATCCTGGACTGCCTTTGAGCAAGTATCCGAATCGCAGGTCCTCAAGCTCTGCCTGAAATTGAAATCCTGCAAATGCACATTAGATCCATTTCCATCCTATCTATTCGAGAAAATACCCGCACAGGCCATCTCATCTCTCACCAAACTCATAAATTCCGCCCTAATCTCAGGCCTCTTCTCACCTGAAATGGGACACATTGCATTAACCCCCCTACTGAAGAAGACTGACCTAGACCCCTCCATCCCATCCAGCTATCGCCCTATAGCAAACATCCCACTCCTAACCAAACTGCTTGAGTCCATTGTCTCCTCCCAACTCTCAGCCTACTTGGAAAGATTCTCTATCCTCCTACCGTATCAATACGGCTTCAGACCCAACTTCAGTACTGAAACCCTCCTGGCCTCCCTAACCTCGAAGATCCAACAACTCCACTCTCACAAAAAGTTTGCTGTTCTACTCCAATTCGACCTCTCTGCAGCCTTCGACGTCGTCCATCATGACATTCTAATCCTCCTACTCTCCGAGATAGGCATCAGCTCCACGGTCCTTGACTGGTTCTCGAATTTCTTACGTTCTCGCTCTTACACCGTCACCAAGAATGGTACCTCATCCTCCCCGTGGAAACCGACATGTGGAGTTCCACAAGGCTCCCCCCTATCCCCTATCCTCTTCAACATTTATATGTCCTCCCTGAACCTCCTCCACCTATCCCCCCTAGAAACACTCTACACTTACGCTGACGATATCCTGATCCTCCTCGAGACCGACGCAAACCTCGCCAATCTCGCAGCAAACATCTCTACATGCATAACCAAACTTCAATCCTGGGCTCTTGCTGTACAAATGAAACTAAATGAATCCAAAACCAAACTACTTTGGCTTGGCCCCAAACTTGATCATTTACCCACCTCCATCCCACTGCCCACAGGCACCTCCCTACAACTAGAGTTCTCTAGCAAAGTTCTGGGCATCACCATAGATTCCTCGCTATCCTTCAACGACCACCTCAACTCCCTGATAAAAACATGCTTTCACAGCCTTCACATGCTGAGGAAAGTGAGGTCCTGCTTCCACCAAAAACACTTTGCAGTACTCGTACAGTCCATCATCCTCTCCAGATTGGACTATTGCAATTCCATCTACCTTAGCTTAACAAAGAAAAGCCTCCACAGACTCCAATTAATCCAGAACACCGCGGCCAAACTCATCTTCTCAAAAAGCAAATTTGACCATGCCTCTCCACTCCTGTCCAAGCTGCACTGGCTTCCTGTCATCTCCAGGGTACATTTTAAATGTGCCTGCTTAACCTTCAAGATGCTCCACGGCATCCTTCCACCTCTTATTCCTCTATCCTGGAATTCCTCAAATCCATTCTCCACCAGACCCACGCAAAAATTAAAACTATCCTTCCCCTCCTCAAAGGGTATCTCCCTCGTCGGTAAACTCGGGTCCTCCCTCCACTTCAGAATCGCTCAGCTCTGGAATAGTCTCCCTTCCCCTCTCCGCAACTTGAGCCCCCTTCTACCATTCCGTAAGCTTCTGAAGACTTGGCTCTTCTCCAAAACGTAACCCGTCCCCTCCCTACTATTATCACACCTAACCTCTCTCTTACTTACTTTATAAACCCACTGGAGTTCCGCTGCTTCCTAACCATGTAAACCGTGTCGAGCTCCACCTGTGGAGATGATGCGGTATATAAACCCAAGATTTAGATTAGATTAGATTAGAAGTTACATTACATTACATTAGGGACTTCTATTCTGCCTATACCTTGCAGTTCAAGGCGGATTACAAAAGAGCTAACTGGACATTTCCAGTGAAGTTACAACAGTTTTGGGGTTTGGTTTTGTTTTTTTGGTTACAAGGGAGGAGAGGTAGCTGGATTAATTCTGGAAGAACTTGCAAATTGGATATTAAATTGACTGTACGTTACTGTGTGATATAACAAATAGATTACAGTTAAGAGTACAAATAAGATTACGTTACATTTCAGGGTTGGTGTTTTGGGGAGGAAGCGATTATTTAAGTGGAGGTTTTGGGGGAGAATTGATCTAGGAGGAGGGGGAAGGGTTGGGTTAAGATATCTGGATACATTTTTTGAAAAGTAGTTGCATCTCCAACCCCTCTTTGTTCCCTTGCAGAGACCCTGGAATAAAAAAGAATTCCGTTTTGTATTTTGATGTGAGCTAGTTTTTGTTTAATTTTATAGGGGGTGATATTCGGCCTGTTTCAGTAAGCAGATTGCACAGCTTGGAAGCTATTCCGACCAGTGGCAGTTAATTTGGTACCTAAAGTTAGGAAAGAAATTAGCCAGCTAGCAGACTGAAAATCACTACTCCCTAGATCAGTGGTTCCCAACCCTGTCCTGGAGGACCACCAGGCCAATCGGGTTTTCAGGCTAGCCCTAATGAATATGCATGAAGCAAATTTGCATGCCTATCACTTCCATCATATGCAAATCTCTCTCATGCATATTCATTAGGGCTAGCCTGAAAACCCGATTGGCCTGGTGTTCCTCCAGGACAGGGTTGGGAATCACTGTATTAGCATACATTGAAAGCAGTGCATGCAAATATATCTCATGCATATTCATTGGGGAAATCCTGAAAACCTGACTGGATTCCGGCTCTCGAGGACCGGAGATGCCCACCCCTGATCTAGGCCAGTGATTCCCAACCCTGTCCTGGAGGAACACCAGGCCAATCGGGTTTTCAGGCTAGCCCTAATGAATATGCATGAGAGAGATTTGCATATGATGGAAGTGATAGGCATGCAAATTTGCTTCATGCATATTCATTAGGGCTAGCCTGAAAACCCGATTGGCCTGGTGGTCCTCCAGGACAGGGTTGGGAACCACTGACCTAGATAATGCGCTAATGCTCCATTAGCCCATGGTCATTAAAGGAAATTACCACATGAGCACTTACTGCCATCCATTTTGTTGGTGATAATCTAATCTAATACACAACTTATGAATCGCGTTGTACCCACAAAAGTTCAAGGCGATTTACATCCAAAGAAACCATAAAATCTATGGGAAAATACAAAGACAATCAGTACTTAAAATACAGTATCATCATACAGTAAATTTTAAACTATTATCATATAGAGGAACGCAACAATATAATACTCCAGACAATCAGTTAGGTAATTTGGGACCAACCCATGAAGACTTTGGTAAACTACCAACAACAGCTTATATCGGACCCGAAAAACAAGCAAGACAAAATTACAATAATCGAGACTCAATATCATATAACCAATTGAAGAACATGTTTATAATCACCCCAAGAAAGGTAGGCCCACAAGTTATGCAACACCCGCAACTTGAAATATGTTTATTAACTGCAGCTATTGGGCACTGTTCCCTCTAAGCTGACCAGGAGTCCTCCACATATAGTTTTGCTGGGGGGGGGGATGATTCACTAGCCCATTTTCAATAATGAGGGACAAGTAAGCTTTGCAGGACTCCAGGGAACCTACCTACCTCTAGAGATTGAAAACACAATATTGAAGCAGCACCCCCCACTGGCAGCAGTGCAGTTGGATGACTTCCGCTCAGCTTAGCGTGAACAGTATCATTGAAGCCATGACATGCCCGCATTCAGAGCCCTCTCCATTGGTGAGTTCTGCTGAGGTTTGAAACCATGACATGAACTCGGAACCCTCACCATGGCCATGCCCTGGCACCACTGATCAATGTAGAGTGTGCTGAGCTCAGGCTCATCATGGCCTTGCCCCGTGCAACAAAGAGAACTAGAGAAAGCTTTGGCATGGAGACTTGGTGAGCCCAGAGCAGTCACACAACCATGGGGGAAAGGGGAGGAAAACGACGTAACATTTAGATGCATGCTGTCATGTGGGGTGAAAGGGAGGGGAAGGGAGACCGTGCCTCCACACCAACTCCGTCCTCTGTGGTTCCAACACAAAGATATCGCTAGTAGAAGAGGATTTCTAGATGCCAGAAGTTTGGCGCCCAAAAATTGAGCACCGGGATGCGTAGATGCCCAGAGAGCAGCGCCCAAAATGCCCGCATCTATCCCGCTCCAGCCCTGATCTATAGTTTCAGTGCAAACGTCGAGATGTCTGGTTGCATTTGTAGCACCCCCCCAAATCCCATGCAATGGCATCTCTAACCCATTTATATATTCTCTCTGAATTGACATCATTATCAATGATTTGCCTTGTGAGTTTGAAAATAAAGTATGAACTATCAATGCACTAAGCGCTGCTTACAAATGTCTCCATTTATAATGGTAATCATGTTGCTCCTGAGACCAAGATAATATAAATCTCCAGGGTGGTGTATTCTTAATCAGTGTGCTATTCACTGCCCTTTTATGGATCAATAATGCAAACTGTTAACCTCGGCCTCTTCCTACTTGCTTTTGCTGTTAGGTGAAGGAGTGCATAATCAGCCCTGTTGTCATTGCTATTACTTCCTTAGAAAACGGCATTCCTTTTTTTGCTTGCTCACACCTGCCTGAAAAGCAAAGGATCTTGGGATACGTATTGCCCTATGAACTGTGAGCTCAATTCTTAGGATGTGCACTCATTCGCCACATTGGATTCGTTAAGTTACCTTAAACCATTGTCGCTCAGTGTTCCAAAACTGGTTTAGAAATCTGGGGTGAAGATAAAAATCTGAGCAGAAATGGGTTAATAAAGATGTAAAATCAATTTAATGTACATTGGACTATGAATTAATGTATGTATATATAATTTCCATGCATTAAAAAGTTCCAATTTGGATTAAAATTTTTAATTAAGATGTTTGAAGCAAATGGTAATAATTCTACAAAAATTGAGGGAAAAAGATCCTTATTTTCTGAAACTGAACTAAAACTTTTTTCCCTTGTCATATTCTGACTCAACTTGCCCAAACTTCGAAATGCCCGTCTGAAAGAAATGTTTTGGATTTTGTGAACAGAAATAATCATATCCTTTATAAAACATCAATGGCGTTCAGAGAGCCTTCATCTTGTGGCAATTCCATCCACCCATCACCTAACTTACGACACTAGACGTTATAGTATTTTTTTTCAGTTAATGCATCCACTTTGTGGAATGCTCTCCCAACTTTTCTCAGACTGGAGAAATCTCTAGATCAGTTCAAAACATCGCTGAAAACGTTTCTGTTCCAGGATGCTTTTGATTTTGCCCAATCCTTCAGTCAACAACAACAAAACACTCCTGATTTGCCAAACAAATCCTAAACTAGAAAAAACAAGGAAGGCAACCAAGTCACATCAAGGTCTGCGTGGGGGAAGCCCACAGTGCCAAACTTGTCTCACAACTTATAAGCCAAATACAGTGTAACAAGTCAAAAAAGCATGTCACACTGTATAATGTTGTAGGGCGCTCTCAGTGTGAACCCTCAGTGATAGGAGCACAGCTCCGACACTTCACTTCTGGGTCAAGGCAATAAGCCTCCATCCACACACCATCATCGAGCGCCCTGTGTGTGCAAGAATCAAAGCAATCAACAATCAAAGTGAGTAAATAAAACTCAACACAACACAAGCAACCTGAGCGACCCCCACACAAACCCTGCCAGCCAAACCCCCTCAAAAAGCACGCACAAAATCACAACAAAATCAAAAACCATACCAAAAAGTGAAGAACATATCCAAAAATAAACAATACTTATCCAAAACTGTCACACCGACGGAAAAAACCGCGCCAGGAGGAAAGGTTCAACCGCGCTGGTTTCGGGAGGAGCCCTTCTTCAGGAACCTGGCCTCCAACAGAACACGAGCAGAGAGGACGGCTGGAGGGCGGGGTGCCCGGGAGGGAGAGCACACCAGCTAAAACAGATCTACATCCTTCAGTGAGACAGCTTAACCCTTTCTAGAGATGATAATAACAGAGGATTTATTTCCAGCAAGATTAAGCATCCCTCCTTTTTGGTTTTTCCTCGCCCTCTTTTCTGTATCAAAATAGTTCTTCCCAGCTTCCCCTTCTTTCTCCTCATGTCACATCTTTCATTCTTTTACAGTTTTTCCCCGAAATTCGCAGGGGTTCCGTTCCAGGAACCTCTGCGAATTTTGAAAAACCGCAAGTGCGGTTTAGGAGCTATTCAGAGGCAGGAGAGGGCAGCTGAGGTGGTGGCGGGTGAGGAAAATCTGCTGCGGGATCATTCTTAGTATTTTCTGACCACCTCTTCCAGGAACTAAAGTCAGGCTACACCAATCAGGAGCTGCTTTGACTCGCTGTCTTGGCGTGTCAAACCAGTTCCTGACTGGTTTCCTGGACGAGACGGTCGGAAAATACCGCAAAAAAACTGAGTCCATGATTCATGAACCACAAATTCACGGGGGTGTACTGTACAGCAGTGTCATTTTTTTTTCTATGTATTTTATTTTGTATTATAACTCGCGGGGCCGGGATGGGAAAATGAGTCCCCGTGTCATTCTCTGCTTCAAAGCTTGCTTGCTGGCTGCCTCTCTTTCAACTTCAGGCAAGTTTGGGGACCCCTATGACAGAGAGTCCCAGGGCAAATGCCCTTTCTGCCCACTCCTAACGCCAGCCCTGAACATAAGCAGGACAAACAGAAGGTTCATCAAGCCCAGTACAGTTTCCTTCCAGGTACATAATTCTAGGCATCTGCTCTCTCCCCCCCCCCTGGATTTTTTGCTGATTATAAAATGAATCTCAGAAACAGCCTTCAAGGCCAGTTTAAGGAGTCTTTTAGATCCTTTACAGAAGTGACTTGTAATGAAATTTAAGTCCTTCTGACTTGACAAAGTGAAAAGTATTCCGGTGCTACCGCTTGTTAAGTAGGAAGATAAAAGCAGTCTACTGCTTTCATTTTCTCAAAAGCTGCTACTTTGATATGAAACTATATGCTAGATAAAGATTTAATAAATGTATATCAGCAAAGAAATGCTGCATAAGGCTCTTCGTTATTCAGGTCAGTTCATAGGGCTGCATTTAAGGAGACTTCAGAGACAGGTGGAGAGGGGAGTGACATGGTCCCAAAGCTAATGAGAGCAGACTTCGTTTTGGTCCAGGATTTGAGGCCTTCAAACTCTATCACTCTAAGGGCAGTGAACTATATAAGCATCGCCATACTGGGACAGACCAAAGGTCCATCAAGCCCTGTATCCCGTTTCCAGCTATGGCCAGCCCAGGTCACAAGTACCTGGCAAGATCCTAAAAGAGTAAAACAGGTCTTATGTCGCTTCTTCCAGCAAAGAGCAATGGATTTTCCCAAGTCCCTCTTGATAATAGTTTATGGATTTTTCTTTTGGGAAATTAGCCAAACCTTTTTTAAATCCTGCTGCGCTAACTGCTTTTATGATATTCTGTGACAATGAAATTCCAGATAGAGAATGACACGGTGACAAAATTCATCACCGTCCCCGTCCCCGCGGATAACCGCGGGAAATAATCCCATGTCATTTTCTAGTGTCTATTTCAACCTCAGTCCTTCTACACCAGCTTACTTCAAAGCAAAGCTTGCGGGTCAGTGGTTGTGGCCATTCATACTCTGATTCTTATGTGAACCAAGGATAATGAAGCCATTGTGACATCACTGATGTGATTGGCTCTTAGGCACTGGTGGAATGAGGCATTATGACATCACAATATCTGCTCTGGATACCAGAGACTGTCATTCTGTAGTGTCTGTTTCAACCTCAGTCCTTCTACACCAGCATTCTTCAAAGCAAAGCTTGCGGGTCAGTGGTTGTGGCCATTCATACTCTGATTCTTCCCTCTCTCCTTAAAGAATGACATGAAGATGGTTTCCCGCGGTTATCCGCGGGGACGGGAACGGTGATGAATTTTGTCACCGTGTCATTCTCTAATTCCAGACTAGACTGTGGTTTCAAACATTATGATTTTATATCATATAAGTTGTATTTTCAAATGATGCTGTAATTCTGGATGACTGTTCCTTCTCTTGTTATGTAAACTGCTGTGAACCACGCTTGTGAGGTATTTGCAGTATATAAATATAAAATATAATGTAACTACATGTTGAGTGAATAAATATTTCCTCTGATTTTCTTTAAATTTACTACTTAGGGCTAGATTCACTAAGGGCACAGATCGGATCCAATCCGTGTCCAGGGGCTGATTCACGAATCGCCCTCATGCAAATGAGGGCAATCAGAATCATGCCCCCAACCGACCGCCCAAATCGCTTTGTAACGATCCCGACACATACGCAGACCATGTGTAGATGGTCTGCACATGTGTCGAAGAGCAGCAAGGTTTTTTTTGTTTTGTTTTTTTACTTTTACTTAACCCTGCGAGCCTGTGGTTTTAACCCGCTTTAAACCCACGGGTTAAAACCACAGGCTAGCTCTGCAGGGGAAGGCAAGGGCAGCGCTTGGGGCAGAGAGCAGAAGAGTCAGGGGGAGAGAGCCACACAGGAGATTCGGGGCAGAGCAGGGCGGCAGGAGAAAAAGGCAGAGTCGGGGCAAGGAACAGGAGAGGAGATTCGGGGCAGAGCAGGGCGGCAGGAGAAAAAGGCAGAGAGTCGGGCAAGGAACAGGAGAGGAGATTCGGGGCAGAGCAGGGCGGCAGGACAAAAAGGCAGAGAGTCGGGGCAGAGCAGGGCGGCAGGAGAAAAAGGCAGAGAGTCGGGCAAGGAACAGGAGAGGAGATTCGGGGCAGAGCAGGGCGACAGGACAAAAAGGCAGAGAGTCGGGGCAGAGCAGGGCGGCAGGAGAAAAAGGCAGAGAGTCGGGGTCAAGGAACAGGAGAGGAGATTCGGGGCAGAGCAGGGCGGCAGGAGAAAAAGGCAGAGTCAGGGCAAGGAACAGGAGAGGAGATTCAGGGCATAGCAGGGCAGCAAGAGAAAAAGGCAGAGTCGGGGCAAGGAACAGGAGAGGAGATTCGGGGCAGAGCAGGACGGCAGGAGAAAATCGCGGCAGAGAGTCGGGGCAGAGAGAGCAGGAGAGTCAGGGTAGACAGCAGGCAGAGAGCAGGAGATGGCAGTCGGAAATCAGTGAATGTCTGGTCCCCAGCAGTTGCTTGTTAGTGATCGGCCAGCCCAGTCGGTGTTCCAGGGTTGTTATTAGTGAATCGTTGCCTGCCATCATTTCAATGCCATTCCCCCTCACTTGCTTGCGTGGATCGGAATCGGATCGGAAGTGATCAGCCACGAGGTTAATGAACATATCAGTGAATATTTGAAAGTATATAGTGCATGATAGCCTGAGAAAAAGTGGTTACCAGTAGTATATCTAAATTTCTTGGCATGCATCTCCAAAGGGAGCATGTCCATGGGAGAGGCATCAGCTAGCCAGAGATGTTCTCAGAAATTAGGCATGATGGCACAGAATACTTGCATCTGTGCACCTAACGGCCATCAGCTGGGTTTGAGCATTTACAGCAGCTTTTGGCAGACAAGTGTTCATGCCGAAAGTTACGTGCCAAGAAGCGTGCCAAGCAAGTATTCTGTGTAGAACGCCCTTTGCAGGATCAAGTTTCAAGTTTATTAGGTTTTGAACCGCATATCTAAAAAACTCTAGGCCAGGAGTAGGGAACTCCAGTCCTCGAGAGCCGTATTCCAGTCGGGTTTTCAGGATTTCCCCAATGAATATGCATGAGATCTAGTTGCATGCACTGCTTTCAATGCATATTCATTGGGGAAATCCTGAAAACCCAACTAGAATATGGCTTTCGAGGACCGGAGTCCCCTACCCCTGCTCTAGACGGTGTACAGTAAAATGCTTAAAAATAAATTATAACCGTATGTGTGGCCATATTAAATACATAGAAAGGCTTTTGACAGAAACAGACAGAGGGGGAGAAATACAGTCCATGGAAAGAAAAGCTGGAGAGGGAAGAGAACAAAAGGAGGGGATAAAAAAAGAAAAGAATACTGCAAATCCCAAGTCCTGCCTAAGCGTCTTTAAATAGAAAAGTTTTTAAATTCGATCGGAATTTTGAAAAAGAATCTTGCTTTCTGAGAGAATTCCATAGAGTCGGAGCAACAATAGAGAAAAAGGATCTACGAGTGGTAGTGGCTTAGGGGCTGATTCTATAAAGGGCATCTAACTTAATAATAATAAACTTTATTTTTTGTATACTGCAATACCAGTGAGTTCTAGGTGGTTTACATCAAGAAAAGCTGGACAATCAGCGAATCATATAGATACACCACATATACATATTGCTAGTAATAAAATCTGAAGCGCGCATGCGCACTCCTACCTGTGTGATCCCTGTCTCCATGATCCATAACTCCATGGCTGGCAGAGAAATGTTAAAAGCATGCAGCGCGTTCGGCGCATGCGCACATGACGGTTTGGTACAGTGCGCGCGTGGAGGTTTCCTCTATCCTGCGGTGGAAATAGAATAAAGAGCAGCAGCGGCGGCAGTGGTTTATGCCAGTGGGCCAGAAGAGACCGGGATGGAGGGAGGATAGGAACGGCGGTTTGGGAGCAGATATTAGGGAGCAGGGAAGAGGTGCTGCTGGACAGTGGGGAGGTAAAAGGAAGGGAGAAGGGCTACTGCAGTACAGGGGGGAGCAGGAAAGGGGTGGTGGTGGACAGCCGAGGAAAAAGAGAGACAGAAAGAAAGAAAGAGACAGACAGCAGCCAAGGAGAGAGAGAGAAAGAAAGACAGACAGGGGGCCAGGGAGAGAGACAGACAGACAGAAAGCGGCCAAAGAGAGAGACAAAGAAAAAAAGACAGACAGACAGAGGCCAAGAAGAGAGAGAGAGAGAAAGAAAGACAGAAAGGGGGCCAGAGAGAGACACAGACAGAAAGAATGCCAGAGAGACAGACAGACAGCGGCCAAGGAGAGACAGAGAGAAAGACAGACAGACAGACACACACATCTATTCTAGCACCCGTTAATGTAACGGGCTTAAAGACTAGTCATAAATACAATACTAAAACAATTAAGATATGAATTTATCAACCAAATAGGTTTTCAAAGCTATTTTAAAAGCATGAGAAGACTGATCTTGAGGAATTAGGATACTCCACCAGGCGTTCATTTTATTAGCCTGGAATGCTAAAGCTTGATCAAAAAATCTTGTATAATGACAAGCTTTAGGTGATGAAAATGCAAACCAGTACGATTTGCATGTATTCACATTTGTTCTATGAAATTTGAAATGAGAAACAAGATAAGCTGGAGCTAAACCAAATAATACTTTAAAACAAATACAGCCAAATTTAAATAAAACTCTTACATTAAACGGCAACCAGTGAAGCTGTCTATAGTCAGTAGGAGCTAACATGGTCTTATTTTTTCAGACCAAAGATCAAACGAACCACTGAGTTTTTTTTATTATTCTTAATCTGTTAAGAATTTTTTTATGAGATCCCAAATAAATTATATTACATTAATCCAGGACAGACAGGACCGAAGACAGAGCCAATAGCCTAAACGACGCTAGATCAAAATATTTCTTAATCGTGCACAGTTTCCAAAGGACAGAGAAACATTTCTTTATCATTAAATCCTTCTGATCGTCTAAGGTAAGATGTTGATCTATGACAACTCCCAATATTTTAATGGTATTAGATATCGGAAAATTATGTCCATTACCGTATTTTCACATAGATAACGCGCACCCGGGTATAGCGCGCGAAAAACACAAATTTATGTACAGAAATTTTTATATACCGCACATACCCGTATACTGCGCATGCTGCCCGACTCTCCTTTCGCCCGCCCCGACTCTCCTCTGGAGACCCCGACTCTCTTTTCGCCCGCCCCGACTCTCCTTTCCCCCTTGAAGTCCTGTCCCTACCCTGAAAGCCTGATGCCCCCCCCTGACGTCCGATTCACCCCCCCGCAGGACCGCTCGCACCCCCACCCGAAGGACCACTCGCACCCCCACAGCCTCCCCCCCCTCCCCCATGGAGAAGCTGTCTACCTTGTTTCCGGATGCCAGCGAGCCCAGCTGTTTCCTCTGCTGGCGGTCCCGCCCCTTCTCTGAGCCCTGCTGACATCAGAGAAAGGGCGGGACCGCCAGAAGAGGAAGCAGCGCAGCACAGGGCTCTGAGAAGGGGCAGGACCGCCGGCAGAGGAAGCAGCTGGGCTGGCATCCGGAAACAAGGTAGACAGCTTCTCCATGGGGGAGGGGGGGAGGCTGTGGGGGTGCGAGCGGTCCTTCGGGTGGGAGTGCGAGCGCTCCTTCCGGGTGATGAATTGGGCGTCGGGGGGGGGGGGGGAAACTATGTAAAAAAAATTTTGTACAACGCGCTCATGCGTATAACGCGCAAGAGTATGCGCGGTTTGTAAAAACCATGTATAACGCGCGCGTTATATGCGAGAAAATACGGTAAGTTGAAGTACATTTTCATTGATATTATCATTAGGACAAGCTAAAAAGAACTTTGGTTTTTCAGGGTTGAGTTTAATTTTAAAGTTAATGGTCCATTTCTCTATTTGTGCCAGAATTACTGAAATCTGATGACAAAAAACCTTTAATAGGCTTAGTAATTGCTAATAAAAACTGTAATTGGGCGATAGGTGCCTATCGCATGGCACTTTAGTGGCGCCTAACGTCTAAGTGGGTGTTTCTATGGGCGGAGCCTGAGTTAGGCGCTGCTAAATGTGATTCTCCAAAAACTTAGGCACATGAATTGTAGCCCTTTAAAACATTCACCTACATTTCAGGCGCCTTTTACATAGGCCGCTAGCTAGAATTCTGTAAACAGCACTTAAATGTGATTGACATGGGGCTGGCGCCTTTTTTTTTTTTTAAGGCGCTGGCTGATTTAGGCACCGTTTATAGAATTGGCCCCTCAGTGCAAATCAAGGCGCAGCCTAACCTTGGGCACCATTTCCTGAATCTGGCCCAATCTGGAGTGATAGAAAGGTATGACAATAGTCTCCGATTGGCTCTCCATTCAAGTTCAAGTTTCAAGTTTATTAGCATTTGATGAATCGCTTATATAAAATTTCTAAGCGATGTACAGTTTAAAAGCCACCAGGTGGTGGTCTCGCATACAATTTGAACGAATTAATCGTAAGACAAACAACATAAATCAATTGGCATTATAACAATTGAAATAGAGACAAACATGATTAGGTAGGAAAGGAGGGGAAAGTGACAATATCATTGTCAGTTAAAGTTTACATAAAAGGGAAAACACAATAGGGAGCAAAGGGGATTGGTGAGTTTAGTGGTCACGACAAAATGTAAAAATTAAGGTGTGCCATGTTACGTATCAAATGCGTCTTGAAATAAAAAGGTTTTTAAAATTTTCTTAAAAGATAAAAGATCTTTTTCATTTCTAATATAGTTTGGTAGGGAATTCCATAATGTAGGGGCCATACCGGAAAATATCTCATTTCTTCTTGTGCCGATAATTTTCAAGGAGGGAATTGATAGTAAGTTTGAGGAGGATGATCATAGCCAATGCCAGACGTGTTCATATTTTTTTTTTTTTTTTTAACTGCATCATCTCTTTGAAGCAATGGGCTTGCCTGAAATTCAGGTGGAATAACGCCACTGGATTTACGAGGCATCGTTCTGTTTGGTTATTTATTACAGGAAAGCCCAGCACCTCCTAACCTGGCCTCTGGCTGTATTTGTTTAACCTCCTATAATGCTCCTGAACCTCTATGAGTTTACTATTGAAAATGTTAAAATGTAATTGGTCTTGGAAATGTCCTCATTATTATTTCTGTCATACAGTACACAGCATTTGGTAGATTTATGCTGTGTTTTTAATTGCGATGTTGGCATGTTGAGGTTCGCTGAGTTGAAACGGAATGAGCCCATGTTTTGTACAGAAGTTAATTAAACCCGGTAATGATTATTGTTTGAATTTTCCTGAGATCTAGAAGGTCATTTTGCCTCAGTAAGCTTCTTCATGCATCATTTGGTCGGTCATATTATGTAATTTTCAATAAAATTAGGTGTGAGTTTATATACATATTGTGGCTTGATGTTTCCTAAGGATTAACATACGTAATACGTTCATGTATACATTGCATACACAAAAGAATACATATGCTGCTCAGATGGATACTGATATACATTTAAGTCAATTCTCATTGGTCATTTAAACTTTTGAACCAAGATGAATTAAGTGCTATTGGAGCCCAGGGGTGTCAAAGTCCCTCCTCGAGGGCCACAATCCAGTCGGGTTTTCAGGATTTCCCCAATGAATATGCATGAGATCTATTTGCACGCACTGCTTTCGTTGTATGCTAATAGATCTCATGCATATTCATTGGGGAAATCCTGAAAACCTGACTGGATTGCGGCCCTCGAGGAGGGACTTTGACACCCCTGCTCCAGGGCCTGGGTTCTATAAACAACACCTTCAGTTAGGTGCAAGTAGACACACTACCTGCACCTAATTTAACTTGAAAGCACCATTTGAAAACAGAAAAAAAAATACATTTAAAAGCAAAAATATAGGTGCTTACTTGCACCTAAAATAGCGGTGTCTAAATCCCGCCTACAGAGGTGTTTCATGACATCTAATGCCACTGTAGGTGTGGCTAATGCCAGAAGTGGGTTACAATACATCCGGGAAAACTCAGACATGTCCTATTTTTAGAGGACTGTCTGGGCGCCCGGAGGGATTTCCAAAACCCGGCAGTTTGTCCAGGTTTTGGAAATCCTGAGCTCGGAGGCTGCATCCAGAAGCACATGTGCACATGTATGTGGCGTCGGCGCATGCATAAAGGCTTCTAAATGCAGCCTTTGAGCATGGGGAGGTTTTTGTGGGGGCGGGGCTTGGGGAGGATGGAGGTGGAGGTGGGGCGGGACTGGGGCGGAGCTAGACATCCTCTTTTTTTTTTCGAAGAGGAAATCTGGCAACTCTATGTTAGCCATCGTAAAGTGCAATTCACATGCCCCTCCCCCCATGCTTTATTGAGACCGTCGTACCACTGCTGTTTGGGGATGTAATTTTCACAAAAGGGCATAGCCAGAAGGCAGTTTTTGGGTGGGCCAATGGGTAGGTTGAGTGAGCACTCATTTCCTCTCCCCACCCTCTATCTCCCCCTCCCTGCAAAATTACAAAGGGACAGGTATCTCCAAGCCGCACCAGCTGAAGACTCAACAGCTCCCCAGCCCTCTTCGAAAATGTGACTGGCAGCACTATATTTCGGATTCACCAATATAAGTACTCTGTGAATGCCTGGCCGTAGTGCCTTGCTTCCCTGCCTGTTTCTTGGCTCCAGTCCCCGCCTTCCTCATGAGCCTAATCCCTCTGCCTCCTCCCTGATTGGCCTACCCCTCTTGCCCTAGCTTTTTTACCTCTTTTCTCCCTAACTCCCCTCCCCCCCGGTACTTATTTGGTCGGTCCTCGGCCCATTTGTGGCCGCTTCCCCCATAAACCGGGGTTAGCTCATCCTAAACTGAAGAAGCGCTAGAGCTGAGTATGCCTGCAGTACCATTTCTATTCATAAATAAAAAGATTAGGTATAAGTAATTGGGAAAAAAAATCACATATTTAATGAACACATTGTTTGGCAGCCTTTAAACAAACGTCTGTAAGAAATGATTTTGTTAACCATTGTAGACATGCTTCACTCCATTGATACGTTGATTTCTGTATATGGCCAGTGTTTACTGAACAACCAATGATACCATTGTTATGCGGATGTTCTTATGCTAGAGAATGTCCTTAAATATATGGTATATTCTTACATAATGCAATAATAGATTTATTACCAGCAGGTCTGTGCATCACATAGGATCAGTGCATTCACAAGCAGTCAGCAGTTTCTTTATTCCGCTCTCCAGTTTTGCCTTCCATTCCACATACCGTAAAATTACATACTTGACAGCTCAGAATTGACTGCAGAGAGCAACCTTGCACGGAACGAAGAGAATAGGAAAAGATTTCCACAATTGATTATTGCTTAATGGCACATAATGGCAAGCTCTGTTTTCCATTATTGTTACTTTCTAAAATGCATCGTCGTCTCGGTCATGGAAAGGTGCATTGATGAAGAGGGCCTATTGATTAAGCAACATTTTATGTATGGAACCAGTCTGTGTTAACTTAAAACAGGCTTTCCTGATCTCAGGCAGAGTGGTAAATATATCGGCCAAGCTGATCTGGGATTCTGCTGTGGTCATTGTATAGTGTACATAAGAGTTGCCTCCGCTGAGGCAGACCATAGGTCCATCCCGCCCAGTGGTCCGCACCCGCGGCGGCCCATCAGGCCCATTGCCTGAGCAGTGGTCCCTGACTAATTTTATAGCTTACCATTAAACCTATCCCTATAATCTACCTCTATTCTTATCTATACCCTTCTATCCCTTTGTCCTCCAAGTACCTATCCAAAGCTTCTTTGAAGCCCTGTAGGTTAATCATCCTTGGGATTTATTGGTGACTGTGTGATAAGAAAAAAATCAGAGTCATATTCTTGCATCAACTTCACTAAGACTTATTTTTGTGTTACAGAAATCAGGAATATGCGTCATTTCCTGTGTCATATACAAGAATTTTCCTTTCCTTTTGTTTTTTTTTAATATTTGGCCATTGTTAGGTGTCATCGACTCATGCATGAGTCTTAGTGACTTGATGAATTGTGGATCTAAAACAAAACTGGCTTTGTGTTAGTCCGGAAAAGTTCTCCGACATCATCCCCATGGTTGATTTCAACGTGTCCCGCTATCTGATTGCAGGTCTCCCTCTTTACCTGGTCCCTTCGATCTTCCCAAACATGATGTCCTTCTCCAGTGCTCTCTCTCTTCTGATGGTGTGACCAAAATAAGACAGTCGTAACTTCATCATTTGGGCATTGAGTGACATAGCCAGTATGATCTCTTCCAGATTCAATTTGTTAGTTCTTCTAGCAGTCCATAGCACGACTAAAATCCTTCTCCAGCACCAAAGCTCAAATGAGTCGATCTTCTTTCCGTATTGTTTCCGTAGTGTCCATCTTTCACATCCATAACTGACCACTGAGAAAATGAGTGCGTAGACAAGTCTGATCTTTCTTTGGCAACTATGGAAGCAATTTCATTAAGAGTGACTACTCTTCCAGGAAAAGAATATGCAGTTTTCCCAAAACATGCCCAGTTTTTGCAAACGGTGTTCATTATTTACAAAAAGTGCGTGGAGGGGTGTAATCAAAAACAGCGTCTAAGTCTCCTTTTGGCCTAAGGCCCTAGGCCACAAAGTAAGTAGCAGGGAAATGTCCATTCTCGAAAAAAAAAGTCCAAAAGGTGGACTACCTGTACGTTCAGCAGTTTAAGCACCCATATCCCCACTACGTATATGCTTACAACACATTCCCGACCCAAAAATCACCCAAGTCCCAAACGCCCAAAACAAGACCTTTTAGGTTCAAGGAGGGGCCACTCCGTTGCCTAAAAGCACGATTCTCTAACTGACATCTGTCATAAACAATGTCAGTTAGAGCAGTGTTCTTCAACCTTTTTACACCTATGGACCGGCGGAAATAAAAGAATTATTTTGTGGACTGGCGGTTGAAGAACACTGGTGTAGACTCAAATGCCATTTCTAAACTACCATAGGAAACAAGAATGTATAACTTTTCCTATTAGGAGGCTACAAATAATTAAAAAAAAAAAAAAAAGAAAGCAATTTTCCAAACACGCCACAAATGGCATAAAATTCAGCAGATTTTGAGTAAAATCCAAGTACTGATTGGTCACAAGAAAATTAAATGTTGTTTTGATCAGATGTTGATCATTTTGGGATTAGAAATAAAGTACAAGTTTTCCACTTTTTGGGGAACTTTTTGCATTAGTCTTTCATTACTAAAATAGTAGTCCTTTTAAAGACTCACTGAAGGCTTGACAAACCCTAAAAAGAATCGTCAAGGATGTTTTTTTAAGAAATAAAAGAAGAGAGAAACCCCCCCTATCCTTCCCACCCTGAGCACTAAATACAATATATAACTTCAGGAGAGCATTGTCCGTGCTGTTTTCGTAACTGCCAATCAGGGCTGCCGCAGGACCGGTCTGTTCACCGGTCCAAGGAGTCTGAAGTCTCCAGCCCACACAATCGGGACTCCGCCTTCCTGAGAAGTGCAATTGAGGAACAAAGGCCCGCTTCTCCTCCTCAGCCTGCCTGAAAGCTCGGGAAGTCACATCTCACTTTTTATCTTACTGCTCCAGCAGCAGCAGGAACTTCATTCCTTTTGGCCAGGTCTGTGGAAGGAGCGGAAGATCTCCTTGCTCTTAGACAGCGCGAGGAAGACCGGGAAAAGAGTGGCGGTAACTTTCCGTACAGTGTGCAGCAGCTGACTTCGAACAGTGCAGTCGGCGGACTCACCATGCCTCCCTTTCGAGGTGTGTGCCTCTTGCCTTCTTTGACACAAAAATTACCCATCAGCCACCATGCCAGGTTCACGCGAACTCCCCTTTAGCAGTCTGGAAATGTTAGCGTAAGTAGTCCTCAAAGTAAATAAGCTGTCTTTTTTTTTTTTTCCCAGCTGATCCTTCACGGACCGGCAGGAAATTTTTGCAGACCGGCACCGGTCCACGGACCGGCGGTTGAAGAACACTGAGTTAGAGAATCGTGGAACCGTCCTGTCCCTCTGCAATGATCGCAGCCGGAGAGATGCCCAATCTCTCCTGCCAACACACAACCCCCCTCCCCCCCCTGCGATTACGCTCTTCACCAGCAGGAGGAATGCCTAATCCCTCCTGCCGATCAACCGCCCAAACCCCCTGCGCAATTGCGCTCTTCACCGGCAGGAGGGATGCCTAATCCCTCCTGCCGAACAACCTCCCCCAAGCCCCCATAGTTTCCATAAAAAAGAGCTCAATATTTGAGCATGTTTTAATCAGAGACAATGTATGAGACACCTGTTTTTCCTCTCAGGAGAATCAACAGAAAAGCAGAGCCACAGCTCCAAACATGTAGCAAAGTAAAACCAGGAATGGATCAACTTGGCCTGATTCAATGGAGGTCAGTTAATAACCCGAACCAAAATTGATGAAGAAGTAAGAGTAAAACATTAAGCCTTACTTTTACTAACTCTGCTGCGTTCTGCCTCGTCTGATGCAATTTCCTGCTGATGGAATATGGCAGATGGAAGGCCTGAGGCCTGGGCAAAGACAGCCTTGTCTTCGGGCTGTCAGCAACTCGCTCACTGTTCACAGGAATATTGGGGTGGGAGGGAAACACAGAAACATGATGACAGATAATTGCCAAATGGCCCATCCTATCTGCCCGTCCACAGCATCCACTATCTCATCCTCTCCCTAAGAGATCCCATGTGCCTATCCCACATTTTCTTGAATTCAGACACAGTCTTTATCTCCACCACCTGAACTGGGAGACTATTCCACACATCTACCACCTTTCTGTAAAAAAGTGTTTCCTTAGATTACTCCTGAGCTTATCACCTCTTAACCACATTCTAAGCCCTTCCACTCTAGAGTCTCCTTTCAATTGAAAGAGACTTGCCTCATGTGTATTTATGCCACTTAGATACTGTATTTAAATGTCTCTATCATATCTCCCCTCTCTTGCCTTCCTCCAAAGTACCGGTATACATCTTTGTTTGTCCCCGTGGAAATGGGAGTGCAGAGACTGTACTAGGGGAGTGGAGAGAGAGAAGAGGAGAGACACTGGACTGAAGGGGGGAGAGAGAGAAAGAGAGAGATACTTGGACCCATGAGGGAGGAGGAGGTGAGATGGCTTTTAACCATTAGAATAGGTAATATCAGAGGCTGCGGATTTTGACGCCCTGTATCGCCAGCTTCCTGAGTCAGTGCCTTACCTGGTTAAAAGGTCAAGCCAGCCCTGACCCCTTACCACCCTGGCATTAGCCAGAGAGACCTGCAGAGGTCAGAACAGATATTCAGAGACACTTTCTGGTCGAGCACTGCTGAATATTTACTTTTGATCCAGTCAGAACGATTTAACCATACAGCATCCTCTACTTCCAGTGAAATTTCACTGACTATCCATCCACCCCATGAGGATTAAGTTCCCAGGTAATTGCACACGAGGGCTCATGGCGCCACATTTCCAGCATGAGTTCCGATTGAAGTGGAAATAAAAGAGCAAGGAGGAACTACTGAACAAAAAAAGACTTTTTTTTTCTCATACTGAGCCTAAGAAATCTGTATTAAGTAAGGTTAATAGCCCCTCCGTTTTTTATAATTTAGTTCTTTCTAAAATTCGCTTTTGGTTTCTTCTACATTATAAGAGAATGAAAGATTACTCCGTCCCCACAGAGAATATAATAACAGAAAGGTTAAAAACATTTTGTGCTGGCATATGTTGATCTTAGGCAAAAATACTGGGTTTTGCTATGTTATTATAATTTTAAGCCTTAACACTCAGCTTTGCAACACATCAGTATTGCAGGAGAGCCTAATTTTCAGTAATCCATTCTAACACCTCTATTTTCCAGATGTTAGTGTAATAGGGCTTTAAGATGATAGTCAATTATACGGGAAAATGTCTGTATCCTGAGGTAGAGATGAGAATGGGTGAAAATGCCCCATTTTTTTTGGAATTTCAATTTATAATTTGTAGCCAGGACTCGCTGAAATGGTTCAGAGTTCTCTAAGCTTTAATGCATCAGAAATATCTCCAGCTGTATTGTTTCCTTTGCCTTACTTTGGTTTAGGCTTTTTTTAAAAAAAATATTTTTATTAAGGAGTCGACAAGAGAACAGGAATAACACAATCATCAAATATACAAACTAGAAAAAATTAAAACAGGTGCTTTAGTTTTAGTATCTAATGTGAGCTTTCAGACATTTTTTTTCCTTAGTGCAATATCCATTCTCATTTTTCTGTTATCCGAATTGAAAACATCCTCCCATGACAGTATTTTATATTTAATATTAAACATGTCACTTCTGTTTTGAGACTATACACCTTCAGTATAATAATTTACTTGTACCGTTAATTTTGCTTCACGCTTTCCTGTCAAAAGGGTTCTATGATGTTATGAATTATGATAGTTAGAATATTCTATTCCTTGATTATCAGTGCCGTGATGCAATTATATATGCTGAAGATCAGTTATTACATTAGTGATTTTTATTCCGTCATTACCTTGCGGTTCAAGGCGGATTACAGAAGAAGATTTCTGGACATGTCCAGAGGTGTTACAGAGTAGAGCGGGTTGCTTCAGAGGACTGAAATGTTTCATACGGTGAAATCATTTGGGGGGTTAAAATTTAGAGATGTCACTGTAAAGGAGCAAAGGGCTGGATTCCGTAAATGGTGCCATTATTGACGACCGCTGATTGTGTCAATCATGCAACGGTGCCGTTTACAGAATCAAGTTTCAAGTTTAATCATAGCTTGATATACCGACCATCACATGTATCTGGGCGGTTTACAATATCACAAATTAAAAAATGTAATATGAATAGTTAAAATAAAATAATATGGGGGTAAACCTAAAACTATGACAATTGAGACTGATTGGAAACGAGAGGATTTTGGGGGATAGGAAAGTAATTAATTACAATAATAAATAAAAATAAAGGGGGAGGGGATAGAGGGGAGGGAGGAAGCCTAAGGAAAGTAGGGATATCGCTTTGTGACTTTCATCAAAGGTAGGTGCCAGGGTTTTAAAAGCCTACATATCTGGCACCTACCTTTGATGAGATTCGCATCTACGGAGGTGCCATAGATTGCCTTAGATTTTCACCACGCTTACTGTGACCTTAGGCTTTCTGAGGCATCGCTGTAGACACGTTTTTCCAGGTGCCAATAGGCACCTACATTTTTCTTTTAAATGATATTTTAATCATTTTTAAATGGCTTTCACCGCTTAATCCCCCCCTTTTACAAAACCGCAAAAGTGGTTTTGAGCAGCAGCCAGTGCGCGGAATGCTCCACACTGCTCCGACGCTCTTAGAGCTCCTACGAGCATCAGGAGCAATGCCGGCCGGCGCTAAAAAACGCTTTTGCGGTTTGGTAAAGGGGGGGTAAGTTGGGCGCCATGTATAGAATATGGTGCGCATAGCTGATGTGCGTGTGCAGCTTAATTGATCAATTAGCCTAATAGGTGCTGATAGTTGGCAATTAACACCTTAGGATTGATTCTAATTAGGACTAATTAAAGCTTAAGCGCATTATTCCGACAGCACGGTTCTGTAAAATGTATGCACGAGTTGCTGTGTGCAAATTAGAAAAGGGGGTGTGGCCAGGGGTAGGTTGGGGGAAGTTCAGTGGCATTCCTAAAAGTTAAGTGCGATGTTTTAGAAAATACCCGACGCACATACAACTTATGCGCAGGCATTTAGGCCTAAATGTCTATGCCTAAGTTATACGTAGCACACAGACACTAAGGGCCGGATTCTATAAACGGCACCTAACGCCTAGCTTGGCATAAGAACATAAGAACTGCCATCTCCGGATCAGACCTTTGGTCCATCAAGTCCGGCGATCCGCACACGCGGAGGCCCTGCCAGGTGTACACCTGGCATAATTTATAGT
Organism: Geotrypetes seraphini; assembly: GCF_902459505.1. Lineage (NCBI taxonomy): Eukaryota > Metazoa > Chordata > Amphibia > Gymnophiona > Dermophiidae > Geotrypetes > Geotrypetes seraphini. Next base: position 14,099,530 of record NC_047100.1, read on the forward strand.
CCACCATATCTTTATATGCCTCTCTTAAGGAGATATGCATCTAGTTTGCTCTTGAAGCCTAGGACGGTCGATTCCGCAATAATCTCCCCTGGGAGGGCATTCCAGGTGTCAACCACTCTCTGAGTGAAGCAGAACTTCCTGACATTAGTCCTGAACCTGTCCCCCCTTAGCTTCATTACATGTCCTCTAGTCCGTGTCAAATTGGACAATGTAAATAATCTTCTCTGCTCTATTTTGTCGATTCCTTTCAGTATTTTGAAGGTCTCGATCATATCCCCACGCAGTCTCCTTTTCTCAAGGGAGAACAATCCTAGTGTTATAAGTCTGTCCTCGTATTCCAGTTTCTCCATACCCTTCACCAGTTTTGTTGCTCGTCTCTGCACCCTCTCCAGCAGTTTTATATCCTTCTTTAGGTAGGGAGACCAATGTTGGACGCAGTATTCCAAGTGTGGTCTGACCATTGCCCTATAAAGCGGCATTATAACTTGGTTGTCAACCACTCGGCATTGCTTATAGAATCCTGCCCTTTGGCTTAGGTAACTCTCATTTATTGGCATCATTAACAGTTTACATAAGCCAAGGAGACTGTTATCATGATCTTGCATATTAGTGAGCATATTTGCATATAAGAACTGCCATCTCCGGATCAGACCTTCGGTCCATCAAGTCCGGCGATCCGCACACGCGGCGGCCCAGCCAGGTGTACACCTGGCATAATTTTAGTCACCCATATCCCTCTATGCCTCTCGTAAGGAGATGTGCATCTAGTTTGCTTTTAAATCCTAGAACGGTGGATTCCGCAATAACCTCCTCTGGGAGAGCATTTCAGGTGTCCACCACTCGTTGCGTGAACCAGAACTTCCTGATATTTGTCCTGGACTTGTCTACCCTTAGCTTGATGGGGTTTTGGCAGCATTAATGCTGAATTTTATTTTCTAAGATGCTTCAGTGCTTTCAGCATGTGCTGATTTTATTTCTGAAATCCTGTGGTAGTAATAACACCGTTTACTAAACAGAACCCACTTTGACTGGTAAATTTTGGAGCTCTTGACAGAACCTTGGTTAAACAAACTTATCTGAGCTGGAATGAGAGCCAGGTTCCGCTTCCTATTATATGAAAAAAAAGAAATCGGATACTTTGAACCCCCCTCCCCCCCCCCATTACTCCTAAGGATTAACAACTGTGCTAGAGCAGCCACTAGAGGTCACTCTTGTCTCATACTTCTAGAGCTGAAAACTTCATTTGTAGTTGTAGGTGAAAAGGAACTTCAAAGGCCTGTTCCTATTATTGGTGGAACTTTTTGAAAAGGCTGTTTCAGGCACACAATATCTCTTATGGTAGAAGTACAAGAATAACGCATTCAAATAATGGTAATGGTCCGTACACTCCGACATTTTTTCATGGCGTATTATTCTACAGAATGTATTGTTTATTGTAAGTTTCTGTACCTTTACTAATGACTGGGGACATCAATTCAGAGCGGTTTACAGGAGCTTCTATAAAGGTGTTACAATACATGAGCTTCTGTAGAGGTGTTACAATACAGAGTTATTAATACTGGCATGATTATGGCGTAATCAATCATCCTACTTACGTTACTGGTGCATTGATCATTCTGCTTAGATGCATATGTTTATACCAAATCAGTCGTCCTACGTATGTTCACATAGGTTTACTATTGCAGCTAAGTACACAATATTTACACACCTCCTAAGGAGGTTGGCCATTTCAACTAAATATAATCTATTTACACAAATTTATATCATGTTCTATGTTTATCTTTGAAATATTATCTTCCTCAGAGTCTAGTTTTCCGTGCTTCTGTGCTTTGTCTATTTATTTCTCTATAGTGTTCATCCTATTATGTTCCTGATTTAAGGGGGGGGGGGGGGGTAAGACTAGCTAACTGTCTCCTCTATGTTGTTTTATTGGCTAAAGTAGTCTGGGAAGAGTTTGGTCTTTATCCCTTTTTGAACTTATCCAGATAGTACTTATCCGATTTTGTCCTATCTGGATTTTAAGCAGCTCTTATCTACAGTAGATTTGACTGCTGAAAATCCCCACAGACTGCCCTGGCGCTGTCCAAAGGTCGCCAGGCGTGGTCCAGGGGTGAAGCCAGAATTTAGTGCTGGCATCTATATAGCTACCTGGGAAACTTCAAACCGCAGTAAGGTTGTCCTGATGTTCAGTGTTAAATATTAATATAAACGACTGGGTTAGATCAAAAAAGTCTAGTTCCAAAAAACAGAATCACAAATAAACAGATAGAGGAACCAGTTCAAAAAATACTTTCCACTTTCAACGGTGCTCAGAATCCAAGATGGAATGTAAGAACTCAGAGTGGGGGATAAACCCCTACCAGAACTCTTGTGGTATCTATCATTGCACCATAACTGCACCAAAACAACTTTTCACAGCAGTTATGGTGCAATGATAGATACCACAAGAGTTCTGGTAGGGGTTTATCCCCCACTCTGAGTTCTTACATTCCATCTTGGATTCTGAGCACCGTTGAAAGTGGAAAGTATTTTTTGAACTGGTTCCTCTATCTGTTTATCAGTGTTAAATATTGCCATAATTTGCATAATGCAATGACTACTTATATACCGTATTTTTCTGCACTATTAAACATCTGATCATAAGATGCACCTAGGTTTAGAGGAGGAAAACAAGAAGAAAATGGTGTACTAATATATTTACTACAATATACTAGGCTCTGCACACTGTCCCTTTCCCTCCTTGCCCTGCCAGCCTCTGCACCCTCCTCTGCACCCTGTCCCCTTCCCTCCCTGCCCTGCCAGCCTCTGCACCCTGTCCCCACTCCCTGCCAGCCTCTGCACCTTGCTGTATATTGGTTTATAGGTTGCCTCACATGATCTAATTCTTCCGTTGATCTTTTTGGGGAAGAGTGTGGCACAGTGGTTAAAGCTACAGCCTCAACACCCTGGGGTTGTGGGTTCAAACCCACGCTGCACCTTGTGATTCTGGGCAAGTCATTTAATCCCCCCATGGCCCCAGGCACATTAAATAGATTGTGAGCCCGCCCGGGACAGACAGGGAAAAATCCTTGAGTACACGAATAAACTCATGTAAACCGTTCTGAGCTCTCCCGGGAGAACGGTATAGAAAATTGAATAAATTAAATTAAATTAATCACCTCAGTTAATCGTTTCTATTATTTAGGAATAAAATTTGACTCCAATCTTTCCTTCACACCACAGGTATCAAATCTACCCTGTACCATCGCTCTGCCCTGTACCCTGTCCCTCCCCCCCCCCCTCCGGTGGTCTAATGGTAGGCTGAGATAGGAGGGATTCGTCCCAGCCGACTATCAATTTTTTACTCTCCCCCCCCCCCCCTCGCCGTAGCTTTTTAAATCCTGGTGGCCAGTGGTGTATCAGGAGGAGCGAGCTATCCGTGCTCCTTCTACTCCCTCGCTGGACGGCTATCTCGTGGCAGCGGCACACAAGGCAGGGGCGAGCTTTTCATGCTCCAGCCTGGGCCCACGCCACTCCCTGAATGGCTGCCGTCAGTTCTTGCAAGTCTCGCGAGATAGCTATCCAGTGAGGGAGGGGCAGGAGCACGGAAAGCTCGCTCTTGCTGATACACTGCTGGACCACCAGGATTTAAAAATGTACTGAGGGGGGAGGGGGGGGAAGGTAAAAAATTGTAATATTCACTCCTTAAGATGCACAGACATTTCTACCCAATCAGGGATTTTCTTAGACTCCCACATAAGGAAGTCCCTGATTGGCTCAGACACCTCAGGTCTCTCCCAAGGGAGGAGCCCGAGGTGCCTGAGCCAATAAGGGCCTTTGGCCCCACCCTGATGCAGCGGGTACGGGGAGCGGGGGATTATTGCAGCGGCGGGAGGGGGGAATGACCCAACCTGATGGCAAGAGGGAGTTGGTATTCCTCCTTCTATAAGTTCGGCTGGCAGGCAGGTGGAAGTTTTGCGAGGAGTGGGCCAATGGCAGGAGGAAGTGGGAGCAGCGGAGGACGTATGGTGTCAAGAGGGGGTGGGCATCTGTCCTGCCATTTTTGGGGGTTGGAGGGAGGGTGGAGGCACTGTTGGGAGGCTTTTGTTTTTTATTGGGTAGATATTTTGCATATGTAATACACACAAAATATCTGTGCCATTAAAAAAAGAAAAGAAAAAAAAATAGCCTCCTGACAGAAGCCCTGACAGCAGTGACAGGAGGCTCTCAGGGCTTCTGAGCGATTGAGTCGGGGAGTTTGCATGCAAATGATTTGCATTTCCGTACAAATCATTTGCACGCGCAAACTCGATAGTGAATCAATTGCTGTTTAAAAATCAGCCAGAGAATCGGCCGACAGCAATTGAGTCACAAACTGGGCCGAAATCATTAACAAACTTATTCCTTAAATGTGTAAATGACAAGACTATTTTCTGTAGCAAAATAAACACAATTGTAGTGAAACAAAATGATACAACTAATACAAAACTCCTCCATTGTGAATTGTCAGATACTAGCAATACTAAACAAAGCGATTTAAGTTTGCACTCTCTTTATAAACAGTGAGCAGCTGGTGTACAGTACTCCCCCAGTCATTCGCGGTCGGTGATTCGCGCTCCCAGTGATTTGCGGTATTCCTTCACTCGCCGGCACTCCGGCTGCTCTCTCCTGCCACTCTGGCTGCCCTCTCCTATCTCCCCCGCTGAAAACCATATTCACGGAACCCCCACGAATATCGGGGGAGTACTATATATCAAAAAACTAGCGAGGAGAAAAAAGCCTCAGATCCCTCCCTTTCCCTTACAGCAGGGGTAGGAAACTCCGGTCCTTGAGAGCCGTATTCCAGTCGGGTTTTCAGGATTTCCCCAATGAATATGCATGAGATATATGTGCATGCACTGCTTTCAATGCATATTAATTGGGGAAATCCTGAAAACCCGACTGGAATACGGCTCTCGAGGACTGGAGTTCCCTACCCTGCCCTATAGAGATTAGGTGAAAGGTTGATAGGGTAGCGAACCTCATCGACTGATCCCTGGATAAGATGTGCATTTTGATTTTGACTTTGTTGTATTTGTTTGCAGTGCCCAGAGCTGTGTTTACTAGTAGAGGAGTTTTTTTTTTTTATGCCAATGAGGTTCGCTACCCTATCAACCTTTCGCCCGATCTCTGTAGGGGAAAGGGAGGGATCGGAGGCTTTTTGCTCCTCGCAAGTTTTTTTGATAGTGTGCGCTTTCTAAAACACTGTACACTGGTTGCTCACTGTTTATAAAGAGAGTATTGCTGTATCTGACAACTCACAATGGGAGAGTTTTGTATTAGTTAAGGTTATTTTCAACCGCATGTCTTCTGACAGTCTATGAGGACCACTGAAAAGTTCTCAGCCCAACCAAAGTTGTACACTTAGGGGCAAATTCTATAAATGGCATCCCGATTGTAGGCAGCAGTAGGTATCCTACTGCTGTCTAATCAGCCAATCAAAATGCACATTACTTTAAAAAAACAAACAAACCAAGACTCGGAATTTGCAATAGGCAAGCTTAAGCAGCGCTAGGCATCGCCCTAGGGCCACAATAGGCCCCTGAAATGTAGGCCAGAAAATAGATGTGGCCCCTAAACTGATCACAAGCAAGGAAATATCCCTGCTGCGATCAACTGGCGGCCATGGCTGGGAACCCCCAAAGCCCTCCACAAGTTGGCCGGCATGTGGGATGCCCACTCCCTACTGCCACCACCCCTGAAACCCCACTCTGTCTGCATTAGGAGGGATACCCACTCCCTCCTGCCGGAACCCCCAAAACAAACCCCGGCGGAAGGGATGCCCAATCCCTCCTGCTGCCATCCTCAAAACAATCTCCGGCAGGAGAGATACCCACTCCCTCCTGATGAAACGCCCCCAAACACATGACCCTCTGGAACCCCAATCCCCCAAATCCTGACTTCTACCCCCCAAAGCCCACCTGGACCCCCCCCCCATATCTTTATCAGCAAGGCTGGCCAGAGGGACTCCCTCTGGCCAGCAGGTCCACCTCTTCAGAATGGTGGGCCTTCCCCTTCTCGGTGCATCCTGGGATGCACCGTGGAGGGTCTTTAGGCACCTGGGCCAATCAGACTCTTAGGCCTCCTTCCCGGTGCATTCTGGGATGCACTAGGAGTGGCCTGACTCCAATTGGCCAGATACCTAAAGCCATACTCATGACAGTGGCCTTAAGTATCTGGCCAATTGGAGTCTTAGGCTACTCCCAGTGCATCCCAGGATGCACTGGGAAAGAGGCCTAAGTCTCCAGTTGGCCCTGGTGCCTAAGGCCCCCCAATGGGACCTTCATTTTAAATGGTGTGGGGGGTGGTCTTCCTGTTTGGGGGATGCCGGGGGGGTCTCCAGGTGGGTGAGGGTGTGGCCCTAAAAGGGGGGTGAGGTGGCCAGGTGATCAGAGGATGCATTGGGGAGGTGATGGCAGGAGGAATTGAACCTTCTCCTGAGGGATACACGGGGGGGGGGGGGCAGCAGCAGGAATTGGGCACTCCTGTTGAGGGATGCTTCAGGGGATGGTGGCAGGATGAATTGGGCTCTGCTCCTGCCAAGTTCAGCCGGGGGGGGGGGGGGGGGTTAGGTGTTCCAGCAGGAGGGTGTAGGAATCTCTCTTGCTGGCCAACTTGCGGGCTGAGGGGTTCGGGGGGTTCCCTGCTGCTGCTGCTCCTGCCATGATCAGCTCAGCGGCAACGCAATTCTCTAAACCAGGGGTGTCAAATGTTGGTCCTCGAGAGCCGCAATCCAGTCGGGTTTTCAGGATTTCCTCAGTGAATGTGCATGAGATCTATTAGCATGCAATGAAAGCAGTGCATGCAAATAGATCTTATGCATATTCTTTGTGGAAATCCTGAAAACCCAACTGGATTGCGGCCCTCGAGAACCAACATTTGATACCCCTGCTCTAAACAGTGCCTGTGATGCCGCCAGTTAGAGAATCAGGGTGATTAAGCGGGGTTAGGCATCTATCCATTACAACAGACGTAATTCTGTATAGGATGCCCCTGTGCAATTCTCAAAAGCTTCTTAGGCGGCTATCGAGGCTGGGCGTCCTTTACAGAATCAGGCCCTTAGTCTAATTATTTTCCACTTTTTTTTGTTCTGTCAGGAAAGTAAGGAACAAAAAAAGTAGAAAATCTCTGGAGTACGGGGCAAATTCTATAAATGGTGCGCCAATTGTAGGCGGCGGTAGGCATCCTACCACTGTCTAACCAGCCAATCGGGATGCACATTTTTTTAAAAAATACCCTGAGGCAGGCTGCCTACATTTTAGGCACTTTTGCGAGCTTAGGGAGGCATGTAGGGCAAGGCTAGGCCTGGGCGTGGTTTCACCTGGAAGTGGTCTTAGGTGAGCTTAGGTGGCCCTAGGCATCTCTCTAGGGCTGTGATAGGTGCCTAAAATGTAAGCCAGCAAAATGGCCATCCCTCCTGCCGCGGACAGTGTGGTGGTGGTGGCAGTAGGGAGTGGGCATCTCTGCTGCTGGCCAACTTCAGAGGAGGACGGGTTCCCTTGCGGCGATCAGCTCAGCGGCAATGCGATTCTCTAACCATGTGACATGGACGCCAGTTAGAAAAATTGGGATGGTTATAAGGGTTTCGGTGTCTGTCCATCAGGACAGATGCAATTCTACATATATATATAGGACACCTGTGTGAGATTCTCAAACACCGCTTAGGCGGCTGCTGAGACTGGGCATCCTATAAGGATCTGGACCTAAGTGTATAGCCCTCATAAGAACATAAGAATTGCCGCTGCTGGGTCAGACCAGTGGTCCATCGTGCCCAGCAGTCCGCTCAAGCGGCAGCCCTCAGGTCAAAGACCAGTGCTCTAAATGAGTCCAGCCTCACCTGCGTACGTTCCAGTTTAGCAGGAACTTGTCTACATTTATCTTGAATCCCTGGAGGGTGTTTTCCCCTATAACAGCCTCCGGCAGAGCGTTCCAGTTTTCTACCACTCTCTGGGTAAAGAAGAACTTCCTTACGTTCGTACAGAATCTATCCTCTTTTAACTTAGAGAGTGCCCTCTCGTTCTCCTTATCTAGGAGAGGGTGAACAATCTGTCCTTATCTGCTAAGTCTATTCCCTTCATTATTTTTGAATGTTTCGAATATGTCTCCTCTCAATCTCCTCTGTTCGAGGGAGAAGAGGAGGCCCAGTTTCTCCAATCTCTCACTGTACGGCAACTCCTCCAACCTCTCAACCATCTTAGTCGCTCTTCTCTGGACCCTTTCGAGAAGTACCGTGTCCTCCTTCATGTACGGCGACCAGGACTGGATGCAGCATTCCAGGTGAGGGCGCACCATGGCCTGGTACAGCGGCATGATAACCTTCTCCGATCTGTTCCGTGGCCCCTTGTAAAATGAAACAACTCTTTATGGTGTTATTCCCTTTATCTAGTATTTTTCTACTAGCATGGCTTGAGCTCCTGCAGTGATTCAGCACTCAGTATCCAGTGACTCACCATCTTCTGTTCCATAAAGCTGAACAGCCTTTTCCATTAGTACATGTGATGTATCAATTTACAAATATTATATATATCCCACATGGGTGGGAAGAAACAAGTAAACAGGCAGCCGTTGTTGCTTTCTATTCCCACTGCTAATATGGGATGGATTCATGCGAACACAAGAACTATTAAGAAGTTGCCTCCGCTGGGTCAGACCAGAGGTCCATCGCGCCCAGCGGTCCGCTCCCGCGGCGACCCATAAGGCCCATCACCTGTGCAGTTGTCCCTAACTATTCCTATAACCTACCTCAACTCCTATCTGTACTCCTCAATCCCCTTATCCTCTAGGAACCTATCCAAACCTTCTTTGAAGCCCTGTAGTGTCCTTTGGCTTATCATGGCCTCCATGTTCCATGTGTCCACCACCCTCTGGGTAAAAAAGAACTTCCTAGCGTTTGTTCTAAACCTGTCCCCTTTTAATTTCTCCGAGTGCCCCCTTGTACTTGTGGTTCCCCACAGTGTGAAGAATCTGTCCCTGTCTACCTTTTCAATGCCCTTCAGGATTTTGAAGGTTTCTATCATGTTTCTTTTAAGTCTCCGCTTTTCCAGGGAGAATAGCCCCAGCTTTTTCAACCTGTCAGCATATGAGAAGTTTTCTATACCCTTTATAAGTTTAGTCGCTCTTCTCTGGACTCCCTCAAGTACTGCCATGTCCTTCTTGAGGTACGGCGACCAGTACTGGACACAGTACTCCAGATGCGGGTGCACCATTGCACGATACAGTGGCATGATGACTTCTTTCGTCCTGGCCGTGATACCCTTCTTAATGATACCCAACATTTTGTTTGCTTTCCTGGAGGCCGTCGCGCACTGCGCCGATGCCTTCAATGTTTTGTCTACCATCACCCCCAAGTCTCTTTCAGGGAAATTAAAAATCTTACATGAGAAAGTGTGTTTGTCTTTTCCTTGTTAGCATGACCTACTTGGTGGTTTGGTATCATAGAATGGAACGCTCTTTCATTTGAATTGTGAATGCTAGAAATGGAGGAGCTTGAGTTTAGTATGTTATTAGAAACATTTGTTTCAGGTCACTGATATATGACGCTCATTACTGAACTCAGTTTCAAGGTTCAGTATGCCGATGGGTATATGATGAGAGTATAAGATATGAGAGACGCTCACATTACATTTTCAGATCTTGCTAAAAGTACCTCTGTTTCCTTTTTTTTCAAATAATTTTGTAAGCTTACCTTGGCGCTTGCAAGCAAACAGTTTGGCAAAGTGAAACTTGAGTGCATTCACAGAGCAGGGAATATCCCTCAAGTTGTCATGAGTCATCGCTGTGTCAAACAGTTCTTTGCATTTGTCTATTCATTATCTAGACTATAGGGTATGTTGAAAGTAATCTCAAATTGGGAGAACAAATGGAAAAAAAAAAAATCTTTCAAAAGTTTTCCCCTCTTGTAATTCTAATTCTCATCTTTTCCTTTTAGATACTGAGGCCCAGATTCTCAAAACTTTAACGCCGTCTCTCGGGAGCGCATTCCAGGCATCCACCAGCCCTCCCCTCCCCCACTTTAACAAAACCATAGCAAGGTTTTTAGCGCCGGCCATGGCGGCAACAGCTGCGATGCTCATAGAGTTCCTATGAGCATCGGAGCTGTAACCACTGCGGATGGCGCTAAAAAGCGTGCTACGGTTTTGTAAAAAGGGAGGGGGGGCTACTTTCCCTGCACATTAAAAGAAGTAAAAATGTTAGAATCAAGCAGAGGGTGGGGAGGGGGGGGTGATTTCTTTGCTTTGTCTTAATCCTTGATGAAATGTTAATGGTTTAGCCTGCACGCATTTTAGCGGCAGACTATCAAAACGGATTTTCGCTGTCTTTGGCGAGGTTTCTAGCAGTCTCCAATAATGACATGCAAATGGGCTCTTCAACATTGAAATGAGCCCTCAGGAGCATTCTTAAAAATTGCCGAGCCATTTTTTAAAAGCGTCGTCATTTTTTAAAAGCGTCCTCATTTTTTAGCTACAAAAATAAATGACTAGTCCAGGGTGCAGGTACAGTGACTGCACTGTGTTAAACCCCGGCATAGCAGTGTCAGAGACTGCTAAAAAGCCATGTTGTGATACAGTGGGAGAGATGCTCATTCTCTCCCCTTGCATCACAACACCCCTACCCCGACCCACACCTACCACTCTCCTGTCACAAACAACCCCCCCTGCAGCAGTGGCGACCCCCCTTTGCAGTGGGAGAGATTCCGATTCTCACCCGATGCCATACAACATCCACCCACCCACCTGCGATATCCCCCCTTACCTCCATGTAGATGCATGACCTGAGGGATGCGGATTCCCTCCACCCAGCTGGCCCGTGTCTTCCAAAATGGGCCTTCCCCTCCCCGGTGCATTTTGGGGAGGGGCCTTATACAACCTGGACCAATCAGAGCCTCAGGCCCTACCCCAGATGCACCGGGAAGGGGCCTAAGGCTCTGACTGGCCCGGACGCCTAAGGCCCCATGTATGGGGCATCTGGGCCATTCAGAGCCTTAGGCCCCTTCCCAGTGCATCCAGGGAGGGGCCTGAGGCTCTGATTGGCCCAGGTTGTATAAGGCCTCGTCCATGGGAGAGACCTTAAACAACTTGGGCCAATCAGAGCTTTAGGCCCCTCCCCAGTGCATCCCAAGATGCACCGGGGAGGAGAAGGTCCATTTTGGATAACACGGGCCAGCTGGGTGGAGGGAATCTGTATCCCTCAGGTCACAGATCTACACGGAGGTAAAGTGGGTAGCGTCGGAGACAGGAGGGTGTTGTATGACATCTAGAGAAAGTGAGCATCTCTCCCGCTGCAGGGGGGGGGGTCACTTGGCAGAGGTGGAGAGTGGGCATTTCCTGCTGCAGGGGGTAGGTGTGGCTGAGCGGTGGCAGTGGTTTCTTAGCAGTAGGAGAAAGTGGGCATCTCTCCCGGGGGGGTTGCGCTTGGAAGTGGGAGAGAATCAGCATCTCTCCTGCTGCAAAGGGGCGGTTGTTGGTTAGCAACAGGAGAGAATTAGCATCTAACCTGCTGTGGGGAGGGGAGTCGCTGCCATTTCTGGGGGGGGGAAGGGCTGTTGGTTGGCAATGGGAGAGAATGGGCATCTCTTCCACTTCCGGGGGGGGGGGGGGGGGGGGGGGGGGGGGGGGGGGCGGGGGGGATTGTGTAGCTGTTGTTTTTTTTTGGGGGGGGGGGGTTCTTTTTGCATTTTTTCTACGCATGTGCCCATCAACAGCGATGGGCACATGCAGATATAGTGAATCTTCGCTGCTGACAGCTGACCTCATTTGTAAGCGCAATTTGTTGAGAATGTCTTGCTTTTTAAAATTCGCTATCAAAACGGCTGCGTTAGCAGACCGTCGCTTTTTAACGCGGTGTTTTGAGAATACTGGCCTGAATGTTCATGGCCTTACACTTGGCCTAGTCTCAACGAGTTCTTTTCAGCTAATTAATTAAGATCCCAAACAGCTAATCCAAATTCATGCAACTAATTTTCAGGTCTAGTAATTTCTGCCCATCTAATACACTCAGGCGTGAAGAACTATTTGGTACTCCCTGATTTGAACAGGTAGGAGGCACACTGAGGTTTTTGCAGTATTGCTCTGAACCACTGGATGAGCTGAGACACACAATTGATATCTAACTGCAAGATTATATAAATTCGCTGTCATAACATTTGTAAGGAGTGGGCTGACCCTATAGAATGTGTGTGTGTGTGTGGGGGGGGGGGGAGAGCTAGAAATACCCCAAGTTTCAATGTAAAAAGCAATCAGTGGGAAACCGTGGGGAACTACAACGACTGTAATTAATACAAAACTCTGCTATAAAACTAATATACAAAAAAGGTAAATTTGATCATGTTACTCCTCTTCTTAAAGAGGCCCATTGGCTCCCCATCACCCATCGCATCACTTATAAAATCATCTTACTTTCCTTTAAAATTAAACTTTTCCATCAACCACTATTCCTTGATAAACTAATAATTCCACAATGTTCTCCTCGTACGTTAAGATCCACTGACCAAAAACTCCTTTTTATCCCCTCTCTAAAAGAATTCTACTACACCCGAAAAACTAATTTTGCAGTAACTGCACCTACTTTGTGGAACTCTCTTCCACAATTTTTATGCGATGAACAAAATGTAATCAAATTTAAGACTAGCTTAAAGACTTTTTTTATTTCAAGATGCCTTCGAATAAATCTAAATCACTCTTTTGCTTCTCCCAAATCTTCCTCTAATCTCCTTTTTTTTTTTTTCCTTCTCTCTCTTTTTTCTGCTTCTTACCGCGAGTAAGTATTTGCCTCAACAAAGCTACCCTATCCTTCATGTTCTATCCCCTCCCCATCTTCTCTTTTCTTACTAAATTATGTAACTTCTCCCCTCCTTCCCATACTTTCCTCACTTTCCAGTTTGTCTAGTCTATGTCATTTACGTTCACTTCATTTTATAAATTTTTTAGCTTTTACAAACATTGTTAACTGGCCAGACATTTGCTTTATGGTCGGGATATTAAAAACTAATAAACTTGGAAACTTGGAAACTTGGGAAACTCATTCTCCCCCGTGCTGTGCTTTTGCCCCACTTTCCTAAGCATGACGCCATTAAGAGAGCAAGAAATCCATGCTGGCAAGAGCTAATTAGTTTGATGTGAATATATGTGCATGAGCAAGACAGCAAGGAAGGAAAGAGAGAGTTTTCTAGTACTTACTGTTGCTTAATAAAATAGATTTAAACATAAAATTGGCTTTCCTCAGCCAAGCAGAGAAAAAATTAAAAAATTAAAAAAAAAAAAAAAAAAAAAAAAGAAGTTAACCCCCCCCCAAAAAAAAAAAAAAAAAAATATATATAAAGACAGATGAGATCTTAATAAGCTGCAGATAGCAGGGGGTACGGAAAGATAAACAGGATTCCATGAATAAAAGTGTGGGTGCTATAAGGATGTGCCCAGATTTAGGAAATTCAGGCCTAATTTCAAAATGCAGAGGGGACTTGTTGCTCCTATCTAGACAAGAGGAAGCTCACCTTCGCGTAGAATCCGATTCACCCAAATTTATTTATTCAGTTTTCTATACCGTTCTCCCGGGAGAGCTCAGAACGGTTTACATGAGTTTATTCAGGAACTCGAGCATTTTTCACTGTCTGTCCCGGCGGGCTCACAATCTAGTTAATGTACCTGGGGCCATGGGGGGGATTAAGTGACTTGCCCAGGGTCACAAGGAGCAGTGTGGATTTGAACCCACAACCTCAGGGTGCTGAGGTTGTAGCACTAACCGCTGTCTTTCCACAGACAAATGCACCAATTCTTCAAAGACAGTTAAAAACCTTTCCCATAACAACATAGCCTGATTATCATTGCAGTGAAAAAACATTAATAAAAAAGGTAAGTCTTCAATGGGTTTTTTTTTTAAACTCTTGTAAGAAGTACTGAAACGAACATGCCATGGCAGGTTATTCCACAGCCTGTTATTTGATTTGATTTTGATTTGATTTTATTTCTTATATACCGCTACACCATGAGGTTCAAAGCGGTTTACAATGAAGATAGATTAAAGATACATTAAAATAAAATAAATAAAACTGGTACTTTGGATTTCTCTAGCCTCGAGTGCTGAATGTATGTGACATGTTGCTCTTCCAATCTCAAAATTGTCTCTTCGTAAAGTGGAAGAGTCAAATCTCCTCCTGAACTCCCCCGGCAGCGTGGCTCTGGCCCCGATTACTTCAACAGTGCTGGTGGTCACAAAATGATCCATCAATCCAGAGGGCACCGGAACAGATACCACCGCAGGGATAGGTATGTGTCCAGTTCATCTGCTGTTTTAAACAACTCTTATAGCAGCAGAACATAAAGGCTTCCAGTCCACCTGCATTTCAAGGAGTCTCTCTGTAGCTGAATGTGTGCTTTTCGGGGAGTGTCCCGGTGGCTGACCCATTTTCCTCCTATTCTATAAATGATGCCCAAAGATAGGTGCACAACTGGGAATGTGATTACACGAGGGTGCCACAAGGTCAGAAACATGGACGCTGCATTGCAAGATTGCACCATCGTAGAACCACGTGCAGTGGTGCACTTTCTTTGGGCAGAGCGAGTGAAAACTGTGGAAACTCACCATCGGATATTGACTCCATGAATCAATGAAAGGGTAAAAAGGTAAGCTGGAAGAACAGGTGTAATCGATGAAGGTCCTTCTGGTCGCCCATCGACATCACGCATACAAGAGCAAATTGGCAAGGTGGATGCCTTGATTAGAGAAGGCCGACAGATAACGCTGTCTCAAATGGCTGCAAATTTGGATATCAGCAATGGATCTACATTTGCTATAATGTACGATGACATGGAACGGTTCATAGTCATTCGCGCGCGGGACTTTGGCGCGCAGACAATTTGGCGCAAGACCCCAGCGTGCCGCCTAAAAAGTTACTTTTAAAGAGCTCTGATGGGGGGTGTGGGGGGAACCCCCCCAGTTTACTTCATACTCTTCACGCTGCCGTTGGGGGGAGGGGTTGGAACCTTCCATTATAGAGTAAACTTAACTTTTTCCTGATTTTTTTCGGAAAAAGTTAAATTTTCTCTATAATGTAGGGGGTTGCATCCCCCCTCCCCAAAAGCAGTGCGAAGAATATGAAGTAAAGTGTGGGGGGGTTGCCCCCCACCCTCCGCCCACCCTCCGTCAGAGCTCTTTAAAAGTAACTTTTTAGGCGGCGTGCTGGGGTCTTGCGCCGAATTGTCTACGCTGCAATGTCAGTGCGCCGAAGCCTTGCGCGCTTTTGTCCCGTCACCCATGGGACGTAGAAAAGTCTGCGTGTGAGGGGTTCCCAAACAGCTTACTGATCTGCACAAGCAACGGCGTGTGGAGGTTGCGACCCAGTTCCTGAGACGGTCCGAAGAAGATCCGAGTATTCTGGAGAGAATTGTCACCGGCGACGAGACACGGGTGCAGCCCGGGAGCAGCCGAAAAACTTCTCTACAGGAATTCAGAAGCTAGTTGAATGATACAGCAAATGCGTTGTTTTGCATGGGGACTATGTGGAAAGGTGAAATGTTCAATTGCTCACAGTTACTTCTATTAAAGCCGTTAAAAGCATTTTGCCTTTACTTTTTGATTTAACCTTGTAAAACAGGAACTTTTATGTGCATAACATAATTGGTTCAATTGTCACTTAATTGGCAATAACTATCATTTAAGTGTTAATTTGCATTAATTAGTAGTTACATGTGGAATTGTTCTAGGCTCCTATTCTATAAACAGTGCACCTAATTTCTCTACCGTGCAACTAACTCCAAAGGGGGCCTGGCCAAGGGAAGGGTATGGCCAGCATTTAGGCACAGTTTTTATTGAATTCTTGCATTTATGTCTCCATGTGTCCATTCTCTCCTCTCCATCCCCCCCCCCCACTCCTTTCACACACCCCATGCCACATTTGGACTCTCCCTTCCCACCCTTGTACCTCTTTAAATCTTCTCCAGCACAAGCAGCTTCTCTGGCTCGCCGCTTGCATTGGCTTTCCCTCTGATGTCCCATGACGCAGAGGCGATTTCAGAGGGAGCCAGGCCGGCACGAGCAGCAGGCGAGAAAAGTTGCTCTCGCTGGTGAATATTTAAAGAGGTGCGGAGCCGGGAAAGGAGGGCGCAAGTGTGGCATAGGGGGGAAGCAGAGAGGCGCCAGTGCCCCCGCCAAGACGGCATGCAGTGATATCGCGCACGTGTGCGCATGCGTGTGATGTCATCGTGTCACACTTGAGCAGATTCCCTCCCGACTCGGCTTTGAGCACGAGAATAGGTTGAGGGGGCGGGGCTTGGAGGTAAGGCTGGGTGAAACTGGGCGGATCTGGGGGGGCGGGGTTATGGGTCCTGATTTTACAATAGTAAAATCGGGTAACCCTACTATACAGGGCACTCTGTGATGAGCACCCTTTATAGAATAACACCTAACGAGGATTCCTGTGCCCTACTTTGGGTGTGAGGGTTTACACCAACTGGAACCCGGTATAAATCTTGGCACACAAAGCGACTGCAGATCTCTGGGTTTCTGTAACACTTAGCACGTCTTTTGTTAACACCTTGACCCACCCATGCCTTTCCTATGATCACTTTCCCTTTTTGGATTGTGTGCTATGGGAATTGGGCACCCAGCGTAATAAAAGAGTGCACAGCCAGATAACGCCCTTAGAGGAGGAATTCATCAAAAGTCGCTAAGCATGTTAGGGTGTGCGAGCCGCTAAAGACACCCGTTATATTTCTATGGGCATCTTTAGCAGTTAATGCATGCTAGCACACTTAGGCCAAAATTGTATAAACAGTGCCTAAACTTAATACTCGGGCCTAAGTTAATTGGGAAGCGCCAGTTTAAAATTTAAAGCACCTACAAGCGTCTACACAAAAAGGTGCTGCAATCACGCCTCTGGAGGTGCCTACGGGCATCTATGCCATTATAGGCATGGCTAATGCTGGAAGTGGTGTTAAGTACTATAAAGTGCCTATGTAGGCCTGATCAATGGCAACGATAGGCACTGGAAAAGTGGGCCTTGAAAACCGTGGTCTCCATTTCTGGTGCCTATCCCGGAGGTACAGATCTCTAAACAGCACCATCACGTGTTTGATGCGATTGGCGGCTGTTGATATTGGTACTGTTTAGAGAATCCAGGCCTTAGCGCCCTTTGATAAATTCCCCTCTTAACCCCTAGTTGTACCAACTAACATCAGTAATCGATAGCACCTAATTTGTTTATTTATTCATTCATTCAATTTTCTATACCATTATCTTAAGGGAGCTCAGAACGGTTGACATGAATTTATTCAGGCACTCGAGCATTTTTCCTTGTCTGTCCGGGTGGGCTCTCAATCTATCTAATGCAGTGGTTCCCAACCCTGTCCTGGAGGACCACCAGGCCAATCGGGTTTTCAGGATAGCCCTAATGAATATGCATGGAGCAGATTTGCATGCCTGTCACTTCCATTATATGCAAATCTCTTTCATGCATATTCATTAGGGCTAGCCTGAAAGCCCGATTGGCCTGGTGGTCCTCCATGACAGGGTTGGGAACCACTGATCTAATGTACCTGGGGCAATAGAGGGATTAAGTGACCTGCCCAGGGTCACAAGGAGCTGTGGCTGTAGCTTTAACCACTGCGCTACACTCTCCTCTATTACTGATGTTAATTGGCTTGTTAATTAGGTTGCATGTGTACCCCGAGATCATGTGCAAATTTGAGCATCCAAATTTGAACAATTTTGCAAAATCTGGGGGTTAATGTGTGTCTAGAGCAGTGGTTCCCAACCCTGTCCTGGAGGACCACCAGGCCAGTCGGGTTTTCAGGATAGTCCTAATGACTATGCATGGAGAAGATCTGCATGCCTGTCACCGCCATTATATGCTAATCTCTCTCGTGCATATTCATTAGGGCTATCCTCCAAACCTGACTGGCCTGGTGGTCCTCCAGGACAGGGTTGGGAACCACTGTGTTAGAGAATCCCAAAGTGTGCTAATTGCTCTTTGCCGATGCACAATTGCCATCATACAGCTTCGAGTACAGAAGTGTGTCCTTTATTGTCACCAGTCTTTGTGCCTTTCACCATGCGCTATATAGGCCATGTGACTGTAATGAAACAATGTTACCCCAAATTGCAAGCGACTGGTGATGTATGTCCAAGGGTATTTGCAAAGTTAAATTATGATAGATTGACTTAATGGTATTATGGACCATTATCATTATAAATTTGCATAAAAGTAATCACAATAGCAAAATGCATTAAAAATATTAATTACCCATTAAAAGAGTAATTTAGAATCCATTACATTTGAGTCTAGTAAATGGTTGGATGCTCATTCTTTGTGGCAACACTACAGCTTTTAAAGCAACATCTTTTCAGACCAAGATTGCTTTATTTATGAGTTCTTAAAGGATGATTATTGCAGCTTATTTAAATTGCTGTAAATGACTGCTGTTATTAATTAATTTCCAGTATGATTTTGGAAACCGTCGCTTAAATATTCTTCTTCCTGTTATAGTAATGAGAATCTGGCCCCTATGGCTACCTTATGCACAAAATTCTGGCACTGATAACATAGCCTCCCTGTATAAGCGCTGGGGGAGGGGGGGGGGAGTTATCAGTGTGGGCTACCATTGAAACATGCTATTTTACCAATTTATGCAAAGAGGCCTACCTTCTGGAAACTCAGATCCATTAAAGCTTATTTCGATACAGCGGCATTCAGAATCCTAGTCCAATCCCTCGTACTGAGTCTACTTGACTACTGTAACATCGCCTATTTAGCAATTTCCCCAAAGAACATGCAGCGTTTACAATTGATGCAAAATGCAGCGGTCAAGCTGATCTTTGGGCTGAGGAAGTTTGACCACGTGGTCAATGGAGGCGCGTGTAAAGTTTCAATTTGCCTGCTTCTGCTTCAAAGCACTACACGGACTTGCCCCTAAATATATAACTGACCTTTTCGTCTTCTCAGCCAACAGACACAAGAGAAGCTCACATTCCAACTTCGTTTCCCCCCCAGTGAGAGGTGGTAAACTGAAAAAACACCATGAACATCTTCTCTCGCACCAAGCAGCATCATGGGGTAAAGACCTAGAACAATTGTTCGCCCACTACTTATGAGGAATTTAGGAAACGTCTGAAAACACACCTGTTCCTAAAGTATCTAGACAACTGATCCTCTCTTCTCTCTCCCCTCTATAGCGATTAACTTGTTCTATTGATCACTCTCTCCTCAAAAATGGATTTCCTGTCCTATTAACCCTCTTTCTTCCTCCCCTCTTTGCTTAATTTATGTAAACCGCATAGAACTTCACGGTATTGCGGTATATAAGCTGTTATTATTATTATTATTATTCTGTTTGACGCAACAACAGCCCCGAAGCCCTTTAAATCTCTATGGGCTTCGGGGCCGTTACCGCAGCGCAGCCGCTAGCGCGGCTTCGTAAAACAGACCCCTGGTTACTAATAATTGAGGTTAATGGTCAAATATGATACATCTTAATGATTCTTTCTAACAATTCTTAAAGTGAACTCAAGACAGATCAACCAAAATACAATATTTTCAGTGATGAGAAATATACTATTTTATGGGGTGTCAGAAAGACCTTTTGAAGTAAACTTCAAAACATTCTTAAGATCTTCATTCATCCCCTATGGCTTTGTAAGTAGTCAATTAGATAGTTATTCACTCATAGTAAGTTGTATAGAAAAGATAATAACAGCTTTTTTTCATTTATTTCTTTTTTTTCTTTTTTTCTTAGAAGCCGCTGAACACTATAGATAGGAGCATTTAATGATTCAGACCCCATGCCTTGACAAAGATAGGCGAAACGCGTCGGCAGGGGTGCGATATATGCTGACCGCTAGAGAAAGCAGTGCAACACAATTAATAGAAAAAAAGAAAAAAAAGAAATAAATGAAATAAATGAAAAAAAGCTAAGTTATTATCTTTTCTATACAACTTACTATGAGTGAATAACTATCTAATTGACTACTTACAAAGCCATAGGGGATGAATGAAGATCTTAAGAATGTTTTGAAGTTTACTTCAAAAGGTCTTTCTGACATCTTAATGATAACATTGGCTACCTGTTGCTAATCGAATACACTTCAAGATCTCGATCACGTTATGGACTTTGTGGAGATGTCTTAAGTGATGCCTAAGAGGCGAGTCTGTAAAGGACGTCTATTTAGATGCGTCTAGACTCGCTGAGTGCAATTCTCTATAGTGTGGCTATGCATTATAGAATCATACTCAACATGTTCTTCCTGGATGTCTGAAGCACGTCTAAATTTTAGATGTCCTTACCGAATTTAGCCCTGGGTGTCCTTGGATTAATATAATAATAATAATAACTTTATTTTTATATACCGCCAGCTATCTTGCGACTTCTAGGCGGTTTACAGTAAAAGAGATTGTGAATACAATAAAAGAAAATGTAAATAGAATAAAGAGAAGCTTTACGTACAATGAATTAAGGAGTTTAGCAGTGTACATCTCAATACAATAAAGAGAAACTTTACATACAATGAATTAAAGAGTATAGCAGTCTACATCTGATAATATTAATAATGTTAACAACAGTTTGTGTGTTGCAAGGCCCGGAAGTGCCAAGCTGTTTGCTCAGAAGTAGAAATATTCCGTGACTTGAATAGAGTGTTCGTAGTTAGTGATTAGGGTTTGGGGTTAACAGTTTGCAAGTTTAGTTATGTGATGATGTTACGAGGGGGGTTGATGTTCCGGTTCGTTGCCTAGGTGTTTCAAGAATAGGTAAGTTTTTAGGTGTTTCCTGAATTCTTCATAATTGTTTGTGTGTGCAATGAGTTTTTCTAGGTCTTTACCCCATATGGCTGCTTGATATGATAGCAGTTGTTGATGGTGTCTCTTATATTTGCACCCTCTAGCCGGTGGGTGTAGCATGGAAGTACTTATGACCTGGAGTAGCCATTGTTGGAAAGAGGATACAGGGCTGGATGGACCCATTAGGACAACGGGGTTTTTTTGTGTTTTTTTTTTAATATCTTTATTCATTTTAAAGCCAATAATAAGTGCAACATATTCTACAGACTTTTGGCACTTTAACAGCACTTAAATTCTATCAAGTTCTATTTTATGACAAAATACATATATCATCCCCCCCTTTCTACTTATCCAACAATTGCACTCAAAATTAAAAGTATCTCCCCACCCTGGACGTGTATGATCAAAGGGCAAAATGAATAATCACTCCTTCCATATTCTTGCCAATGGCACCCAAACCTCCTTAAATTTCCTATAAAGTCCCTGCCGGAGAGCAATCATACGTTCCATTTTAAAAATGTGGCATAAAGATTCCCACCAGAAGTTGTAATTTAACCGACACTATTTGGCACGTCAATGAGGGCTAAAAGTCAGATATCTTCCCATAATAATAAACTTCTCTTTATTATGACGGGAGTTGCCATACAACTCATTTTGAGGAACTGGAAAAACTGGGATCGGGTAGGACAACTGTTTTGTTACAGAGACAGAGAGAGAGACGTTCCATTTACATAAGGTGTCATTTATATTTGTAATATAAAGCTGGCACCCTCTCAATAACTACTTGCATATTGTAAAATATTTGATTTCCTCTATCATTCCTGAAATAATATTGAAAGCTGTGGGTAGAAATGTTTGAAAAAGTGTTATGTACTGAAGATGTTATGTTGATTTAGTTAGGCTGTATCCAGTTTAGCAGATCGTGTGGTGACTATGACGAAGCTGAACGATTGGCTGGTTTGGCCACTTAGCTTCAGGATAATGGTGTGGTTTTGATCAGATGTGACTTGGTGTGACCCTTTTGCTTGTCAAGTGGTTTCCTGTAATCTGAGATTCATGATCCTTGTCATGTTGTCGGATGCGAGTCTTACATTTCAATCTCAGGTGTCAAAACGTACTCGGAATGCTTCTGAATCTGCAGTTGTGCTGCTCATGAATTCACAAACCTTACATTTAGTGATGCATGCATTTGTCTTGTGTTCCTTAGATCAGTGATTCCCAACCCTGTCCTGGAGGAACACCAGGCCAATCGGGTTTTCAGGCTAGCCCTAATGAATATGCATGAGAGAGATTTGCACAGGATGGAAGTGATAGGCATGCAAATTTGCTTCATGCATATTCATTAGGGCTAGCCTGAAAACCCAATTGGCCTGGTGTTCCTCCAGGACAGGGTTGGGAACCACTGCCTTAGATTATTGCACTATAGAATTTTCAGGAGTATATTGGATACTATTCCAGCGTATATATAAATAGTCCCAAAAGTTCACTGGTCTGTAAATTTGATACTTCAATCCTAGATCTTCAACTCTAAGAGTATACACTCAAAATATATGTATGGATATATGTATATATAATTAATGAAATCATAAGTGTTCAATGCCCAATCTCCTGCATTGGAGCCACAGCGAGATCAAATCGGGACCATCATAACACTTAGGCGTCCCTTAGGTGAATCCATTGTGCTATTATGCTTCCGGATAAATCTTGACTACTCTTGGCTTGCTAATGTAATGTGAAAGTCTTTTTCTGTAACATCGCTGTCCGTCTATAGTCTCTTCCTCTGTAAACCGCTCTGAACTGCTTGTGGTATTGCAGTATACAAAAATAAAGTATTATTATTATTACCTATTGGTCTTTAAATAATCACCAGAGCTGCCGAACCTGGGCTCATTCCAATTATTCCAAAAGCATCTGAAAACCTGGCTTTTCTCCAAAACGTAAAGCTGTCTATTTAAAATGTAAAGCTAGCTATCCTCTTCATAACCTCTAATTTCTTATTATGTCCTTCCCTCATTTATTGAATTTACCTGTAAACCGTGCCGAGCTCTATCTTTATGGAGATGATGTGGTTTACAAACTTAAGGTATAGTTTAGTTTAGTTTCTCTTTCTCTCTCTTCCTCTCTTTTCTCGCTCTCTCTCTCTTTTTTTTTCTCTCTCTCTCCTCTTTTTTTCTCTCTTTTTCTCTTTTTCTCTCTTTCTCATTCTCATTAAAAGACATCATGTATGCAGGTAAATTAGGGAAATCTCTTTTTTTCAAATTCACTGAACTTTGGAATAACCTCCCTGCCCCGCTGCGGAATCTAGGCTCATTCCAATTATTCCAAAATCATCTGAAAACTCGGCTTTTCTCCAAGACGTAAAGCTATCTATTTAAAATGTAAAGCTAGCTATCCTCTTCATAACCTCTAATTTCTTATTATGTCCTTCCCTCATTTATTGAATTACCTGTAAACCATGCCGAGCTCTATCTTTATGGAGATGATGCGGTATACAAACTTAAGGTTTAGTTTCTCTTCCTCTCTCTCTTTTCTCTCTCTCTCTCTCTCTCTCTCTCTCCTTTTCTCTTTTTTTTTTCTCTCTCTCTCCTTTTCTCTTTTTTTCTCTCTCTTCCTCGCTCTCTACTTTTTTTTCTCTCTCTCTCTTCCTCTCTCCTTTTTTCTCATTCTCGTTAAAAGGCGTAATGTATGCAGGGAAATTAGGGAAATCCCTTTTCTTCAAATTCACAGAGCTTTGAAATAACCTCCCTACCCCTCTGCGGAACCTAGGCTCATTCCAATTATTCCGAAAGCATCTGAAAACCTGGCTTTCCTCCAAAACGTAAAGCTGTCTATTTAAAATGTAAAGCTAGCTATCCTCTTCATAACCTCTAATTTCTTATTATGTCCTTCCCTCATTTATTGAATTACCTGTAAACCATGCCGAGCTCTATCTTTATGGAGATGATGCGGTTTACAAACTTAAGGTTTAGTTTAGTTTATATGGTGGAGTATCCTTATTGATATACTGATCAATCCCACTTAACTTATAATGTCCAGCAGTGGTGAGTTATATAGCGTGGCTCTGCAGGAATCCTCCATCTCATGGCAAATCATATGTGCAAATCTCTTGGCATCTCCCCGCAACATGCTCTATGTTGGTTTACCAGCTAGTGAATCGAGATGATTCCAGGTGCTTGAAAAGTCCACGGCAAGAATTCCAACTGGATTTCCATCCGTCAGGGTGCACACAGGTGTATGGTCGCCTATTCAAAAGCAGTAGTTCCAATATCGACGCTTGCTACGCACACGCTAAAAAAATAGATTTACGCCCTCTTTCATCAAGCTGCGAAATGCGATGCTTAAAGAGCATCAGAGCTATTACCGCAGTGGCCTTTGATTAAAAAAAAACAAAAAACAAAAAACAAAAAAACCAACCCTTACGTGGTGTGCTAAAAGGGGGCCTTATTTTTTTTAGCATGGGGGTGTGTTTGGAGGTGGAGAGCAGGCATTTCCTGTGCTAATTATTTAGTACATGGGCATTGCCGTACACTAACCGATTACCACAGAATTAGCGAGAGTGTTCTCACTACCTATAAAATAGGTGGCGGTAATGGCCATGCCCAAATTGGGAAATTAGGGAATGATTATTAATGGGAAAACAGAAACCGGAGCCTTTTTACAGCTGCGCCAGAAGTGGCCTCAACAAATGGCAAATCCCCCACACAGGCCATTTTCACGCGCAGCTTAGTAAAAGAGCCCCATTATAAATAATGTTGTCACTTATACATTTTTTATTGCAAACCAGCTTGAATGAGTTGGGTTTTGTTTAGTTTTTTCACACGTGGTAGTGTATAAAATCCTTTCAATGTAAGTGGCTTTAACATTCACCTTCCTTCATGATTCGGGATCCCTTTCGGGCCTTGTCACTATTAGCTTCTTGCAATTGCCAACACCCTCAACCATTTGGAGTTTAGTCAGCTAATATTTTTGAGCTGCCGTTATACACTGGGTGAGCTCACCTTGTTAAGATTGCATCAACGGTTGACCTCCATTGACAAGATTAAATTGAAAGTCATTCAGTTTAACAGCTAGAATATGTCCTGTTAGCAAATAAGACTTGATCGCCTTTCCTTAGGGTGTTATCAAAAATGTGGTGTCAAGACACCAGATGGATTTGCTTTACTGGGTTGTTGTTTTTTTTTTTTTTTAATCGAGTTTGTTAGTTTTTATTTTCCTTTTACCTTCCAGCTGTTATAGGCACTCTTTTTTTTATTAGGTGCTACAGGAGGTGTACACAGATGAGACCTGCACAAGGCTTCAGAATTAATAATGCTCTTTCACTCTTCCTGCTAACACCTTGCATTGCTCTAGGTTATTCCATTTTAGCAAGCGTATTGTCGTTTGCAAGACGACATGCTGCTCAATCCCATCATGTTTCAGAGATGTTACCATTTTCTGGATTTTTTTTTTTTTTTTAATGTGTGCTTATCAATAGAAAGAAGCATACAATTCCAAACAGTTTCAAGGCTGAAAACTAAAGGCAATTGAAAGTATAGTTCCACTGGGTGATGCTTTCTGAATCTCAATTAGCATCTGTCCTGAAATTAAAGCAATGTTTTGTGATAAATCAAGAGATTAATTAAAAGAATAATGCATATCAGATGTGCCAATATTTGTTTCTGCTTTCCTCTAGTAAGCTAATTATTTGAAAATAAATGGAATTGTCTCTCATTCGTTAATTAACGGAGGAGTGGACGTACGAGCTTCCAGCAATAATAAGAGCAAGGACATTGCAGAGTCTTTAGGGATTCTGTGCATTTGGTTAACTTAAAAAACGAAAAGGCTCTGTTTACTAGGGATGGGTATTTGTTTGAAATAAAAACAAAAAAGGAAACTGCAGAGACGATGTAGAACCAAATGGAAATAGAAACCATAAAACAAGTAATTCTCAAAAATACACGAAATGTGGCTCCCGTGAGAAACACTGGTCAGTATGAGATTCTCATTTGTTTGAAATGACATACCTGTAGGAAAATATCGACAGCATATCCCTGTCTCAGGGTATTATGCAGACCAGTCTTAGACGTTTGCAATTGATGCAAAATATGGAAGCACGCCTTATTTCTGGTATATGGAAAAATGACCATGTTTTGCCCATTTTGGTGAACTTGCAATGGTTTCCGATTTCTTCAAGGACTGTGTCTTAAAGAACAGTACTTGGTGTTTAAAGCATTCAAATAGGAGTTCTGAAAGATTTCTCTGACGAAAACCGTAAATAGAAACAGCATTCCATTCTGCCGATCCAGGGTAAGCAGTGTCTCTGTCTCAATGACAGATTATGGACTTTTCCTCCAGGAACTTGTCCAAACTTTTTTCTAAAACCAGCTACAATGCATTTCAGAGTTTAATTATTCTCTGAGTGAAAAAATATTTTTTCCTATTGGTTTTAAAAGTATTACTCTGTAACTTCATTAAGTGTCCCCTAGTCTTTGTAAATCTTGATGCAGTAAAAAAAAAAATTGATCCACTTGTACTGGTTCTACACCACTCAGGATTTTGTAGACTTAAATCATATCTCCCCTCAGCCGTCTCTTTTCCAAGCTGAAAAGCCTTAACCTCTTTAGGCTTTCCTTGTACTCCGCTGATTGACCTTTTCAATGTTTCTCGAGAGTTGGGAGTGGTACCGGAGGACTGGAGAAAAGCGGATATGGTCCCTCGTCACAAAAGTAGAAGTAAGGAAGAAGTAGGGAATTATGGGCCAGTAAGTCTGACTTCTGTGGTAAGCAAATTAATGGAAACACATTTAAAACAGAATGATGAAGTTTCTGGAATCCAGTGGATTACAGGACCAGAGGGAACATGGATTTACTAGAGGTCGATCTTGTCAGAGAAATCTGATCAATTTCTTTGACTGGATGACTAGAGAATTGGGTAGAGGAAGTGTGCTAAATGTGGTGTATTTAGATTTTACCAAAGCCTTTGACAGTGTTCCACACAGATATCTAATAAATAAATTGAGTGCTCTTGGGATGAGCCCTAAAGTGACGGGTTGGTTCAGGAACTGGTTAAGTAGAAGACGACAGAGGGTAGTGGTCAATGGAGATCGCTCTGAGGAAAGAGATGTTACCAGTGGTGTGCCTCAAGGTTCTGTTCTTGGGCCTGTTCTTTTTAACATTTTTATAAGCAATATTGCTGAAGGGCTGTCAGGTAAGATTTGCCTCTTTGCGGATGATACCAAAATCTGCAATAGAGTAGATACCCCGGGTGGTGTGAATAACTTGAAGAAAGACCTAGCGAAGCTTGAAGCATGGTCTGAAATTTGGCAGCTAAAATTTAAGGCTAAAGAAATGCAAGGCCATGCATTTGGGCTTCAAAAATCTGAAGGAACGCTACAGTTTAGGGGATGAAGAACTTATCTCCCTACTACAAGAAATGGTTTCAAGAATTCCTAACAACCAGATCCTACCGAGTAGCCAGCAACGGAAACCACTCCAACCCATAGAAAAACCCGTCAGGGGTACCCCAAGGCTCCCCTCTCTCACCTACATTATTCAACATCTACATAGCATCCATAGATCACCGACTAGAAAAATTAAACTTAAAGCACTACATATACGCAGACGATATATCCATCCTAATCCCCTCAAATGACATCTCTTACGATTTTGTTCCCCACATTCCCAGACATTTGCAAGGAAATTTTAAGAAAAAAGTTCCTCCTCCAGCTATCACCTTAGACTTTAGCTGGAGGGGAAGGCCTTACGTCTAATCTGAGTTTGTCTGGAAACGTCTGGAAAAATAGATACCGTTTAACCATAAAACAAAATAGACTTTTTAATAAAATACGCTTTCATAATTGTCTTTTTCCTTACCACAGAAATCATAGTAACCAACAAAGTAGATCTCTTTACCCGTGTATTTTCCAATAAATTAGTTGGATGTAAACTATCTGGGGTATTAATCACATCCACACCACCCTCTTGTCTTACATTTCTAGTACCATTTATTAAATAATAAACATTAGAAATTTCTTTCTCATCCTTCTGTAGCTGCAACACAATCAAATCCCATATTTCATCTTACAGAAGAGGTATTTCTTCAACATTTTCTGAAAACTACTCAAACTTGTTTGCTGTCGTAAATATCCCGGAAGCTTATTCCACTCCCGAGGACCCACACACAAAAATATGCTCGCTCTAGGCACAGCTATTTCACTGTCAGAATATGTAGGTCATCGTGACTCACTGAGCACATGCGCTGTGGCTCATATGGCATAATGCTATCCATCAAATGTTTTGGTGCCTTATTATGTATACAAAGATGCACCGTGACCAGTAATTTATAAATGATTTGATGTTCTAATTTTAACCAATACAAAGATATTTAGTATTCTGTCACATGATAACTCTTTCATAATCGAAACAGAGTTCGAACAATCGCATTCTGGGCTGCCAGTAGTACACTCAGGAGGGAAATTTAATGGTGACACCAGGAAGTATTTCTTCACAGAAAGAGTGGTAGATCACTGGAACAAGCTTCCAGTACAGGTGGTCAAGGCCACCAGCGTACTTGACTTTAAGAATAAATGGGACATCCACGTGGGATCCTTGCGAGGGTCGAGATAAGGAACTAGGACATTAGTACCCAGACCTAATGGGGGGGTCAGTAGAGTGGGCAGACTTGATGGGCTATAGCCCTTTTCTGCCGTCAACTTTCTATGTTTCTATGTTTCTATCCAGAAGCACCAAATTGCAATAGTCTAAGCATGATGATACCACACTCTGCATGACAGTCCTAAACATAGAGACCCAGTCCTTAAAATAGAGACCGACAAATATGGGTGCAAACTGTTCAACAGACGCAATTTAAAAAATCCTTTTTTTTTTTGAGGGCGAAGTTATTGCCTGGTTTCTTGGTTGGGTCCATTTGTCTCCGCGCAGACACTACGCGGTAGACTCTTTCATCGTGTGTTTTGGTTTTTGGTTTCTGGTTGTATTTGTTCCCAGAGTATTGTACCTTTTATCTTGTATTTCTATTTAAAAATAAAATTTTATTTTAAAAAAAAAAACAAACTTTTTTTTTTTTTTACCGCTGCACATACATGCCCCCGAACGTCAGACGAGAATCTAGTAAAACCCCTAAAGATTTTACCTCCGTGGATATTGCAACAGTAGTGCCTAATAGGTCGATTTTATCAGGAAGAGCATATCCCAACGAACGAACAAAACTCATAACTTTCATTTTCTGAACACTCAATTTCAATCTGTTACAATTCATCCAGCTATTAATCTCTGTAGTCGCCCTATGATATGGTAAGCATAATCAGCATCTTGGATAAGAAAGATTACCTTTGATAGTATTTGTTGAATTGGAGATTAGAAATGCAAAACATAAAAGCATTTTTTGAATAATAAGGACATTTTTTCCACGCTTCAGCACAGAGTGGCAAGTGCTTCAGAGAGTAAACATCAATCATATTTGATACAAATTTGTTATAGATATTTGTAATGAAATTTTTATTTACGCTACAGTGAGATGTGCAAAGTGTAGTAACATTATGAATCTTCATTTTATCCTCTTTTTCGCTCTGCGATCTTAATTTCTTCTTTTCCATTATTTCTTTCTGATTGTGCTTCTTGCTTCATTTTCATCAACATCTGCTGTGCCTCAGAGATGCTGATGCTTGAGTTCTGATATTACTGCTGACACTGAGATACTACAGCAATCCCGGTATATGAACTTCAGCAGCATTTCATTTCTTGTTCTTAATATTTTCCATATTTTTTACAGAAGTGGGGGGGATTTAGTTCTGAAAGCACAACTTGGGGTGCTAATCTTTCCTTCTCATGTGCTGCATAACAGTCTTCCACTGTCTTTTCCATTTCTTTATAACCTCTAGATTTTACAAAGCGTAGCTTCATTTACAGTAGCTGTTCTAGAATATTCTACTTTTTTTGTTAGCTCATAGGGGGTTATTCTATAACAAAACACCTAGATAAAGGCACCCAGAAAGCATCTGATTGACCTATATTCTCTAAAGGAAAGTAGGCACCTATTTTTCTTATAGAATACCAGCTTACTAGAGTATACCATATTTTTCTCACTATAAGACGCACCTGACCATAAGACGCACTAGGTTTAGAGGAGGAAAACAAACAAAAAAAAATATTCTGAACCAAATGGTGTACTAATATATATAATAAAATATAGCAGAATAATATTTCAACCATGCAAAGTCAACAGCGGTATTAAGAATCATCATCATTGTCATTAACAAATGAGAAGAGACTTTAAAGTTCAAGCACTCTTTTAGTTTTCTAGGCTCTGCACTCAGACCCCCTCCCAGCCAGTCTCTGAACCCAGCCTCCTTTCCTCCCTCTTATACCAGGCTTTGCACCCAGCCCCCCCTCACTTCCTACCAGCTCTGCATCCAACCCCACACTCCTTGCCAGGCTATGTACCCTATTCCACCTCCCTGCCCTGTATCCTGTCCCTCCTCTGGTAGTCTAGTGGTAGGCTTGGAGGGATCTGTCCCAGCCAAATAACAATTTTTTACCAACTCCCCCGGTACTTTTTTTCACCTTTTAAAATCTTGGTGGTCCAGCGGTGTATCGGCAGGAGCGAGCTTTCAGCGCTTTGGCCCTACGTTGAGCCCCTCCCTTACTGGACGGCTGCCTCAGATCTCATGGCCAGCAGCGCACAAGGCAGGAACGAGCTTTTCTCATTCCAGCCTGGGCCTACGCCGCTCTCTGAATGGCTGCTGTCAGTTCTCACAGGACTTGTCTAAGTCTAAGCCTGCCCAGAGCCCATCCAAATGCCACCCATAGCATTCCTTCCAACATGCCCCTGTGAGCTCTGGATGCACAGTGACTTAGAAGTCTTGATCATTCAGAAAGTTGGCTTCAAAAATTGGCACGTGTACATCCTGTCAATTAGGATGTCCAAGTGCTGACTTAGGTGGGTTTTTGGATGTCTGGATGTTTTGATTATGAGCCCCATTGCTTGCAATTAATCCTTTCAATCACAAAACATTGAAAAAATCACATTGTTCACCATTTAAATTTTTCAAAGATATGAATAAAACCATAGATAGAACACCCTTGAATGGCAAGCTTTTCTTTTTTATAGAAACAAATAACCCACTCCTTCCAATGACATTACAACAAATAATCCACTTCTTCAAATGACATTGCAGAAAGCTGAGGCAAACAGCCATGCTTTTAACCCTTTTAAGAATGCAAAGTAGTTGCTGAAATCCAGGCATTCCATACCCTAGAACAGTGTATCTCAAACTGTGTGTCTCCTGAGATTTCAGGTGTGCTGCGGTACACTGGGGAGGAGAGGCGCCGGCACGTAGGCAATCAGTGGGCGCCAGCACCTATCTTTCTCTCTGTTCCTCTTCCTGTCTGGCACCCCCCACTGGCGTTTCTGACTCCGCCTGGAGGGCCTTCACACACACGCGGACATTGACAATGATGTCACACATGCACGTGATGTCATCACGGCGATATCCGTGCACTTCCAAGTGCCTTGCGCCACGGCCACTAGCTTTAGTGTGCTGCGGCTCAAGAAAGTTTGTGGGACGCTACTCTAGAACCTTCATAAGAGAAGGTCCTAGTTCTTGTAGGGGTTAACCTTATCACTTGTTCAGAAGGAAGCTCTAGCAAGTTCCGTTGAGAGGAGTGAAGAGCTCTATCAAGTTTAAGTTCTTAGAAAATGTAATAACTGCATAAAGGGAATTAGAAATAAGCTCTAATATGTATTTTATGTATGTACGTCTGCGGTCTTTGCGTGTGTTGATTTCAGTGACGTAGCGAGGGAGAGAGGTGTCTGGGGAGGTAGCAACCCCCCCCCCGCCCTCGTCTCCAGTCCCGCTCCTTCCCCCTCACCTCTAGCTGTTCTCCACCACGACCAACAACTTCAACGTGCTGCTTGTGAACAGCGTCCTCTCCTTCTGATATCAGCGGGAGCCCGATGCGGTCGCAAGGAGCACGTTGACATTGTTACTCATGGTGGTGAACAGCTGGAGGTACAGGGGAAGAGAAGGGAGCGCGCGTGCGGTGGGGGGGGGGGGGGGGGGAGGAGATGGGAATAGGTGGGGGCCGAGAGGAGGAGAGGTATCGGCATCCCCACCATGATGGTGCCTGGGGCAGAACACCCCCCCCCCATCCATGCCCCTTTATTATGCCACTGGTTGACTTTTTTTCTATCATATACAGTACAGCACCGCTTCTTAACCTTCTCACACAATGGAGGCATGGAAATCCATCTTAGGCATATTTATTGTGGATATCTTGACAGAACAACCCAAAAACAATGTGGGGAAATAATGTTCCTGAGATGGGCTTTATTAATATTAAAATAATATTAAAACTTGGCAAACCACATAAAAACCTCTAGGACGCAGTCCGCTGAAAAGCTTTGGGCCCTGGACCCAACACGGTCCGTGTTTCGACAGAATGTCTTTTTCAGGGGTCCCTATGAAGTCCTATGGTAAAGATATGGGGATAAAAATGCCAGTCGGAAATAAACTGATCCGTAAAAGCTGCAGGACATGGGCTCGAAAAGCCGAGTGATTTCGTCTGGATATTTTGAAAATACATCCGATTGTATCCCTCCACATCCTCTTTTACACCCTCAAATATAATATGTTGTGTGCGTGGTATACAGAAATGTCCAGAAGTAAATAAAGTTTCGGAGGTCTAATTTTGACCCAAACATTTACTTTTCTCTGTCACATCAGGAGCAAAACCGCTAAGAAATTTACTACAGCAGTTCAATTCGTGCCTTTAAAACCTAGTAGTGATGTTGGAAATTGTATATACAGATGTACCAAGTTCATAAGCCATAACTACACCTTTTTTTCTTCAGTGTGCCAGACAAGGTTTAGTATTTTTATAAATGCTTCTTACCCATCTTTTAAGACTGACTTGTGCTGTGATTTTCGAACGTTACTTCTGTAGCAATTACTGGTTTTATCAGCACACCTGCTGTGTTGTTACTGGACTAGCATATTATTAAATATTGCTGTAGAGGTTTTTAACATCTACATTTTAGTTCATGAAATGAACAGTGGATAGCGTAATTAGGTGCTATGAAAGGTAATCTACAGGAAGGGGGTGCATTATGTAGTGTAAAAAGGTTTACTGTACAGCATATCGCCTTAAAAGCTTTAGCATATGTTGCATTTGCCAGTGTCTGATTCGCCATACTTCTGACATATTTTTCTCTCTTTTTTTTGTTTCATTTTGCTTCTTTAATTTCCTTGATTTTGAATCTTTGCCCGTGTGTGTTTGCCCTGAATTTCCCTGATACATGTTCCAGAAGCATAGGGTTACCGGATGTCCGGATTTCGCCGGACATGTCCTCTTTTGGGAGGATATGTCCGGGGATCCGGACGGCTGTTCAAAACCCGGCGCTTTGTCCGAGTTTTGAAAAGCTTCCCTCAAAATCGCATTGGGAAGGGGCATCCATGCATGCATGGACACAATAAAAACATACCTTTTCACCCAACTCCCATGCATAAGGCCAATAGATTACAAAGAAATATAAATGTATATTGGTACTAGAGCCTCAGTATGTGTCACATTAGGATAAAAACTTATATTGATAAATCTTGCACAGTAATTATGTCAAATTTAACCTGTAAACGGTATATTATGTATATTGGTATTAGATCCCTAGTATGTGTCAAATTAACATGGACCCTCAGCCACAAGAAGGCATCCGCTTAAACTCAGGGGTGGGAAATTTCATGGGGACACCAGGAAGTATTTCTTCACCGAAAGAGTGGTTGATCATTGGAACAAGCTTCCGATACCGGTAATCGAGGCCAACAGCGTGCCAGATTTTAAGGGTAAATGGGATGGCCATGTGGGATCCCTAAGAGAGTGGAGTTAAGGATGGGTCATTAGGAGCGGGATCTCCAGGAGAGCAGACTTAGGGGGGTGGGTCTGTGGAGTGGGCAGACTTGATGGGCTATGGCCCTTAACTGCTGTCATTTTTCTATGTTTCTACCTTAAGACTGATGCATAGCATGGGTTTCAGGAAAACAGGAGATACTCACTTCCCCAAATTTGGAAAGTAGAAAAAACAGCGAAGAAGACTCTGGTGCTCAATGCCTTTTATTTTGTATCGAGACTCAACAAGTCTGTAATAAGAGTGATGGAAAATCTGCTCTCTTTGTAGGTGAGTCAGAAACCAATATTCTAAAACATAAACAGAGGCTCTGAGAGCCGACGTGAATGGTCCTAACAAAAAGCTTGGCCACAATCTTAAGAACATAAGAATTGCCGCTGCTGGGTCAGACCCGTGGACCTTCGTGCCCAGCAGTCCACTCTCGCAGCGGCCCTTTGGTCAAAGACCAGTGCTCTAACTGAGTCTGGCCTCACCTGCGTATGTTCTGGTTTAGGAATTTGTCTAACTTTGTCTTGAATCCCTGGAGGGTGTTGTCCCCTATGACAGCCTCCGAAAGAGCATTCCAGTTCCCTACCTCTCTCTGGGTGAAGAAGAACTTCCTTACATTTATACAGAATTGATCCCCTTTTAACTTTAGAGAGTGCCCTCGTTCTCTCTACCTTGGAGAGGGTGAACAACCTGTCCTTATATACTAAGTCTATTCCCTTCAGTATTTTGAATGTTTTCATCATGTCTCCTCTCTTATCAAGGGAGAAGAGACCCAGTTTCTCTAATCTCTCACTGTATGGCAACTCTTCCAGTCCCTTAACCATTTTTGTTGCTCTTCTCTGGACCCTCTTGAGTAGTACTGTGTCCTTCTTCAAGTACGGCGACCAGTGCTGGACGCAGTATTCCAGATGGGGGCGAACCATGGCCCGGTGCAGCGGCATGATAACCTTCTCCGATCTGTTTGTGATCCCCTTCTTAATCATTCCTAGCATTCTGTTTGCCTTTTGTGCGCCGCCGCATATTACACAGACGGTTTCGTTGACTTGTGCACAATTTTCCCCAAATGAGCGAAAATACAAAATAAAAGACATTGAACACCAGAGTCATCTTCGCTGTTTTTTCTACTAGCACACTAAATTTAACATGCATGATTAGATTTCTTTGGGACAATCCCCTCCCCAACCTCTCAAAAATGTATTTGAAAATTTCATTTTACCCCCGTCAGGTGAAAAGGATAATCCAGGGTGAACCACATGAGGTACCTCAAAACCATAACAATATCTCACAATATCGCACAATGTAGTCATAAACTAATCGGAGAGGAAAATGATCTCAGAAACCTGCTTGACGTATTCAGCCGTTAAATGTATCAAGACTTAATGTATATGATTCCATTTTGGTAACATCAGCCTTGAGGCACATATGCAGCTTAAAAATGCACAACAACTATTCATGACCCTTTGAAGAAGTTAGTGGCAAAATGGGTCCCGTCGGGCCAAAGCTGTCTGTTGATAAAAGATAAGTTGAACTGATTATTTATAATCTATTTTTACAGTTTGTTTTGCATCTATATTTTGCACAAAATAAAAAAGAAAAGAATATTAAAAGAGAGTTTAAAAAATATGTACAATATAGTAGGAAAGGTTTTTCAGGATCTATGATAGTCTTGGAACCATATAAGTCGTGATTGAGTACATCAAGCAGGTTTCTGAGAATCTTTTCCTCTCCAATTAGTTTTTCCACTATATTGTGTGATATTAACGTAGAACAAAATCTTTTCTAGAGAAAGGAAAATGGTAAAACCAGAGGGCATAATCTGAGGTTGAGGGGTGGTAGATTCAAGAGCAATGTTAGGAAATTCTACTTTACGGAGAGGGTGGTGGATGCCTGGAATGTGCTCCCGAGAGGTGGTGGAGAGAAAAACGGTGACGGAGTTCAAAGAAGCATGGGATGAACACAGAGGTTCTAGAATCAGAAAATAATAGTAAATATTGAACTAAGGCCAGTACTGGGCAGACTTGCACGGTCTGAGTCTGTATATGGCCTTTTGGTTTAGGATGGGCTTGGATGGTTTAGATGAGTTGGAGTGAGCTTTGACGGAGACTCCAGTAAATGCACAGTACTGGACAGAGCTCTGGGTTTCTGGCCCAGAAATATCTAAGAAAAAGAACAATTTAAATTAAATCGTTAAATTACAGAGAGTGTATGTTTGGGAAGACTGGATGGACCATTTGGGTCTTTATCTGCCATCACTTACTATATTGTGAGATATTGGTGTGGTTTTGAAGTGTTTCGTTTGATCTCACTATCCATCTTATTGGGTTAGTAGTGTTACACTATTGTCGAAAAGATGTCCACATGAGGTACCTTCAGGGTTTTCATATTGAAATCTTTACCTGCCCAAGATGCATTCAATAGTTTTGCACTGATCCCTTATAATAGTGACAGTAGTGCTGTAATGTCCTTGGTTCTGGTTTTTAAGAACTGCCTCTTCCAGATACTTAAAGTAATAAAAAGGAAGAGGCTGCTGAAATTCAAGACTGTATTTTATAAGAAAATAAGTTAAGATTACAGACAGCTGACATGTGAAGTGAAATCACTGCCAGCACTTAAAAGCCATCGTTTGGATTCAGCATATGTGACTACTTTTCAACTGAAGAATCTGAACATGTTTTATAGTTATGCAAAATTGTCTTTTACAATGATTTATCTGGGCTATTTCTGTCTGCAGTTATCCCGACTATAAAATCTACTGCATGCTTTCAATACTAAAACATACATTTTTCCTCTCTTTGGAAGAGGTAGCACACACAAGGGCCAGATTCAATACATGACGGTCAACGTTAGATTCCAAGAAGAGTCCAAGCTAAGTGCTACTCTATACAAGGTGCTCTGAGCTAAATTCCCTTTATATAATCGTGCTTAACCTGGATTCCTGCACCCAGCTTTGTGTGTGAGAACTTACACCTGCTGGTATTAATTTTTACGGTATCAAAAACAAGACAGCCTCTATATCTTGTACATCTTCTGAATCCATCTTACCATCAAAAAACTCTGAAATCAGCAAGTCAAAATTGCCTTTCAATTCCTACGTATCGGGAAATAGTTCATAAGCAAGTTAGAGCTACTATTTTTTTAGTAATTGGTCATCAGCTTTGGAATTCCTTACCATTATCATTTCAGTTATTGACGTCCATTGATAAGTTCAAAGCTGATTTAAAAACGTTTCTCTTTTCTGATGCATATCAAGCATAGTAGTTGACCACGCTGGAGGAGTTATGTAAAATACAGAATTGTGATTTGTGGTTTTATGATTTTATTTGTGGTTTGTGATTTTATTTGTGATTTGTGGTTTTATGTTTTTATTTTAAACTTGGTATCGGATTTTAGATTGTAAGCCATCCAGAAGGTTCACCATTGGAGCGGGTTAGTAAAATTTCAATAAACTTGGAAACTTGGCTTGCAAGTTGGACGCATAATCCGGGTATTCTATAAGAGTATTACAGGGTACAGCCCCACTTTAAACCCTAATGACTTACCTTTAAACAAACATCTGTGGCTGGTTTCATGTTCTTTATTCCGACAAGAAACCCACCATATCTATAATCAAACAATTGCAACAACAAATGATCACTGTGATTTCTTTTTCCAGTATGAATACTTCAATGCTGTCCTTATTAATGATAAAGATGAAGAAGGAAACTTTTTGGAACTGGGGAAAGAATTTCTTTTGCTACCAAATGACCATTTCAATAATTTGCCTGTAAACATCAGTTTGAGCAATGTTCAAGTGCCAACCAACATGTACAATAAAGGTAAGTGTAGATTTTCTTCACTTGATAAAGCTTAGAACATGTTTATTGAAGGATGTGAAAGCATAAATTTTAAGGCAGATCAATAGAGAAACCCCA
The DNA here is from genome assembly GCF_902459505.1 of Geotrypetes seraphini. NCBI lineage: Eukaryota > Metazoa > Chordata > Amphibia > Gymnophiona > Dermophiidae > Geotrypetes > Geotrypetes seraphini. The sequence goes on from NC_047100.1 coordinate 14,137,108, forward strand.
CAGGCGGTGATTTAAACACCAGCGTAAGGCTGAACCCCACAGGCGGTGATTTAAACACCAGCGTAAGGCTGAACCCCACAGGCGGTGATTTAAACACCAGCGTAAGGCTGAACCCCACAGGCGGTGATTTAAACACCAGCGTAAGGCTGAACCCCACAGGCGGTGATTTAAACACCAGCGTAAGGCTGAACCCCACAGGCGGTGATTTAAACACCAGCGTAAGGCTGAACCCCACAGGCGGTGATTTAAACACCAGCGTAAGGCTGAACCCCACAGGCGGTGATTTAAACACCAGCGTAAGGCTGAACCTCACAGGCGGTGATTTAAACACCAGCGTAAGGCTGAACCCCACAGGCGGTGATTTAAACACCAGCGTAAGGCTGAACCCCACAGGCGGTGATTTAAACACCAGCGTAAGGCTGAACCCCACAGGCGGTGATTTAAACACCAGCGTAAGGCTGAACCCCACAGGCAGTGATTTAAACACCAGCGTAAGGCTGAACCTCACAGGCAGTGATTTAAACACCAGCGTAAGGCTGAACCCCACAGGCGGTGATTTAAACACCAGCGTAAGGCTGAACCTCACAGGCAGTGATTTAAACACCAGCGTAAGGCTGAACCCCACAGGCGGTGATTTAAACACCAGCGTAAGGCTGAACCCCACAGGCGGTGATTTAAACACCAGCGTAAGGCTGAACCCCACAGGCGGTGATTTAAACACCAGCGTAAGGCTGAACCTCACAGGCAGTGATTTAAACTCCAGTGTAAGGCTGACATTGATTGTATGTATATTCAGTGCTGCTATGCACTGAAGTGGAGTGGCATTCAGGGGTCCTTTTATTAAGGTCCACTAACTGATAAAGTTCATGCTAAATGCTAAGATGCCCATAGGTGCACCTTAAGAAAAGGACCCCTCAGTGACTGATGCTAGCAACTGCAATTAGGATAGCTGTATGTTTGACGTAGGACAGCTTTTCGGCTGCCTTGCCTTTGAGGTCTTTTTACTAAAATGCATTATGATCATACATTAAGCCCAGATTTTTTGTCAAAATATTTATGGCATTTTAAAGAATTAATTTTGTGCGGATTCATTAGCAGGCGGGATTTGCAAAAAAATGAACACAGGGGTACATACTGCCTTCTATGTAGGAGGCGCTAAGGGCTAGATCGGGGGTGGGCAACAAAGGCCGCAATCCAGTCAGGTTTTCAGGATTTCCACCAATGAATACGCATGAGATCTTTTGGCGTACAATGGAGGCAGTGCATGCAAATAGATCTCGTGCATAGTCATTGGGGAAATCTTGAAAACCTGATCGGATTGCGGCCCTCGTTGCCCACCCCTGGGCTAGAGTCTAAAATCAGCACCTAAGCTTGCCTACATTCTAGGTGCCGATCCGCCCGGTTATCAGTCAACCTCTAGGTGCCGCCTATCGAATTACACCTAATGGCGGCTAGCTCCGATGCCTAGTGACCCCTGTCAACCACATCTGTTCTCCGCCCCTAACCATGCCTACTTTTCAGGTAGGCCTGGTTAGCCGTCGAAGGGTGCCTCGACTTAAACGTTCTGCGCGGAATTCTTAGTTGTTTTTTTCAATCTGTTTGTTTTACTTAATTGTGTGATGCAGTTTGGTTGAGCAAGCTGGCTACTCAACAAATCAAACTGCATCGAGCAAAAAGTAAACAAAAAAAATAAAAAAGCAGGGCTGGGGATTCACTGAATCCCCTGAATGCCCTCACCACATGCCACTGACTGTTTTGCGAGTTCTCTTGCACGATTGTTCTGTTGCATGTGACTTGGAGCATTTGTTTTATGGCAACCCGAGCAACTTTAGGGATGTGACTGTTCTGTCCTATTCCTATAAATTGGCAGCAAAAGATCAGCAACAATCGGACATGAAGGGCTGGATTCTGTAAAATTTTGGGATAGGACCTTAGCATTCCAAGCAGGATTAATGAATTCATGTTTGATTCTTCTTGTTTTTCCATTTTTTACTTACTATCAATTTCAAAAAGATCTTAAAACCCACTTATTTAAACAATATAATATACATTATTGATTTTCATATTATCATGTACTTACAATGTACTTTTAATTTTTTAATTTATACTTATTTAGTTTATATTGTGGTTTTTTTTATTCATTAGTTTTAATGCTTGTATTAGTTACTTAGAATTTTATTATGTATGATGTTATTATTATATTGTACACTGCCCCCTCCGTATTCGCGGGGGTTAGGGGCAGAGCCGGCCTGCGAATATGGAAAAACTGCGAATAATATCTGGGCCAGTTCTGCCCTTATCCCCCGCTTCCCCCGGCTAGTTTTAGCCCTGTAAGCCCCCCCTTAAGCCTTATCTGGTGGTCTAGCGGGTTTTTGGGGCAGGAGCGATCTTCCCACTCTCCTGTCCCGTGCAGATCGCTCACAAGAAATGGCTCGAAAGACTATGGGAGCTCAAGGCAGTCATTTCCTGTGAGCGATCTGCACGGGGCAAGAGCGTGGGAAGATTGCTCCTGCCTGAAAACCCGCTAGACCACCAGGTAAGGCTTAAAGGGGGGGGGGGGGGCTTACAGGGCTAAAACTAGCCCAAAAAATGAAAAATAATTTTCTGGTTAAAAATTGCGAATAACCGAATCCGTAGATACGGAATTTGTGAAAACGGAGGGGGAAGTGTATGCTGAGTACCTATTGTGTAAACCGCTATGAACTGCTGGTCAGGCGGTATATAAAAATAAATTATTATTATTAAATTTAGCTCATAGATCGGTGCTAAAATGAGGTGCGCTAAGCTAGTATTCTGTAGAGAGCGCTCTGAACAGGACAACTTTTACAGAATACTAGCTTAGAGTGCATTTGGGGCCAGATTTTATAAAGAGCATCCTAGTTAGGTGCCGCTAAGTAGAGAATGACATGGTGACAAAATTCATCACCGTTCCCGTCCCCACGGGAAATAATCCCATGTCATTTTTTAGTGTCTATTTCAGCCTCAGTCCTTCTACACCAGCATTCTTCAAAGCAAAGCTTGAGGGTCAGTGGTTGTGGCCATTCATACTCCGATTCTTCCCTCTCTCCTTAAAGAATGACATTAGTTTAAAGACCCCATTCGTTCTTAACAACATCCCAATAGAGTCCGTCTCCACCTTAAAAATTCTTGGGGTAACAATTGATGACAAATGACTGTTCCACAAACACATCAACTATATAGTTAAAACTTGTTTCTACAAACTACGCTTAATAAGACCTATCGCCAAATTTCTTGAGCCTAAATCAATTAACATTTTGGTTCACTCGCTGATTAAAGCTAAAATGGACTACTGCAACTCTCTACTTCTTAACATCTCTCAAAAAGAAAAAAGAAGACTGCAAATTATCCAAAATACAGCCATAAAATTAATCTATAACACCAAGAAATATGACCATGTTACGCCACTCTTGATCGTCTCCCACTGGCTTCCTATCAGTCAACGCATCTTCTTTAAGGTCATGCTTTTAACATTTAAAACCCTAATCTACAACGAACCTCAATTTATAGCCAGAATGTTAACACCCCATAATACCACGCGACCACTTAGATCATCCTCCCAGAATCTCTTAACTATACCATCCTTGAAAATAATTGGTACAAGAAGATCCGACATGTTTTCCGTAATGGGCCCCCAATGGTGGAACTCATTACCACAATATATTAAAAACGAAAAAGATGCCACCTCTTTTAAAAAATCTCTAAAAACTCATCTTTTTAAAGATGCTTTTAACATTTAAATTTTAGACTCGTTTTTTATACTTAGATTTTTAATTCTCCTGACCCCCTTTGTTCTTCCCCTTTTTTGTTCTTTCTTCGCAATGAAAAAGCTGTAACTTTCCCCCTCTCTCCTCCCATTTCAAGTTAGTCTTGTCGACAAATATTTGTCATTTGGTTTGTCCTTTTTGTATCACTATCCTTTTTTTTTTTTTTTTACAATTTTGTACATCGCTTAGCAAACCGATTAAGCGATACATCAAATATTAATAAACTTGAACTTGAACTTTCCTGCAGCTATCCGCGGGGACGGGAACGGTGATGGATTTTGTCACCATGTCATTCTCTATCACTAAGTGCTCTAATTGTGGACGCCTAGCAACGCCAAACTAAAACCCGCACGCAGCCCAAATTGTTCCAGTTCGCTTAAATGGTACCCTTGAAGTTAATTGATACATTTAAAAAATTAAGACTTCGGTGCAGAACTCAGAGCAGCACCTAAGTCGAGGCGAACAGCCCCTACCTGAAAATTAGGTGTGGTGAAGGGTAGAGAATAGATGTGATAAACTTAGGTGTCTCTAGGTGTGCGAAACCAGGCCCTGGTAAATTAGGCCAGATTCTAGTGATGCCCGAGTCCACTTCGGCATCGCTAGACGTGATTCTATTAGCGGTGCCTAGCGGTTGATTGACAACCGCGTGGAGCAGTGCCTCCAGTCTAGGTGCGCTTAGGCACCTTTTATAGAATCTAGCTCCTGGTGTCTAACTGTGGCTGCATGTTCAAACAAAGAAAGTGGTGCAGGGCTTAAAGCTAGTCTCAGCACCTCCACACTGCTCCTTGTGTTCCTGGGCAAGTCATTTAGTCCCCCTCCCCCTCCCCCACGGTTGCCCCAGGTACATTAGATAGATTGTGAGCCCACCAGGACAGACCGGGAAAAATGCTTGACTACCTGAATAAATTCATGTAAACCGTTCTAAGCTCCCCTGAGAGAACGATATAGAAAATTGAATAAATAAATAGTGTGAAAAGTTCCAGCCTCTGATAACCAGAGCTGGTATTGTGACATCATAATGCCTCATTCCACCAATGCCTAAGAGCCAAGCTCATCAGTGATGTCACAATGGCTTCATTGTCCTATAATTGGCTCACTTCTACTACATTTTGATTTCTAGAGTGGCGCAGTGGTTAAAGCTACAGTCTCAGCACCCTGAGGTTATGGGTTCAAACCCATGCTGCTCCTTGTGACCCTAGGCAAGTCATCTAATCCCCCCATTGCCCCAGGTTCATTAGATTGTGAGCCTGCCGGGACAGACAGCGAAAATGCGAGTACCTGAATAAATTCATGTAAATGGTTCTGAGCTCCCCTGGGGGAAGGGTATTAAAAATTGAATAAATAAATAGTGTGAGAAGTTTCAGCCTCTGATAACCAGAGCTGGTATTGTGACATCATAATACCTCATTCCACCAATGCCTAAGAGCCAACCTCATCAGTGATGTCGCAATGGCTGGATTGTCCTATACTTGGCTCACTTACTACATTTTGATTTCTAGAGTGGTGCGGTGGTTAAAGCTACAGCCTCAGCACCCTGAGGTTGTGGGTTCAAACCCACGCTGCTCCTTATGACCCTGGGCAAGTCACTTAATCCCCCCATTGCCCCAGGTACGTTAGATAGATTGTGAGCCCACCGGGACAGAGAGGGAAAAATGCTCAAGGACCTAAATAAAATTCATGTAAACCGTTCTGAGCTCCCCTGGGAGAACGGTATAGAAAATTGAATTAATAGTGTAAAAGGTTTCAGCCTCTGATAACCAGAGCTGGTATTGTGACATCATAATGCCTTATTCCACCAATACCTAAGAGCCAACCCCCTCAGTGATGTCACAATGGCTTGATTGCCTTGTACTTGGCTCATTTTTGCAACATGTTGATTTCTAGAATGGCGCAGTGGTTAACGCTACAGACTCAGCACCCTGAGGTTGTGGGTTCAAACCCCCGCTGCTCCTTGTGACCCTGGGCAAGTCACTTAATCCCCCCATTGCCCCAGGTACGTTAGATAGATTGTGAGCCCACTTGCTTGAGTACCTCAATAAATTAATGTAAACCGTTCTAGCTCCCCTGGGAGAACGGTATAGAAAATTGAATAAATAAAAAAATAAATATTAAGAGGTTGATTTTCTCACAGTATTAAATTAAGTAGCATATCTGTGTCTTTGCCTCTCAAATATTGGCTTTCTAGCCTTTTGTTGCTACACAATGAAACTAACTTACATTATAAAGTTTACCGATAAGCTATATTCTTTCTTTACCAGATGACTTTGGAGAGTAGCTAACAGACAAGTTTCAAGTTTGTTAAAAAAATTTATACCGCTTAATCAAATTTCTAGGCGGTGTACAATACAAAAAATTCCATAAAAACAAATTAAAATTAGAAGTAGTAAACAAGACCAGGGTAGATTAATAAGACATATAACAAAACATATGAACTTATTTCACACAAATGGGGGAAAAGGGCTAGAACTGCAATCTCTGAAGAAAAGAGCACAGTAAAAGGGGGAAAACCAATAGGTGAGGGTAAAAGCTATCAAGCTTTGTTTTGGTCCTTAAAAGGACAGTTATTGTCCAAAAGCATCCAGGAACAAGAATGTTTTTAATTTTGATTTAAATTGATTTAATATGGGATTCGATGCATAAATGATTAGGCAGCAAATTCCAAAGAGCAGGTGCAGTGGCAGCGAAGTTGTTGGATCTCAACGTGTTGATTGATTTTAGTGATGGTATGACAAGGAGATTCTTGACATTGAACGAAGCGATTTAGAAGGACTGTAAGGCATTAAGAGTCTATCAGTGAACTCTGGTTGATTGTTTGAATTCATAGCAAATCTAGCTTGAGGTTTATAAACCACCTTTCCCTATGTGATTTGATAAGAAAGTTCAAATAGAATGAAATATGAGCTGGTAGTCGATGAGTGAAGGCATCTCTGTGCAACCATCCAGTCTTGTGCTGAGTGACTTCATCAATGAAGGCTTGGCCGTGCAAAATGATTTTTTTTAAAGAAAGAGCTGGAAATTGAAAACTTCTGGAAATTTATTCATAGATGGGGAAAACATGATAAGCTTGTTGATTATAATGACCAAAACTATTTATTTCAGAATGAGAAATAGCATCCTTTATTTCCAGAAGTTGAATAAAGTCTTGTTTTAAAATAGCCTTCAAATTATCAAGGAACGCTTAGTCTGTTTCTTTGCAAAATGCCACTGTGAAATATTCTGCCCAACGAAACCTTTTGCTCAGAAAAATAATTACCCCATAGTTCTTGTTTGATTGCAAATGGAATTTCAACATAAATACAAGGGGTGTTATTATAAGAGTCAATTACTGTCTAGCTGCTATGCTTATTAGTCAGGAAAGGTATTCCTAAGAGATCAATTTATAAGACTAAATAAGCTTTTCTTGTAATGAACAACAGGGCTAAAAGATTCTTTATCAAGTACTGTATAGCAAAAGTATTTTTTTAAATGGGCAAACACCGTACAATAGTTAAAAAAAAAAAATTCTGTATGTACAATCGATAACCAATTGGTCCATATTATCATATAAGATAGACACCCTCAGTCACTGATCCTTTATATGTGGCTTATTGCTATAGGTCATGGCCCTGGGATGGGATCCTAGGCTCCTTTTCTATTCATCCTGAGTGAAAGGGATATTGGGGCGGTGGGAGAGGGGAGTTGGGGGAGGGGAAACTGGGTGGGACGTGAGCAGCCTGGTCTTTATCTGCAGATATCTATTATGTTATTATGATATTATGTTATTATGTTATTATGTTATGTTATTATGTTATTATGATATTATGTTATTATGTTATTATGATATGTTACTATTATGTTATTATGTTATTATGATATGTTACTATCTGCTGGATCTGAGTGATTCATTATTGACTTTTTGGGTTGGTTTATGCTGTATATTGGGGTATGTATGCTATTGGATGGAACATTTTTCTTTTTGTGTTCAATATTTTTGTTGATTTATAACAGCACAAAACATCATTTCAACCAGGAAAAGAACAAAAGGAACAGCATTAACCAGTATGTCAAACAAATGACCTGTGTCAAATACAAATCTTTATCAACATCAGTAAGAAGGTTTAATAAGGAAAATAAAAGAGAGCATACAGCAGAGAATATACAAAAGGAATCATGAGTAGATCGGAGAAAGTTATAATGTCGCTTTATAGGGCAATGGTCAGACCACACTTGGAATACTGTGTCCAACATTGGTCTCCCAACCTAAAGAAGGATATAAAACTGCTGGAGAGGGTGCAGAGACGAGCAACGAAGCTAATAAATGGTATGGAGAACTTGGAATATGAGGAATGACTTAAGAAACTGGGACTGTTCTCCCTTGAGAAGAGGAGACTGCAAGGGGATATGATTGAGACTTTCAAAATACTGAAAGGCATCGACAAAATAGAGCAGGGTAAAAAATTATTTACATTGTCCAACGTGACACGGACAAGAGGACATGGACTGAAGCTAAGAGGGGACAAGTCCAGGACAAATGTCAGAAAGTTCTGCTTCACGCAGCGAGTGGTGGACACCTGGAATGCTCTCCCAGAGGAGGTTATTGCGGAATCCACCGTTCTAGGATTCAAAACCAAATTAGATGCACATCTCCTTAAGAGAGGCATAGAGGGATATGGGTGACTAAAACTACATCAGTTGTACACCTGACTGGGCCTCCGCGTGTGCGGATCACCAGACTCGATGGACCTTGGGTCTGATCCGGAGATGGCAGTTCTTATGTTCGTATGTTCTTATAGTAAAGCAGGAAAGATGAGGTACAACACTGGAAGACGTTAGGAAGATAGCACTTTGATAATAGTGGATGTAATGCTACGGAAAACTCAATGTCAGAGGGTATGAACAGAGCTCACTAGAAACGAAAAGAAAAATAACAGTGATAATAAATACAAACGTAAGTAGGCTTGTAGACTAAAGGTCCAAAATAGGATCCCAGACCTCATGGAATTTTTGCAATGAGCCAAACTTTTCCGCATGAATACGTTCATATTTCACTATTGTAGAAACACTGGCCCACCATGCAGAGTATGTGGCAGAGGATAAGTGCTTCCAATTAGAGAGAATTACTTTCAATGCCAAAACAATTAATCCTCTCAGAAGAAGAGATTCAGGAAAGGAGAGGGAGCGTTTTGTTGCGACTGCTCCAAAAATGATATAGGACAGAGGTTGACCAGTAGCCAAAGATGTCTCAATCGTCGTCCAGACTTGGTTCCAAAATTTCCTCAATAAAGAACAGTCGAAGATCAAGTGTTGAAGGGTTCCATCCTCAGTATTACAGGACCGGCAGCCATTTTTCTTTTTGGACTCTGTTGGTTTATGTGCATTTTTTTTGTATCCACGATTATGGTGCTGTATACTTTAAAACTGCCAATAAAAAAATTAAATAAATAAAAATCTGTTTTTCAATCCTGGCCACATGCCTTAAAATGAAGTCCCCCCATTAGTGTCCAAGAGAGAAAAATTAAACCCCCCAAATGAAAGGTCTGTAAAGCAACACAAAGCTTCTGCAGCTCTGCAGTGCTGACATCAAAATCTCAAATAACCAGTTTAATTGCTTAAGATGAACTCAGGGAGGTTCACAGCTGTGGCAAAGGAACACTGTGATAACGTGGTTTAGTAATTTACTGGAGGTCTCTCTCTTCTCTTGCTAAATACCTTAGCAGTGCAATGACTGTAATGAGCTTTTAGAGGATATAGCAAAGGGATTTTTATCTCTGCCTTCCAGAGCTAGAGAACACATTTCTGTGATGGATGGGGAAGTCGCAGAATATTTTCAAGCGCTGCAATCAACATGAGATGCGGTTTAACCCATCTCAGCTAACAAGTAGGAACCTAGAGGTGACACATCAGTTTTGTAAGATAGAAGAACTGAAAAGGCAATCTTTGATGAGACGTTTTGCTGTTCAAAAATCCAAACAAACATTTTTTTTTCTGTTCTTATGACACGTCATCAAACCAAATGGACAGGTTCAGAGGACCAATCATAGCCTACCAACTCATATTAGTTCCGTGAATTGTCATCTAATTAGCATAGTAAGCAAATCAGAGAGAGACAAAAATGCAAACTGAACAAAGCTAAAAAGGAGTAGAGTGGACATCAGATGGAACAAAAAGGCAGAGCCTTGGGATTAGAGGAACCAAGGCTTATTTGAGCCGGGTGCCTATGTCAGGGGTCATATATTGGTCTCCAGATCAAAATAGCATAATCCTTTATGGTTTAGATCTGGAATATCCTCATTGCTGAATTACACAGGAAGTTTTATATGTCCTTGAGACTGATATACGACCCCCCTCCTCTTCAACTAATAATCCAGCCGCAACCAATTCATTTGACCCCTCCCCTACCAACCACCATTTGCTAATCTCTTAGATCCTTTCCCTGTTCTCCCCCCAAGAAGACTATAAGTCACTGCTCTTCCAAAGCTTGGGCTTAAGATACTACATTGCTAACTCTTCTGGCCAATGTACTCCCTTAAATAACCCCCCCCCCCCACTTCCAAGCTGTCTCCAAATAACTGTTCCTCCAAACTTATGCTTAAGTTCCAGTATTAGAAACATAGAAACATAGAAGATGACGGCAGAAAAGGGCTATAGCCCATCAAGTCTGCCCACCCTACTGACCCATCCTCTTAAATCTATACCTAGCGACCGATATTCCAGTTCGACCCTCGTAGGGATCCCACATAGGTATCCCATTTATTCTTAAAATCCAGCACGCTGCTGGCCTCGATCACCTGCGCTGGAAGCTCATTCCAACGGTCAACCACTCTTTCTGTCCATTGTAATTCACTGTGAATGGTAGCTTGTTACCCATTCTGAGCTACTGGGAGGACGAGATAGAAATCGAATTAAATAAATCAGTTTTTTTTTTTAAAATGGACCGTGTTGGGTCCTATAATAAACCATGCTTCCTCTAATCCAAGATTCTGCGTTTTTGTTCTGTCTGTGGCCTACTCCACTGTTTTTTGATTTAGCCAATAGGATGAATAAAAGACCTTGTTAGGCTTCTGATCCAAGTTTGACTGGATAATCACACGTCTTCAACAAGTGTATTTCATTGACTTGCATCCTTGTCCTTATATAGCTGTGATCTCTTTAAAAAGCATTTGTAAAGATCGTAAATCACCACCACCAGAACGTAAAAGAAGTGCCGTTACTATAGTATATTGGGAACAGTGTGGTGTTTACCTTGCCAGGCAGCTGGAGAGTTTGGGAGGAAAGTTAGTGGCCTTTGATGTCATTATTTGCCACCACAGCCCAAAGAACTTAAAAGAAATGCTAATATTATGTTATGTGGCTACAGGGTATGACCTAAGGGCATGCCCAAAGGGGTACATCAAGCCTTTTGGAAGACCTGAAGAAGCCCGAAAGGAACTGAGGAGCCAGAGACTCTTCACATTTTTCCCATCCATAAGACAGCTGGAGTCCTGTTTGATATGCGTAAATTTAAAGGGAGAGCTAAGATGGGAGCTGCCAATACACCAAAATTTAGTGGCTCAAGAAATAGCTCTATAAAAAGAGTGAAGGAGTAGCCTAATGGTTATAACCAGTGATAATTATCACTGTGGGCTGAGAACTTAGGGAACTGGGTGTGATTCCCACTGTGGTTCCTGGTGACCCTCCATTACCCCAGCCACAAAAAAATTATGAGCTCACTATGGACAGATAAAGTGCCTGCAAATAATAAGTGTAAATCACTTTGGTTGTACCACAGAAAGGCAGTCTATCAAATCCATGACCTTTTACCCTTTATAGACATTTTTGATTAAGAGGACCTCATCTGCCCAGGAACTTTTGTCAACTTCTAGTGCCTGAGTCCAGGTGAGAAGTCCACCCTATCTCTTCCAACTGTTTCTACCTACTTCTTTGGCTACACTTCCCTCTGCAATACCACCTCCTGGAGTCCAGATGCCAAGTATCGTACCATGTCCTAAATTGATGGACAATTACTTAGAGAATTCTAAGGAGATTTCACTAAATGACGCATGGAAGGACATTGTGCAGACTGTGGGATGGTTGAAGTCTACTATACTTCAGGTATGTCAATTTTCACATGAAGATGGTGGAAACGTACAGATTTAGATAATAATGTTTCAAGTTTGGATTCTAGACTGACTCAATCTGAAAGATTAGGAGTTGATTTGCAAACATCTTCAGTATCTTTTATTAAGGAGAGACTAGTGATCATAGGAATTTAAAACTTCTTGGGAATAGGCGACATGCTGAAACATTACAATTTTAACATTTTCCTCATTCCTGTCTATTGTCTTCAGAGATAACAATACATAGATATTTGAAGGAAATATTGCTTATTAATAATATTAATAATTTGAATATTACCAATTTTTGGTGACTCAATTTCAATTTGGTGAAGGTACAGGGACCCAAGGGATAGCTGCTAATGATTCTGAATTTTTAGTAGGCCACCACAACTCTCTTGGGGCCTCTTTTACAAAAAGGATGCAGAAGATGATGAAGTGGGGCAAACTGGAAACAACCACAGCAACAACACATCCCACTTGTTAGGGTCCAATTAAAGGAAAGCAAGACGGCTTACAAAGCCGTTTACATCAATATGTATGAATATCAAGCTTTGCTGTTTTTCTTTCTGTTACTTTTCAAAATAAAAACCAAAACAGCGGCACATTTTTATTTTACTTATCCTTTTATCTCTAGCATGCCCTGACAGGACCCGTTTTGCCCTCAAGGGCTTTTTTAAGGGTTCATAAAGGAGCTCTATTTCAGCGTCCTCACTCATTTGGGGCTTCAATTTCAAGTTTCTTTAAAATTTCTTATACCGCCCAATCAACCTTCTAGGCCTTTTGGCTTCCCTGGGCCGCATTGGCTGAAAAAAATGTTTCTGGGGCCGCGCAAATGCTGCAGCAAGACAGAGGAGGGAGCCGGCAAGACGGTAAACACCAGGGGGCAGCAGAGGAAAACACTGCATCGCCCTCGACCGGGGCCGCACAAAGTACTTCACGGGGTCGCAGGTTGGACACCCCTATTCTAGGCGGTGTACAAAATCATAAAAACATACTTTAGCTAAAATACAAATTTAAACTGACAAAGTATCACCAAACAGTAACAATAACTTACGAAGACTTTTAAAAACAAAGACAAACAGGAAAAAAGGGAGAAAGGCAAGAACTTTGTAAAAGGGTTCCTTGGTGACCTTCACATCTGAAGGGGAGAAAAGTAAAGCACTTAGGCCCCAATTTTATTAAAAAAAACAAAAAAAAAAGAGAACTTAGATTGGTGCAATTAGTCGATTTAGGCACCTAATAATTTTTTAATTGGTTCAGTTGGTGTTGTTAATTGAACAGTGCTATTAAAACCCAATTAAGAAACAATTTAAAAGACTAATTTTAAGTAGGCGCCTAACTTGGTAGGCACCGTGTAAGTGTCTACACAGAGGCGCCTACCGGTGCCTGCCCACACTTACCTGAAAGGTAGGCATGGTTAGGGGCAGAGTAGTACGGGCACTGGTTGGGTAAGGTGTCAGTATTTTAGGCCAAGAAAACCCTGGCCTAAGTCTTTAATGGCTACCAGCACCTAAGTCAAATTAGGCACTGCTAGACATGATTCTATAAACGGAGCCTAAATTTGAATAATGTAGTAGGTGCCATTTCCCTAGGCACCTACTGATTTAAGCGCTGTTTATAGAATCAGGCCCTTAAAGCTTATTTCCATAAGAAAGATGCAACGTGACAAAAGCAACTCCACAGGGCAGGAGCAAATTTCTGAAATTAAGACAGGATTACTGCGTTTGTGGGTTCTTTCTTCCTGGAATTCCCTTCCAACCCCCTGAAATTCAATAGGAGTTAACCAGCTGGGAACAGCTCCTGGCTGGCTAAGTCTCGTTTGGCCAGCTATCTCTCACTGAATATTGGGCTCGCTGGCTAGCCCAGTGACCGACTATGTCATTGTCGCTTTTCATCAGCTGGCCAGCTAATGCATGTAGCCAGATAGACTCACTTAAAAGGATGATTTATCTTTGGCCATTAGCCTTAGCCAGCCAGCTGATGAAACTTGACTTGGCTAACTAAATGTGAGCCGCCGACCTGGTGGGCTAATCAACCTGCCCTTCTTTGGGTCAAAAAAAGAAGCATATGACTTCTCCAACTTTTTCCTATCATAAAGTCCTATCCCTTAAAAAAAAAAAACAAAAAAAACCCCCAAAAAACAACCTACAGTAAGAGCTGATTTTAGCCACCCTCTTCTCCAAGACTCCCTGACCCTTTGCCCATAACAATTACATTTCAAGAAGGAAGAAAGAGCAATCCACCCTTGTTCTTGTCTCTGGCTGCCTTTTCCCCCAAATAACATCTCTTGACCCCTCGAAAAGTTCTTTCAAAACTTAAGAAATGGTCATCGGTGGATCACTAAGTACTAAATTCATGTCTGAATTACAGTGTGCTGGATCAATAAAATGTATCCTAACCTACAATAAATCCAGTTTTGCCACTGCTCTCATTTTCCACCATAGTGATTTCTTCTGTTGTTATTTGATGAGCATTATCAAACAGGTTTCATTAGATCACTTCAGGGAGTTGTGCAAATTATGGTATTTGTATAAAATGTGTTTGCATAATGTCCTTGAAAGTGGTCCCACTCAGCTTTATTTGCATTTGGGGGGAAATGACTTACCCATGCTTTGGTGTATAAGTTTCAATTGAAACAGGTTTCAGACTTGTTGAAGAAAATGAAATTAGGATGTAGATCCAAGGAGACTTATTCTTATTAGATAATGTTTTATGCCTATGTGCAATAGCTAAAGGAAATATTCTTTTTGCCAGCAAGATGCCATTTTATTTCATTGCAATTGATTATGTTGTCTACTGGGATTGCTATAGTATATGAAAAATCCAGGTACACATGCTCAGTCACAAACTTAACTAGAATTGAGGATGATCACTTGTGAAACACTTCATATCTTTTCCCACAGACGCTAGAATTTAATTTACAAGCTATATGCCCTGAAGAGACATTCTGCTGCTCTCTTTCCTCTTCCTCATCAGCATTCACTCTGGGTTCTGGATATCAACTCTTTTTTCTTTTTATGTCTGCTTATCAGAATTTTTACCATAAGATTTCTACCCAGTGTCAGCGCTGCTTCTCTTCCTTTTTGGTCTTTGCTAATTTGTTTCTCCAGTGATATATAGTGGGGGGGAGGGGGGACTGTTCCAGGTAACATCTTGGTGGGGACGCTGGCATCTCTCCCCCCTCTCTGCTCCAGCCTTCTCTGAGCCTCTCTGCTATGTGCACACCTTCCCTTCCCCCTGTGCCTCTAACTCTTCACCGGCATGAGCAGAATCTTCAACCTGCTGCTCACGCAAGCTTCAGCTCTCCCTCTGAAGTCATTTCCTGGTTGCAGGACCAGGAAATGACATCATATGGAGAGCTGAGGCCTGCGCAAGCAGCAGGTTGGAGAAGCTTCTCATGCCGGTGAAGTTGAAGAGGCATGGGGGAAGGGAAGGTGCGCATGTATGAAGCGGGAGGTGGGGTAGAAGTAGGAGGTGGAGAAGAGAGTGGGGGCGCCACGGCCCCAGGCACCTCCCACCCTCACTATGTCACTGTTTTTCTCCTTACAAAGCATATACGAAGGGGAATTCAATAATTTATCTGCCTCAGTAGGAAAGAAAGAGTCTTAAAATTTTTTTTTTTTTATTTTTCAATAAAGTTCCCTGATAGCTCCACACACTTCATCCGCATTTCTTGCAATGACTTTAGTCCCTTTGAAAATAATTTTTCTGTTTGACTTTCAAACTGGGGCATCGCAGCTTCCTTGACGTCTCCATTAGAGAATGACACAGGGAAAAAAATCTGTTCCCGTCACTGCCCCAGCCCCGGCCCACTGTCCCCTTCACCGCCCCATCACCGTCCCCACAGCATCCATATAAGCCTCAGTACTGCAATATTTAGCTTATTCCTTCCTTATAAATCAAAGTTCTGGCTTCTGAACTAGAGAAAGAGATGTTCAGTTGGCAGGGCTTTGTTTATAAATTTATATCAACACAACTAATATACTACTTTATCCTAAAGCAAAAAGAAAATAAATAGAATTTTTTTTTTCTACCTTTGTTGTCTGGTTTCTGCTTTCCTCATCTTCTCATTCAATTCCTTCCATTCACTGTGTGCCTTCTCTCTGCGTCTTCCATTTGCTCTGTTACTGTGCCTCTCCCTTCACCCCCCCCCCAATTGGTCTGGCACCCATCTTCTTCCCTCCGCTCCCCCATAGTCTGGCATCTGTCTTCTTCCCTTCCAGTGTCTTCTCCCCACTCTGTCTTCCACATTTCCCTTCAGGGTCTGTTCCGCTCCACCCTCCTTCAATGTCTGTTTTATTCCTTTCCACCACCACCCTTCCGTCCCTCCTTCACCATCTGTTCCTTTCTACCACCCTACAGCTCCTCTCGCGCAGCCTCCCTCCCTCTTACTTTCGTGGCACGTTACAATGTAATTTGTGCAAGCCACTGCAGGCTGCGAGCTCGGTCCCCAAACAATCTCGCTTCTGTGTTCCTATTTTCCCCATTTCTAATATCTTCCCTATGTATCTGGCATTGCCCCCCCTCCCCCCGTGTCCATATACCATCCCCATGGCATGTATATCCCCTTTATGTCTTTGTCCCTATGCCCCCATGCACATAATTTCCCCTCTGTTTCTGTTACCTTCCTGTGTCCAGATTTCCCCTCTCTTCCTCTTCCACACCAATGTGTCTCTTCTCTTCAACCCCATTTAGCTTCTTTCCCTCTTTCTTCCCCCCCATCCCTGCTTCCAGCATCTGGCTCACCTGCCTGACCACCCCTTTCTTTCCTGCTGTGGGTTTCTTTCTCTCCCTCTTCATCCCCTTGGCCCAGAATCTCTTTCCCTCCCTCCTTCCTAGTGTGAGCCGGTAACATGCACGATCGCGCGATCCAGCATCCCCCTCCCGCCCGATTTCAGCGTTCCGTCAACTCCCTCCCTCCACCTCACCTTAGATGCCGAGTTTGCCGGCTTTCTTTTTCGCCGAGCCGCACGCATTCAAAAAGCCGCGCACGCGCAGCTGCTCAGTTGTTCAATCTTCTCCTCTGAAATGCAGACTGGAAAAAAGAAGGCAACAGGAAGAAAGACACTCGTTTAAGAATCAGACTTCACCAAATTGAAATTGAGTCAACAAAAATTGGTAATATTCAAATTATTAATATTATTAATAAGCAATATTTCCTTCAAATATCTCTGAAGATAATAGACAGGAATGAGGGAAATGTTAAAATTGTAATGTTTCAGCATGTCGCCTATTCCCAAGAAATTTTAAATTCCTATGATCACTAGTCTCTCCTTAATAAAAGATACTGAAGATGTTTGCAAATCAACTCCTAATCTTTCAGACTGAGTCAGTCTAGAATCCAAACTTGAAACATTATTATCTAAATCTGTACATGTTTCCACCATCTTCATGTGAAAATTGACATACCTGAAGTATAGTAGACTTCAACCATCCCGCAGTCTGCACAATGTCCTTCCATGCGTCATTTAGTGAAATCTCCTTAGAATTCTCTAAGTAATTGTCCATCAATTTAGGACATGATACGATACTTGGCATCTGGGCTCCCTGCGCCGAAACCTGCTAGCGCAGTTTAATAAAAGGGGGGTATTCATTTATTTTCTTTCCCAATAGTAAAGGGCTGTGTTTACAATAATTTTTTTAAAATAGAACTTTGGGGGGCAAAATTTCAGTTGCGTTTTCCTTGTAAATGTGTCATTCACTTGGATCAGAATACTTATGTTTTTTATGAACCTTCCCAATTGCAGTATATTTTTGGAAGGGAAGGGAGTGACCATGCAGAATTCCAATTGACTCCAATTGACTGGTCTGATTTAAAAATGAAGACAAACGAGCTTCCATTTGGTTTTGTTACTTTAACTCTTTATTTTTTTCATTCCCAATGAATGTGAATTGTTTCTCTCTCTAGTGTGGACTATTCAAAAGTTAGTACGTATTTGAATTTTGAATGAGTATTGCATTTTCTTTGTATATTTTAATTTGGGAAAGCTTTTGTTTGTTCAATAAGCTTATTTTGTTGAAATAATGATAAATGAATAAATAAAAGAAAAAAACAAACCCAGAACTTAAGCTTACCAAGCTGGTCTCTGGGGCAACAATTTTGGCAATTTGATTGCTAAGTTTTGTTCCTACCAAATCTTTAGAAGGATGCTGAAAACCCATCTATTTGCTAAATTTTACAGATAAGTTTTTGTAATTTCAAGTATATAATTCCTGGTGCATGTACAGTGCTTGCATCCGTTCACCGCATAGATGCAAGAGTTTTTGCTTGTTAGGTTATGTTATTACCTCAAACTCTGGTCCCTTTAGTGCTACAAGTAGGTCTCGTTCTAAAAATAAACCCCAAAGAAAAACATACTTAATATGCAAATTAATCCGATTCACAGATAAAACCAATGCAAATATTTCTCATGAATATTCATTACCAAAGTAGCACATCTTATAAAATCAAGACCCCTGGGCAAGAGATAGCCAGGATAAATGTACTATTAAACCACAGAGAGAGAGGATTTTACCTGGAGCTAGTACAGCTGCTTCTACAAAGGGTATTTTGTTAATGCAGCTTGTCTGGGTTTTTTTTTTTTTTGTTAAATAAAGCTTCCTACAAAATCCTTTGAATAGAGTTAAAGTTAGAAAAGAAAGTCAAGGTGACTTAGGAGTTTTACCCCCGCTTTTACTAAGGCGTGATAAATGCTAACGGGCCCGTTATATTCTGTGGTTGCGTTAGCATTTAGAGCTCCTTTTACCAACCTGCGGTCGCGCGACGTGGAAAAGCTAACGCCAGCTCAATGGAGGCATTGGCATCTAGCGCGCGCTAAAACCGCCAGCGTAGCTTAGTAAAAGGGGCCCTTATTTATTTAGGGACTCTCTTTCTAAAGCAGGGGTAGGGAACTCTGGTCCTCGAGAGCCGTATTCCAGTCGGGTTTTCAGGATTTCCCCAATGAATATGCCTTGAAAGCGCAGTGCATGCACATGGATCTCATGCATATTCATTGGGGAAATCCTGAAAACCCGACTGGAATACGGCTCTCGAGGACTGGAGTTCCCTACCCATGTTCTAAAGGGTGTTAAGCCTTCTCACATCCTTAGTGTGGCTGGAAGAAAGAAGCACCTCATCAGCCAGTCCCAACCCAGATGGTGATGTGTGTGTGTGTGGGGGGGGGGGGGGGGGGGGGTAGACCAGGTACGGTAGGGGAGCAGGATGGGAGGGCAGTGGCAGAAGACCCCTTAGCTCTGTACTGTTTCCTTTTGTTCTTTGGGTGTGCACAGTGTTTAAATAAAGAATTACAAAAAAAAAAAAGAAAGATTGTCTTGGGCCTGGCTTTGTTTCCCGGTAGCTTTGAGGTAGGCACCATGAAGTTGCGCAATGCAAGACTGGCATTTGGGCACCAGATTCCATTGTAGAATACTACTGTAAGCCCGTATCAGTGTGCCTAATGTTTACATACTTGCTATTACAATACATAAATGTGGCAGAAATGCACATAATTTAAAATATTCTGTAATTATAGACTAGGTTCTCACCACCTGGCAATTGCGATGTCTAAACAGAAGCGTCCATTTATAAAATTGCCATATAGTTTAGCAAATAGATGAGGGGTTTCCTCCTCCAAGATATGTCGCCAGCGAAATGGTGGCTGTGTTTGAAGCTGCCTTAGAGGGGCATAAAATTATTCGGCAAGAATTAACAAAGAAAGGATAAATGAAATTTCAGAGCTGTACGTTAGATTAAAACATTTTAATGGCTTTTTCAAAACCCAGCACTTTGTCCGGGTTTTGAAAAGCTTCCTCAAAATAGCATCAGGCAGGAGGGCGTCCGCGGAGAAGGAGGGCAGGGCTAGGGTGAGATTGGGGGCGGGACTGGAGCATAATGGGGCGGGCATGGGTGGAACTGGTGGGTCTGGGGGCGGGGCTAGGGGGTCCAGATTTTACTAAAATTTTAGTAAAATCTGGTAACCCTACCAATTATAGCTCAATGTCCAAAGTATTGTAAGAACAGAACAAGGATAAGGGCCATCTTTATCCTTAAAGGGAATAAAGCACTATGAGAGAAAATTCTATAAACAGTGCCTAAACTTAGATGCCTGTAGGTGCCCTACTTGCACCTAAATTAGTTGGGAAACACTGTTGAAACAGCAAACAACGTTAAATTTAAAATGCCTACTAGTGCCTAAACAAAAGGCACCAGAATCACGCCTCCGGATATGCCTAATGGCGCCTAGTGCCGTTATAGGCGTGGCTAACACCGGAAGCGGCATTAGGTACCGTAGAGCACCTATGTCGGCGCAATTCACAGTTAAGATAGGCGTCAGAAAATCCTGGCTTACATTTCCAGTGCCCATCTGTTCTGGAAGTGCGATTCTCTAAACAGCGAAGAAAGAAAGATAAATGGAGGAGAAACAAATCCACAAACTCAGAGTCGCAAGGCAAAGCGTGGATATGGCCTAATAAGATTGGTGAACACTATTTGTTACATAAAAGTCCTTTATTCATCAAATAACTGAACGGCTCAAACTCTTTGACTCGACGTGTACATGTTTCGGCCTCAACCGGCCTGCCTCAGAGGAGTCTACAAAATATAGGCATAAAACAATTAATAAAAGAACCAAACCAATAAATATAAAAGAAAGCAATTAAAACCAATATGTAAACATCCATATACCACAAAATGGCATTGTGGTACAAGAGTGGAATGAACACATGGAAAAATACACAATTGCTGAACTCTGTATTTAAACATAAAAGCAGGCCTTAAAAATGTTTCAAATACAATTAACACCCGCATTTGAATATTAGATAGATGTGTTTACATGTCTTGAACTATAATTAATTATATTTATATTGTTTTAAAATGGGTTATGAACACACCGTTCAGTTATTTGATGACTAAAGGACTTTTATGTAACAAATGATGTTCACCAATCTTATTAGGACATATCTACTCTCTGCCTTGCGATTCTCTAAACAGCGCCATCGCGTGATTGACATGTGATCAGCGGTCGCATTTTAGACGGTTGCCAATACCAGTTCTGTTTAGAGAATACGGACCTTAATGATGAAAATATATCCAGTAGGTTTACTGAATACTTTTCTTCCCTCTAAATTCAAACCATCTGATATTCAGCTGGCGGTGGGCAGTGCTTTGACTGGCTGTTGCTGGCTTTCAACCTGGGTATTCAATGCTGGGCTAGCTAGTGCATGGCTGGTTAAAGTAATATTCAGACTTAACTGGCCATTGCTTAGTAGGCAAAGTTAGGCCTGCTTTTTATGTGGTCTTATTTGTCTGCTAAGCCTGGATGCTTAAGTTCCATGTAATGGGACTTAAGCAGTCATGCCCCTGGAATGCACCCAACATTCGATTAAGTTCCAAATAACGGGACTTAAGCAGTCATGCCCCTGGAATGCACCCAACATTCGACTTAAGTTCCAAATAACGGGACTTAAGCAGTCATGCCCCTGGAATGCACCCAACATTCGATTAAGTTCCAAATAACGGGACTTAAGCAGTCATGCCCCTGGAATGCACCCAACATTCGATTAAGTTCCAAATAACGGGACTTAAGCAGTCATGCCCCTGGAATGCACCCAACATTTGACTTAAGTTCCAAATAACGGGACTTAAGCAGTCATGCCCCTGGAATGCACCCAACATTAGAAGCCCAAGAAACCAAGGAAATCAACCCCATGAAAAACTCACAATAAACATTGCACATCAACCAGAAGTTATTTTATGTCCAGTTGATATGTAATGTTCCTTCCCCACTTCTTTTATTTATTACACCCCCCCAACATTGCCAGTTTTATTTTTTTGTGCTAACTGGTCATTTTAAAAAGCGATAACCAATTAAATTCCACTAACAATGATTGGTTAGCTGCTGAAGATGCGAGTTAAACTTGTCAGCAGTTGTTCCCAACTGGTTAACTCGCACTGAATATCGGATAGTTCTCCATGAAATAGATCCTAGGCTAATCTCCTTCTTCCTAAATTGCTGCCAGTAGATAAGGCGTGATTAGAACAGGACAAACTAAAGAGAAGAATAACCAGGCTATCAAACACATGGGTCCAATCAAGTCTCCTGGACCCTATGGCCTTACAGAAGGGTTTTATCAAGCTATCGGGGACTCGTTGATCAAAAGATTGAACAAGTTATATGATACATTTGTAGCTACTAAAGAAGTCTCAGGTTGCTTTACAGAATCAGTTAGTGTCACTGCTGGAAGAACCAGGGAAGGAGCCTCTATATGTGCAGAATTATAGGCCAATATCATTATTAAATGTTAATGCAAAAATTGTGTTAAAATTCTAGCTTTATAAATGCAAAAACAAAAATAGCCCCCGCTCAAAAAAAAAAAAAAAAAGCTGAGACATGATTTGCAAAGATCAAATACACTTCCCCCTCCCTATTCGCGGTTTCAACGTTCGCGGTTTAGATTATTTGTGATTTTTTTTTCCCCCCCAGTCCCCCTCCCTGAAAATCGCTTGTTGGCAGCCCAAATTGAAAAAAACCGGCCCCGGGATTTGAAGCGGGGCAAGGAGAGAGGCGATTGGAAGAGGAGGGAAGCGATTGGAGGAGGAGGGGGAGGCGGTTGGAGACGAAGGGAGGTGATCGGAGACGGAGGGGGCAGAGGAAGTGAGCAGCCGCCCCAGGAGCATTTACAAACAGCGCCTAGGAGTTAGATGTTTATAGAATCAGGGCTTAAATTCTTATAGATTTGCGGATTATAATTATATTGCAGTATTTGGGGGCGAAAAATACTTTTTGGGTTCTAATTTTCTATAAAATAGGTAATCCTGATTTGATAGCTACTTGGGAATAGCTGATGAAGAACTGTGACCGAATGATATTCATAGCTCCTTTTAACTGGGAAATTGAAAAATCCAGCTAATCAAAAAATGACTGTGGTTCATCATGTTTCAATATCTTTTCGAGCAGGCTTTTTCTACACTTGGAAGATTTCTTCGACGCAAGCAGAACCCTGCATTTCTCACGAGTGACTACGCTTGTCTTTTAGCGTGCGGGTGAAAGCCACACTAGCAAAATACTTCCTGACAGAAGCGATGGGTCTCCTGTTGGCCTATAAAAAGAAACCCACTCATGAGAGAACTGTAATCCTATTCTGAAAATTCAACCTTATGAACTTATAAGACTCGTTTCCCGACTGCTTGGGTGAAGTGACTGCTGTAGATGGGATGAATATGATTGCTCGTCACACATAACAACAGAATCCAAATTAGATTAGAACTTTGGGTGACGGGACGTCAGACTAAGGAGCCAGGTTAAGCTGAAAATGAAAACCACTGTATGGATTTTGATTTAGAGCACATCAGGCATTTTTTTTTTTTTTTTTAAATGGCAAAAAATTGGGTTGAGTGAAACAGTCTCCTCTCTGTAATATTGTAGACTGGCATAACTAGATAGAACACTTTTAAGAGGGGAGTAATTCATCTTTAATCTGATTCCTGCCCATCTGAGCCCTCATTAGACAATAATTCGTAGGTCTGCCCAGACTGATGAGCTTGTGAGCCTTCTCTGACCCCCGACCCGATTCACTAACCTTCCGCCCGATCCAATCCGCACATGCAAACGAGGGGAAATGGCATGCGTAAATAGGAAGGCAGCGATTCACTGAACAGAAGATGGTACCACCGATTGGGCTTGCCGACCCAAAAAGAAGTGACTGCCGACCGTCCTGCTCTTTGCCGCCCTAAAATCCCAGCCCTGAAAACTCTCAAAACAAAACGGCTCCCTTGTGCCAAAAAGGCGCCCGGCCTGTCTGCGAGGCCGTGGTTTTAACCTGCGGGATTTAAAGCGTGTTCTGTTCCATTCTGCCTGCGCAATTTCCTTTCGGCAACTGTCGGTACCTATGCTACCCCTCACCCCTTTGTTTTGACCACGCTGGTGCGGAGGGCAAGCGCGTGCACGGATCACAGCTACAAGCAAAGTGGATGGTCTTGTGCCTGCGTCTGGATCGCTCTGCATCGATCCGTGGGGTTGGGGTGTGGCATGCGTCCGATCAAGAGGACTGTTTAGTTTTTCGGTCGCCCGGCAAGACTCGGCCATGGATCGCCCAACAACAGTGATCTTAGTGAATCTAGGCCTATATCTGTATACATCTCATGTGTAGTCTGGTTTTCTGGTCTTTTACATGTGTTCTTGGGACCTAAATGGTGATTGATTGATTTTAGGTATTGTATACTACCTATCAAAGTTATCAGATACTCAGGCATTTTCCCTATCTGACCTGGTGGGCTCACAATGTATCTAACATAACTGGGGCAATGGAGAATTGAGTGACTTGCCCAGGGTCATAAGGAACATAAGAATATAAGAATTGCCTCTGTTGGGTCAGCGGCCCTCTGGTCAAAGACCAGCGCCCTGACTGAGACTATCCCTATCAGCGTACGTCCTTGTTCAGCAGGAACTTGTCTAACTTTATCTTGAATCCCTGAAGGGTGTTTTACCCTATAACAGCCTCCAGAAGAGCGTTCCAGTTTTCCACCACTCTCTGGGTAAAGAAGAACTTCCTTACGTTCGTACGGAATCTTTCCCCTCTCAACTTTAGAGAGTGCCCTCTCGTTCTCCCTACCTTGGAGAGGGTGAACAACCTGTCCTTATCTACTAAGTCTATTCCCTTCAATATCTTGAATGTTTCGATCATGTCCCCTCCCAATCTCCTCTGTTCGAGGGAGAAAAGGAGCAGCATGGGATTTGAGCCCACAACCTCAGGGTGCTGGGGCTCTTGCTCTAGTCACTATGCCACTTCTTCCTTCTTTATAAAATCGACTCTCTAATTGCTTACTGCACTTTCCTAAGCTGCGTCGATTAAATAATTTGATAGTGTTAAAAAAACAAAACAACAACAACCCACTACCTTAATACTTTTCACTGATTTTTTTTTTTTTTTTTGCATGGTAACACTTTTCCTAAACATGTTAACATTTATCATTTCAATGCTTTCCACAACTGGATAGGTAGAAAAGCATTTCCTGATCTTTCCCTCAGCCTGAGCTTGCGATCATCTCATGCAAGAATGAATACAAAGAATGAGAAGATACATAACTATGAAATGCTTATGAAATATGAGTGAATGTTGCAGCAGCTAAAACCGTGGAGATGTGCAAAAATTATGCACTAGAATAAACCTCCCAGGGACAGAGCCAAATTATTTTTAAAGCTTGACTAAGGAGCCCTTTTACTAAAGTTGGAGCCAAATTCTATGCATAGCAGCACAAAAATCAGCATCAATCCACATGGCGCTTAGTTGGATTCTATAAAAGGCACCTACTACAGTGGTGCCTCGCATAACGAACGCCTCGCACAGCGAACGCTGCGCACAACGAACTTCATGTCTTGCTTCCTACAACGAACTTCATTTCACACAACGAAGTCGCCCGAGCTGCATCCTTCCGCGCAGGCACTGCGCTTAACTGCCCTCCCTCCGCCTGGCTCCCTGTGCAGTGGCGGACCGTCGGCTCGCAGGGGCCCGGCGCCTACTGCTGATGCGTTGGGGGGGGCGGAGCTACTCTCGCCGCTTCCCCGATGCTAGAAAAAAAAAAAAAATGAACAGTTAAATCCCAGTTTTTGCCGCTGAGACTCTGCCCTCTCTCACTGTAAAATTAGACTCTATTTAGTCTGTCTTTAAATTTAAAAAATGTGTGTTGTTTTAAAAAACAATTATGTTTTTAGATGTATCTAAATAAAAATAATAACAACAAATTTATCTTTTTTTATGTCATCTTAGCATATTTTATGCTACAGAACGAATTATTTTTTTTAACATGTATTGTTATGGGAAAACGCGTTTCACATAACGAACTTTTCGCATAACAAACTTGCTCCTGGAACCAATTAAGTTCGTTGTGTGAGGCACCACTGTATATATAGAATTGTTCTTATTGAATGTACATAGCATAACATTTAGGGACACCCGTTTAGGCCAAGGCAAACCAGATCTAAATTAACATGCAGTGAGTGCAAATCTAAGGCAGTAAAATGCAGCTTTAGAGAATGACACGGTGACGGATAACTGCGGGAAACCATCCCGTGTCACATTATGTTAACTGCTAAACCAAAGTGGAAACAGTTACCCCCCCACAATGCGGCGCAATCTCTATTAAGTAAAGTGGGGGGGGGTTTTCCCCCACGCCCCCCTCGTCGGAGCCGTAAAAACGGTAATTTTCTGCAGCGCGCGCCTCCACGCTGCGCTCAATTGTCTGCGCGCGCCTTTGTCCCGGCGCGCTTTTGACCTGACACCATCTGCACTCGTTTACAGAACAGGTTAACCCTTTATTTGGCGTTGTTGCTCAGAAGCAACATGTGTTTCCTACGGCTCTTATGGGAGATCTGCATTAGAGAATGACCCGGGGACAAATTGTTCCCCATCCTCGCGGGAACTCATTTTCCCCATCCCCGCGAGTTCTTTTCCTGCCCCTGCCCCATCCCTGCAAGCTCCATCCTCATCTGCACAAGCCTCAAACACGTTTTTTTTTTTTTTTTTTTTAATTATTTATTTATACAATTTTATAATATTACCAAGCATAGACATCTTGTACAGAAAAGTGCGATCAAAAACCAAATTAACTTAATTTTCCAAAATTGAAAAACACAGCTAAACTTAAAAATAAAAATACATAAAATAAACTCATTTGATCACACACTAGTCCTTAATAACAGGATTTAAGATTTAAAGAGTAGAGCAAAAATGAATCAAAAAATGTTTTCAAGGAAAGCCATATGTCTACTGCAGTACAAAGACTTAAACTTCCTTAGGCGCAGCTATTCCATTCTCAAAACGTTTCATTGAGAGGAAACGTATCAAATGAGATGGCTCTGTAAAGATATACTTCAAAGAACAGTATCTAACTACACATTTACATGAGTATCTCAAAAAGAAAATACCCCCTATTTGAGTCACTCCAGGTTTCAAGATTAAGAATTATCTTCTTCTTTTTGAATCTCTCTAGAGACATCAGGAAATATCTGAATGTGATGTCCTAAGAAGTCCTTGGATCTATTTTGAAAGAAAAGTTTTAATATCCAATCCTTGTCTGGAGCCAAAGCCACAGACATCAAGAGAGTGGCTGGAACAGCCAATTCTCTATCCAATTGTTCCAATAATGCGGAAATGTCCAATGGTCTTTCCCGAGATTCCTCAACTTTTTCTTCTTTGACTTGGGATTTAACTGGAAGATAATATACCCTTTTAAGGGGAGGTAAAGAGCTTTCAGGAATTTCCAGTATTTCCATAAAGTAACGCTTCACCATTTCTCGAGGAGAAATTGATAAGATCTTAGGAAAATTAATAATTCTCAAATTGTTAGTGCGACCATTGTTCTCCAGAGCTTCCAATCTCCTCCTGAGAATTATATTATCTTTAACCAGTAACTCTTGATTATATTTTACTGATGTTAGCTCTTTACTTGTGTTTTGTGTCTCTATTTTTAACTGAGATATATTTTGTTTTATCAATTTTATTTCTCCTTTCTCTTCTTTAAGCTCTTTATCCAAATTTTTAATTTGAGAATTTAAGGAGTTTCCTAAATTCACCACCAAGTCCCATAATGCTTCTGGGGGTTTGGTTGGAGAAAAAAAAAATGTACTTGTGCTGTGAGAGACTGTTCTGAGATTTGGTTTACCTCCATGAAGTCTTGTTCTCCCCCAGCCTCGGTTGTCCCAGTCGCAGGTCCTGCCATAGTGAACATGTCGCTCTGGGATGTCTCCAACAGCAAGAACCTCCAACACACTGGCCTCCAGAGACGAGAGCGCTACCTCTTCGGGTGCTTTCTGGTCCTGTGGAGAGCTGGCTGCTTGCGGCAACGGTTGAAGGGGTGGCGTCCTGACGTTGGGGCTTAGAGTAACATCGAACCCTGAGGTTTTCACCGTCGCACTACTCCCCGGCGGTGTCCCAAGCGGGCTAACTCCTGACGCTTCTTGCTCCTGTTGCAGACGCCGAAGAAGATCATCGATCGTTACCGAAGGGGCAGTCGATAGCCGGGAGGTGCCACCAGCGTTCCTGCCCCGTCTCTTCGGCATATTAGTGCAGGCAAAGTTGAAGATCTAATCTAAACCTTATATACTGCATCATCTCTACATTCGTAAATTTCGACACGGTTAACAAGAGTTAGGGTAGAAAGGAACTCCAGTGGAGGGAAGAGGCAAAATGAAGAGAAAATTTAGAGGACTAGCATAACCAGAGAGGGAGGAGGAGTTAACACTTTTGAGAATATCCAGGTTTTCAGATGTTTACGGAAGAGTTGGAGGGAAGATCACTGCAGCAGACATTCAGCGGCCATCCAGCCTCAAACACTTTAAAATCATAAGTGTTTGAGGCTTGAGCTGTTAAGGCAGAGCTTACAGTAATGAGGCAGGGACAGGGACAAAACTCATGGGGACGGAACGTGGAAATTGAGTTCCTGCGGGGACAGGGACAAATTTGTCCCCAAGTCATTTTCTAATCTGCATTTCCAAATGCTTGTTACTTGGTACTTGCTCTCTTTCGACATCAAGTTATGTAAAGCAGCCATTTGGCTTATCTGCCAATTAAAGAGTTAACTTCCTAAAACATGTTGGTAAAAGGGCCCCATAGTCTCTTTAAAATTAGCCCTATTGCGGCAAAAACTGTATCCATTACAAAACAACTCCAAAAGTTTGCATTGCTTTGATGGAGGAGCATTTTAGACCGGCAGTTAATATGGGTAAAATTATTTTTAACTTAAGCAAAGTTGTTTAGACATTGCATTACTTTATTAAAAATAATACACCCTTAAATGCAATTTCAAAACTCTTCCCCATAGCCCAGGTGCCGTATTTATGCAGTGGATCCTAAAATCCAGGTCAAGCATAGCCACGGTGGTGTATGGACTTTTAAATGTCAGAGTTTGGAGTCGACAAATAAGTTCTGAAAATGCTTTTTTCGGGGTTTAGATTTCAGATTTGGAAACTTGTTTGGGGGGTTTTTTGTTCTCCTTTTTTGGCTAACCTTTGCCGCTCTATCAGTTCAGCCAAGCAGTTCTCTTTCATTTATGGTCTGATTAAGCATTGTTTTTCCAATGGGCACAGAATAGGAGAAATCGTAATAAATCAGACCTAGGGTTGGGCCTTTGGGAAAAACGATTAGTATATCTTTCCCATTCTGCCTGTTTTATCCTTTAATACCCAAACTGCAAGAGCATCATATATAATTTAGTTTGGAGCATAAGAGCATCTAATTTTTCATTCCCAAGAAACAATCAATGCAATTCCTGCTAACATTGACATTCAAAGGCAGACAAAGGAAATGGGGCTTAAAACCAAGAGTATCTTATTTGCTTGGCTAAGGTTAAACTAATGAATCCTATTTGTTATTCAAACAGTCTAGAATTTCCATACTAGATACCATTGGCTTTAAAATAACTTTGTTTTTTTTAAGAAATATTTTTTTCATATAGCGTCTTAAATAATGCCAAAAGACATCTTGGTAACAGATTGGGACAGAGGTCTTTATATAATGTAATACAAGAACATAATCTCTTTTTCTTTCATTCATGTGGGTTCAATTCATATGCTGTAATTCTATACATTGTGAAGAAAAACAGATCGCAGACATTGTAACATTTCTATTAGCTCTGAATCCAGCATTACCTCTTTCCTTGGGGGTTCAACCACCATTTGCCTGATTCTTGCAGATGGGATGCTCCAGTCCACATCCAATATACTGTACAGTGAATCGCGGACTCAGTAATTCACAGTATTTTTCCAACCGCCTCTTCCTGGTACTAAAGTCAGGCTACACTAGGGGTGTCAAAGTCCCTCTTCGATGGTCGCAATCCAGTCGGGTTTTCAGGATTTCCTCCAGTGAATATGCATGAGATCTATTAGCATACAATGAAGGCAGTGCATGCAAATAGATCTCATGCATATTCATTGGGGAAATCCTGAAAACCTGACTGGATTGTGGCCTTCGAGGAGGGACTTTGATACCCCTGGGCTACACCAACCAGGAGCTGCTTTGACACACTATCTGGCATGTCAAAGCTGCTCTTCTTGATTGGTGTAGCCTGACTTTAGTATCAGGAAGAGGCAGTTGAAAAATACTGAGAATGATTTTTAGCACCCGCCGGCACCCCAGCTGCCCTCTCCTGCCTTTCATCGGATTCTAAACCGCATTTGCGGTTTTTTTTGAAATTCGCAGGTGTTCCTGGAATGGAACCCTCGTGAATTTGGGGGGAGTACTGTATTGAAATCTCCTAAAAAGCATCTCATCCTTCATTTCCAACTTTTGGATATAGAGGGGCATTTTCGATAGTGTGTCCAAGCCTGACTTTGGACTTATACCACAAGACATCCAAATATTGAGGCGGGAAGCATCCATTTTCGAAACCAATAGACAGCCCCCAATTTTTTTTTTTTAAATGATTTGGACATCTTGGCCTTTAGGACATCTAAATTTTTTAGACATTTTCGAATACAAAAACATCCATGTTCAAAACGTCTCAATCCAGACCTTTTGGAAGTGGGAGGGGCCAGCATAGTAATGGATTGGCTACATAGACATCCGAACAGAGCAGTAGAGCACTTTAGAGGGCACTACTGTGAACTTCACATAAATGGTGTCAGATGTATATCTCACCCTAACCCTCTTATAATTTATAATGAGCCCCAAAACCTATCTTACCCACCTGTCTACCACTCCATTTAGCCCTTGTGGCTGTAGCTGGCACCTATATGACAGTATAGTAGAGTTTGGGTAGGTTTTGATGGGCTCAACTTCATACCACAGATGTGGTTAGAGTGTCTTATAGGTCTGGGTCCTCTCTTCTATGGTTCTCTAGCTCACTCACCAGAGAATCCTACACACTTGATGGTCTACTAGACTTCCCCATACCAGATGCTGCTATTCTAGGGCCAGGTATATACCTATATTTTCTCATTTTTGTGTGGTGGAAGGAGGTCAGTAAGCACTGGAGTATGTGGAGGTGTCTTACTTTGATGCATGCAGTGATCCTCTGGTCAGTTTGGGTGCCTTTGTGGCACTTAGATGTTTCTAAAACAGGTCTAGCTCTGACTCTCTAAGTTTCATCCAGGACATGTAAAATGTTTGATGATTGCTGCAAGACATCCAAGTCTAACCTGCCCTTATACATGCCCAAAGCCCGCCCATAACATGCCTCCAAAACGCCCATCTCGAGCTCTGTTGAGCTTTTCAAATAAGCGGGTAACAGTTAATACATACAAAAAAATAAATCACAGACTACATTATGTGTCAAAAACACTCATTAAAACCATATATTTTACCCTTTGCTTGACTTCCAACACAAATAGGAGATGCTCATATGTGGGCAATTTTTGGACAAGCACATTGCAGCTACTAATTAGGAAACCAGTGGAGGCAGTTTCTCGTTGAAGATTACCTAACAATTCCCACATGTACTAGAAACACTGGGAGCTACTGAAAATGGCTACAACGTAATTGAATACTTATTTGCATACCCGAAGATTTTAGGCTGTAAATGTAGATCTTTCTTAGACAGGATGCTCACATTTCAAGCAAGTAAACAACAGTCCTGGTTGGGTAACTATATTAGTGGAGCCATGTTGTCGTACGGCGCCTTCCGAAAAGAAATTAAGACAGTACTATTTGATAAATTTATCTCCTAATTCGAGGTTTTATTCTCAACATAATAATTGTATTGCATTAACTTAAATATTTTTATTGTCTTATTAGTTAATATGCTGTATTCTTACCATTAATATTTTGTATTTTGATGATTGTCCAGTTTTCTCTTTTGTGTAAACTGCCTAGAATTCTTTTGATTGAGGCGGTATAGAAAAATAAAGTAGGATGAGGATGGACTAGCTGGACTTTAATATGTCCTGGAGTTTCATGTTGAAATTCTGGTGCATTCTTTAACAGACGTATTTTGCATTTGTAAGGTATATGTAGGGTCAAAATACGTCTACGGCACTGGCAGCCACGAGATTTTCAAAAGGAAACTTGATGGAGAGTTTCCTTTTCAAAATTCAAAATCAGCTTGAAAACTTCCTATGGCCACTGAAAATGACCTCTTGCATGTCATCAGTAAAGACTGGGATCAAAGATGGGGGGGCCCTGTCATTTAAACCACAGCAGTCATTATTGTGATGATTGGCCTTTCCTGGATAGATGAAAGTGACTGAATCGTTGTTTTCTGTAATATAATCATTAAATTAATCAGATTCATTGCAATAGACTGCTTTCCATGAAACCACCCTATTCTCATCTGCTCTATCAATAAACACAGAACTATAAATTAATAGGTAATCTAATTTAGGAGGAGCTTCCAGCAAACCCAATTTAGTACTCTAGACACTGAAGCAAATTACTGTTAATGAGCTGACACACAAGATTATTTTTATTGGTGATGTTTAAGATACCCTTTTTCCTCCTTGTTTCAGATCCAGAAATTGTAAATGGAATTTATTGGTCAGAATCTTTGAACAAAGTGTTTGTGGATAACTTTGATCGGGACCCCTCTCTTATCTGGCAATATTTTGGAAGCGCGAAGGGATTTTTTAGGCAATATCCTGGTAGGTATAAACCTTGTGATGGTGACAATATGTAAAGATAGCTCTTGTGATATTGAGATTCTGGCAGTCGATATGTTTTTAACCACTGAGCGACAAACAAACAAAGGATCCAACAAAGCGGCAGTATGGAATCGAGTCGAAAGACAAAGGCAAAAACTGCAGTGGTGATGTACAAGATACCAAGTCTTTAATGAACAATCATAAAAGGACAAATATAGTCATAAAACAGGTTGTATCCAAAAGGATTGATGAACCCGGACCTGACACGGTCCATGTTTCGAAGAAACACTCCTTCCTCAGGGGTTCTAAATGGATAACAACTGGAATGGAGCATAATATATTGTGTCCCTTTTACAAAGCCAAGGTAATGCATCTTGGCACGGCTAATGTGACACTGCCCATAGGAAATGAATAGACTGCCACATGGGAGTTACTACCAAGACTTTGTAAAAGAGGCCCTAATGTTTCTAAAATGACTAACATAACCATTTATGTACCAGCACATAAATGTCTGTGTCGACATTTCATACCATAGATGTTCATATGTTATTTTCCCGGGTTACCCTACTGATGATTTTTAAAGTATTATTCTTAAAATGGATGTTCATGCTAAGCATCGTTGACATATAAGCATCCATTTCACCCTGTATTGCAGAACTGGCTCAGCTTCAGCAGATCCTGTTCTAAGATAGAAACATGATGGCAGATAAAGGCCAAATGGCCCATCCAGTTTGCCCATCTGCAACACTCACTATCTCCTCCTCTCCCTAAGAGATCCCATGTGCCTGTCCCACACTTTCTTTTAATTCAGACACAGTCTTTGTCTCTAACACCTCTACTGGGAGACTATTCCATGCATCTTCCACACTTTCTGTAAAAAAAGTATTTCCCTAGATTACTTCTGAGCTAATGGTGTGCGGTCAGGGCCTTCAGGGGATTCACCCCAACCCCTCCCCCTAAAGGCCCCTCTACACCCCTGCCTTTTGATTTATTTATTTTTATTTACTTTTGGGCAGTTCTCCAAACCCCCCTGAAGGCCCTGACAGTACTAATTTGAATTTGATTGGCTGGGCAGCAGCTGCCTATTTTCTGCTCAACCAATAAAATTCAGAGCACGGTTCTCAGGGCCTTTAGGGGCAGGAGTTGGGTGAATCCCCTGAAGATCCTGAGAACCGTGCTCTGAATTTTATTGGTTGAGCAGAAAATAGGCAGCTGCTGCCCAGCCAATCAAATTCAAATTAGTACTGTCAGGGCCTTCAGGGGGGCTCGGAGAACTGCCCAAAAGTAAACAAAAATAAATAAATAAAAAGGCAGAGGTGTAGAGCTGGGGATTCACGGAATCCCCTGAAGACTCTCACCACATGCTGCTGTTCTGGGCCTATCGCCTCTTAACTTCATCTCATGCCTTCTCACTCTGGAGTTTCCTTTCAATTGAAAGAGATTTGCCTCATGATATTAGCATAATGTTAGACATCCCAACTTGTATGTCTAATTTCTGATTTGAACGACCTTTCTAAAATGCTGCTCCATAGGAATTTATGAGGATGTAGACGTGTGGGTGTCTGTTCACTCGTTTTTTTTTTTGGTCACTCTGGTCCTTCTGGACCTTCTGGTTACTCTGGCTTACCGAGGGTTAGGCATAAGCCAGTATTCCTTAACTCTCCCCCACCCCCGATGGTCACCTGAGAACCAGTACAGCTCTTTCCATTTCTTTATATTGGTCAACTGGAGCCCTTCTCTCCAGTTGTTCATGCATATTGCCTTTCTTTAAGCGTTCCAGGTACTCTAGTTCTCTGTGATGGGACATACACCCCATCACAGAGGACCCCCCCCAAAAAAAAATGGTTGTAATAAATATACAAATGTCTTCTGATATATAACACTTGACTCCTTTCTTTAGGTATCAAATGGGAACCAGATGAGAATGGAGTTATTGCTTTTGACTGCAGAAACCGAAAGTGGTAAGTTAACAGGTGTCAAAGTGATGTGCTTTCAGTTACAAGTAGGGATGGGTTGTCATTTGCAACGACATGGAACATGCCAATGACATCTCCCATTGTTGTTGCATGTTGATAACAATTTTTGTGGGTTTTGTTTGCTGATAGTAGTTCACACTCTTTGCCAAAGAGGGTTCCTTCTTTTGGAATGAGAATACAAACTTTTTTGATAGTGTGTGCATTGATAAGCCACCTTTTGCAAAGAGTATGCCGTCTCAATGACATTGCTCCCATGATGGCATAAGGGGGAAACGAAAATGAGCAAAACAGATATTTCCAGAAACAATATGAGCAATCCCTACGTAAGAGTAATATTGTTTCCAAGGCTAATCATCTGATTTTTCTTTGGTCTAGGTACATTCAAGCTGCTACCTCTCCAAAAGATGTTGTGATTTTAGTTGATGTTAGTGGAAGCATGAAAGGTCTTCGACTGACAATTGCAAAGCAAACTGTATCTTCAATTTTGGACACCCTGGGAGATGATGACTTTTTTAACATAATTGCCGTGAGTTCATTTGTTTTTCCCTTCTTTTGAGTTTCTTTTCTTTTTAGTTTTTCAGGACTCCACCTTTTTTCTCCTTGGGGCTGATATCCTTTGCAGATTGAAGGGGACAACAGGTACGAGGGGGCATTCGGAGAAACTGAAGGGAGACAGGTTCAAAACAAATGCAAGGAAGTTTTTTTTCACCCAAAGGGTCGTGGACACTTGGAATGCGCTACCGGAGGAAGTGATCAGGCAGAGTACGGTACAGGGATTGGACGGATTCCTGAGGGATAAAGGGATTGTGGGATACTGAGAGAGGTGCTGGGATGTAATACAAGTATAGAAAGCCAACCAGGTAATAAGTATAGAAACCCAACAGGTCGTACATGTGCAAGACCGGAGGGTTAGGACTTCGATGGGAAGATAGGACTTCAATGAGAAACCAAGGTGGCAAGGGAGCCCCTTCTGGTGATTCAGACAGGTCGTGACCTGTTTGGGCCGCCGCGGGAGCGGACTGCCGGGCGGGATGGACCTGTGGTCTGACCCGGCGGAGGCACTGCTTATGTTCTTATGTTCTTAAATGGCTTAGCACCATGAGAAAAAGCATGAGCTTTTTTTTTTGTAAAATCTTCCTGAAATGTAGTCAAAAAAATCACCAGATTGTCCAATTTTCCATTTGTAATTTTGCCACACATAATTCTGTAATGACCTCAGTTGTATCATTATTTTGGCTCATTGACGATACCTTTGGGAATTCTTTTGCAAATGGAAAACAATGCACAATAGTGGCAAAGAGCATGTGTTGAAATTCACAAACATGATTATGAGGAGCATTTTTGATATAAGGACCTCTTTTACAAAGCTGCGCTAGCGGCTGCTGCGTGGTAACGGCCCCGAACCCCATAGAGATTTAAAGGGCCCTAAATCTGAGTTTATGCAAAAAGAGAGTAGGAATACTGGAGTAACCACCAAGTAGGTTCTTGATCAATTATCATAAGGCTCAAAAATCTATAACCTCACTGTGCCATTATTGTGCCATAAATTTATCTAAATGGCACTCAATTTTTATATATAAATGTTCTTGTGAGGATCACCAATCAAACTCTCGCCAAGATATATACCAAGCTCAGTATAGATCGGAAACTCCTCACCTCCAATATATAATCCCCAGCTCCTCAGAAGTACCACCTGGGCTCAAAAGTTTCCACTGCCCTAGGCTTTATGTACTACCTCCTCACTGGAGCCGCTATCAATTTTACTAACAAACGTTACTTTTAAATTTAAAATTTTTATTTATCAACCCTTCTAGCATATTTCAAGGGTACTTAGCTTTTAATTGTGGTCTTCTTTTCAGGGAAATAGTTGTTAAATAAAAATTTAAAAATAAAGTTGGTTAGTAAAAATTGATAGCGGCCCCAGTGAGGAGGTAGTACATAAAGCCTAGGGCAGTGGAAACTTTTGAGCCCAGGTGGTACCTCTGAGGAGCTGGGGATTATATATTGGAGGTGAGGAATTTGGTATATATCTTGGTGAGAGTATAATTGTTTAAGACTTGGCTAAAGTACAAGTCACAGCTATCCACAACAGGTAATATAGAGAGGTACCAGGGATCTCGAGCGCTCACAGCTAAAAGCCCGATGGTTTTTTTTTTTTTTAGCCAAGTCTTAAAGATTTTTGTGTGTTTCACAACAATTTGGAGAGTTATATAGAGAGTATAATTGTACCATAAACACAGTGTAAAATTTTTGTGATAAGAGAGTCCTCAGTTTTCACAAATGAACGGGCACCAAGCCTCAAAGCCAGAGTTGTACTTAGATAACGCAAATGGGTACTCATTTGTGAAACATCCCTGGATCTCTCTTAAGATGCGACGTGTGCTATCAACAAAAAATGCTTATTAGTGTGATACTCCAATAGCTACAGTCTTCATATGTATGTAATCCTTTAGCGTCAAAAGTTTTATCAAAAATGCTGTTAATATTCTGTCCACTTCCCAATAGTTTATGCTGGTCCAAACTCTAAGTATGATGCTTATCTCGCTGTCTTCAACAGTGTGCTGTGAAAAACATTCTCATTTCAGCACTCTGCAGTGCCATTTTCATGCAGTAAATCCTCTTCCCTCAGATTGCCGATAATTGATTGCTGGAATTTGTGAGCGGTGCCTAAGTTCCTGAGGAAGGGGGCATTTCCTCCGGCACGGAGCCCCATTGGACCTAATGCAGCACACTGTTGAAAATTGAATGTTTTTCACAGCACGCCGCTGAAGACACCGAGATAGGTATTAGACAGCTTATGGAAGGGGCAAAGTAGTGAGTTGTGTAGGCTGCTGCTGCTGCTGCTGGAAGGTAAAGGGGAAATTCCTGGACTGTGACAGTTACCCCGGGAGCACCCTCTTGTTATCTGCACCTTGAGTGGACTGCCTTCCTCGCCTCCTTGGTACACCACTGTCTCCGAGCAGTCTCCGTTGACCACTATTTTCTGTCGCCTTCCACTCGACCAGTTCCTGACAATATCCATCACTTTGGGGCCAATTTATTTATTAGATGCCTGTATGTAAAAGGCGTTGCTAAAATCCAAAATATGCCACATCTACTGCTCTCCATCTATCCAATTCTCTGGTTACCCAGTCAAAGAAATTGATCAGATTTGTCTGACAAGACCTGCCTCTAGTGAATGCCTGTTGCCTCGGGTCCTGTAAGCCACTGGATTCCAGAAACTTCACCGTTCTCTGTTTTAAAATCGTTTCCATGGACACATGATAGCAAACACAACAAAACAGTTGTATTAGGCAAGAGTGACTCTTGTGATAAGTAACACCCATCATCTATGGCTGAAACCTTGATAATTGGTTCTATAGTGCTCAGATTTCTAACTTCTGCTTGCATCCCTTTTATTTTTGTACCTGCTGCATTGTGAAAGTTCAAGTTATGAAGAGTGTATTCTTGAAAGCCTTTAATTAAATATGTCAAATGAAATGTATTTTTCCACAGTACAATGAAGAACTTCACTACGTAGAGCCATGTCTGAATGGAACATTAGTGCAAGCAGACAGAAACAACAAAGAGGTAAGGGGATAAAATAGTCACTTCAAAAAGTGAATATATTTTCTCCTGCACACAGTGGGGCTGATTCTCTAACTGTGCATCCTGATTTTAGTTAGCGGTAGGCGTTCTCCCGCCATCTGGCAGCCAATCAGGATGCATGTTTTCTAAAAAAAAAAAACCTCGGGCGAGGATGGACGCCTACATTGTAGGCATCTATCATGGGTCTACAGAAACATGTAGAGGGACACTTAAGTACACCCAAGATGGGGCGTGAGCATGGTTTTGCCCGGATGTAGCCTTGGGTGTCTTTAAGCACCCGTACGCATCTCCATAGAGGTGCAACAGATGTCTGAAATGTAAGCCTGCAAAATGCTGGTCTGCATTTTCCAATGTAAAAGTAAATGCCTGCAGCTGGCTGAGCAGATCGCGGTACGGGTATCCCCATTCAGCTGAGCAGGCCCCATTTAAAAAAAGAAAAAAGCACCTCTTCCCCCGCCAATGATGGCCCTCCCCAATGTCCCCACCGATGAACTGGCACCAGCACCTGGAACCGGCACACATACACCCCCCCCCCGTGGCAGTGAAAATGGCAGGAGGGATGCACACTCCCTCCTGCCATGGTGAACCCCCCCTTCCGCACGAGAGAAAATTGGCAGGAGGGATCCCTCCTGGCACCGGATGCTTCCCCAAACCCCCAGTACCTTTTTCCAAAGATGGAAGCAGGAGGAAAGCATGGTCCCTCCACTTTGAAAGCCTGCCAATCCAAAATGGCAGGCCTCCCTCTTCGGTGCATCATGTGATGCACAGGGAGGGGTCCAAGGCCCTGATTGGATCAGTCACCTAAGGCCCCTCCCCTTGGGCATCCTTCCTGCCTATTTTCTTTCATGGGGGGAGTCGCCGTGGCAGAAAGTGGGCATCCCTCCTGCCATTTCACTGCTTTGGGGGTGTGGTTGGCATGGCAGAAGGAAGTGGGCATCCCTCCTGTCGATTTTTGCTAGCGAGGGAGGGTGGAATTCCTGGTGCTGCGTTCATCGGGGGTTGTCAGGGAGGGCTATCATTGGTGGGGGGGAGGTTCTCTTTTTTTAATGGTACAGATGGTTTGTGTGTAGCACGCACAGCATATGTGCCCATTAAAAAAAAAGAAAAAAAAAGTTTCCTCCCCCAAACAGCTGAGTGGCAGAAAGCTGTTTTCGGGGCATCCCCTGCCTCTCAGCTGTTCCGGCTTCCCCTGCCGGCTCTGTGCATGTGTGAGAGTCGCTCTCACAGCAATCAATCTGACTGGAGAGTCGGGGATTACGACGAACCTCTGCATGAATCATTTGCATGCAAACTTTTTAGTGCATCAGTAGCTCTTTTTGAATCGGCCAAAAATTGGATCAGAGCAGACCCACATGGTCTTACTGATCCTCTTTAGTCCATCAAGCCCCCAGTGAGCTTTCAATAATTTAGGAACTACCAATCCATAATAAGTTGCAGATCTGAATACCCTACCAGGCATGTAAGGCACGATAGGAAGTCTATTTGTAGGGTTCACTGTAGAGCCACAAGTAACATTTTGACGTCTACGAGAATCCATAGTGTTGTGATATATACAATACTTACAGATTATGGCCATTAATTTTCAGTAAGGATTGGGATGGTGCAATAAAATTTCTCTAATGAAGCACTAGTTTGGATTTGCTTTAGATGGATAAATCTGTCCAGTGATGCCTGTTTTGTTATGAAGAGCCAAGACAAAGCTGAAGATAAGGAACAATCAAGTGACAATGGAAAATACCTTTTCTAATCAGTTCTTTGTGCTGTGTCTCGTACCAGCAGCATCTGCTCCCTAAGGAAAGATGAGAGCATAAAATTCATAGAGCATAGAATCTGTTTCTGCATACACTTGCTTTAATATATCAAAATATCAAATAATTGAAGCATTTTAGTTACTTTGCACATTTTGTATATCCATTTCATAATGCATCTTTCAACTCATGGGAGCATTAAAATGTATGGGAGCGCGTCAGTCTGCATCTCGTTTTTCCCCTTCATACATTTATAGGTAATGTGATTTGTGAGTAATAAGCATCTATTTGCCAGCACTATAATATCCACAGCAGCAAAGTTAAACAGTCAACTTATTTTTACTATTATAAAGCACTTTGAGTCAATCATCACTGATTACACTCTAAATTTACTGACATATTGGATATGCCATATGTAAGTATATGCAAAAAGTTTAAAAAGTGGTAATGTTAGAAAGCAAAAGCCAAGATTTTCCCCTTATTGTGCAGGAGTGGTATTTACCTGTATATATCCAGCATACGTTATGCACATTATTGTTACTGATATTTTTACAATCAGTCTTTCGCAGATCCTCAGCGAGGCCACCACCCACTCAGTATATACTCATAGTGAGTGGCTTTATGCCTCAAATCGTCACTGGATCATTCTCTTATTTAATATATTTACTATTTTACTGTTTTACTTAATATTATTTAAATATGTACTAGAAATACTTAGCTGTATGGTCTCGATTCAAAACAGGGGAGATACACCGACATGTTTCACCCATACATTTTAGTAGGTTTTTTCAAGGCTACCACTCCCTATTATGCTTGACGCCGTTCCAACAGACCACAGCGTTCAGTCATGGTACATGGATTTGTTGGGCCACTGGGGCTTTCGCGCATCTGAGAAGCTGAAAGCTATACTGTTGGTAGTTTCACTCCCAGTAGGGCCTCTCAAGGTAGACAAGTTTCAGTGGAGATATCAAACTAACGATGTACCACCCATATGGGCAGCAGCAGATGGGCAATGTTGGAGGTGGAGGATCGCGTTTGATGCCACAATAGCAACAATATCAAATTTATATACTACACAAAAGAAAGGCCCGGCAATCTATTGTATATACTCGAATATAAACCGATCCAAATATAAACCGAGGTAACCCTTTTCTCCCAAAAGGGGAGGAAAAAAGGTTGACTTGAATATAAACCGATGTACCAGTACAGGGCAGGAGCGACCCCTCCTCCCTTCCCTGGTGTCCTGTCTGTCAACTCTGCATCCAAACAGCCCTTCCCAGAATGCCCCCTCCCAGAACCACCGCGGGCCTGCAGTACTGCCCTGGTGGTCCAGTGGTGCAGACAGTCAGTCTGCCCCCCCTTCCCAGACCCACTGCAAGCCTCTAGTACTGCCCTTGTGGTCCAGTGGCGCGGGGAACCGGAGTTGCCTTCAATCCCTCCCTCCCGGTGACTTTGTGCAACCAGCCTGCCCTCCCCTTCCGTCTCCTCCCGGTCTCCCTGCAGTCTACCTTAGGTCTGCAGTGGGGTAGGAGAGATCCCTTTACGCTCCTGCCTGGCAGTCTCCATAGTGAAAAAATGACTGCTGTGAGATCCCAGGTAATCTATGGGTAATCTATGTGAGACTGTGAGTTTCATGAATTTTGCCCTGGGA
Organism: Geotrypetes seraphini; assembly: GCF_902459505.1. NCBI lineage: Eukaryota > Metazoa > Chordata > Amphibia > Gymnophiona > Dermophiidae > Geotrypetes > Geotrypetes seraphini. The sequence continues at coordinate 14,178,477 of NC_047100.1, forward strand.
TCTCATGGCAGTCATGTTTTCACTACGGAGACTGCCAAGCATGACTGTAAAGGGATTACTTCTGCCTCGCCTCACCTCTGGACCACCGAGGACCGGAAGGGGAGGGGTGGGCTAGTTGCACAAAGTCGCCAGGAGGGAGTGATTGACGGCAGCTCTGGCTCCCCGCACAATTGGACCACCAGGGTAGTACTGGAGGCTCTCGGTGGGTGCGGGATGGGTTTAGCTCGAATATGCTGTAAACTGAGACCCCTATTTTGGGGCCAAAAATATTGGTTAGTGTACAATACGACCTGTAAAACAATCTTCTTGGTATTAACTTCCACACTGTAGAACTCATTCCTATTAACTGAAACAAGAAACTAATACTGCTAAATTCAAATCTAACCTTAAAACCTTTCTTTTCAAAGACGCCTTTGAGGTGTAGGCTAGGAGCATGATTTCAAGGGCTATTCTACATGCCTTTTTGTTTGTCCCTTCCCTGCTGATTTTTTATTTTATAGAAACATTGTAATCCCACCTGCTTCCCTTTGTATCTTGTAAAGTTTCCCTGTTGTCCTTATTATATTCTAACTGTATTATCAGACCCCTCCGTCTTTTAGATTATTATATAAACCGCTTAGGGTGGTTAAACGGTATATCAAGCTTAAATGAACTTGAAATTTGAGTATACCTGTATACGGTACGTCTGTATTTTTTTTTTTTTTTGTAATTTTCAACAATTTTTATAAGAAAATTAAACTTCTTGTCACAGAAATACAGGATGAGTAATGTTAATTATACACTCGGAAAGAAAAATAGTAACCCAATTGGTCATCCTTCCTTAGACCACAACATTGAGGGAGTTAAGCCTGAATACAAAAGAGGCTCATTTCTTACTCAAATAAAGAAGAATTATTTAAAGAAAGGCTATAACGCAACATAACTTGCTATCTCTTATTTGCACTGCGTCAACTTCAGGCCATTTTTTTCAGCTCCAAGAAGGACTTTGATCAGGAAGTAAGAATACGTATTTAACTTGTTCATATTTTATGATACACTTGCAAGGGTTTGCCAATAGGAAAGAGGGCCCCAAAGCTGTCTCAAGAACAAGAACTGTTTCCTTCTTTCCTGTGTGGTCTTTGAGACATCTAAATATGCCCATATTCTCTTACCATAAAACAGGGTTTTTGAAAACCTAAACTACTACTTTCTGCTGAAAACCAAAGGAAATCAATACGGTGGTTCTCTCCACTGACTAAGAGATAGATTCTTCTAAGATTGCAGATTTTTCAGTTCAATTTGTGGAGCCTGTATATTTTCCCCTTCCTTAAGTTTTAATAGCCGGTGGAAGATAGTAGCTTTTAAGAATAACTCAAAATTTCCACCACATATTTTTTTAAACATATCGTACAGGAAAGTTTAGAATCCTTACATTTAACCGTCGGTTAAAGTTCTCTAAATTTTTTCTATCTTCCGATGTAGCAGAGGACTGTCTTTTATCGCGACGGTTCTTGGGCTTGCACCTCATTTTGTATTTTTAATTATAGAGATTTTAGTTTCAATATTCGTTTGTTCAAATACTTTTGTAAAGTTATTCAACTTTATCTTCCTGGTCGCTGTATCCACTCTCTGGAGCATCTTAAGGATGGCCACCAATGTATCTTCTCTGTCAGGGAGTAAATCCCAGAGCTGGTTTGCAACGGCATAAGCTCATCTACCATGGATCCTACCTCTGCAGAAGCATCGGGTGCATCTCCAGCCACCGTACTTTACACTTCCAAGGCAGCAGCGTCAGCCGGACAGGGAGGCGGGACAGCCGGTGTGGGCGACAGCGAGATCTCATGCCCCAGCAGGATCGAACATCCCTGACTCTCTACCGCAGCGGGATTCAACTCGCTTGTTCTCAAAGCAAGTATTGGTAGGCACTGCTCAATCATATGCTGGTTTAGGGCAGACGAAGAAGTTGAGGAGGTAAGCGCCCTTACACTGCCCTTTCTTTTAGTATGTAACATATTGGAAAAAGAAGAAAACACACAACACTAGCGAGAGCATTCTCAATGCACCTAACTCGGTGGCGCCATCTTGGTACTTCTGTATTCTGCCACGAAAACTTGATGATGAAATTCATCAATTTGCTAGGACTCGAACACACATCGATGGCATCATTTCCGTGCAAGAAAGGGAAGTTTAAGGTTTGGCGAGTAACTTCTAGGATGGGCTGCCATTTGCAATGCAGAATAGCAAAAATGAGGAAGGGACACCGCACATCAACCTCAAGGACAATCAATTTATTGAAAATATATAAATAATACAAACGTATACATCACATTAGGGATTTCTATTCCGCCATTACCTTGCAGTTTAAGGCGGATTACAAAAGAATTATCAAGGAAGTATTACAAAAAGATCTTACCAAAAAGAGATTTGGTCATTTTCAAAGAGAGTAAGAAATGAGTGTGGTTATTTGTTTAGAGTAGTTGGTTTTAGTGAGAGGCGGTGTTTGATACTTTCGGTGTTATTTCTTTTTCAGGGATTTCTTGAAGAGTATGGTCTTTATTTCTTTTCTAAAAGTTTTGTAGTCTAGGGATGCCATCAGTAGATTGGCGATTTTGTTGTCTAGTTTGGCTGCTTGAGTGACTAGTAGGCCATCATATAGTTTTTTCCGTTTGATCTCCTTAATTGGGGGGTATGAGAATGGGGTGTGAGTTTTCCTATGTCTGGTTGAGGTGTTGTGGATGAGGCGGTTGTTCAGGTACTTTGGGCTGTCTCCGAATAAAGTCTTAAATAGTAGACAGTAGAATTTAAATTGTATTCTTGCTGGGATTGGAAGCCAGTGCGATTTGAGATATGCTTCTGTAATGTGGTCATGTTTATTCAATGAGTAGATGAGTCTTAGTGCTGTGTTTTGGATTGTTTGTAGTTCTGTTATTGTTGCAGGGCAGGGGAGATAGAGGATATTACAGTAGTCTAATAGGCCTAGTATTAAGGACTGTACTATGAGCTGGAATTGTGATTTTTTTGAAGAATTTATATACATATAAATACCTAAAACATAAGGCAAGCTTTATGGAGAGTCTTTTATCCTTTTTGTACTGGACCCCAACACAGTCCGTGTTTCGTCTTAAGAAGCCTTCCTCAGAGGTATATTGATAAAATCCAGTAGATGGCGCCAATCTGTTTGTATAAAACCAAAAGGAATATTCTCAGTCCATGAATAAGAGCTTACAACACAACGTGTGGCCAGGCCAAAAGAACGCTGCGAGCTGTTGATTCGCAACGCTGCTAGTGACATGCAAAATGGCATATGTCATGTTGTTAAACAAAAATAAGCAGGAAAAAAACAGGAAGATTTTTTGTGCATTAGTTGCACTATGTGCATTATTTATAAGACCTCTTTTTCTAAATAGTGCATGCTATTTGCAAAGAGGGTACATTGTTTTGAACAACATTGCCCCAGAAGTGAAAATTCTAACTAAAACATAACATGGGAATTGACAGAAATTGAAAAATTTTGAGTTGACCATTCCTAGTTATTTTCCATTAGGGGAGATTTAATTTTGGGACTGCTTGCTATGTTATATTCTTACAACCTAATAACCCACGAAAGCTATCACCCAAGCATACATTTTTGAACTCAGCTTCTGATTGAGTCGTTTTGTTATAGCTAATTAAACACACAACTTCTGGGTCACAAAAGAGGAGCGCCCAAACTTTAGACTAAAGCAACATCCATTGCTAATCTCAGGTCATTTTCTGTTTCAGATATCTGCAAGATGGCCACAAGGCCTCGGTTCCCACAAGGGAATTGAGGGGTACAGATAAGGACTGAGGTTAGGATATAGGGATAGGAGTAAAGATAGGTTATAGAAATAGTCAAGGACCACTGCTCGGGCAGTGGGCCTGATGGGCCGCCGCGGGAGCGGACCGCTGGGCACGATGGACCTCTGGTCTGACTCAGCGGAGGCAACTTCTTATGTTCTTATTACTGCCTTGACCCTTTTTTTTGGTATAAGATATAGCTTTTGTTCAGCCTATTTTGCGTGTCTGTTTAACTCCTTACCAGTACCAATGTTTATCTAGTACTAAATTTTTACAATCTCAGACCACCTCTAAGAACTTTCTACAACAGGATGGTCAAAGTCCCTCCTCGAGGGCCGCAATCCATTCGGGTTTTCAGGATTTCCCCAATGAATATGCTTTCATTGTACGCTAATAGATCTCATGCATATTCATTGGGGAAATCCTGAAAACCCGATTGGATTGCGGCCCTCGAGGAGGAACTTTGACACCCCTGTTCTACAATGTAGGAAGCCCTTAGCTTGGTAATCACCAACGAGCGTGCCCGCTTCCCCCACTGATAACAGAGGGAAAAAAAAAATAGAGACCCTTAGATAGGGAGATAGATTTCAGGGAAAGTAGGAAATCAGGCAATTTTGCAGAATCAAACCTTAGCCACAGGTGTCAAAGTCGGTCCTCGAGGGCCGGAATCCAGTCGGGTTTTCAGGATTTCCCCAATGAATATGCATGAGATCTATGTGCATGCACTGCTTTCAATGCATATTCATTGGGGAAATCCTGAAAACCCGACTGGATTACGGCCCTTGAGGAGGGACTTTGACACCCCTGGACGCATCCTGTGCTTTGAAATGAGGACCTTCCCTGTAAGAAACCAAAATATTAGACTTTTAGACTTTATGTAATATTTGACCATTACTGCACAGATATTTATCAGATTTAGTCTAAAGAAGCACTTTATCGATAAGAAAATGTTAATACAGAAAGGGCTTCTTTTCCGAAGGTGCGCTAGCGGTTTTAGCGCACGCTAGCTGAAAATGAGGCGGTAAATTTAGCACGCACTATTCCGCACATTAAGGCCCTAACGCGCCTTGGTAAAAGGAGCCCAAAGAGCTTATCATGCCTTTTGCCTGCACGGCTTTTTTTATTTTTTTTTTATTGTAGATAAACAAAACTTTCGTTTGCTTGTGGCTGTTTGAAATAGTGAGTTGACTGAACCGTGTTTTTAGTAGGTCATCATGAACATTAAACCACACTCATTTATTTTCGTAGCAGCGGCATCTGCCTCAAAGGCGCCTAGAGCAAAGTCTGAAAGGGTTGTTTCTCCTTCTCATTTACTAAAGTGTAACAATAAAATGGAAACTGCTACCATTAACTCTTCACTTTTAATGATATTAATGAAGAAAGTTGTTAAGGCAGTAGGTAGTCCCTCTAAGCTCTCGTTTAAAATGCTTGGTGAGATATTACAGAATTTGTAAATTGTTTTCTAAACCATGAATAATGGTACCTTAGGGGTACCATTTATATAATGCATTTTAATGGATTGTATTCATCCATTGTATGATTATTTTAATCAAAACAAACTTATTTAGCTTTATCTAACTCTAAAATCAGGAAGGACGTGGTAACATAATAAATGGTGGCAGAGAGACCCAAGGGGGTCCATCTAATCTGCCTATTTAGGTGTTTACGGTTGTGCCTGCAGCTTCTTGTAGGTTACTCTCCGTGCTCCTGCTGCTGGAAGGACAATTTTTACAAAACAACATTTCAGTGTTGTTTTGAGAAGCTTCCTGCAGGATAACCAGTAGAGCTAGACGTTCATTTGTAGTGATATGGGAAATGTTGTTGCATGTCATCATCAAAAGAAAATGAGCAGAAACCCCCCCACAAAAATGAATGTTGTATTCTTTATTGGCATTTGATATACCGCTTAAGTGGCTTAAGCAAGGCATCAAAGCAGTTCACCTAAAAAGAATAAATATTTCATATAATAGTACGAGGCAAATCAAAAATTAAAGGCAATTGTTAAATTACCCGATAACCGGAACAGAGCTCGTGAAATGGAACATATGTACTCTTACATTGCCTGTCGGATAGTTTATCCACATACTTTGCAGCACTCGGCCTTTAGTTGTGTAGCATTCACGAGGTCAGAAACATGGACGCTCCATTGCAAAATTGCACCATCGAAGAACGACATTCGGTAATGTGCTTTCTTTGGGCAGAGGGGGTGAAACCTGTGGAAATTCGCCATCAGATATTGACTTGGTACGGACATAATACCATGAATCGACAAAAGATTTAAGAGTGGGTAAAAAGGTTTAAAATGAAGTGGCTGGCTGTATTACCACTTCACTGGACTCCTTGGGAGAAATGATCACAGACTAGCATTGTATTTTCCAAAACACAGTACTTTTATTGTTAGTATATAAAAAAAAAAATTATAGCAGCATAAGCATACCAGAAGGAAACTTGTATTATCAGTCTGGAAATACAATCGAGAGATTACACAAGCAGAGGCCAGCACATTTCTGTGCGGTTAATCCATCCCATTGACCTTAATAACATAGAGGATGTAGCATCCATCAACCAGAAACTAGAAAAAATTAGAACATGATTGGATTCAAACAGGCTGTCCCTTAACATCAATAAATCAAAATTAATGATCTTTCCTTTCAAAGATGGATTAACCCTTCAGGCCCCCTTGAAGCTTGAATCTCTGCCAATCAAAGTTGTATCCACTTTAAAGCTACCTTTGACAGTAAATTCTCCTATCACTATCATATTAGTACAGTTGTCCAGAAATGCTTTCATCGTCTTAGAATGATTCGTTCTCTCTCAAAATTACTGGAACCAGCCTCCTTGAATATATTGATCCACTCTCTGCTAATTTCTTGTATAGACTATTGTAATGCCCTTTTTATAAGAGCATAACCAAAAAGGAAATAAGACGTCTTCAGATTGTGCAGAACACAACTATCAAACTTATCTGTAAGGCAAAGAAAGATGATCACGTTTCACCTCTTCTGTTCAACGCACATTGGTTACCCGTTGAACACAGAATCAGTTACAAAATATTACTTTTAACCTTTACAATACGTTCAAACAATCAACCTGAGTTCATTGATAGACTCTTAATCCCTTATAGTCCTTCTAAATCGCTTCGTTCAATGTCGCAGAGTCTCCTTGTTGTACCATCACTGAAATCAATCAACACGCTGAGATCCAATAATTTTGCTGTCACTGCACCTTCTCTCTGGAACTCGCTGCCTAATCACTTATGCGTCGAATCCGTATTCAATCCATTTAAATCTAAATTAAAAACATTTTTGTTCCAGGATGCTTTTGGACAATAACTGTCCTTTTAAGGACTAAAACAACGTTTTATAGTTTTTTACCCTCGCCTATTGTTTTTTCCTCTTACTGTGCTTTTTTCTTCAAAGACTGTAGTTCTTGCCCTTTTATTCCCTTTTGTGTGAAGTTAATTTATATGTCTCGTTAAGTGTCCTATTAACCTACCCTAGTATTGTTTAGTATTTCTAATTTTAATTTGTTTTTATGGTATTTTTAATTGTACACCGCTTAGAAATTTACCATGTAAGCCCGTTCTATAGAAAACTTCACTGGTTGCCAATGGAGACCAGGGTCATCTTCAAGTTTGCCTGCCTGTGCTTCAAAACTATAACAGGTTCATCCCGCCCACATAATACCTACCTGTTTGCTTTCCCCTCCCTGAAGGGCTGTATCTACAAGAGATTCTTTGATAGAACACTGTCATTCCAAGCCGGCAAATGGAACAAATGTCTAACCACCCTCATTTCTAACACACCCTCCTACCAAGTCTTCAAGAAATCAATCAAAACCTATCTCTTTGACAAATTTCTCTGACTCCTCCCTGCCTTGTTGTTCTCTGATATACTTACTGCATATCTTTTTTTTTTTTAATTTTTTATTTATCAAATTTTTACATTTTATAAATCAAGTATCCACTTGTACAGAAAGTTGAAGAAAAGCAGGAAAATAATACTCATAGGTAAAATACATAATAATCAAATAAAATAAAAATAAATGTTTAGCTTAAATTCAGCTCAAGTCCTCTAAATTAGATCCAAGAAGGATAAGGCGGACATATTAACAAATGCTAACAAATATCAATTCAAATATTAGGAAAACAAAATCCCTTAGCTGAGGAAGGATATCATTTATTCAATTGCACTTCACTTTAATTTCCCTTCATCCAGTCGAGTTCCTGCCAGAAAGGCTGTCAACTGGAATGGCTCAAAGAATATATATTTTTTCATATGGTATTGTATTACACATTTACAAGGGTGCCGTAGAAAGAAAGTCCCTCCAAGAGATGTAACTCCTGGCACTTACTGCATATCTGATACTCTACCAATGTAATTGACAATATTCTTTGTAACATTGCTGTCTGTGTACAGTCTCTTCCTCTGTAAACCGCTCTGAACTGCTTCTGGTATTGCGGTATGCAAAAATAAAGTTATTATTATTAAGCGGTATAAAAAAATTTAAAGAAACTTGAAACTTCTCTGGGCCTCCCTGACAAAGCATGGGGTTTTATACAGGATTTTTCTTTATCCTTTGAAACACATCTCCAGCTCTGTTTGTGTTCTGTCCCTAAAGGTGCAAATATGCTACCTGTCTATCCCACCCCCAGTCCATACCTCTATCCTCCCCGGGGGAGCCCATAACAGGAATATTTCTCGAACTTTCTTTTCTTCACATGAGTATGCCAGGCCCACTTTTGGGACCTATCAGCTCCTTGATTCATGTAGCCATATATGGAGTACCTTGCTGAGTTGCACTTTCCCAGCTCAAATGGTGTCCTTAGAAATATGTCTGCGCAGCATGGAATCGAAACTTAAGCACTCACTTGGGCACACAGTTCACATCCAGAATAAGCCAGTCTTTGTTAACCCATGACTCACGTTGAATTCAGGCAACAGTTTTCCATCCTGTGTAAAAAGTCTTCCCATCTCAAAAGCAAGAATAACAGGTGTAACTGACGAAGGTAGTTCTGGTCTCCCATCAACTTTGTACACACAAGAGCACATTGACAAGGCGGATGCCTTGATTAGAGAAGACTGATGGATAACGATGCCTCAATTGGCTGCAAATTTGGATATCAGCTAAGGATCTGCATTTGCCATAATGCATGATGACTTGGGATACAGGAAAGTCTATACACGATAGATTACTGATCTATGCAAGCAGCAGCGTGTAGAGGTTGCGACCTAGTTCCTGTTCTTTAATGCCATGGAGATATTTAAATATCTCTATCATATCCCCTCTCTCCTGTCTTTCCTCTAGAGTATACATATTAAGTTCTCTAAGTCTGTCCCCATACAATTTATGAGAAAGGCCACTAACTAACTTTGTAGCAGCCCTCAGAATTGATTCTATTCTATTGCTATCTTTTTGAAGGTGTGTTCTCCAAAATTGCACACAGCATTCCAAATGGGTCTTCATCAAAGACATATACAGTGTTCCCCCGGTCGTTCGCAGTCGGCGGTTTGTGGTCCCAGTCATTTGCGGTATATTCCGATCGCGAACCGCTGACAAAGAGAGGGCAGCGGGAGAGGCAGGAGAGAGCAGCCAGAGTGCAAGCGAGTGCAGGAAATCACTCACTGTATGCTCCGACCACCTCTTCCTGCACTAAGTCGGGCCTTATCCAATCAAGAGTTGCTTTGACACGCAGCTCCTGATTGGTAAGACCCGACTTGATTGGTAAGACCCGACTTACTGGCCATTCCTCTCTTTATTCACATAAGCATCTTCCTGTCTTTGACCATCAGCTTTTCTACCTGTTTGCCACGTTGAGATCATCAGACACAATCGCCCCCAAGTCTCACTCTTCTTCCATGCACAAAAGTTCCTTGCCTCCTATACTATACCTTTCCCCTGGATTTTTGCAGTCCAAGTGCATGACCCTACATTTTTTAGCATTAAATCTTAGTTGCCAGTTGCTTGACCAGTGGTGTAGTGAGGGTGAGAGGCGCCCGGGGCGGTGGTGCCCTTCCTCCCCTTCATCTACGCTCCCAATCCCGCCTGTTGTGCACCCCCTGCTCCTTACCACCCCCCCTTCTCCTATAACTCCAGTTGAAGTTGTTGCTTGCGGCAGTCAACAGCATGCTCCTCGTGACACCGTTGGCTCTCCCTCTGATATCACTTCCTATGTGCGGCACCTGGAAGTGACATCAGCAGGAGAGCTGATGGGGTTGTGAAGAGCATGTTGTTGACTGTCATGAACAACAACTTCAACAAGAGGCATGGGGGAAGGGAAGGGGGTGCGCGCATGGATGGGAGGAATGGGAAGAGGCGGGGTGGAGAAGAGGAGTGGTGCCAGCACCCCCACCAACATGGCACATAGGGTGGATTGCCCCCCTCCCCCCTCCTTACTATGGCACTGAGCTTGACCATTCTTCAAGTTTCACTAGATTCCTCATCATTTTATCCACACCCTCCATGGTGTCTACCCTATTACAGAGCTTGGTATCATCTGCAAAAAGGCAAACTTTGCCAGACAGTCCTTCCTCAATATCACTCACAAAGATGTTAATTAGAGAAGGCCCAAGGACAGATCCCTGTGGCACTCCACTAGCAACATCCTGATCCTCTGAGCAAACTCCATTTACTACTGTAGGCGTGTTGAGGGCCAGAGTTTGGGCGGAGCCAAAATTTACACATGTTTATAAAATATGTTCATATATACATACATTATATGTGAACAATAAAGCCTATACACAACCAGGCATAAATGACGACAGCTTCAATCTAGCTATGATTTCTGCAAGGAGAGCCTCCGTAGTAATTCCAAACCAAATAGCATGAAAGTGGAGAGCATTAGCCCTTGAAGAAACATGCCAGTGAAACGGCTGGGTAGCCGTCGGGCTATAAGATAAGTGCTCTTCTTTATTATTATTCCAGCACCACATTGATGCATTAGGGTATTGCCTGCATTAAAAAAAGTTAACAAGACCAATGATGAAAACATCACCCCAGCAAGGACATGAAATCAATTAAGTAGTGTCTTGGTATAACTATCATCTGCAAACTGGTTTGTTCTCAGTCAATTGCTTGTTGTAAGAAAAGTTTAACAAACTATTTTTCCATTGTCAGTTGGGATTATCCTAATTATATATATGTCGTCTAAAAAAATTGATGCTGACTACTGCAGTGCTAAGTGTGATTCTATAAAATTTAAGCTTCCTGTATAAAATTGCACTTAGCGCCACCTAAGCTGTTTTAGGCTTCACTATGCATCCTGACCTTTAGGCATACCATATTTATACCAGGGTTTTCTTGGCCTAAATGTGTTAAAAAGTTAGGAAAAAACAAAAGGAATTGACCCCAAAATATCCACAAAGAAGAAAATCCAGAGAAAACCAAAAAAACTCTGTGGAGTGACGATGTTCCCAAATGGACTTTATTTGAAAGTATCAAAGTTCCAAAGGTACACTGAAATCATCCACATAAAATAATTCCATCCACATAAAAGTAAATCATCCACATAAGAGCCTTAAAGGACCTAGTCCACTAGGGATACAGGACCCAACACGGTCCGCGTTTCGACAAAAAGTCTTCTTCAGGGGTCCCTGGGGGTCCTATAAAGGTAAGTACGTGGGAAACAATTGTGTGGTGAACCGGAAGTGAGACACTGCTTGCACTTTTAACTACTAGCTTTGGACTAGGTGCCTACTTTTTATAGGATTGCGTTTTTTGTATTGGGTGCTTAACTTTCAGTTAAGTCTAATTGATGGCCAAAGGACTAGACAAGGTCAGTTTTTATCCCACTGCTGAAGAAAGGCGACACCAGGGACTGTACCAATTATAGAGCAATCACCCTGATCTCCCCAAGGTGCTTCTAAAGTTTATCCAGAGGCACTTGGGCAACATCCTTGACCGAGAACTTCCTGATGCCCAAGCTGGATGCCATAAGGGCAGAGGGACCTGTGATCACATTGCAAACTTGAGGTGGATCATAGAAAAAGTGAGAGGAGTACCAGAAGAAGTTATACCTGGGCTTCATTCATTATACTTCATTGATTTTGACTGTGTTGAACATGATAAGATTTAGGAAGCACTGTGTGAGGTAAGAGCGCACCTGATCAGGTTAATCAGACTGCTCTATTGTGATCAAGAAGCTACAGTGTGAACCAGGTATGGAGATACAGAATGGTTCAAAATCAAATCCTTTTCTTTTCAACCTCTATATAGAAGTAATCAAGAGGAAGCTGAACATAGATGATTCAAGTGTTGGGGTGAGAATAGGTGGAAGAACCATCAGCAATCTGAGATATGCAGATGATACTATCCTGCTGGCAGAAAGTGAGAAGGGCCTCAAAAGTTTATCCTGAAGCTGAAAGAAGAAAGCAAGAAGATGGGACTTTACCCGAACAACAGGAAGACCAAAATCATAACTACCGCCAACAAGAAAGTCAACACAAAGATCAACAATGAAGAAATAGAAATGGTTGACAGCTTCATTTTCCTTGAATCCCTCATTGATCACAGTGGTGGTTTGACAGCAGAGAGCAAGCGTCGATTAGCACTGGGGCATGCAGCTATGGTAAGCCTGGATCAAATATGGAAGTGCAAGGACATCTCAGTCACCATCAAACAAAGACTGATCATTGCCATTGTGTTCCCAATCATGACATACGGATTCGAGACATGAACACTCACAACAGTAGATAGAAGAAAAATCAACACCTTTGAGCTGAGGTGCTGGAGAAAATGTCTTCGAATCCCTTGGACACCTAGGATCACCAACAAAGATGTTCTTGATCATATAAACCCAGAGTTGTCCCTGGAAGGCAAGATTACCAGACAGAAACTGACCTATTTTGGAAATGTGATGAGGACAAATTCACTATAAAGGAGGTGCTACTCGGAATGGTCAGTGGTAAAAGGAAGCAGGGGAGACCAAAGGCCTCAAAAGGAGGACCTGTCTGGGGAAATCTGGACAAATGGTAACCCTATGCATAACGCACATAGATGTGAGCACCTAGGCCCAGATACTCTAAATGGGACCGTTATTAGTGGCTGCCTTAAAAGCGGCCACCGATCGTGTGTCAATCATGCAACAGCGTCATTTAGAGAACTGCACCTCTGGGAAAGGTAGACGCCGGAAATGTAGGCCAGTGTTTCAAGGCCTATATTTTCGGTGCCTACCTTTTATGTGAATCCCACCTCCAGAGGTGCCTATCAGTGCCCGACACCACTTCCATTGTTAGCCATGTCTATAGTGATGTTAGGCATTTGTAGGTGACTCTGGAGGCACAATTACGGCTTTTTTTTTAGGTGCTGATAGGCACCTTGAAATTTCTTTTATGAACTGGTTTAAAAGGCGTATTGGTCTTAACTTATACACCAGTAGGGCGCTTACTAGTGCCTAAGTTAAGGGGTGACAGGTCAAAAGCGCGCGACGACAAAGGTGCGCCAACAACTCAGCGCAGACAACTGAGCACAAGGTGGAAGTGCGCCGAAGAAAAACAGTATTTTAAGGGGCTCCGACAGAGGGCGTGGGGGGGAACCCCCCACTTTACTTAACAGAGATCGCGCCGCGTTGGGGGGTTGTAACCCCCCACATTATACTGAAAACTTCACTTTTTCCCTAAAAAAGAGGGAAAAATTTAAATTTCCAGTAAATGAGGGGGGTTACAACCCCCCCAAACCCCCACAACGCCGGCGCGATCTCTATTAAGTAAAGTGGGGGGTTCCCCACCAACACCCCCCGTCGGAACCCCTTAAAATACTGTTTTTCTTCGGTGCGCTTCCACCTTGCGCTCAGTTGTCTGTGCTGGGTTGTCGGCGCGTCTTTGTCGTCACGCACTTTTGAATATGAACCAAGTTAAGGTGCCATTTAGAAAATATGGGTCCAAGGTTATAGGATTGCTTTTATGGAGGATACTATATGAAGGATATCAGGAGTAAGGGATACTATTTGAAAGTGCCTGCCTCTTAGTCTTTCCTTGGGAGCATCCAGTGGCGTGGTAAGGGTAGGAGGTGCCTGGGGCATAGGCACCCCCTGCGCCCCCCCTCTCCGCTTACCCACTCCATCCCACCCCGTACTCCACACTCGCATACTCCCTTCCCCCCCATACCTCTAAATCTTCACCAGCATGCTCCTCGTGCCAGTGCTGGATTTCCCTCTGACATCACTCCCTGGCCCTGTGACCCGGAAGTGATTCAGATGGGAACCAGGCTGGCACAAGCAACAGGCAGGAGAAGTTGCTCGTGCTAATGAAGATCTACAGAGGTATGGGGTGGGGGGAGGGATGGTGTGAGCGTGGTGTGGCGTGGTGGGGCAGCACCCCCCACCGACATGGTGCCCAGGGTGGTCCACCCCCCCACCCTCCCTTACTATGCCACTGGGAGCATCAGGCTCTACATTATTAACCCAGTGCACCTCGGGATGAAATGGAAGCTCTTTTGCATCAATTTCAATGCAAGCTGAATTTGCATGTATTTGCATGTATTTGCATGCTTTGCATATTATTATTTAATATGTATTGTATTAAAAAATCTTGGATTAAAGGCAAATACTGCATATTTAGTGTATTATTAAGGTGGGGAGGGGAGGTTATCAATGTGGGATACTATTAAGTTGGGTTATTTTTGCTCAAGTTGGCATATTTCAGCCCAAAGTCTCATTTCATAAAATGGGAACCTGTGCTAAATAACCTGACATGGTGAACTAGCCTGACTTAATAGTAGCCCATGTTGATAACTTCCCTCCTAAATGACAGATAACTCTCTAATAATGAAGTTTAATAACTGAGGCCCTCATGTGAATAATTCATGTTAATGCATATTAAGACATTAGCACAAGTTAGCCAACCTAGCCTGTATATTGCAGAATCTACAAAGGGCATGCATGATTGTGACTGGTTTGTATTCTGTCATGTTGTTGTCAACTTGAATGATCATGTTATATCTCCCTTCTTCTTCGAAGTGATAAAGCAAAAATGTGTTGTTGTTTTTCTTGTGTTCTTTTTAACTATCCACCTTTATCTTTCAGCACTTTAGAGAGCACCTTGACAAACTTTTTGCTAAAGGAATTGGAATGCTGGATATAGCCTTAAATGAAGCATTTGACCTGCTCAGTGATGTGAGTTTGCTGGGTCTTTATTCTCTTATGTACTAGCATAAAGTATGCAACAAAGTCGTGTTAACTTTTGTTTGTACTTAAAAACTTGGTTCCTTTTGTTGGTAAGAATATCTAAATTATAATATTTAAGAGCACTGTAGTGCTGGTGGAGGGGGAGGAGAAGTGAAAGGTCAGGGGTGAAAGCGTTGTTTGGAGAGGTATACTATAAAGTTGTTCTTGGCATATGCCAATTCTTGTTCACTAATACTGTATGTTAAGGGGCAAGTCTATAACTTGGCTCCTCAAGATGCCTTGATGCCACATGCTGAGCGCCAATTACATTATGGCAACTTGGTACCATTGTCATGTGCCCATTTAAAATTACTGGTGTAAGCAACAACACATATACCTTTAAGCATAACCGCTTATTCTGTCTCCATACACAAGCTGCTTCATTCAAAGGCACAGCAGACGTGCAGTATATTCAACAGAAAGCTAAACTTTAGTACACCAACACACACGCAGACGGTCCTTATAATTTTCTGAAATAAACTTTATTGAATAAATATAGTAGATCTATAAACAGTTGGTAGATTTTTTTAATATTGCAGCTGGAGGTAAAGCTTTGAAGAATAGGAACTTTGTGGCAGAGTTGAAAAAATAGCTAGATTAGTAAAGCATTCCAAGTTCCAGAGATGAAATGCTGAATTGTTCATGCATGTGGTCAGATGGGCCCAGGTAAAAAAAAAAAAAAAAAAAAAGGCTGATTTTTGTTCGGGGGCTACAGCTGCATGTGGATGATGGAAGCAGAAATGTTACAGCTTCTGAGACAAAGGATTCTCAGTGAGTACCCAGAAAGCAGGGGAGAGAAGAGAAGATACCAATAGGGACAGACCTTTGCAACAAGTAACAGAGAGAAGTCATACCTTTGCAGACCCGTCAGAGCAAAGGTGACCAGGAAGTACATCAGTGAGACCCAAGACCCAAGCTTAGATGAGAGGAAAAGGGAGGGGTCTTAGGATACAGACCACTAGAAACAGCTTATATAGGAAAGCAGGAGTGGCTGCAGTATGTATGAGACTATGGGCTCCTTTTACTAAGCTGCGATAGCGTTTTTTAGCTTGCGCTAAACCCACGCTACGCGGCTAGAACTAACGCCAGCTCAATGCTGGCGTTAGCGTCTAGCGTGTGCGTCAATTCTGCGTGCGCTAAAACCACTATCGCAGCTTAGTAAAAGGAGCCCTATATTTTACACAATGCTTTGCTCACACACTATGGCAGGAAATGACATCAGCATTACAGCTCTATGAACTGAGAATAACATTAACACATCTTACAGTTATGTCATAAACTAGCATGAGGCTGCTGGGGCAGAACATTACTAATGCCAGATCTATGGCTGACGTAAGCTGGCATAACTAAGTGCACCATGTAGTTCATTAAAAAAACATAGTAACATATTAAATGACGGCAGATAAAGACCCAAGTGGTCCATCCAGTCTGCCCAAGCATTAAATGCTCCATAAATTAATTTAGTTTAAATGGTCCTTTTCTTAGATATTTCTGGGCCAGAAACCCAGAGCCCTGCCCAGTAGTGTGCTTAGGTTCCATCTACTGAAGTCTCCATCAAAGCTCACTCCAGCCCATCTTAACCATCCCAGCCATCAAAACCCTCCCCAGCATGTCCTTAACTGAATGTCCATATACGGGACCCCATGGTGAATTTTCCAGTGTACAAAATTAAGAAAAAAAATACTACAACTTACAAATAGAGGAGGAATATTTAAAGTTCTATAAGGCCCTGAATATGTTTCTTTTCATCAGGATTTGTTTTGGAAACAGTGGAGTAGTAAGGGGCAGGTGAGGTGCACACTGCCCCAGGCACTGTCTTCGTGGGGGCACCGATGCCTCTCCACCCCCATGTACATCTTGAAATGTTTGTCAGCACAATCAGCATCTTCCACCTGCTGCTTGCACCAGCTTCAGCTCCCTTCTGATATTTCCCGGTTTATTGGATATTGGCTCTAATTGGTGCCCACATTTGGCTATACATCCTATAACAGTGTGCACCCAAATCCATGGTGTGCAACTCAAAAAAGAGTGAACCTATAGAAGGTACATGGGTGGATCATGGGCGTTCCTAAAATTTGCATGCAGTGCTTTAGAACACTGGGAATGTGCACCCAAACTGGGCAATGGGAATTACACCTAGTTTCAGCAGGAGAAAATTTGGTGCCCGATTTGGGTTCTGGAATTTGCACTCAGTGTAATTCTGTAGGGCACTCATCTTTGAGTCCCCGCTGTAGCATGGCAATAAGCGCCGATTTTGAGTGCCATTTGTTGAATCTAGCCCTAAAGCACACTAATTGATTAACGCACACTGAAGACATTAGCACACCTTAGTTAAAGGACCCCTAAGTTTGAGATGGGGTTGGGGTTGGGTTATTGTGTTAAGAAGTATGGGGGGTTATCATGCCGCTGTACCGGGCCATGCTAAGCCCTCACCTGGAATACTGCATCCAGCATTGGTCACCGTACATGAAGAAGGACATGGCACTACTCAAAAGGGTCCAGAGAAGAGCAACTAAGATGGTTAAGGGGCTGGAGGAGTTGCCCTACAGTGAGAGATTAGAGAATTTGGGCCTCTTCTCCCTTGAAAAGAGGAGACTGAGAGGGGATATGATCGAAACATTCAAGATAATGAAGGGAATAGACTTAGTAGATAAAGACAGGTTGTTTATCCTCTCCAAGGTAGAGAGAACGAGAGGGCACTCTCTAAAGTTAAAAGGGGATAGATTCCGTACAAACGTAAGGAAGTTCTTCTTCACCCAGAGAGTGATGGAAAACTGGAAGGCTCTTCCGGAGTCTGTTATAGGGGAAACAATCCTACAGGGATTCAAGACAAAGTTAGACAAGTTCCTGCTGAACCAGAACGTACGCAGATAAGGCTAGACTCAGTTAGGGCACTGGTCTTTGACCTGGGGGCCACCATGTGAGCGGCCTGCTGGGCGCGATGGACCACTGGTCTGACCCAGCAGCGGTTGTTTTTATGTTTTTATGAAGGGCATCTGTTTTTTTGTTATTTGCATGAGTGTTTTATTGTTATTCACTGAGCGAAGCTTTTTGCTTGAGTGGGTGCTATGTTAAAATTTTCATAAATAAAACATAAACTTATGTGCCAGCGATTACTTCTGTGTATTTAAATGGGCCAAGAACCAACCATATTATTCTGTTCACAGTGGCAGGTACTGTTAGTTCTAATGTTTTATGCCCTTGATAGCATTTCTTCTCGACTGAGTCTTTGAATTAGATGGGTCAAATTACCTCTTTAACCTCATTTCTGTTGTTGTCACTTAAACCCATAGGACTCGGGACCCTTGGGAATTAAATTTTTAGTGATCTTCCTCTTAATGGTGTTAATGTACAAGAAGACATTCATTAAAAGGTCTCGACATCACATTAATATAAAGTGCACTCTGTAGGTTAGCTTGATTTCTCCCCCATAAAATTAATGTTGCATCCTTTGAAAGGCTATGGAAGGGAATGTAATATTATGCTAATTACAAACAGACCTGCTTTCTTTGCCTGAGATGCTTTTCACAAAAAGTACATTTTAGAATTAATGATCAATGTAAAGTAATTTTGAGGAGAGCAATTCAGAAAGTTCGGCTTTGTCATTTCTGGCATGTTAAATGTGATACTCTGCTATAAAGAACAATTTTGCCTTATTCAGGCAAATGGCTGTCAATGGTTTTTTGGGATTTTTTTTGTTTTGTTTTGACCCACTTATTTCTAGAAAGGCTGTATAAAGGGAAGTGAAAAAGATCTTTTGCCCGTGTAAAGTGTCATGGATTTTCTTGCAAAGAATGTTTTCTGTTAGCACTAATGATGCTGTTTCCGTCTGATGTGTTTTAAGAGGAGAGAATAAAATACAATTCTATATAATATGGTGGCAATTTTCAAAATGTCTTCTGGTGGGATAAAGTTCACGGGCACTTAAATTGCTGCAATTTCCCACATCTTATCCAAGGATCTTCTGCCTCCAACTGTATGGCATCCATCTGGGTTCTATTATTTTGCCTGGATACACTGAAGTGTTTCCCATGACTGGTTGCAATACACTACAGCAAAGCCACGTATGGAATGTACAGTTGGGTGAAAGTGGATAGATTTTTTATGATAAAAGCACACAACCCTAAATCCTGCCCTTTATCGCTGGTATTTTTTTAGATCATGAACCTAGAGTGAAAAACAATCAAGTTTCAAGTTTTATTAAAATGTATTATCCCTCTTATCATATTTCTAAGCGGCTTACATTTAAAATAATCGTTAAAAATAGGGCAATACAAACTGTAGTCATTACAAGACAATATTAGACTTGCATAAATACGAGACATGATTCCATTGGGTTAGTGCAGGGGTGTCCAACCTTTTGGCTTCCCTGGGCCGAAAAAAAAAGTTTCTGGGGCCGCGCAAATGCTGCAGCAAGACAGAGGAAGGGAGCCGACAAGACGGTAAACACCGAGGGCAGCAGAGGAAAACACTGCATCGCCCTCGACTGGGGTCGCACAAAATAGTTCATGGGGCCGCAGGTTGGACACCCATGGGTTAGTGGGTGAAATGCAATATTTAATAGGAAAGTTAGACAAAGAAGGTAGGTACATGAGAAAAGGTTGATTACATCTGTGTAGGGTGAGATTCAGAGTATGATAGGTTATAGGTCAAATGCGTTCTTAAACATAAATGGTTTTAGATTTGATTTGAACTTGTCAAAATTTTTTTTCTTCCCGAAGGTGGCTGGGCATTGAGTTCCAAAGTTGAGGGGCAGTAATCGAAAATATTGATGACCAAGTGGTATCATAGATTTGTTGAGGTGATGATATTACTAGAAGATGTTGATTTTGCGATGCGAGTGCTCTGGCAAGTGTACTGTATAGGGGATCAGTACTCTGTTTATGAATTCTGGTTTATAGGAAGTTTGGGTCTTAAAGGCCAGTAACAGGATCTTATAGGTTATTCTATAGGAGATTGGCAGCCAATGGGCTCTTATCAGTAATGGTGTTACATGGTCATATTTTTTTTTATTTTCTTAAGAATTTGATTGCTGTATTTTATATTATTTGTAGTCTTCTTAACTCTTTTTGGGTGATTCCTTTCTAAAGTGTGTTGCAGTAGTCTATTCTTGAGATAATGAGGGAGTGTACTAGAATGTTCAGGGAGGAAGGTTCTAAAAAGTTCGATATGGAGCGGGTCAAAATTGCGGTGATCTTGAGTGAACATAATCCTATACCAGATCCATGACCTTTCTTGCAATTTCAAACCACAGTCATGAATTTTGATTCATATTCATTCAAAAGGTGTCCTATTGGTACAGTAGAGCTCTGCTGACATTTTCCTATGTCATTTCAATCAAATGCACATCCTTAAGGATAGATGCAAAACATGGCGCTATAGCACAACAGAGGCCAGTTTGGACTGAGTGTCATGAGCCTTATTTTGCAACTATTCCAATAGTTGAAATGGCATTAGGAAATGTCACAAAGCTTCCCAAGTTGTTCCATATCAGGTGTAACTTAGGCCTGGATTCTGTAACTGGCAGCGATGTCAGCAGCCGCTTTAAAAGCGTGTCAATCACATGAAGGCGTCGAGTATATAATCTGGCCTCCGGCAAGGATAGGCCCTGGAAATGTAGGCCACGGTTTTCCTGGTCTACATTTCTGGTTTCTATCTATGATGTAAATCGTACTTCCATAGGCGCTTTAGGCCGCCTAATGCCACATACCATTTTTCTCGGTATTTTAGATTTGCATTTCCTACTGTAAAAGGTTGCACATACAAAAGGCTGGATCTTGGGATAAACCCTTTTATGTCCTGATAACAAACTATAACTCCTATCTTTTCTGTAGAAAAATGCTAAAAGACCTACTTATTTGACAAATTCTTCTGAATGCGATTATAATACACTGCACTTGTACAGTCTCTCGATTGTTGTTAACCGCGTTGAACTGAGAGCTTACTGCGGTATAGAGGTGAATTTGTTATGTTATGTTGTACATATGGAAACAGAGAAACAGTCCCAGATGGATAAGACCTGAACATAATACACTATCTTTTTCCTCTTTTGGGAAAAAATAAAATAATAAAAAAAAAAAAGGATTGACAATAAACGTACCTTATTTGTATTCTTAACGAGGTTGTAGGATAACTTGGAGACTGCAAACATCAAACCGAGTTGACATTATCTCGCAGTTGCCCGTCCTGCGCATTCAGAGCTCGCTCAGATTATTGAAAAACTTGACTGTTTTGACACTAATGCCAGTATTCAGATCTTCAGCACCTCCAAGCTTTGGTTTATGCAATATTCATTAGAAAGCCCAAGGAAAGCGAAGTGCCTGATAGTATGCACCTAGCACATCATGTGACAGCTGCAATTATCTCTCTCTCTTTTTTTGGGGGGGGGGTGATGAATGCCATCTTTACAGTGATTGCATTCTTATTTTTCTTAACCAAGGAAATAAAATTCCATGACATTTCAAAGACTGTTAATCACAACCAAATGCTCTAAATGTCAGGATGCATTGAAATGTTCACTGCTAACTGATGAATCACTTTTGAGTTAATTGTAGTTCATCATAAAGCCTTTGTCATTGTTATTATTATGGAAAATACTTCCATCGCACTAGCTATTCAATAATATTTTTTTAAAAAAAGCAGTCAAGGAAAATATGAAGAGATATTAACACATTTAAATTTGATTGCATTCTTCACAATATTCAAGTGGCACATTATCACAGAATAAGCCACAGAAGTTACTGGAAATGATGCTAAGGAATAAATGGGTCTTACTGTCTATGAACGGCCAAGCTAGATCAACCGATTTGCCGAGCAGCTCTGAACTGAGCATCAGAGGGAACGAAGGAGTTCTACTCCGCAGTTCACCACGTGATCAAAGCTGCAATACATGCTTTTTTAACATTTAGGGCCTGTTTTACGAAGCCGCGGTAACGGCCACAAAGCCCATAGAGATTTAAAGGGGTTCGGGGCCGTTGCTGCGTGGCTTCGTAAAACAGGGGGGTTAAAGTAGCCCTATATTGAAAGCAGACCTTCAAATGACTTGAATGCTGCTGTTCTGTGAATTTGAGATCAGTGGAAATGAAATTTGATGTTCGGGAGGTGCTTTTATTGTACCTGATGTCATCAGATTATAAGTAGATGGAATCATTAGACGTCTAATCCATTTTCCTACTATACTAGGTACAGAAAGGGACTTGTCTTTGATTTTTGTATTCTGTGAAGATAACAACAAAGAAACCCCAAACTAGTGTACTAAGACATAAACTAAACGCATTAAAATCAAATGCATAGATGTAAAAATAAAATATCAATATATGAATATACAAACATACTAATAAATAACCAGATACATTAATAAAACATACATGATTTAAACAACAAAAATGCATAAGGTATATAAACGTCTAAAAAAAAAATCCTTGAGAATATATAAAAAGGCTAATTGTTGCAACTGTACATAGGCCCGAATTCCATATACGGCGCCGTTGGCGGTGGTTGCCTTAAAAACAGCTGTCAATCGTGTGTCAATCATGTGACAGCACTATTTATAGAATTGCGCCTTCGGGAAAGGTAGGCACCGGAAATGTGGTCAAGGGGTTTCAAGGTCGTCGTTTCCGGCGCCTGCCTTTCATGTGAATTGTGTCTACGGAGGTGCTTTATGATGCCTAATGCCACTTCTGGCATTGTCAAACACCTCCGTAAGCATGATTTTGGTGCCTACATTTTTTTTTCTTTTAAAAGCTTTCTTTTTTTAAATGGCGTTTTCAACTTAAGTTAAGCACCTATCGGTGCCTAATTTAAGATGCCATTTATAGAATCCGAGCCATAATATATAAGGTAAATTCAGGGGCGGAGGATACAATACAAGTGCAACATGTATTGAAAAATTTGAGGCAGTTGTCCTCCAATATACTGCATTGGGAACTCCAACTTAAGCTCATTCTCTGTCTTTATATTCCACCTATGTCAAATGTGACTCGGACAAGAGGTCATGGACTGAAACTGAGGGGCACCAGGCCCAGGACAAATATCAGGAAATTCTGTTTCGCACAAAGAGTGGTGGACGCTTGGAACGCTCTCTCAGAGGAGGTCGTGATGGAGACCAACATTCTGGGATTCAAGGGCAAGTTGGATGCACACCTTCTTGCAAATCACATTGGGGGATACGAGTAAACAAGGTTTCTTAGCAGGGAACACCTGGCCTGGCCTCCGCGATGGACCTAGGGTCTGATCCGGCAAAGCCATTTCTTATGTTCTTATGTTCTATGAGAGCATACCAGATGGGTATTACTCCAGCTTATAACTGTCCTAAATGTGCTCGGGCTCATGCCACACTGGGCCATCCCGCCTGCCTATCAATCAGCTTTGGAATTGTTTGGGTCAGTATACTACATCTCTATGGGGCAGGCGATGGATACCAGCTCCCAGAGCCCTTTTTGGATTTTACCAGGTCACGTCTCCTAAGCCTAAAGGATTGGATGCTTTTGTGGCTAGAGTGATTCTACTAGACAAAAAGGCCATTTTGGCCAATTGGCTGTCTAACGAGTCACCGACTTATAATGAACGGAGATTGTTGATGATAATCCATGCCTCTTTGGAACGTAGGCACTTTACAGACCTTACCCCGGGTCCTGGCCGTCACTTTTGGGAACACTTCTGGATGGATCTTACTCCTCAAGCTCAGAGTCGCCTTTTGAATTTGTGACATTGCTTGTTTGCTGCTTAGTGTGCTCTCGAACTGATTTTGTGTTATGAGATAGAAGGAGGGTTGGATGGGGGGATCATAATGTGCGTATAGCAAAGAAAATTGTTATGCTTTGTTTGCTGTGTGTGCGCTTTGACATTTAATAAATATATTTAAACATAAGGTAAATTCAGCATAGAAGAATTTTAAGACCATGAAAAAATATAATAAAAATGCAATAAAACATTGCACACCAAGAGCTCCTTTTACAAAGGTACGGTAGGGCCTTAACGCGCAGAATAGCTCGTGCTAAAATGCCCTGCGTGCTACCCGCTGCCATCTCTTCTTGAGCAGGCAGTAGCTTTTGGGCTAGCACGCGTTGATCCGATGCGTGTGCTAAAAACGCTAGCGCGCCTTTGTAAAAGGAGCCCCAATTGTTCTTACGCGGACCACTTAGTCTTCTATCTTCTATACCAAAATGGTTCCAAAAGAGCAATATTCAAAACTTCTCCTCAACATTCCATTGGCGGGGTGTTTTTTTGATACAGAGTCGCTGAGATTTCTTTTAAAAACCTAAAAGTAACCAAGGAGAGGAACATCAGAAATTCAACATGGGAAGGGGATCATGGGGGCCTCTTATAGCGCACCACCGTGGCCAGCGATAAAAAAAAAGGCTAACATGGCTTCATAAAAAGGGGTGGGGAGAGAACCTTATGAACAGACAAACTAAGCAATCAAAATCAGTACATGGGTGAGAGATTTGCGATCATTGGGCGATGTGCAAGAATTTATTATCAAAAATATAGATGACTACGAGAGCTCAAGGCAGCCATTTCCTGTGAGCGATCCGTACGGGGCAGGAGCGTGGGAAGATCGTTCCTGCCTGAAATCCCGCTAGACCACCAGGTAAGGCTTACGGGGAGGCTTACAGGGCTAAAAATAGCCGGGGGATGAGGGCAGAACCGGCCCGAATATTATTTGCAGTTTTTCCATATTCGCGGGCCGGCTCTGCCCCTAACCCCCGCGAATATGGAGGGGGAAGTGTATGCCCCTTAATTGGCTCTTCATTTTAGGTGCCACAAAGGGGTGTGCTTAGTGCCAATTCTATCACATCTTAAAAGCATGCCTACACTCTTAGAAAGCACTTACACAAAGCTGGTTTGGTGCACCAGAATTTGGCTTGCCAGTTTATATCATGACAATGGCTGGTGTAAGCTGGTACACCTAGGTGCACTAGTCAAAGTGCACAATAGAGAATGACACGGGGACAAATTTTTCGCCACCCCTGCGGGAACTCATTTTCCCATCCCGGTAAGTTCTTTTCCTGTCCCTGCCCCATTCCTGTAAGCTCCGTCCTCATCTACACAAGCCTCAAACACTTTAAAATCATAAGTGTTCAAGGCTTGTGCGGTTAAGGCAGAGCTTACAGAAATGGGGCATGGACAGCGACAGTGACAAAACTGGTGGGGACGGAACGGGGAAATTGAGTTCCTACAGGGATGGGGGACAAATTTGTCCCCATGTCATTCTCTACACTGCACCACTCTAGAAATCAAAATGTCGTAAAAGTGAGCCAAGCAGGACAATCAAGCCATCGTGACATCACTGATGAGGTTGACTCTTCGGCATTGGTGGAATGAGGCGTTATGATGTCACAATACCAGCTCTGGTCTGGTTATCAGAGGCTGAAACTTTTCACAGTATTTAGTTATTCAATTTTCTATACTGTTCTCCCAAGTAGAGAATGATGCGGAGACAAATTCTTCCCCTGTCCCCACAGGACCTCATTTTCCCGTCCCGTTCCAGCAAGTTCTTTTCCTGTTCCTGCCCCATCCTTGCAAGCTGCGTCCTCATCTGCACAAGCCTCAAACGCGTTAAAATCATAAGTGTTCGAGGCTTGTACGGTTAAGGCAGAGCTTACAGGAATGGGACAGTTTCAGCGACAAAACTCACGGGGACGGGATTGGGAAATTGAATTCCTGCGGGGACAGCAACAAATTTGTCCTCCTTAATGGACTCCCTCAAAAAGAACTACGACGATTGCAATTAATACAAAATTCTGCAATAAAATCAATATACAAAAAAGGTAAATTTGAACATGTTACTCCTCTTCTTAAAGAGGCTCATTGGCTCCCCATCACGCATCGCATCACCTACAAAATCATCTTACTCTCCTTTAAAATTAAACTTTTCCATCAACCACTATTCCTCGATAAACTACTAATTCCACAATGCTCCCCTCGTACTTTAAGATCCTCTGACCAAAAACTCCTCTTCATTCCTTCTTTAAAAGAATTCTATTACACCCGAAAAACCAATTTTGCAGTAACTGCACCCACACTATGGAACTCTCTCCCACAATATTTACGGGACGAACAAAATCTAATCAAATTCAAGACCGGCTTAAAGACTTTCTTATTTCAAGATGCCTTCGGTTGAATCTAAATCACTCTCTTTCTTCTCTTAAATCTTTCTCTTATTTGTTTCCCACTCTCCCTTTTTCTGCCTATTACTGCGAATAAGTATCTGCCGTAACAATGCTACCCTATTCCTCACGTTCTATCCCCTCCCCACTTTCTCCTTCTTTACTAAATTATGTAACTTCTCCCCTCCTTCCCTTATTTTCCTCACCTTCCAGTTTGTCTAGTCTATGTCATATACGTTCACATTATTTTATAATATTTTTTTAGCCTTTACAAAACATTGTTAACCGGCCAGACATTTGCTTGATGGTCGGGATATTAAAAACTAATAAACTTGGAAACTTGGAAACTTGTCCCCGTGTCATTCTCTAGTGCACAATTGATAGTATTCTGTAAGTTGCACGTATAACCTGGCAGCTCCCCATGACACACCTATGTTCCACTCATTGTAACGCCCTCTTGCAGTTGTGCACTAGGCAAATTAGGTTCATTGCTTATAGACTAGCACCTGGTACCTATGCAAACCGCTGTATTGTTTGTGTGTGTGTGGGTATGGTATCTTCAAACGAACTTAGAATACTTGGATGAAGTGATTTACCCAAGTAATGGATCTTTTCAAGGAAGGCTCCTGAGGCAGGCCATATCGGCCACCGCACATACTTTTACATTTTAAGACTAAACGGCACACCAACATTACGACGTATCTGCACTGTGGTTTGTCCGTGACTTATGGAAACCAATCATGCATGTAAGTGTTAGTATTCTGTCAATCTGAAGCACTATTTAGACGTCCGTTTATACTGCAGATATAAATTGGGAGAAAGCTTTTAGTACACGGAGCCCGTTATTTATCTATACGATACGGTGAGCTCCTTTTACGAAGCCGCGATGGCGGCTTTTAATCACGCGCTACCCCCGCGCTAGCCGAAAAACTACCGCCTGCTCAAGAGGAGGCGGTAGCGGCTAGTGCGTCCGGCGGTTTAGCGTGCGCTGTTATGTGCGTTAAACCGCTACCATTCAAAGTCTTCTTACTGGTAACTGGTAAAACGAATCTTTAAAATGTTTCTTTTTAAAGATGCCTATTAATAAGCGGAGAAAAAAAAATCCTTTTTTCTTTTTCTTTTCTTTTTCTTTTCTTTTTCTTTTCTTTTTTAAGAAATGCCATCGCTCCCTTCCTCTCGTTATTCCCTACCCCTCTATCCTTCCTCTTATTTATTTATTTTTATAGATTGTAATTAAAACTTCCCTATCCCCTAGTGCCTTTCGTCTCTAATAAGTTCTAATTTGTCATAGTTTTAGTTTTACCCTTTTTTAAAAATTTCATATTAATTAGATTTTTAAAATTAAACAGATTTGTTTTTTTTTTTTAATTCTTAACATTGTAAATCGTCCAGATACATGTGATGGTCGGTATATCAAGCCTTAAATAAACTTGAAACTTGAAACTATATCTGCAGTGGGTACTAAAATATTCTGTTTTTCTTCACAGTTCAACCACACTGGAGAGGGAAGTATCTGTAGCCAAGCCATAATGCTAATAACTGATGGGGCTGTTGACACCTATGATACGATATTTGCAAAGTATAACTGGCCAGATAGAAAGGTAAGTGGAGCATACATAGTTAATATAAGTAAAGGAAGTGCCTGGCAGTCTACCCAGAGCAACTGTTCTTCTCTCGGGGAGCAATTTCTCCAGCTGGGTTAGTTTTGCACATACTCCTCCACCAGGGTAATTGGAGTGTGATTACAGCCGCTCAAATTTACCACTAACGCTTCTCTCAAGTTCATTAATTCTAACTCTTCTAATGCTCTTCCCATGTAATATGTTCATTGAGCTAATTTCTCCATACATTGGAGAGGGACAATGTTTAATGTCTGTAGTATCTTTTTTTGCTTTGCTTTTTTGCTCAGCGTTGGCGTTCAGACACGTTCATCGCATTGTGCGTTTTATGAATTTGTTTATTCTTTGGATCAGCTGTGTGATTTCAGTGAGGGACCCCTAATGAAGGCATTTCTACATGCCAAAACACAGACCACATAGGGTCCTATTCATCTATTTGGTTCCCATTTCCCAGCTGATTTGCCATATTGTGTTTGTGGAATCCCTTGTCCACTATCATTGTATATGACAAGGCGGAATTGTTTGAATACAGACTGGGATAAACCTGGAACTCTTTGTCAGCTGTTATTGCTTTTATTGATTTATGTGTTTCATTTTATGTTATCAATAAACCTGGGAATTTCCAGTTCCATCAACTCCATTTTGCCGGTTTTGCTTTGTAATGGACTTTCCAAAGAAAAGTACATTGCACGATCTCAATCTTATGGCCATGAACAGAACCTTGAGGCATATCTCAGAGGAATCTCCATTAACCACTACCCTCTGTCGTCTTCCACTCAACCAGTTCTTGATCCAGCCCGTCACTTTGGGGCCCATCCCGAGGGCACTCAGTTTATTTATAAGACGTCTGTGTGGAACGCTGACAAAGGCTTTGCTAAAATCTAAATACACCACATCTAGCACACTCCTTCTATCCAATTCTCTGGTCACCCAGTCCAAAAAATTGATCAGATTTGTTTGACAAGACCTACTTCTAGTGAATCCATATTGCCTCCGGTCTTGTAATCCACCGGGTTCCAGAAACTTCACCATTCTCTGTTTTAAAATTAAACACAATTTAAAAAATATATATTTTAATTGTTGTTTTCAAGACAAGCTTTCCTAGGCAAGCCTTATCAAACTGTGACTTAAGTAAATCTGCAAAGATTTGTCTTTGTGAAGATATTTTTGTTAAGAATTGAACTGTGAAGAAACCCTGTAACCTCCAACCATCATAGCCTGTGATTTTGCAAACAGCTTCTGACAAATGATCTGTATTCTTAGTGCAGAAATGCAACAACATCCAACAGCAAACCTCCGTAATAACACCACATGTACAATTTAGAATGACTGATTTCTAAAACAGATGTCGTTTGTAAAACCACAAGCTCCCGTGGTGGTTTATTACAAGTGTACATTTATGGGAATATTCTCCCAAATACCCTTAATAATCTTTCGGTGCAGTATGTGTTACAGGAGATCTGAATTGCTTTAATTATGCAGTACAGAAAAAATAACATATTTTTGGGAGGGGGATATGGATTTCACTCATTATTGACTTGACTATCTTATGTTTGGAGTCAAATTTTGACTCAATGTTTGCACATTACCCTAAGGGGTTTACAAATTTTGCAGTTTATTTTTATTTATCTATTTAGCCAAAAGGTTAAATACACATGTCAGAGAGTAGAAAGGACAGTGTGCCAATTGAATATTGACCATCTCAAATGTCTTACTTGCAATTTTATTTTTTTGCATTAAATGGAGTCATAGCATGAGATGAATCAAGATTCCATCTTCTTTCTGTAACATATGACCAGTCAAAATCAATCCTACTGGCTATGAAATGGAAATTATATGATATTAATTGACAAATGTTCAATCTTACCTCTGCAAAAGGAGGTTATAAGACTAAACTATGCAATGGAGGAGAGGAGAGTAAACAGTGGAGTTCCGCAGGGGTCTGTACTGGGATCGGTGCTATTTAACTTATTTATAAATGATCTGGAAACTGGAACGACGAGTGAGGTGATTAAATTTGCAGATGACATTAAACTGTTCAAAGTTGTTAAAATGCATGCAGACTGTGAAGAATTGCAGGCAGACCTTAGGAAATTGGAAGATGGTGTGTCCAAATGGCAAATTCCTCCCCCCCCCTTTCTTAATGAGAGCCCATGATAATAACTTCCCCCCTTAATGAAAGAAAAAAAGAAATGTCTCTATAAATTGAAATCACTACTATATGCAAAAAATGTGAGCCAAGTATAGCGCAATCAAGCTATTGTGACATCACTGATAAGGTTGCATTGGTGGAATGAGGCACTATGACATCACATTATGAAGCATGGTTGCCAGAGACTGAAACTCTTAACGCTAAGGGGAGAGGGAGTTATCAACATGCAATAGCGTAGTAAGAGGGGCAGTCCTCACCAGGTGCCATCATGGCGGGGGGTGCCGGCACCCCTCCTCCTCACTGCCCCCGCCTCTTCCCACTCCTCCCCTGACCACCACACGTGCACCCCCCTTCTCTTCTATCTCTAGTTCAGTGGTCTCAAAGCTCGCAGCCCGCCAGGTACTACTTTGAGGCCTTCGGTATGTTTCTCATAATCACAAAAGTAAAATAAAACCGTTTCTTGATCATATATCTCTTTAGTTATAAATGACAATATTATTATTAAGACTTAGCCAAAAGGAAAGATTTATAAACTATAAAGAATTTTATCTAATGCAAAATTGTCATTTCTTTAATAAGACGACATTTTTTTTCTGAGCCCTCCAAGTACCTACAAATCCAAAATGTGGCCCTGCAAAGGGTTTGAGTTTGAGACCACTGGCTAAACTGTAACCATGACAGCCTATTTGCCTTTGGGAAGCAGAGCTGAGATTGTGATGTCATAATGCCTCATTCCACCAATAAGAGCCAGCCTCATCATTGATGTCACAATGGCTTGATCGTCCTGTTCTCCCCTCTGCCCTCCAACCCAGCCAGCAGATTAACTGTTCCCCTTAACTCAGTGGTCTCAAACTCATGGCCCGCCAGGTACTATTTTGAGACCCTTGGTATGATTCTCATAATCACAAAAGTAAACTAAAACCATTTCTTGATCATATATCTCTTTAGCTATAAATGACAATATTATTATTAAGACTTAGCCAAAAGGAAAGATTTATAAACTATAAAGAGTTTTACCTCATGCAAAATTGTCATTTCTTTAATAAGACATTATTTTTTTTCTGAGGCCCTCCAAGTACCTACAAATCCAAAATGTGGCCCTGCCAAGGGTTTGCGTTTGAGACCGCTGCTCTAGTTGTTCACAGCCAGGAGTAACAAATTCTCTCCGTGCATCATTTGGATGTTTTTAAACACCTTCACTTGAAGACTTTTATGTGAAGAATGTTAATAAAGCTTGGGCATCAAGATTTTCGTCTCCACAGCTTCCGTTCCTTATGTTGGCTTTCTCTTTGTTTCTTCTGTGGACCTTGTGGTGATTTTTTTTGTTGTTGTTTTGCTCTCATTAAGACAGGTTATTTTACTGTTAAGATCAGCTTTTAGAACTAATTCTCATTGCCTAAAATGGGACCTGTAACATTGATACCCCCTAAGTTTAGATATGCTACGGATCTATTTAAAACAGACAGTATGATGTTTGCACTAATACCAGCCACCACTGAAGATAAATCTTACACCTGTCTTACAGGACCAATTGCATTTTGTAGATAGTTTTTCAGATAATAGAAGACGTTTATTTGTTGTGTTATACAAGATTAAGCTACTGGAAGTACTCAATATATCTTTGTTGGGTCCACAGTATTTATTGGCTATCAGAAAAGAAAAGGGGGCAGCTGACAATAACCAAAGAGAAAACAGGAGCTTGGTAGACCTGCTGGTTTAGCAGGAGTGGAGCATTATTGCAGTAAATTGACTGTTCTGAATGACTATTGTCTGGGTGTTATTAAATTGATTTTTGTTCCTTAAGAAGACGGAGATACTTGAAAAGACAGGTGCTATTATCATTATGTGCCGTGTGTGTTGTTGTTAGCTGTGCCTCGTAGGACAAAAGAGTGACTCAAGACTTTTGTATGCTACAACATAACTTAGGTTGATTAGCTATCTCTGGGGGGAACCAGGCAGTGTGGTCCAAAATTGTGCACTGCAGCCAAACAAAAACATTTTTTCTTATCTGAAGATAAGGGAAAACTACTCATAATAGGGCAAGAATGCGTTCTTTGAGGCCTTTTTTTTCAAATTATGTGGGGGGGTTTTTTGTAATTCTGTAACAAACAAAATAAAAGATATCCTACCGGGTGTACTCAATAGGCTGAGGAAGAAAGGCTTTGATTTTTCCCAGATATTGTGATGCTATTACTTTTATATGAAATCTCTTCATTAGTACAAAAGCAAACAAGTACCAGTACATGAACAACCAACTAGAACAGTCACAAATCAAAACAATTGCTGTACAATATAGAAAAAGAAATTCCATTCTTTGTATATATTGAATAGGAGTCCTAAATCCTTCCCCTTTTTTAAACATATCCCTACTCTGAATCCCCCACTCTATCCACCCACTCTTTCCTCCTTTTTTCTTAGATCTAATGCCATCCAAAGACAGCATACTTATTTAATACCTATTTAACCTGTCTAGAAATTAACTAGAGGAAATGGTTTTCAAGGGTGATGATGCAGAGGGACTAAAAGAAATCTTGCTGAACCTGGAAGACATACTAAGTCAAATTGACCAAGTTAAAGAGCGATAAATCCCCTGAACCGGATGGTATACAACCCAGGATACTGAAAGAACATAAGAACATAAAAATTGCCACTGCTGGGTCAGACCAGCGGTCCATCATGCCCAGCAGTCCGCTCACGTGGTGGCCCCCAGGTCAAAGACCAGTGCTCTAAATTAGTCCAGCCTCATCTGCGTACATTCCAGTTTAGCAGGAATTGTCCAACTTTGGCTTGAATCCCTGGAGGGCGTTTTCCCCTATAACACCCTCCGGAAGAGCGTTCCAGTTTTCTACCATTCTCTGGGTGAAAAAGAACTTCCTTACGTTTGTACAGAATCTATCCCCTTTCAACTTTAGAGGGTGCCCTCTCGTTCTCCCTATCTTGGAGAGGGTAAACAACCTGTCCTTGACTTCTAAGTCTATCCCCTTCAGTACCTTGAATGTTTCGGTCATGTCCCCTCTCAATCTCCTCTGTTCGAGGGAGAAGAGGCCCGGTTTCTCTAATCTTTCGCTGTATAGCAGCTCCTCCAACCCCTTAGCCATCTTGGTCGCTCTTCTCTGGACCCTTTCGAGTAGTACCATGTCCTTCTTCATGTACGGCGACCAGTGCTGTACGCAGTACTCCAGGTGAGGGTGCACCATGGCCCGGTACAGCGGCATAATAACCTTCTCCGATCTGTTCATGATCCCCTTCTTTATCATTCCTAGCATTCTGTTCACCCTTTTCGCCGCTTCCGCACATTGCGCAGATGGTTTCATCGACTTGTCGATCAGAACTCCCAAGTCACTTTCCTGGGAGGTCTCACCAAGTACTGCCCCGGACATCCTGTTGCTAAAATTGTCTGTAGATTGCCTGAAGGGTGGCCAATTTTATGCAGATTTTTTAAAAAGGGTTCCAGGGATGATCTAGGAAATTACAGACCAGTAAGCCTGACTTCAATGTCAAACAAAATAGTGGAAACAATTATAAAAAAATAAAATTGTGGAACACATACACAACATGATTTAATGGGACAGAGTCAGAATGGGTTCAGGCAAGGGAGGTCTTGCCTCACCAATTTGTTTGACTTCTCTGAAAGTGTGAATAAACATGTGGATAAATGTGAGCCAGTTGATATAGTATATCTAGATTTTCAAAATGCTTTTAGCAAATTTCCTCATGAAAGGTTCCTGAGATAGGAGGCAATGTTCAGTTGTGGAGTGCCACAGGGATCTGTACTGGGATTGACTCTATTTAACTTATTTATAAATTATATGAAAATTGGAATAATGAGTGAGGTAATTAAGTTTGCAGATGACATTAAACTGTTCAAAGTTGTTAAAATGCATGCAGACTGTGAAGAATTGCGGGCAGACCTTAGGAAATTGGAAGACGGTGTGTCTAAATGGCAGATGAAATTTAATGTGGAGAATAACCCAAATCAGAGTTACCAGATGCTAGGGTCCACCTTAGGGGGCAGTGCCCAAGAAAAAAATCTGGGTGTCATTGTAGACAATATGCTGAAACCTTCCACCCAATGTGTGGTGGTGGCCAATAAAAGCAAACAAGATGCTACAAATTATTAGAAAAGGGATGATAAACAAGTCTAAAAATGTTATAACGCCTCTGTATCGATCCATGGTGTGACCTCACCTTGAGTATTGCATTCAGTTCTGGCTTCATTATCTCATTATGTGAACTAGAAAAGGTTCAAAGAAAAACAATCAAGATGATAAAGGGGATGGAACTCCTCTCATATGAGGAAGGCCTAAAAAGAGATGGCTGAGGGGGAGATATGATTAAAGTCTACAAATTCCTGAGTGGTATAGAATGGGTACAAGTGGATCAATTTTTTTACTCCATCAAAAACGACAGACTAGGGAACACTCAATGAAGTTACAGGGAGATACTTTTAAAACCAATAGGAGGAAATATTTTTTCCACTCAGAGAATAGTTAAGCTTTGGAACGTATTGACAGAGGATGTGATAACAGCGGTTATCATGGCTGGTTTTGGACAAGTTTCTGGCAGAAAAGTCCATAGTCTGCTGTTGAGACAGACGGGGAGAAGCCACTGCTTGCCCTAAATTGGTAGCATGGAATGTTGCTACTACACACTGGCATAGTGAGGGTGGGAGGTGCCTGCGGCGGTGGTACCCCTTGCCCTCTTCTCTGCTCCCCTGCCATGCATTCCCCCTTCTCTTCCCCCTGTACCTGTTTAGTTTCCCTGGCGTGATCAGTATCTCCAACTTGCTGTCGGCTGTCCCTTTAATGTCATTTCCTAGTCATGGGATCCTGCTGTCATCCCCTCACCAAGTGAATTGGTTGAAGCAGTTACTTGGGGAGCTTCTGTGGTGGCCTCTGGAGCAGGGAAGTTTTCTATGATGCCTTATGGAAGAATCTCAGTGTTGAATTATTGGCAGAAGTAACAATGAAGTTAATATGGAAAGCATTTTAAAGCCTGGGCAGGTTCTGTTAGGTACTGTTTTCTCAATTTTCTAAGTCCAATGCAGATGTTTCTACACAACTTGAGACTCAGACTCAAACCCAGAGCTTGCAGGCTTTCATATGAATTTAACTGAGTTTCTCGAGTCATCTATGGAACTGATATCAGGAAAGTTAGCTCTTGTGGTCACTTTTGTGTTAGAGCCTGGCCGTAACTTGGTGTTGAAATAATACTTTAGGCATATGAACCAGATGGGGGGATTTTGGCTCAATTATAAGAACTTTTCTTGAATTGTTAAGTTAGAAGAAGCAGCTTTTTGGCCTTGAGGTCAAGGGTTTTGGCTCTTTCTGGGACATTTATTTTCAAATTTCCTTCACATTGCTTTGTAATTTTTGAGTTTAATTTATATTTGTTTCTGGAGCTGAAACAACTTCTGGAATTTTTGACTGCTAAGGACTCCCAGTAGTTTCTAATGCTTAACCATAGGACCTTAACCAGCTGTTCTAAACTGTGGTGCAACTATTTATAAAGACTATATTTGTTTTCCTTTATTCTTATGTAATCTTGACTCTCCAATTGTGGGCTAAATTATAATTCTTAATATTTCCTTTTCATCTTAAATATATTTGATCTTATTTCATAGTACTGTTCATGCGTTTCTCTGAATGTGATAAAAGTTTCATAAATAAAAAAGAATTATCATTCCTTCTCCAAGACTGTTAACTTCTTCAATTGTAATCTACCCTTCTACATAGACCCAACCACAACCACAACTAAAGTAATCCAAATAGCAACCAATAAATTCATGGCTGTTACCTGACTATCCTGGGACTTCTCTGGATGGCTTCCCTCCACCAATAACCCACTGCACTGACTCAGTCAGCATAAATTGTGCCTAGTCTGCCACATAAGCCTGGCTGTAGAAGCACTTGCAGTTCTGCAAGGACGTCTAACTATTATGGTACCAGCAGTGCAATTATATACATTTCTCATGTTGATTGAGTTGATGCAGTGGGTTCATGGTGGCAGTGAGCCATTTGGAGAAGTGGCTGGAGCATAGGGCGCTGAATGTTGAGGTAATAGCCTCACTGGTGTTGAGGACTACGGTAGGATCTTGAGGTTGGAAACTAATATACTTCTTTTTGTGTTTTTGTGCAGTCCTAATTGTGAACACAGAAAAATACATATGTATTAGGTAAGTTAGATGAAACTCTAAAAAGTTTATAATCAGAGTAGGTAGGAGGAAAGGGTCATAAGACATGTTGAGGGTAGTGTAAGAATGGCATTAATAGATCAGTGGTTCCTAGTGTGTTCTGACTAAACTAAACTAAACTGAAGCTTAACTTTATGTACTTTATGTAAGAAGACTTGAGGCGGTCCAGAGGAGGGCGACGAAAATGATAGGAGGCTTGCACCAGAAGACATATGAGGAGAGACTGGAAGCCCTGAATATGTATACCCTAGAGGAAAGGAGAGACAGGGGAGATATGATTCAGACGTTCAAATACTTAAAGGGTATTAACGTAGAACAAAATCTTTTCCAGAGAAAGGAAAATGGTAAAACCAGAGGACATAATTTGAGGTTGAGGGGTGGTAGATTCAGGGGCAATGTTAGGAAATTCTACTTTACGGAGAGGGTGGTGGATGCCTGGAATGCGCTCCCGAGAGAGGTGGTGGAGAGTAAAACTGTGACTGAGTTCAAAGAAGCGTGGGATGAACACAGAAGATTTAGAATCAGAAAATAATATTAAAGATTGAACTAGGCCAGTTACTGGGCAGACTTGAACGGTCTGTGTCTGTGTATGGCCGTTTGGAGGAGGATGGGCAGGGGAGGGCTTCAATGGCTGGGAGGGTGTAGATGGGCTGGAGTAAGTCTTAACAGAGATTTCGGCAGTTGGAACCCAAGCACAGTACCGGGTAAAGCTTTGGATTCTCGCCCAGAAATAGCTAAGAAGAAAAAAAAAAAAAAAAAATTTTAAATTGAATCAGGTTGGGCAGACTGGATGGACCATTCGGGTCTTTATCTGCCGTCATCTACTATGTTACTATGTTACTATGGGTCATCAACCTAAGGAAGCTCGACTCGGTTTACAACAATTAAATAAGAACTGAAAAAAAGTAAAAACAAAGGTTTCAAAAGAGATTAATTTTCAAAGTGTTTAGCAAAATAGAAAGGTTTTTAGAAATTTACGAAAAGATTGGAAAGGACTGGGGCTCCTAAGAGTTAAGGGGAGTTCATTCCATAGTTGCGAAAGTTTAAAAGCCAAAGATTGACTAAAGTTCTTGACTCCTTTAACTCCTTTTCTGGAAGGAAGGGAGAGTTTGAATTGTAGGATGCCTCTTGCATAGGAGAATCTGTAGACGTTCCATAATAAGGGAACGAGGGGAATAAAAATACCAGATAAAATTTTGAAAGAGACGCAAGCACATTTGAATTGAATGCTAAGATAAGCCGGGAGCCAATGACACACAACTTTAGCACCAAGAGTTGGCAGCTGTGTGCTGTATGACTGGAATGTTCATGTGGGTAGCATGTTCATGCTTGCTTTAAAAAAAAAAATAATTGAAATATGTGCATGTAAAAACTATTGTGGCAGGTCCTGAGCCCTCAGGGCATGATTGTGGAAATGGCATCTGCCAAGATAGGTGCCTGCCGCAAGTCAATCACCGATAGGTGCCACGTCCAGAATCACATCTATTGTCTTCTACAGATGCCTTAAATGTAGGGCACCATTTTAAATAAGGACATAAGAATTGCCATACTGGGCCAGACCGAAGGTCCATTAAGCCCAATATCCTGATTCCAACAGTGGCCAACCCAGGTCCCATGTACCTGGCAGAAACTCAAATACTAGCAACATTCCAGTGCTCCTATTGTGATGTCATTCTTCAAAAATACTAAAAAAAATTATTTCAAAATAAATTTTTATAATTTAATAATGTGCTCAGTGCCTCCACCAAGGTCGCATCTGGGGTTGGTACCAGGGCCATGATTTACAAAGAACCATCATTGCACATTATATATTTCACCTCCTAAACACATCTTAATTTTCACTTTATAAAGGCTACATTACCATAGGACCCACATGTCTATATATAAAGAAATATTGGCACTTATCTGTGTGTGTCTAGGCAGGAAAGATGATCATTCATGATGGCGTTGTGAATCCTTCCAATGATTAACAGCTGTTTATAATCCAACGGAGATCATTTCTCAAACTATTGTTGGCAACTCCCAGCGGCCCGTGATTAATTCCATCAACACGTGACTCAAAAGTAATATAAAATTTGTGTCAGTGACTATTTTCCCTGTCCCCACGGGAACTCATTTTCCTGTTTCTGCCCCATCCCTGCAAGCTCCGTCCTCATCTGCACAAGCCTCAAACACTTTAAAATCATAAGCATCCGAGGCTTGTGCGGTTAAGGTAGAGCTTACAGGAATGGGGCAGGGACAGTGACAAAACTCATGGGGAAATTGAGTTCCTGTGGGGACAGGGACAAATTTGTCCCCATTTCATTCTCTATACCGCACCACTCTAGAAATCAAAATGTAGTAAAAGTGAACCAAGTAAAGGACAATCAAGCCATTGTGACATCACTGATGAGGCTGGTCTCTTAGGCATTGGTGGAATGAGGCATTATGATGTCAAAATACCAGCTCTCCATAGCCCCAGGTACGTTAGAGCCCACCAGGACAGATAGAGAAAATGCTTGAGTATCTGATTGTAAAACCACTTAGATAACTTTGATAGGCGGTATATAAAATCCTAATAAAACTTGAAACTTGTTATCAAAGGCTGAAACTTTTCACACTATTTATTCATTTTTGTATACTGTTCTTCCAAGTAGAGAGTGACATGGGGACAAATTTTTCTTCGTCCCCATGGGAACTCATTTTCTCGTCCTGTCCCTGCCCTATTCCTGCAAACTCCATCCTCATCTGCATAAGCTTCAAACACTAAAATCCTAAATGTTTGCGGTTTGTGCGGTAAAGGCTGAGCTTACAAGCACCAAAACTCGCGGGGGACGGGATGGGGAAATTTGAGTTCCTGCGGGGATGGGGGAAAATTTGCCCCCGTGTCAATTCTCAAGTTGCAAGACTCGGCATCACCTTCAAATTCCCTGGCAAAATCATGACTTTTTCAGCCTCCACATGCTGAGGAAAGTAAGATCCTCCTTTCGCCCAAAACATTTCGTAGTCCTTGTCCAATCCATCATCCTCTCTCAACTCGACTACTGCAATGCCATATATTTATGCCTAACAAAAAAAAAATCTTCAAAGACTCCAGCTTATCTAGAATGCTGCAGCCAAGCTGATCTTTGCAAAACGCAAATTTGACCCTGTCTCCCCACTCCTAACCAATCTTCACTGGCTCCCAGTGATTCCCAGAATTCATTTCAAATGCTCCTGCCTGGCTTTCAAGATCATTCACGGCATCCTCCCTCCCCTAATCCCCACTATCCTTTAACGCCTCGAGGCCTGCTACCACCAGATCCATCCACAGACATAAACTATCCTTCCCCTCTCTACACGGTACCCTCTACGCAGGCAAACTGGGAAAATCCCTTCTCTCTAAAATCACAGGCCTTTGGAACGATCTCACTACCCCGCTGCGGAACCTGGGCACCCTCCAATGAAAACCTGGCTATTCTCTAACATATAACTTTATTTCCCTGCTTATATTCCCTCTATTTATATGCTCCTGTAAATCTCTCTCCTTTTGTTTTTAAGCTTTGTAAACCGTGCCGAGCTCCACTTCCGTGTAGAAGATGCGGTATATAAACTTAAGGCTTAGTTTAGCATCTGCTGTATTGATGTTGCCACCAGCATGTTGCAATGTTCAACGCAAACGTAGCCAGTAAATTTTGCTAGATTTCAAATTTGTGTTGTAAGAGCACACTTTCTTTTTTCTCTCTCTCTCTCTCTCTCTCTCTCTTTTTTGCAGGTGGTATTTTTATGACATTTTTTTCAGTCATTATTTTATTTTTCTGAACATTGCAACAATCGGACATAGGTACATTTGAGGCAACGTGGTTAGATTTGAGGTTTGATCAATATAATAAGAAGAGTATGTCATTCTTTAAGGAAGTGTTCTTATTGGATCTTCATCCTTTAAATTGGGTTTATGATAATAACTTGCATCCTGTGATTCAGACCAAATGAACAGGCAAATGCATGTTCTGCCAAAGCTATAGCTGTGACTAATCTTTTTTTCAAGTGGGAAAAGATGTTTCTCGGTTCTTAATCGCCCAAATATTTCACAAAGTCATCCCTTCTTGGGAAGAGATGTGGTTTAGTGGTTACGAGAGATGGGTAGACTTGATAGGTCACATGGCCTTTTCTGGCCATCGTGCTACATTTCTAGAAATTTGCATTGCAAGTAAAGCGAAATCATTGCCCATCAAGTTGAATCCGTGTCCTTGAATAAACCACTCTGTGTACTCCTCCCATTCCTCTGTGCCTCATAATACTCGACTGGAATTGAGTAATGATGATAACATTCTTCTTCCTTATCCAATCCTCTGTTCAGGGAGCCCAGGTGCAGAATTCTGCTGCCAGACTGTCCATCCCAGAATTGAATGTCTATTGACATTTAAATTGCACATCTTCCATTTAGGATTTTGTTGAATTCCTTACTGTCATTCGTAGCCCAGAGAGAGGAAGAGGGAGAGGGAAAACAAAGACACCTGTGCTTTTTTTTTTTTTTGGGGGGGGGGGGTAGGGGAGGGCCGACAGTGTTTCATTTTTTCTTTCAATATATTGATTTAAGTTTGCAAGAAAACCAAGTTGTTTCATCAAATCTCTGTGTGGGTTGTGTGGATTTTATTTGTATATTGGGAGATATTAACTGCCTTGATGAAGAGATTCATTTTGAATGCTTTGATGCCTGCATTACCACGTTTTAGTCCCCATTCTCTTATTTATCATTGATAACAATTTCTCAGCGTTTCTTCTTTCAAAATGTCCTCTGTCCTTACTAGTGTATATGGCAGTTTTCAAACAACATTTATATTTATGCTAATGGAACAGCTGCTCTCACCAAGATATCTGCCAAGCTCAGTATGTATCTCAAATTCCTCACCTCCAATATATAATCCCCAGCTCCTCAGAAGTACCACCTGGGCTCAAAAGTTTCCACTGCCCTAGGCTTTATGTACTACTTCCTCACTGGGACCGCTATCAATTTTTACTAACTGTACTTTTACATTTTTATTTAACAACCCTTCTAGCATATTTCAAGGGTACTTAGCTTTTGATTGTGGTCTTCTTTTCAGGGAAATAGGAGCCAACATGTTTCACCTACTGTGGTCTGATGTGTCGGTGTAAAGCTTGCTAAGGGATGATAAGCCTTGAAAAAAATCTTCTGTGGGTGAAACATGTTGGCTCCTATTTCCCTGAAAAGAAGACCACAATTAAAAGTCAGTGAGCAAGAAGACATTACGTGGGGAGGGGCAAGTTTGAGAAGTACCCCCAAATGTGATTAAGAAGCAGCAGAAGCACAAGGAAAGATTAGCACATGGCCTTGGAGCTCATATGTGCACTCAGCATTGCCTAGTCTCACTCCCTCCAACACTGAATGTCTGTATTGGTGGGGGCGTGACCTGAAGATAGAGTATGCTCTTGGGTTCCAAGACCTCTTACTGCTTTTTTCCTCTTACTGCTGTTTTTCCTTTACTTCTGTTGCAGATCTGTAAGAATGGCAGTGCTGGCATGGGGAAAGTTAAGGGAGATGCTGGATCAAGGGGGAAGGGAATAGAGGAAGGAGATGGATAGTAGAGAATGACACGGTGACAAAATTCATCACCGTTCCCGTCCCCGCGGATAACCGCGGGAAACCATCTTCATGTCATTCTTTAAGGAGAGAGGGAAGAATCAGAGTATGAAT
The DNA here is from genome assembly GCF_902459505.1 of Geotrypetes seraphini. Classification (NCBI taxonomy): domain Eukaryota; kingdom Metazoa; phylum Chordata; class Amphibia; order Gymnophiona; family Dermophiidae; genus Geotrypetes; species Geotrypetes seraphini. Next base: position 14,220,185 of record NC_047100.1, read on the forward strand.
GGCCACAACCACTGACCCGCAAGCTTTGCTTTGAAGAAGGACTGAGGTTGAAACAGACACTACAGAATGACAGTCTCTGGTATCCAGAGCAGATATTGTGATGTCATAAAGCCTCATTCCACCAGTGCCTAAGAGCCAATCACATCAGTGATGTCACAATGGCTTCATTATCCTTGGCTCACATAAGAATCAGAGTATGAATGGCCACAACCACTGACCCGCAAGCTTTGCTTTGAAGAATGCTGGTGTAGAAGGACTGAGGTTGAAACAGACACTACAGAATGACAGTCTCTGGTATCCAGAGCAGATATTGTGATGTCATAATGCCTCATTCCACCAGTGCCTGAGCCAATCACATCAGTGATGTCACAATGGCTTCATTGTCCTTGGCTCACATAAGAATCAGAGTATGAATGGCCACAACCACTGACCCGCAAGCTTTGCTTTGAAGAATGCTGAGATTGAGCAGCAACATTCCAGAGCTGAGATTGTGATGTCATAATGCCTCATTCCACCAGTGCCTAAGAGCCAATCACATCAGTGATGTCACAATGGCTTCATTATCCTTGGCTCCCATAAGCACAGCCACTGACCCGCAAGCTGTGCTTTGAAGAATGCTGGTGTAGAAGGACCGAGGTTGAATCAGACACTACAGAATGACAGTCTCTGGTATCCAGAGCAGATATTGTGATGTCATAACGCCTCATTCCACCAGTGCCTAAGAGCCAATCACATCAGTGATGTCACAATGGCTTCATTATCCTTGGCTCACATAAGAATCAGAGTATGAATGGCCACAACCACTGACCCGCAAGCTTTGCTTTGAAGAATGCTGGTGTAGAAGGACCGAGGTTGAAATAGACACTAGAAAATGACATGGGATTATTTCCCGCGGTTATCCGCGGGGACGGTGATGAATTTTGTCACCGTGTCATTCTCTAATGGATAGGGAAAGGGAAGAGACAAGGAAATTCTGGGCAAAGGGTAGAACAGAATAGAGGAGAAGATGTTAATATAATGTAAACACACAGGAGGTAAGAGAGAGAGAAATTCTGCAGGGCACAAAGTGAATAAAATAAAAAAGTGAAGGGAATAAAAAGTGAGCTGGCTCTCCTGCTCCCCCCTTCCAGGCAATCTTGCCGCCCAGACTCTCCTGCTCTCTGCTGCCTTCCGTGCAGTGCGAGCCCGCGGGTTTCAAGCGGGACTGCACAGCGGTGTGCAGCACCGCTTTAAACCCGCGGGCTCGCAATGCAGGGAAGGCGGCAGAGAGTAGGAGCTCAGGGCAGAAAGCAAGGCTGGAAGATCGGGGCGAGCAGGCAGGAGACACGGGGCAGAGCAGGGCTTTTATGGAACCGGAGAGTCAAAAAGACTTTTTCGACTGGTCTCCAGCAGTCGCTTCTTGGGTTAAGCGGCCAGCCCAGTCGGATCCGAAACTTTGTGTAGTGAATTGGGTCGCTGTCCAATTTGCATGCGTTAAGAAAACAGACAGATCAAAGTGGAAGCAGAAACTTGGGGCCGACATGATTAAAATAATTAATTTCATTAGACAGACAACAAAACTGAGGACTGATAGTCACCCTGTAGCTATAAACAGCTTGTAAGTCGCTCAGAAACTGCCTGTTAAATTTACCCCAGATCTTCAGTGGCAGGGCAAGTCCAGCCTCTGGCACCGAATTTCTGGATTAGTGTGGCAGCCTAGAAGTCAACCAGTTAACTTGGCTGACAAAGCTAAGATAGGCTACTTAGCTAGTTAGTGAACTGAACCAGAAAGGTTTTAAGATCCATTGAATTTGGTGTCCATCATCTGGTAAACATCCAGTCACTGAACAATTTTACCGTACAAGGAGAACAGTGGTTAAAGCTACAGCCTCAGTACCCTGGAGTTGTGGGTACAAACCCACACTGCTCCTTGTGGCCCTGGGCAAGTCACTTAATCCCCCCATTGACCCAGGTACATTAGATAGATTGTGAGCCCGCCGGGACAGACAGGGAAAAATGCTTGAGTACCTGAATAAATTCATGTAAACCGTTCTGAGCTCTCCTGGGAGAACATTATAGAAAATTGAATAAATAAATAGTATGAAACATTTCAGCCTCTGATAACCAGTGCTGGTACTGTGACATCATAATGCCTCATTCCACCAATGCCTAAGAGCCAACCTCATCAGTGATGTCACAATGGCTTCACTGTCCTATACTTGGCTCACTTCTACTACATTTTGATTTCTAGAGTGGCGAAGTGGTTAAAGCTACAGCCTCAGCACCCTGAGGTTGTGGGTTCAAACCCACGCTGCTCCTTGTGACCCTGGGCAAGTCACTTAACCCCTCCACTGCCCCAGGTACATTAGGTAAATTGTGAGCCCGCAGGGACAGACAGGGAAAAATGCTCGAGTACCCGATTAAATTCATGTAAACCGTTATGAGCTCCCTTGGGAGAACGGTATAGAAAACTGAATAAAGAAATAAAATAAATAAAGAACAGAAGAAAATTCTCTTCAAAACGAGGCCCAGCATAGGCCCCAAAATAGAGGAGCCAACTTTAACTCAGTTCAGCATTTTCTAGTAAACACTGGCACCACGATTGATCATTCTTTCCTTTGGTGCCTGACTTTGGATTTCTGTATTTACTCCATTACAAGACGTGTCTTCGGTTTTTCCGTATCATTTGCACTCCATTACAGAGTTTACCTCAGGGCCTAAATTGCGCAGTCTTGCTCAAGATGCTAAAATGTTACCCATTAGCCCTTCATTCCTGCTGCTAGAAAATTGAAGGATTTATGGACCTTAGAATGATTTATTCTTGAAATTTGGAGGGGGGGGGGGGGGGGGAGGTGCTTCACACAGAAACAAGCCCATACTTTTTTTTATTTTCAAATAACTTTTTCATGCACTACATCGACGTGCACTCGATGCATTTACTGGGAGCCTTTATTAAGAAGCTAACTATTACCTCTCCACTATCATCTTTCACGTGTCCGTGCATTAAGAAAGCCTTTTAAGATCTGTGGAGGTTACAGAGCGGTCCTTTCTTATCTTTCTCCTCTAATAAGTATGAAATGTATTCCATGTCAGTAAAATGGGCTTTGAGCTGACCTGGAATAATAATAACTTTATTTTTCTATACCGCCATAGTCAGGCGATTTCTAGGCGGTTCACATTGAAAGAAGGCTAGACGTTCAGCAAATAACAAAAAGTCTTAATACAATACAATAAGTCTAAATGGAAAACTTACAAACTAATTGGCGTTCTATGGGTAAAGAATACATGAATATATGAAAGGAGCTTCTTGAGAGAAAGAAAAGGCGTTTACAGAGGGGGGAAATCCTAGTGAGGGAGAGGACAGTTTTAGTCAATGAATTTGGCGAATAGGGCGGTTTTAATTGATTTTTGGAGTGCACTGTAAGTCAGATTGGGTTCATTTATGTAGTTTTTCAGCCAGACTTGCTGTCTGTTCGCTTGGAGCTTAAAGGTTCTATCCAGGAATGATTTGGGTGATCTTGGGTATGCAAAGATGTTTTTGTTTCTGGTTGTTCGTGTGGGGTTGTGTAGGATGAAGTGCGTTTGCAGGTATGAAGGGGCTAGGCCCCAGACTTGTTTGAAACAGGTGCAAGCAAATTTGAATAGTATTTGTTCTTCTATTGGTAGCCAATGCAGTTTTTTATAGTAGGGGCTAATGTGGTCATTTTTTCTTAGTCCAAAGATTAGTTTGCGAGAAAACCAAATACAGAATGTCTTGAAAGCCTATCAAATTCTGTCTACAATCATTTTGGAAAACTTTAAAAACAATCCTGTTTGCAAATCATTTTGGAAATCATTCCTATTAGTTTTTCTTTGACTTATTCTCCCTCACTTTTTCTCGTCCTTTTTTTCTATGTTTTTTAAATTGTCACCCGAGTTGAGCTCCTTTTTTGGTGATGACCTGGTTTACAAACCCAAGTTTTAGTTTGGTTTAGTTTGGATGATAAAACCATAAGTACACACATACAAAAAAAAAAACACAAAACAACAGGCAATAAATTAACTCCTTCAGGTACTTTTTGTAATAAGAGCTGATGTTTCAGTCTTCCAAGATAGGTATAACTGTGTAGGTACGTGTTTGTAAGAGCAGCATATATGCATATAGGGTCCGATACGAGATGCTGCTGAATGTAAGGAAAAGGGATGTAGTGAAATATGAGAAAACTGGGGGTTTTTTTTCCAACTGCAGGTCAATTTCTATGACATTGGATACCAGGAGGGGCATAATCGAAAGGAACGTCTAGGTCCGTTTTCCTCTAAGTCGCAAGTTGTCAAAAGTAAAAAAACAGCCTAGGACACATTTTCGAAAAATACGTCCAAAATTTTTTTTCTTTCGAAAATCGTTTAATTATACATCCTGCCGATCTGATCGTCCAATTCACTAAATCGTCCATCTTTATACCACATTTTTGTCCAAGTCAAAAACGCCTAGAACAAGCCCTGTTGGACGTGGGAGGGATCTGCAAAGTGATGGACTGAACACCCAGACATGCCACCTAAATAGTGAGGTACATTACAGGGCACTGCTGTAAACTTCACAAAAAGGGTGTCATGTCTTCTCCTCACTACAGCTCCCTTATAGGTCATGGTGAGCCCCCCAAACCACCTCCAGAATCCCCCAGACCCACTTATCTACCACCCCAATAGCCTTTATGGCTGCAGGAGTCACTTATATGCTAGTAAAAAAGGGTATTGGGGGTGTATAGGGGAGTGCACATGTTTCAATATCAATGAAGTGATTACAGGGGTTTATGGGCATGGGTCCACCTCTCTATGGGTCCCCAACCCACCCCCAAGACGGTTTAAGATGCCTCTGTGCAGCACAACTAGGCTTTCCTATGCCAGGCTTTCAGGTGATGATGTTCTGGGGGCTGAATTTTACAGGTGTGATTACGATTTTTATGGGGTTGGGGGGGGTCAGTGATCACTGGGGTAGTGTGTGGAGGTCTGTATTATGTGTTTGCAGTGCTTATCTGGTGACTTTAGGTGGATTTTTGTGACTTAGACCAGTGGTTCCCAACCCTGTCCTGGAGGAACACCAGGCCAATTGGGTTTTCAGGCTAGCCCTAATGAATATGCATGAAGCAAATTTGCATGCCTATCACTTCCATCATATGCAAATCTCTCTCATGCATATTCATTAGGGCTAGCCTGAAAACCCGATTGGCCTGGTGTTCCTCCAGGACGGGGTTGGGAATCACTGACTTAGACCATGTTTTAAATGGTCTAAGTCGCAACGTCCAAGTTCCGTCGATCCTGGGCTGTATAACTTTCGGTTATACATGCAGTATGACTAAGTCTAAGCCGGCCCATGTCCTGCCTAACTCCCACCCTCGACACTCCTCCTGAAACGCCCCGTTTAGCTTTGGTCGTTCAGCGGCACTATGAAGGCCTAGGTCGTTTTTAAATACGTGCAAAAACCGGTTTTATTATTGGCACTTGGACGTATTTGGACAATGTTCGTCCAAGTGCCGACTTAGGCCAGTTTTTGGATGTTTTTCTCTTTCGATTATGAGCCCCCAGGTGTTTATGTTTATTAAAAGTTTTAACTGCACTTTGATATATCAACAGCACTGTGTACAAAAATATAAATAAACAAGAAACGAAAATGACACCATATTAAATAGGATGACCCGGTATTTAAGACTAAGGATTGAATTGGATTGGTCTGGCATAGTCATCAAGATGGCGCCAGGATAAGCTGTTCTGGTGCCTACTGCCTTTTTTTTCTGTTTTTTATTGTTTTAATTGATTTATTTTCTGTTATTCTTGTACCCTTTCATTTTATTTTTCACTCTAGGATATTTTATTCTTTTTAATTTAGTCCGATTCATTCTTCTAATTAATTAATTTTAACTAAAACATCTCTGCTGAGCCGTTAACGGCAGAATTCTACAATCTGCTCGCCTGCTGCGTAGTGGCCTTCTTCGGTGCTTTCGTTTGGGCCTGGTGTGACCGAGCATTTTGGAGGGCTTGTTTGATGCAGTGTAACGGGAGCTCTCCTGATTGTTGCTGCTTCCCCCTTGATGACAACCACCCCTCAGGTGCTCGACTCCGGGCCATGTCCTTTGTTGGGGCGAAGTCAACTTCTAGTCTGCCTGTATCTGATTGTTTGGCCAGAGACCTGGGTTACAGATGGCCAACTGATGGAGCACATAGCTGGTGAATCAACCCTGTTGAAGGCGGCTGACTGTTGGGTCCTCCTTCTTTCCTGCAGCCTACTTCTTCTCCCATCCTGCTACAGCCTGACACTGAACTGAGCTGAACTGAACTTTTATTCTGCATCTTTTTTTTTTTCTTACATTCTGCTTCCCATTCTATTTATCTTTTGTTGTGATCTTTTACTCTTTCTTTTTCCCCTCATCATTCTTGGAATTTTGTTTATACCTTTATTTTAATAATTGTTTGGGTAGGAATTTCTACTACTGTTCTTCATCCTATTAATCTGTTCTCTATATCTGCTGTATGTGACGTCGTAACCTTGTTGCTAAACCTTCTACTATGTATGTAAACTTGTAACCCGTTCTGGGCTCTTCTGGGAGGACGGGCTAGAAACTCGACTAAATAAATAAGCCAAAAAAAATAGCAAGTGCAGCTTAATCATAAGTCAAAAAACTTCACTCAACTTGACAAAGAACTTCAATGCAGCAAAACAGTCTGAAATCACCCTCGGACAGATCAGAAAAAAATAGTAACAATTTCACTTTCAAGTTTATAAAGATGCAGGGAAACCCCTCCCCACCCCCCCACCACCACCACCACTTAACAGCAAAACCATCCATTCCTCTTCTTGGCACTCAAATCCTGCACACTGTATCTCTGGAGAAGCAGCAGCAAAACAAAGACGAAGCCATCACAGGGCTGCTCCGTCCATCCTCGCGGCTGCCGGACTTGACTTCCTCTGACGTCACCTTCCAGTTCCAGGGTAGAGCCAGCAGCTGCAAGGATAGATTGGAAGGGCCTTGCAATGGCTTTATCTTTGTTTTGCCGCTGTTGCTGAAGTAGGAAGTGGCAGCGGTCAGGGATAAGGTAGCAGATACAGGAGGGGAAAGGAGGAAGAGCCTGGAAACAAGAGGGAGAGCGGGGGGGGGGGAGGGGGCAAATATGCTGGATGGAAGAGGAGGAGGAGAGATACACTTAATATAGGAGGGGTTAGGGAGGGAGAGAAGTGCTAAAGACTATGAGGGGAAGGAGAGAAATGCTGAACTTCTTAATAGGGAGGGGGGTTCAGAGGTAGGGAAGGATGCTGGATGCTGTGGTGGTGAGGGGATCACTAATAATAATAACAACTTTATTTTTATATACCGCAATACCACAAACAATTCAGAGGGGTTTACAGAGGAAGAGACTGTATACAGAAAGCGATATTACAAAAAACTTTCAAAATTACATTAGCATGGTAAGATTAATCAAATTTTGACTGGAAGTGTTTTAGAAGTACATCATGGCAGAAACGGAGTTGGAGAAATTTATCAAAGAGCGAAGTTTTGATCGACTTCCTAAACGTTTGGTAAGAAAGAGCGTTTGAGATCAAGTTGGTTAAACGTTTATTCCATTTGCCTGCTTGGAATGATGGGTAGATAAGGGAAATGGATAGGGTTGGAGGCAGAGCATGGGTAGGGTTGAGATAGGAGCTTGCCTTCCCCCCCCCCCAAACAAAAAAGTGTTCTGCTGCCCCTACACTTAGTTATACAGTTGCCCCCTGAGCGGGTAAGTTTCTGCTGGTGAGAAAAGACAGAACCTGAAGAGCAATAAAGACAGTTATGTAATGATGGTCAGTGTCTCCTCCTCATACGGAATCATGTCACTTTGGGGGGGTTTTGCATTAGCTGAACAGCTGAAACATGAGCTAGACTAATAACTTCATCTTCTGTGATTGCCTTTAATAGATTGGGCCCATAGTCTCTGGATGGCAGTGCATTTCCTCCTGGAGTTCATAGGCTTTACAGAACATTTATGTCTCATTACGGCCTATACAGCAGTTTATGCCCTAATAAATCAGAAGAGCTTTGCAGAGACGCGTCCTGACAGTAATGAATCTTTCTGTTGGGATTTCCACTTCACAGGCACAAATAACGAAGCGAAACTGCCCCATCTGGCCGCTCGGTACGCACCAAGTCTCAGTAGGAAGAGTCTTTCTCAAGCACGGCAAAGGTCATTCCGTGCATCGGGAGGAAGGGGGGGTAGCGAGTGAGGCCGTGAGGGACAGTGTGGAATGAAGCCACTTGCAAGCTTTTATCATAGCTCTGTTGTCAGCTCCCCCTGCACCCCTCCCCCCAAAAAAAATCCCTCAACCCAACATCAAAGGAGGTGTGCTGCCCCAGTCTCATCAAAAGATGTCCTTAACTGATTTCTGCAGCTTGTATTTCTGCTTTAGATATTTATTTTAAAAGGCGATTTAACATGCAGCGTTATGCGGTGAGATCGGTTAAGGCCCTTTCCGACTGATTCTCTTTGCTGAGCTGTGGTTTTTCTTTTCTGGAAGAGTTTGACAGGGTGCAGGCTTTATTATTGCGCAGTAGAGGGGGAATTCTATTTATTGCACCAAAAGTTAGATGCCAAAAAGATCCGCACTGAGCCTTTGTTTTACAAAGGGCTTGCAACCTTTATAGAATATTGACAGAGCACGCAGGAAATGTCTCACTTTGGGTGCCAGACTTATGCCCAATAGAAACAAGTGTAAACCCAATGCCCAAGTAGGGTATGGATCAACACTATTCAATAACTTCCCTCCCCCCTTTTACTAAACTGCAATAGCAGTTATTAGCGCAGGGAGCCGCGCTGAATGCTCCGCCCTGCTCCCGAAGCTCATAGAGTTCCTATGAGCATCGGAAGCAGTGCGGCACATTCAGCGCAGCTCCCTGCGCTAATAACCACTATCACAGTTTAGCAAAAAAGAGGGGGGGGAGGGTTAGTTCTTAATTTTGGAAATACCCCTTTAGATTGTACACAAAAATGTTTAGGCACCAAGTTACAGAGTAGTTCATAGGGAAGATCTGTACACAACTTCAGTTAGGCACCAATTAAGTGGCCAACCGGTGCACGTTTTCTTATTAAAATGCACGTGGATCTTGGGTCCATGGGCAAATTCTGGCGCCCCACTTTGTACGACCGATATAGGTAGAAGCATGGAACACGCTTTCCACTCTTAGATCTGCTCTGCTGCTTGCCAGATTTCAACAAAACCAGACTTGATTGCCGTGCATTGGTTACCAATACAAGCTCGTTATGTTTAAATGAACATGTTTAATATTCAAAATATTGCTGGATGGAGCAAGTTTCTTCTGGAAGAAGGGTACCGAGGTTACAATATTCGTTGGCTCTGATGTTCTCTTCTTTTAGAGAAATAAAATATAAGGGCCAGATTCTGTAAATGGTGCCTAGATCGGAGGCACCTACCAATATAGGCGCCTACCTCAAAATTGTTTAATTGGTCTTAATTGGTGAGATAATTGAACACACCAATTAAAAACCAATTTTAAAAAAAATTAGATGCTGTTGTATGTTAAACGCTTGCCCTGGTAGGCATCTATCTACACAATGGCACCTATAGGTGTCTTCACATGCCTAACTAAAAAGTAGGCGTGTTTTGGGGCAGCGACAGAGATGGACACCACTAGGCACGATTCTCTGAAGAACTTAGGCACCTGCAAGGTAGGTCAGTAAAACCCTGACCTACATTATCGGTGCCTAAGTTTCTGATTAGGCATCATAAGATGGCGTCACAAGGCTGGCACCAATTTACAGAAACTGGCCCTAAGGGCTTACGGTAGTTGAATCCTCTTTTGTTTATAAAGCTGCATCTATATAGAATAGTCTTCCTTTGTCAGTTAGATCAAATTCCTCTTATAAAATATACCATAAGAACTGAACTATTCCAGAGATTTTAAACTTGATCTTATTGAAGTTTTGTGCTTGAGCACAGGCCGATTTGATCCTGCGACTGGATGGGAGGCTTTGCGGAGGTCGACTGTGTCCCCCCCATAAACTGTTTAAATCTTTAATATTTACTTTAATTCTTTCTTTCAACAAATTCTGCAGCTCTGTCCGTTATGATCAACTTGAATCTGTCCCGTAAAGTGAGCCACTTCTGATGGCTTCTTAACTATACAATATAAGAGATGATCATGAAAGAGCTATAAAGCACAAAGAGAGCAAACACGATATATATGTTTATGAATAACATTTACATGTATATAAATTGAATTGGGACTGGTGTTATTGATGTAGGTATTCCAGAATAATAGCATGGTCTTGTATGCCATCTCTAGAGATGGAGATGTGCTAAACAATCCACATGTATTCGAACCAGGTGGACGTCAGCCAAACTCTAGTTCAATGGGAAAGTCTGACTGGATCTGTCAATCTAGTGAAGTCCGCAGTGGATTTCCCCAGGTCCGTTTCATATTTTCCAATAGCTCACGGTGGATTTGGACTTCTGTGGATTATTCACACGTTTGTTGATATTAAGGAGATTTGCACATTTTACGAAAGGGAACTGAAAAGTTCTCAGCTCAACCAACCAACAAGCTAAATTCCGAGTGTTATTTTGTCTATGTAGCTGAAAAGTTTATTGGACTGTTATTTGCGTGGCCCAATTTGACCGCTAAACTTATCCAGTCAACGCTTACATTTGCCGGTTATCATGCGATATAACCAGTTAACTTTTAGCCACTAACCATGAATATTCAGTGGAGATGACCGGTTATCTTGCATTGAATATTCACATTTAGCTGGTCAAGCGCTCTTTAACTGGTCAGTGCCATTTCTGGCTGGTTAAATTGCACTCAGTATTGGTCTGTAAATGCCGGACTAACTGTGCACTGCTAGAACATTCCTGAAGAAGAACATAACATCAAAACATAAGAATAGCCATACTGGGTCAGACTAATGGTCCATCTAGGCCAGTGTTTCTCAACTCGGTCCTGGAGTACTCCCTTGCCAATCAGGGTTTCAGGATATCCACAATGAATATGCGTGAAAGAAATTAGCATATAATAGAGGCAGTGTATGTAAATTATATGCAAATTACTGTCATGCATATTCATTATGGATATCCCGAAAACCTGACTGGCAAGAGGGTACTCCAGGAGAATTGAGAAACACTGATCTAGGCCAGAAAACATAAAATTTTATATGTATCATCAATTACTCAATACCGTATACAATTAATCCAATTAAGGTACTGGGAGTTGTTATTGATCAACATCTGACCATGAAAAAGCAAATAGATGCTGTGGTACAAAAGGGTTATTATACATTTTGGAAGTTGCGTACTATTAAACCATATTTTGAGTTTTCTGCTTTCAAACTTCTAGTTCAGTTACTGTTGTTGAGTCTTCTCGACTATTGCAATATAATCTATTTAACATGTACTAAGAAAGAAATGGCTAGATTTAGATTAATTCAGAATACGGCAGTGAAATTGATTTGCGGTTTGAAGAACTATGGCCATGTGACGCCCTTCTATTGCGAGTTGCACTGGCTTCTGGTGGAGGCTCGCATTTTGTTTAAGTTGGGTAATCTTTATTATAAAGTCATGTATGGTATTGCTCTGATTTATATAACTGGACAGATTCCTTATAGCATCTTATAAACCTAGAAGAGGATCACATGCTTTGTTTCTTTTTTCCATCTGTTCAGGGTTGGGAAAGCAAGAAATCTTTGGATCATACATTGGCATTCCAGGCTGCTTCCTACGATAAGAAATTTTGATCTTTGTTGAGTAGCGCGTGTGCTTACAAATATTTTAGAACTCAATTGGAAACTTACCTTTTTTCAAAGTACCTGGTGAATTAATTTATATGTTTCTTATGTCATTTTATTATTAATCTTTTGTTAATCATGTTGAACTTACCGTATTTTCACGCAAATAACACGCACCCGTATAAAACGCGCACACGGATATAGCGCGCAGAAATCACGATGATTTGCACAAAAACTTTGATATACCGCGCTCACGGGTATACCGCGCATGCTGCCCGACGCTCCTTTCGCCCGCCCTGACTTTCCGTGCGCTGTCCCGACTCTCCTTAACCCCCCCTGACTTCCGTGCACTGTCCCCCCTTGAAGGTCTGTCCCCATCCTGAAAGCCTGATGCCCCCCCCCGACGTCCGATACATCCCTCCCCCCCCCCCGAAGGACCGCCGACTCCCCAACAATATCGGGCCAGGAGGGAGCCCAAATCCTCCTGGCCACGGCGACCCCCTAACCCCACCCCGCACTACATTACGGGCAGGAGGGATCCCAGGCCCTCCTGCCCTCGACGCCAAACCCACCACCCCCCCAAGAACCTCCGACCGCCCCCCAGCCGACCCGCGATCCCCCTGGCGACCCCCACGACCCCCCCACCCCCCTTCCCCGTACCTTTGGTAGTTGGGCCAGAAGGGAGCCCAAACCCTCCTGGCCACGGCGACCCCCTAACCCCACCCCGCACTACATTACGGGCAGGAGGGATCCCAGGCCCTCCTGCCCTCGACGCAAACCCCCCCCCCCCCCAAGAACCTCCGACCGCCCCCCAGCCGACCCGCGATCCCCCTGGCGACCCCCACGACCCCCCCGCCCCCCTTCCCCGTACCTTTAGTAGTTGGCCGGACAGACGGGAGCCAAACCCGCCTGTTCGGCAGGCAGCCAACGAAGGAATGAGGCCGGATTGGCCCATCCATCCTAAAGCTCCGCCTACTGGTGGGGCCTAAGGCGCGTGGGCCAATCAGAATAGGCCCTGGAGCCTTAGGTCCCACCTGGGGGCGCGGCCTGAGGCACATGGTTGGGCCCATGTGCCTCAGGCCGCGCCCCCAGGTGGGACCTAAGGCTCCAGGGCCTATTCTGATTGGCCCACGCGCCTTAGGCCCCACCAGTAGGCGGAGCTTTAGGATGGATGGGCCAATCCGGCCTCATTCCTACGTTGGCTGCCTGCCGGACAGGCGGGTTTGGCTCCCGTCTGTCCGGCCAACTACTAAAGGTACGGGGAAGGGGGGTGGGGGGGTCGTGGGGGTCGCCAGGGGGATCGCGGGTCGGCTGGGGGGCGGTCGGAGGTTCTTGGGGGGAGGGGGGTTTGCGTCGAGGGCAGGAGGGCCTGGGATCCCTCCTGCCCGTAATGTAGTGCGGGGTGGGGTTAGGGGGTCGCCGTGGCCAGGAGGGTTTGGGCTCCCTTCTGGCCCGATATTGTCGGGAAGTTGGCGGTCGTTCGGGGTGGGGGTGCGAGTGGTCCTGCCGGGGGGGGGGGATGTATCGGACGTCGGGGAGTCGGCCGGGCAAGAGGGCTTGGGCTCCCTCTTGCTCCGATCGTGGATGCGGGTGCGGATGGGAGCGCGTGCGAGCGGTCGTTCGGGGTGGGGGTGCGAGTGGTCCTGCCGGGGGGGGGGGGATGTATCGGACGTCGGGGAGTCGGCCGGGCAAGAGGGCTTGGGCTCCCTCTTGCTCCGATCGTGGATGCGGGTGCGGATGGGAGCGCGTGCGAGCGGTCGTTCGGGGTGGGGGTGCGAGCGGTCCTGCTGGGGGGGTGAATCGGGCGTCGGGCGGGGTGGGAACTATGTTTTAAAACTTTGGTATACCGCGCTCACGCATATAACGCGCGAGGGGTATGCGCGGTAGGTAAAAACGCGTATAACGCGCGCGTTATATGCGTGAAAATACGGTACAGTTACGCAGTTTATAAGTACGATGTTATCTTATGTAAAATGGAATATATGATTAAATTCTTAACCCTTAACAGATAATAGATTTACTATAGCCAGGGTGAAAGCTTCCATTTGGCTGCTCAGTTGAGTGGTTGTGTCTAGACTTTAAGGGTGTTGTTTATTGTCTTCCTTTACATGGCCAAGTTTTTATAATGTACTTGTTCAGTCTGTGATACCATTGTTGAACTAACCTTATTATCATCCTAAGATAGTAAAAGCATCATGGAAGATTATCTGCTCTACCTGCTGTAATAAATTCAAATTATAATATAATAATTCAAATTATAATATACTAAGTACATGGGCTTTGAGACCACATGGCTTGTTGACTCAGTCAAATGTTTTTCAATCTATAATGAATACAAGTTATAATATGATCCTTAATTAATCTTCAAAATACAATCATTTAGCAAATATAAACCTTTAATTACATTGTAACTCATATGGATTGCGTATCAGATCTACTTAAAAGTTAAATGAGGGTTGTATTGCAGCCATAAATCTGAGAACGGTAATTTCTCATATTTATTTTCCAGTCAAAATAGCAGATTGAATTAATATTGTTCCAAAAGCTATTGAATCATGAAAAAAAGATATGAATTCATAGTGACCTAAAAATATACATCAATATTGTAATCTATGAACTCAAGAAGTAGATGCATGGAGAGGCATAATAAAAAAAAAAACCCTCTAAGTCCGTTTTGAGCCTAGGGCGCTAGTTGCCTAAAGTTGGCAGCGCCCAAAGTCCATTCTTGAAAAATACATCCAAAATAATTTTTTTTTTAAAAATCATCTTATTATATGTCCAGCCGTTTGATCGTCTAGACTGCCAAGTCATCTATCTTTATACCACATTCTCGACCAAAAAATTGTCCAAGTCCAAAACGCCTAGAAAAATACCTTTTGGACATGGGAGGGGTCAGCAAAGTGATGGACTGGCCATCCAGACATGGCAACAGAGTAGCGGGCCACCTTACAGGACACTGCTGTGAACTTCCAAAAAGGGTGCCACATAATCATTTCACCACAACTCCCTTACAGGTCATGGTGAGCCCCCCAAAACCGATGATATCCACTTGTCTACCACCCCAATAGCCCTTATGGCTGCAGGTGCCACCTATATGGCAGTACAGTAGGATTTGGGGTTTTTTGGTGGCCTTACTGGTTTCACCTTGAATGCAGTGGTTAGAGTGGCTTATGAGCCTGGGTCCTCCTCTCTATGGTTCACTAGCCCACTCCCCAGACTACTTGAGCCACCTCTGTTTAGCTCTACTAGGCTTTCCCATGCCATGTGTTGATGTTCTGGAGGCAGTTATGTATGTTTTTATTGTGATTTTTATGGCAGTATGAGGGGGGGGGGGGGCAGTGATCACTGGGGAAGTGTGTGGAGGTCTGTACTTTGTCCCTGCGGTTGTTATATGGTCACTTTGGATACCTTCTGGGCACTTAGACCTGTTTTTAGATCACCTAAGTCACAACGTATAAGTTCCATCTAGGCAGTCTCGTTAAACTTTCAATTATCGCTGCAGAACGACTAACGGCTCCTTTTACTAAGGTGCGCTAGCGTTTCTAGCGCGCGCAAACCCACGCGCTAAATGAAAAATACTAATGCGAGCACTATGGAGGCGTAAGCATGTAGGGCGTGCGGCATTTAAGCGCACCTTAGTAAAAGGAGCCCTAAGTCTCTAGGTCGGTCCACATCTCACCCACTTCCTGCCCTAACCACTCCTTGAAAAATGCTCCTTTTCGCTCTGGGCACCCAGTGGCAGTCCAAAGGCCTAATCTGCCTCTACATACGTCTAAAACCCGTTTCAATTATCAACACTTGGCCGACCTGTCTTTTTGATCGTACAAGTGCCGATTTAGGCAGGTTTTTAGACATATTTCCATTTCGATTATGAACCTCGGAACATCTAGCATTCTTTTTTTAAAATTAAAGTTTACATTTTTGAAACCTTTACCAAACAAGTATCATCAATCGTCAATCTGATAACACTCCATTTTGCATCACTCCCATTAGTATTGAAGCAAGATCAGTTTGATTTCGAACTGTTTAAGATTTAGGGAGAGAGTTAAGAATCAGCTCCGATCCCCATAGGGAGGAGCGATGGCAAATCGGCCGAAGCCGTTGCCACTAGCAGGGGGGGGGGGGGGGCGGGGGAAAAGGGGAGGGGGGGGGGGAAGGGGGGACGGGGGGGGGGGGGGTAGATAAAAGAGGAGTGGGAAGGGGGACGCACCCTTTTCGGCGACCCCAGAGCTAGGAGAAGGAGGCAGCATCCCTCCCACCACCCTCGACTATCGTCGCAGAAGGAGGCAGCATTGTCAGCCACAAAACAATATAATAACCAAAAAATAAATAAATAAATATATATCACCAAAACTAATCTTCTGCATCGCCAGGTAAGAATCTTCTGCATATAGTGGCCACGCGGCAGCGGGCCTCATCCTCCCTCCCGATACACGCGGCTGCAGGCACATGGGTGCCGATGCAGGCCCGATGTTAGTCAGCAGCCCTGCGAGCCAGCAGGAGTTCTCTCCGTTGTATCTACTATGCCCGCTGCGGGAGGGGAGGGAGGGCTCGTCGGCGGGGTCGCCTGGCCTTGCTCTTGTCCGCCGTTCTCTTCTCGCGGCGTCGGCCGCGCCGGCTTTCAGGGCCGCCGTCTCCCTCATCCCTTACTGTACCACTCTCTCATGCTATTTTTTTGCACTGATTCCATTTGATACAGTGAAACTTTGGGCGCCTTGTACGAAGGTGCGCTAGCGTTTTTTAGCGCCCGCACACGATTGGCCCGCTCTAGAGCGCGCGCTAGCTGAAAAACTACCGCCTGCTTAAAAGGAGGCGGTAGCGGCTAGCACGTGCGGCATTTTAGCCCGCGCACCTTTGTAAAAGGACTCCTTTGTTACTAATAACTAGAGTTAGCAAAATAACAGTTCTTAACAGTAGCCCAGGTTGATAATTCCCCCTCCCCCCCCCCCACCTTACTGTATAAAATTTTTCCTGAGGTTTTGATAGCTCGCTTTATCCAGAGCTCATTGTTGCATGACTTCTCCTTGCATTATCTGGCGATAATGTATGTTAATTATTTCATGCTCCCTGCTGAAAATATGTCAATTAAATGTTGCTACGCTGGTATTTTGGCAACAATCCAGCTTGTGCTGATTTTCCCTTTCATCGTGTCATCTCTAGAAGGCTCGTTACTGAACGTGATCGGAAAATGACTGATTGTGAAGTGGGTCTTAAACAATCGGAAAAAGTGAAAGCAGTGATGGAGTATTGTCTTATCAAATGAGTGGCCAAACAGAAGGTTTGAAAGCTCGTATCAAAGTATTTCCTTACGTTCCCCCATTTTGGAATGAAATCGCGGAGCAATTGTAAAGCTCAGAAGTGCAAAATGTGATTGTTTGCTCTGAAAGGTGGCATTTATTGGAAATATTGTAGTCACTGGGGGGTTTGTTCGCCTATAGAAGATTTACAGCCTCTTTTACAAAGCCACACGGCAACAGCCCCGAAGCCCTTTAAATCTCTGTGGGCTTCGGGGCCGTTAGCGCGGCTTTGTGAAAGAGGCCGTTAAAGTCTGTCCTTCATGAATACATTTCAAAAATCTTGGCTGTACATTGTAAAACTGGCCCTGCCTTAATCCACACATTTAAAACTTATGTTAGTATTATTAAATTTTGTCAAAACCTATATCTGTAGTTCAAATAAATATTGAGAATATTTATTGATTAACACGATGTCACAAATGACCTCATATGAAATAGGATCTAATTGGTTTGTATCCGCAGCAAAAATCTTGGGCGTGATTGTAGACAGCAAGCTTAATTATCACCAGCAAATTAGAAACTGTTTTTATAAAATCCGACTGATTAGATCTTGTTCTAGCTTTCTTGAGCCCTCTCCTCTAAATATTCTAATTCGTTCGCTAGTTATCGCTACAATTGATTATTGCAACTCTCTCTATAAAGGGATTACGCAAAAGGAAATCAGACGGCTACAACGTATTCAAAACGCCGCTATTAAAATGATTAGTAATGCAAAAAAAATATGACCATGTCACTCCGTTATTTAAAAAAAGCACACTGGCTTCCCATTCCACGTCGCATCGCTTTCAAAATCACACTTCTCACTTTTAAAACGCTCAAATCCAGACTTCCAGCTTTTATCGATAAGCTATTGATTCCACACACTCCAGCCAGAATTCTTAGATCTTCTTCTCAAAATCCCCCTCCCTCTCTCCCTCAAAACTTTTCATGTCCGACGTACCACATCATTTGCCGTTACAGCACCCCAAATTTGGAACTCCCTGCCCTCCTATCTAAGGGAAGAGCCAAATATTGATAAATTTCGGGCCTGTTTTACAAAGCCGCGGTAACGGCCCCGAAGCCCATAGAGATTTAAAGGAATTCAGGGCTGTTGCCGCACGGCTTTGTAAAACAAGTCCTTAAAGGAGCATTAATAAGCTTCCCCTACAGAGACACTTTTACTCCATAATCCAGGACTCTTTTACAATCTATGAAAAGGCAGTTCTCAATTAACTTTCCCCTACCTTTTGTGTTATCCTTAGATGTCTTCTTTTCTAAAATGTATTGTATTTCACACTCTTGTTTTCTGTTTGTCTGTATGTCTTGTTCTGAGTTTTGGTTCTCGTTATTTATTTTAATTTTGATCCCCTCAATTTAATTGTATTGTACATCGCCTAGAATGCAGATTTTTAATAAACCTTGAAACCTTGAATAACCAGCCCTCCAATTTTGAGGAAGCCCAGAGGTTGACTGAGGGAACAGCATATTCTTACCTTGCCCCTCCTCTTTCCCTCCCACCTCATGCTCACATGCTAAACATACAGTATCTTTGCTGGTGGGAATGCCAAGATCCCACCGGACAAAGAAATACGTTCCCCAGCTAATCCCATTCTTCATGTGCTGCTTCTTTAATGTGAACTGAGCATGTGCAAGAAGTCCTGATACCGGCTGGAGGCACGCCACCAACTTCTACATTTAAAAAGCAGCGCAAAAAGGAGGGGAGTGGCTTGGAAACGGGCTGGAAAGGCTTCGGACATCAATTTGCAACAATTTGGATTTATGTGCTCATCTTGCTAGGTGTTATTCTATAAAGATGCACATGTGAATCTTTTAGGGTGCAATTGAAAAGGGGGCATGGCCACGGGAGAAGCATGGATTCACTAAAGATGCCCACACTATTAGAAATTTCTGGGGATCTGTGCCAATATTCTCAATGGAGAAGGGGAAATAGTGGGGTCTGTGCTGGGACTGCCACTTTTTATCATATTTATCAATGATCTAGCCCAATATCCTGTTTCAAGCAGTGGCCAACCCGGGTCCCAAGTACGTAGCTAGATCCCAAGTAATAAAACTGATTTTATTCTGCTTATCCTAGGAATTAGCATTGGATTTCCCCAAGCCATCTTAATTATGAGCCTATGGACTTCTCTTTTTAGGAAATTATCTAACCCTTTTTTTAAACCCTGCTAAGCTAACTGCTTTCACCACATTCTCTGGCAACGAATTCCAGAGTTTAATTACATGTTGTATGATGAAATATTTTCTGAAGTTTGTTTTAAATTTAATACTTAGTAGCTTCATTGCATGCCCCCTAGTCCTAGTATTTTTGGAAAGAGTAAACATGCGATTCCCATCTACCCTTTCCTCTCCACCCAGTATTTTATAGACCTCTATCATATCACCCCTGGGTTGTCTCTTTTCCAAGCTGAAGAGCCCTAGCCACTTTAGCCTTTCCTCATAGGGAAGTCATCCCATCCCTTTTATTATTTTCATAGCCTTCTCTGTACCTTTTCCAGTTGTACAGTATCTTTTTTGTGATAGAGTGACCATAACTGCATACAGTATTCGAGGTGTGGCACTACCATAGGGCGATACAAGGGAATTATAACATTTTTATCTTTGTTTTCCATTCCTTTCCTGATAATTCCTAAAATTCTATTTGCTTTCTTAGCCATTACCATAGGCAGCGGAATGCTTTTTTGTTTAGGGAGGGGTCCAAAAGCTCCACCCTAGATCCCGTCCCAGACCTGCCCAAGCTCCACCCCAGACCTCACCCTCATAATAATAGTATTAATTGTAAACACCATTTCTTCCATTCTTTTTTCATATACAGTCAAACCTCAGTTTACGAGTGCCGCGGTTTGCAAATGTTTTGCAAGACGAGCAAAACATTTGCAAAATCTGCGCCTCGGAAACCGAGCTTGACTTAATTTACAAGCGCCACCCCCCCCCCTGCGATCCAGCATCCCCCCCCCCCCCCCCCCCCGCTTGCGTTAGCCCGCGATCTGGCATCCCCCACTCACCTACACATTCTCTTACCCCTATCTGGCACCGGCACCAGCACCAACGCACAGGACATGCCGGTGCCGGTGCCCGAAGATCTTCCCTCTTCCTTGTGCTGGTCTGACTCAGTATGGCAGTTCTTTATGTTCTTAACTTTGGTGTGGATCTTGACATGACATGTTATTCTAAAAATGAAGCTCAACTCAAAGCACCAGTTATAGAATGGCATTCAGCATGCATTTTTTCAGGGCCTAAATTTGGAAGAATTTGCTCAATTTAGGGCCCAATTCTATAAACGGTGCCTAAAACATAAGCTTAGATGTAATTCTATAAAAGTTAGTCACACTATAGAATCGTGCTTAGTGGCAACTAGCCTAACCTTAGGAACCCCATATTTATGCCAGGGTGTTATTAGCCTAAATGAGTGAGCCTAAGTTAGGAATCTTCCGACGCCTAAGTCCAAAACAGGTGCCTAGATGGAAAACACATTCACGATTTGCCCCCTAACCATGTCCACCTTCGGGTAGGCACCTTGGACTAGGCGCCTACCTCAAAGTGTTCTTGGACTGAGTCCTTCTCATATTCTCCCTAACTAGTAAAGGACCTACCAAGTTAGATGCCTATCATCAGCGCCAATTAAGCCTTTTGAACAAGCTAGGCACCTAGATTGGCCTAACTTTAGGCTTTACTTATAGAATCTGGATCTTAGTCCTCAGTTTAATAAACTCCAACACTTAACACATCTAAATGATGGAATTTTTGTGTAAGTCCCAAAATGAGGACCTGTTCAAATCCCTGAACGACGCTGCTCATTTTTGATCATGTTCCTTATTAAGGAGCGCTGAAAAAACTGGAAATATTGGTAAATGGTTTTGTTTTTTTTTTCAATTATCTTTATTAACAATTGCAAAGGAACAAACATTCAGCCTTGTTTGACTTTTTTTGCACCCGAATCTATAATGATATGGTTCGATATGATTTTTCTCATTTTTGATCTGTAACAAGGGAGTCTCTTTGTACTTTTGTATTCCCCATTGGTATATACCCTTTGGCTAACATGTATTTACGTTTTATTTCATATTTTGGTTGTAGTTTTCAGTTAATCAGTTTTATATGCATTTTGTGATGTTTGTACGATTTGCTTTCTTTGTACATTTTTATTATTTGCCTGTTTATATACCATTCATATGTTTATGTAAATCCCTTTTCAGGACAAAATGTGGCAATAGTGGTATTTTTTATATATTTGTATCTGCAATAAATGAACTTTTATCCATTGTTATTGTGAGATCTGCATTGCTTTCTCTAGATAATGCCAAACAGCTAAAGCCACACCTTTTAGGACAACCCAACCATACCCCAGACGTAATTAGGTAAACTTATGCGGTGACTTGAGGGAGGGGGCAGCAGAATTCATACCGGTGGCTTCTGAAGTTACCTCAGAAAAATCTTTTGAAATATTGGCCCAAAAGTAAATATTCCTTTGAGGATTGGCAAGAACATCAAGGGAGTTTGCCATTGTACTCAGTTTAACGATACCAGATGCAGTCAAATCCTGGCATATCGTCTTTTAAGCGAGGAACACTTAATTGAATTTCCAATGTAGTATAGTTTGATTTGAGCACATTATTTTTTTGTCAACAACAGAATAGAAAATGGAACCCACACAGGTTCCCCCACTGCTACTATAAAATAATTTAATACTGGAGCTATCAAAATATAGCCAGGCATTTCAAACTATGATGAGTTGTATAGTCAAATAGACTTTGTCAAGTTTGAACCACACTTAAGCCCGCCTGGTTTTAGTTAGAGTTCAGTAAATTCACATCAACTTAGTTTTCTGGAATAGGAAATACAGTACAGATGCTGTACAGTACCAGATAAAAATGATACATTCATAGTTTAATCATGGTTCATTTGTCAGTAATTTGGCCTTTTCTGTATCATTTCCTCAGTTTAATGGTGGATTTTATGACCTTAAGTAAAATATATTTTAAAATAGCTAGGTAGGTTTAATTTTTTTTTTTTTACGAGTTGGAAAAGCCAAATAAAATGTCACAGAAATAAATTCAGTGTAACCTACGTTCTCTATAATGCACTGCATCATTCAGACATGCTTTACATCATACTATAAAGCTCTGGAGACTGAAATGATTGGGAATGATCTGATTAATGCACTCTCTGGCCCCCTGTGGATCTCGTCTTTCAACTTCAGTGCTAGGACCTGCAAGAGAGTGCAGTCATCTTGAAGGTAAAAAGGTTGCAAATATCGAGACGTCAATTTAGAGGCTTATAACCTTTATGCAAAGTGGGGCTATTCTCTGTTGGCAATGTCAGAGTACCAATAACCTCAGTCTTAAAGGGCAAGGCGTACAGAGATTATCCCTTGGGAATGTTTAAACTGGATGAAACTGCTGAGTGAAAGAATTACTGTAGATGTGAGATCATAATTATGAATATATTCACATGTGTATAAAAATCCATGGCCAATTTGTAACCTTTTAAGACTCATTTTTATGAACCTGCTTTCACTTTGAGTTGTTTTAATGGGCAATTCACATTTGCTTGGACTGAGTTATATTCATGCCTCTCTAGCATGAGATGTATGCTTTTATTTCTCCAGACACTCTTCTATTGTGTACTTTTATGAATCACTGTAAATGTTTCTTTATCAGGAATACTTTAGCTTTGAATATCTGTTTTTTTTTCAGCTGGCCTCACCGGGGGCTCCTATCGATCCAAGTTTATTAAATAGTTTGATTTATCGCCTATTCAAAATTCTAGGCGATGTACAAATAGTTTAAAAATTTAGGTAACATATCATTCAGACATACAATAATTTTGGGTAAAAAAAAAGTTAACTTATTTAAACAGATATCCTTCCCCCTCCTCCCCCCCCCCCCAAGAACAGAGGCAGACACCAGAGTTAAATTTCCGCTAAGGAGTTTATTTTTAATTTTGGCTGCAGCATGGTGTAACACAATAACATTAACCATAATTCACATTTATGTCCATAATTAACACGACCAATATGATAACATTGGAATAACCACAACTAGTAAACATACTGAACTTGAGGTAACAGTAGTTTGCTCTCCCTGGTTTGCCGCAAAAAGAAATGGCTGTGCCGGGAGTCTGGTTTTTTTAAGCTTCCCGCCGCCCCTCCCCCCCCACCTATCCCTGCCTGGCCCCTTCCCATCCTGCCTCAGTCCCCCCCCCACCCCCCGGAGCTCTCCACCTTATGCCGCCCCCCCTTGCTAGTCGCTCCTGGGCCTCTATATTCATCATTTAAGCAGCCACGGGTTACCACATAAAAATAGGACAGACATTTATGCGGTCCAATTTATGCTATAAGCTTGGTCACTTAAGTGCTGAATGTCAGCACTTAAGTGGCCAAGTGGTGACTTTGTCCCAGAATGCCCTCAAGATAGCTGGCTTTGTATTTGCCTCTTCTGGATGATGGCTACTCTTCCTTAGGTCGTTATTTCCTATGGAATGAGCTTAAGTAACAAACAGTATGTGAAAATTTAGGTACTTTGGTGATCCACATACTAGAAGCCTTTTTGGTGTTTCATATGGTCTATTCATTTTCTAAACCCAGTTCCAGATGTTGTTGGGATCAGTAAAGTAATTTTGCATGGCCATAATAAGATGACAAGATTATAATGGCTATAATGCTTTCTATGAGCTGGTGTACTGTGGAGTTGGCCTCTCATTCTTTATTTAGGCTTATCAGCAGCTTATTTGCTTTTATTGGCATGCCTAAGGCTAATTTTTGCAACACAGGATAGAGTTTAAAAGATTTGGCCAACTCTTTCCAATATCAGTTTGCCAGTCCTCCTTATTGACTTCAAATTGGGCAAATTGTTCCTATAAAATAGTGTTTTTCATGGTAAAAGGGGTGGGGGGAAGTAATGACAGCTCCCACTAACCATAAGTACAGCTCCATCTTTCCCAATAAGCACCTCTGCCTCTGTCTTTTCCAGTGGGTTTTCCTCATACTGTGTAGGTTATGAGCTTGATCATGTCCAAAGTCCCAAACTATTCTCATGAAACTTTTCAAACATCGTGGGAGTCGCTAAGAGCTGATTGGTGCCAAAAACAACAACAAAACAGCTGTTCTGAAGGTAGACCTCCAGAGACGATGGGGGGGAGGGGTTAATTAGACTGGAAGATCAGCTTGGAGGAGTTGGAGTAGGGACAGGATTTTGGAGGCTGACTGCAAGGAGAGGCAGGCGGGAGTTGGGGCTGACCAGAATGGAAATGCGGAGCGTATATATTATAGAAAGAATATGTGTAGAGCAGGGGTGCCCACACTTTTTGGGCATGCGAGCTACTTTTTAAATGACCAAGTCAAAATGATCTACCAACAATAAAATTAAAAAAAAACCACAAAGCACACTGTATGCATAGAAAATGTTAATCATCATTCCTATTCCAGGGTTTTTCAAAGAGGTCAAAGCAGATGACTCTAAGCATTATCACCTCAGTAACAACCATACAAAAATAGACAAATATACCCCCCTCCCTTTTTACTAAACCACGATAGCAGTTTTTAGCGCAGGGAGCTGCGCTGAATGCCCAGCGCTGCTCTCGACACTCATAGGCTCCCTGCGCTAAAAACCTCTATTGCGGTTTAGTAAAAGGGGACCTTAGTGTAAAATATAGCAGATATAAATTCAGACACATTTTGATCACTAAATTTAAAATAAAATCATTTTTCCTACCTTGTCTGGTGATTTCATGAGTCTCTGGTTGCACTTTCTTCTTCTGACTGTGCATACAATCTTTCTTCCCGTCTTTTAGCCTGTATGCTTCCTCTCCTCCAGACCTCATTCCTTCCCCCCAACTTTTCCTTCCTCTTCCCTGCCCTTTCTTTCTCTCTGCCTCCCTTTCATTTTTTTCTGTTTCTCTTCTTTCCTTCTGTCTCCCTGCCTGCCCTTTTTCTTTCTTTCTCCCTGCCCTCCCCCAAGCCACTGCCACTGCCATTGCCATCAGGGACCAGGACCCAAACGCCACCAATAACAGGCCCCAAGCTCTCCCTGCTTCGGCCAACCAGCATTCCTCTCCCCGATGTCAATTCTGCCGTCGGGAAGAGGAAGGCTGATCAGCCCAAGATCGTGATCAACCTATTGGGGGAAATGCTGCCTTCGCGGAAACAGAAAGTAGGCAGGACCCGACAGGAACAAGAACAAATGCTTCACTAACCTGTCTCCCGCATTAGCCCGTAGCGAACGCTTGCTTCAGGGCTCTCAACATGTGCGTGCAGGCTTCCCTTCTCCCCCCCCCCCTCCCCGGACATAACTTCCGGTTTCGGAGGGAAGAGAAGAGAAGCCTGCACGCACACGTTAGAGCCCGGAGCATAAGTTCGCTAGGGGCTGAAATCTCCAAGCCGTTTTTTTTGTGGGTTTTTTTTTAATGTTCAGCAGCGGCAGATGACAGCTGGGCAGACCGCCCAGCTAAAAGGCCCTAGGGAGAACACTGGAGAGGAAGGCTGATCGGCCCGTAGATCAGGACGGCAACACGAGTGCGATCGACTCGAGTTGCCTTCCTGAGCTACTGGTCGATCGCGATCGACGCGTTGGGCACCCCTGGTGTAGAGGATAGAATCTGGAGAGAGACTTGCTGATGGGAAGAGCGGTGGGGAAGAATTTGATGGGGGAAAACATGCTGAGGGAAGAGTGTGTCAGGAAAGATGGGACTGGGAGAGGAGGGGAGGGAGAATGGGGTGGAGATAAATTGATGAAGAGAAATGAAGTACAGAGGCGTGGTCGTAGCTTTAATTAAACAAGTTGTGTGAGTGCTCCGAAGTTCTGTACGAATCATTAGAGTCCGGGGTACCAGCTGCCTTGCCTAACAATGATCCTGGCTCTTATAGTATGGATTTTATGCCAAAGAGAACCCTGTTTGAAAAATAGTGACGATCAATGCCAAGAAGATTTAACAAAGATCTTTCCCCCCGATATTCAAAACTATTTAACCAGCCAGGAATGGCTCCTATCTGCTTAAGCACTATTCTGATGCCTAACCACAGATATTTCAGAGGGAGATAACCAGATATCTCCCTCTGAATATTTGTGGTTAGTGGCTAGCCACAATTAGCTATGTTGTGTGACTTAACTGGCTGGGTGTGGCAATTCTACGCCAAACTGGCTATGTTTAGTGGCTAAAATACGTTGCATAAATACCAGGCCTGTCTTTACCCACTAAACACTTAACTGGTTAAGTTGCCATGGCCAATAATGAAACTGGATATTCAATGCCGGTTGCCGGGAATGTCCACTGCCAGCTGAACATCACTCCTTTTGGATGTGAAACACGGGAACACGAGGATAGATGTTCAAAAATCAACCTCCTGTTTTGTTATCAATCTATTAAGACACCAAAAACCTTCTTTAATAATATACTGTATAGCTTATCAGTGGGATCAATATTAAGCTTCAGATGAGATGAAAATCTGATAACTGTTGATAAAGTTCCTTCTTACAATGCTTGCAAAACAATTCAATCTGTATTTTTTTTTTTTTTTTAATGTTTCCGTTCATTTCTAGCTATAGAATTGAACTTTTATGTTCTTTTGAATCCAGAGATGATAGATGGGGGAAAAGGATGGCTTGTATTGGTACATTACCTACAATAGAGCGAGAAGGCAAATAATTGGTGTCAGGTCAAAAGCGCGCCGGGACAAAGGCGCGTGCCGCAGAAAATTACTGTTTTTAGGGCTCCGACAGAGGGGGGGAAAAGTTTTTAGGGAAAAAGTGAAGTTTACAGTAAAATGTGGAGGGTTACAACCCCCCAACCCCCCCACAACGCCGGCGCAATCTCTATTAAGTAAACTGGGGGGGCTCCCCAACAATACCCCCCGTCGGAGCCCCTAAAAACTGTAATTTTCTTCGGCGCGCGCCTCCATCTTGCGCTCAGTTGTCGGCGCGCGCCTTTGTCTTTCGCGGGGTTGTCTATGAACCAAATAATCAGTGGATATATAAGAGCATGCAGAAAGTATTATACAAGGGGCTGCCAATAGAGAATTGAAACTATAGCATGAGCTGCTTGAGTGAAATTGGACATCTGGCAATATATAGTGGAAAAAGGGGATTAGGGTGCCTGAGACTGAGAGTGATTTTAATGTTGTTTATTGTAATTCATGCCTACAAATGTTCTTTAGTAGCCGATCTCTTTAGTAGAGATTGAAGTTCTAGCACATAGTGTCTACATCAAATGGCTATAGATATATTTATAGTGCAAAATTTACCGTTCACATTTATTTCATATGCTGCAAATAAAGCAGTTATCTGAGTGGTTTTGCAAGCATTCATCGTCTAAACTAGAGCTGCAAAAGGAATTCTGAGGATACAAGGGGGAAAATATCAATCAGAGATGAATTACTGCTATTAATTTACAGGAGGATATACAAGGTGGAGAAAAGTCGTTTAAAGGGAAGACAGGACAGTGGGGGGAAAGCCATTGCTGTAATGGAGAAGGACCAGGGTTCCAGTGCATAAACTTTGGAGAAAAAATAGGCTTTCTGTTGGGCCTTCAACCTAAAGAGATGAGTGCTCACTTTGCAGATGCAGGGTGATAGCGTTCCAGAGAGTAGGAGCGAGAACCGTGAAATCAGAGGTTCCAGCGGAGTGCGCGTAGACCTGAAGGAAAGAGGGGACAACAAGAAGGTGTCCCAATTGGCTGGGGAGACGGTGGGAGGCGGCCTACCGCTGCCTACAATTGGGATGCCGTTTATAGAATCAGCCCGCTGTTGTGCGAAAGCTATAGGGCACAATCCAGTCGGGTTTTCAGGATTTCCCCAATGAATATGCATGAGATTTATTAGCATACCATGAAAGCAGTGCATGCAAATAGATCTCATTCATTATTCCTTGGGGAAATCCTGAAAACCTGACTGGATTATGGCCCTCGAGGAGGGACTTTGACACCCCTGCTATAGGGTTTAACTACAAGGAGGCATACTTGTGGGAGGGGCATAGACAGCTCAAAGGCGCCTAGCACTTATATGCTAGGATTCTAGAATATTGTCAGTTAGGCGCTTAACCGCAACATTTAGGGTGGAAATAATGAATGCAGGCAACTGTTAAGATGTGTAATTTTACCACTAACTTGTGTTATTTTAGTGCAGGTTCCATTTAAAGCAAAGAGACCTAGTTACTTATAACCCAGTTTAACATTAGTCCATGGTTTTTTTTTTTTTTATTATTGATTGATTGATTTTCAAACTTAATCACCAAGTATAACTTGTACAGAAAGCAAACATTATCCATTGCATTAATCATTAAGAAGAAATAATAAACTTTAGCCAATTATGCTCAAGTCCTCTAATGGGATCCAAGATAATAAAATTTTAGCGAGATACAAAGAAAATACACTATATGTACACATTAAGGCATAGTAACCTCCCATCCCCACTCAGAAACTCAAGCTCCTTCCAATCCTTCCGCAAACACCTGAAAACTTGGCTCTTTGCAAAAATCTAGTCCCTCTCCTTTATCCCTCATTGTAGTTCCTTTCCTCTTAACTCTATAAACCGTGCCGAGCTCTGCGCTCGCAGAGATGGCGCGGTATACAAACCTAAGGTTTAGTTTAGTTTAAAGGCTCTAGAGATGAGTGTGGAGATACATATTAGATCAATAGGGCTTAAGATTTTCCTGCCTCCAGGCGGGATAATGCCAAGAAAATTGCCAACTGACTTGATTAAAAAACAAAACAAAACCCCAAAACATATTTAACAGTACGGTAACACACAATACACGTACAAGGAGGCTGTAGAAAAAAAAGTCTTCAAACCCTCTGAAATTGTAATTGCCTAGAACTGCGAGGTTAGGTTCATAGTCATTCGCGCGTGAGACTTCAGTGCGCCGACAATTCAGCGCAAGACACCAGCACGCCGCCTAAAAAGTGACTTTTAAAGAGCTCCGACGCGGGGTGTGAGTGGGGAACCCCCCCCCCAGTTTACTTCATACTCTTCGCGCTGCCGTTGGGGAGGGGGTTGGGGGGGTTGGAACCCTCCATTATAGAGTAAACTTTTTTAGGAAAAAGTTAAGTTTTTTCTAATGTGGGGGGTTGCACCCTCCAACGGCAGTGTGAACAGTCTGAAATAAAGTGGGGGGGGGTTCTCCCCCACCCCCCGTCGGAGCTCTTTAAAAGTCACATTTTAGGCGGCGCGCTAGTGTCTTGCGCCGAATTGTTGGCGCTGCAATATCGGCCCCCTGAAGTCTCGCGTGCTATTGTTCCAGCACCGCGAGGTTAAGGTGGAATAAAAGTCACTAATGTAATATAATTTAATTAGCACATGCTAAATTCCTATGTGCTGCATGGCATTAAGCACGCATTAAATCCTTTAGCGCGCTCCCTAGTAAAAGGAGTCACAGTATTTATTTACTCCCCCCGGTGGCAGTAACAGGCCTGACACTCGTAGGAATTCTATGATCGTTGGAGCTCTTACCACCGCGGCTGGCACTAAAAACCGTGCTATGGTTTTGGAAAAGTGGGGGAGGGATTAGTTTAACATTTAACTCTTGCTTTTCCAGTGGTAGGTCAAAGGTAGGGTTATCGGACGTCCAGATTTCTCCGGACGGCTTTTCAAAACCCCGCACTTTGGTCCCGGTTTTGGAAAAAGCTTCTGACGTCGGGACGGCATCCGCGAGCGTGCGTATGCAACCCGGATGATGTCACGCATTCACCCGCGACGTCATCGCATCGCATTCGTGCGTGCGTGGATGCAGTCCCGATGCACAAACAGGTTAAGGGGGCGGGGCGGGATGCGAGCGGGTCTGGGGAAGCCTGGGGCCATGGCCATGGGTCCGTATTTTTCCTTCGGGAAAATCTGGTAACCCTAGTCAAAGGTGAGCTGCATTCAGGTACAGAGGGTATTTTACATATACTGCAGAGGGGGAAAAAATTCAAACTGCTAATGGAGTTTGCGAGCTACTGACATTTCGTGTAGAATTTATCTTTGAAAATTCAGGCTGGAGGGGTCAATTTGATGCATGTGTCAAGTACCTGTGCACAGATAAATGCAGGGATTTCCCATGAGTAAAAAGTCCGTTCAGTTTTAACAATACCCTGTTCATTCACCTAAAATGTTTTGAAAATGTCCATTCCCCCAAGCAAACTGCACGGCTTAGCTCCCAAATCATAATCTTTGATTGTTTTTCATGTCTGCATGGTCTTCGACATAGAAACCTATTAAAACTTATCCAGACCAGAAAGCTGTAAACTTTGATTTATATTATGAAACTCTTAGTGCTGTCATGAACTGATTTACAGCTGGTTTTTTTTAGAGCTGCGTATCAGTAAGTAGTAGTCTAAAATTCCTGTTTTTCTTGAGATACCAACAAGGGATTATCAGTGAAAGTTAGTTAAAGCAGTTTAGAGGAATTACAGTACCAGGTGAGGTGGATTATAACACTGCTGTACTGTATCATTTTATAATTCACCAGGGCTCAACACTTTCACTCTGGTGAGAGAAGTGCCTAGTGAAAAAACTTATGATGATTCCACGGTGTAAATCTGCTCACATGTTCAGATTAGGGCGATTGGACTACATTTGCATCATGGTTGTGACCGGAGGGTCTAGGATGAACAGAAACGTGCAGACATGTATACTCATCTAACTGGATTTACGGTATTTGCCTTGGAAATTAGTAGTGTAGAAAATAAATCCCAAGCTTGGGCTGCAAAAACCCGAGGGAAAGGTACAGTTTAGTGGGTGAAGAACTTGTGTGTGGGTATGATTGTGTGTGATGATCTTAAGGAGGCCAAAACAGGTTGAAAAGGTGACGGTGAAAGCTAGAAGGATGGGTACGTAAGGAGAGGTATGGCCAGTAGGAAAAAGAAGGTATTGATGCCCCTGTATAAGACTTTGGTGAGACCTCATTTAGAATATTGTGTACAATTCTGGAGGCCGCACCTTCAAAAAGATGCAAAAAAATTGGACTGCTAGCTTTCTGATTTGACCGTTGGTTTTGGTCCAACAGTCGAAAGGCCTCCTTCCTACCTAATGTTCCTTGCACCACCGGTGGGTCTGTGCTGTGCCTGGCGGCCGCGCCATAGCTAGAAAAGCTGACAGTGGAGAGTCAAGAGGGGAGCGGTGATTGACGTTGGGGAAGGTGGCTGAGATATCAGGAAGAGGTGGCGATTGGAATCTGGAGGTGCCATATTTGAGGTGCTCAGCATGCATACTAATATCGGCAAGGGCACAGTTTTGGATACTCTGCTGGCAGAGCGGCATTGGCAGGATGGGAGGTCTGCAGAGCAATCTCGCCACGTCTGAAGTCTCATCACATTTGAGATCTCAACACCGTGGGAGAGGTTGTTGTGTGGGGCCGCATCAGTGAGAACGAGGGCTGGCAGAGAGGTGCAGGGTCCGGACCAGGGAGTGGAGGAATGAAGTTAGCAGGAACTGTGAGGAAGTGGAGCTGATCAGTACAATGGCTGGTGATCTGGTGATTGAAGGATGTCTCTCTTTGCATCGGGAGAGGTGACCTGTGGTTGGTGCACAGAGGATGGTGGGGGCGGTGGCCCGACTGAAACGGAGTTGAGACCCTCCTGCCTCGTCTACCATTATGTCTACCATATCTTCTACCATATTGTTTTTTACCCCTTTGTTTTATTTCATCATTTAAATTTCCCAAGAATTCTATTGTTTAACGGTTCCTCCTTCTACTCGTATTCCCTCTCTCTACTCTTTCCACCCTTCCAAAGTCCAAATATTTTCTTTTATATTTTCTATATTTTATTTTTAATTTTAATTTAATTTACTCACTGAATACTTGTTGGGATATACATAACTTTTTTTCTGTCTCTATCTTTCCTATCTGAATATGTTTTAATGGATTTATTTTTTTTATTATTTGAATTATTATATCTTTACTATTTAATAATTGTTTTCTCAGGTACTTTAGTTAGATTGTGAGCCTTCGGGACAGGTAGGGAACTTCCAATTATCTAAGTTTAATTTTAATTTTTATTATTATTTTAATTTTATTGTAACCCGTTCTGAGCTTCTGGGGAGGATGGGATATAAAAATGAACAAATAAATAAATAAATACTAAAATGGTATGTGGTCTTCATCATAAGGCGTATGGGGACAGACTTAAAGATCTCAATCTATATACTTTGGAGGAAGGCGGGAGAGGGGAGACATGATAGAGATGTTTACATGCCTACGTAATGTAAATGCGCATGATTCTAGTCTCTTTATTTTGAATCTCTGCAATGAGAGGGCATAGGATGAAGTTAAGAGGTGATAAGCTCTGGAGTAATCTAAGGAAATACTTTTTCTACAGAAAGGGTGGTAGATGTGTGAAACAGTCTCCCAGAAGAGGTGCTGGAGACAGAGACTGTGTCTGAATTCAAAAGGGCCTGGGAAAAGCACGTAGGATCTCTTAGAGAGAGGAAGAGTTAATGGTTACTGTGGATGGGCAGACTGGATGGGCCATTTGGCCTTTATCTGCCATCATGTTTCTATGTTTTAAATGCTGATATCAAAGTATCACACTAATGGCAACAGCCTCATATACATTTCCCTAGGTGCAGTTTTATGGTGGTTAAACTGCAAATATGAACAGGAGCACTGTAACAGAATCATTGTGAACTCATATCTGTAACAGTGCATATCATCTCTATAAACCGAAACACAAATTTAGGGGCAGATTCTCAAAACTGAAATCTGCCTTTAACGTGCTCGCTAAACCGGTTCCTGACGGTTTAGCGTGCAAGTAACTTAGCGGCGGATTATCAAAACCTCTTACCGAGGTCTTTTCCGACTTTTCTAGCAGTCTCTGATACTGCCTTGCAAATGTAGTACAATGAGGTCATTAATATTAAAATGATCACTCCGAGCGATTCTCTATAATCGCCGAGTGATTCTTTAACCTCGTTGTGCCACATGTGCAGCCAAAATTTGTGTGCTGTTGTTGCCTTACTTTCTGATCCGTGCCGGAGTGCTGTTTGGCTCGGACACTCACAGGAAAGTATGGTTTGACAGCTCAGACCTCCCCCCCCCCAAATTAAAATTTAAAAAACAAATTGAAGATCAGGAGGAATTCCACTCTTTCCTGCCGCGTTGCACAATCACCTGACACTGCTGAACCCCTCCTCCCTGCAGCGGGAGAGATGCTGACTCCCTCCTGCCACCAAGCGATGCTCCTCTGACACCCCTCCCCCAGCAGCAGGAGAGATGCCCACTCTCTCTTGCCGCCGACATAAAGCAACTCCCCACCTGACACCCACACCCCCGGCATCGGGAGAGATGCTCACTCACTCCCACTGCTAAGTAATGCTCCCGACACCCCCCCCTGGCAGCAGGAGAGATGCCCACTCCCTCCCACTGCCAAGCAATGTCCCCCAACACCCCCTGGCATTGGGAGCGATGCCTACTCCCTGCCATCAGTGTCAAGCAACCTCAAAAGGAGGACATGTCCGGACGTCTCGTAACCCTACACCTAGAGCTGTCCGCCCCCCCCCCCCTCAGCCCTCTCTTACTATGCCATTGTACACAAAAGTGGATAATCATCTTGTTTAACTAAGGGAAACAGTAACTTTGATGTCATTATAGACTTTATTGTAGAACAAAAAAAAAAACCAAAACTGGAATGTCGCAGAGGAATTAAGACAAAGGCCATTTTACTTTCGAGAGCAAAATAAGAAAATAGCTAGGCAGTGGCGTACCTAGGGTATGTGGCACCCGGGGCCCATCATTTTTTGACACCCCCCCCCCTCATGTAAAATTTTTTTTTTTTTTTTTTTTTTTGCAATAACCATGAAATGGAATAAATGGTCAGAATAGAAACAGGCAGTGAAAATTTTCTTTTTTTTTTTTTTTTTTTTTTCAAAGTATTTTTATTGAGAATGGCAAAAGGTCCAGACAAGCAACCATGGTCTGTACAGAAACTTATACATTATCAAAAAGAACACAGAATGAGAGTAACAGCAACAACAAGCATGAACAAGCCTCTCCCAAGAGAAAATTGCCAATGAGAGGCATAGCAATACACAACAAAAGGCCAAAACTTGGGGCAAGCAAACAAATCCCACCCCAGAACCCACAAGAATAATAAGCCGGACTAGACCCTCAGCCATATTTTATAATGAAAAAAACCCCCACAAGCAACAACACCCAGACCGCTCACCAGACACACCAATCCGCACAACAAGCACCCAAGAAACACCCAGCCACCACCCAGACAAAACTACCAGACACACCTACCCCACCAAGCCCAGACCCAACCCCCCCTCCCCAGAGAGTGCAAGCGCAAAGTGGACCGTGAAAAGGGCAGCTGCAGAAGTGGAAAGCCCCAGATAAGTAGGTTAGCTAAAGAAAGCCCACAGATAGAAGAAATCAGGATAACAGAAGTTCCAACAAATGCTCCCACAGAAAATTTTCTTTTATTGAACCTCATTTATGTAACCATTATTCCAAACATAACATAACATAAATTATGTCTGAATTGTCATGACATCAGAAGTACATATGGAGTAGTTGCAGGTGATGCTTGGGACAGTTCTGATTATGTTAGTTTGGTTTTATGTGTTTTTTTAATAGAAGGGTTTTTATTTCTTTTTTTAAGGTTTTGTAGTTTGTGGTCGAGGTCAATAGGTTGTAGAGTTGGGGGTCAAGTGTTGCAGCTCGAATGGCTAGGAGGTTGTCGAACAGTTTTTTTCTTTTGACGTTTTTGGTTGGAGGGTGTGTGAATGGTGCGTGAGTTCTCCTATGTCTGTTTGAAGTGGATTGAATTATTTAGCTGAAGAAATTAGTTACCCCCCCCCATTCCACACACATTAATTCTCTTCCATTTTTGTTCCCATTATAAAAAAACACTGATAAGTTCCCAGGAAAAAAATACATTAAAATAAGAAGTGAAAACAAAGGCCCCTACAGATGAGAACATAACATAAGAATAGCCTAACTGGGTCACACCAATGGTCCATCATGCCCAGTAGCCCATTCTCATGGTAGCCAATAGTGCTGCCCGATTCAGAGAAAAATATTTCATTCGATCCGATTCACCCTGTTGAATCGATTTTTCGATTAGATTCACTGTTAATGACACCGCTTTTTAAGTTTAAACAAAGTATAACAATAAATTTCACAACAACAATAAATTTCACAAAGTACTTTAAAAAAAAAAAATCACATTTTTCCATTAAAGCAGTTCTGGAGACATTTGCTTGAACAGTCTTTTTTCCCAGTCCATAAGCAAGCAATATGAAAAAGATTTCCTTAATTATCTACTCAAACATTTTTGCTATTTACTTTCATTGTACCTAGACTATTATTCAGTAGAAAAAATTTAGTTTGTTCAATCAAGCAGAACATTCACTCATAGAAGTCCAATGTCCACACAGGATTTGATTGAACAAACAAATTTTTTCTACTGAATAATAGTTTAGGTATACTGAATAGCAAAAATGTTAAAGCCACACAGAAAAGCAGTAAAAGTCAATAGGTTCTCCAAGTGGGAACAACTGAGTGCACCAATCCAGGGCAAGCAGACGCTTCCCCCATGTCTTAATAACAGACAATGGACTTTTCCTCCAGGAATTTGTCCAAACCTTTCTTAAAACCAGCTACGCTATCTACTTTTAACATAACTTCTGGCCACTTCATTTTTAAGCTTAGATCTTTCCTTCCAAACAGAGACCTTGCTAGATGTCAAATACAGCACAAGGTAACTTCACATGGACTTAACTGTGCAGGAAATGAATCTCCTCATACACCCACCATATAGTGCAAAAATGTGCAAAGGTCTGTTTTTTTCTTTCGATCACTACATAGCCTAATGCCACACAAGCAGCGCTGTTACAAACATATTCTGAAGGTCAATGCTAAGGTTGACAAAGTTTCCTTCCTTGGACCAGAAGGAGATACTGACAAACCACTGGAAGAGATTCTAAAACAACTACCCAGAAATAACACCCAAAGACCCACTCAGTGTGTGAACCAGTTGAGTGGAGTGGACTAACTGGGGGTGGAAATGGGCCCAGAGTTTGCTCAGCAGAATTTCCCAGACTACCTCTTCCTCTCAACACACTGACATGCTACCACCACCACCAACACTAGGAACACCTCACCGAGTATGCCAGCAATGCTTATAAACTTTATAAAACACATTATTATATTTTCTTATAAAGCATATATTTTAACTGAACTCAGCCTTGCCATTCACAAAAATAGAAAAGTTCCCATTTCAAGCTGTCTCATGTACACTTTTCAAATCTAACATATTGTAATCACAAAACAGAAAATAAAATTATTTTTTCTACCTTTTGTTCTCTGATCAATATTCAAATCTTGTTGGTCCCAGGCTCTTGTTGTCTTGCTTGCCAGGGTCTCCTTTCTCCGTGCTAACCATCCGTCTGCCATCTCTGTTCTCCCCTTCCGTTTCCCTTCCCTCTCCCGGAGATCTGGCATCTTTCCTTTTTTTTGTCTCCATCCACAGATTCACCTTTTCTCAACT
This sequence comes from Geotrypetes seraphini, assembly GCF_902459505.1. Lineage (NCBI taxonomy): Eukaryota > Metazoa > Chordata > Amphibia > Gymnophiona > Dermophiidae > Geotrypetes > Geotrypetes seraphini. The sequence continues at coordinate 14,256,661 of NC_047100.1, forward strand.
CCCCACCACCCCAGGATCCACCATCTCTCCCTTTCTGTTCCCAACTATCCTCCTATCCAGTATCTCTATCCCCCCTCCACACCATCCCCTGTTTCCAAGTTCTCTCCCTTTCTGTTCCTTCCCTCCCTAAATCCCATTATGCACCATCTCTCTCCCACTCCTCTGTTTTTAGACCCATTATTTCTAACCCCCAAAGTCTGGCATATGCACGTATCTTTGAACCCCCCCCTTCCCTCTCTCCCTCTGTGTACTTTTACACCAGGACCCCCCCTCCCCCGAAGGTCTGTCCCCCCTCCGAAGGGCTACACCCCACCCCTGAAGACCTGCACCCCCCGAAGGACTTTACCTCCCACCCGAAGGTCTGTCCCCCTCTGAAGGCCTAAACCCCACCCCTGAAGGCCTGCACCCTCCCCGAAGGATTGTACCCCCCACCCGAAGGTCTGTCCCCTCCCTGAAGGCCTGCACCCATCCCGAAGGCCTGCACCCACCCCGAATGCCTGCACCCACCCCGAAGGCCTGCACCCCCGAAGGCCTGTCCCCCCCCTTGAAGGCCTGACCCCCCCCTTGAAGGCCTGCCTGCTTGTCCCCCCTTGAAGGCCTATCCCCCCTTAAAGGTCTGCCTGTCCCACCCCCTTGTAGGCCTGTCCCCCCTTAAAGGTCTGCCTGTCCCACCCCCTTGTAGGCCTGTCCCCCCCTTGAAGGCCTGACCCCCCCTTGAAGGCCTGCCTGCTTGTCCCCCCTTGAAGGCCTGTCCCCCCCCTTGAAGGTTGGCACCCCCCCAAAGGCCTGCACCCCCTTGTAGGCCTGTCCCCCCCTTGAAGGCCTGTCCCCCCCCTTGAAGGCCTGCACCCCCCCTTGAAGGTTGGCACCCCCCCAAAGGCCTGCACCCCCTTGAAGGCCTGCACCCCCTTGAAGGTCGGCACCCCCCCTGAAGGCATGCACCCCCCCTGAAGGCCTGTCCCCCCTTGAAGGCCTGTCCCCCCCCTTGTAGGCCTGCACCCCCTTGTAGGCCTGTCCCCCCCCTTGTAGGCCTGTCCCCCCCTTGAAGGCCTGCCTGCCTGTCCCCCCCCTTGAAGGCCTGCACCCCCTTGAAGGTCTGCACCCCCCCCCCCGAAGACCTGCACCCCCCCTTGAAGGCCTGCCTGCCTGCCTGTCACCCCCCCCTCCCCCTTGAAAGTCTGCCTGCCCGCCCGCCCGCCCCACCCTGAAGGCCTGATGCCCCGACCCACCCCGAAGGACCATTCGCCCCCCTGGCCTCCCCGCACTACCTATGAAGCAGCCGCAGCAGGATCGCGACGTCAGCTATATTTGCGCTACTTAGGAGCTGCTTCCTGCGTCGCGGTCCCGCCCCCTCCTCTGACATCAGAGGAGGGACGGGACCGCGGCGCAGGAAGCAGCGCCCAAGCAGCTGAGGGATTGCTGACGTCGCGATCCTGCTGCGGGCTGCTTCATAGGTGTGCTGGAAGGTCAGTGGGGCGAGCGGTCCTTCGGGCGTGGGGGGGGACTGTGCGGCAAGGCCGGGAACACCCCCTCAGGGCTGGTACCCGGGGCGGCCCGCCCCCCCGCACCCCCCTAGGTACGCCACTGCACCGAACCAAACTGATAGAAGGAGAATGAGCTTCTTCAGGGATCTGACCCAGTTCTAATACCTCTCCGTCTCCGTGCCGACCGACCCCCTCAAGGACCGACCCTTGGAAACATGTTTTCAGGCTTGGAATCCAGTTAAAAGGCAATAGACGCTCTGTCTATACCTGGGACCAAACTGAAAGAAATTTGTCCAGCCCTGGCAAGTTCAAACCCAACTCAAACCAAATTCTGCACTCCTGGGGAAGGGGGAGGTTTTGCTTCTGAGAAAGTGCTCCTTAGTACATCAGAATCTCTGTCTGCTTCTTGGCACCAGCACTGGAGAAATAATGAGACGCCCTACTTTCTTTCTGCATGTGAAGCCATCTGGCGGGGGGGGGGGTGTGTGTTTGTGAGTACCAGAAGGCACTGCGAGGAAGGAACGGGGTATATTAGTAGATCTGTGTGTGATGGAGGGCACTAGGGCCAGCAGGAGTGAGGTACATAGTTAGAGCTGTAGAGGGGGGGGGGGAGAAGGAGGGTGTCCCTATTGCAAGGGAGGAGTGAGGTTTCCCTCGCCTTTTCTTCAGTCCTAAAGTTCACATTTTCTGGCTTTGGCTGCCTTCAGCAGTCATGCGACCGGGTAACAAAGCCCCCCTGACCCTGCACGCTGTCTGATTCGGCTGCTGTTGAACAGTTTGCGTGCCGGAACCCTTCTCAGGCTGAGTGGAATTTGGGTTATGAGCTGCAGGGAGTGGTTGTGAATTTCTCCGTGAGAACCTTGTGCATCCTCCTCCAGCTTGAGTTCCGATCCTCCCCGAGGCTGACGTATTTCCTGTTGCCTCAGCTTTCAACAGCAATCTGACCTGGCGGAGGGGAGAACAAGGCCTGGGAATGCATTTATCTGAGTTTGGGGTTTAGGTTTCTGCCACTTGGTGCTGAATGTAAGACGCGCGCACGAGGACGCGCACGCGTAGACGTCCGCACGTAGACGCCCGCACTAGACGTCCCCACGTAGACGTCCGCACTAGACGTCCGCACTAGACGTCCCCACGTAGACGTCCGCACTAGACGTCCCCACGTAGACGTCCGCACTAGACGTCTAGTGCGGGCGTCTAGTGCGGACGTCTACGTGGGGACGTCTAGTTCGGACGTCTAGTTCGGACGTCTAGTGCGGGCGTCTACGTGGGGACGTCTAGTGGGGACGTCTAGTGCGGGCGTCTAGTGCGGACGTCTACGTGGGGACGTCTAGTGCGGACGTCTAGTGCGGACGTCTAGTGGGGACGTCTAGTGCGGACGTCTAGTGGGGACGTCTATTGCGGACGTCTAGTGGGGACGTCTATTGCGGACGTCTATTGCGGACGTCTAGTGGGGACGTCTATTGCGGACGTCTAGTGGGGACGTCTATTGCGGACGTCTAGTGGGGACGTCTAGTGCGGGCGTCTAGTGCGGACGTCTATTGCGGACGTCTAGTGGGGACGTCTATTGCGGACGTCTAGTGGGGACGTCTAGTGCGGGCGTCTAGTGCGGACGTCTAGTGCGGACGTCTACGTGGGGACGTCTAGTGCGGACTCAAGCTGGAGGAGGATGCACAAGGTTCTCACGGAGAAATTCACAACCACTCCCTGCAGCTCATAACCCAAATTCCACTCAGCCTGAGAAGGGTTCCGGCACGCAAACTGTTCAACAGCAGCCGAATCAGACAGCGTGCAGGGTCAGGGGGGCTTTGTTACCCGGTCGCATGACTGCTGAAGGCAGCCAAAGCCAGAAAATGTGAACTTTAGGACTGAAGAAAAGGCGAGGGAAAACCTCACTCCTCCCTTGCAATAGGGACACCCTCCTTCTCCCCCCCCCCCCTCTACAGCTCTAACTATGTACCTCACTCCTGCTGGCCCTAGTGCCCTCCATCACTCACAAACACACCCCCCCCCCTCCAGATGGCTTCACATGCAGAAAGAAAGTAGGGCGTCTCATTATTTCTCCAGTGCTGGTGCCAAGAAGCAGACAGAGATTCTGATGTACTAAGGAGCACTTTCTCAGAAGCAAAACCTCCCCCTTCCCCAGGAGTGCAGAATTTGGTTTGAGTTGGGTTTGAACTTGCCAGGGCTGGACAAATTTCTTTCAGTTTGGTCCCAGGTATAGACAGAGCGTCTATTGCCTTTTAACTGGATTCCAAGCCTGAAAACATGTTTCCAAGGGTCGGTCCTTGAGGGGGTCGGTCGGCACGGAGACGGAGAGGTATTAGAACTGGGTCAGATCCCCGACCCACCCCGAAGGACCATTCGCCCCCCTGGCCTCCCCGCACTACCTATGAAGCAGCCGCAGCAGGATCGCGACGTCAGCTATATTTGCGCTACTTAGGAGCTGCTTCCTGCGTCGCGGTCCCGCCCCCTCCTCTGACGTCAGAGGAGGGACTGGACCGCGGCGCAGGAAGCAGCGCCCAAGCAGCTGAGGGATTGCTGACGTCGCGATCCTGCTGCGGGCTGCTTCATAGGTGTGCTGGAAGGTCAGTGGGGCGAGCGGTCCTTCGGGCGTGGGGGGGGACTGAGCGGCAAGGCCGGGAACACCCCCTCAGGGCTGGTACCCGGGGCGGCCCGCCCCCCCCCCCCCCCCCCCCCTAGGTACGCCACTGTAGCTAGGGCCTGGCCTGGATTGCATTTTGTCCATTTCAGCAGTGAAAGGGTTAAGGGGAAGTTACTGTCTCGGGATGCTCCTTCTTTATTCATGGATTTAGATGCTTTAATATAAACAGGCGCCAGAACAGCTGTGCCCCCTTTCGCACATTTAATTTAGCAGCTGGGTTGCATGTGTCACATGGCAGCCATGTGGGTTTTCAATTTTTGCCCATGCCAAGGGGGCATCTGGCATAATTTGAATACTCGTCACTTTGGAAGAATTATGAGCTGGGCTAGCCTGACACAGTCTTCTAAATGCTGGTGCAGGAAGGATAAGGAGCCTGGGGTAGATCCAATTTGCCCTATCCCACGGGGGCCCTAAGCTTTTATTAAGACAGTTATGAAAATTCTATTTCTTTGCAGGTTGAAGACTCTAATTAGTGCCTGCAATTTCCCTGATACAACCAGGTTAATATTAAGTCTCTAGAGTGCTTTCACTTTCATTTACAGATAGAAATCAGTTAACAGTTTGTAGCTAATTAGAAGTGTATTAAATATACGGTCCTTAATTTAACCGTGGCAACACATGTATTCAGTAGTCCAACAGAAAATGGTAAAGCAGAGTTTAATTTTAATTTGCAATCAAAGATAGGATTAATTTTAGGCCTGTTTGCTGGCACCTGACAACTTGAATGGTTAGATATCAAGGCACAGGAAGCCACAGATAAACAGTTTCTTTCTTACAATTATGTCTTTAAAGATTCTTAGAATAGTCAATTTGTATTCAGTGGCTGACAATTTTTAAAATCATTAGTAGAATTATATATAACTTACAGCATGATCATTGTTTTTAATACATTAAGATGCGATTAAAAATGTAACATTTAAGTTCTGGAATTATAGATGCATATTCAATTTCATTTGGCCTCTATTTTAGCCTGCTTGATGAAGGGATGATAATATGAATGACTTCTGCGTGGATGTCTTTCTAGCAAAGACCCCGAGGCTCCCGGATGAAACCGCATCTAAATTAATCCTAGCAGCTTCTGTGTGACCAAGTTAAAAGCACAAAGTGAGCTGCCACTAGAGACAGGAGAAGTACTGCTGGACAAGGGAGGAGGGAAAGGGAAAAGAGAAGAGGTATTGCTGGACATGGAGAGAGGAAGAGGTGCTGCTGGACAAGGGGCAGGGAAAGGGACGGGAGAAGAGGTGCTGCTGGACCTGGTAGAAGGGGAGGGAAAGGAAAGATGCTACACACTGGAGGGGAGGGTGAGATGGTGGATGGGGGGAGCATATTAGCTGTGAGTGGGGTGGGGGGAAGGGAAGGAAGGAAAACGATTACAGGAGGAGTGAGAGTGTTGAGAGAAGGAGAAATGGACATGGGATGGAGGAGAGGGAGAAATGATGCATTGGGAAAGAACATGGGTTGGGGAGTGGGAAGGAAGGATGTCACTTGAGAAAAGAGGCAAGGAGAGATAGAGAAAGTGTGCAAGAGGCAGAAAGGGTTGGACTCATGGAGAGGGCAAGATGGATAGGGAGGACAGAAAGGAAGGAAAGAGAAATGTCACACTCAGGGTTGGGGGGGGGGGAAGGAGGAGAGGGCAGAGAGTGAAATGTTGGACTCATGGAGGGAGGGAGAGAGAGAGATGTTGGTTAGGGGAGGGAAGAAGGACCGGAGGCGAAGAAGCATGCAGGAGGAAGAAAGAAAGAAATGTTAGACTAATGGAAAGGAGGGAAAAATGTTGGACTGGGAGTGGGGCCAGAAAAGAGGAAGGGAAGGGAGATGGACTGCAGGGGGGAAGAAAGGATGAAGGGAGAGAAAAATGTTACACGGAGGAGGGGGGGAAGAGATGACTAAAGGAAGGGAGATACACCAGACCAGGGAATAGAAGAGAAGGAGGGGAGTCTGGTAGCGCAATTGAAATAGTAGTAATAGTAGAGAGAGATGCCAGAGTGGGAAGGGAGAAAGGGAGAGATGTCGGACCAGTGGAAGGAGGGAGGGAAGGAGAGAGATGTTGGACTACTGGGGGGAAAGGAGGGCAGGAGAGAGATGTCAGACCATGGAAACGGTGAGAGAAGGAGAAAGAGAGAGAGGAAGGGAAGACATGGAAAAGTAGATTTTGAGAAGAAAGCAGAAAAATTGAATGTTAAGTTAATGCCAAAGATGGATGCAAGGCAGAAAGTGAAGGAGAGAAAAACGGTCAATGGATAAGAAGGCCCGGGAATCATAGCTAAAAGCACAGAAAAATAAAGTCACCAGACAACAAAGGTAGGGAAAATGATTTTATTTTCAATATAGTGATTGAATTGGGTCAGTTTTGAGAATTTATATCTGCTATATATATTGTGTGTATATGAAAAATGAATGGAAAAAAATTGCATTACAGTTAGTAAAGGGGGCTTGAGAGATCTGTGGTTGGGGTACTCAGTTGATATTTGTTAGACTTCCCTGCTGGCATGCCCTACTGGCATTTCAGGGCCTGTCTGGAGGGCCTCTCTACACATGTGTGGATGTCGACGTGATGATGTCACGGTGATGTCTGTGCACTTCTGGGTGCCTCGAACTGTGGCCACTACCTTTAGTGTGCCCTGGCTCGAGAAACTTTGAGAGACACTGATATAGAGGATTCAGCGGATTATGTTTACAGTTACTGGTTTTCTAATTCCTACATATACTTCTCCCTCTGGATTCGCGGGGGATAGGGGCAGAGCCGGACCGCGAAAGGCGAAAAACCGTGAATATCCGTCTCTGACCCACCCCCGCCTCCCTCCCACCTTCTCGGCCTTACCTGGTGGTCTAGCGGGCTTTTGAGGTAGGAGCGATCTTCCTACGCACCTGCCCCGTGCAGATCGCCATTAGGAAATGGCTGCTGTGAGTTCCCGTAGTCTCTCGAGACTATGACGGGAATTTCCTACAGCTATTTCCTAATGGCGATCTACACGGGGCAGGAGCATAGGACGATCGCTCCTGCCCCGAAAGCCCGCTAGATCACCAGGTAAGGCCGGGAAGGCGGCAGGGAGGTAAAAAAATATGTTTTTTAAAATTTTCCTTCTCCCCAGGAAAAAAATTGCGATTATGTGAAATCGCGAATGCAGAAATCGCGAATGGGGAGGGGGAAGTGTAGAAATACAGATGAGAAACTATGACCCTATGCAACCCTGTAAATAACATAACATAAGAGTACTCTTGTATACCGCTACAACCTCATAGATCTGTGCAGTTTACAAGGAAAGAAGACTGCCCATACGCAGCGATATGACAATTCAATAATGAAAAATTGTCTAACGAAAAAAAGGAAGAGTTTTGACAGTTAAGTTCTTCTTTAAAAGATAGGTTTTTAATAGATTCCTGAAGTTAGAACAAGAATAGGAACTGGGGATCAATTTAACAACGCTCTTATCCCAAAGAACAGCCTGGTAAGTTAGAATTCGACTAAAAAAAAAAAATCCTTTATAGCGGAAAAAGTGAAAAATATAATTTCTCGAATAAGGCGTCTACTGTTTGCAAGGAGGAAATGCTCAAGAGATCTAGGTTGGAATTAAACCATGTAGTGTTTTGTAACGAAAACACCCAGGTTTCTCCATGTTGTTTGAACTATTTTCATTTTGTTGTAAGAATTTTGCTTTAATTCCTAGCTTCAGGCCACCGAGTCACTCGGATTCTAGAAACTTCCCTGTTCATAAGTGGAAAATTCATAGTGAACTGCCAGCGATTACTTTACATCTTTGTATGCGTATGCGTGTTCCAGTTGCTAATTTTGGGAAAATAGTTTCTGATTCCAATAATCCCTTCAAAATCAACTGCTATTGGAGATAATAGCTGGTTGTCAGAGTATTAACTGCCCTTGACTTAACTTTTGGCTATTAAATAACAAAAGAATGAGCTGGTAATAAGTTTGCCAGGTGCGTTGAATTATATGAGAAAAATTGAAGGATTTCTGTAATGGAGCACCACTGTCCAGGACAAACCTAGATGTGACTGCCAAACTTATTATCAGTTTGGACTGTAGGTTGGACTAGATTTCAGGGCAAGTAATTCATCAAGTGCATTCCATGTACTTTCTATAATCCATTCTATGCCACGTATTACAAAATAAACAGTATCCTGGATGTCTTTTTCCTGTTCTCTGTGCACAATAAAAATCAAATTTCAGCCACACAAATTTACTTAAGCAAGTTATTTGTTCAAAGTTGTACAGATTTTCAGAAAATCCTAACCCTGTAAGATCACTGAAAATCGAAATACTACTTTAAGAAGGCAGTTTTGATGCATGTAAAATACCTCTTAGAAAAGTACCTCAAGCGTATAACTTGGATGTGGGCAGGATTGGGTGCAGGTTGTATGCAGAGTGCATGTGGAATCGCATGTTTAGTAGGTGCACACAGGTGCACACATGTTTACCTGTGTGCACCCAGGTAATAGACTCTAAGACCTACCGTGGATATGTGAAATGAACACCAAAATAATGTTTACTATGGACCGAGCACCGAACACTTCCCCCATGCCCACAACCCTCCAGCATACCTCCTCAAATCTTCACCGGCAGCGAATGTCATCTCCTTCCTGCTGCTCATGCCAGCCTGAGCTCCCTCCCTCTGATGTCACTTCCTGGTCCCACGCCTTGGATGTGAGCTCAGAAGAAGGGAGCTCAGGCCAGTGTGAGTAGCAGATAGGAGATTTCTGCTCGCTACCGGTGGAGATTTGAGGAGGCACACCGTGGGGGGGACTGTGGGCGCGGTAGAGTAGAGTGGCAGGGGGAGTGCTTGGGCCATGGCAATCCCTGGATAACTGAAACCGCGGATACAGAATCCACAGATACGGGGGCCCGCCTGTACTTTATAAACTATATGCATTTATGTATATTTTGTTTGCGAACAATACTCTTGCTCCCAAACAGGTGTAAATGTCTATGGCTTTAATTTAGCTGTAGGTTTTGTAGAATTTGTATTTGCATTTCACAAAGATATATTGGGGTAAATCTCTCTAGCTCACCTAAAGTTGGCGTTGGAATGATGCATGCTGAGCATGAATTCTATATGGGCAAATGGGAGTGCAGTTGCCATTAGAGAATAGTAGCATAAGTCCACAGTTATATGCATAACTTTACATGCAAGCACTTGCACTAGCAAACGGCTGGAATAATTGCTGGCATCAAAGCTTAGGCAGTTAGGCCCGGATTCTAAGGAAGATGCCCTAGATCGGTGCACCTTGCTGATCTAAGGGCCTATATTTAAATCAGCATAAGCAGCACCAATAACAAGTAACTAATGCTTTATAATTAGCTTAAATTAAAATTAATTAGATGGTAAGTGCCTAACTCAGTAGACGCATACCACTTTCAGGTAGGCACCTAGCCTAAAGCACCTACCAGAAAGTAGGTGTGGTTATAGGCAGATTGTGGGCGGATCTTGGATATGTTTTGCACGTAGGCACTTAAAGTGGACTTAAGCACTGCTATTTCTAATCTAATATAATATTTATGAGTCGCATAAACCTAAGCAAGCTCTAGGCGACTTGGAAAGGAAAAGGATAAATAGGGCAAGGAGAAAGAGGGGGTGGGGGGAGAAGGAGGAGAAGACCTAATGATACTAAGCAAAATAATAGGTTGGTAAAGTGATCTTATAAAGTTAATTGTCAAAGAGCAGCGTTTTCAGTTTTCCCCGGAATTGGGCATGGTTGGTTTCTGTTTTTATTGACTCTGAGATCATTCCAGATTTTGACTCCCAGGAAGGTGAACATGATTTGGAAGATTCTTCTGTACTTGAGATTTTTCGTTGAGGGGAGATTCAGCTGGATCCTGTTGAGTAGTCTGCAAGAGGTGGACCATGCATCGGATAGGAGTTTGATGAGAGGGGCTGCTGAGTTTCTGTAGATTATATAAGTACAAGGGGGCACTCGGAGAAACTGAGAGGGGACAGGTTTAGAACAAACGCGAGGAAGTTCTTTTTTACCCAGAGGGTGGTGGACACATGGAACGCGCTTCTGGAGGTTGTGATAGGCCAGAACACAGTACAGGGGTTCAAGGAAGGTTTGGATAGGTTCCTGGAGGATAAGGGGATTGAGGGGTACAGATAGAAGTCGAGGTAGGTTATAGAAATGGTCAGGAACCACTTCACAGGTCATAGACCTGATGGGCCACCGCGGGAGCGGACCGCTTGGCGCGATGGACCTCTGGTCTGACCCAGTGGAGGCAACTTCTTATGTTCTTAACCTTTGGATCAAAAATTGCCCTTAACTTTCTGGCCGTTTAAATGTACTTACCACAAAATTTTCTTTAGTAAGCTCAGACCGTATTTGAGGGCTGATGCTCTGAAGATAATTTTGCAGTCCATGGTTCTGTCATGTTTAAATTATTGCAGCTTGGTTCTCTTGGGTTTGCCCTTTCCTGGACTTAGAGCGTTGCAGGCTGCGCAAAACTCGCTTGTTTCGGCTAGAGAGGACTGATCACGTAACTGACTTTCATAACAAGCTGTACTGGTTAAAACGGAAAGATCGCATACGCTGTAAACTGTTGGCGACGGTCTATTTGTGTGTGCATGGAATGGCCCCGGAAGGTTTACGCAATATGAAGAAATTGCTGAAGAAACATTTGGTTTTGCAATATGAAATATAGGCATTGAGTTTTGAGCGATGATGATTAGCGCTGGTTGCTGAACTCTTGATGTAATTTTGCGCTATGTATGTTGATGTCTTTAACTATTGTGCGTGTTTTATTTAGAGACTGACACGGGGACACATTTTCCCCCCGTCCCCGTGAGTTTTGTCACTGTCCCCATCCCTGCCCTATTCCGGTAAGCTCTGCCTTAACGGCGCTAGCCTCAAATGCTCATTATTTTAAAGTGTTTGAGGCTTGTGCAGATGTGGATGGAGCTTAGGCATTGGTGGAATGAGGCATTATGACATCACAATGTGAGCTCTAGAATGTTTCTACTTAGGATTTGAAAGGGTTTGAGGCTTGTGCAGATGAGGATGGAGCTTAGTCATTGGTGGAATGAGGCATTATGGCATCACAATCTGTTGCTACTTGTGATTTGAAAGGGTTTGAGGCTTGTGCAGATGAGGACGGAGCTTGCAGGAACGGGGCAGGAAAAGAACTCACGGGGATGGGACGGGAAAATGAGTTTCAGTGGGGATGCAGAAAAATTTGTCCCCATTTCATTCTCTAGTTTTATTGTGAGCCACTTAGTTAAAAACAGGTTATAAATGAATAAAAAAAAGTTTAAAAAGCAAAAAAAACCTATGAGCTGTATCAAATTGCCTCTTTAAATGGATGGTATGACGATCTCCACCTCAAAGAATCCCAAAAGTCTTGTCTCTATAACATCCTTGTATTGCAATCATATCTCTAGACATCCTTGCTCTGTACTAATCTGTTCGCCTTGAATCTTTGTAGGCCTAGTGCAACTCATAAATCCCAGATTTGATTATTTATTTATAAAATTTTATACCATCTAGTTCCTAGGCGGTTTACAATATATCCACATACATAGTAACATAGTCGATGACGGCAGATAAAGACCCGAATGGTCCATCCAATCTGCCCAACCTGATTCAATTTAAATTTTTTCTTCTTAGCTATTTCTGGGCAAGAATCCAAAGCTCTACCCGGTACTGTGCTTGGGTTCCTACTGCCGAAATCTCCGTTAAAACCTACTCTAGCCCATCTACACCCTCCCAGCCATTGAAGCCCTCCCCAGCCCATCCTCCCCCAAACGGCCTTATACAGACTCAGACCATGCTTTAGTTCAATATTTAATATTGTTTTCTGATTGTAGATCCTCTGTGTTCATCCCACGCTTTTTTGAACTCCGTCACCGTTTTCCTCTCCGCCCCCTCTCTCGGGAGCGGATTCCAGGCATCCACCACCCTCTCCGTAAAGTAGAATTTCCTAACATTGCTCTTGAATCTACCACCCCTCAACCTCAAATGATGTCCTCTGCTTTGACCATTTTCCTTTCTCTGGAAAAGATTTTGTTCTAAGTTAATACGCGTCTTCTGCATCCTTTTAGCGTTCCACTTTAAAGTCTGATTGGTCGTGTCACACCCTGAGGCAGCAGATTTGTGAAACGCTGGCCACCCTCAGTGTACCAATCAGCTGAAGATAAGTTGAATCATTTTTCTTCTATCTTTTTGTGTCTTCCATAGCACAGCACAGAGCTTTTTTTCAATTTTGTTGAAGGTTTTTTTGCCAATGAGGTGACCGCCCAACCACCTTTAGAAAACCACTTTTGTGGAGGTGGGAGGGCCCTTGTCTGAGGCTTTTTCCTTCTGTTTCAATTTGTTGCAAAACCTATGCTGTTCTGATATCATATCACTTGACATCAAGCATCAATTGTAATTGAAAGTGACTTTTCATGATATCTGAGTCATTTAGTCAAAAGAACGATGCCATTTATAGAATCATGCCTATCGGTACCTAAGCAGACTTTGGGCTTGATACACTAAAGTCAGCGATTGTCGCACAACCTGTTTTCACACTCATAACCATGCCTACTTTTTAACATAGGTGCAGACTAAGTCCATTTATATATGGGGGGGGAAAACAATAAGCTCGGTAATCTACTAAGAGGAGTGATTGAAGGGAAGCATATGAAAATCAGATAAAATCACTCCAAGAGATATATTAACAGACTTTGCAATGGTGAAACAGCACCACTTTGAGGTCAAAAATATTCTCAAGAGACACAGAGGCAAAAACAAGGAGCCGAAGCCCTAAGAATATCGCCTCGCCACCCAATCATTGCATATTATGAAGTGAAGTGACAAAAAAAATCCAAGTTGATCGCTGCAGTCTAGCACAAAAAAATTGTTTTCCTATACTTTAAAGCAGGGGTGTCCAATGTCGGTCCTCGAGGGCCGCAATCCAGTCGGGTTTTCAGGATTTCCCCAATGAATATGCATGAGTTCTATTTGCATGCACTGCTTTCATTGTATGCTAATAGATCTCATACATATTCATTGGGGAAAACCTGACTGGATTGCGGCCCTCGAGGACCGACATTGGACACCCCTGCTTTAAACTATTTCAAGCTTTAACACTTAGCTTGGTCGAAAGTTCCGACGGGGCCCGTTTCGATCCTGCGTCAGGGAACCGGATGGAGCATTCAGTAAAGCCTTAAAGGTGGTGGTGTGTCAAAAAATGTAAGTGAAATTCCAACACACGAGCCTTCTCCACTGATTCTTGGGGCTTCGGCTCCTTGTTTTTGCCTCTGTGTCTCTGAGCATATTTTTGACCTCAAAGTGTTGCTGTTTCACCATTGCAAAGTCTGTTAATATATCTCTTGGGAGTGATTTTATCGGATTTTCATACTTTTTAACACAGGTGTCGTTAGGCATCCTTAGACATGGGAAGGCCGCCTCCACTTAGGCATCACTAGGTGTCCTATGAGTTTAAACTCTTAAGTTGTTGTTGGGAGGTTTTTTGATTGGCTAAAAACCAGCCAATTAAGCCAATTAAAAAAAAATCAAAATTAGGCACGGATCCCAAATTTAGACGTCACTAGGTTGCTGCAATCAGGGTGCCTAATGTAGGCATTGTTTATAGCAGTGGTTCCCAACCCTGTCCTGGAGGAACACCAGGCCAATTGGGTTTTCAGGCTAGCCCTAATGAATATGCATGAAGCAAATTTGCATGCCTATCACTTCCATCCTATGCAAATCTCTCTCATGCATATTCATTAGGGCTAGCCTGAAAACCCGATTGGCCTGGTGTTCCTCCAGGACAGGGTTGGGAATCACTGGCTAACGTGTTTTCTTGGCATTTGGCATGTTTTTAAAAATCTTTTTTCAAGGGGATTTATATTAAGTTGCAGTGTTTGTAGGGCTGCTTTTACATACTGTTTGTTGAAGTGCTATTTTTGCCCTATTTTGATGTGGTTTTGTAAAAAATTTACTTTGATATTTCTACATTATTTTTCCTATTTGCATAACAAATTGTTTTAGAGCTCTGCTTTCGATTGTGTTGTCTTGCTTTGATGTGTAATTTAATTTATAACATTTTATTGAAGGAAATAATATAATACAAATAGATTTCATTTCAATTAGAATTACAAATATCATATTTACATAAATATTTCTAGCATTCCTTCAAAATAAATTTTCATATGATCCTAATCAACCCCCCTACTACCCCTCACCTCCCCTTCCCCTCATTCCCCTCCCTTTTCCCCTCCCCCTTTCACTGTATAACATTTTATTAAAGGAATTATACAAATATACAAGTTAAAAAATATGATACATATTAATTCATAACAATTAAATTCATAAAAATATTTGTCAAACATTGTTCTATTATTCCTCCAAAATATATTTTCTACTATAAACCTCAATACATTCTCAAATTTAAACCCCTTTTTAATTCCTCAATTCCCTCCTTTTCCCTTCCCAGCCCCCCCTTAATTATACGTAAACCTTTTATCAAAGAAATGAAATAATCCAAAAATTGATGTGTAAATTATACATCCAGTAGCTACCTCCAGTTTGTACTGTATTTTTCCAGAGTTTGCTTTTATGGTTGACTTTACATCTTTTGCGTTTGTTAGTCATGATTTTAGTTACGGTTTTTCACCTTGAGCTAACAGCAGAAAGGTGGAAAACAAATGCGTGCCCTAGTCTAGTGAAAAATGGACACCCTTTCAGCTTCATCCGTGTCTCGAACTATTCTTCATGCTGATCAATGACAGCCATTTGTTGGAATTATAGCACTTGTAGATTGAATGCCGTTTTGTTACTCATCTGTCCTAAGTTAGGTTATTTGCCTTTCTCCTCTTTAGATAAAGCTAGGGCTCCTTTTATTAGGTACACAGTTGTAGTTTGATTATTTATAGATTAAAGCAGAGCTTTAAACATAAATCTGCAAAATGGATTCAGTCGCCCCAAGGACAATATTCCAGTGCTGCTTTCCTGAAGATAAACATTGACAAAGATTTATGTGCCATCTCTTCAGGATAATCAATTTGTGTACTTTCTCTTTTGTTAAGAGATAAAAAGGGTTTTTTGGGGTTGTTGTTTTTTACTTTGCCTTTTCAAGTTTTTTACTAAGGCATCAAAAAGAAAAATCGATCCTTTTTAGTGCTTTTTTTCATTGGGTTCTGAAATTAGAAAGTCAGAATCTTACCCCCTCTTTTACAACGGTGCGTTAAGCTTTTCAGCGTGCTAAATGGGATGGAAGGGGGGGAATGAAAAGATTTGGAAGGAAGGGGTAGGGAGGGAGGAAGGGTGGGGGAAAGGGAAGGGAAGGGGACAGTGGGGGTGATAGGGGGGTCTATGGTTTATGATATAAAATGTTTGGAGGAATGATAGACTTTTATAGAATGTATGTATTAGAATTTTAACATTTCTGAAATTGGGTAAAGCAGGGGTGTCCAACCTGCGGCCCGAGGGCCCGCAGGTGGCCCCGTGAAGTATTTTGTGCGGCTCCAATCAAAAGTGATGCAGTGTTTTCCTCTGCTGCCCCCTGGTGTTTACCGACTTGCCGGCTCCCTCCTCTGTCTTGCTGCAGCGTTTGTGCGGCCCCAGAAACATTTTTTCCAGCCAATATGGCCCAGGGAAGCCAAAAGGTTGGACATCCCTGGTGTAAAGCATTTCTTTATGTATACTAGAAAGGTATTTTTACTTTATTCCTTCAATAAAAATGTTTGAAACATAAATGCCTCATTTAAAAAAAAAAAAAAAAATCACATGCTAAACACCGACACGTGCATGTTATCCTATGGACGGTCAGCGTCTAAATCCATGCTAAAACCCTTAGTGCGACTTTGTAAAAGAAGGCCTTAGTCTTGAGAGACTATGTATTAAAATGTGCGCATACTTCACAATTTCATAGGCACAGTTGTGATCTTGTTGGCACACACCGAAAGATGCTGTACATAAAAGACCACACGATGTTTTGAAAGCCCTCCCCCCCCCCACAGACACACACACACTACTCCCCACCCCTGTCAGCAGCGCAATTAGCATCTCTCCCTGCAGTTTCCTTCCTCGCCTGCTTCCCTTTGAAATTGCATAGACCAGGGGTTGGGAACTCCGGTCCTCGAGAGCCGTATTCCAGTCGGGTTTTCAGGATTTCCCCAATGAATATGCATGAGATCTATTTACATGCACTGCTTTCAATGCATATTCATTGGGGAAATCCTGAAAACTCGACTGGAATACGGCTCTCGAGGACCGGAGTTCCCTACCCCTGGCTTAGACCACAGGTGTCAAAGTCGGTCCTCGAGGGCCAGAATCCAGTCGGGTTTTCAGGATTTCCCCAATGAATCTGCATGAGATCTATTTGCATGCACTGCTTTCAATGCATATTCATTGGGGAAATCCTGAAAACTCGACTGGAATACGGCTCTCGAGGACCGGAGTTCCCTACCCCTGGCTTGGACAGTAACAGCAGCACAGCAATGTCTCTGCACGCTGCCTGCCAGCTCCCTCTGACCTTTCTCATCTTCGAGGATACAGGAAATAGCATCAGAGTGGGGTAGGACAGGTCTGATAGATCCTCTGATCAGGAGGTGCCTAGACCAGGGGTGGGCAATTCCGGTCCTCGAGGGCCAGAATCCAGTCGGGTTTTCAGGATTTCCCCAATGAATATGCATGAGATCTATTTGCATGCACTGCTCTCAATGCATATTCATTGGGGAAATCCTGAAAACCCGACTGGATCCCGGCCCTCGAGGACCGGAGTTGCCTACCCCTGGCCTAGACGCTGCTGCCTTTGCAACTTTGAAGGTACGAGGAAGCGGGTGCAGGAGAAAGATGCCGTTCATGCTTTTTTTTACCTGCAGATTTTCATTTGAGGTTTTTGACGTCATCCGCTCTGCTTTTCTTGCCGAGAGCCCTCTGCTCCGGAAGCTCCTCCCTCCAGCCTCTTTTTCACGTCTGGCCTTGGCAGCCGTTGCAAGTTGGCGGCTTCTTGTTCACGGACTTCGTTTAGCGCTGGTTCATGACGAAGGGGCATTTTGAAGTCCCCGAAATCTCGCTGGGTTGAACCACTCATGACGTTTAAGTAACTTCTTTCATCCCGGCGCTAAATGAACTACCTGCTGGAACAAGCTAAATACTTGTTCTTTACTTTAACAATATTCCGAGGGGCTGGGACTGTTCTCTTGCTTCACTCAGCGATTTTGCCATTAATTGTTCCACCGCTATTTTGTTTAAAAGAAGTGATTTTTGCATTTTAAGTTCCACTTTAATTAAGCACGCACGCGTGAGCTTTCTGATTAGGCTCATGGCACTTGGATTTAAGCCTGTGAGGGACATTTGTTTGCCTACCCTGTTAGCTTACTTCTCCACGCTGAGGGGGCGTACCGCAAAAATGTATTATTATTTTCACTGTTTATTTAAAATTGTGGGACAATATCTGGCTGCTGTGTGTGTGCTTGGGGACGTGTCTATTGGCCCAGCTGCTTATTTTTTTGGTGTCTTTCAAGTATCCTGTTGCAGCATTTTTGAGATATAGCTGCGTTAGGGCTTTAACGCCTGGAATAGCGCACGCTAGCTGCTCCCTTGAGCAGGCAGTAGTTTCTCGGCTAGCACGCGCTAATCCGGTGCGTGCACTAAAAACACTAGCGCACCTTCGTAAAAGGAGCCCATGGTTTCTGACTGATGACCTGAGCGGGGCAGGAAGCCATTTTATGGTTCTTGTAAAAAAGGCTTTAGAATGCAGGAAAGACCCAGGTAAGAGTGAACTAAGGCCACTTTTTTTTTTTTTAATTTTTATTGCAGCTTAGTAAAAGGGATCCAAATTTAGAAGCATAAATCCTTTCAGTTTCAGGCCCCTGGTGAATAAATGAGGGATTCTGTGAAGCTGGAGCATGGATTAGAACACAATTAAATTGCAAATTAGTCCAGGAAAGGTTTTCATAATCTGAAGATAGGTACAATTATTTTAAGTACTTTATAATTGCCATTGCTATGGACCCTGTGGTTTTCAGAGTTCTAAATATGGCTTCACGGAGCTCATCTTGATGGACTTAAGACACAAATGTGGTGGAGATTATGTTTTTGATGAAAACTATGATTTTATTAATCTATCTTCTTGTAGGGTTGATGCACGTGTACAAAATGATGACTGTTGGGACTGATGATTGACAGTTTTGGAGCTTGCTTGACTGTATACAATATTTAAGAGGAGGGAAATTTAATGGCGACACCAGGAAGTACTTCTTCACGGAAAGAGTGATAGATCGCTGGAACAAGCTTCCAGTGCAGGTGGTCAAGGCCACCAGCGTGCCTGACTTTAAGAATAAATGGGACACCTACGTAGGATCACTAAGAAGGTCGAGTTAAAGAGTTGGGTCATTAGCACACAGACTAAATTGGGTGGGTCAGTAGAGTGGGCAGACTTGATGGGCTATAGCCCTTTTCTGCCGTCATCTTTCTATGTTTCTATGAGCTCCTACTCTGGGTCGTCTTCTGATACCATATTCTTCTTTTAGGACTCTTAGATCAACAGAACAGCATTTGACGACTATCCCTTCTTTAAAAGTAATAGGTACTGGTTTCACCAGATAGTCTGAACATCTCAATTTTTAGAATCTTCTAAAGATTTGATAACCAAACGTGCCACATTATTGGTAACCTTTAAATCGGAGATGGAAAAACAGCAAATTCTTAAATTGTACTTTGTAAAGAAGAAATCACTGTTCTGTGGACAATTGAATATTTTTCCAGATGTGTCCAGACAGACATAGTTTAGGAGAAGGTCATTTTTACAGCTTAAACCTCAAATTTTGGCTTTGGGAGCTGCATTTTTCCTAAAATTCCCTTGTAAGTGCCTTGTAACATGTGGGAATGACAAATTTATCTTTGTAGATCCATTACAGTTGGAAAATTTCTTGAAAGATAAACCTGTGCAGAAAATTTCAGATACTAATTTGGTAGAAGATAAAAAGTGACTTATTTGATTGAGGCCTATTTTGCCTGCCAGGAATACTCTATTTTTACTTTGTTTTATAACTAAAGTGTAGTAGTATTTGACTCCATTAATGTGGACTGGAATTGATGTATATTTTTTCCGGATAAGATTTATTTTAATGTATGACATTGTTTATTTTCCTGTATTTTGTTATCTTTTAGTAACAAAAATCAATAAAGTATAAAGTTAAAAAAAAAAAAAAGTAATAGGTACTAGGAGATCTTCTATTTTTTCGGTTATAGCACCTCTGCTCTGGAACAACCTACCAAACTACTTACGTGATGAACCCTCATTAGAAAAATTCAAAAGCTCTTTAAAAAAGGTTCTTGTATAAGGACGCATTTGAGACATCCATTATTAATGCTTATGCTCTAATTCCTAATTTTAATCAGACCTTATGTATAGGTCGCAATTTCCCTTATCCTCTCTTTTAGGCTTAGCCATGCTTTCATGATTATTCTTTGTTACCCTCCAGATGGGTTTTTTTCCCCTAAATGTTTCTTTATTATCTTTAAAGATTGTAGTTCATCCCCCTCTCCTTTTGTATCGTATATACTATACATTTATTTGTATTAAATTGTTTTATTTTTTGTCTCCTATTTTTAAATTGTCATACGCATTGAAGTACTTGACATTGCGTGTACAATAAATTTTTAATAAACTTGAAACTTCTGAGAGTCCCTCATTTTTCCGCAAGATGGGAATTTTTGTTTGGATATTTTATAAAGGCAGCATAGGTGCCTATATACCCAGAACTCTTCCCTGCACATACATTTATATTTACTCTAAGGAAGGTATAAATATGTAAATGTACATTATTTCCCCCATTTCATAACAGACTACTTAAATATATGCACCGATTGCATGTATAAATTTATAGAATACTGCCCTCTGCATGGGTAAGTGTAAAGTCATGTATGTAAACAGCATCATGCATGCATAAAACTCTATTCTGTAATTGTACACTCTGAATGACAATAGGGTAGTCGTTCCTCATATTTTGAAGGCCCCTCTTGCCTCAACTAGAGATTGTGTATTTTTGTATTTAATTCCACGGTTATGGATCAGTTTGCCCACAGAACTGAAGAAAGAAGAATCGTATATAAATTTTAAAAGACATTTAAAAGCCCATTTTTGCAATTGAAGAAATGAGTTTGAGACTACAGTCCGTACTTTATTCATTTATTTTTAATAAAATTTTTGGTTTGTCTTAATTTTTTTTATTATTGATATTTTGATTGTTCTGGAATATTATGTTTGTTTTAAAATTCTTTTTCTCTGGTTCTGTTCTTTTCTATTTTGAGTGGAGTTCTTTTCAAAATTGTTTTCTATTATGCATTGTAAACGGCTTGGATCCTTTTTTGATATATAGGCGGTATATAAAGTTTTCAATAAACATAAACACTAGAGTTATCAGACATCCGGGAAAACCTGGACAAGTCCTCTTTTTGGAGGAATGTCCAGGTGACCAGATAATAATAATAATAATAACTTTATTTTTATATACCGCCAGCTATCTTGCGACTTCTAGGCGGTTTACAATATAAGAAACTGTAAATACAATAAAGAGAAACTATACGTACAATGAATTAAAGAGTATAGCAGTGTACATCTCGTACAACGATTATAGAGAATAGCAATATACATCTGATGACATTAATAATGTTAACGACAGTTTGTGTGTTGCAAGGCCAGGAAGTGCCAAGCTGTTTGCACAGAAGTAGACATATTCCGTAAATTGAATAGAGTGTTCATGGTTAGTGATTAGGGGTTGGGGTTAAACAGTTTGCAAGTTCAGGTATGTGATGATGTTACGAGGGGGGTTGATGTTCCAGATGGATTAAAAACAAACAATCAGCTGTTTGTTCAGGTTTTTGAAGCGTGCCGTGCTCTGGGCCACATCTGGAATGCCTCTGAGCATGTGTGGATGTCACATGATGACTTCACATGTCAGCCTTAGTAAAAGAGGGGGTTTATAAGTTAATTACCTGAATAGAAAACAAAAAAAGGGTTCCACCAAAGAGATTCCACAAGGAAAACAGCAGCGCAAACACAAAAGAAACTGTGGAATTGATGATCCTGTCAGAAGTAATTGCTGCTTTTTATGGGGACGGGCGGGGATGGAGGGAATTCCTTGCGGGGATGGGTGGGGACGGAGAGGATCCTGACAGGAATGGGTGGGGACGGAGAGGATCCTGACGGAGACAGGTGGGGACGGAGAGGATCCTGATGGGGACAGGTGGGGACGGAGAGGATCATGGCGGGGATGGGTGGGATTTCTGTCCCCATGCAACTCTCTAGTGCCAGTCTAGGTGCCTAACTTAATTTTTTTTTCATTGTCTTAATTGGCGCTGTTAATGAAAGTGCCATTTTAAAACCAATTAAAAACTGGTTTAAAATACAGTTAGCCCATAGGGCTTATATTCTATAAAAGGCACCTTAAGTTAGATACTGGTAGGCGCCCTACTGGCGCCCAACTTAAGTGGAAAATGCCATTTAAAAGCAATTAAAATCATTAAAAAGAAATGTAGGCGCCTACCGGCACCTGCATTGCAGCTGTGGAGGCGCTTTATGATGCCCTAATGCCACGGCAGACGTGGATAATGTCAGAAGTGGCTTTAAGCATCACAAAGTGCCTTCGTAGCCACGATTCACATGAAGGGTAGGCGCCAGAAATGTCGACCCTTAAAACCCTGGCCTCCTTTTCTGGCACTTACCCTTCACAAAGCCGCAGCTCCATAAATGGTACCTTTGCGTGGTTGACTGCTTTTTAGGTGGCCGCTGCTGCTGGTACCATTTATAGAATCCGACCCTATGTGTCTAACCAACAACTTCAATGTAGGCATCTACACCAACACACCTACTAGTAAGTAGCCATGGTTAGGCATGGATTTTTGGGTGGAGTTTGGGGGTGGATTGTGGTAAGCACCTAACTTAAGGCATTGATATATTAAGCCGAGAAAACCCTGACTTAATATACCGATGTCTAAGTTGCTTATACCGACTGGCGTCTACGTTGATGTAGGCACCGCTAAGTGTGGCTCTGCAACTGGTGTCTAAATTTAATTTACATGTGATAGATGCTGTTTTCCTAAGTGCTTACTGAGTTAGAATCTGGCCCGATCTTTTCATGAGCCTACATTTCATTCATGTATACGCTACTCAATTTTTAAGAGCGATTTTCTGTACGTAAAACATGCTTTACATGTGGAAAGTGCTATATCCAATTATCCTCTAAATGCATGGGATGGATTTACCAGACACAAAATGTCATGGCATTTGTTTAAAACCGTGCATCGATGCAATAAATGTTAATTGATTTTGTTCCTTACTTTCAGGTTCGCATGTTTACATATTTAATAGGAAGAGAAGCTGCTTTTGCTGATAACCTCAAATGGATGGCATGTGCTAACAAAGGTTAGTGAGCGGTCCTTAAAAATGAAACTCTGTTTTCCTCCAATTCGTGATAAGATCTGATGACTTAGGGTCTGAATCCTTATAAAAGACCAATAGGAAAGATATTGTTATACAGTACTCCCCCGAAATTCGCGGGGTTCCGTTCCAGGAGCACCCGTGAATTTTGAAAGACCACGAATATTGGATGTGGTTTTGGAGCGGATCGGAGGCGGGAGAGGGCTGCAGGGGCGGCGGCGGGTGCCTAGGTAAGTCAAGAGAACTTTAAAACAGTTTGTCTCATTGAAAATGAAACCATCACAAGAACGGATCAGAGGCGGGAGAGGGCTGTAGGGGTGGCGGCAGGCCAGGCCGGAAGAGGCGGTCTGAAAGTACTGCAAATGACTGAGTCCGCGAATCGCAGACTGCAAATTTGCGGGGGAGTACTGTATAGGAGATTTTGACCAGAGCTTTAAAGATTTTGCTTGGCCAGTGGTTCATTGATAATATTGTAACATTAGCTAGGCTGAGAATGTTGAATAGTCATCAATTCTAGGATATAGAGCACAGGTGTCAAAGTCGGTCCTCGAGGGCCAGAATCCAGTCGGGTTTTCAGGATTTCCCCAATGAATCTGCATGAGATCTATTTGCATGCACTGCTTTCAATGCATATTCATTGGGGAAATCCTGAAAACCTGACTGGATTCCGGCCCTCGAGGAGGGACTTTGACACCCCTGATATAGAGTGTCGATAATTACCTAGCTGCACCATGTAGGGGCCAGACTGGCCAGTTGTAGTTGAGTTTTGGAGAGAACTGCGGTTTGTGACCCCAAGTCTTTGTGAAGGCTGAAGTGAGTTGAGAAGAAAAGAAGGGGGAAACAGATAGTTACATAAGAACATAAGAATTGCCGCTGCTGAGTCAGACCAGTGGTCCATCCTGCCCACCAGTCCGCTCACGCGGCGGCCCCCAGGTCAAAGACCAGTGCTCTAAATGAGTCCAGCCTCACCTGCGTACGTCCCGATATCCCCATCCCTTAATTCAAATTAATCAAATTATAATTACAGCAAAATTACCCCAATTCATTTGCAATAATCAAGAATACTTATATAAACTGATTAGCAAATGATGGTTCTTGGTATTTAATAGTTATATCTCTTATTCTGAGGGTTCCACGTTGTTAATTGGAACAATCAGAACTCTTTATACAATGTTTGTAGTCTTATAATTTTGTACAATTGTATCCCATGCAGTACATTCTGTAACTCCATACAATGTTCCAAATGTAGTCTCGTGTAACTGAAAAATTATTAATTTCGATACCACAATCCAAAGTCAAAATGCAAAACCAGAAGTGGATCTTGTTTATTGTCCAAAAATCATCAAATCATAAAAATAAGAAAAAAATAATAAGAAGAATATCTTCTAATAAATCAGCCCCAAGAGTTTTGGAGGAGAGATCTCAGATAGGATGATAATGTATTCAAGTCAGATGGAATAGCTGTTCAGCCAACGCAACCATGTTCTAATCGTTTGATTTGATGATTTTTTTGGCAATAAACAAGATCCACTTCTGGTCTAATGTGATTGTAACTGCACATTGCAACTCCATAACTCCTCTTTGGGGAGGATGGGCTATAAAACCAAATAAACAAATAAATGCTCCATATGATGAGGTGGAGACAGAAAGAGGTTTCGCTTCAAGACTCAATGCGATTTCAAACTTTGATGGAAGTTGCAGTAGTTTGGGAGACTGACTGTCCAAGACTTTGTCCCACTCAAAATCATAAACTAGGGAAATCGTAAACCACAGACCTATGTTAGAGAAGATTTGGAAAGAAATATCCTATTCTCCCTTACTCTTTACCATGATTAGGCTTGTAATGTTGGCGTTGATAATAGGGAAGCCTCCAAATGTTTTGATTTTGCCCATTCTGAGGATAATTCTAAAATAGGCATCTACCAAAGGGACTGGTTATGATGTTTTTTTCCAGCATGTTTATAAAGAAACATAGGCAGCTACTTTTCTTTATATAATACTAGCATAAGAACATAAGCATTGGGTCAGACCAATGGTCCATCAAGCCCAGTAGCCCGTTCGCACGGTGGCCAATCCAGGTCCCTAGTACCTAGCCAAAACCCAAGGAGTAGCAACATTTCATGCTATTGACCCAGGGCAAGCAGTGGCTTCCCCCATGTCTTTCTCAATAACAAACTATGGATTTTTCCTCCAGGAACTTGTCCAAACCTTTCTTAAAACCAGCTACGCTATTCGCTCTTACCACATCCTCTGGCAACGTGTTCCAGAGCTTAACTATTCTCTGAGTGAAAAAAAATTTTCTCCTATTAATTTTAAAAGTATTTCCCTGTAACTTCTTCGAGTGTCCCCTAGTCTTTATAGTTTTTGATGGAGTGAAAAAATCGATCCACTTGTACCCCTTCTACTCCACTCAGGATTTTGTAGACTTCAATCAGTCGTCTCTTTTCTAGGCTGAAGAGCCCTAATCTTTTTAGCCTTTCCTCATATGTGTAGAAGAGGTACATTCACTTATCCCAGCCCTAGAACTGGTGCAAATTCCACATCAGGATGAACAATAGAGCATGCACAAATCATAGCATTCTATAATGTATGTGTATACCTATGTGCCTCAACCACATTTTACCCTTTTCCTCTAGTTTTTTGGTTTGTTTATGATTTATATTCCGCAAATCCTACAAATTTATTCAGATACTCAAGCAAATTTCCCTAACTGTCCCGGTGGAATCCTACTCTATCTAATGTACCTGAGGCAATAGAGTTTAAGTGATATGGCCAGGGTCAAAAGGAGTAGTGCAGGATTCAAACCCACAACCTGAGGGTGCCGAGGCTGTAGTCATTTCCACTAATTGGGATTCTATAAGGGGTGATTTACATACTTAAGTGATCACTTACATGCATAAATCATTAGCC
Organism: Geotrypetes seraphini; assembly: GCF_902459505.1. Classification (NCBI taxonomy): domain Eukaryota; kingdom Metazoa; phylum Chordata; class Amphibia; order Gymnophiona; family Dermophiidae; genus Geotrypetes; species Geotrypetes seraphini. The sequence continues at coordinate 14,282,090 of NC_047100.1, forward strand.
TTCCAAAATTTGCACATCTTCTTGTTACCTTAAACTAAGCGGCTCCTTATTGAATTAGCCCTAACATGAATAGGAGTAATGAACCTCACTCCTATTTTGTTAGGGTATTTGGGATATGATCTCTACCTTTCACTGAAAGAGTGGTTGATCGCTGGAATAGTCTTCCACTACAGGTGATTGAGGCCAGCAGCGTGCCTGATTTTAAGGCCAAATGGGATCGGCACATGGGATCTATTCACAGGGCAAAGGTAGAGGAGGGACATTAAGGTGGGCAGACTAGATGGGCCGTGGGCCCTTATCTGCCATCTATTTCTATGTTTCTATGTTTCTATGTTTCAAATTTACTGCCAGTGCTTACTTTGGTCCTTGCGTAGGACCAAAAGGAGCTTCCTTTTGGAATTCATAGGATGCAATATTTAGTGATAATTTATCAAGGCATGCTTGGAAGTTCTTTTTGTTCAGACCAGTAGCAGCCAAAATAGTTGGAAATAGTTCTTAATCTCTAATTACGTTTCCTGGTACTTGAGGATCTTTTCTTTTTCCGCGCAATGACTAGCTTTGCTCCTGTTCTGGTCTTCTTACATTGACCTTTAAGTCATTTGAAATTGGACTGTTCCAGCTAATCATGTCCTCTTCAATCACCACAGATTTCTTAGGGCCATGATCCTAATGTAAATATGGGGGGTTGGGGGGAGTAGCAGTGCTGGATGATTGTGCGATGTGGCAGGAGAGAGTGGCTATCTCATGGGGGGAGGTGTCTTTGTTGCCAAACCTTACTTTCCAGTCAGTGCCCTAGCCAATCCGCGCTCAGGCACTGATCGGAAAATAAAGCAATGACAGATGAGACCTCATGGTATATTTTGGCTGCAAACGAGGTTAGAGAATCACTCATCGATTATAGAGAATCCCTCGGAGTACTCATTTTAATACGAATGAGTTTGTGGTACTACATTTGCCTGGCAGTATCAGAGGCTGCTAAAATAAACTCAAAAAAGACCTCAGCGATATGTTTTAATCCTGGAACCGGTTTAGCGAGCACGTTAAAGGCAGATTTCCACCTTTCCTTAACCATTCCTATGTCACTTTTTGATCAGTGCAGTTTTTTTTCTGAATTAATACTTTATCCCCCACTGTATCTGTACTTTTGCCACTTGTTTTTTTCCACGTTTTACAAATTTTGATTTCTGCCTTTCCTCTGTGAGTTGGTGAGTCTCATTCGTTGCTTCTCATCATTGGATTTCTAGTCCAAGTTAAGAATGGAGACCAGTTCCTGGCGTTAATTTTTGTGTATTTGAGTCTGTTCATGCTATTTAATATAATGGAGGCTTATGATAGCATTTTGTATGACCAATCTCTATAAGACTCTTTCCTCTCAGTATACACATTCTTATGGGTTAGCTTGTACGTACAGTTTTTTAAGCTCTTTAAGAGGCTAGTATACATTTCCAAAGCTGTACAGTGCTGGAATTGCAAGCGGATTGATGGATTATATCTTATTATATGCTGTTAAACTGCTTTTCTTTTATCAGTTTTAATCTCCTCTGATTTTCTTTGCCGATCTTCAGTCTTATACTGAGTTACAGCTCCTTTTTCTACGCCTTCATATTTATATACACTTTAATGTTCAAGTCCCTTTATATCACATTATTCACCCAGAGACATCTCAGATTTACTCAATTTTCTATAAAGAAAGGTTGCCTTAGTACATGGTCCAAGGTCAAGAGTCATCCTGATGTAATTTTGCAAAGCTTCCGAGTACTCTTTCTACTAAGAGATAATCACTGTAGCTATGCAGCTTCAAACTGAGCTCCTTCCAGGTAACATTAGGTATTTCCATGTCTCCAGAGGGCTTACAGTCTAGGAAGCCCTTTTATTAAATCACGTTAAGCAGAAAAATGGCTTACTGCAAAATGCATTAAAGTAGGGGTGTCCAACCTGCGGCCCCATGAAGCATTTTGTGCGGCCGTGGTCGAGGGCAATGCAGTGTTTTCCTCTGCTGCCCCCGGGTGTTTACCGTCTTGCCGGCTCCCTCCTCTGTCTTGCTGCAGCGTTTGCGCGGCCCCAGAAACATTGTCTTTGGCCAATGCGGCCCAGAGAAGCCAAAAGGTTGGACACCCCTGCATTAAAGTGTTTTGAGGTCGTTCACCTGTCAATGTGCGCTAAATCACCCATTAGCTATTTTTTTAAAAATATTTTTTTGCAGGAAGAATGTCATGGGCAGAGAATGGGCATGCTAACTGGTTAATGCAGAGTTAATATGGAAACATTTGGCTCCTCCTAAATAGGCAAAAAGGGTCAGATTCGATAAACAGCACCTACGAAAGCAGCATCAGTTAGATGATGTTTGTAGAATCGTACCTAGCGGCGTATAAATTGACTTGGGCGTCGGAAGACATGTACGTATTAGGTACCTGTTTATGAAGCCAGGGCTTTCTTGGACTAAAACACCGGCTCCTAACTCTATCCACATCCAAACTCTGCCCCAAATCCTTCCTTAACCCTGCCTACTTATCAGTAGGTGCCTTGGTGTAGACGCCTACATCAATGTGGTAGGTGCCTACTGGCATTTTTTTAATTGATTTTTAATTTTCGAAGGCTGATCTAGGTGTTTATAAGCGTTTTTTATAGAATTTTATCAAATAATGCGCGATATTGTGAACATTGGTGCACAACCTGAAAAAAAAAAGATCATTGAAATATGCCTAGAATACTGTGTGATAGAAATTGGCTTAGCATGTAAGAAGGTCCATAAGCAATGGAGGGTTAAGTGTTTTTTTCCCCAAGTTCACAAGGATCAGGAGTGGTATTTGAACCAACCAGGCTTCCTTCATTGGCAGCTGTGTGCTCCGCCACTCTATGGACACAGTCTTAGCTTGCCCAGACTTAAATTGGTTAATCTGGTTCAAATCTGCTGCTAACACATAGAAACATAGAAACATAGAAAAATGACGGCAGAAAAGGGCCAAAGCTCATCAAGTCTGCCCACTCCAGTGACCCTTCCCCCAACCTCCTGCCCTTACCTCATTAGAGATCCCACATGAATATCCCATTTATTTTTGAAATCTGCCACGCTGTTGGCCTCAATCACCTGCCGTGGGAGTTCATTCCAATGATCGACCACCCTCTCAGTGAAGAAATACTTTCTGGAGTCCCCATGAAATTTCCCTCCCCTGATTTTCAGTGGATGCCCTCTGGTGGACGAAGGTCCCATAAGACGAAAGATATCCTCTTCCACCTCGATACGACCCGTGATATATTTAAATGTCTCAATCATGTCTCCTCTCTCTCTTCGTTCTTCGTCAATTTAGTTTCAAATAATTAAACTATTAGAAGAAAGCACTAATCCAGAAATTCCTCAAACTGAAGTGTAGACGTCTTCATGTGATTTTTATGTCAGGATGATCTATTGATCTGAGATACGAATGGTATGAATTTATTCCTACACTGCTATTAAGGTATCTTACCCCTCTCTTCTACAAAGCCGTGCGGTAACGGCCCCGAAGCTCATAGAGATTTAAAGGGCTTGGGGGCTGTTGCCATGTGGCTTGTAGAAGAGGGGGCTAGTTTGGACATACATATAACCGCAAACAATTTCTTGGCATCTTGAGAAATTAGACGCTATTTAAAAATATTTGTGTATTTTGTGTCCTTACAGAATTGTTCTTTTTCTAAGTGCATCAAAAAGTTGAACCCAATGAGAAGAATGTCCCAATAAGATGTACAAAAATCCTTCCCTAATTGAGTGAGAATAGCAAGAGCCGAAACGTGTATCAATTGATATTAGAGTGAAGTGCAGGAGAAGTCCTCAGTTAACACAACCAGTCGCTAGACTGTCACAGCGCAGGCTGTCACTTATACCCACACAGGGTTAGATAGTGCAAACAACCCTGGACTCTCTCCCACAGTTGAAAGTGCAAAACGTGCTAAGTGACATATAGGGCTCCTTTTACTAAGGTGAGCTAGTGTTTGTAGCGCGGGCAGCATTGCCGCCCGCGGTAACCCCACGCTACGCGCCAGTAACCAACCCAGGCTCAATGCTGGTGTTAGCGTCTAGAACAGGGGTGTCCAACCTGCGGCCCGAGGGTCACATGCGGCCTCGTGAAATATTTTGTGAGGCCCCGGTCGAGAACGATGCAGTGTTTTCCTCTGCTGCCCCCGGGTGTTTACCGTCATGCCAGCTCCCTCCTCTGTCTTGCTGCAGCGTTTGTGTGTTTGTGCGGCCCCAGAAACATTTTTTTTGGCCAATGCGGCCCAGTGAAGCCAAAAGGTTGGACACTCCTGGTCTAGAACATACGGCAATGCAGCGCACGCTAAGCGCACGCCAAAACCGCTAACACAGTTTAGTAAAAGGAGCCCATAGTGAAATATAAGTGACGGCCTGCGCTGTGACGTTGTGTTAACTGCGACTGGTTGTGTTAACTGAGGATTCGGTTCTTGGTCCCATTTTGTTCAATATTTTTATAAATGACCTGGAAGAGGAAACATCTTGTAATATAATCAAGTTTGCGGATGATACAAAACTATGTCGGGCGGTTGGCTCTCAAAGGGACTGTGAGGATCTTCAGAAAGATCTAAATCAGCTGGAAACGTGGGCGATAAAGTGGCAGATGAGTTTTAACATAGACAAATGCAAGGTGATGCATCTGGGAAAGAAAAACAAAGAACATGAATACAAGATGTTGGGGGTGACATTAGCCAAATGCGAACAAGAAAGGGATTTGGGGGTGCTGATAGACAGAACCCTAAAGCCATCGGCAGCGAAGAAATCAAATAGGATGTTAGGCATGATTAAGAAGGGGATCACGAGTAGGTCGGAAGATGTTATAATGCCACTTTACAGAACAATGGTCAGACCACACTTAGAATACTGTGTCCAACACTGGTCTCCATACCTTAAGAAGGATAAAATTCTGTTGGAGAGGGTACAGAGGCGAGCCACGAAACTAGTCAAAGGCATGGAGAATTTAAGCTACATGGAACGCCTCGGAAAACTGGGACTGTTCACCCTCGAAAAGAGAAGACTGCGTGGGGATCTAATAGAGACTTTTAAAATATTAAAGGGTTTTGATCAAATCAGGAAGTTCTGTTTCACACAGAGAGTGGTGGGCGCTTGGAATGCTCTCCCGGAGGAGGTGGTGGCAGAAAATACAGTGCTGGGTTTCAAAGGCAAGTTGGATGCACACCTTCTTGCAGATCATATTGAGGGATACGGGAAATCCGGGTCGCCAAAAAGGAGCACCTCAATGGGCCTCCGCGTGTGCGGATCGCCGGACTAGATGGGCCTCGGTCTGATCCGGTGAAGGCGTTTCTTATGTTCTTATGTTCTTCTCCTGCACTTCACCAATAATTCTAATATCAATTGATGCACGCTTCGGCTCTTGCTATTCTCACTCGATTAGGGAAGGATTTTTGTGCATCGTTTTATATGTACGTGCGTGCATGAGAAAAAAGTTTTGTTTCAGTTTCTGGCAGACGTGACATCAGTGATGCATCTCATCAGGCACCGTCCGTATAGTCACGGATTAGTGGGCTAACCGCCGTTTCAGTCCAGCTCATGAGAAGAACTCAACTTGAAGATTCCTCTTAATCATCTAATATTGCACTATAATTTAGCATTCGTCATTGCTTCATAAGTAGCCTTTGAACAAATTTCTAGACAAACGAACAATTTGTTTTACTTATTATATAGTACATCTTTAAATACAGGTTTACTGCATGGGATCAAAGTTAAACAATTCGAGGGTAAGTTGTCAAGGGCAGTTGGCTAATATACATTTGGGAACTTTTCAGTTTCCAACCAAGATAGTTTAGAAATGGTTTGGGGTTTGTTTGTTTTTCCATCACCACAGAGCAAATTCCTGCTGGAAGCTCTTATACGCATTGATATTACAACTCATGCAATCAAGATCCAATGACCAATATAAAGAACATTTAGGATTTTCTTAGAGAGAAAATAAGTTTAAAAAAAGAGTGCACAATCTATATATAAAATCGGAGGTATGTATGTGTGTGTGTATGTGCTGCGATCACACAAAAACGGCTTGCCTGATTTGAACGAAACTTGGTATGCAGATCCCTCACTACCTGGGGTGATATGTTCTGGGGGTCTCGCGGCCCACCTGCACACGTGGGCGGAGCTACAAACAGAAAATCAGATTTCACCCATTCATGTCAATGGAAAAAATGTAAAAAGCTGCCATTCTCACTGTAATTCAAAAACGGCTTCACCGATTTGGACGAAACTTGGTATGCAGATCCCTCACTACCTGGGGTGATATGTTCTGGGGGTCTCACGACCCACCTGCTCACGTGGGCGGAGCTACAAACAGAAAATCAGATTTCACCCATTCATGTCAATGGAAAAAATGTAAAAAGCTGCCATTCTCACTGTAATTCAAAAACGGCTTCACCGATTTGGACGAAACTTGGTATGCAGATCCCTCACTACCTGGGGTGATATGTTCTGGGGGTCTCGCGGCCCTCCTGCACACATGGGCAGAGCTACAAACATAAAATCTGATTTCACCCATTCATGTCAATGGAAAAAATGTAAAAAGCTGCCATTCTCACTGTAATTCAAAATCGGCTTGACCGATTTGGACGAAACTTGGTATGCAGATCCCTCACTACCTGGGGTGATATGTTCTGGGGGTCTCGCGGCCCTCCTGCACACATGGGCAGAGCTACAAACATAAAATCTGATTTCACCCATTCATGTCAATGGAAAAAATGTAAAAAGCTGCCATTCTCACTGTAATTCAAAAACGGCTTCACCGATTTGGACGAAACTTGGTATGCAGATCCCTCACTACCTGGGGTGATATGTTCTGGGGGTCTCGCGGCCCTCCTGCACACATGGGCAGAGCTACAAACATAAAATCTGATTTCACCCATTCATGTCAATGGAAAAAATGTAAAAAGCTGCCATTCTCACTGTAATTCAAAATCGGCTTGACCGATTTGGACAAAACTTGGTATGCAGATTCCTCACTACCTGGGGTGATATGTTCTGGGGGTCTCGTGGCCCACCTGCACATGTGGGCGGAGCTACAAACAGAAATTCAGATTTCACCCATTCATGTCAATGGAAAAAATGTAAAAAGCTGCCATTCTCACATTAATTCAAAAACGGCTTGACAGATTTGAACGAAACTTGGTATGCAGATCCCTCACTACCTGGGTTGATATGTTCTGGGGGTCTCGCGGCCCACAACTCTATGTTGCTTGCTCAAGGGTGGGTTCACTCAAGAATTTATATGTTCTTGCTCCAGGAGGTGAAACTAAAATTGTTGTTTATAATCACGTTTTGCGTTAGTTGTATTGTATTCATTTTATCAAATATTTCACATTATTATTTGAATATTGTACTTTTTATTAAGCTGTAAAAAAATACTTTCATTCACCACTATAAAGTATCTTTATTTGAATCCATTTACAGTGTTATTGCTATAATTAAATACCCGTGCAACGCCGGGGCATCAGCTAGTTAAATATATGAATCATCTAATAAAATAATTGAATTTAAGTTCACAGCAAGTCTAACCTTTCTGTGTAAAAATAAATTAAAAGGATGAAATTATTGAATAAATAAATAGACTTCACGGCTCTTGGTTCTCAGTACAAATCGCATATGTAATTTTTTTTTTTAAAGAAACTAAATTCCCAATGGATCATGCAGTCTTGACCAGGAGATCTATCCACCTTCCTTCTCTCTTTTTTTCAACTTAGCAAAAGCTAAAACCAACCCAAATCATTACTTAAACGATAAATGCAATATGTAATTTTCATATTTATCAATTAGGGCATCTAGCACGTCCAGGTACTGTACCACATGGAGGCGCAAGGAAAATGGTACACTGAACAATGCGGCCTACCCTGGACCAACAGCTGCAGCTGCCCCAACATCCTCCTTTCACTTTTTTTTTTTTTAGAGGGGTGGGTATCCCGCCAAGAGGCCTAACCAGACCACCTAATACCAGTGCAGAACTCCCTTTTGGAACAAAAGTCCCACCCAGAATCCCCTTGTGCCTTCCGGGAAGCCTACTCATCTCCCTGCACTGTACTAGTGAAATGGAGTCCACCGGCCAAAACAGCCTGAGCTCCACGGTGCCACTGGTGCAATGATCATTCCATACCTTGGTTCCATTGGTACCAGCTCACATCAAAAGGGACCCCACTAAAAAAAAAAAAAAAAAAAGGGACCCCACTACTGCACTCCCCCAGCTGGTGACTCCACTGAATGTCGAGACAAGGCCAGCAGGTCCATGAGTACCGCATTGCTCCCTCCAGTCAAGTCCACCTGACTTTGATGCAGCAGCCTCACAGCCAGCGGCAGCAATTCTCAGTGGCACAAACCACTCTCCTCCCGCTGGTGCTCCATCCTGGTCCCCCGGCAATGTGTTAAAGATGTTCTTGTCCTCCCGGTGTGCCACTGAAAAGATAGCTGCGCTGGCTGAAGACTATCCCCTTCCTCCCCCTATTGGCTCCTCTGCTCCCTTTGTCTCTTTTCTTCCTTCCCTCCTGACCAGGAAGCCCCCTCCCTTTGTGGCAGGCCTCACTAGTCGCTCTGGCCTGCTTTTTTTCCAGGATGTCAGGAGACTTCTCATGTGACTCAAGTAATAAACTGCTAGATTTGGAGTACCATTCAGTGATAAACTTTCTCACCAAAGAAGGGAAGAAGCCAAAGAATATCCATAAATGCATGACTGCAGTTTATAATGAGTCTGCCCCATCATCCTACTAAATAAAATTTTAGAGCAAGCAATTTAAGTGTGGTAGACAGTCCATTGAAGATGACCCTCACATTGGACAGCCTGTGGAAGCAACTTCCACACAAATGTGCAAGAAAGTAAAGGATTCAATTTGAATGAATTAAGGTTTCCTGAATAGCTGAAGAAATGGGCATCTCAGCAGGTACAGTTTGGAAAGTAATTCATGAAAAGTTGGGCATGACCAAAGTTAGTGCAAGATGGGTTCCGATAATCCTGTGCCATGTCAGAAGGCTACGAGGCCCCAGTGCTGTCAGGAGAACTTGGAGATGCTCTGTGAAGACCAAGTGAATTTATTTCATCATTTGGTAACTGGAGATGAGACTTGGGTCTATCACAGAGATCCCGAGTCCAAAATGGAGTCAGTGCAGTGGAAGCCCAAGTTATCCCCCACCCCTAAAAAGTTCAAGACAGAAAAATCTGCAGACAGAGTTATGGCAATTGTCTTCTGGAATGATGAATGGCTTTTGCTTCTGGAGAGACAACCATCATCAGGGAGAGTTTTACCAAACAATGATCGCCTTGCAGAAGTCAATCAAGGACAAAAGACAAGGAAAAGTCACAGCAGGCTGCTTCTTCATGACAATGCACCAATGAACATGTCACAACAATCACAGGCTGTCATCCAAGAATGTGGGTTTTAGCAGCTGAACCATCCATCCTACAGTCCTGACCTGGCTCCCTCGGATTATTCCCTGCTCCAAGTTTTGAAGAAATCTCGCCATGGACAGCGGTTTTGAAGTAATGAAGACATCAAGGAAGCTGTAACGTCCTGGTTTGAGGGTCAAGCAGAAGAATTCTTTTCCAAAGGGATAAAGTCATTGCAGGAAAAATGGATGAAGTGTATGGAGCTAGCAGGGGATTATACTGAAAAATAAAACATACATTTTTTGAAAACTCTTTTCTTGCCTACTGAGGTAGATAAATTATTGAACGCCCCTTGTATTACTTGTTTTCCACAATCCATGCATCAGTATCATCTCCAACTAAAAATAGTTCATAGACTTCTTTTCTTATTATATATATAACAGTAGAAAACAGGAACTTTTATTTCTTTCAAATAAAAATTAAACCTAGACCATCAGCACAATCTTTATTACGCTTTGCCCAGGCTTCAGTTGTTCAGCTAGCAATATGAAATATCTAAAGTATTTCTCTTCCACACCATTCAGATCATTATAAGATGATATTCTTTCTCTCAGAAATCTCCTCTTTAATTCAAAAAAGATTTTATAAAGAAGAGTTTATGAATAATTATTTTATGTGGAGAATGACCTCAGTAGGCTACACCCAAACAAACATATTTCATTCAAGTTTGGGTAATAGGTAGCTAGCCTCCTCATCGGTCTGCCACTCCACTCACAATCATATTGAAATTCATTTCTGTTAAACATAGAATCTTATCGCTATTTCGAAACGAGCACTTAGCTGCTCGGTGATCCGAGATAAAATCATGTTTCACCCGTTTTGCTGTTTCAAGCAGCAATCCCATTCACAAGACCCCGCCGCCAGCTTAAAAATAAGAAAAAAGAAAGAATAATATCTTATAAATGATCTGAATAGTGTGGAATTGGGGATTCGTATATTGACTGGTAGATTTGCTTCATTTAATACTAATTGAAGGATAGACCTCTATCATATCATGTGGTCTTTTCTTCTTGTTTTAAGGACTAATTTATTTCTGTCTTTAAATATTTTTTCTAGGTTATTATGTTTAATATTTAGTTCACTGTTAGCTATTGAGCACAATATTCAACCTAGTTTGATAGGTTTTCCTCTCTGGGAGAACTTGTCCTGAAACAGCTTCACTGTGAAGGGTTCCGAGAAGGGGTTATGCTGCCCTGGTTTGGTCTTCAATTAAAAATCACCTATGATACAAGAGCATAAGAACTGGCACACTATTTTTCCTCTCATGTCATATGAGGAATATTCTTTTCTTTCTTTTTTTTTTGTTTTCTGCAGCTTTGGTTCTGTCACATTCTTTCGCGTAGTGAAGTGGTACAGCTCTAGGAGAGGAGCAAAACCCAAAACAGCCAATCTGCAGACGGGCTGAATTATGCTGCTGCAGTTAAAATCTTTGCATGGGCACACCAAAATGTGTTAGTGTCACTGGGGTCAATGGCTCTAAAATCAATTTTCATAGCTGTGATTTTCCCCTTGGGCAAACAGCTTAGACGAAAGCCGTTTTTGCAGGGTTTCTAGCTCACCACACGGTGGACAGCAAAGTCCTTGCCTTGCAGATGGGTCACAGGAGAATGTCTCACCACCTTGCAAGAGTTACTTTGCTTGGACGTTCGTATGCTCAACATGTAAGACCTCTGAGCACGTTTCTGTGTTAGACTACATTGTATGCGTAATTAGGGCATATCTTGAGGGAGTGTAGACTTAATGGGGCAAAGCAGGAACTCATTTTAAATACATTAACACAATCAAGACCTAAAAGTCCCAACAGAATAGCTTATGAAATGTGCATTTATATTTTTTCCAGTATGTTCAATGCAAGGGCGTTTGGGGGGAAGGGGGGGATGGGCAAGCGCTGATGAGATGCAGAGACATAGTAAGATCTTCAACTGAAAGTCAACATTAATGATATACTGGATGCCAAACGTAAAACAATCAGGGATTGACTCTCCCCAAACAATTGTGTTCAATAGGAGGATTGCCAGCTGTAAAAATAAAGCAGGGCCCAATGTTTTCAGCTTCCTACTGAATCCCCGTTTTCAGTAAAAACTTTTTCGAATCTTGCATATTTAAATATTAAATTTGCCTCTCGCCAATAATTTAATAGCAAGTTTCAAGTTGTATTAAAATTTGATTAAACGCTTATCAGTATTTCTAAGCGATGCACAGATTAAAAAAGGGAACAGTGATATAAGTATTCAGTCTCACATCTGCAAAAACAAAACAATTAGCTAACCAAAGGCATAAGGAAAAAGGGAGGAACTAAAAATCCTAATAGGACAGAGAACATATGAGGTAAGAACGTAAGGGCGGGAAAAGATGTGAACAATGTTTAAAATCATTTAAAAAAACAAAAAAAAACAACAACTCTAGCAGGTTAAACTAAGAGAGAGACAAATGCTGTAAAAAAATTTTTAAAAAGTATTTTTTTAGTCTCCAAGGGCTAGATTAACTAACCTCCTTTCCAGTGCCTGATCTATGGCCAATCTGTGCAGGCCCGACCAGTTGGTTTGCTTAGTGAATAGCCCCAAAAGCGTCTCCGAAGAGGAAACTCTTCAGTGAACTTTTAATGAGGTTTCTTCTCGTAAATAGAGAGGTAATAAATTCCAAATTTGGGGGGCTGTAACTGGAAAAACAAATGTCAGTACGTCGTATATTACCGTATTTTCACGCAGATAACGCGCACCCGTGTAAAACGCGCACACGGGTATAGCGCGCAGAAACCACGATTTTATGTACAAAAACTTTTGTATACCGCGCTCACGGGTATACCGCGCATGCTGCCCGACTGTCCTTTCGCCCGCCCCCGACTCTCCTCTGGCCACCCCGACTCTCCTTTCGCCCTCCCCGACTCTCCGTGCGCTGTCCCGAGTGGAGTGGACTAGGGTAACTGGGGGGTGGAAATGGACCCGGAGTTTTCTCAGCAGAATTTCCCAGACCACCTCTTCCTCTCAACACATTGACACGCTAGTGGGTTTATTTTATAGCTTTTTCACTCCCTTCGGTCTGCCTGTCCCCCTTGAAGTCCTGTCCCCCCTTGAAGGTCTGCCTGTCCCCCTTGAAGGTCTGTCCCCATCCTGAAAGCCTGATGCCCCCCCCGACGTCCGATACATCCCCCCCCCGGCAGGACCACTCGCACCCCCACCCCGAAGGACCGCCGACTCCCCGACAATATCGGGCCAGAAGGGAGCCCAAACCCTCCTGGCCACGGCGACCCCCTACCCCCACCCCGCACTACATTACGGGCAGGAGGGATCCCAGGCCCTCCTGCCCTCGATGCAAACCCCCCTCCCTCCAACGACCGCCCCCCCCCAAGAACCTCCGACCGCCCCCCCAGCCGACCCGCGCCCCCCCTGGCCGACCCCCACGACACCCCCACCCGCCTTCCCCGTACCTTTGTGTAGTTGGGACAGACGGGAGCCAAACCCGCCTGCCGGCAGGCAGCCAACGACGGAATGAGGCCGGATTGGCCCATCCATCCCAAAGCTCCGCCTACTGGTGGGGCCTAAGGCGCGTGGGCCAATCAGAATAGGCCCTGGCGCCTTAGGTCCCACCTGGGGGCGCGGCCTGAGGCACATGGTCGGGTTGGGCCCATGTGCCTCAGGCTGCGCCCCCAGGTGGGACCTAAGGCTCCAGGGCCTATTCTGATTGGCCCACGCGCCTTAGGCCCCACCAGTAGGCGGAGCTTTGGGACGGATGGGCCAATCCAGCCTCATTCCGTCGTTGGCTGCCTGCCGGACAGGCGGGTTTGGCTCCCGTCTGTCCGGCCAACTACCAAAGGTACGGGGAAGGGGGGTGGGGGTGTCGTGGGGGGTCGGTCAGGGGGGTCGCGGGTCGGCTGGGGGGGCGGTCGGAGGTTCTTGGGGGGGGCGGTCGTTGGAGGGAGGGGGGTTTGCGTCGAGGGCAGGAGGGCCTGGGATCCCTCCTGCCCGTAATGTAGTGCGGGGTGGGGGTAGGGGGTCGCCGTGGCCAGGAGGGTTTGGGCTCCCTCCTGGCCCGATATTGTCGGGGAGTTGGGGAGTCGGCCGGGCAAGAGGGCTTGGGCTCCCTCTTGCTCCGATCGTGGATTCGGGTGCGGGTGGGAGCGCGTGCGAGCGGTCGTTCGGGGTGGGGGTGCGAGTGGTCCTGCTGGGGGGGGTGAATCGGGCGTCGGGCGGGGTGGGAGCTATGTAAAAAAAATTTTGTATACCGCGCTCACGCCTATAATGTGCGAGGGGTATGCGCGGTAGGTAAAAACGCGTATAACGCGCGCGTTATATGCGTGAAAATACGGTAATAACCTTCATGCATGCATCTGTTAGCTCTTGCAAAGAAAAGGGGCGGCATGGCTTTCTTTGCCATTCTAATGAAACGTAGCTTGATGGACTGTTCCTGCTACCCATCCATGCTACCACTCTCACCAGCCAAACATGCCTCTTCTTTCTCTGCATGCCTAGTGATCATATCCTGTCCCTCATGCATAGTATTAGATAAGAACAGAAAAAAAAAAATTGGCCCATTCGCTCTGCCCAGTTGTTCCTATCTACAAGGCCAATCACAGAGCATGACTACTTGCCTGATAGCCTTTGTTCAAAGCAGGTTTTGCCGCCTACCTCTTCTGCACTCTTCCATCTCCACACCCAGCTTAGTTCACACTCAGCACCCTTACCTTCATCTACGTGTCCCTGAGGTTGTGGGTTCAAATCCCACACTGCTTCTTGTGACCTTGGGCGAGTCACTTAATCTCCCATTGCCCCAGGTACATTAGATAGAGTGTGGCCAGGACAGACAGGACAGACAGGGAAAAATGCCTGAGTACTTGAATGTACACCACTTAGATTATAAATGGTGTATAAAATCGTTAAATATTCTGATACATGCCCTAGTGATCTCTAAGCGCGACTATTGTAACGTGTTACCTAAAGGTATCGCACCAAAAGAAATACGACGCTTGCAAATAATACAGAACACGGGCACAAAACGAATATTTAATGCAAAAAATTTGATCATATAACGCCACTTTTTGGAAAAGTCACACTGACTCCCTATTACACATAGAATTACATAAAATAATTCTGCTATCATTCAGCACACTAACATCTAAAACACCGTTATTTATAGATAAGCTCCTAATTCCATACACACCTTCACGCTCACTGAGATCCATTGATCAACATCTTTTAAGTATTCCATCACTGAGGATAATGAATACAAAATGCCAAGACAACTTTGGACATAAGAACATAAGAATTGCCGCTGCTGGGTCAGACCTGTGGTCCATCCTGCCCGGCAGTCTGCTCATACAACGGCCCCCAGGTCAAAGACCAGTGCTCTAAATGAGTCTAGCCTCACCTGCGTACCTTCCAGTTTAGCAGGAACTTGTCCAACTTTGTCGCGAATCCCTGGAGGGTATTTCCCCCTATAACAGATTCCGGAAGAGTGTTCCAGTTTTCTACCACTCTCTGGGTGAAGAAGAACCTCCTTACGTTTGTACGGAATCTATCCCCTTTCAACTTTAGAGAGTGCCCTCTCGCTCTCCCTACCTTGGAGAGGATGAACAACATGTCTTTATCTGCTAAATCTATTCCCTTCATTATCTTGAATGTTTCGATCATGTCCCTTCTCAGTCTCCTCTTTTCAAGAGAGAAGAGGCCCAGTTTCTCCAATCTCTCCCTGTATGGCAACTCCTCCAGCCCCTTAACCATTTTAGTCGCTCTTCTCTGGACCCTTCCACCCCATATCAGAGAGGAAAAGACCATAGACTGATTTAAAGGCAAACTTAAAAGCTTCTTATTCAAGAATGCCTTTAATGTATAGACAAACCTCACTTGAACAGGTTGTAACCTCGATACTTTTTAAATTTTATTCTGATAGACATCTTACTTCTATTAAGAACATAAGAATAGCCTTACTGGGTCAGACCAATGGTCCCTCAAGCCCAATAGCCCGTTCTCACAGTGGCCAATCCAAGTCACTAATACCTGGCCCAAACCTAAGGAGTAGCAATATTCCATGCTACCGATCCTGGGCAAGCAGTGGCTTCCTCCATGTCTTTCTCAATAACAGACTATGGACTTTTCCTCCTGGAACTTGTCCAAACCTTCCTTAAAACCAATTACGCTATCCGCTCTTACCACATCCTCTGGCAACATGTTCCAGAACTTAACTATTCTCTGAGTGAAATTTTTTTTCCTCCTATTTTAAAAGTATTTCCCTGTAACTTCATCGAGTGTCCCCTAGTCTTTGTAATTTTTGACGGAGTGAAAAATCGATCCACTTGTACCCGTTCTACTCCACTCAGGATTTTATAGACTTCAGTCATATCTCCCTTCAGCCATCTCTTTTCCAAGCTGAAGAACCATAACCGTTTTACATTACATTACATTACAGATTTCTATTCCGCTTGTGCCTTGCGGTTCTAAGCGGATTACAAATTAAGAGACTGGACAATTTCAGGAATATTACAGTACATAGAATCAGGAATGTATCAAGTTACAATTGTTAGTCTGGAAGTTTCCAGGAGATATTTAGATCTCATAGTAGATGAATAGTAGATTGATGAAGAGAGTTGTACAATGTTTGGTATAGTTATGGATGGGTGATCGTGTGTGTATTTTCTAGTGCTATGTTGAGGTTAAGATGATGGAAAGTATTTTTTGAAGAGATGAGTTTTGATTTCTTTTCGGAATTCTTTTATGTCTATTGATTTGATCAGTAGATTGGAAATGGTAGTGTCAATTTTTGCTGCCTGTGTAGCTAAAAGGCTGTCGTATAGTTTCATGCGTCGTGTACCTTTGAGAGGAGGGTAGGCGAATAGGTTTTGAGTTCTCTTTATTCTGTGTGAGAGATTACGGTGTAGTCTTTTGTTTAGGTATCTGGGTGCTGTTCCGTGTGTTTTAGTCTTTCGTCATACGAGAGGAGTTCCATCCCTTTTACCATCATGGTAGCTCTTCTTTGAACCTTTTCTAGTGCCACTATATCTTTCTTGAGATAAGGAGACCAGAATTGAATGCAATACTCCAGATAAGGTTACACCATGCAGCGATACAGGGGGATTATGACGTTCTTAGTCTTGTTAACCGTACTTTATTCTGATAGTGAAGATAGAGATCAAATTTTGATAAATTTATTCAGGAATTCCCAATCCTTTTGTTCTTACCTTTATTGTTCTTCTATCCTGTTGCGATTGTACTTCTCCCCACTCCCCTGCTTGTTTCAACTTGTCTGTCTAGTTTCTTTTGCAATGCAAACAATGTATTTGTATGTTTTAATCTAAATTTATTTTATTGAATATTGCCTAGAAATTTGATAGGTGATTAAATCAAATTTTAACAAAACCTAAACTTATAAATGCTAAAATAAATAAGTGTGCTTATATTTAGGTACTCAGAGGGCAACTATTTGGTATCTACTTTTGCTTATAGAATACTAGTATAACTGGGTATATGCAATTCGATGCAATCACTTATGCCATGGTGCTGATGTAAGTTCTCACACCTAAATGCTGGAGATGGACGCATACTGCTGGTTTCTGTATAAGTCAAATTGGGTGTGCAAAGTTGGGCATGCAAGTATGGGCACAGATTCTAGGTTCATTGCATAACCGAATTGGCTAATCAGGTGCTAACAATATTGATGAAAATGGACAGGGAAAATGCTTGAGTACCTGATTGTAAAACCACTTAGAAAACCTTGATAGGCGGTATATAAAATCCTAATAAACTTAAACAGTAATCAGGAGATATGAGCAGATCTGCTCTATGCCCTATTCTGTAACATACGCATCTAAAATTTATATCGTGATATCCAAAGGAGGCGTGGCCATGTTAGGGGCTTTCTAGAGTTTAGAAATAATTTATAGAATGCTTGCATTTGCATGCCTAACTTCCATTAGTTGTGGCAAGCGTAAGTGGTCTGGTGCAAATTACATGCTAAGACTGCAAAGGGCGATCTGTGCAAAGCACCCATTGCAGAATGCTTTCTTAGTATGGATCACTTAATCCCCCCATTGCCCCCGGTACATACAGACAGGAAAAAATGCTTGAGTACCTGAATAAAATTCATGTAAACCAGTGTATCGCAAACTGTGTTCCTCCTGAGATTTGAAGTGTGTCGCGGCTTACAGGGACAGGAAGAGAGGCGCCGGCATCAGCTAACTTGGAACTGCCTGCCTTCTGCTGCCGGTACGCTACCGGGACCCCTGCTTGCCTCTTCTTCTCTGATTTTAAGTGTGTCGCCTCATACAGGGGCAGGAAGAGAGGCGCCGGCGTGGGCTAACTTGCAACTTCCTGCCTTCCGTTGTGTGCATGGGATGGGGGACGGGGGGAGAGGAAAGATGCTGGTTGAATTGAATTTGCATGGGACTATAATACTGAATCTAGCCTATTGTGTGGATAATTTGGTAGGAAGTCATTTCTAAAACTTTCTAAAAATAAAAGAACAAGAGGGCACTCGGAAAAGTTGAAAGGGGACAGATTCAAAACGAATGCTAGGAAGTTCTTCTTTACCCAACGAGTGGTGGACACCTGGAATGCGCTTCCAGAGGGCGTAATAGGGCAGAGTACAGTACTGGGGTTTAAGAAAGGATTGGACAATTTCCTGCTGGAAAAGGGGATAGAAGGGTATAAATAGAGGATTACTGCACAGGTCCTGGACCTGTTGTGCCGCCGCGTGAGCGGTCTTCTGGGCATGATGGACCTCAGGTCTGACCCAGGAGAGGCATTGCTTATGTTCTTATTATGTTCTTATTTCTGTGCACAAAGAACTACTTTACCCATGAAAAATGCCTTTCAACATTACCCTTCTTAAATGTACTGGAATTTTTCTATCTTCATATATTCTAATAGCCAGGTTGTGATTGTGAAAATCTCTGAATTCAAATACAGATGTGAATTTGTCTTCATAATTAGATCAATGCTGTATATGGGAAATGTCTACCATTCATTATTTTTGGTTTTAAAATGGATTTCTTCATCCATCCTGTGATGTGAATATGTGTACAGTATACTGCTTAAAAATCTAAGCAGATTACAATTCATATACAAAATAAATTAGGACCATAGAAAACTTGATCTACAGTACTTTAAATTGAACTCTTTGCTGTATAGGACGCCAACACAGCCGCTTCAAAATTGGCCTAATAAGGGCCTTCCGTGAAGCACCTGTAATCAATCTTTGGTGTGGATCTTTGCCTTTGCTCTGGATAACACATTTCCACTTATAATTGTAAATAATAGTCTTACAGTTCATCCCCTGTCAATGGCTATGGAGTTGTAAGTGGAAGTTTTAAAAGCAACACAGAAAAAAAACTAAGACAACGAGAACTGGCATTATTTTCTCTCCATTCGCAATAACATTGCTGGACTTCTTCTTGTTCTACTGTTTTCTTGATACATTGTATTCACTAAGTATGTTTTTTTTGGGGGGGGGGGTTTCTATTTGCACAGGATTCTTTACTCAGATCTCAACCTTGGCTGACGTGCAGGAAAATGTGATGGAATATCTCCATGTTCTAAGTCGACCAAAAGTTATTGACCAAGAGCACGATGTTGTGTGGACGGAAGCTTATATTGATAACACTGTAAGTCAGCATTGCAACCACACTAAGCACCGCATCTGATGTCAATCATAATTGGGCAAATGTTCACTGTGCTGTTTGGGGCAATAATGATGTTTCTGTACTCACAGGCAAGCTCTGCCCCCAGATCCCGCCCATTTATTTTTCATATATATACACACAGTATAATCTTATTAACAATATATAATGGTTAACCACAAAATTAAACTACGCAAAGCACACTGTATGTTTCTCAACATTCATTCCTACCAGAACACCTGGCCTTGGTCACACATGCAGAACACAGATAACCCCAATGCAAATATGGAACTAAAAATATTAATATAAACAAACAAAACCCTAAGATGCAAGACTCTGCATGCAGTACAACCCCAGAGAAATAGAAACAAATGCATTTCTTCCTGAACAGTGCAAAATATAGACAGCAGGTGTCATTTCTCAAAACTGACACAATTCAATCACTAAATTGAAAATAAAATCATTTCCCCTACCTTTGTTGCCTGGTGATTTTGGTTTTCAAACCATCTTTCCAAGTCTCTGGCTGCACGTCTTTCTGTCTGTGCTCTTAACTGTGTATCCAGGACCACCTTATCCATTTGCTGGTTTTCTCTCCTTCACTTTCTGCCAAACATCCGCCTTTAGCATTAACTTTTACCATTCAACTTTCTTCCATTTTTCTGTTTTTTTTCTTAAAATTTACTTTTCCATGCCTTCCCATCTATCCATGTGTACCATCTCCTCCCTCTTTCTTGTCCCCTACTCCCATCTATCCATAAGAAGCATTTCTTATTACCTCTTCCCTCTCGCACCCATCGTTGTGCACCATCTCCTCCTTCTTTCTCTCCTTCCCCTCCATCTCTATACACCATTTCATCCCTCTTCCATGGTCAGACATCTCTGTCTTTCCCCTTCCCCCTTCATATGGCCTGGCATCTTTCTTTTCTCCGCCCCATAGTCTGGATCCTTTCTCCTCTCCCCTGGTCTGGCATCTCTCTCTCTCTCTCTCCTTCCCTCCCTCTTCCTGAGGTCTAACATCTCTCTCCTCTCCTTTCTGTAGTCTGGCATCTCTCTCTCCCCTCCTTCCCTTCTACTCTGTGGTCTGGCATCTCTCTCTCTCTCTCTCTCCTTCCCATTCCAGTGGTCTGACATCTCTCCTCCCTCCTAGTGTAACATTTCTCTCTCCCTCTTCTCGACCACCATCATGTCCAACAATTCTCCCTCTTTCTTCCTTTCCCCATATACATCATCTCCCTTTCCCTCTCATGCCACACACCTATGTCCAACAATTCTCTTTTTCTTTTCCCTCCCCCACCGGTAGCATTTCTTTCTCTCCCTTCCCACTACTCCACCTGTACAGAATCTCTTTTCCTCCTTTCCTAATGCCCCCAGCCCATGCATTTGTCCTTCCCAACCCTCTCCCTTTCCTAACCTCCCCCCCCCCCGAGCATCTGTCCTCCCTGGCTTCAACTCCCTAACCCCTGCACCCAGCCTCTCCCTGCCAGGCTCTGCTCCCAGTCCCATCCCTCCCTCCCCCTGTCAGACTCTGCACCCAGCCCCTCCCCTTTCTTATTTCCCAGCCAGCAGCACGGAGGTCATAAGAGCGTAGTGGTCAGGAGCAAAGCTTTCCGCGCTTCCGCTTGAGCTTGCACTGTTTTCTGAATGGCTGTGATCAGTTCTTGTGGGACTCATGAGAACTGATTGCAGCCATTCAGAAAATAGCACAGGCCCAAGCGGGAGCGCCACACTCTTCTGACCTCCGTGCCACTGGCTGCGAAATAAGAAGAGGAAACAGCTAGCGAACATGGAAGGGATTTTAAAAGGTACTGGTGGTGGGGTGAGGGGATGTTTAAAATACCAAGACAGCCATCTAGGGAGGGAGGGAGTTTTAAAGGTACAGGGGGGTATGATTAAAAAAGGTACTAGGGGTATGTAGGGGGTATGGGGGATGATTTAAGGTACTGGGGGTACATGGGGGTATGGGGATGATTTAGGGTACGTGGGGGGTATGGGGCCTGCCTGCCTGCCTACCATTAGGCCACTAGGCCAGCCTACCTGTCACTAGGCCTGCCTGTCACTAGGCCACTAGGCCAGCCTGCCTGTCACTAGGCCTGCCTGCCTGCCATGTCCCTGCCTGCCCTGTGCCCTGTCCCAGCCTAGACCACCAGAGGGGGGACAGAGTACAGAGCTTGGCAGGGAGGGGGACAGGGTGCAGAGCCTGACAAGGAGTATGGGGTTGGGTACAGAGCCTGGCAGGGAGAATTTGGTTCAGAATGTTTTTTTTCTTGTTTTCTTCCTCTAAATCTAGGGTGCGTCTTATGGTCAGGTGCGTCTTATGGAGTGAAAAATACGGTACTTGTGACCTGAACTGGCTACTGTTGGAAACAGGATACTGGGCTTGATGGACCTTAGGTCTCTCCCAGTATGGCAACTCGTATGTTCTTTTGTGAGCCAAGTATAGGACAATCAAGCCATTGTGACATCAGTGATGAGTTTGTCTCTTAGGCACTGGTGGAATGAGGCATTATGACATCACAATCTCAGCTCTGGAATGTTGCTACTATTTGGCTTTCTGCCAGGTACTTGTGACTTGGATTGGCCACTGTGGAAACATGATACTGGACTAGATGGACCATTTGTCTTATGTTCTTATGACATGATGATATTTCTTCTAACCAATGATATTTTATTAGAAAAAGCAATATAGTGATATTTTAGCATAACTTTTAGAGCATACTGAAAAAAATATCAAAGGACAGTGGTTTTTGAGGACTGCAAACAGATCAGGTTTTCTGAATCTAAGCAATTTGCATGAGTTAGATTTGTATGTATATTGCCTCAGTTGCATGCAAATTTCTCTCATATATATTCATCAGGGATACCCTGAATTCCCAACCCGTCTACAACCTCCAAGGACAGAACATAAATACCACTGCCATGATGTATAGCTACTGCAGTATAGGAGCAAAGCAAAATCAATACGCAACTCAACAGTTTGTATCACAAACCTTCCTCTCTTGGTCATGGTGACTTTTGATCAAGAACTTTTTTTTGTGATTAATAGTGATACCTCCCATCTCTTATTCAGAGCAGACACTCTGGTTAAAAGCATTATGTAATTCAAATCATCCCTATCCAGTCTTAAGTATGGGGCAAGCTAAATTATTTTAGCTCTGAAAGAACCAAGAAAATGTGACTCTCCATTTTATGAATATAATTTCAATAATAATGCCTACTAATTTATTTTTCAGCATAGATGTGTAGAAAGTGTATCTGACCTGCATAAATGGCCTGTGCTGCTGGATTCGATAGATTTGTGGCTTTTCAGCTCTTTTCTAATTAAGAGTAGCATACTGAAGGATGTTGCTTGAATTACGACAATTTGATTTCAGCCATGCCAAATGGCAATTCCAGGTGAAGAAATAAGCTCAGATTAACAGCTTTAGGGTTCTATTCAATGGCATTTCATCTTGTGAGATGACATGTGGCCACGTTGCAAAGAAAAACGAATCCGAGGGTACAAGGCTGAACAAATATGGAAATGACCTAGTCTGGGATAAAGCTCGCATTCTCTCATCTTTTCATACATTTAGATTGGGTGCTCTTAAGTTCATACAGCTCAACTTTCTTTGCATTATTCAGAGAACATTGAATACAACAGATAGATTGTTTTATTTCCACTTAAACAAGACCCTAGAAAAAAAATATCATTTATTGACAAGTCAAATATCTGCAGAGAATTTCAGGGGATTCCACGCAAGTAAAAATTCTTATTCAGGTCTTGTTAATTGGAAAGTGGAACTTACAGCGTCCAATATTCAAAATGATTTAAGCGGACAGGAGAAGCTTCTGATTATTTAACCCTTTTACAAAACTGCGCAAGAGGTTTTAGCGACAGCTGGCGTGCTGAATGCTCTGCGCTGCTCAGATATGACCATCAGAGCAGCACAGAGCAATCAGCGCGCCAACTGGCACTAAAAACCTCTTGCGCGGTTTTGTAAAAGGGTGTGTGTGGAGGGGGGGGGGAATAAATCACCTGTCTGGGCTAACCAGGCATTTTTTTTTCAGCAGCACTTAACCAGATAGGCCCATATTCTATAAATGGTGCCATATCATTGTTACTGGTAGGTGCATTACTGGTGCCTATGTTGAGCGCAAGCCGTCATTTAAAAGTGGTCTTAAAACAAAAACCAAGGTGTCTACCGGCGCCTAAAAAAATGGCGCTAGAATCACGCCTACGGAGGCACTTTATGATGCCTAATGCTGGAAGTGGCGCCCCCGTAGGCGCAATTTGCATAAAAGGCAGGCACCAGAAACCAAACTAAACTAAGCTTATATACCACATCTTCTCTATAAATACAGAGCTCGACATGGTTTACAAAAATTAACAGGGAAGTACAGTGGGAGTTGATGGTAGGGGGAAGAGGAAATTTACATTTTTGAAAATAGCCAAGTTTTCAGGTGTCTACGGAATAGTTGGAAAGAGCCCAGGTTGTGCAGCTGGGCAGGGAAATTATTCCAGAGCTCTGTAGTTTTGAAGTGAAGCGATTTCCCTAGTTTTTCAATGTAGGCAACGCCTTTTAGCGAGGGGAAAGATCATTTGAGCTTTTGGATAGATCTGGTGACGTCGGGTCTCGCAGCATTCCAAGATAGAGGAATTAAAAGGGGGAAGAATGCCATGGAGGATCTTGAAAGTTAGGCAGGCACATTTAAAGTAGACCCTGGAAATTACTGGAAGCCAAGAGCGGCCTGCATTTCTGGCCGCTACCTTTTCCGAAGCCGTGTTTATATAAATGGCGCCAAGGGGTGATTGGCAGTCGCTTTTACTACGACTACCGACAAAAGCGCCGTTTATAGAATCCGAGCCATAATACCACTGAACATTCCTAGTTGCATTACATTACATTAGAGATTTCTATTCTGCCATTACCTTGCGGTTCATGGCGGATTACAAAAGAGATAAAAAAACAGAGGGTTACAATGGAAGAACATTTGTCCTTTCTAGAGAGGTAAAGAGTAAGTTATGCAATTTGTGTGGCGGGAAGAGGGAGGGGGGAAGGACGGT
Source organism: Geotrypetes seraphini (assembly GCF_902459505.1). NCBI lineage: Eukaryota > Metazoa > Chordata > Amphibia > Gymnophiona > Dermophiidae > Geotrypetes > Geotrypetes seraphini. The sequence goes on from NC_047100.1 coordinate 14,306,157, forward strand.
AAGTTTGAAGTTAGGGCTGTGTTAGGAATTTCTTTAAGAATATAGTTTTTATTTCTTTTCTGAACATCTTGTAGTCTGGTGTCGTTATCAGTAGATTGGAGATTTGGTTATCTAGTTTAGCTGCTTGGGTGGCCAGGAAGCCATTGTATAGTTTTTTCCATTTTACTTCTTTGAAAAAGGCAGTTATAATAACAGTTTACAAGCATTGCATATGGCAGATCTGGGGATTAGACTAGAGCTCAAGCACGGAGAGATGGATTGTCCCCAGCATCATACATGGGAGCAGGAGTCAGTGGCAGAGCTGAGATTAGAGCTTAAGCAGAGATAGTGATTCACCCCAATGCCACACATTAGTGACTTTTATTCCGCCATTACCTCACGGTTCAAGGCGGATTACATAAGAGGTTATCTGGACATTTCCAGAAGAGTTACAGAATTGAACGGGTTACTTCGGGGGACTGAAGTGCTTCCTGCGGTGTTAGTTTGTTTTGATGGATTTCTTGAATAGCAGGGTTTTTATTTCTTTTCTGAAAGTTTGTAGTTTGGTGTCGTGGTCAGTAGATTCGATAGTTGGCGGTCTAGTTTTGCTGCCTGCGTGGCCAGTAGGCCATTGTACATTTTTTTGCGTTTGACACCTCTGATTGGAGGGTGCATGAATAGTGTCTGGTTTCTCCTTTTCCTGGTTGTGGTAGTTCGGATAAGGCGGTTGTTCATATAAGCTGGGCACTCAGGCCAAAACTGGCTCTTTTGGGGGTGTTCCAGAGGAGAGGGGGGTGCAGCCCGTATATCACTCCAGGGCCTATGAAGCTCAAGGGGGCCCAATGAAGCCCAAGAAACATCACGAAAACCGAAACGTGGTGTTGTCACAAGAAGGAGACGTCCTTACAAACTAAGACAAAGAATGGCAGGTCAGGCACCAACCCTGACCAAATCCAGCATTTTTAATTTATCTAAGCGGCCCCTCACTAATGAAGAACTAGCTGTCCTCTCCAAGGGGTTATCGTTTGTCCCTAGTGGCTGGCATGACAGTTTAATATTGGAGTGAGTCTATTCAAGTTTATTCACAAATGTAACTTGATGTTATTCTTTAAGGATCAACGTGCAATGACTTCCAGGGATTGTCTGCACAGGGTGTCCACTTGGAATCCACCCGGACCCATGGACCCCCCATCTCACAGTTTTTCAAAAATGAGTGGAAACAGAAATTACTGCAATTGAAGCTGAACCTTAGAGGCTCCAACAAACTATGACCTGGAGTGAATTTTCGCCTATTCAAACACTGACCACTGATGAGTCCATTATGATCCGCCCCGCTGATAAAGAGGGTGGGATTGTGATAATGGATGCTGAGAAGTACGAGCAGGAGGCCTATCGACAGTTATCAAACACTCAATACTATGTACAACTGAATAGGGATCCCACGGCACAAATAAGTGAATACATACACATATTACTGGTGCAGGCTTTGGAAGATAAAACCATCACTGAGAGGGAGTTCAAATTTTTGAAACAAAATCATCCCACCATACCTGATATTTACTTTGTGCCTCAGATACATAAAAGTTTGACTGACCCCCTGGGGCGTCCGATAGTGTCAGGCAATTTATTGGTACTGGAACCTCTTTCAGATTTTATTGATCACCTCTTAAAGTCTGAAGTCTGCCTTGCCTGCTCCTACATGAAGGACTCTACTAGTATGTTGAATGAGCTGGAAAATTGTGAGGGGGGTCCCACAGGGGGCCTTACTGTATACGAAGTACATTAGATATAACTGCTTTGTCTACCAACATACCTCAGCAACAAGCATTGAAAATAATCCGTGCGCATTGTGTTAAGCTGGAATTGACTACATTTCGCACTGAAGTGTTGGTCATGATTGCCCGCATTGCTCTGGGGAAGAATTATTTTTTGTTTGCAGACAAATATTACATGCAAGTCAAGGGTACGGCTATGTGGGCCACAATGGCTCCTACTATAGCCTGCCTTTATGTTTAAGCCTTTGAGGAAAAATTTCTTTACCCTTCTGAATACTATAAGGATATCTTGTTATGGAAGCATTTTATTGATGACATCTTCCTGGTATGGGTGCAATCTGTTGCGAAATTTCAGAAGTTTATTCAATGGCTGAACAGTTGTGATCAGAACTTACAGTTTACTTCAAGTACTAGTAATGGGACTATTCCCTTTTTGGACATCAATGTTACTTTAAGTGGATCCACCTTCACCACAACCCTATACCGTAAACCCACAGACCGCAACAATCTTCTTCAATAGGACAGTTATCACCCCCCGTCATCTCAAGATTCAGAACCAATGCTAGGAAGTTCTTCTTCACCCAAAGGGTGGTGGACACCTGGAATGCGCTTCCAAAGAGTGTGATAGGGCAAGGTACGGTATTGGAGTTCAAGAAGGATTTGGACAATTTTCTGAAGGAAAAGGGGATAGAGGGGTATAGATAGAGGGTTACTATACAGGTCCTGGACCTGGTGGTCCTCCGCGTGAGCGGACTGCTGGGCATGATGGACCTCTGGTCTGACCCAGCAGAGGCACTTCTTATGTTCTTACTGGCCAATGTTTATGACTCAGGAGGTTGTGATTGGTGGCAGAATATAAAGCGTGTGCCCGAGACATTCTGTGATCGAGGATACCCCACCTCTTTGATTAAAAAGGCATACAAATGTGCTCTGCATGCCACAACAGGAATGACTACTAGAAGGAACTTCTAGAGATGATTCAGGAGGACCAACGTGTGTTTTGCCCTACTCGCATAAAATGTTTCAGATAAAGAAAGTCATCCAGAAGCACTGGCATATTTTGCAGGTACACCGAGTATTTGAAACACGCCCCCATTTCAATTACGCAAGAAACAAAAATCTACGCGAGAGGGTCACCCGATCCCAGTACAAGCCCACCGTAGTTGGTGCCGCAGTTGCGGCCAATGCAGCGTGTGCCCCCACGTTTTGGGTGGAGTCACAGTGGTGCACCTACGTTTACAGCATACTCACCAGCTGAGGGGGGCCACTTTCTACATCAAAGAGTACTTTCTGATGTTACCCCTGCTGTAACTTCAATTGATGTTCTCTCCCCCATCGTTCAACCCTATCACCAGGTTTTAAACACCATTCCTTTTCCACATCTGAATTAACTATGAGAGTTTTGTTTGCTACCTTCCTGTGTCCTTATTCTTACAGACTACAACACTGAATTTGACCACTCTCTGTTCTCACATTAGGTATAGGCTAATGGTTAGTGCTGTAGGCTGCAGGGCCCTATGTTGGTCAGCAGCAACATAGTGGAGCCACACAATGCGCGGTAGAAGGCAATGGCAAACCACTCCTGTACCCTGCCGTGAAACATCACAGAGTGGATTCCTCACTGTGCGTGATGCCATGAATCGGTGGCCTTGTGAATCTGGGCTAGTCACTTAAATCTCTATTGCACCAGGTACGAAACAGAATACTTCTATTTAATATGTACACCACTTTGATTATAACCATAGAAAGGTGATATATCAAATCCGAACCCCTTTCCTTTCCAGGAGAACAAACATAAGGAATTCTTCTGGGGATTTATCCTGAATTATGGAGCTCCTCTGGATTCCCAACTTCTCCCCTCTCTTTCCGTAAGAGACTCCTCCTCCCTGCTAAGACTTGAACCTTCCTGTCCCTAAACACTGGGTTGGTTCTTAGCCTCAGGGAATCTTGCTCTCTTAGCCTCTGACCAGTTGTAACAGAGAACTGCCAACCCTATTTTTACCTCTTACTAGGGAAATCTTTATTCTCTCACTCCAGGCATGGCTGCATGTGCAGAAACTCAAGTCCTCTCACTGGCCCAGCACTATAACCTCAAGATGAAGTAAGAAGAGAGATCTGATTGTCTTGGGTGTCTGTGTAGTGGTGAGGAGAGGAGGGGGAATGAGTGAAGGGATCTTGATCTGGTTTAAAAACCAAATTTTCTGAGGTTTTTGAATCCTGAAGCAGGAGGAGATGGGTGATTATTGGAAATAATAAGATCTATAAGGCTTTCAAATAAACAGAAGTGAGCAGAAAATCACGGAACAGCCTCATGCAAATGACGACTTAAATTCTGGCTCCAAGGGAGAGTTTGCTCTGCTATACAATGGTACAGGTCCAGTTTCACTGCATTTCTTGCTGGAAAAATCAATGAATGGGCCTCATTGGTTATTTCAACCACTCATCATGGTTTTATGAGGTCAATTTTGAAAAGGATTTTCATCTGTTAATGGGACTACTTTTGTGTCTGTTTAGAAGAAAATGTTTCTGTCTGAATGGCAAAATTAGGCCAACTTAGTAAAACAAAAAATAATTAATGATTAAATAGGATCGCAGTTCACAAATGTTGAGGTTTTAACGTTTCTCAGCTTTTCACTACAGTTCAAATAGATTTGTCTGGCTCTTGCACATGAATCCTTGCCTGGGGCACTCATCAAGTTTAATCCTGGCTATCAATAAGCAAACCTAGTCAACGCTTGAGATGCTGGATGAAGACATTCCTTCAGTCAACAGAGCTAAAAGACACTCGTGATCGTTTGGATGCAGCTAGTAAAGTATTAACAATAGAATGTGCTTCTTTTGTGAGTAATTACACAATCCGAATGCTTACTTTTTTTTTTTTCAAAGAGATACTGTGTCGTGTAGGTTACTTCCCTATCCTTTGCACATAATGCGAGTTTAAACAGAAAAAAATGTTTAAAACAATAACCAGAATCACTAAGTATCAGAGCCAGTCGGCAAAAGAAAAAAAAAACCAAAACCTGGAAACAAAATGGAGGCCTGTCGTAAAACAAAATAAAACCGTTGTGCCATAAACGAATGCAAATTTTCCACTTGCAAGAATAAGAATTAATTGCCCACTGCCTCCCAGCTGGCAGCTCCATTTACAAATGCAAATATACAATGTGCAAATTGAAGGGAATATTGGGAAATTCAAACACATTTTCATACGATGCACACAAAAAAAAGCACTTACGCACCCCACACAGCAAATCCCTTTATGTTTGATAAATTACACACTTATTTTTGCTGTTGACTGCTGTGCTTGTGCTGGAACTTCTATTGCCAGGGACCTTTTCAGTGATTGCATGTCTCCACAAGAATATTACTTCATGCTATTAATAACTGTCAGCGCTAAATGAAAAGCTCGAAGGCTTGGCAATGTTCACATCAATGTGCTAGTACTTCCCGGGCTGTATATAAAGAATCTGTGCAATAAAACTAAGCTGATGAGAAATGACCAAAAAAAACCATGAAACCAAAGGGGACACTTCATGATGCCTCGATTCCATCTTTGGTACAGAAGTTTGCATATTATTATGACAGCTTAGCAGGGTTTACAAAAGGTTCAAATAACTTCCTAAAAGAAAAGCCCATAAGCCGTTATTGAGTTGGATGTAGGAGAATCCATTGCTGGGATAAGCAACATAAAATCTGTTTTAGTCTTTGGGACTTTGCTAGGTACTTGGAACCTGGGTTGGCCACTGTTGGAAACAGGATGCTGAGCTTGATGGACCTTCGGTCTTACCCAGTAGGGCAACTCTTGCGAGCCAAGTATAGGATAATCAAACAATTGCGACATCACTGATGAGGTTGGCTCTTAGGCATTGATGGACTGAGGCATTATGACATCACAGTAGGAGCTCTGGAATGTTGCTACTGTTTGAGTTTCTACCAGGGACTTGGGACCTGGGTTGGCCACTGTTGGAAAGAGGATACTGGGCTTGATGGACCTGTCGTCTATCCCAGTATGGCAGCTCTTATGTTTCATCCTATGAAATTCTAACAAGTAGATTAGCCCCTGGATTCTTTTTATGGTTCCAGATGATCAGCACCAACATTTAGATGTGGTATCAAGATACGATGTCATCTAAATTGGTTAATAAGCTATTAAGTATCAATTAACGAGCTATAACAATCAATAATTCTACATATTTCCTCAGCGTTAAAACAACTACACTGGCTGCCAGTCACATTTCAAATTGAGTATAAAATCTTGACAATTATACATCAAGTAGTATATGGAGATGCACCTTGATATCTGATGCAAGTCTTGAGGAAATATTTACCACCTCGCAAGAACATGAGATACACTATAGGAAAACATGGGTGGCAGTAATTTCGGTGGCTGGTCCACAGCTATGGAATGCCCAAACAGGCCCTTTAAGGTTATGCCAAAATCTGAAATCTTTTAAAATATTATTTAAAACTTACTTATTTATTAGAGCAATCCATTAAACTGGAGGATTCTTTTTTTTTTTTTCCCAGTAGATCTGTATGGTTGATTATCTGGTGATGTGTTGACGTTTTGTTAAATGGATTTATGTACCTTAATATTGTAATCCGCTTAGGTTTTAAGTATAATTGAAAATTTTTAAAATAGATAAATATTTGGATTTTGCGTGCCCATTTTTTTTTTTTGTGAGCTGTTATGGAGTGCCGCGTACCTAAAACCTTTAGCACTTAGCTCAAAAGGGGGCCTCGCCAGGAGAGGGGCATTAGCATTCCAAAAAGTTTCATGTACTGTTATCAAATAGCAAAACAAAAGAGCAGTAATTCCACAACCAAATATCCAATACACAAAACAAGTGGAATGAAGGGGACAGATTCAAAACGAATGCTAGGAAGTTCTTCTTTACCCAACGTGTGGTGGACACCTGGAATGCGCTTCCAGAGGACGTGATAGGGCAGAGTACGGTACTGAGGTTCAAGAAAGGATTGGACAAGTTCCTGTTGGAAAAGGGGATAGAGGGGTATAGATAGAGGATTACTGCACAGGTCCTGGACCTGTTGGGCCGCCGCGAGAGCGGACTGCTGGGCACGATGGACCTCTGGTCTGACCCAGCAGAGGCACTGCTTATGTTCTTATGTTCTTATGAAACAAAAATTAACTTTGTCAGTTCAATTGCACTGATAGGTCATAAATGGAAGAAGGCAAAACCTCAGACCGTATTGCTATGTCTCATAACGGCCGAGGGTTAGTCACTGTGCCACTAAGATAAGATATGTGGTTTTCATGAATTTTTTTGATATTACAGAGTTAGTTTCAATGATAAACTTTGAAATCTGTATCTATTTATGATAAAACTGCTATTTTTGCATAGACTTGCCATTTCGTACAGAACTTTGTATTTGACCTCATACAACTTTATTATTAACTTTGACAATTATAACTTTATTTATACAAAATGACAAAATCTATTGAAAATCTATTGAAAAAAAATTTTTTTTTTTAAAGACATCAATTATAGCACTTAATGAATTATTGCATTCACATGAAAAGGATGGAGGCGGACCAATGACTGAAACCATAATATTGCATTTGTCAATAGCCCCTCGGCTGTTATGAGACTTAGCAATACGGTCTGAGGTTTTGCCTTCTTCCATTTATGATCTATCAGTGCAATTGAATTGACAAAGTTAACTTTTGTTTCATTCCACTTGTTTTGTGTATCTGTTAAAAAATAGCACCATTTGTGCGTTGAAATGCCACAGGCTGAGAGCCGACATTTGCACCAGACTTCAGCTGCGCTAAGTTCAACTTTAGTCAGGGGAATCGACTCAAAAGCCCTGTTCTGTAAAGTATGCTCACCTTGGAACCCCCTTCGTAGGACAATGCTTAGTGCCAATTTTCTCCCAATGCTGATTTTTCAGCATCGTTTCTAGAATTTCCTCCTAAAAGAAGGAGCTCTTCCTTTAGAAAATTGGGCACCCTGACCGCAAATTATGTATCTGGCGTCATAGGTTGCATGTGCAAATTGGTGCATGCAGCTGATGTGCATACACAATTTAATTATTTAAGAAACCAATTAGTGGTGGTAATAAGTAATTAACACCTAATAATTGGTAATTCAACCTAATTGAGCCTAATCGGCACTAATTAGAAGTTACATGCACAGCTTGGTAGGCGCATTCTATAAAGTAGCATGTGTCACTTCTAGTGCATGGATCTCAAAAGGGGGTGTGGCCAGGGCAGGAGCATGGGTGGATCATAGGCGTTCCTAAAAGTTAGATGCACTGTTATAGAATATACCTGATCCATGCACAGCTTAGGCACAGGTATTTAGCTCTGGCTTTGTGCTGGGACCGCTGCTTTTTAACATATTTATCAATGATCTAGAGATGAGAATAGCTAGTGAGATAATGAAATTTGCTGACGACACAAAGTTGTTCAAAGTTGTAAAATTGCAAAAGGACCTTCTGAGACTGGCGACTGGGCGTCGAAATGGCAGGTGACATTCAATGTGAGCAAAGTGATGCATGAGGGAAAGAGGAATGTGAACTATAGCTATGTGATGCTGGGTTCTGTGTTACGAGTCACTGCCCAGGAAAAGGATCTATGTGTCATTGTTGAAGATACTTGAAACGTCAGCTCAATGTGCAACGGCGGCTAAGTAAACTAATAAAATTATAAGAATGATCAGTAAAAGAGTGGAAAACAACAATGACAATGTTATAATGCCTTTGTATCACACTATGGTATGGCTGCACCTCAAATACTGTTTGCAATTCTGGTCACCGTATATCAAAAAAAAGATATAGCAGAATTAGAAAAGGTACAGAGAAGGGCAACAAAATTAAAATACCGAGTGAAGAGGAAAAGTGTAGAAATGAATCGCTTTTTTTACTCTTTCTAAAATTACTGTACTAGAAATCGGGGGGCATGCGATGAAGCTACTAAGTAGTAGATTTAGAACAAACTGCTGAAAATATTTATTCATATAACATGTAATTAAACTCTAGAACTCATTGCCGGAGAATGTGGTGAAATCAGTTAGCTTAGCAGGGTTTAAAAAAAGGGTTGGCTAATTTCCTAAAAGAGAAGGCCATAGGCCATTATAGAGATGGCTTGGGGAAATCGATTGCTTATTCCTAGGATAAGCAGCATAAAATCTGTTTTACTACTTGGGATCTAACTAGGTACAGTGCATGGTGGGCCACTGTTGAAAATAAGAAACTGGGCTCAATGGACCTTCGGTCTGTCCCAGTATGGCAATTCTTATGTTTTCCTAAATGTCGTGTCGCGTATGGCCACTAAACTCAATTCTGTATATAGCGGGAGCCTTTTATAGAATTGCACTAAGTCCACTACGCAGAGGGTGGTGGACACATAGAACGCGCTTCCGGAGGAAGTGATAGGCCAGAACTCTGTACAGGGGTTCAAGAAAGGTTTGGATAGGTTCCTGGAGGATAAAGGGATAGAGGGGTACAGATAGAACTTGAGGTAGGTTATAGAAGTGGTCAGAAACCACTTCACAGGTCGCAGACCTGATGGGCCGCTGCGGGAGCGGACCGCTGGGCGAGATGGACCTCGGTCTGACCCAGTGGAGGCAACTTCTTATGTTCTTAAGCGCCATATTGTCTTCCAGTAAAGAAACTTAAACCATATCAGTCATAGCGTGTCAAACACCATTTGAAAGAGTATATTGTACATGCATATAAATTGACACAATATTCACTTATGTGCTGTGAAAAAGTTGTTATACTGTTTAGAATAGGCTGACAATTTCTTTTTTTTATTCCTTATTGAATTTCACATTTTTTATGATAAACAATAATCATATCGAAATCAACAGTATCCATAGAAATACAAATAGTTATTAGAAAAGGAAAAAAAAGAAAATAAGCATTATTTCAGCTGTTTAGAAGGAGTTTCATCATCGGAGCATAATTCACACCAACATTGCTTTATAGGCAATATAAAAAGAAGAGCTAAAGTGGACCTAATGTTAACTGTGAGCGTTTATTCTTGTCTCTCGTTAGGGGTACTAGCGGTCCTCACCTCTTTATCAATAATAAATCGAGTTAACTGAGAAGAATCAAAGAAAATATATCTAACTCCTTTCAAATTAATCATTTGCATGGAAATCGTAATACAAAATGTAGCTCCCAATTTTAAAACCTGGGGGTCTCAAGAGCAAAAACGGTTTCCTCTTTTTTCTGTGTTAATCTAGACACATCCGGGTACGTTCTAATTTTATGATTCAGAAACACGACCACGTCACCGAGGCATGCCTTGACTCACACTAGCTCCCAATTCAAGCAAGAATACTATTTCAATTCTACTGTCTATTTAAATCCATAAATGGTGACTTGAACAATCCAAACTACCGCAACCAGACACAGGAGAACCCAGACACCATTCACATACCCTCCAATCAGAGACAACAAACGGAAAAAATTATACGATGGCCTTCTAGTCACACAGGCAGCAAAACTAGACCACCAACTCTCCAGACTATAAAACTTTCAGAAAAGAAATAAAAACCCTGCTATTCAAAAAATCCATGGAGACTGACACCATATGGAACATTTCAATTCTCTGAAGCAATCCGCTCTACTCTGTAACACCTCTGGGCATGTCCAGAAATCCTCTTCTGTAATCCGCCTTGAACCACAAGGTAATGGTGGAATAAAAATCACTAATGTAATGTAATTATATCTTTATACTTAAAAAAAACATCTTCAAAAGCCAATCTCTATCTGAATCTAACGCTAATTCAACAAATAGTGTGGCTGACAATTTTAAGGTGTCAACAAAGACCCCCGTTCAATTTACAGGTCGTCCATGGTCAAATTTTTCATATTTTTCAAATTGTCCATTTGTATCCAAGATAAATCCTCTTTGTACACAAATAAATAGTCAAACTGCGTTCATAAATATTTTTTAAAAAACTTTGGGCTCCATTTACTAAGGTGCGCTACAATACCACACGCGCTAAACGCTAATGCCTCCATAGAGCTTGGCATTAGTATTTTTTCATTTAGCGCGTGGTTAGCATACGCTAATCTTTAGCACGCGCTAAAAACGCTTTAGTAAAAGGAGCCCTGTATCTTAATAATAATAACAGTTTATATACCGCAGGACCGTGAAGTTCTATGTGGTTTACAATGATTAAAAAGTTACAGATTGAGTAGTACTAACAGAGTTAAGATTTAGCAGTCAGTTACTGTGGGGAAAGACTGTTCAATGTAGCTGCCTAAGTACTTTCGGAACAAATATGTTTTTAGGTGTCTCCTAAATTCCCCATAAGTATTCGCGAGCATGAGTAATTGTTTCAGATCTTTACCCCATAATGCTGCCTGATAAGAGAAGAGATGTTGATGATGTCTTTTAAATTTACATCCTTTAACCGGTGGAGAAACAAAATTCAAGTTTGAGCTTCTCTTAAGTCGACTGGTTGAGAAAGAGAAAAGGTCGGTTATATATCTGGGGCTAGGCCGAAAAGTACCTTGAAGCAGAAACATCCTTCACACGTGCCTCCATCGGCATCCAATGCAGGAGTCGGTAGGAAGGAATTACATGGTCGAACTTCTTCAGACCCAAAATCATCCTGATCGCCGCATTATCTTATCTTATCTTAGGTACTACAGAAAGCCACTGTCAACCATGGCGGAGTACTCCAGAGATTGTTTCATTGCTGCTGTTTTTTTCAAAGGCTAAGTTTTTGTTTTCGGTTTGATTTGATACCTTATCCACCTGGGACCTCTGATGAAGGCGTGTTCAAGGTTGATTCAAGGTGGTAACATTAACCACATTCATGATTATGGTTTAATAAATTTAGCCTGCATCTTTGTACATCTGTCTGCAGTCTTCTTTGTTTTGGTTTAACCAATGGCAGGACTCATTCCACTCACCCTGATGTTCTCAGGCCTCCCTGAGATGTCAACTGAACTGATTTGGCCTGTTTCCCTATAGGAAGCTAGTTCTCAAAAGGGAAAAAGGGATAAGAGGGTTTCTGAAAAGTGGACCCTGGGTTCACTGTTATTAGTGAAGGGTCAAGTGAAATTGGATGACGGGTTCAAAAGTTATGGGTGGGGAGGGTAAGCTTGTCATGGTGATCATACGAAGTCAGCTTCCCATTGCATGCATATGAAGAGGAAGTAAGAGGTTCCTCCTGGGGACATGGAACACTAAATGCCATCTGTATTATGTGATAATAAGCAAACTGATTATGTTTGGACCTTTCATTCATAGCAGATGGGTTCATTAAATTTAATGGTCTTAAGAGCCTTTAGAAGCAGAGTTAAAAACATGCAAAACATACTGCCACATTTATCTCACCCCAAAGCCCTTGTATTTCTAGCATGACCTATAAATATGATAATGTTTTATTTCTCTATTCATGCAAGTCACTGTCGTCATTATTTCAGTTCGCACCTAACCTCTGAACCTGACGGAAACTGCCAGCCGTTATTTGGATTTGATTTTGGTCTCGGAACCGTCGTTTTCCCAATAGGATTTTTAGATTTGTGCAGACTTTTGCCTGTACTGTACTGTCTTCTAATTTAAAATAAGGTCTTACGTGTAATGCTATAATCTTTGGAATCTGAAATGAAACATGATCTGATAATCCCCATATAAAGAGAAAACTCTAGGCAGAAAAGATAAACCTAAGTCAGGCTCGATGGCTTTTATGTTTGCTGTATTTGAATTCTTTTTGGCGCTATTTTCAAAAGGTAAGACTAAAAGAATGCATAAAAATTGCCAAGCGAAGCGCTTATGTTAACCAGTTATTTGTGTGATAAATTCATAAACGCTGGGTTTTACAAAGCAGCGTAAGAGCATTTAGCCACGGGCCGGCGAGGTAAATGCTCCAACGCTCATAGGAATTACCTCAGCGGTAAAATGCTCTTACGCTGCTTAGTAAAAGGAGCCCAAAACGATGCCCTCGGGAGACAAATATATGTTGATTTATAAAATAAAATATCCAGATTGAATTATAGAAAAGTGGGAATTTAGAAATCTGACAAGAATTCATTTTAAAAATAAAAATATACATACAGGTTTGGGTACGCCAATGTTAGGAGAACTCACCCTGTCTTTAGGTCAAGTCCAAAGGCTTTATTAAACAATTATGTCTTCAAAACAGCTTTACATGTGTACTGTGAGCCACCTCACGCCTAGGATCATCAGGCCGCCAAATTGCGGCCCAGTGTTTCTAGGTCACATGTTAAAGAGGCAGGTACCCTTACCCACACTAGGTCAGTCCATCTAGTCCAGTTTCCTTTTTCCACAGCGGCCAACCCAATCACAGTACCTGTCAGAAACGCAGAGAGACGCCCCATTCCATGCTGCCGATCCAGAGCAAGCCGTGGCTTCCCCCATGTCTTGTCTCAATAGCAGACTATGGACTTTTCCTTCAGGAACTTGTCCGGACCTACCACATCCTCTAGCAACGAGTTCCAGAGCTTAACTATTCTTTGAGCAAAAACAATATTTCCTCCTATTTGTTTTATAAGTATTTCTATGTAATTTCTTTGAGTATCCCCTGGATTTTTGTACTTTTTGAAAGGGTGATAAATTGATTCATTTTTGCCCATTCTACACCACTCAGGATTTTGTAAATCTCAGTCATATCCCCCCTCAGCCATCTCTTTTTGAAACTGAAGAGCCCCAACCTTTAGTCTTTCTTCATACAAGAGGAGTTCCATCCCCTTTATCATTTTGGTCACTCTTCTTTGAGCCTTTTCTAATTCCACTACATCTTTGTTGAGATACGGAGACCAGAACTGTGCACAAAAGTGAGGCCACACCATGGCGCGATATAGAGGCATTATAATATTCTTGGTCTTATTTACCATCCCTTTCCTAATAATTCCAAGCATCCTATTTGCTTTTTTTGCCATAGCCACACACTAGAGCCAGTAGTGGGGTCAGAGTGCCCCCTCAGGTTGAAAGCCCCTCTTGAGCTTCCCTCCCTAAATTAAGCCCCCCCTATCCAAAAGGCCCCACCTAGTGGGTAACCTCCCACCCACAAATGCCCCCTCCCTGAACCAAAGATCCCTACCCAGGCCTTTCCATACTCGCAAAGCCCTCCATCAGGTCTGTACTGGGCAAATCCCTGGTGTCTAGTGATGAGGGCAGTAGTGATCTATAGTTGCTCCTGACCTCATAGGTCCCTTCTTCCAAAATGGTGCTGAAATCCGCTATTGATAGTTTTGTGTTACTACCAATAGGGATTCATGTTTCTATATTGATCCTTAGATTATGTGGACAATCAACGTTCTGCCTGATCCATCCAGATAAGTACATAAATATTGAACCCCCCCAAAAAAAAAAACAAGAAAAAGACTACAGATTGGAATGTACTAGGTGCAGGAATCTTTATTCAAAATGTATACAAAATTGTAACCCATAAAGATGGCTCTCAAATACATGGAGTACGGACCCAACACGGTCCGTGTTTCAAAGAAACACTCCTTCCTCAGGGATCCGGGACATCTGATGTATCACATAGAGAGAGTCATGCGAAGAACAACGTTGCGACATAAAGCCATCAAAATTTTTAAATTGGAGGCAAGAAATTCTCTTTCACCCTGTGCGTTTGCTTAGAAAGAGAATTTCTTGCCTCCGATTTAAAAAATTTTGATGGCTTTGTCGCAACGTTGTTCTCCGCATGACTCTCTACATGTGATAACATCGGATATCCCGGATCCCTGAGGAAGGAGTGTTTCTCTGAAACGTGGACCGTGTTGGGTCCGTACTCCATGGGCTCCTTTTACGAAGCTGCGTTAGCGGTTTTAACGCGCGCTAATTTGCCGGCCGTGCTGGGCGGTAGTTTTTTGGCTAGCACGGGGGTTAGCGGGCGCTAAAAAGATGCGTGCGATAAAAGATGCTAACGCGGCTTCGTAAAAGGAGCCCCATGTGTTTGAGAGCCGTCTTTATGGGTTACAATTTTGTATAGATTTTGAATAATAATAATAATTTATTTCTTATATACTGGTATACCGTGAAGTTCGGAGCGGTTTACAATAAAGATACATTTGACAGTACATGGGATAGAAACGGTTTACAATAAAGATACGTTTAGTCAGTACATGGGATGCAAGTGGGTTACAATACAAGTGGTTTACTATCAAGGTGGGTTACCATAAAGTACATACATTTAGTCAGTACATGGGTTACAATAAAGATATATTTTGTCAGTACATGGGGTGCAGGTGGGTTACAATACAAGTGGTTTACTATCAAGGTGGGTTACCATAAAGTACATACATTTAGTCAGTACATGGGTTACAATAAAGATACGTTTAGTCAGTACATGGGATGCAAGTGGGTTACAATACAAGTGGTTTACTATCAAGGTGGGTTACCATAAAGTACATACATTTAGTCAG
Organism: Geotrypetes seraphini; assembly: GCF_902459505.1. NCBI lineage: Eukaryota > Metazoa > Chordata > Amphibia > Gymnophiona > Dermophiidae > Geotrypetes > Geotrypetes seraphini. The sequence goes on from NC_047100.1 coordinate 14,321,291, forward strand.
TACATGGGTTACAATAAAGATATATTTTGTCAGTACATGGGGTGCAGGTGGGTTACAATACAAGTGGTTTACTATCAAGGTGGGTTACCATAAAGTACATACATTTAGTCAGTACATGGGTTACAATAAAGATACGTTTAGTCAGTACATGGGATGCAATTGGGTTACAATACAAGTGGTTTACTATCAAGGTGGGTTACCATAAAGTACATACATTTAGTCAGTACATGGGTTACAATAAAGATATATTTTGTCAGTACATGGGGTGCAGGTGGGTTACAATACAAGTGGTTTACTATCAAGGTGGGTTACCATAAAGTACATACATTTAGTCAGTACATGGGTTACAATAAAGATACGTTTAGTCAGTACATGGGATGCAAGTGGGTTACAATACAAGTGGTTTACTATCAAGGTGGGTTACCATAAAGTACATACATTTAGTCAGTACATGGGTTACAATAAAGATACGTTTAGTCAGTACATGGGATGCAAGTGGGTTACAATACAAGTGGTTTACTATCAAGGTGGGTTACCATAAAGTACATACATTTAGTCAGTACATGGGTTACAATAAAGATACGTTTAGTCAGTACATGGGATGCAAGTGGGTTACAATACAAGTGGTTTACTATCAAGGTGGGTTACCATAAAGTACATACATTTAGTCAGTACATGGGTTACAATAAAGATATATTTTGTCAGTACATGGGGTGCAGATGGGCTAAAGATTCCCGCACCTTGTCCATTCCAATCTGCAGTCTTTTTCTTGTTTTTGGTGTTCGCCTTTCACCACAGACCCGTTGGATTTTTCTTTGTTTTGCCTTGCAGACTGAAAACCCACCATTTCCAGAATACTGTTTCCAACACTGCCTATCCAGGTCACAGTACTTATATCCAGATAAGAGCCAGTGCAGAACATTTTGGCTGTAACTACAAACACTGCAGCCAGCATTTAAATGACATGCTGGCAGCGGAGTTTGAAAACTGGCTGTCGTATATGACATGTAGCAGGAAAGATGCTCCATTTTCCCAAAGAACTGTTAAACCTTTCCAAGCAGGGCTAATGGCTTTTGCCCCCGAGGCAGCGAACTATTGGGGAAATTGAGAAGTCATCGTCTGTTATGCATTGTTGAATGATAGGTCATTTTCATGACTCAGTGTCTGCTTTATCTTGTTTATATCCTATGGTTAACCAGGAAAAAGATAGTTTATCTCAAAAGAATTTAAAGCAATGCTGTTTGGATTGCGGTAAAGCTTGCAAAAGGCAACCTGTTGCTGGCCAGCTTTAAACAAACAATCAGAAGGCGTCTTATACAAAATATTACAGATTTAAATGTGTCAGGGAAAAAAAAAAAAAAAGAAAAGACTTCAGTTTTGAAGAGACTTGATGAAGCAATTTAGACGGGTTCAGCTAAGAATAACAGGGAGCGACTCTTGTCAAAGCTTCTTCTTTCTCTTAATTCAGCTTATTTATCCTTCACAGTCAGAGCGAACTAGTCTAACATTGGACAGAGCTTTCTGTTTTGTAAATCGCTGTGAAAGTTGCATAAGTGATTTATTATATTTTACTTAGTTATAAATGGGCTACATTTAAAATGTTTCAACAATGAAAGTTAATTGAACTCCTGATATCTATTCCCACTTGCCTCTAACTACCATGGGATATAATAGAAGCAATGTTTTGAATGGAAGGATGCGGCTGAGGTTATTTAATTCGATTTTCCTCCAGAAATATGCAATGTGTAATGCTCAGAAAATGCCACTCTATCAAAGCCTTCTGTTAGTGCATAGCATATTCTTTTCATTCTGCCATTCTCTTCCTATATATGGAAACATAACTGAGAAGCAAAAATCTTTAAGTGGCTAAAGCAACTAACTGGGGACCTTTTACAAAACCGCAATGGCGGTTTTTAGCGCAGGCCGGTGTGCTGAATGCTCTGTACTGCTCTCGACGTTCTTTAGGAATTCTATGAGTGTCGAGAGGGGGGGGGGGATAAGATTTATTTCTGGATTTTAAGAAGAATGTTGATATTTCTGTTCAACTTACAGGTTGGTCTAAGCTTCCTTGTTAAGAACATGGTCATAGAGAGGGGAATTTTCAATAGGACATCTAAATCTGGGAAAAATGTCTAAAAATCCAGTAGAGAAAAAGGTCATTTTCAAACCAGAAAACCATTCTTTTTTTTTTTTAATGGTCATTTCTTAGATGTGTTTGTTTCCAGTGCATCTATCTTTTTGAACCATTTTTGTAAGAGAAAAAGTCCAAATGAAAAATGCACAAAAACCAGCCATTGGGACAGGAGGAGCCAGCATTCTTAGCACACTGGCCACATAGTCATTCCAGCAGAGCAGTGGGGTACCCGAGAAGGCACTGCGATGAACATCACATAAAAGGTTCCAGGTACACACACTGCCATAACCTCTTACATTGTATGGTGAGCCCTGCAAAACTCATCCAAACTGTACCCAATTGTAGACCACCTCAATAGCCCTTATGCCTGCAGGTGTCACCTACAGTATATGTGGGTACAGTAGGTTTTGGGTGGGTTTTGGAGGGCTCACACTTTCCACCTCAAGTGTACTAGTTACAGTGGGATATGGGCCTAGGTCCCCTTCTCTGGGGTCCACTGCACTGACTTAAAGGCCTGCTTACTACTCTAATGGAACTGGCTAAAACTTCAGAAACTGTCTCCCGGTAGAGGTGGTGGAGATAAAGACCGTGTATGAAATCAAGAAAGCATGGGATAGGCACTTGGGACCTCTTAGGGAGATGAGGAGATAGTGGATGCTGCAAATGAACAGACTGGATGGGCCATTTGGCTTTTATCTGCCATTGTGTTTCTATAACCATAAAGCTCTATGACCTCACAATGCAGGTATAAAGAGCCTTAGCCTATAGGAAGAGGAGATGCAAATGTTAAGAGCCTTAGCCAATAGGGAGAGGAAGAGCTAGTGGATGCTGCAAATGGACAGACTGGATGGGCCATTTGGCCTTTATCTGCCATCATGTTTCTATAACTATAAAGCTCTATGACCTCACAATGCAGGTATAAAGAGCCTTAGCCTATAGGAAGAGGAGATGCAAATGTTAAGAGCCTTAGCCAATAGGGAGAGGAAGAGATAGTGGATGCTGCAAATGGACAGACTGGATGGGCCATTTGGTCTTTATCTGCCATCATGTTTCTATAGGCTAGTATGTACTGTTTCATTCACATCTTTGAGGGGTGGGAGTGATTAGCATGCGCTAAATGCTAAGAAACCAATTTTATACCTAGGGGCATTTTAGGAATTAATGCATGCTAATTATTAGCATGTGCTAAATCCATTAGCACACCTTAGTAGAAGGATCTCTTAGTTTAAATATTGCAGGGTTTTTTTTGGGGGGAGGGTCCTTTTTTTGTGATCTCCTTCTTATATTGGGGCTTGGGTAGGGTTGATTACAAATTTTACCCCCTCTTTTACAAAAGCTGGCAGCATGGGCCGGCGCAGTAAATGCTCTGACATCCATAGGTTTTCAGTAGGCATTGGAGCTTTTGTCGCAAGGCATTTGGCTGCTCAGTTTTATAAAATGGGAACGTAGTTTGTTTTTCTATTAATTGTTGCATTTCAGTTGTAATGGTTTTTTATTGTATCACCTGATTTCTGGACAACATAGTTTTTTCTTTGTCTTTAATGTAAAAGTGTTTAAAAAAAATTTGAAAAATCTTAATGTACAATACATACTAACATATCTTAGTAGCACACCTAGGGTATGTGACACCCAGAACGGATCATTTTTAACACCTCCCCAATATAAAATGGGACCGGAGGACCACCACCTAGGAGCTGCATCCAGGGCAGACCCCCCCCCCCCCCCCGCCCCACTCTACTCCTCCGTTCTGTCCCCTCTCCCTTTGGTACGCAACTGCCTGAGGGAGGTGATTTTGGTCTCCAAAAGTTAGTAAAAAATGTATTAAAATTAGCCCAAAGATTACTTTATTTCCATTTTCTATTTATAAATGTTTATCAATACAGCTACCATACTACTTTATTCTAAAGCAACACTTTTTTTTTTTAACCTTTTGTCATCTTTGGTTTCTGCTTTCCTCATTTTCTCTTCACTCTCCATTCCATCCAGTGTCTGCCCTTTTTATCTGTCCCTTCCATTTTTCTCTTTCTGTCTACACTACCTTCCCCATGCTCTGGCATCTCTCACTTCTCCTTTTCTTCCTCCCTTCTCACCCCAATTCATTCCATATTCTGGCATCTGCTTCCTTTCCCCATGCTCTGGGCTCTCTCCCCTGTCTTCTCCTTCCATTTCTCCCTCTCCCTCCATGCTCTGACATCTTCTTTCTTTCCTTCCCGATGGTCTAGCATCTCAGTCTCCTTCCCTTCCTTGGCATCTCTCTCCTCACCTTCTCTTCCATCTCCCCATCCATGCTCTAGTTTCTTCTCTCTTTCCTTTCCCTCCCTCCTTTGCCCCTAGCCTGATATCTCTGTCACTTTCCCTTCCCTCTCCCCCATGCCCTGGCATCTCTTCCTCCCCCTCCATGGACTTGCATCTCCTTTCCTCCCTTCCTTTCCCTCGCCACTTTTCTTCCCCATGGTCTTCCATCTCTGTTTCATCTCCTCTCTTTTCCCTGGTCTTCCTTCTCCCTTCCTCTCCCCAGTTGGGTGCAACATTTCTTTTACCCTCCCCTCCCTCCCTTTGTTACCCTGCAGTTGGCAGTGCAACGTTCACAATTTTCTGCTCTTGCTGGCATCGGACCTTCCTCTCAGCTGGGTCATGCCTTTATGGAAACAGGAAGTGGGCGGAGCTCAGCAGAGAGGAAGGCCCGATGCTGACAAGAGCAATGAATTGTGAATGCTGCCGCTGCTACCGGGAAGAAGTTCTTTACACTGGCGCTAGCTCACGGAAGATTCAGTGGAGCACCCCCTTATGGTCTGCATCCGAGGCCAACCATCACCCCCCCCCCCTTGGTACACCACTGTTTAGACTCGCCATCATACTTTCATGAGGGATAAGAAATACAGAAAAAAATGCTGAATTGCATTTTTACACAAACACCACCAAACCATCACCTCATCAGATCAGTAAGCAAAACAAAAAAAATTGACCTGGAGATTCTACAGAGAAAAAAAGTCCAGGAGAAACCAAAGAAACACTTTGGAGAGACGATGTTCCTGAAATGGACTTTATTCAAAATGCATAAATGTATAGCAATCCACATAAACACCTTAAGGACCTAGTCTGCTGGGAGCACTGGATCCAACATGGTCTGTGTTTCGGCAAACGAGTCTTCCTCAGGGATCCCTGCTAATCCTAGGGTGAAAAATATGTGGAAAGGCTAAACAATCCAAAAATACAATTGCGTAGAATTGGATTGTTTAGCCTTTCCACGTATCCTCTACCCTAGGACTAGCAGGAATCCCTGAGGAAGACACGTTTGTCGAAACACGTACCGTGTTGGATCCAGTGCTCCCAGCGGACTAGGTCCTTAAGGTGTGTATGTGGATTGCTATACATTTATGCATTTTGAATAAAGTCCATTTCAGGAACATCGTCTCTCCACAGTGTTTCTTTGGTTTCACCTCATCAGATCAGATACTGTATAACATTCAAGAGATTACCTACCCTTTCTTTCAGGCAAAGCAATTAGTCCACATCTGATCTTTGAGACAATAAATTCATTGCAGCATCCACAAACCTAATAATTATCATTGAGCATACTTTCCTGAAGCATTGTATGACTGTCAAAAGTAAGCAAACAAGCTAATTAGCCGACTGTGATTCCTTTCTCTAAAATGATTTGTATATTATTTAACTTTTCAATGGAAGCCATATGCTTGCTAGAAGTTTGCATCCAGCACACTACCATACAGGCTCTTTCACTTAGCTGTGGGAACCAAAAAAGAACAAAAAAAAAAAATCTGATTATAGGGTAAAGAGACAAAGACATTAGAAATGAAAGAATTAATATCTAAAATGACTTTCACAATTTAAATTTATTTTTTATATAAAATTGATTTTTTTTCTTCTGTTTTTTTTGTGTGTGTGTTTGTTTTTTTTTGTCTTTTCAGCTCCCTCAGGCTCAAAAGGTAAAGCAGTTTTCTACCAACTCCTATTTATCAGAAAAATCGAGACCTATGCATGTATTCAACATGAATGAATATGATAACCTGGCACACTTTTGAACACAGCAGGGAAGGAACCCTTCGCTTGTGTTGGATTTGGGGCAGCTGCCCCAGCTGCCTCCCATCGTCCAGTACCTCCGTTACCGATGGTAGTATGCGCACGGAATATTCTTGAAAAGACTCAAAATAGTGCACCAAAACCACATATTAAACAGAACGATATTTGCAGAAGTCTGGAGAAATGAGAAGCTCTTAGAACTGACCTCCCTCTTTTATCAAACAGCGCTGGAGGTTTTTAGGACGGGCCGGCACAGTAAATGCTCCGACGCTCAGAGGAATTCTGTGAGCATCGGAGCATTAACAGCGCTGACCCGTACAAGAATCACATACAAGATAGCATTGTTAACATGTAAAATATTAACAGTTAAAGCACCAATATTCCTAGAAAGATACCTAATACCTTATAATCCCATAAGAACTTTAAGATCGGAGGACAAAAATCTTCTTTCTGTTCCGACTTTGAGAATAATTTATACAAGATGTGATACTATTTTCTCGCTCACAGCTCGACAAATATGGAACTCCTTACCAGGGAAGAAAGGATCCTAAACAAATTTAAGGGGGCATTAGAGTATTGGCTCTGCAAAGACGCATTCAAAACTTGAACTTCCCATGAGGCTGTCTTAATTTTAATGAACAAAATTACCCCCTTCCTCTTGTTTTTCCCGTTTTCTGTCTCTCTTTTCTTTAAATTAAATTGTAGTTCCACCCTTTCCCCTTCTGCACCTGTATGTTTTCGTAGACATCGTAATGCAATAAATGTCGTCCACCTCCCCTAATTTTCACTGTGCATCGCTTTGAAATTGCAATTGAATCAAACTTTTAATTAAACTTGAAACAAAAACCTCTAGCAACGCTTGATAAAAGGGCCCTTAATTCCAAATCAACCTTGCAGCCTCCTGTTGGCTATTGGGAACACGGTGACGGAAATTCCGTGGTTACTTTGGCCACTGGCAACTTGTCTGTCTGTTTTTCTAGTGGGTTGCCAAATGGCCACCAGGGCACACACATGCTGGCCTTTCGTTTTGAGTCACCATGTTTGGAATAAGTATTACCTATATTAACTGTACCTAAGAGATAGAGCAGCAAGCTGAGAACCAGGGAAGTTAGGGTTCAAATCCCACTGGCCCTCCTTGAGATTTTGGACGAGTCACTTAACCCTCCGCTGCCCTTTTACTAAACTGCAGTAAGCGCTGGCGTGTTTCTTACTGCATGTTAAAAAAGGATTACTGCGGGACAAGCCACCGGCACCTCACGGTACACGCACACCACACAATAAAAATATTTTTTTAATTTTCTTCAAAGGGGGCATGTTAAGGGATGGAGAGTGGGCGTGACTAGCGCTAATCAGTTAACGCGTGAAGCATTGCCTTGCGCTAATTGATTGGCGCGGGATTAGCACAGGGGCCCTTGCCACTTACAAAATAGGTGGCGACAGGCGCTTTATAACGGTCTCTCCACTAAAGGCAAAATCAGTGCATGGCCATAAAGTCAGAAAATGGGGAAAGTCAGCCATTTTCCAGCTGCGGCACGAATGGTCTTAGTGCTCAGGAAAGCCCTGTGTAAGGGGCACACTAAGGCCACTTTTGCCACAGCTTTAATAAAATGGTCCCTTAGAACACAATTCTATAAATGGTACCTCATTTTGGGCACAACAAAAAAAACGCACTTAGCACCAGTTCGGTAACAGCTGAAGGGCTTGCCTAAGTCGATATGCATTGGCATATCAACACAAAGGCACACCCACCTATGATAGATCGATGCCTGGCCTAACTGGGCATGCCTAAGTGTGCCATCCCTTTGCTAAGCACATTTATTTGACATGCCCATGTTCTTTTTCACATGTTCTGTGGAAAACCAGATCACTTTCCTTTTTTTTCTCTTGCTTTTCTTTATTTTCCTCATGGAAAAGTTGGTGGCCAATGTAATTGCGCCTTTCAGCTCGGATCACTGTTTTTTCCACTTCTCTTATATCCTCCCATGCTATCAGCTTTTTCTTCAGGTACTCCCTCATTTTGCTAAAGTCCGTACGTTTGAAATCCAGGACTATCTATCTAGGTCTGGCAAAGGAAAATAAACCTTACAGGGCTAATTTGCAGTTCAAGAAACCAATTTAAGAAAGTTTAGAAAAATTAGCAGCTTGAAACACTAGAGTCCGTTAGATAAAGCTATCCCCTCTAGTATCAGAGTTAGTTAGAAAGGGAGAGAAAGCTTTTTTTTTGGGGGGGAGGGATTGATTTGAAGAGGGAGAGGTCTAGGTTTGAAAACAGAGCAATACAACACAATACAGATGTAGAGCCAGCTCAGTTTAACTAAGTAATTCGAGAATAGATATGTCAACCTTCCCCCAAATATTCATTAATTCCTTCTCTTCCTCATTCAGGAATTTCTCTCTCTGTCTCTTTCCCCAGACTCTCTAGCATCTGCCATCTCATTTTCTTTCTTCCTCCCTCACCCAACTTGTACACACTCTCTCTATTCATTTCCCCCCTCCTGGGGTTACCAGACGTTTGGATTTACCCGGACATGTTCTCTCTTTAGAGGACATGCCCTGGCGTCCGGACAGCTTTTCAAAACCCAGCACTTCCAGCTCGGGACTGCCGTTGGAAGGGCGCCTGTGCATGCGCAGATGCCCTCCCAACAAGGCTCTGAGGCGAGAACAGGTTGAGGGTGGCGGGGCAAGGTGGAACTGAGCAGGGCATGGGGGCGGGGCCATAGGTCTGGATTTTACAATAGTAAAATCTGGTAACCCTTCCCCATCCAGAATGTGCCTTCCCCCCTTTTTTTCTCCCTTCCCCCCCAATCCAGGGTTCTGTTAGCTCCCTTTCTTTCTTCCCCCTCCCCTGCCCAAATCTGTCCTTAGTACTCTATAGAATCCTCTATCTGCATTTGAAAAAAGTAAGTGCAGAACCTCTGAGTCGATGCACATACTTAAGGCCTTGCCATTCCTGTTTCTGCTCCAACAGTGCAGGTTTCCTGCAACTAGCAAGATGATAGAAATGGGGATGTGGTAGAGCCTTGATAGAGCATTTTTGTATTAGCTTAGTGACATTGTTCTTACTTTTTTTTCTTTGTCATTGGCTCATTTCTTTGGCCTCAGGACAGCCTTGATGTGCTTGCTGGCTTTGTACCCCAGGCCCAACTCCTGGCATTCCTGTCACATGACCAGAAGGAGTGCCTCTAAACTATAGTGCCCACAGAGATCTGATTCTAGGTTCAACAAACAATACCCCAAGTTACAAACAATTTTGGTTTTTTCCCCAGGTTGGATTATTTCAAAAAGTGGCTGGTCATTTTATTTGAATCAATTCCTTGGTCATTTTAGGGATGCAAAGACAAAATATTTCATTTTGTTTAGTTCCCTGTGTCATTTATGGCATTTTTGAAATACCTTTCTGAAGTAAGGCAGGCCTTCTCCTTCCCGGGGCATGGGAGGGACCTTAGGCATCTGACCCAGTTAGGGCCTTAAGCCCCTCCCCAGTGTCAGGGTGGGATGTTGAGGTTTGGGGGGTGTCGGGGTGGGGTTCAGGGGATGTTGGCAGTTGGGGTATGTGTCGAGGGATCAAAGGGTCCAGCAGCAGGAGGGAGTGCGCATCCTTCCTGCCAGTCTCGATTGGGGGGTGTTGGGGGTTTGGGGAGCCAGCAGTCATAGGGAGAGGGCATCCCTCCTGCCAATATTGATAGGGGGTGTGTGTCAGAAGTTCAGGGGGGCTAGTGGTAGGAGGGAGTGGGCTTCCCTCCCGCCAATCTAAATTGGGTGGGGTGAGGGGGGTTCTAGTGGGCTGATGGCAGGAGGGAGTGGGCATCCCTCCTGCCAACTTTGGGGGTGCGTGTCGGGAAGTCTTCTGCCGCAACCAGCTCAGCTTATCGCAGCGGGGGTATTTCCCCCCCCCCCCCCCCCGAGCAGCTGAGCCGGCAGGACTCTCAGAAGCTGCAGCTTCAGGGAGTCCTGCCGGCTCAGCTGATTGAGGATTCTGTTGCCGCAATCAGCTGATTAAAAGGATCCCTCTGCAAAGATAGGCGTCTTTGCGATCAGGCTAAGGTATGATTCTCTAATCAGCGCCTGTGATATGGGCCCCGGTTAGCGAATCAGGTGGTTAGGCATCTGTTTGTTGGGGCAGATGCAATTCTCAGCCGCTTCTTAGGCAGCTGCTGAGACTGGTATCCTATATAAAATCAGGCCCTTAGAGCTGATCCCTGGCATGTATACGTTTTTAAAAAAGTGCCCACTTTGGCCAGCCCTTTATAAAAGGAATTAATGGAGTTATCTTTCTGAATTTCCCATTTTATTTTCCCCTTCAAGTTATTAATAAAGGGCCTCTTTTATCAAGCTGCGCTAGAGGTTTTTAGCGTGAGCGCAGTAAATGCTCCGATGCTCAGAGAATTCCTTGATAAAAGGGGCCCAAGGATTGCAGCCTTTGCTCAGTTCTCTTCCCCCACCCCTTTTACAAAACCGCGATAGTGGTTTGTAGCACAGGCTGGCGTGCTGAATGCTCTGTGGTACTCCAGTCACTCCTAGAGTTCCTATGAGCATCGGGAATAGTGCAGAGCATTCAGCGTGCCGACCTGCGCTAAAATCCGCTATCACGGTTTTGTAAAAAGGAGGGGCTTATTTGATATTCTGCAAATATTAAAACACAGTTAAATCCAAGCAGTTTACTAAAGTAAAACTCAAGGAGAAGGGATATACTCACAAACCCTGGAGACAAAAACTATTGACAAAATAGGACTTATAGGAACAAAAGGAAAAAGAGGGAGAGGAAAGGTTACAATATATATGTAGGATAATAAAGGGGAAGTAAGTAAAGGCAAAGGAAATAATTCTACGTAATAGAGAAAAACCAGATCCAGAAAAAGCAAAGGAACATAGGCCAGAGGAGGATAAGATTCTAAAGCTAATGAGAAATAGTAAGCGTTTAATTGAAATTTGAATTTTACAAAAGAGTGTTCAGTCCTGAGATAGAGAAGGAGAGAGTTCCACAGGGTGAGGGACCTTTATCGGAAAATATGAGTTTCTATGTATATCTAAAAACACTTGAATTTAATTAGCAGCTTTCACAAGGAAACATTTTCAAAATGGCTGACGTGTGCATCAGTGTTGACAGTTGCTGTGTTCCCTCCATGTGTATTAGTAAAATGGCTGTTTCTGGTGCATATGCCTGCAGAGATTTTAGAAAAGGCTCTACAGTGGCAGATTCTTGTCCAAAACACCACAAATATTCAATATATATGTGTAAATGCCAATATTTTCATGTAGGAGATGGCAATGTCTTCTAAAATAACCCCTGTAGGATTCATATAATCATTTGCCATCTTGTTGACATAGATATTGATATAAATTTATTCAGCCACACAGACACAGTTTTATAACAATTATAATATATGCTTCACTCATGGAAATGCTTTCTAAAACTGCGTCCTCTGTATTTGAAAAAAGGACAAAATTTGAAAATCAATGCTGTATTCAAATCGGCACCGTCTCCTGCAAGTGAAAAGTGCTCCTTTGCTCCAGATTAAAATTCTTGTCAATATTATCTGCTGTAGTTTGAACATGTGTTATAAAGAGGGGCTGCTCTGTCAACATCTTGACAAAATTTAAAGGCACTCTTATCTACGTAATAACGGGAGGCTCAGTGATTAAAATCCTATGGGACTCATTTTCCAAGCATGGAGATGTCAAACAAACACCATAAAGTGGCATTAGGACGGGTTAATCGTCAACACTTTCTAGACGTCTTGCTAGGCTTTTTGTCTGCAGTATGTCCAGAGTTCAAGGGGGGGTGTCAGAGGCATGTTATGGGCGGGCTTAGGGCAAGCTTAGCACTTGGGACATTTTGTGGCGATAATCACACATTTACCAAGGCATCCTGGACACCATTTAGACATTTTGGGCTAGACCTGTTTTAAAAGTGCATAAGAACTAAAAGTGTACCCTAGCTGATCAGATGGCCCCTGGAGGGATTAAATCATGGCACCCCCAGTTGTTACTGACCCCCCTCTCATCTCCCAAAGATCTGAATGAAACAGTACATACCTGTCTCTATTACAGCAGCACCTGGTATGGGAAACCTAGCCTGGGGGGCAGGGTAGTGAACCATAGAGAGGGGACCCATATCCTACTTTAACCGCTAAATTTATGGTGGAAAGTGCAAGCCTACCAAAACCCTACTGTACTGCCATATAGGTGACACCTGCAGACATAAGGGCTATTGGGGTAGCAGACAGATGGTGTGTCAGGTCAAAAGCGCGCTGGGACAAAGGCGTTCCCAGACAATTGAGCGCAGTGCGGGGGGTGCGCGCCGCAGAAAATTACTGTTTTTAGGGCTCTGACGGGGGGGAACCTCCCACTTTACTTAATAGAAATCGCGCCGCATTGTGGGGGGTTTGGGGGGTTGTAACCCCCCACATTTTACTGAAAACTTTACTTTTTCCCTGTTTTTAGGGAAAAAGTTAAGTTTACAGTAAAATGTGGGGGGTTATAACCCCCCAAACCCCCCATAACGCCGGCACGATCTCTATTAAGTAAATTGGGGGGGCTCCCCAACAAAACCCCCCGTCGGATCCCCTAAAAACTGTAATTTTCTTCGGCACGCGCCTCCGTCTTGCGCTCAGTTGTCGGCGCGCGCCTTTGTCTTTCGCGGGGTTGTCTATGAACCGACAGATGGATATAACAGGTTTTGGGGAAGTTTTGGAGGGCTCACCATACATTATAAGGGGGTTATGGTGAGATGTATACTTGCACCCTCGCTGCTCTGCTGGCATGTCTTTGTGGCCAGTCTATTAAAACTGCTGGTCCTCCTCCAAATGGCTTGTTTTGTGCATTTTTCATTGGACATCCTTTTGGTTGAAAATGGCCAAAAAAGATAGACATACTGAGAACGCAAGATGTCTAGCAGATCATTTTGGTTAAAAAAAAAAAAAAAAAAAGGCCGTCTGGTGGTTTAGAAAATTTTCTCCACCCGGTTTTTGGACGCACTTCTCAAGACATCCAAAGTTGAACTTAGATGTAATTTTGAAAATGCCCCTCTAAGTCTGTTTGTTTTGCTGCAAAAATTGCATCAGCTCAGTGAGTGAGAAAGACTAGTGCTTGGGGAGCCCAGGCACCCAAATCTTTAAGAGAACAGTCCCCATGATTTAATTCTAAAGCTCCTCATTCCTAGGAAGATGGTATGCTTCATTGCTGAAGCTTGAGCAATGATAGTTCTTTCTTTTGCTGCTTTTTCATTGTATGCATTATTTAGTGTGATTTTGTAGGTGATTTTTTCTTCCCCGCTTAGATTTGTGGCTAGGCGGGTTAGAAATCATTTTACATAAAATGAATACCGTATTTTCACGCATATAACGCGCACGTTATACACAATTTTACAAACCGAGTATAACCATGCGCGTTATATAATTTTTTTTTTTTTCAGTGCGATCCGGCATCCCCCCTGCGAACCAGCATCCTCCTCCCCGCTCGCATCACCCCCCCCTCCCCCACGATCCTACATCCCCCCCAGCACCGCAAACATAGAAACATAGAAATTGACGGCAGAAAAGGGCTATAGCCCATCGAGTCTGCCCATACCAATGACCCACTCCCCGATTCTTACTCTCCTAGAGATCCCACATGAATATCCCATTTTCTCTTGAAATCTAACACGCTGCTGGCCTCAATCACCCTCTGAGGCAGCTCGTTCCAATGATCTACCACCCTTTCAGTGAAGAAGTACTTCCTCGCATCACCCTGAAATTTCCCTCCCCTGATTTTCAGCGAGTGTCCTCTGGTTACTGAGGGCCCTGTAAGACTGAAGATATCATCTTTCACCTCTATACGCCCAGTAATATACTTAAAGGTCTCAATCATGTCCCCTCTCTCTCTTCGCTCCTCCAGTGAGTTATCCGCAGTCTTTTTAACCTTTCTTCATACGTGAGTTCCCCGAGCCCCAAAACCATCCTGGTAGCCATTCGCTGAACCGACTCAATTCTCAACACATCTTTTCGGTAGTGTGGTCTCCAGAATTGAACACAATACTCGAGATGAGGTCTCACCATGGATCTGTACAGCGGCATTATGACTTCAGGTTTTCTGCTGACAAAACCCCTACGGATACAGCCCATCATTTGTCTTGCCTTGGACGATGCCTTCTCTACTTGATTGGCAGCCTTCATATCGTCGCTAATGATCACTCCTAAATCACGTTCCACCGTGGTCCTGGACAAGGTTTCACCATTTAGTGTGTAAGTTCTGTGTGGATTTTTTTTGCCTAGGTGCATTACTTTACATTTTTTAGCATTGAAGCCCAGCTGCCAAGTTGATGACCACTGTTCAAGCTGTCTTAGGTCCTGCGTCATAGAGTCAGGCACACTGCTTTTGCCAACTATGTTGCATAGTTTGGCATCGTCAGCAAACAGTGATACTTTTCCTCTAAGTCCTTGGGTCAAATCTCCTATGAATAAATTGAATAGAATCGGCCCTAAGACGGAGCCCTGAGGTACTCCACTCATCACTGCTGACGTTTTGGAGGGGGTACCATTTACCATCACCCTTTGAAGCCTACCATCTAGCCAATCCCTTACCCATGTTGTGAATGTATCCCCTAATCCCATCGATTTTAGTTTGTTCAACAGCCTGCGGTGTGGAACGCTATCAAAAGCTTTGCTGAAGTCCAAGTATATCACGTCAAGGGACTCACCGGCATCCAGATGACTGGTCACCCAATCAAAGAAGTCAATCAGATTAGATTGGCAGGACCTTCCCCTGGTGAATCCGTGTTGATGTGGATCACGTAGATTTTCTTCATCTAGAATTTTGTCAAGTTCATGTTTGATCAGTGTTTCCATGAGTTTGCACACTATGGATGTAAGACTCACCGGTCTGTAATTTCCTGTCTCCGTTCTGCAGCCCTTTTTGTGGAGTGGAATTACGTTAGCTGTTTTCCAGTCTAGGGGTACTACTCCCGTGCGCATGGAAAGATTGAAGAGTACAGATAGTGGTTCAGCCAGAACTTCACTCAGCTCTCTGAGTACTCTGGGGTGTAGATTGTCTGGCCCCATAGCTTTGTCTACTTTGAGTCTTGAAAGTTCGTGGTAGACATTACTAGGTGTAAACTCGTAATCACGAAACAGGTCATTTTGGCTGTTTCTTATTTGTAGTTGCGGACCATCTCCCGGTGCTTCACAGGTGAATACTGAGCAGAAGTATTCGTTTAGCAGTTCTGCTTTGGTAGTATCAGATTCTGCGTAGTTTCCATCTGATTTCCTAAGGCGTTCTATTCCATTTTTGTTTCTCTTCCTGTCGCTAATGTACCTGAAGAAGGATTTGTCCCCTTTTTTAATGTTCCGTGCTAGATCTTCCTCTGTTTGAAGTTTGGCTTCCCTGACTGCCTTTTTGACAGCCTTAGATCTGGCCAGATAGTCTTCTTTTGCTTCCCTTTTCCCCAGATGTTTGTAGGTAATAAATGTTTCTTTTTTCATTTTAATGAGGTCCGAAATTTCCTTGTTGAACCATTGTGGTTTTTTGTTTCTCCGGCGTTTGCTTACTGTTTTTACGTAGCGGCTAGATGCTTCGTTCAGGATGGATTTTAGGTTTGACCACATAGTTTCCGGATTGTCAGTTTCTGCATGGTTTTGCAGCTTTTGATGGACAAAGTCTCTCATGTGGTCGAAATCTGCCTCCCTAACATCGGTCGCTTACCTGATTGGGCACCGGCACCAGCACCAATGCACAGGACGTGCCAGTGCCAGTGCCCGAAGATCCTCCCTCGTTGGGCTGGGCGGTGCAAGGGAGATCCTCCCTCTTCCCTGTGCCGGGCTGGACTGGGCTTTGAGCATTTGTGCATGCTCAAAGCCTTCTGGTCTCGCTCTCTCCGAGATTCTGAATCTGAGAATCTCGGAGAGACCGAGACCAGAGGCTTTGAGCATGCGCAAATGCTCAAAGCCCAGTCCAGCCCGGCAAAGGGAAGAGGAAGGATCTCCCTCGCACCGCCTAGCCCAGCCCAATGAGGGAGGATCTTCGGGCACTGGCACTGGCACGTCCTGTGCATTGGTGCTGGTGCCCAATCGGGTAAGCGACCGATGTCTTTGCGGTGCTGGGGGGATGTAGGATTGCGGGGGAGGGGGGGTGACGCGAGCGGGGGGGGGAGGATGCCGGTTCGCAGGCCAGAAGAGGGAGTAAGAGGGAGTGGCGGGAGGAGATTATAGCAGCATGCGCGGTATACACGTGTGCGTGCTATATAAAAAAAATTTACACAAATGGTTTGGACCCGCGCGCTATACGCGTATGCGTGTTATACACGTATGCGCGTTATAAGCGTGAAAATACGGTAAATCATTTGGGTTCTTATTTTCTGCAAGCAGCTTCCAGAATTTCACCTCTCTAATCCTGTCTTTGAGTTCTTGATCTGCACTTTCCATGATATCTCACCCAGTCGACAGCAAACAAAACCGCTAGTGCTTCAAGGAACAGTAAAAAAATGATTCCAAATGAACAATCCAATGGCAACAGAGAGGGCCTTTGTTTCTTGTAAAGAAGAGTCTTGAACAAACAAGGCAGAATTCCGGACGACCTGTCGTCTTACTCCTGCGGTGATACTTTGCACTGCTCAACTTGTGTGGTCCAGCAACGGTGCAGGGATACAGAGAACGGAGAGGGATCTTGTTTTTGTTTAGTCTGGTTTATTAATTGTCCCAGGGAAGCCTTTCCTGATTTGGGAATATAAAAGGGATCTTGTCTTCTCTGAATGCTCAAATACCTTTGTTGTTTGATTCCATAAAGTTCCTGACCACTATCTGTTTTTTTTTTTTTAATCCTTTTTTAAGGTATGCAAGTAGAGGTTTGCCCTCCTTTTATCTCAGTGCTATCATATTTCACCAATCTTGGAGTTCATTTATCATTCCTCGCCTCATTTACTCCTTCTGCTTTGAAGTGTTGAATTAACCGTCACTGGGAATAGAAAACTGAAAATTGGCAAAGCTGTTATTCTCCCAGAAACGCATGACTGCCACTTTTAGTGGTTTGGCAAGAATTATGTAGTACGTCAAAAAAAAAATACAATATATCTTTACTGTAAATATTAACATTAAACCTGTTTTTTGTTTTTTTTTTAATTGTTATGTTTACCCAACATAACTGAGTCAAAAACAGGTTGACTCGGTTATGTTGGCATTTTGTTTCCAAATTGGTATTATACGTTCATACTCATTGGATTTACGAAGAAAACTTAAGCAAATTATGTAGGTTTTAGAATGCTATAAACTACAGAAAAAAGTACCTAAAAGTTATGTTCTTTTATAGGTTTCAGTTCACACGCATAGTAAAGCGTACTCATTGCTAGAAACAGCTATTATTGTGAGGATTTTAATCATTTTCATTCAAGATATGTTAGTTTTGGTTTCAGGTATTTTCTAAACTCCAGTTCAAGTCTCTTAGGGCCCTATTTATTAAAGTGTGGAAATATTTTGCAGTTACTATCCAGTGGTCAGTTATGGATGCAAAATCTGGACTCTAGGGAAACAAGACAGAAAGAAGATTGACTCTTTGGTGCTGGAGAAGGATTTTAGGCGTGCCGTGGACCGCCAGAAGAACTAACAAATCAATTCTGGAATAGATCAAACCGGCTATGCCACACGAAGCCTAAAAGATGAAGCTACGACTGTCTTATTTTGGTCACACCATCAGAAGAGAGAGATCACTGGAGAAGGACATCATGTTAGGGAAGATCGAAGGAACCAGGTGAAGAGGGCGACCCGAAATCAACCATGGGGATGACACTGGAGGACCTTTCCAGATTAGCTCAAAACCGATTTCTTTTTGATCTGCAATTCATCAAGTCGCTAGGACTCAAACATGAGTCGATGAGTATTGTGTTCCGTTTTGGAGACCGTATCTGGCAATAGACATAAGAAGACGTGAAGCAGTCCAGAGAAAGGCAACAAAAAAGTTAGGAGGTTTGCGCCAAAAGATGTATGAAGAGAGACTGGAAGCTCTGAATAGTTATACCATAGAGCACAGATGTCAAAGTCGGTCCTTGAGGGCCGCTGTCCAGTCGGGTTTTCAGGATTTCCCCAATGAATATGCATGAGATCTATTAGTGTACAATAAAAGCAGTGCATGCAAATAGATCTCATGCGTATTCGTTAGGGAAATCCTGAAAACCCAGCAGGATTGCGGCCCTCGAGGACCAACTTTGATACCCCTGCCCTAGAGGAAAGGAGGGACAGGGGAAATATGATTCAGACATTCAATACTTGAAGGGTATTAACGTAGAACAAAATCTTTTCCAGAGAAAGGAAAATGGTAAAACCAGAGGACATAATTTGAGGTTGAGGGGTGGTAGATTCAAGAGCAATGTTGGGAAATTCTACTTTACGAAGAGGGTGGTGGATGCCTGGAATGCGCTCCCGAGGGAGGTGGTGGAGAGGAAAACGGTGACATAGTTCAAACAAGTGTGGGTTGAACACATAAGAACATAAGAAGTTGCCTCCACTGGGTCAGACCAGAGGTTCATCGCGCCCAGCGGTCCGCTCCCGCGGTGGCCCATCAGGTTTATGACCTGTGAAGTGGTTTCTGACCATTTCTCTAACCTACCTCTACCTCTATCTGTACCCCTCAATCCCCTTATCCTTTAGGAACCTATCTAAACCTTCCTTGAACCCCTGAAATGTGCTCTGGCCTATCACAACCTCCGGAAAGAAAGGGGGGCAGGGAAAGATGAAGAAAGACAGGAAGAGAGAGAAAGAAAGAAAGGGGAGGGGGCAGGGAGAGAGGAAGAAAAAATTGGACTCATGGAGGGACAGAGAGATGTTGGTTGGGGAATGGAATGAGGTCTGGAGGAGAGGAAACAGTCATGAGGCAGAAAGAAGGGAAGAGATATTGGATGCACAGTCAGAAGAAGGAAGTGCACCAGAGACTCATGAAATCACCAGACTGCAAAGGTAGAAAAATTGATTTTGTTTTAAATTTAGTGATCAAAATGTGTCCGAATTTATATCTGCTGTCTATATTTTGCACTATGGCCCCCTTTTACTAAACCGCAATAGCAGTTTTTAGCGCAGCGAGCCTATGAGCTTCGGGAGTAGTACGGGGCATTCAGCGCAGCTCCCTGCACTAAAAACCGTTATCGTGGTTTAGTAAAAGTGGAGGGGATATATTTGTCTATTTTTGTATAGTTGTTACTGAGGTGACATTGCATATTTTAAAGTAATCTGCCTCGACATCGTTGAAAACCCCCCCAAATATAAATGATAATTAACATTTTCTCTGCGTACAGTGTGCTTTATGTTTTTTAAAATTGTATTGTTGATAGATCATTTTGACTTGGTCATTTTAAAAGTAGCTCGCAAGTCAAAAAAGTGTGAGCACCCCTGGTATAATGCCTTTATAGATATGGGAAAGAGAAATGAAATTTCTTATCTGCGATGTGGTTTTCTTTTCATATTTAGCTTGCTGAAAATCAAGGACTGGTTTTGATGACCACTGTTGCCATGCCTGTATTTAGTAAGCAAAATGAGACCGTAAGTACTCAAACTGTCTTTTATCACTTTCAAAGAATGTGTGCAATGTATTAACTAAAGTTATATTTTTGGCCTACTGTATTGCATGAAGCCTTATTGTCAGGAGAGACTTTAGATGGCAGTGGGGCCCTTTATTAAACCACATTAAGCACTTAGAGGCATGGAATAATCTCCCAGTAGCAGTGGTGGAGACAAGGACGGTGTCTGAATTCAAGAAAATGTGGGGCAGGCAAGTGAGATCTCATGGGGAGAGGAGGAGATAGTAGGTGTTGTGGTTGGGTAGACTGGATGGGCCATTTGGCCTCTATCTGTTGTCATGTTTCTGTGTTTCTATGTTTTACCGAACTACAGTAAAAAGTGGCCTTAGTTCATGCAGTGGCATAGCAAGGAAATATGGCACCTGAGTCAGAGGCACCTGGCATTGCCGTGCCGTGTGTCCCACCCCCATACCTCTTTAAATATTTGCTGGCAACAAGCAGGATCTCCTACCTCTTGCTCAAGCTGACTGAGCCTTCTCTCTGACATCACATCCGGGTCCCACGAAGAGGAAGTGATGTCGGAGAGAAGTATGAGGCTGGCGTGGGCAGCAGATAGCAGATCCTGCTTGCTGCTAGCAAAGATTTGAAGAGGTAGGTGGGGAGGTTGGAGAGGAGAAGAGGAGAAATGCCAGTGCTCCCACAAAGACAACTCACGGGATGCTCTGCCTCCCAGCCCCTTACTATGCCACTGAGTGCATGCTTACATGGGTCATTTCTGTGTGGTAAAGCCATTTTACCACGTGGGTAAAATGGCCAATTTTTTTATTTTTATGAATTGATGGCCGTGCACTAATTTCCCATTAGCGCATGACCATTTGCATGTGGGATATTTTGTGGACGGTATGGAATCACACACTAACTTGGTAATGGGTTAATGCACAGCAATGCCCACACACCAATCATTTAGCACAGAACACACCTACTCTCTGACCCCAGACCTGCCCCAGTGCCAAAAAATAAGATCTATTTATTAGCATGTGGGTAGTGTGTGTACATGGAAAAATTACCATGGCAAATCTGAGCATACCCAGCAGTAAGCCCCTTTTTCACTGCAATAAGAACGATAGCCTTTACTATAGCTTAGTAAAAGGACCTCTTAATATGAGGCAAAGCACCTGCTAATTGCTAATGCAGAGTCGCATGAAGGGGGCTTCGTTGTAATTTAGCATAAAATCTGTTTTACTCTTTGGGATCTTGCCAGGTACTTATGACCTGAGTTGTCCACTATTGGAAACATGATACTGGGCTTGATGGACCCCAGTAGGGCAACTCTTGTGAGCCAAGTTTAGGATAATCAAGCAACTGTGACATCACTGACTAGGTTGCCTCTTAGGCATTGGTGGACTGAGGCATTATGACATCACAACAGGAGCTCTGGAATGTCGCTACTGTTTGGATTTCTGCCAGGTACTTGGAACCTGGGTTGGCCACTGTCGAAAACAGGATACTGGACTGGATGGACCTTCAGTCTGTCCCAGTAGGGCAACTCTTGTGAGCCAAGTTTAGGATAATCAAGCAACTGTGACATCACTGACTAGGTTGCCTCTTAGGCATTGGTGGACTGAGGCATTATGACATCACAACAGGAGCTATGGAATGTCGCTACTGTTTGGATTTCTGCCAGGTACTTGGAACCTGGGTTGGCCACTGTCGAAAACAGGATCCTGGACTGGATGGACCTTCAGTCTGTCCCAGTATGGCTATTCTTAGGTGTTAAATGCTTTTATGTCGAGGGCATGGCGTGGGCAAGGAGTGGGTATGGAAGTATAACTAGCTAGTGTGTTACACTTACTGCAGATAAATTGGATAAAGCACAGTTAACACAGGAACGCTTACCACCTCCTAAATAGGAGCCAATAAGAGGTCTCAGTCTCACGTTAACTATCACATGTTATGTTATGTTATGTTATGTTATTTATTTCTTATATACCGCTAAATCCGTTAAGTTCTAAGCGGTTTACATAGAAATATACATTAAAGGATACAATAAAATAAGATAAATAAATAAAGAATGGGTACTTTGAAATTCCCTTACTGTCCCGAAGGCTCACAATCTAACTAAAGTACCAAAGACAAACAAATTAGCAAATAGTAGATAGAAAAATAAAGATAGCGGAAATGAGATATAAAGCATCCTAACAAGAATACATAGAACTCTCAATAACATACTGTTAAAAATAAAACGTACATTCCAAAATAATAAATAAAGTAATAAAAATAAAAAATAAAAAAATAATAAAGTATTATAAAGAAACTAATTAAATAGAAAATACTTTTAAGAATTAATCAAATATAAAAATATATAGAGAAAATAAACATTAGAAGTAAGGAAAAAAGAAAAGGTAAAGGACTGCATATGAATAGAATGGAATGAGAAACAGTTAAACAATAGAATTCTAAGAAAATTTTAAATGAAAATTAAACAAAATTAAATAAAAAGGAATGGCAATCCAAAATTAGAATATGCTGGTTGTGCCCCTTCTGGTTACCACATAAAACTTGCAGCTACCGCCTGGAATATTCCCATGTTAAGCTCTGGTAACGACAGATTTGACTGCGGTAAATTAAAAGGGGGAACCACTGCAATTTTTCCTGTTTGCTTAATTAATCACGCCTCATTCAGGGGATAAAAAAAATAACAATATACTTTTACAGGTACAAAAGACTCACAAGGATGCCAAATTAATATTTGATAAGATAGACCCCCCCTCTTCTTCAAAGCCATGCGGCAATAGCCCCGAAGCGCTTTAAATCTCTATGGGCTTCGGGGCCGTTACCGCATGGCAGCCGCTAGCGGGGGAGAATGATAGCGAATGTAAAAAAAAAAAAAAAAAGAAGAGTTTCATTCAGGAGAGTTAGATAGATAAAAATAAAAATACACTAACCCAGCCAGTTAGCTCCCAGTTATATGCCAAAGACTTTGGAGAATAGTTTATAGTTTATCATTGAGATTCCGCTTTTATTCAACGTGGATAACAGCGTTAAATGCATAATTAAAGACCCAATATAGGTTCGACATACAGTAACTTCATCCGACGCGCATATTTCATCTGACAAAAGAGGTGACGTTTCAAAAGTTGTTGTTTTTTTTTTTTTAAACTAAGAACAAAACAAAAAAAAAGGGACCAGAAACAAAATTTAAATACCTTTAGACCAAAAAGGTGCTCAGAACCAATGTATGGTACGAAAATCACCAAACCAGGGACAAACCTCTGTAAGGACTTTCAAGGAGTCTATCATTGCACCATCCACAATTGGTAGAAAGGTGTTTTGATTTTATTTAGATGAATATATCATTTAAAATGTCCATTAAAAATATCCAAATGCTTTAGGGAAACTGTATCTTCTAAGTGATAGACTGTGAGCGTTTTATAAAAACACTTAACTTTGGGTGGTTAGGAAGTAGTCTCGCTACAGCGGATACTGGCGGGTTCTAACGCGTTTCTCCGGTAGGCTTCTTCGGAGAACCCCCTCACGCTGGTTGTAACATCGAGTCCAATTCCTTCCTAGCGAAAGAAGATAGAAAACACCATTTAAAATGTAATACTATGAAGAACTTCAAACAAACTCACGACGCTGTCTGCAGAGTACCGCACTCTTCACCCTTAATTGCTGCACTTCCTGTTGACGTCAAAATCAGCTGTTACCCCCGGTTTAACTATTCTTGCTAGATGTCAATGCAGGAACGGCCACCACTCTACTTCCCAATTTAATCCTGTAGGGACCACTGTCTGCCAGTGGAATATCCATGACTGCTCTCTTATCCTTAGCCAAGCCTGCTTGTTCCCTCCTCTCTTTAAATTTGGGACTTCCGATATCACCAATTTAAGATCTTCTAACCTGTGAGACTTGATCTGCCAATGTTGAACCAATGGAGCCCCCGTGTCACTCCTGTTTTATAAATCGATTTTCTCTTCCGGCTCTGCATAAATTATAAAGTGCATAGAATGCTATAAAGTGCTATAGGCACTTATCTTTATGCCCGACGGCTGCCCAACCGTTTCACTCCTAGTTTCGTCAGGGGCAGATGCAGTGCTGATAACAATAGCGGTTTGGGCTCAAAGTTAGAGCGTTCTTAATTAAAAATGATGGTGTCTGTATTAAAGGAGGCATAGCCCCGTCGGGCATAAAGATAAGTGCTTTTCCTTCACAGCACTCTTTAGCACTTTATAGCATTCTATGCACTTTATAATTTATGCAGAGCCGGAAGAGAAAATCAATTTATAAAACAGATTAAAACTTTTGGGTTGCACATGCTATTTGCTAAGACCAATGATGAAAACATCGCCCCAGTAAGGGTACGAATAGAATTTTAAAGTAGTACCTTGGGTGTTTGAGGTCTAGCGGAAAAATCCATTTAACATAGTTTTGTCCTAACTGTCCTGTACAATGCATAGTTTCTACAATAGCTCATTTTCAGGAAAAAAAAAGTCTAATGAAGAGACAATTGCTAGCTATCATTTTGATTTGGCTGTATGGTAGACTTGTCTTTTTTTTTCCCAGATGTTGACAAAACTGGACAGTAAAGTCATCTATGTCCTTCAACAGATGCAAAAGAATTGAAAAAGCATTATATACCTTTGACGTCACAAAAATGGTTGCTCTATCTGGCTGCGTAAATCGTATTTCTTTTTATTTCAGAGATCAAAAGGGGTTCTCCTAGGTGTAGTAGGCACAGATGTTCCAGTGAAAGAACTTCTTACAACTATACCAAAATATAAGGTAATGTCTTCGAATGCCCTGCATGCATACTGTAAAGACCGATCCTGAAGTGGTCCGGATTAGTTCCATGTAATCAGTTCTCCTTATGACGGTTAGATCAGGAGCGGGCAACCTCGGTCCTCAAGGGCCGCAGCCCAGTCAGGATTCCCCCAATAAATATGCATGAGATCTAGTTGCACGCACCGCCTCCACCGTACGCAATTAGATCTCAAGCATATTCTTTGGAGAAATCCTGAAAACCTGACTAGGTTACAACCCTTGAGAACCAATGTTGCCCACCTCTAAGTTAGATGTTCAGGGTTTTAACTACTCTTAAATGCTTGATCACAAATACTATTTTCTTGTTTACACTTCCCCCTCCGTATTCGCGGAGATAGGGGATCAGCATGGCCGCGAATACAGAAAAAACGCAAACAGCTTTGTGTATGTTATTTGTGGTTTTTCTGCAAAAAAAACCCCTAAAAAAGACACAAAACCGCAAATAACCTTACCTGTTCCTGTGAAGAAAGTGCCGCGATTTTCACTCTATAACGCTGAGAGGATCGATTTTTCTCTGTGCATCGCTGGGAGCAGCAACTTCCTTTGATGTAAATTTGGGGGCAGAGCCTGCGCACGAAAAACCGTGAATAAATAGGGGGAAGTGTACTGTGTTTTAAGTCTTAACAGACTTTTTCCATAGCTAAGAGTCCTTTAACTAAGCTGCAGTAAAAACTAATGCATGATTACCGCAGATTAAAAGGGCACTGCCACGGATGGTGGCGTACAGTAAAGGGGGCGAGGGTGGCGATCCACCCCTGGCGTCGTCTTGGTGAGGGTGCAGGTACCCATCCTCTCTGCACTGCTTCCCGTACCCCATTCCTCTGTAATGTTCCTGGCGTGAGCAGTAACCCCCAGCCAGCTGTCCCGCTAGCGCTGTCTCTTCCTCTGATAATACGAAGACTCTTCCTCTGAAGTGTGACCTCTTAGACCCGTGCCTAGGAAGTGCCAGGAAGTGACATCAGAGGAAGAGCTGACGCTGGCTCGACAGCAGGTTGGGGGGTTGCTGCTCGTCCCAGGAACATTACAGAGGAACGGGGAAGGGAAGTGGCAGGAGGGGGTAGGGATAGAGTGCGTGGAGGTGGGGTGGGGGGCCTCTCATCCTCGTTATGCCACTGACCATGAGACATGGGTAGTTGTGGGATTGGCACCTGCTTCCTATGTGCTAAAAAAATAGATTGCATTTTTTAGCACAGGGGGGAGGGTGTTTGTAGGCAGAGAGAGGCATGCCCTTTGCTAATCAGTTAGAGCAAGTTGCCAGGTGCTAACCTCTT
Organism: Geotrypetes seraphini; assembly: GCF_902459505.1. NCBI lineage: Eukaryota > Metazoa > Chordata > Amphibia > Gymnophiona > Dermophiidae > Geotrypetes > Geotrypetes seraphini. Next base: position 14,347,032 of record NC_047100.1, read on the forward strand.
AGCGCAGGTGGTAAGGGCTCTGCGGTAATGCCACGTACTAATGGGGAAATTAGCTCCTGGCCATTAATACTGAAAATAGGTAATGTGGCCATTTTGCAGCCACGCTAAAAGTGACCACAACGTATGGGAAAGCCTTGCGCTATAACGGCGCTGCCTACTTTTCGACACATCTTAATAAAAGGTCCCCAAATTTCCAAGTTTATTAAAACGTTTGATATACCGCTTAATCTGGCTTCTAGGCGGGGTACAATAGTATAAAAGAACATTACATAAGTTACACTCAGTAAAACATTGCTAAAAAAGAAAAAGACAGATGATGCAGGGGAGGTTAGTATGACATAAACAAATTCTACACAAACTGGAACAGAAAGAAAAGGGGAAGAATCGTGAAAGGAGGGAGGGGAGGGAGGGGAGGGAGGGGAAGGAGCACTGGGAACTCTTTGAGCTGTCCTTAAAAGGACAGTTGGAGTCCGAAGGGCATCACCGAACAAAAATGCTCTTAGTTTGGATTTGAAATAATTTAAGCTAGCCTTCCACATCAAAGAGGGCGGCTTTGTAAAGTTCATCTTGGATTATATGTTCCCAAATTCATCTTACATTTTGCCTGCAGTTAATAACCAGCCTCGTTAGCACAATGTCTCATTATCCATTTGCATCAAATAGATAATGCGCTTTGCCATTTCTGTAAATTCTATAAGGTCTTCAAGGTACCCCGGCTCTAAAATCACCCCTGGGGCTATGTCAGAGGAATGGCTAATCTTCACTCTTTAAATTAATCTTATTTGAATAACTGTTAACTACGTTGATAATTATACTGGCAGCATGACAGAAGATTTCTCCAGATGTTCAGTGAGATAACGGTGGGGAATTGTTTTGCATTGCCACGACAATGTTCTCCCTCTCTTGCTGTGAAGAAATGCCAAAAAATATACTCTGCGGCGTCTCGATAAGATGACAATAGGGAAATTCTTACCAGTTACTGCAGCAGTTTTTCAGCAGATGGCAGAAAGAATGAGGATTCAGCATAGCTGTTCGGGCTTCAGGAAGCAGGTGAAAGCCTGGCTCTTTTCCCAAACCTTTCATTCTTATGGCTACTGGCATGCCACTCACTCTGCACCTGGCCTAGCTTGCAACATATCCTATAACCATTTCCTTATTCAACTGTACATATAGGGGTAGATTGAAGAACTATTGGCATTAAGGACCCAATTCTATAAATCATAGGCGCTTAGCACATGTTAATCTTAGACACTGTTTATAGAATTGTGCCTAGAGACGCCTCAAGTGCACTTAGGTGCCAGTAGACGTCTGAACCCTATTTATTCCAGGGTTTTTTTGGCCTAAATATTAAAACCAAGTCCACTTTAGGGGGAAATTCTGTATAGGACGCCAGTCTCGGCAGCTGCTTAAGAAGCGGCTGAGAATTGTAGACTGGCGTCCTATACAGAACCACATCTCCCTTAATGGACAAAAATGCATAACACCGCCTAAGCACCCCAATTCTCTAACCAGCGCCCATGTCACAGGTGCCTGGTAAAGAATCACACCTGATCCCTTTGCCATCAACTGATTGCGGCAAGGGTATCTCCCTGCCATGATCAGCTGAGCGGCCACGGCAGGGAAACCATGAAGTTGGCTGACAGGAGGGATGCCCAATCCCTCCTGCAGGAACACCCGAGCACCTTGAGAAATCCCCCAGCAGGAGGGATGCCCACTCCCTCTGCCACCCCCCCAGAACTACCCCCCCACACCCCCTGTAGCAACACCGCCTCTAGCACCCCCCCAAACTGGCAGATTCCCTGTCATCTAACAGCAACCCCCCCTCCCCCCACCTTTTAAGATGAAAGTCAGACCAGAGGGATGCATACACCCTCCGGTTAGCAGGCCCGCCATTCGAAAATGCCCATGGGAGAAGACTTAGGCATCTCGACCAATTGGAGCCATAGGCCCCTCCCTGGTACATCCCAGAATACACTGGGAAGGGGAAAGCCTGCTATTTTGGAGTAGTGGGCCTGCCAGCTAGAGGGTGTATGTGTCCCTCTGACCGAACTTTCATCTTAAAAGGTACGGAGGTGTGTGGAGAGGCTGAGGGGTGATGGGGGGAGGGTCTATTGGTTAGAGGAATGCCGTGGGGTCTAGAGAAGGGGAGGGCCTGGATGGGGGTGTCGGTGGATGGGAAGAGAAGTTCCAGGAAGGTGGTGGCAGGAGGGAGTGATCATCCCTCCTCCTGGGGGATTTCTTGGGGGGTGGGAACGTCAGCAGTTCCGGCAGGAGGGAGTGGGCATCCCTCTTGCTAGGGGATTTCTCAACTGTTTGGGCTTTCCTTACCAGCTCTGCGCATATATGAGAGCCACTTTCACAGCCATCAGTAGGATGGGAGAGATGGGAATTACAACAAACCTCCGCGTGAATCATTTGCATGCAAACTTTTTAGTGCATCAATAGCTCTTTTTGAATCAGCCCAAAAATCAGATTGGAGAGATCCACATGGTCTTTCTGATCCTTTTTAGTGCATCTAGGCCTAGCGAAAGGCAGGTTCCCTGGAATCCGGCAGAACTTGCCTGACCCTCGCTACTGAAAACGTGATGGTGAAACAGCACCTCCCACTGGCAGGATTGTAGATTGAGGGCTTCTGCTCATCTTAGTGGAAATAGTATGTGCCAATCCCCAAACCACCGTGGAACTCTTGAGTGCGCTCTACGGTACTGTTTCTTACCCTGAGGTAAGGACACATTAGTGCTAATTGGATAATGTGGGACTAATTCAGAGCTAGGATTGTCCGATTTTCCAATCGGAAAATCCAGATCCCTAGACCCACCCCTCAGTCCCGCCCTGGCCCCATCCCAGCCACGCCCCCCGCTGCCTGCTCTTGCCTGGCAGGGAGGAAATCCGCGCATTCGTGGATGTTTTCCCTGCCTGACGCTATTTGAGGAGGCATATCAAAACCTTGACAAAGTCCTGGGTTTTGAGAAGCCGTCCGGAGCCCCCGGACATGCCCTCAAAAGGAGGACATGTTTGTGGAAATCCAGATGCCTCGTAAGCCTAAGCAGAGCTCTTAGCACCTCCTGAAGAGGAGTCGATAAGCGCTCTGCGTTTTTTGCAGGTACCACACACTAATGGAAACAGTACATGACCTACAAAAAAAAAAGAAAAGCGTACAAAATATGCCAGAGTAAATCTGGGTTTAACAGAACTTTCCTCCTTATTTAAAGGACCTCTATGTGAATATAAGAGAGGGGAGGGTATGTTAATTCCCCTTTATTATTTACTCTTGTCACATCAAATGCTGTACATTTTATTTCCATAAATAGATGGTAATTATTTTCACTGTGGATAAACAGATATAAGAACCTCTGTTACCAATGTGTGCATTTGACATTTCTTTTTAATTGTGCTATTTACCGATCTCATCAGAGTGACAGGTTTTCATTTCCAAGAAATGTCAAGGATTGCAGCTTGGCGTTGATGCTGGGGGAGGGAGAGGGATCCTAGACTTAAAGTTACGAATGTTGTTTACCTCTTTCTTTTCAGAATTCGCTGGCCCGCAAACTAATTCTTCCTTCTTTCTTGTACTTCTCCAGTTAGGTATTCACGGCTATGCATTTGCGATTACCAACAACGGGTATATTCTGACTCATCCGGAACTCAGGCCCTTGGTAAGACCCGCAGTATATCTGGACATTTCATTGATCCTTTTCCTTTGTTGCAGAGCCATTTGCATCATTTGTAAAGGCCATATTTGAAAGTTGTACACGGGGAGACATGTATTAAGGCGCATCATTTGAAAATTAGAAACCATGGAACAAAGGAATCGTATTTACATATTTTGGGTTATGTACGTAAGGGGGCTGATTCTATAAATGGCACCTAAATGGCGTCGGCTGTGTATCAATCGCACTTAGGCGCTGTTTACAGAATCGTGCCTAACGGTGCCTATGTAGAAACTTAGGTGCCTGAAATGTAGGTGAGGGTTTTAAAGGCCTACATTTTAGGTATCTTAAGTTTTTAGAGAATTGCACTTAGCAGCGCCTAAATGCCCACTTAGGCCTTGTGATAGGTGCCTGTTTTTTTTATAGAATCGGATAGGCGCCTATCGCCCAATTATTTTTATATTTTGCCAATTAAGTTACTGAGAAGAGAGCTTAGAAGTGTAAGTGGGATGAAATTTACGAAGGCGCGTCAGGGCCTTATCGCGCAGAATAGCTCGCGCTAGCCGCTACCGCCCCTCTCTTGAGCAGGGGGTAGTTTTTCGGCTAGCGCGCTAATCCGGTGCGTGCGCTAAAAATGCTAGCGCACCTTCGTAAAAGGAGCCCTAAGTTTGGAGGGAAGAGTGTCGATTGGAGCATCGATGATGTCTGTGGCTGGTGTAGAACTGTGGAATGCCCTGCCTGGTATCCTACGATTCTGTACTGGGAGGATAAACTTTAAGAAAATGCACTGACAGTAATGTATAATTTAAAGTTTGCTTATATTCATGGATTTTTGGAATTTGACTTGCTTAAAACAAAAGGAATTGACCCCAAAATATCCACAAAGAAGAAAATCCAGAGAAAACCAAAAAAGCTCTGTGGAGTGACGATGTTCCCAAATGGACTTTATTTGAAAGTGTCAAAGTTCCAAAGGTACACTGAAATCATCCACATAAAATAATTCCATCCACATAAAAGTAAATCATCCACATAAGAGCCTTAAAGGACCTAGTCCGCTAGGGATACAGGACCCAACACGGTCTGCGTTTCGACAAAAAGTCTTCTTCGGGGGTCCCTGGGAGTCCTATAAAGGTGAGTACGTGGGAAACAATTGTGTGATGAGCCGGAAGTGAGACACTGCTTGTGGATGATTTTAGTGTACCTTTGGAACTTTGATACTTTCAAATAAAGTCCATTTGGGAACATCATCACAACACAGAGGTTTTTTTTTTGTTTTATTTGACTTGCTTAGACTATATTTGTGGAGTGGTTTACTTTTTTTTTTTTTTTTTTCCATATCTTTATTCATTTTAAAAAACAACATCAAGTGCAACATATTATCACACAACGTACAAAATAAACAACACTTAATTCCATCAAATGATATAATAAATGTATATCCCTTCCCCCCCACCCTTTCATACAGTATAAAGACAATCAAGAGTAATACAAATGATCAAGACAAACAAAATTGCAATCAAATAATAATAAATTAAAGGCATACCCCCCCCATCCTGGATGTGTATAAACAAGGGCTAAAACTAATAATCAATAAAAATAGTGGTTTTCGTATTTACTATGGAAGGGATTGTTTGATCTAATGCCTTTTTGCTTCCTTAATTGTTGAAATCTGAATTGACTTGGTATCTTGATATTTTATATTGGGGGGATGTTAATGATGTTGTCCAGTTATGTCTTGTTATATGTGGAAATCGCAGGGAAATAAGATTTTATGTGCGTGATATGTAAACCGCATAGTTGTATGCGGTATATAAATTTAATAAATAAATATATACTCAACTATAAATCCGATCTAAATATACACCTAAGAAAGGACAAAAAAAAAAAAAAAAGCGTTGACTCGAATATAAACCGAGATTCCAAATATAGTAGGAGGATCCACAGGTACAGCAATATTTGTAATATTGAAGAGGGTAAAGGATGAGAATGAATACACTTTTTTTTTTGTCCAAGAAAGTTTGGTTGTTTTTCATCTACTTTCTCATTATTACTTAATCTTATTATTATTTCACTATTTTCTAAGGAAGGAGTAGGAGGTACCTCCAGAATCATTCAAGACCAACAAACTTGCCTTCCTGTGAAACAGTATCTAAACAAATGACCCACTCTGTTGCCCTCCATGTGCACCGCCACCGGAAGAACACCAGTACTGCTATCCTACCACCCCCCAGCACCACCTTTATGTCCCATCTTTAAAAATCATTAGTACTGGTAGGGCTTCTTCATTCGCAACTAAAGCTCCTACAAATTTGGAATTCGTTACCATCACATTTAAGGTCTGAGCAAAAATTAGATAAATGTAAGGGAAACCTTAAAAGCTTCCTATTTAAAGATGCATATGAATGCTAAATGATCTCTGGATCCATCCTTGCCAAATTCTGTATTACTCATATTCAACCCTGATAGGATTTCTCCCACTTCCCTCTTGTTTTTATTTCGATTTCTATCCCGTTCTCCCAGAAGCTCAGAACGGGTTACAAGTAGACATTCACAATCGTTTGAAAACAGACTAGTCATGACAACAAATAGGTTACAATAGACAATAGCAGAGCTTATTCTAGAGACCAGACTGGTCATAGCGAAGAGTACTAGGAGAAGTATACTGAGGAGGCCCGATTGGCGGAAGAGGAAGGTCTTTACTGCTCTGCGGAAGGTCATTATAGTGGGTCTAGCGACCTGATCTGTGTGGGTAGTCGGTTCCATAGCTGAGGTAGGAAATGGCTGTAGGATCTTTTGTACGCCGTACTCATTTGGAGGGATCTCCCCGCAGGGATGCTGAGTCTTTGTTCCGCTTTGGAGCGGAGGGGGCGATTAGGGGTGTATAGGCATAGCTTGGATGCTTAATTGTACTCGTTTCTTTTTAAAATTGTACTTCTCCCTAATATCCTATTGTTTTCATGTAAGTTATGTCTTGTCACTAATAAGTAGGTTAATTGTTCCCCATTTTAATTTTTTAATTGTCAAACGCTTTGAGTTTATCATTAGCGTTTCATCAAATTTTAATAAAACTTGAAACTTGAAAACTTGAAAATGACCCGCTCTGTCGCCCTCCATGTGCGCCCCCCCCACCAGTGCTGTAATCACATGCTGTCTCTTCCCGAAGAACACCGGCACCGTTATCCTGCCACCCCTAAGATGACCCATGTGGTAGCTCTCCTTGTGCACCCCCCCCTTCCAGTCAACATTGTGCTTAGCCATCAGCTCTTGAATAAAAAAAGCTGTTGCTGCCATTGCTCTGTGTCGATCTGACGCAAGGCCTTGAGCATCTGCACATGCTCAAAGCCTGCTGGTTCCCGACCCTTCCAAGATGCTTGGAGATTCTCAGAGGGAGCGGGAGCTGGCAGGCCTTGAGCATGTGCAGGTGCATTGGCGGCGGCAGATTTTTTTTCTTCAACAGCTGATGGGCAAGCACAATGTCGGCTGGAGGGGTGCGCGTGGAGGGCAACAGCATGGGTCATCTTAATGTGGGAGGATAGCAGTGCCGGTGTTCTTTGGGGGAGGGAGGGTGTGTGACTACAGCACTGGCGCGCATGGAGGGTAACGGAGCAGGTCATTTTAGGGGTGGTAGGATAGCGATATTGGTGTTCTATGGGGTAGGCGCTGGTGGGGGCGCACAAAAAGGGCAACGGTGCAGGTCATTTTGGGGGTGGTAGAATAGCAGTACCAGTGTTCTTCAGTGGGGTGTAGGTGCGTGACTACAGCACTGGTGGCGGTCATCGAGGACTGAAGAGAGGACAGCAGTACTGGTGGTCGGGTGGTGGCTCAAATATAAAGGGAGATCCTCGTTTTGGGGCCATTTTGTTGGCCCCAAAATCTCGGTTTTTATTCGAGCATATACAGTCGGCGCCCTTTATAGAAACAGCCCCGAGATGTATTGCATGCCATATTCTCTAAATAATGCAGGTTCTGTAGCACAGAAAAAAGAAGAAATCGTAAGATACTGATCTTTCTGTGCATTTGTAGAGTAACCAGGGATGTGTGCAGGGTAAATGTTTTCAGTACTTTTTCAGCTTTTCTTCAGTCTGAGCTTTTTTTCCCCCATGAATTTTGGACTTTTTCCTGTTCATTTTGCACATTAATTTTAATAAAAATAAGTTTAACACTTGGTAGAAACTTTCTAACAGCAGATGTGATGTACAAGGAGCAGGATCTTTATTAGAGAAAGTACAATGTAGCAATCCAATTAGTGGTTCTCATATGTGAAGAGACAGGTCCCGACACGGGATGTTTAGATACACACAAGTAGCGAACCTTTATCGAGAAATAAACGACAGGCTGAAAATTGCATAAATTTTATTTAGTCAGCATGCTGGCTAAATAATACAACTCTGCCAATTCTCTACCCCTTACACATCTCCTAAATATATATATACAGTGGTACTTTGATTTACGAGTGCACCGGTTTGCGAGTGTTTTGCAAGACGAGCAAAACATTCGCAAAATCGGTGCCTCGGAAACCGAGCTCGCCTCGATTTGTGAGCGCCCCCCCCCCCGCAAACCGGCACCCTCCTCCCCCGCTGCGACCTGAGGTCCCCTCAACCCACCTGAACCCTCTTCTTACTTTAGTGTAGCCTCCGCACCGGCACTGGCACCAGCATGTCCTGTGCATTGGTGCCAGTGCCCGAAGATATGCTTCCTGTGCTGGGCCTTGAGCATGTGTGCATGCTCAAGGCCTGAGAGTTCACGCCCGATGGCGGCGGCGGGGGGGTGGGGGTGCCGGATCGCAGGGGGGAGGGTGCCGGTTCGCAGGGGGAGCCTTCGGGGGGAGCAATGCCGGTTCTTGTGGGGGGGGGGGGGAGCAGCGCTGCTGGCCTCGTGGGGGGGGGGGGAGGGGGAACATATCAAAGCGAGTTTCCATTATTTCCTATGGGGAAATTCGCTTTGATAAACGAGCATTTTGGATTATGAGCATGCTCCTGGAACGGATTATGCTCGAGTCGTAATCCAAGGTACCACTGTATCTGGTTAGCACATGCATATTGTTAGACTAATGAAAACACATCCTACATTACACTATTTTCGCTGCACTAGGCATGCATTAGTGCCTAACGCAACTTAATAAAAGAGCCCCATAATGTCCTATTATATATTTAATAGAGATATTATAATATAAATATTGTAGATACTAGCCTGAAGTGATACCGCTTATATCCACCAAAAACCCAAAGGAACGGTACAGATTAGGGAGTGAAGAGCTTATGTGTACAACATAAGAGTGGGACTTGGATGGGATTGTATGTGATGATCTTAATGTGGCCAAATAGGGTGAAAAGGTGACGGCAAAAGCTAGAAGGATGCTAGGATGCATAGGGAGAAGTATGGCCAGTAGGAAAAAGGAGGTATTGATGCATCTGTCTAAGACTTCGGTGAGACCTCATTTAGAATATTGTGTACATTCTGGAGGCCACACCTTCAAAAAGATATAAAAAGGATGGAGTCGGTCCAGAGGAAGGCTACTGAAATGGTTTGTGGTCTTCATCATAAGGCGTATGGGGACAGATTTAAAGATCTCAATCTGTATACTTTGGAGGAAAGATGGGAGAGGGGAGATATGATAGAGATGTTTAAATACCTATGTAATGTAAATACGCATGAGTTGAGTCTTTCATTAGAAAGGAAACTGCAATGAGAGGGCATAGGATGAAGTTAAGAGGTGATAGGCTCAGGAGTAATCTAAGGAAATACTTTTTTTTCTAAGGAAATACTTTTTTACAGAAAGGGTGGTAGATGCATGGAACAGTCTCCCAGAAGAGATGGTGGAGACAAAGACTGTCTGAATTCCAAGAAAGCTTGGAATAGGCATATGGGATAGAAACATAGAAACATAGAAATAGACGGCAGATAAGGGCCCACGGCCCATCTAGTCTGCCCACCTTAATGTCCCTCCCCTACCTTTGCCCTGTGAATAGATCCCATGTGCCGATCCCATTTGGCCTTAAAATCAGGCACGCTGCTGGCCTCAATCACCTGTAGTGGAAGACTATTCCAGCGATCAACCACTCTTTCAGTGAAAAAGAATTTCCTGGTGTCACCTCGTAGTTTCCCGCCCCTGATTTTCAACGGATGCCCTCTTGTTGTCGTGGGACCCTTAAAAAGAAGATATCTTCCTCCGCCTCGATGCGGCCCGTAAGATACTTGAACGTCTCGATCATGTCCCCCCTCTCTCTGCGCTCCTCGAGCGAGTATAGCTGTAATTTGTCAAGCCGTTTTTCGTATGGTAGATCCTTGAGTCCCGAGACCATCCGGGTGGCCATTCTTTGCACCGACTCCAGTCTCAGCACATCCTTGCGATAATGCGGCCTCCAGAATTGCACACAGTATTCCAGGTGGGGCCTCACCATGGATCTATACAATGGCATAATGACTTCCGCCTTACGACTGACGAAACCCCTTCGTATGCAGCCCATGATTTGTCTTGCCTTGGACGAAGCCTGCTCCACTTGATTGGCAGACTTCATGTCCTCACTGACGATTACCCCCAAGTCTCGTTCTGCTACCGTTTTTGCTAGGATCTCGCCATTAAGGGTATAAGACTTGCATGGATTCTGGCTGCCCAGGTGCATAACTTTGCATTTTTTGGCATTGAAGTTGAGTTGCCATGTCCTAGACCATCGCTCCAGTAGGAGTAGGTCGTGCATCATGTTGTCGGGCACTGAATCTTCGTCTGTTGTGCATTTGCCCACTACATTACTCAGTTTGGCGTCATCGGCGAATAATGTTATTTTACCTCGAAGCCCTTCTGCCAAGTCTCTTATAAAGATGTTGAATAGGATGAGCAGACTGGATGGGCCATTTGGCTTTTATCTGCCATCATGTTTCTATATAGAAATCTTATCCTCAGGTTTGCTAGTTTATGAAGTCTATCTGCTTTGCTAATTCATTGGGAGTGCCAAATTAGAGAATGACACGGGGACCGATTACCACGGTAAACCGTGGTCACGGCAGTAAATCTGCAGTAATGGGGACATTTGCAACTGGTTTACCGCAGGAATAGGGACAAGACCTTCACCGCCCCATGGAAGCGGTGAAAAGTCTTGATCCTGTGGTAAAAAAAAATTGTGTTCGTGTCAAACTCGGCATCTCCTCCCCAGCTCCTCTGGGACCTATTTTACCTTCAGGAGCCAGCCATGCCATGATGGAGACAAAAGGAACCCAAAACCAAAGCCTGAGACCTAAAAATTACCAGACAACAAAAGGTAGAAAAAAAAAATGTATTTTATATTTTGTGATTAGAATATTTCAGATTTGGAATATGTATCCTGCTAGAGCTGGTGTTAGACATAACTGGGGACCGTAAAGCCCAGGCTGTGCTTCTTTAGCTTCCAGCTGGCTTAGGGCTCTCTCTCTGACTAGAGAGCAGTTGCCCTAATTGCACTCCCCTAACACTATTCCTGCCATGTGTAACTGAAGTATTCTGTTAGCTTGATTTTTCTATGTAGCATTCTGTAGTAATTTGGTTTGTTCAGTTTCCACAATAGTGGAGGGTATATTTGTGAAACGGAGGGGAGACGGGGGTTTTGTTGATCCTTGCTCTGTACTATTTGTGTTTATAAAATGACAATTGTACAGAATAGTCTCTTTTTATACTTCAATAAAATAAGTTCAGTATAAAATCATAACTATTCGAGGCTTGTGCGGGTGGGATCTGACAATTTGCAGGACGGGGATGGAGCTCGCGGGAACAGTGATAAATTTTTTTCCCCGTGTCATTCTCTATGCCAAATTAAATTGCCTACATGCATCATATTGAAAGTATAAAACCTGTATGATATGACCAGTTGGCCATTGGTCATAAACACCAGGGATTTATGTTCTTCATTGCTAAGATTTCACTGCAGAAGTTTTGGCAGAAATGAGCACATTCAGATTCTACATTTTTCAGTCGGCCACACGAGATAGGAAGAAAAGGGCCGCTGCCTACACCAAACACAGCAGTGTGTTGTTATTAGCCAGACTGCTTTGGGGATTTCATCATCCTAAAGGAACTCTTTAATTTTAAGTGATCCATTAGCTATTCCAATAATATCTTAATCACAGCTCACACTTTATTAGTGACTTCACCGTCCAAAGTGGAACATGTGGATGCCACATGGAGTTTTAGAAAAGACATGCAAAGTGAAAAATGACTTTTAATAAATAACATTTGTACAAGGTGCAAATGGTTTATCCTCTGGATTATTAAATTTCATATCTTAATTCATATGAAAGGAATATTCTTGGATGTGTAACTGGCTGTCTGTTCAGCGGGCCTGATGGATTGCAGTATGAAGAGCTCTGTTTATCCTCAAGTTTGGCTATTATTTAGGCTGGTAATAATGTTCTTCATTTACATTTGGCAGTCATATTGATTGCTTCCTCTTTGATTATTTATATATAACATGTATAGGTACTAAGTTCAGTTCTCAGGCGTTTGCGTGCTTTCTGGTATGTATATTCTTGTTTGCTTGTGAAAACACAAAACCAGACCCTATCATCCCCTGAAAAAAGGGTCCAGAGAAGAGCGACTAAAATGGTTAAGGGGCTGGAGGAGTTGCCGTACAGTGACAGATTGAAGAAACTGGGCCTCTTCTCCCTTGAAAAGAGGAGACTGAGAGGGGACGTGATTGAAACATTCAAGGTACTGAAGGGAATAGACTTAGTAGATAAAGACAGACTGTTCACACTCTCCAAGGAAGGGAGAACGAGAGGGCACTCTCTAAAGTTGAAAGGGGATAGATTCTGGACAAATGTAAGGAAGTTCTTATTCACCCAGAGAGTGGTGGAAAACTGGAACAATCTTCCGGAGTCTGTTGTAGGGGAAAATACTCTCCAGGGAATCAAGACAAAGTTGGACAATTTCATGCTGAACTGGTGAGACTGAACTCAATGGAGCACTGGTGTTGACCTAGGGGCCGCCGCGTCTGACCCAGCAGCGGCAATTCTTATGTTCTTTTTTTTTTTTGGGGGGGGGGCAAGAAGTAGGGAAATCATGTTAATCATATGGTTTTAGGAATGATTTTCAACAAAGGTTGGCAGATGGTGTGGGCTGTTTTGGGGCTGAGTTATGGGGAGAATAGAGAATGTGGCTGTGTATGGAAAACATATGTGTGGCATGAGTCCAGGACCAGTGAGGTTGCAAGAGAGACGAGGGCGGAAAACCCCTTTGTGGGTGTAAGCTGCAGCATAGAGTGCCTCTCTGTCTCTCTCCTACCACTTCCCCCCAAACACGGTGTGGAATCTCCAGTTGTCCCTTTCCTTCTGGAATCCCCTCTCTTCAAAACTTCCATTTGCAAGGAAAAGACATGTTCAGCAAGCACAGCAAAGCTCCATGGAGCCTCCAGGCATTGATGAATCCCACCCCCTTTGACGAGCACTTCCATTTCCTTTTGCTATGTAGACAGGAACCGGCAGCAATGGTGTATTAAGGGAGGGGCGGGGGCGATCCACCATGGGCGAAGTCTTGGTGAGGGCACAGGCACCCATTCTCCTCTCTGCCCCTCGCTCCTTACCTGCCCTCCCCCCCCCCTCCCCACCATGCATGCAAGCCACTTCCCCTATACCTCTGTAACGTTCATGGCATGAGCAGCAACCCCCAAGCTGCTGTCAAGCCAGCATCGGCTCTTCCTGTGACATCACTTCCTGGACCCTAGGAAGTGATGTCAGAAGAAGAGCCGACGCTGGCACGACAGCAGCTTAGGAGTTGTTGCTCTTGCCAGGAACGTTGCATGGGTACAGGGGAAAGGAAGAGGCATGCACAGCAAAAGGGGGCGGGGAAGGAGTGTGTGGAGGTGGGGGGAACAGAGAAGAGAGTGGGGGAGGGGCACCTCTCACCCTCACCTGGACATGCTTGAGCAGGAGGCTCCGCATTGCTATGCTTACTGAACCTGATTTTATGCTTATAAATGTAAGGTTTGAAGAGAGGTAGATTCTGGGGAAGGGGGGGAGGGAAGGAAAGGAAAGGAAACTGACAGATAGAGATACTGCATTGTGTGTTTGGGTGAGGGAAGCATGGAGACACTCTGCTCGGAGGAGGGCACCATCTTGTGCGATCGGACAGGGCACAGTTATAGCTTGCTATGGCCCTGGGTGCGAGGTGTGGAGGAGAGGGTGTATGGGTGGAGGTACATGTGTGCATTAGAGAGGTACACAGGCAAAATGTTTTTGGTTCATTTTCAGAAATTATTGACATTTTGGGGATGAGTATATGCGTGTATTTAGATATGTGTATGAGAAGTGAATGTAGGGTATGTGTGGAGGGGTTTGCTTGTGGTTGAGTGAAGTTCTATAGAATAAGTGTGGGATAGGCATACGTATATTTGTGTGGTGGGGTGGGATGCAGCGTGGGAGCGTATGAAGGCACTGTGGGATTGTGGGTAGTAACAGTATAGGAAGGTATGTATGGTGATGGGATGTGTGTGAAAGGTGGGAATGGTAAATGGGTATATACATACGAGGTGTGGTTTGCATACATGTGTATATATGTGGGAGGATGTATAAGTTCTATGTTAAATATGAAGTAGTGGGTGTGAGAGGCAGAAATGTCTGCAAGAGGTATGTGTGTTGGGTGAAGGAAGTAGTCTTGTAACAGACAGATGGTCAACACTTTACACCTAATAGTTTCTCATAGTGGTAAAAGCGGATGGCGTAGCTGGTTTTAAGAAAGGTTTGGAGAAATTCCTGGAGGAAAAGTCCTTATAGTCTGTTATTAAGACAAGGGGGAAGCCTCTGCTTGCCCTGGATCAGTAGCATGGAACGTTGCTACTCTTTGGGTTTTGGCCAAGTACCTAGTGACCTGGATTGGCCACCTTGAGAACAGCCTACTGGGCTTGATGGACTTTTGGTCTGACCCAGTAAAGCTATTCTGAGAGGCTCAGTTCTCTGAATGTACTGATCCAATGCTTCCGATTTTTAGACCCATCTGAGATACGTGCATTTTCTGCTTGTATTCCAAATATGGTGAACTTTTGTCCCTTTTTCATGGTTTCCTACGCACGGACAAACAGATGAAGAATGACATCGATCCCTTTCACATAATTCTTTCCAGCTTTCCATTTGTTGGAAAGCATATAATGAAGCAAAAATGTTTTATTGACCATCTTAGATAAAAGTAAGCCAGAAAGGCTATTGCGGTTTCGTAAAAGGGGGGGGGGGGGGTGGGATATGTCTTATCGGAATGCTTTAGCACTTTAAAATTCTTTCAATGAATTCCTAGGGCCACAACCTAAAATGAAACCCTGGACCTGTTAACTTAAGACCAGATTCAAGGGGTTAAGCTAGATGAAAGGGAGATGCCTTTGTGTTTGCAGGATGACTGCTGCTGTAGCAGGTCTGAGTGAAACCTGTTTCCCTCGATCCCCTAAATATGTCAAGGTTTCTGCTGGAAACTCTCCTCCCGCCTGTTTTCTGAGATACTGGGTTGCATCCTTAGCTGCTTTTGAAGAAGCTGAAAGCCGTGGTCTGCAAAATGTAGGTGGAGGCCCCGTTGTAAATCCTGTGATCCTTCACAGTGCCTCTGCTCTGCTGGCAGTTAAATTGTGTCTTCTTAGGCCTTTAATTTATTGAGGATTAAACCATTATGTCCACCCTCCAGATAAGCTTCTATGGAATGCGTCTTGCCATCCTATATGCATTTTAGCTGCTTTTTTCTTATTGCAAATAAAAGTCTTAAGTTTTAATTTTTTTTTTTTTGACATGCAGGTTAACTTTTTTGAGCGTTGGGGCAGTTTTTTTTGAGAGCTTTGAATTCCCTCTACCTGCCATAGTAACACGATCTGGCAGTTGTGAGTGTCCAGAATGTAGAATTTTTGTTCAAATGATTCGAGTCACATTTCCTCTTTTACTAATTTTAGTATTATTTATTTATTCCGTTTTCTGTACCATTCTCCCAGGGGAGCTCAGAATGGTTTATATGAATTTTATTCGGGTGCTCAAGCATTTTTTCCTGTCTTTCCAGGTGGGCTCAAAATCTATCTAATGCCCTGGGGCAATGAGGGGATTAAGCGGCTTGCTTAGGGTCACAAGGAGCAGCGCGGGTTTGAACCCACAACCTCAGGGTGCTGAGGCTGTAGTTTTAACCACCGCACCACTCTAGAAATCAAAATGTAGTAGAAGTGAGCCAAGTATAGGACAGTGAAGCCATTGTGACATCACTGATGAGGTTGGCTCTTAGGCATTGGTGGACTGAGGCATTGTGATGTCACAATACCAGCTCTGGTTGTCAGAGGCTGAAACTTCTCACACTATTTATTTATTCAATTTTCAATACCCTTCCCCCAGGGGAGCTCAGAACAATTTACATGAATTTATTCAGGAACTCAAGTATTTTTGCTGTCTGTCCCGGAAGGCTCACAATCTAATGTACCTGGGGCAATGGGGGGATTAAGTGACTTGCCCAGGGTCACAAGGAGCAGCGGGGGTTTGAACCCACAACCTCAGGGTGCTGAGGCTGTAGCTTTAACCACTGCACCACTCTAGAAATCAAAATGTAGTAGAAGTGAGCCAAGTATAGGACAGTGAAGCCATTGTGACATCACTGATGAGGTTGGCTCTTAGGCATTGGTGGACTGAGGCATTATGATGTCACAGTGCCAGTTCTGGTTATCAGAGGCGGAAACTTTTCACAGTACTTATTTATTCAGTTTTCTATACTTTTCATCCAGGGGAGCTCGGAACAGTTTACATGAATTTATTCAGGTGTTCAAGCATTTTGCCCTTCCTGTCCCAGTGGGCTCACAATCTTATCTAATGTACCTGAGGCAATGGGGGGGATGAAGGCCCAGATTCACTAAAGATAGCAATTCAATCGCTCAGTGCCCTGACAGTAGTGACAGGAGAAGCAGCCTCCTGTCACTGCTGTCAGGGCTTCTTCTGGCTTTTTAAAATAAATTTTAATAGGCCGCTAGCACCATTTTTAAGCAGTGGTACGAACACGCAAATGCTAACCTACGCTTAGCAAAAAGGCCCCAGAGTGATTTCCATTTATTATAAGCAGGTACTCTCTCTGACCCTAGTGGGATCACAACCTAGGTTTTGTACTTGGGGGAATGGAGGGTTGACTTGCCCAGGGTCACAAGGAGCCACAGTGGGACTTGAACCCCATACGCTAACCATTCAGCTTCTCCTGCTCTCCAAAGTGTATTAGCTTTCACACAGAAATTACTTTCCACGAACAGTGGGCCTGCGCTAGAAATTAAAAACCAAAACACGAAGCGCCTGATTCTATAAGTGCCGCCTAGATCGGGGGACGCCTAGCCGAGTTCTGCGCAGAACTCAAAACTGATTAATGAGCTTCATTGGCATGGTAGTGTATCACATACCATTAAAAACTCATTTAAAAAATTGTAAAAGAAAACCCCAATTAAAGAGTTCTGTTTGGAACTCGGAGCAGCGCCTACTGACGCCTGTTTTCAAGTTTCTGCTGTGCCTACCTGCAAAGTAGGCATGGTTGGGGCAGAGAATAGGTGTGGTATGACTTAGGTGCCAGTAGGCATCTGTGTTAGGTGCTTGTAAATTAGGCATAATATACCCTGGCTTAATATATTGGCACCTAATATACTCTGGCCTAATAAACTTTGGTCTAATATACCAGCTCCTAATAAATCCTGGCCTAATATACAGACTCCTAATAAACCCTGGTCTAATAAACCCTGGCCTAATATATTGGCACCTAATATACTCTGGCCTAATAAACTTTGGTCTAATATACCGGCTCCTAATAAATCCTGGCCTAATATACAGACTCCTAATAAACCCTGGTCTAATAAACCCTGGCCTAATATATTGGCACCTAATATACTCTGGCCTAATAAACTTTGGTCTAATATACCGGCTCCTAATAAATCCTGGCCTAATATACAGACTCCTAATAAACCCTGGTCTAATAAACCCTGGCCTAATATATTGGCACGTAATATACTCTGGCCTAATAAACCCTGGTCTAATATACCGGCTCCTAATAAATCCTGGCCTAATATACAGACTCCTAATAAACTCTGGTCTAATAAACCCTGGCCTAATATATTGGCACCTAATATACTCTGGCCTAATAATCCCTGGTCTAATATACCGGCTCCTAATAAACCCTGGCTTAATATACAGACTCCTAATAAACCCTGGTCTAATAAACCCTGGCCTAATATATTGGCACCTAATATATTCTGCCCTAATAAACCCTGGTCTAATATACCGGCTCCTAATAAACCCTGGTCTAATATACCGGCTCCTAATAAACCCTGACCTAACATTTGTACACCTATTGATGCCTAAGTTGAGTTAGGCACCGCTAGGCACGATTCTATAAATGGATGCCTAGTGGTTGATTGACAACCGCGCTGAATAGTATCCAGGATTTAGGTTCCACTAGACACAGTTTACGGAATCAACTAATGCAGAAGGTGGTAGGCTGAGGACTGTGCCTAACTATTAACAAAGAGGTCATTATTGTATGTCAATTGTGAATGCAGCTGATAACATACAGTAGAGCAGTTAATGCCCCCTCAAAAGATGTAGCTACCCGTGACATGTCATCTGCCAATAGTTAACACAGGATTCATGTTTGTCCTCTCTGCATATTAAATAGCAAAAAACTAGGAACATCTCCAAAAATTAACTTAGAGGTTTAGCAATTACAGTGTGGTAGCTTCGAAACCTTAGTGCAGCTTAGTAAATGAAGTCCCTAGTGTTAAATCAGAACTCAGGATGGGTGGGCCAAAAGTTTGTTTCATTTCATTTCCCATGTTGTCTGTATCCTTGTTCATTTTTTTGGGTTTTGGTTGGTGTTCATTTGTGTTTCGAGGATAATGTCATAAAGAGTTCACGCTAATATCGGTAAAAAACAAAACAAAATCCCAAACCCACAAAAGGCCCAGATTCTGTAAACAATGCCTAGATCAGCCCACCAAACTAATCTAGGTGCTTAGCTTAATTTTTCAATTACACACAAACGGCGTCATTAATTGAATAATTAGTGGGTAGGCGGCAACCACTTTGAGGTAGGTGTCTACACCAAGGTGCCTACCAGAAAGTAGGCGTGGTTGGGGAAAATTATGGGTGTGGTTTGACTTAGGCACACTAAGGCCAAGAAAACCCTGGCATAAATGGGAGGGCGCCTATAGTTTCAACGCCTACCGGCACATACTTCGCTGATTGTCCATCTCTTCTTATTGTAAACCGCCTCGAACTACCATGGCTTTGGCAGTATATGAGAATAAAATTATTATTATTAAGACTGCTTAAGTGCCACTAGGCGTGATTCTGTAAATGGCGCCTAGTGGATGAGTGACAATTGCACTCAACATTGCCTAGGTGGGGTTGCCGTATGGCTCCAGAAAAAGGAGGACAGATTGAGACATCTTGTATAGAAAGCAATGGAAGTGAAACCCGGATGTCTCATCCGTCCTGCTTTTTTGGAGCGATATGGTAACCCTACCTAGGAGTTAGATGCCGTTTATAGAATCGGTGTCAAAATGTGTTTTTTCTTCTTCTCATTTTTACTTGTTTATAACATACAGTGACATGGGACATGTCCTTGAGACCTTGGGTGAGTCACTTAATCCCCTGATTGCTCCAGGTCCATTAGATAGATTGTGAGCCCACCGGGACAGACAGGGAAAATGCTTGAGTACCTGAATAAATTCATGTAAACCGTTTTGAGCTTCCCTGGGAGAACGGTGTAGAAAATTGAATGAATGAATAAATAAATAAATTTCAAATCCCTAATAAGAACCTCTAAGCTTTTCCAGTTTCTACTTTGTAAGGATCAGTAGAACCTCTTTGAGTCCTGTTCCAGCACCTAAGATGTGCTCAAAGCTATAGTATGTTTCACTTCTAACTAGATAGCTGTCTCTTTTTAATATTTTCTCCAACAGATACATGTCTGCAATGGGCTCAAACATTTATGGCTCATTCTTTTTTGAGAGATATTAATGAAGTTCCAGTAGAAATTCACCGTGGTAGTGAGCTAGAGAAGAGTTGCCACTAGGTGGCATCCAAATACCACTATTCCCCGATTTGGCATTGCTAACTGTAGAACATATACTGTACTCACACCATTATCTTCCTTTTTTGGTTCTTTATTTACATTTAGGCATCAGAGCGGTTTACAAAGGCATTATAAGTAACAGAATATTACAGAGAATACATTAAAAAAGGCATCATAATTGCATATACATATCTAATTATAAATTACATTAGGGGCCCCGTTTGCAAAATCGCAGTACCGCTTCCACGGTAAATGCGCGAAAGCCTATTCAATTTCTGTGGGCTTTGGTGCACTTACCGTGGCTTTGTAGAGAGAGAGAGAGAGAAAAAAAAATGACAACAAGAAGCCAAACAGGCAGCGAAGCACATCAAGTTGTCACAGCCCCGAAAGCGAAAAAAATAGATATTTAAAAAAATCATTATTTAAACGTGCGGCAGGAAGATTCTGCTTCCAAATGAGGGAGCTCCAGGGAGATGAAGTTACCGAGAAAAAGGCAGCAAGCCTGATCACTTCCTCTCTAGTTTTGGAGACGAGCGTAAAGTGTAGAGATTGTCATGTTGCCTTTTTTACTATTTAATATTCAAATAGGAGGACAAATGATTCAAACTAGTATGCTCATTCACTCAACCTCTGCTCATTTATAGTATAGCAGACCTTTTAACTCATCACAGTCAATTAGCTTAGTATACTTAAATTTCAAAACCCATACAGGTTGTGATTTGTGAAAAGTTTCAGAGTCCTTCCTTGTCTCCTGCAACAGAGCTGCTGAATTTGGGGCTAGATTCACTAAGCTCATCGTGTCCCGACCAGTTTGCGAGCCTTCTCCGACCCGATTCACTAACCTTCTGCCCGTTCTGCACATGCAAATGAGGGGAAGTGGCAGGCAAAGTAAAGAAGCACTCGATTTGCTAAAGAGAAGAGGGAACACCGATCGAGCTGGCCGATCCAAAGTGCGGAGGACCAGTCGCTCACGTCCTTGCCGACTCTTCTGCTCGCTGCCGCTCTGTCCCTGCAGTGCGAGCCCGTGGTTTTAACTCGCGGGTTAAAAGCGTGTTCTAATCTGGCTGCAGCTTGGCCGGGCGGTGGGGAGCGTGGAGGCCGGTAACGTCACACACACAGATTGCGGCGGTCAGAGGCCCGCTGGTCCCCAAGAAGGGATGTGTCTGACTTTTGCCGCAGAGGAGCTGGGGACCCTGTAAGTGATGGGTTGCTGCTAACTTTCCCCTGCCCCCCACCTTCCACTACTCAGACTATTGCGCTAGTGCCGGCCTGAGGCTGCCTGTCCTCGTCTTGCCCTGCCTGTCTTCCGCGAGTGTGATGGCCGCAGTGGCAGTTACTTTAGCAGCTGCTATGAGACAGTGCCAATGCATACCCCCCTCTTTGTTTTGACCTCGCTTGCGTCAGGATCACTCTGCAGCGATCCACGGGGTCGCTGTGGGGCGTACCTCTGATCGCCTTAATTTGCATGAGGGCGCGTTGTGATCGCTCAACAAAGTGAACTTTAGTGAATGTAGCCCTTGGTCCCAAATTTGTTTTCTAAGCGGCTCTGTTGCAGGAGACAAGGAAGGACTCTGAAACTTTTCACAAATCACAACGTGTATGGGTTTTGAAATTTAAGTATACTAAGCTAATTGATTGTGATGAATTAAATGATATGCTATATATGAGCAGAGCCTTTTTTTTTTACTAGTACAATGACCAAATTGTATGCTAAACTTGTCTCTTTGTATGTCAACCCAAGATGATATAACATTACTATCCGCATGTAAATTCTTAATCCGTTTGTGATGGCAGATAAAGACCCGAATGGTCCATCCAGTCTGCCCAACCTGATTCAACTTAAATTTTTAATTTTTTACTTCTTAGCTCTTTCTGGGCAAGAATCCAAAGCTCTACCCGGTATTGGGTACTTGGGTTCCAACTGCCGAAATCTCCGTCAAAACCTACTCCAGCCCATCTACACCCTCCCAGCCATTGAAGCCCTCCCCAGCCCATCCTCCACCAAACGGCCATATACAGACACAGACCGTGCAAGTCTGCCCAGTAACTGGCCTAGTTCAATATTTACTATTATTTTCTGATTCTAGATCTTCTGTGTTCATCCCACGCTTCTTTGAACTCTGTCACCGTTTTCCTCTCCGCCACCTCTCTCAGGAGCGCATTCCAGGCATCCACCACCCTCTCCGAAAAGTAGAATTTCCTAACATTGCTCTTGAATCTACCACCCCTCAATCTCAAATTATGTCCTCTGGTTTTACCATTTTTCTTTCTCTGGAAAAGATTTTGTTCTACGTTAATACCCTTCAAGTATTTGAACGTCTGAATCATATCTCCCCTGTCTCTCCTTTCCTCTAGGGTATACATATTCAGGGCTTCCAGTCTCTCCTCATACATCTTTTGATGCAAACCTTCTATCATTTTTGTCACCCTCCTCTGGACCGCTTCAACTCTTCTCATGTCCTTCGCCAGATACATTCTCCAAAACTGAACACAATTCTCCAAGTGGGGCATCAACACCTTCTTTCTTCTACTGGCAATGCCTCTCTTTATACAGCCCAGCATCCTTCTGCCTTGTCGCACGGTTTTTCGCCTTTAGATCTACGGACACTATCACCCCAAGGTCCCTCTCCCCGTCCGTGCATATCAGCCTCTCACCTCCCAGCATATACGGTTCCTTCCGATTATTAATCCCCAAATGCATTTCTTTGCATTGAATTTTAGTTGCCAGATACTAGACCATTCCTCTAACTTTTGTAGATCCTTTTTCATGTTTTCCACTCCCTCCTCAGTATGTACTCTGTTACAAATCTTGGTATCATCCGCAAAAAGGCGAACCTTTCCTTCTAACCCCTACCAGCACCTAAATGGAAAGTAGGCGGAGTTAGGGGTGGAGTTTGGGCATGGATTGAGTTAAGTGTTGGAAGGCATCTTCATTAGGTGCTAGTATATTTAGCCAAGAAACCCTATCATAATATATGAGCACTTAACATATACACGCCTAATGGCATCTAAGTCGGTGTAGGTGCAGGTAGGCGTGATTTCACTGGCGCCTACCAAGTTAGGTGCTGTTTATAGAATCTGGCCCCCAAATTATTATTATTATTAAGTTCTTATATACCGCCATACCCATAGAGTTCTAGGCAGTTCACATCAATTAAATTAGGATCCGGTCTGAACACGGATTTACAACATTTTGTCGGAATTACAAGCAACGAGGAAGGAAGTATTGGGGTTTTAGCAGAAGTTTATCATAGTTGGATTGGGAGAGACGAGGGAGGGGAGGGGGAGAGAAAGGAGGGGGTGGGGCGGGAGTTGGATTGTTGCAGGGGAATAAGGGTTAAGGGTCCTGTTCGCGGAAAAGGTATGTTTTGAGAAGTTTTCTGAAGTCGAGGTAGGTCGGGGCCTCGAGCATCATTTGGGCTAGCCAAGGGTTCAGCTTAGCTCAGCTTAGCTGGTTCAGCTGGTAGGCAAATTCTATAAAAGTGGTATGTCAGTTCTTATGCGTGAATCTCAAAAGGGGGCATGGCCAGGGGAGGAGCCCTGGCGGATTGTGGGCATTCCTAACAGTTAAGCGCACTCTTACAGAACGCGCCCGATCTGCGCACAACTTTACTTTTTCTTAGCCTAAATGGCTGTTCATAAATATTAGTGATGTGTAGGGCCACTAAGTGCAATTTTATACAAGGAAAGTGCCTTTTATAGAATCACGCTAAGTGCTGTTCTGGTTAGCTGTGATTTTGTAAGTGTCATATACAGAATCAGGCCTGAAGTGCTCCCACATTCTAAAAACAAACAACCCCTCCCACTCCCCCAAACGTTAGCACACAACCTGAAAAATAAATTATTCAAAAATACCCTTAAATTGTGTCATGTTGAATCTGTGTTTAGCGCACAGGAAAAGTCCCGCGTTAAGGCATGTTCTACTACTACTATTCTACTACTACTATTCTACTACTACTATTCTACTACTATTCTACTACTACTATTCTACTACTACTATTCTACTACTACTATTCTACTACTATTCTACTACTACTATTCTACTACTACTATTCTACTACTACTATTCTACTACTACTATTAATTATTTCTATAGCGCTATCAGATGCACGCAGCGCTGCACAGTCACAAAGAATACGAAAACAGTCCCTGCTCAAAAGAGCTTACAATCGAAATAGGCGAGACAGACAAACAGGATGTCATTGATACAGTTAAGGGGAACGGTTAATCAGCGGGCTGGGTTGGAAGGCAGAGGGGAGTACAGGACAATCAAGCCATTGTGACATCACTGATGAGGTTGTCTCTTATTGGTGGAATGAGGTATTATGACATCACAATCTCAGCTCAGCTTTCCAAAGACTGAAACGCTTCACACTACTACTATTATTAATTATTTCTATAGTTCTATCAGACGCACGTAGCGCTGTACAGAGTCACAAAGAAGACAGTCCCTGCTCAAAGAGCTTATAATCTAAACAAGACAAACAGGATATCGTGGTTACAGTTAAGGGGAACGGTTAATCAGCTGGCTGGGTTGGAGGACAATCAAGCCATTGTGACATCACTGATGAGGTTGTCTCTTATTGGTGGAATGAGGCATTATGACATCACAATCTCAGCTCTGCTTCCCAAAGACAAACAGGATGTCATGGATACAGTTAAGGGGAACGTTTAATCAGCGGACTGGGTTGGAGGGCAGAGGAGTAGGGTTAAGGATTGAAAGCTGTATCAGAAAGGTGGGTTTTCAGTCTGCTTTTAAACAAGGGAAGGGGCTTGACGGACAAACTCGGGTAATTTATTCCAGGCATAGGGGCAGCTAGATGAAAGGAACGAAGTCTGGAACTGGCAGTGGAGGAGAAGGGTAACATTAAAAGAGTGACTTATCTGCGGAACGCTCTTTAGTAAAAGGACACTGTAGAACTAAATCCTGTCATGATATGGCTTTCTGATTTGGTTAATAAGGCCATAAAGAGTGCAGCTATATGCGTCTACTTCATAAGCTTCCTCGGGAACAGGAATCCATGTGCCTCCTTGCAATTTTAAGTCCAGCATTGCCAGAAATAATGGTTTCTCCCCCAACAGATTATACATAATTACACCTTCATAATGTCCAATGGGTTCTTATTTTAAGATAAGGCCTAATTAGATTTTGCTGCTGCACTGTAAGTTACAACTGGGTGTAATTTACCTTCTAGATCACAGGCTCTGTGAAAAGGATTCACAAGGAAACCCCCCCCCCCCTCCATGTGTTCACAGTTGGGCACGCCTGTGAATGTTGCCAAGCCGAATTAAGATCTTAACTTCCATAATGTGTATAAAAGACCAAGGTGTTTAAAGAGTGCTAAAGTAGTATTAAGTCCTTCTCATCTGAGAAAATTTGCTTCCCCTTATGTGTGTGTGGTGGGGGTGTGTGGAGGGAGGGGGGTGGAGAGAGGCATCCAAGTCCCAGAGGAAGCATTAATGCGTTTCATGAATAGTGTTAGCCTTTCACGAGAATCAAATCTCATCTCTCTCTGGGGAGTTCAGCTTGGAGCCCAAGATAACCTTGGCTTGCCTTTAACATTTTACAGTGGCTGGGTAAAACCCTACAGCTGGAGCTGACAGCTGACTGCTGAAATGATTTGAAAGGCGGATGTGCTTTGCCCTCATTTGAATAGCCGAAGAATTCAATCAATTGAACGCCAATGATTATTCCCTTCGGAGTCGATGTTGAGAGAAACCCAAAACAAAACAGAGGCAGAGCATCCAAATCCCCCTGAGAGCATTAAATTGCTTTCTAATTAGTGATCCTAAATTACCTCTGTTTAAAAGATAATTAAGGGTAGGGAGGCTGTTGGAATAACTGGTTGTACGTTTAAACGAATCACTGAAAATTTGTCAGGAATTAGGTACAGCTTTCTTCGCTGCTCTGTTCTTTGCTTTAAAAGGTAGACCCAGGCTCAGAGGGTTTAAAGCTGCTCATGTTAAGATAAAAGGCAGCTGGTTTTAATTATTCCTTCTCAAATCCTAAATAATTATAAGCAGATGTCAGTTTTCCATAATCCCAAATGAAGGCCCTTAGAAGGTAAATACTGTTCCGAAAAGTGAGAGGTTGTTTCAAATGCAAAGATTGATATAGGCGTTTCACACTGCTGGCTTCTGCGGTGGGCCTCAGTCCAGTCATCTGAATACGTCCAGCTAACTGGAGCTTCAGGAGATCCACCGTGGATATTCATGAGATGGATTTGCATAAAGTGAGGGCAAGATGATAAAGGGGATGGAGCTCCTCTCGTATGAGGAAAGACTAAAAAGATTAGGGCTCTTCAGCTTGGGAAAGAGAAGGCTGAGGGGAGATAGGATTGAAGTCCACAAAATTCTGAGCGGAGTAGAACGGGTACACGTGGATCGATTTTTCACTCCGTCAAAAATTGCAAAGACTAGGGGACACTCAATAGGAGGAAATATTTTTTCACTCAGAGAACAGTTAAGCTCTGGAACGCATTGCCAGAGGTTGTGGTAAGAGCGGATACTGTAGCTGGTTTTAAGAAAGGTTTGAACAAATTCCTGGAGGAAAAGTCCATAGTCTGTTATTGAGACACGGGGGAAGCCTCTGCTTGCCCTGGACGGTAGCATGGAATGTTGCTGCTCTTTGGGTTTTGGCCAGGTACTAGTGACCTGGATTGGCCACTGTGAGAATGGGCTACTGGCCTTGATGGACCATTGGCCTTGACCCAGCAAGGCTATTCTTATGTTCTTGTATTCATTCTGGCTGGATGTGTCCTAGGGACTGAGTTGAGAATCCTTGTACCTCTGAATGACTCGCCCAGCCCTTCCCTTCCCTTTCTCCCTCACCCACAATCACCACCTTCAGCAGAAATAGGCAGAAACCAGTCCCCATCTGCTTGCTTTTTTAAAATGTAATAGTAAGCTCATATATCCAAGTAAAAATGACCTATAGGGGTGACAAGGTGGTTTGCTATTGCCTTCTCCAGTCATCTTTACCTTCCAGCCAGTAAAATAGCCAGACCTGACAAGTTGGGTGGGACCAGAATCAACATAGCTGGACCCTAGGCATCTCTCTCCCCCCCCTCTCTCTCATGACCCCACCCCCCTCCTCAATAGGTCTGGTATCTCTCTCTCCTTCACATGAGTCTAGCATCACACTCTCCTGACACTCCATCCCTCCCTTACAGGAAGTTGCATCAGAGGAGGAGATTGTGGCAGAGGGAAGACCCCTGAGCTAGCCAGAGGTAGCCTGGATTCATTGCTGTTAATGCAAGTTTAGAGAATTGAATATGAGGAGTAGATGCAAGATAGGGGAGGGGAAAGGAAGAGAAAGAGAGATGCTGAATTGTAACGCAGTTTGGGGTGCACTTAACGTGGGAAAGAAGATTTACTGCAAAATGCATTAAAGTGTTATACAGTTATTTGTCAGGGTGTGCATAAGTTTTTGAACATTTTTTTCAGGAGAGGATGTGGAATGGGTATGGAAGCATCTTCCAGCTAGCATGTTCGCATTAGTGAAGTGTCTCTCAAACTTTTTTTTTTTAGCTCCGGCACACTAAATGGAGCAAATGTTTTTTTTGCAGCACATTATATTATAACTGAAATTATAAAATTGCAAAACCAACAAAAACTTAAATTTGAGAGTTATTTATTTAAAGTTCTATAAGCTATGCAAGATATGGGTAATTGTAACAGCGGTAAAACTAAAGTAGATAGAATTGCTAATTGATGCGATGGATATGCTTTTTGTTGAGTGCAAATGAGCTGAAAACACCGCTCGCTAGTCGACAAGCAAAAGCGCATTTCATCATCCACTATCTGCAGTTCTCTTTTTATCAATTTAATTTCTGTCAGAGCTGAAAATCCAAGTTTGCAAAGATAAGAAGATCCAAACGGTAACAAAGCCTTGATTACTTTGTTTGTCGGGTTCGGATAGCTACTGTATAGAAATTCACCTAAAATTACTTGATCAACCATGTTAAAAAATACTGCTTGCCTGGGCAGATGTTCTTAACATTGACAGACTCTTGCGTGCGCGATGCACTTGTCGTCTATTCTAGTGCGTATATATGAAGGGAATTTTTTAAAAAACAAAGGAAAATTCTGGAATCTCTCGTGGCACGCTCGGAATCTCACACACGGGGCTCCTTTTACTAAGCTGGGATAGCGGTTTGAATGTGTGCTGAATTGCTAGTTCTAGCCGCGTAGCACAGGTTTAGCGCACACGGCAATTCAGCGCGCGCTAAAAACACTTAATCGCCCACAATTTGCGAGACACTGCATTAGTGCGTGCTGACTTAATGTGGGAGTACTTAGCTCTTTCGTCCCACCTCCAACAATCTGTTTGCAGGCCTTAAAAGTTTGTTTTACACTTTGATACAAACTGCAAAGAAAGGATTTCTGACCGTTCGGTTGGATTTGACCTCTCCAGTGCCTCTTCTTGTTGGATTTGCTTTGCTTCGAGGCTTGGTACCTTCTTTTCCCTTCCCTACTCACCTCGAGTACTGCATTCAATTCTGGTCGCCTTATTTCAAAAAAGATACAGCGGCACTAGAAAAGGTTCAAAGAAGATCAACCAAGATGATAAAGGGGATAGAGCTCTTCTCATATGAGAAAAGACTAAAGAGATTAAGGTTCTTCAGCTTGGAAAAGAGACGGCTGAGTGGAGATAGGATGGAAGTCTACAAAATGCTGAACGGTTTAGAATGGGTACAAGTGGATTGGTTTTTTTACTCCATCAAACATTACTAGGGAACACTCAATGAAGTTACAGGGAAATACAACCAATTGGTTTTACAACCAATAGGAGGCAATTTTTTTTTTTCACTCAGAGAATAGTTAAGCTCTGGAACGCATTGCCAAAGGTTGTGATAAGAGCGGATTGCGTAGCTGGTTTTAAGAAAGGTCTGGACGAGTTCCTGGAGGAAAAGTCCATAGTTTGCTATTGAGACTGACTTGGGGGAAGCCACTGCTTGCCCAGGATCGGTAGCATGGAATATTGCTACTATTTGGGTTTTTACCAGGTATTTGTGACCGGGATTGGCCACCCTGAAGACAGGATCCTGGGCTAGATGGACCATTGGTCTGACCCAGTAAAGGCTATTCTTATGTTCTTATGTAAATTCTAGTGTGCAGATCGCAAAAGGGGCGTGACCAGGGGAGTCACAAGGGCAACTTCCCTCCTCCTCTCCGTCTCAGGTAACAGATCTTTATTGTTATCATAATAGCATGTGGTTATTCTGTTACCTTCAGCTCGGGAGGCACCTTCTTGTGTGGCTGTAAGATCCCTGTCCAGGGAGAAATAGAAGTTGCTTACCTGTAACGGTAGTTCT
Organism: Geotrypetes seraphini; assembly: GCF_902459505.1. Taxonomy (NCBI): domain Eukaryota; kingdom Metazoa; phylum Chordata; class Amphibia; order Gymnophiona; family Dermophiidae; genus Geotrypetes; species Geotrypetes seraphini. The sequence goes on from NC_047100.1 coordinate 14,376,017, forward strand.
CCTTGGACAGATGGATCTTACAGCCACACAATCCCGCCCATCCTCCCCTATCTTTGCCGCCAGCTTTGTACCTAACTGGGTTTGCCGGTTGGGGGCGTACTTATATAGGGGCCAGGTGGGATACTTTAGGGGGGGGGGAGGGCTGGCACATGCGCAAAGCTCTTTAGCTTTGCAGCTTTTTGACTGCCGGGTCGGCTCCGTCACGGGGACGGCAGTCAAAAAGCTGCAAAGCTAAAGAGCTTTGCGCATGTGGCAGCCCTCCCCCCTTAAAGTATCCCACGTGGCCCCTATATAAGCACGCCCCCAACCGGCAAACCCAGTTTTAAAAGTTTCCGCGATCTATCCGACTCGGTAGTCTAACGGTGTCAGCCGTTTTTATATCGCTTCAACTTTTAACTTCCAAACACTTTTCTTCATCGTTTTCAATGAGCATATCTGAACTAATCCAGACCTGGATTCGGGCGCTGCTCCACCTGCGCCTTGAAGATGTCGGCGACTGACCCGCACGCCTCCTGGGTGTCCGTTGCCTGGGTCCCCTCCCCCGGACGTCTTCCTGCGCTCACTGCGCGAAGTTTGTGGGTGTTCCTGTTATTGAATACAACCAATCTGCACACAATTCAGGCTCAGACATTTATGCCAGGTTTTCAGTGGTGTAATGGGCACTACATGATTTCTATAAATTGTACCTAACTCCAGAAGCGGTTTATAGAATATCACTGAGCACAGATTTTTTTAAGCAACAGAAACAGAATTTCCCCCCTATATACTGTATGTAACAGATCTATGCCCTTATTCTACAGCCTTCTGGTGGACATGGTAGATGCAAGGACAGAGAGTTCGATCCCGGCCTGCTCCCTGTGACTCTGGGCAAGTCACTTAACCCTCCTTTGGCCCAGGGACCAGAGTTAGATTGTGAGTCTGCCAGGACAGAGAGGGGCAATTCAATGCATTGTAAACCGCTTTGAGTGAATCTATTAATGAAAAATCAGTTCATTCTAAAATAATAAAGAAATAAATTTGAATTCAAGAAGCATGAGGCAAGCACAAAAGATCTATTTCGCCATATCTACAGCGATTGCATTGGCTTCCAGTCGCCTTCAGAATACAATATGAAACAGTAATGATCTGTATGGAAATAGGTTCACAGACAGCTCGGCGAAAGACAAAGGCGCACGCTGACAACTGAGCGCAAGACGGAGGCGCGCGCCGAAGAAAATTACAGTTTTTAGGGGCTCCGACGGGGGGGTTTTGTTGGGGAGCCCCCCCAGTTTACTTAATAGATATCGTGCCGGCGTTGTGGGGGGTTTGGGGGGGTTCGCTGTGTTCCCTCTAAGCTGAGCAGGTGTCCTCCAGCTGCATTGCTACCACTAGGGGGTGGAATATTTTCAGTCGCTAAGGACAGGTATGTTCCCTGGAGTCCTGCAGAACTTGCCTGTCCCTCACAATTGAAAAATGTGACAGTAAAACAGCACCCTCTATTGGTGAGACTGTGGGTGGAGGACTCCTGCTCAGCTTAGAGGGAACAGTGGAACCCTCCACATTTTACTGTAAACTTCACTTTTTCCCTAAAAACAGGGAAAAAGTGAAGTTTTCAGTAAAATGTGGGGGGTTACAACCCCCCCCAACGCCCCCACAACGCGGCGCGATGTCTATTAAGTAAAGTGGGGGGGATCCCCCCCACGCCCCCCCCGTCAGAGCCCTAAAACAGTAATTTTCTGCGGCACGCGCCTCCGCGCTGCACTCAATTGTCTGCGCGCGCCTTTGTCCTGACATCATGGAAATATCCCAGAATTGTTTAAAACTAATATGTCCAGCTACACACCAAACAGATCATTACGTTCTGAAAATTTAGCTTTACTGAAGACGAATGTAAACCCAAGGCTTCTTGAGACTGGCAAAATGACTTTTTCTGTGCAGGAGTTAAAAACTGGAACTCCCTTGAAGGCCAAATACGAAACTGCCGTGTAAAGGGCATGTCCGGGAAATTACTCAAGTAAACGCCAAAAAGTCCAACAGGACAGAGAACCCACAGGTAAAAACAGTACAAAAGGAAGAGGGAACGGACAAAGATCACTGATGTAAAACCAACTTGTTTATTTCCTAAAAGGACACAAGCAGAAGCTGTGGACCTGGCACAGCACTGTGTTTCGGCATCTGCATCAGGGGTCACGGTGGCGTATATGTTCACAGATAAACAGAGCTGGGTCCAACTAACATGCCAGAGTAGCCCAAATCACTGAAAAGCTATGGAGGCATTTTCAAACAGGAAATTACTCGAGACACGGCTATCTGTAGATGCCAAATCGTGCACTCAGCACTGTTGCTCTTACCCTTCATGGACTAGCGTGGAACAATGATGACACTCAGGCATTTATTGACTCATGTGGAATTTATTTGGCCGCAGCCATGACAGCACAATTACATCAAACTGTTATCAACTGAACATAATAATCAAGCATGAACGGTGATGACCCGTACACTGTAACCGCACTTCTGACAATGGCATAACACGCAAGGTACATCACCAGGCAACATATAACCAACCGATGATCAGGCGCACAGCATATGCCTCTCTATCCCCGCACAATGTGGGGTGCCGTACAAGCAACCCCGGCTCACCGGACCCTTTCCGTTCAAGGAGGTGTCCCCTCGTCAGCGGTACGTAGCTGTGAAGATCATGGCCTGGCCTCCCTGCCGTCCAAGCAAGGCGACGTGCCCCATGTCTTAACCACTGTAAAGATGTATGCCTTCTATCCATATGCTGTGCTTTCGGGATCGCCGTGTCGAAAGGGCGACCTCCCTTCCGCTCACCCTTGTCCCCTAACCCCCCCCCACTTCTTCATTGATTGGCCCTTCCTTCTCCTCCCTTCCCCCTCCCCCCTCCCATCCTTTCGCTCCGGCTTCGGCCGATTTGGCCGCGCTCCTCCCTAGGCGGGATCGGAGCTTGTTCTTTTCTTCTAGTTAATAATTGCCTTTTTTGGCAAAGCCGATGAGCTGCTCCCGATCATTCTTATTATGGTTTTGGTTTTTAATATTGTTTTAACATGATTTGTTTCGGACTGTTTGTATGTCATGATGATTCTGTTTAGTTATAAACGGTCTAGACATTTTTTAAATAAAATCAATGAAGAAAGGATGGTCGAATTTAGGGCTCTTTTTTTTACGAAGGAGCGCTAGCGTTTTTAGCGCACGCCCCCAGATTAGCGCGTGCTATAGTGCGCGCTACCTGAAAAACTACCGCCTGCTCAAGAGGAGGCGGTAGCGGCTAGCGTGCGCGGCATTTTAGCCCGTGCTATTCCACGCTTTAAGGCCCTAACGCACCTTTGTAAAAGGAGCCTTTAAAGTTGGTTGGCTGGGGAAACTTGATAGTTCATATAGCTTCCCATCATGCTCTATGTTTCACAGAGCAAATAACACACTTTTTATTTTATTTATTTTTTCAGTTTTCTATACCGTTCTCCCAAGTGACTCAGAATGGCTTTCTCAAGCATTTTCCCTGTCTGTCCCGGTGGGCTCACAATCTATCTAATGTACCTGGGGCCATGGGGGGATTAAGTGACTTGCCCAAGGTCAGAAGGAGCAGTGGGGGGTTGAACCTACAACCCCAGGGTGCTGAGGCTATAGCTTTAACCTCTGCGCCACACTCTCCGAACAACCCATTCTTGGCACAAATTAAGGTCCTCTTTTACTAACCCATGGCAGAGGTTTCTACCGCTGCACGAAACGCTAAATGCTCCGGCGCTCGTAGGAATTCTGTGAGTATCGGAGCAGTGCTCTGGGCTGCGGTAGAAACCTCAACCGCGCCTTAGTAAAAAGGGGAGGGGGAGGGGGGGTTTAAAATCCTTGATAAACACCTAATGCAACTTTGAAAAGAGACTTCTTAGTGACATAGATACCTCTGTTGGTTTTTCCTTTTGTCATGGTTACAAATTTCACAGTAGGGAAGTTTGGGAGAGCCAGCTGGCATGAATTCTAAATCCCAAATTACTGATCTCAATTGCCAACCAAAACCCAGGAATTTCTGGATTAAAGGCTTAAATAATTCATTTAATATACAAGTATTTCATTGAAACAGAGAATTCTTTTTTTCAGCCTTGAGTGAATCTCTCCACGAAGGCAGTTAATAAATCCCAATGAATAAATAAATGAGGCATCATATTTATTTGCTATTCATCTAATTATCTAACATTTCATTCATCAGTCTCTCTTATGCATAGTCACTTATAGTAAGCTAGAGATAGTAATGAGATCTGAGTACACTTCTCCCTCCGTATTCACTGTGATAGGGGATTAACAGAACCGCAAATACTGAAAAACCGCAAATAACTTTTTTATATGTTATTCGCTGTTTTCTATTAAAAATCATCGTGAATATGGTGAAACTGCGACTAACATGGCGGGAGACCTGGCCTGTTCCTGAAGGAGAAGCAAAACATGGTGAACAAAGTGTTGGGAACCGGCGATTTGCTCTATGCAAGCTGATGTAATTGGGAGGGAGGAGCCAGCAAGCTAAAAACCATGAATAACCGAAATCGCGAATGCTGAAACCGCGAATATGGAGGCAGAAGTGTAGTCTTAAAAAGAAAGTAATCGTAATAAAGAAAAATGAAACTGTTCAACCAGCGGTGTAGTAAGGGGGGAAGTGACATCAGAGGAAGAGCCGATGCTGGCACGAGCAGCAGGTTGGAGTTGCCGCTTGTGCTGGGAACGTTAAAGAGGTGCAGGGAAGGAGCAGGTGGGGGTAGGGAGTGGAGAAGAGGGTGGGCGCCTCTCATCCTCGATACACCACTGTGTTCAACCTAGGCAGAGCTGGCAGACCACACTTACAAGCCACTTGGTAGAGACACTTCGGGTGCATTCTATTACTGGGCGCTTACGACACCGAGGGCCAGATTCCTGTATATGGGAGAGTGTGGCGCAGTGGTTAAAGCTTCAGCCTCAGCACCCTGAGGTTATGGGTTTAATCCCATGCTGCTGCTTGTGCCCCAGGGTAAGTCACTTAATCCCCCCATGGCCCCAGCTACATTGTGAGCCCACTGGGAAAAACAGAGAAAAATGCATGAGTACCTAAATAAATTCACATAAACCCTTCTGAGCTCCCCTGGGAGAACAGTATAGAAAACTGAATAAATAAGTAGTGTGAAAGGTTTCAGCTTCTGATAACCAGAGCTGGTATTGTGACATCATAATGTCTCATTCCACCAATGCCTAAGAGCCAACCTCATCAGTGATGTCACAATGGCTTCACTGTCCTATACTTGGCTCACTTCTACTACATTTTGATTTCTAGAGTGGCGCAGCGGTTAAAGCTACAGCCTCAGCACCCTGAGGTTGTGGGTTCAAACCCCCGCTGCTCCTTGTGACCCTGGGCAAGTCACTTAATCCCCCCCATTGACCCAGGTACATTAGATAGATTGGGAGCCCACTGGGAAAGACAGGGAAGCTTTTTAACATTCTCCTCGCTACTGCCACTCATTTTATAATCTGTAATTGGAAGGATAACACTAAGCTTAATTTTAGAGAGTGGCGGAGTTACGTGCGCTCTGTACGATAATATGAAAGTATTAGCGCTTTAAAATCTTGTAAAGTAATACACTTTCGTACAACTCGGGCACCCTTTGATCATTTCGGTAACTGCGTTTCAGTTTTTGTATAGTTTGCAGCTTGACCGCATATTTAAGTTACTCTCTATATAACATAAATTGCTTCTAAATGTGTTTGTGTGCTTCTATCGTTAACTTTAAAAATGCAATAAAATCTTTTTAGAAAGCAAAATAAATATTTGATAAGCGTGTGTATCAAATGTTAAATAAAACTTGAGGGGAGGTGCTGGCACCCCCACACCACTGGTTGCAAATTTATGTCGCTATAAGTAGTGATGCAAATTGCCAAAGGCATGAGAATAAGCAAAACGGATTATTCTGTTCATAATAGAAAGGAAGTTAAAAGCAAAAAGGTCTTGACTAGTCTATTATAAGCTGGATAGGTTAGATGGGCTATAAGAAACCAATAAAGCTATTAGATGATAGAAAGGGGTTGGAAATGCAAAATGTCCAAGGGAAGAATTTACCAAAGTATAGTGTAGCATGACAGTGAGAAACAAAGACAAGCATGTGGAAAACAGGAAATTCCTCCTTTAATAGCTGATAATTAAATCTTTACTAGTGTGCCTTTAGAATATTCTGAACTCTGAAGGTCCGTGATGAGAGCAGCCAGCATCTGGATTTTACTCGTATGCCTCTTGGAACTTTGTAGTCCTGGGTACAGCCCCCAGGCTTACGAACGATTCCTGTTTCATCTGTTACCCCTAGAGGGACGGAGCATTTAGCAATTATGCGTAGCAATGGAACTCCCCGGCTAGACGTTCCTATACGCCTAAGGTATTCCGCACATCAAAGCTCAAAGGAAATCACTTAATAAACATTTGTTTTGCATGAAAAAAAAAAAAGGCCTCCTATAAAATTAGGTCATGCTTAAAAGTATGCACAATGGAAGCCCGCCAACCTGTAGGAGAGGCATGCTCAGGTATGGAGTTTGAGTGGATTCTCGTCGGAGAAACAATTTGTGCACATAGGGCTCCTTTTACAAAGCTGCATGAGGCTTTTTTTTTTTTTTTTTTTAAATCGCCGTCCACGGCGGTCTTAGCTCCAACGCTCAGAGAATTCTTGTGAGCATTGGAGCTAAGATCGCCACAGCTGGTGATAAAAAAAGAACATGAGAATAGCCTTACTGGGTCAGACCAATGGTCCATCATGATCATGAAGGGCATATAAAAAATAGACAGGGACATATTTTTCAAATTAAGGGGATCAATAAGTACAAGGGGGCACTCAGAGAAATTGAAAGGGGAGAGATTTAGAACAAACGCCAGGAAGTTCTTTTTCACACAGAGGGTGGTGGATACATGGAACACGCTACCAGAGGATGTGATAAACAGGAGCACGCTACAGGGGTTCAAAGAAGCTTTGGATAGGTACTTGGAAGACAAAGGGATTGAGGGGTACAGATAAGAGTAGAGGTAGATTATAGGGATGGGATTAGAGGTAAGTTACAAAATTAATCAGGGACCACTGTTCAGGCACTAGGCCTGATGGGCCGCCGCGGGAGCGGACCGCTGAGCAAGATGGACCTCTGGTCTGACTCAGCGGGGGCAACTTCTTCTTCTTATGCCCAGTAGCCCGTTCTCAGGGTGGTCAATCCAGGTCACTAGTACCTGGCCAAAACCAAGGAGTAGCGACATTCCATTATTTCAAGAGTAAGATTCTGGAACCCCAAAGAGGAGCAACATTCCATGCTACTGATCCAGGGCAAACAGTGGCTTCCCCCATGTCTTTCTCAATAACAGACTATGGACTTTTCCTCCAGAAACTTGTACAAACCTTTCTTAAAACCGTCTACGATATCTGCTCTTACCACACCCTCTGGCAAACGCGTTCCAGAGCTTAACTATTCTCTGAGTGAAAAAAAATCTCCTCCTGTTGGTTTTAAGAGTATTTCCCTGTCATTTCATTGAGTGTCTAACACGGTTTCATTAAAAGCAATGCGGAGGGGTGGGGGACGAGACTGATCTTAGAAAATACCACATTGTTTCTAACAAACATCTAGGCTGTTGATAGAAACAACGGCTTTTCTGAACTATTAATGGAGGTAGCCAAAGAACAAGAACGGCAGAATCGATGTACCTCGATGCAGGTGCTTTATTTATATCAACAGGTCAAATTGATTCTGCCGTTCTTGTTCTCTGGTTGCCTCATTATCAGCTACAGAAGAGTCGGATTCTCCTTTGCTGTTTTTCTATTAACGGAGGTACCGTGTCTTTCCTTTACCCTGCCCCCCACTCTGATCGGCATGGCTCTTCTCCCCTGCCTTGACCCCCGTCTGCCTTCTTACCTCTTCTCGTGGTTATGGCACTGGACCAGCGTGCGGGCAAATGCTCAAGATGCTTCACAAGCCCAGCGTCATTCCGGTCTCAATAGTCCCCTACCACCTCTTCAGCCCCCTCTGATTCCCTACATGAGAACTGACTCCCCTTTTGTCCTGTGTAGATGATAAGGTCTTATGAGCAGGGACCGTCTCTTCCATGTGCAATGTGCAGTGCTGCGTTCGCCTGGTAGCACTATAGAAATACTAAATTGATGTTGGGGGGAGGGGACATGGAGGATGGCAAAACCTATTACTGTGAACTCTGGGGGTTGAGCTATTATTCTGGGAATCTAAATTTAGGCTTAAGATACAGCGAGTACTGTCGAGATTAAAATCTATGCTGGTTGTGTCCGATTTTCAGGTTGTAGTGCAGAGTCTGGCGATTACAAAACTTGATTTCCGTAATGCGTTGCTTTTAGATATCGTAAAATACAGAGTGAAAGCGCTGTGGGTTGTGCAAAATACCGCAGTGCGATTGATTTCTGGGGTATATTTTGCCAGTGTTAAAACAACTACACTGGTTACCGATGGAATTTAGCAGAGAATATAAAGTTTTGACAATTACGCATCAAACAATTTTTGACACGGCACTTTGATGATCTGAAACAGCCTTGCGATTGTCGATTGAGTCAGTTGGGGGAGACTCATTACAAAAGGACACAGACAGCAGGGCCACGATGGAGGAACCAGTTGCCGGGTCATTTGAGATTATGTAGCGAGTTAAAATATTTTAAAAAGGAATTGAAAACTTCCGTATTTGTACGAGATTTTTTTTCTAGAGCAAAATGTGGTGGGATGTTCCTTTTTGACTGAAATGTCTTTGTAAGATTTTATATTTGCAATTTTAGAAGAGGGAATGATGTAGTAGGAAGCGGTGACGGAATTCAAAAAAAGCGTAGGATAAAAATAGAGGATCTCTCATTAGAAAACGAAGGATGTAAAGTAAAGAACTAAGGCCGGTATTGGACAGACCTGCACGGTCTGTGTTCCATATATGGTGATGTTTGTTCCCTCTAAGCTGAGCAGGAGTCCTCCACCCACAGTCTCACCAATAGAGGGTGCTGTTTTACTGTCACATTTTTCAATTGTGAGGGACAGGCAAGTTCTGCAGGACTCCAGGGAACATACCTGTCCTTAGCGACTGAAAATATTCCACCCCCTAGTGGTAGCAATGCAGCTGGAGGACACCTGCTCAGCTTAGAGGGAACACACTAATATGGAACAGGAGGATGTTACTGGCCAGACTTCACGGTAGATATCCTACAAACAACGGGATGGTTGGATAGGCTGGAGAGAGCTTGGACGGTAACTTCAGCATTTGGAACCTAAGACAATACCAGACTTCACAGTTTTCAGGATTTCCTCAATGAATATGCATGAGATCTATTTCCATGCACTGCTTTCAATGAATATTCATTGGGGAAATCCTGAAAACCTGACTGGATTCCGGCCCTCGAGGACTGGAGTTCCTCACCCTTGGTCCAAAAGGTTACCGCCACAGCTGGCGCTAAAAATGCTAGCACGGCTTTGTAAAGGAGGGGGGGTATGTTACCATGTTTCTAATAATAGCCCACCCTCCCTTCAGTAAAACCCAGTAAATTTATGTATTTATTATTTTATTTTAAAAATAGTACTAGTAGACATAGGGCTCCTTCTACAAAGGTGCGTTAGGGCCTTAACACGCGGAATAACGCAAGCGCTAGCCACCGCCGCCTCCTCTGGAGCAGACGGTAGTTTTTCAGCTAACACGCGCTATAGCACGCGCTAATCCGGTGCGTGCGTTAAAAATGCTAGCGCACCTTTGTAAAAGGAGCCCATAATAGTAAGACTCAAATAGAAATTGAGAACTCCATTTTTGGGCCTTTTTAAAAAAAAAAAAAAAAAATCCAAAAATCTAGGTTTATATTCGAGTATATACCGTAAAGAGCTGTTTTCAATAAACAAAGCAATTTGAAAAAAAATTGTTGGATCTTCAGATGGCTGACGGGGTATATAACTCCTGTATATTTCAGCCTTTATTCTCATTAATCCATTTTTCACCTTTTCTCAAATTTTCAAATGTTCAACTTTTATGTTCATGCAAAGCCAAAATCAACCAGTGGTTGATAATTGGCTGATTTCGGCTTTGCATAAACATAAAGAAAAGTTGTAAATTTGAAAAACTGAGAAAATATGAAAAATGGATTAATGAGAATAAAGGCTGAAATATACAGGAGTTATATATCCAACAATTTTTTTTTTCAAATTGCTTTGTTTATTGAAAACAGCTCTTTACGGTATATACTCGAATATAAGACCTGTGGGGATTGCTAGTGGTGGTATGTCCACTATTGAGGGTTCAGTATGGAAGGACCCACAGACTGGGAAGGCTGTAAAATCATTTGCCTTAACAGACTGTGGGTCAAAAAATGTAATATACATTGTTGTGTGTTCTTGTGACCTGGTATATGTTGGACGGACGTCTCATCCAATACGTACCAAGTTAACGGAACATAAATCTCAGATAGAAACTAGAAATGTTCAGGCACTGTTAGTCCTACACTGGATAGAGATGAATTATTCTCTGGATGAAATGAAACTGAGATAGCGGATCCTGCAGATGGGCAGACTGGCTAGGACATTTGGCCTTTATCTGCCGTCATGTTTCTATTTATTTATTAAAAAATGTATATGCCAAATAAATATTGTTTCTATAACCATAATGTAAAGCTCTATGACCTCACAATGCAGGTATAAAGAGCCTTAGCCTATAGCAGGGGTGTCAAAGTCCCTCCTCGAGGGTCGCAATCCAGTCAGGTTTTCAAGATTTCCCCAATGAATATGCATGAGATCTATTAGCATACAAAGAAAGCAGTGCATGCAAATAGATCTCATGCATATTCATTGTTTTATACATCATTTTATAAACCATGGAGAGCAACTTATTTGCAACACATTTAATTATCTAAAATTTATTTCTCAAGTGTAATTTCATCCACACTTATCACAAATTTATATGAACCTCACTAGCACCATTGATTAATCACCTAAATATTTCTAATGCATATATCTAATAAATAAATGTGAACCCTTCCCCTCCAATAAAAGTCCAGGTCAAACTTTCATCGTTGTCCATTTACTGAATTTCAATGTCTTCAAATACTTTACAAACTTTTCTTTATCCTCGGTTTATTTGTCCATTAGATTGTTACTCCTTACTCCATGCAACAATGCTCTTCACAGTTTGAACCACTGTGCCCAATGCACATTCATTGGGGGAAATCCTGAAAACCCAAATGGATTGCGGCCCTCAAAGAGGGACTTTGACTTTGGCCTAGAGGGAGAAGAGTAAATAGTGGATGTTGCAGACTGGGTGGGCCGTTTGGTCTTTATCTGTCGTCATGCTTCTATAAATGTGGCAAATTTTGCATAATGTACTTTGAAACCAAGATTTTCATGTAGAAAACCATTCTAAAATAATTTTCATAGTCATATACACAAAAATTGCCTCAACTTTTATCATATAAGAAAAAATGAAGACTGCAATTAAAAACAAACAAACAAAAAAAACCCCCACACTTTAAACTTAAATGGGTATAATTCTGCAACCATTGCCATACATTCATTCAAAATAAGGTTTGATCATTAATAGAACACATATCTGGAAATAATAACATTTTTTTTTTTATGCAGCCTTAGTAGATGTTTGTTTTTTGAAAAACTGACAACGTTTGTAGTATTCAGCAGAGGGCAGAATTTCCTGTCTTATAAACATTGCCAGTTAAGAGCACGTTTGTCATGAGATATTTATTTTAAACATGACGTTTATAGCATAACAATAATGTGAGTGATAAAAATAATAAATTATCTTTATTAGAATATCTTTTCTTCTCAAGAAATCCAAGATAAACTGCCGTAATCATTAAATATTAACACCAATTTTCCCAAGATAGTCTGCTATTGCAGTTAAAATGAGAAGTGTAAACATTTTTTGATGAGATTAAAGGAAATCATAACTTCCTATGTTTCTGAAAGCATCAATTCATGACATGAAGTATAAACTCTGAGATCAAGGCCTGGAGTGGTTGCCATGGTGATGAGGGATGTGAGGAATATATAACTCCTCACTATTAGCATGTTTACAGGTAAAATATGGGGGGAAAACTTGTGATTTATTAATAATGCTTATAATTTGCTTTCTTTTCCAGTGTAGCAATGATTTTTTAAGTTAGGGGAAAAAAAACCAGAAGATAGAATTCTCTTCTATGTAAGAGTGGTATATTCCAGAAAAATGTGATTTTGATTGCAGTCGATTCATCTTATATTAAAAACAGTTTGGTAGTTTCTGATGACATTTTAAGACACATCACATCATTTGTTTGGGACAGAACATTTCTGAGAAAAAAGTAGTATGAATGACGAATTAATAAAATCCTTTTTAATGCTAGTATGAAGAAGGAAAGAAGCGGAGGAAACCCAATTATAGCAGTGTTGACCTTTCCGAGGTGGAGTGGGAAGACAGAGATGATGTGGTAAGTGATTCGTTTTTGGCCTTGTCTGAAATTAGTGGTATATTGTACTTGGAAAACATTCAAGCTCTAGGAAAAGAGATCTACCTGAAAACCAACAGAGAGGCCACTATCTAAACAGTCTGCGTTTTATTCCGTTTCTAACTTAAACAAAGGTCATTTCAGATTAAATCACAATGGTTAAGTTAGAGAAAACACAAATCTACTGTCCACAAGTACTGAGAAAACAAGGATAAGCTGATAACGAAACTTTTTGGGTAGCAGTCTCTTTGTCAAGTTCGTCTACTAAGAAATTCAGTTCATTATCGATCCATCACGCTCGGCCTCTCGGTACACAAGCATTTGATTGATGAGTTCGCATGTTATAAGATTGTCCAAGTTTGCTTAGTGCAGAGTAAAGACGCTTGCTTGATGATGGTTTTCTCTGTTGTAGCTATCCCAGGCTAAAATGGCTGCTTCATTTCTCTCACACTTCCAGAAAAGGTTTTGGGTTTTTAAGAGGGCAATTTTCATAGCGCCCATAATGTTGCAAAGTCCACAAGTATCTGTTACCCATGTATTTTGCATCAGTTTTTTTTAGAAACGCACGATGACATGTGCTTTGGATATTTCTATGGTGACTTTATTTAATTAAAACAACATGCTAATCGCACTGCTAGAAGGCCTCTGGGAAACGTGGATATTAGAATGTGTGTTTTAGAACAATTTATACCCACAGGGATAATGAATGCTTTTCAGACTCCCCCCCCCTTAATCTGTAAGTAACAATTTACTCCAGTAAATGGCATTTAGAATTTGGCCTCTAAGTTCTCGACTAGGTAAATAATCACCACTGCTGTTTGGCTTTGTTCCAAAAATGTTGGTGGGGTGAGGGACAGGCCAGGCTGGGGGAATTAAATTAGGAATTCATTGCTTGTTTCCAATATTGGTCGTCTAACTTCGGCAGCTAAACTAAAGCTAGCCTAAAGGGTCCTATCTTTCTGTGATACAACCAAAGTTGTTTACATTCATTAGATACAAGCAACTTCTCTGACCCTAACGGGCTCAGAATCTTAAGTTTTAATAGCTATGGCAATGGAAGTTAAGGGGTCCTTAGTAAAAGGACCCCTAAGTGACTTGGCACTCAGACACAGAAGAAGAACAAATTCCCACTGGAAGGGTTACCAGAAGTCTGGGGAAACCCGGACTTGTCCTCTTTTTAGAGGACTGTCCAGGTGCCCCGATGGAATCTCAAAACCCAGCAGTTTGTCCGGGTTTTGGGAAGCCCCAAGCTCGAGCCCGCGTCTAGAGGCCTCCTTGTTCGTATGGCAGCTTTCTTCTACTCTTGTATGCTTTCACAGTGCTTTTTTTTTTTTCCTAGAAAGTGTCAGTACTCAGATACAGGGCTAACCTTGGAGGAAAGAGAGAGGATATGAGGTGATCACCTGCCGCCTCTTGTGTGTACCCTTGCTGTAGCCCCATGCCTTGCTATCAGTCCCACAGCTCAATCTCAGTGATCCATTCGGGTTGTTTTTTTTCACATCTGTAGGGGGCGTAAGAAAGCTCTTAACTGCTGGTGCCTCCTTGGCCCCTATCATGACCTGGGAAAAGCATACTAGGAATGACAATCGACAGATGCTGCACCATTCAGCCACAAATCAATAAAACAATACAAAAATCATTCTCAGTCATGAGAAACTTAAGACAAGTTAGGAAATTCTTTGAGAAAACACAATTCCAGCTCATAGTTCAGTCCCTAATACTAGGCCTACTAGACTACTGTAATATCCTCTATCTCCCCTGCAACAATAACAAAACAACTACAAACAATCCAAAACACAGCACTAAGACTCATCTACTCATTGAAGAAACATGACCACATTACAGAAGCATATCTCAAATCGCACTGGCTTCCAATCCCAGCAAGAATACAATTTAAATTCTACTGTCTACTATTTAAGACTTTATACGGAGACAGCCCAAACTACCTGAACAACCGCCTCATCCACAACACCTCAACCAAACATAGGAAAACTCACACCCCATTCTCATACCCCCCAATTAAGGAGATCAAACGGAAAAAACTATATGATGGCCTACTAGTCACTCAAGCAGCCAAACTAGACAACAAAATCGCCAATCTACTGATGGCATCCCTAGACTACAAAACTTTTAGAAAAGAAATAAAGACCATACTCTTCAAGAAATCCCTGAAAAAGAAATAACACCGCAAGTTTCAAATACCGCCTCTCACTAAAGCCCCCAACCCAAAACAACTAGCCATACTCATTTCTTACTATCTTTGAAAAGGACCAGATATCTTTTTGGTAAGATCTTTTTGTAATACATCCTTGATAATTCTTTTGTAATCTGCCTTGAACCGCAAGGTAATGGCGGAATAGAAATCCCTAATGTAATGTAATCAGAGTGAGATGGGAGGGGAGGCTGAAAGAAAAAGAACCACCACTGATGTTTTATCTCCCTTCTCTCCAGCACCCGTGCTAATAATAATTATAATTTTTTTTTTACTTAGAATCAACTTTCAGTTTTCAAAACTGTAAGTCAAGCTGAAAGAGTGATTCAAAAATGGCCTACTAAATGTGGTTTTTTTGTTTTGTTTTTTTTCCGTATTGAGATAAAAAATATTGTGCATTTCAGCTGATGCATGACTCTAGCTAAAATGCATTCTTCTGCCCTTGTCATAAGAATGGGTTAAATCCAATCTCAGCTTACAGAGCTGGAATCAAATTTACAGAACTGCAAACATTGCAGCTTCTAATAGTGTAGGTTGATCTTACACAAATTCTTCAGCAAAAATTAAAATATATATATATAAGCCAAGCTCTTTGCTGGCAAGCTGTGGAATGTGCAACGTGATCCATCTTAGAAGAAAAGTCAATGAACTGGAACTTCCCGTGCCAGGTTTGCTCCTCTTTCCTAGTTTTGTTTTTTTTAGCTATTAAAAAAGTGATACAAAATGGGTTTGCACGGGATTTTTTTTTTATTTTGAAATGAATGCCAACTCTTCTGATGTAAACTAGTTTTTAAAAATGATGATGTTTCGCTCTGTTGTTCGAGCATTATTGCTGTCTCGAATTGATTACTGCAATCTCTTGTATCTTGGATTGTCAAAAAAAACCCGGCAAATCCTGTGTGACCCCGAATGAATTCAGCGGCTAGATTGATAATGGGCATTTCTTAGGGTTACCCATATTACTCCGATCTTAAAAGCTCTACATTGGTTACCTGTTCAGCAGAGAATTTGCTCTAAAGCTCTGTCTGTTGTTCATCAACTATTGTACTCCTCTTCTCCTACCTGCTTTCAAAGCTTGTAGGAAATCTATCAACCTGCAAAGGTTTGAGATAGAGAATGACACAGGGACAAATTTTTCCCCACCCCGCAGAAACTCATTTTCCTTTCCCTGCCCCATTCCAGCAAACTCTATTCTCATCTACACAAGCCTCAAACACTTTAAAATCATAAGTGTTCGAGGCTTGTGGGGTTAAGGCAGAGCTTACGGGAATGGGCCAGAGACAGTGGGACGGGACAGAGAAATTGAGTTCCTGCGGGGACTGGGACAAATTTGTCCCCATGTCATTCTCTAGTTTGAGATCTGAGTTTAGTTTAAAACTCGTCAGTTTAAAAGCAAATGGGGTTCGCTATGTAAATCTATCTATTTTCTCAATTGCCAGTAAGAAGCTCTGGAATTCAATTCCAGGTATAACGAGATTATGCCAAGATCGTGTGTCTTTCAAGAAATTGTTAAAAACACAATTGTTTGTGGACACCTTTCTCTAACTCTGTGGTTATTATTAATTTTAGGTTTAAAGAATTCTTTGTGAAGAAAATTTGGGGGGGGAAGATTGACTTATTTGTTTACTGCATTTTATAATGTTTGTGCTTGAAATTGTGGATGTAAATGTTTTGTACATCGCTTAGATTTAAGCAATTCATAAAATTTTACAACAAATAGATATCCTCTTCTAGGGGGTGCATGTGCTTTCCTATGCCACGAGGGACTGATGTCTCTCTTTATGAAAATGTTATAGCAATACAGGTTAATAAGGAGAAATCTAATAGGAGTCCTTTTGCGAAAGCTTTGGCAAAAGTGGCCATAGTCTGCCCTTACCGGGAGTCTTTCCCGCACACCAAGGCCACTTGTGCAATGGCCAGAAATAGGCTGATTTTCCTCTTTCTGTAATTAATGCCCATGTGCTAGTTGTGCAATTAGAGTGGCCATTCAAAATATTACCACATGAGCCTTTTGTGCCACCCATATTGTAAGCAGTAAAGGTAGGTTTGCCAGATTTCCTCTTTAAAAAAAAGATCCCTAGCCCCGCCTTGTTCCACCTCCAGCTCCGCCCATTCTGTCCCCAGTCCTGCCCTCCCACAAACCTACAACGTCAACGTGACGAGGTCACATGCATGCTCAGGGGCTTCCAAAACCTGGACAAACTGCTGGGTTTTGGAAATCCTTCCGAGAACCCAGACAGTCCTCTAAAGAAAAGGATGTGTCCGGGTTTTCTCGGATGTCCGGAACCCTAGGTAAGGGCTGCCATGCTAACCCCTCACTAATCACTTAGCACATGATGATTTGATCTGTCATGTCTACTCTCTACCCCTAAACACACCCTATTCCCATAAAACAAACATTCTTTTTAAGCACAAGGTGTGCGTGTGTAAATTGTCAAATTTACCGTGGGATGCCTCGATGCATGCCACTGTAACCATAGTTCAGTAAAAAAACCCGGTGGTATTCTTGAAGCTTTGTGGCTGACCTAAGCAATCAGAATATTTTTCTCTATCTCCAACGATTGGTGCAGCAATAGCACCAGTAAAATTGTAAAGATTAAAATAAGTGAGGCCGTCAGCAATATTCAATATGTATTTAAAGCTATAGTGCAATCATTATTTTAATCATGTCTGCTAACCTAAATTAAAAATACAATCACAGTCTTTCCTTATGGTAGGTTTCTTCACACATTTTGTAAATGGGCTTATGTGTGTGGTACTATAGTATCGTGGAATGAATATCTTAACAGTTTAAAAATAAGTTTCCATATGATGATAATAATAATCATAAAACTGGAAGGTTCTGAGGCTATGGTGCAGGTGTCAGATGTAAAGATATACTGCCGCTTTCCTTTTAAGCTTCGGAATGCAATGGTTAACCGGAAAACAGGAAAATTCTCTATGGAAGTCAAAAAGACGGTGGACAAAGGGGTAAGACATTTACATTCCTCACAAGCTCCATTTAAAGTAATCATTTGGGGAGAAACTTACTTGAAAAATTGTTCTGAAACTATTTATTGCCGATGCATGTGTAGGAATGTTTCAAGATTTTGCTTAGATATTGATCAAGGACATGTATATATTTACATGAGGAGTACAAGTGAATATTTAACTAAAAATGAGGTAAATGATCAAAGCTATCATATTTGAATAAAAAGTTTTGATAGGAAAATATAGGGGCCCTTTTACTAAGCTGTGTTAAGGAGCTAGCATGGGATTTGCTGCTATTGGTGGCCACTGGTGACAGATTGGTCCTAACCTATCATGAGGGAATCCCACCACTGATCCCCCCAACCCCACTCTGATTAGTGAAAGATGGTATGCCCATCCTCTGAATCAAAGCTCTTTCCACATGTGCACATTACAAACCTCTTCCCATCCTGGACTCACCAGCGCCTTATCGCCTCTGGGATTTATATTGGAGGTGATCGTTGGTGGTTTGGGGGCTGAGGTGGGCGATGTCCCCCTCTGCTCCTGTCTGTCATCTTTTGGAAAAGACGAAGGAAACAGGCAAAAGTCAAAAAGTGAATTCAGTGTCTACCTGCACTAACCAAGAATCCTTACCATAGCTCCAAACCAAAGCCAATAAATCTAGCATTGTATTTTGGGTTAAAAAAAAAAAAAATCATTCGTAGAACCCCTGGAGGATACATATGATAAATTAAAAATTAATCAGAATTGACCCATTCCCCTCTGAGGCACAACACCTAAAGTGGACAAAACCAATATAGGAAAGGAGCGATCACAAAAAGAATCAAGCAATTCTCCCCAAAGAAGCCTCCACCTGCAATTATCTATAATGATCATTGTCATCTTTCAAGCTGATGGTGCATTCATCATCTTATTATTTCCTTTCATGTCTACAAAAGGGATCTTAGAATTATTTCTGGGTAAATGAGGCTGGAATACTTTCCCATATCTATCCAACTGCAAGTACATTGCCCAAATGTTAATTACCACAGGAAACCACTTCCATATCTCATCATTTACTTTGCCTCCCTCCCCAACAGACTTTGACTTCCCACACACGCTGTAAGCTGGCATGCCTAAACTTGCAGTCTGTAAAAATGTACAAGGAACAATTGGATTGTGACCAAATATCTGATCCCCCAGCTGGATTGGCCTATCCCACTAATGCACAAAAAGCTTTTGCCCCCAGCACCTGAATCTCTTCCTTACCAGACATTTCTATGAGACAGAGGTTCGCATTCTGGCTACTGAGAGGTACTGTGGTGTATAAATTGCTTGTTATGTTATGTTGTATGCATATTCTCTTCCATCTTACCCTGGAACAACTCATGATAAGTCAACCACAACAAACCTTGAGTTGTTTGCTTCCAACTCAAGCTCCATATATGCCAGCAGAAGACCATACTGGAAGGCCTCATACCTATAAAGCATGTTAGTGAATCTCAAAAATGCCAGTCCAGTTAACCACATTCTTTGGCACCTTCTTACATTTGTCCCAAAAAGTAAAGGAGAAAACAACCCCACGTGGGAAATGTAATATCGAAAGAAGGAGTGGGGAAAGGACACAATCAACCAACTATGGGAATAAACAATTTATTAAAAAGATAGCATATACAAAAATATATATATATGTAGCAAGGCCTGCAAAAGTCTTTAAATCCTTTGTTTCCTGGATCCCAACAAGGTCCATGTTTTGGCTGAAACAGCCTTCCTCAGGGGTATGTTAAAAGAGCCTCCAAAACAGTTTGTCAAGGCCTGCCTTTCACACTTGAAACCAAACAAAGATTTGCTGCGAAGAAATACTTGACTTCAGCAGTGTTTCTTCGCAGCAAATCTTTGTTTGGTTTCAAGTGTGAAAGACAGGCCTTGACAAACTGTTTCGGAGGCTCTTTTAACATACCCCTGAGGAAGGCTGTTTCAGCCAAAACAAGGACCGTGTTGAGGTCCAGGAAACAGAGGATTTAAAGACTTTTGCAGGCCTTGCTACATATATATACTATATCTATACTAGTCTTTAAGCCCGTTATATTAACTGGTGCTAGAATATATGTCTGTTTGTCTTTCAGTCTCTCTCCCTACTCTTGTCTCTTTCTATCTCTCCCTGGCCCCCTTTGTCTGTCTGTTTTTTGTCTCTCTCTCCCTGTCCCTGTGTCTTTCTTCCTTTCTTTTTGTCTCCCTATCGCTTTCTATCTTTATTTACTTCTCCCTCCCGCTGTCTGTGTTTCTATCTGTCTCTCTCCCTTCCCCCCTATGCAGCAGCAGCATTTCCCTCCCCTCCACTTCCCTGTGCAGCAGCCACAGCAGCATTCCCTTCCCCTCCATTTCCCTGTGCAGCAGCATTTCACTCCCCCCACTTCCCTATGCAGCAGCCGCAGCAGCAGCATTCCCTCCCCCTCCATTTCCCTGTGCAGCAGCATTTCCCTCCTCCCACCCCACTTCCCTGTGCAACAGCAGCATTTCCCTCCCCCCACTTCCCTGTGCAGAAACCGCAGCAGCATTCCCTCCCCCTCTGCATCCCTGTGCAGCAGCAGCATTTCCCCCTCCCCCACCTTCCCTCCCCGCAGTCTGGCTGACTCCCTTAGTCCATTGCCGGAATTATTTTTAAGTTTAAAGTTGCTGCGGCGGCTCCTCTCATGATCCCCGCCTGCATCGGAAGCCTTCTCCGATGCAGGTGCGGCTCGTGAGAGGAGCCGCGGCGGCGGCTTTGAACTTAAAAATAAACTTCAGGCATGGAGTTTAGTGAGGAAGCCAGCCAGACCGCACAACATCACCTTGGGGTCCGCGAGTGTGGGGCCATTGTAATTGCGCATGCGCACTCCTGCCAGCCACGGATCTACAGATCACGGAACATGCAGGTAGGAGTGTGCATGCGCGCTTAGCATTTTATTATGATAGATATATATATATATTTTGTATATACTATATGTGTTATATTTTTTGTATATGCTATATTTTTAATAAATTGTTTATTCCCATAGTTGGTTGATTATGTCCCGTCCCCACTCCTTCTTTCGATATTACTTTCTTACATTTGCCAAAGCCATTCCCTTTCTTGGCTCTGCTCTCCATTAGTCAATATATACATCAATATAATACCCCTTTGGAAATTTTCCTTCAAAACTTCCATGGGACTAATTCCCAGAGCTCAGTCACAGCAACTAATGTCAGAGAATCCCAGGGCATGACCTTACTATCTTTTTCGGACGACATCAGCACTGATGCTGCACACACTGATGAAAATGAAGGCCTGGCATCCAGTTCAGAAGAAGAGGCCCCCATCCTCAAAAGCTTGCTGTGCAAGTAAGACTTGTCATAGCCAGGAAATGCTGTCAGAATGAAAGCGAGGCTGGTGTGAGCAGAACTAGGAGCTCCTCGCTGGCAGCAAAGATTTATAAGAGGTACTTGGGGCAGAGAGATGCTTGTGCCCCTCCCCCCCCCCAGAGATGGTGCCCGGTGTGATCTGCACCCACCACCCCCTTGCTACCCCACTGTTCAAAGGCAGCCAACTTTTTGAAACCTAATAAATGTGCTTCCCGCAGCAACAATCACCCACCATCCCCCACTCCTCAAATTCCTATCCCTTAGCTTTCTCTAACTCCCGTTGTCACAGCACCCTTGGCCTAGGAAGGTCCCGCTCAATATAACAGCCTTGACACAACCCCCTCTGCCACAAAGCAATGCCATTAATGTGCATTATTTTTCTGCATGTCCTATTTTATGCAATGGGGCCAGTTAATAATAATATACTTTTATATTATTAGAACACATTAACTTGGTAGCTCACTCTAATAGCTCTAACTGAAGAAGCTTTTTTTTTTTTTTTTTTTAAAGTGTTTTACCTTTTTCTGGACAATATTACCACTACTATGCTATTTAACATTTCTATAGTGCTGATAGACATATGCAGCGCTGTCCATGAACACATTTAAGAGACAGTCCCTGCTCAGTAGAGCTTACAGTCTAATTAACAGTTAACAAGACAATTCTGGGCTTAGGGAGTTTCTCAGGGTGCTTAGGGCGAGGGGGCTATGAGTTAAATGCATTCTCAAAGAGGTGGGCTTTTAGTTCAAGGGACGGCGCTTGACTTCCTGACTCAGGCAGTTTGTTCCAGGCGTATGGTGCGGCAAAAGAGAAGGAACATAGTCTGGAGTTGGCAGTAGAGGAGAAGGGGACAGATAAGAGAGATTTGCCCGATGAACAGAGCTCCCGGAGAGGAGTGTCGGGAGAGATATTGAGGAGCTAGAGGGAATGTAGTATTAGACTTTAGCATAGAGGTGAAAGTACCATTTATGCATGCTCTCTAAGATTAATCTCATCTTGCATCAGTATATTTTTTTAAATATATCTATTTCAGTTCCACAAACTTGCTTTCTATCTATTATCTAGAAACGAGTGTTGGTGATGACAAATGACTACTATTACACAGACATTCGGGGTACACCTTTCAGGTATGATTCACTCTGATACAGCTCCATCTCATCAAGACCTATACTTAGTAGAAGCATTAGGAACCCTACCAGCTCATTAAATGGCCATCAGCGACAGCACAGCATCTAACATTGTCAGATAAAACTTCAAGGGCTGAGGGGAAAATAGTAGGCACAAGAACAATGGTGGATCTCATTACCACAATACATGAAAAATGAAAAAGACCTCTCCTCCTTCAAAAAATTCTTAAATTCTCAGCTTTTTAAAAATGCTTTTAACATTTACATTTTAGATTTGTTTAATATTTTCAGATTTTTAACTACCTCGTTCCCTTTTGTTCTTTCCCTTTTTTGTTTTTTCTAAAAAAGTTGTAACTTTTCCCCCCTTTCCTCACAACTCAAGTTTGTCTCGTCTTCAAAAATTATGTCACTTGGTTTGTCTTTTTGTAATTTCACTTTCTTTTTATAATTTTGTACATCGCTTAGCAAAACCGATTGAGCGATTCATCAAATACTAATAAACTTGAACTTGAACTTGTTTTCCAGGCCACAGAATCCAATATTTCCAAATGTCTATCCTGATTTACCAAGACGACATAGCGAGATTTATCTTGGCTAGCATTGCAATAAAAAAAAAGAAAAGGTCTGACATTCAGCCAATGATGATCAGTGATTTTACTGACCACTACCAGCATTTTCCTTGGTAATTCAATGCTGGATCATGTCCAGGCTTCAGCATTGAATGTCCAAGTTTAGGGAGCTGATGAAATCATAGCCACTTAAGGGAAATAGTCGGCACTTAACTGGCTATGGCGAACTGCAGAAAGGCATTATGCCCTTTTAAGCAGTTACCTTGGCTACTTAAGTGGTGAATATCAGTACTTAACTGGCCAACTGCAGACTTCGCTCCTGGAACGCCCCCCAGAATAGCTGGTTTTGGATTGGGTATTAACCGGACATTTTCAGTAGCACCCCAAATATAACTAGTTAACCCCAAACAAATAAATTAACCCGCCAGGAGCTGTTTCTGGCTGGTAATATCACTTTGGATATCAGCCCTACAGTATTTTACGGTGACATAGAACAAGCGATATGGTTTTGCAAATCCCTGGAAAGCTATAAAGTATAATTCATTTTCACTGTTGTTCTAACACCGAATGAAAACTATTTTGCAGTTTTAAGATTTCTGTCAGGTCTATTGTTACTGTTTTGGTACTAAGTGGTCGGCTGCATTGGCTCGGTATTTGGTCTAGCCGACCACAGCAAGAAATCTCTCTGGACGGGATTAGATATTATTAAATTAGATCTCACTGTATAACTGTAATTGTTCTCTGCAAGAAATAGATGACTAAGGTTTACTAGAAAACAGAATCTAGCATTGTCAGTTTTGTTAAGCTGTTTTTTTAATAAACTGAATTACAATATCAGAGTATTGAATAATAGCTCCAGTGAAAGCATACGGAAGGTAATTTCATAGAAGGTCACCTAACTTGTATGGCAAGTTATGTCTATAATTGACACCAGTTTTAAAAGGGAGAATATTTTCACGCTTTCCCTTCCAAAATTACCCCATGAGAAATCCATAGAAACATTTACATCAACTCTTAGGCATGCACAAAGTCTCCATTTTCTGTATGCTTGAATGTGTATACTGTATGTTATAAAATATGTGCACCCCTCTTAAACCTTCTCCTTAGGGCCCCTCGGAGCCTACCTGTGAAAATCTCTAGTCTCTAATGGACCAGACAGCAATAATCCCCAGTTCCTCATGCCTCTGCTGGTACCAGGATCAAAATGGCGATAGTATTGCTAAGGGTCATGTTCCTTGACTAGGATGGTTTGATGTTTGGTAGTTGACTCACAAGTAGTATTATTCATTTTACACGGTAGTAAGCAATTTACGGTACTGAGATAGCACAGCTCGGTGACTCCTGTGGTAAATAAGTTCTCAGCCCAACCAAGAAGAGAATGACAATCAGTGATCTGAAACAATGTCAAAACATAGAATGTTGTTCC
Source organism: Geotrypetes seraphini (assembly GCF_902459505.1). Lineage (NCBI taxonomy): Eukaryota > Metazoa > Chordata > Amphibia > Gymnophiona > Dermophiidae > Geotrypetes > Geotrypetes seraphini. Next base: position 14,400,133 of record NC_047100.1, read on the forward strand.
TACAAATTGGCACTTAACCAAATAAGATAACACTCTTTTCAGCTGCAGTGGCAAAATAACACTCAGAATTTAGGAAGTTGCTTGGGCTGAGAACCTTTCAGTACCCCCTCATATGTAATAAAAATGAGCCAAGTATAGGACAATCAAACCATTGTGACATCACTGATGAGGTTGGCTCTTATGGGTGGAATGAAGCATTATGACATCACAATCTCAGCTCTTCAGACTAGGAGGGGGTGCTAAAAAGTTCTCAGTCCAACCAAGAAGAGAATGACGTGGATGTGGTTCAATCGATGATCTGAAACAGTGTCAAAACATAGAATGTTGTTTCTCCAAATTGGCACTTAACCAAATAAGATAACGCTCTTTTCAGCTACAGTGGAAAAATAACGCTCAGACTTTAGGAAGTTGGTGGATTGGGCTGAGAACTTCTCAGTGCCCCCTCGTACCCTTCTTAATGGCCAAGATTAAGACATGGGAACTGCGAAATCTTCATGTTAACTTGTTGGAGGTATTCCCTAATTTTGCCATTCAGTAAATGAAAAGTTTGGTACCAGGTGTTGACTGAATAACATAACATGATGCAATTAGCTACACATTTCTGATGATATTATATATTATATTATATAATCTGCTGCATTAAGTTAACACATTTAATCCCTGCCTACTCTCCACCTATTTTCTATCCATTCCCCCCCCCCCCCCCCCCATTCTATGTTAGCTGTGGGAAATTTCACTTGTTAACTACTACCGTAATACAGTGTAAATAAAATAAAGCAATGATCTTGTTTGACCTGGATTTTAAATTTGCTTTATTTCTTTGTACAGCTTGGGTGTGGCTCTCTCTCGAGGACATGGTAAATACTTCTTTAGAGGGAATGTCACTATAGAAGAAGGTAAGGAGCCATTGCCTCTGGCTTTCCAAAAGACCTCACGATTGCCGGTGCTATTAGTAATCTCGTCAGTCTCCAATTCGCATCCCTCATGCCGTTGCAGAAAGATGGCATCGGCTTTGTTCAAGTATAGTCCGGTCATAATTCGACTGTTCTTGCCAACCTAATGTTTACAAAAGCAGGGAGTTGCCGGGTTGGAAGATTTGCTCAGAGGCTCCCATCTGAGTTTACATCGACTCTTAATTGAGGGTGCCTTTCAGTATGCAAGCAAAATGCTAGACAATCGCTAAAGAAACCCTCGATAAATGCTGCTGCCTCTTTAAAAAAAAAAAAAAAAAAAATTCCAGATGAAAGATTGCAAACTTAGCAGAAATAGTAAATGGCAGATCCTAATTCACACAGTAGTGGGCATGGAATACATTCACTGCTTCTTAACCTTCCCTCCTCCCCCTAAATGTCTGATTTTTATGATATTCACAATGAATAAGGATTAAATAAGGGGCCAATAGGAGTATAATGAGTCAAAATGTTGTGTGATCGTTGCACCGAGGTACCCCCCTCTTCAAACCCAGCATGCACCCAAAAAGAGGGAGAAAAAGCCTCAGACTAACGTAGCATTATAGAACCAAAAGGTACAAATCAAAACTGCTTTTGATACTTTCACTGGCAAAAAAACACTCCCTCACAGAACAGCTCAGGTTTATTTTATTTTAATCTTTATTCATTTTTAAACTTATAATAAGTGTGATAACATATCCATACAAATAACCATAAATATATCACTTAATAATCAACAATGATACATATAATATTCTCTTATCTCCCCCCCCCCCCCCCCCTTATTTATCATATAATCAATACTTATACAACATGTAACAATAAAAATACCCTCCCTCCCACCCCATAATTGAACTTGTAAATTTAAGGGAAACAAGATTTTTCTAATCATTACAATACTTTTTTTTTTTTTTTTTTAATATAGATAGATAAGTGGAAAAATCCAAATAACCCAAAAAATGCTCAAGCTGTAAATTACAAAAACCCTCCAACAAGATTATATGTGGAGGAAAAGACCTCAAGAGCTCAGTGAAACAGAAATGCGAAGCCAGATGGCATTGAAGTATTGATCACATACTTGGAACAATCATTGGTCAGAAAAACCTCCACCTTTTTAAATTGAAAACTCCCCTTTCTTATAAATTTACAATTTATACAAACATACACTGCGGTGAACTGTAGAAAGATAAGACCGACTTTTATGCGGTCCTGTTGACGCGATTACCTTGGCTGGTCAAGTGCTGAATTTTGGTACTTACTTTGCCGAACAGTGAGAGATTGGAGAAACTGGGCCTCTTCTCCCTTGAAAAGAGGAGACTGAGACTGAGGGGACATGATCGAAACATTCAAAATATTGAAGGGAATAGACTTAGTAGATAAAGACAGATTGTTCACCCTCTCCAAGGTAGAGAGAACGAGAGGGCACTCTCTAAAGTTAAAAGGGGATAGAATCCGTACAAATGTAAGGAAGTTCTTCTTCACCCAGAGAGTGGTGGAGAACTGGAACGCTCTTCCGGAGTCTGTTGTAGGGGAAAACACCCTCCAGGGTTTCAAGACTAAGCTGGACAAGTTCCTGCTAAACTGGGACGTACGCAGGGGAGGCTGGACTCATTTAGAGCACTGATCTTTGACCTGGGGGCCGTTGTGTGAGCAGACTGCCGGGCAGGATGGACCACAGGTCTGACCCAGCAGCGGCAATTCTTATGTTCTTATTTTTTGCTCCATAAAACGCACCTGACCCTAGATTTAGGGGAGGAAAACAAGAAAAAAAACCTTTCTGAACCAAATTCTCCCTGCCAGGCTCTGCACCTAACTCCACACTCCTTGCCAGGCTCTGCACCCTGTTCCCCCCCCCATCTGGTGGTATAGTGGTAGGCATTCACGGAGCAGCGCCTGCCTTCTGTGCTGTTCTGCCGCTGCCGCTCAGCAGTCATCCAGATGGAAGGGCCAGGAGACTGAAAGCTCCTGCCCTACAGCGCTGGACTGCCCGAGGAATTAAGGTAGCAGGGGTTATTCGCGAAATAAGGCACACCCTTATTTCCACCCACTTTGTGGGGTAAGAAAAAGTGCATCTTATAGAGCAAAAAATATGGTAATTATACAAGTGCTGCATCCACTCTAAAATGACCCCAAAATAGTTTTGCTTTTGGTACAAACCAGGCATTTTCACGAGTACTATCAGGATAAATGCCACACAGTGTGCCCGGCTAACCCCAGACAGGTGATTTAAATGGCCGGAAGCCAGTTGTCCCCATATTGCCAGTGGGTTGAGGGAGGGATTTTGGGGGTGGGGGGTGTTGGGCTGGAGCGGTTGGGGGGTTGCTTCTAGTTTGGATTTGGAGGGCTCCAGGCTATCAGAGTACAGGCCTGGACTCTCACTGTTATCTGGGATTTCTAGTTGGGTGCTAACCTAATATTTTGTATTGAGGCTTTGTAATGAGAAAATATTTGTGTTCTCTCTGTTCTGTGTGTATCTTTCATGTTGGTGAATAAAAAAGTTTATATAAAAAAAAAAAAATGGCCAGAAGCTTCTTCTGGCAGTTTAAATTGTTTCAAATATTCTTGTTGGGAACCCTTTTGGTCCACTCTGATGCCCAGAGCTCGTAGTCATTTGTTGAATGTTTAACTTTTTCTGTTTGCGACCCACTGGAATGGGGATTATGGCTTGAGTTTGATTGGCCTTGTGTTTCTGGGAGGGGGGTGGGTGGGAATCAGCACACCATGGTGAAATGTGACAAGAAAGTTGGTGCTCATAAGCACATAAGCAATGCCTCTGCCGGGTCAGACCTGAGGTCCATCGTGCCCAGCAGTCCGCTCACGCGGCGGCCCAACAGGTCCAGAACCTGCGTAATAATCCTCTATCTATACCCCTCTATCCCCTTTTCCAACAGGAAATTGTCCAATCCTTTCTTAAACCCCAGTACCGTACTCTGCCCTATTACATCCTCTGGAAGCGCATTCCAGGTGTCCACCACCCGCTGAGTAAAGAAAAACTTCCTAGCATTTGTTTTGAATCTATCCCCTTCTAATTTTTCCGAATGCCCTCTTGTTCTTTTATGTTTTGAAAGTTTGAAGAATCTGTCTCTCTCTACTTTCTCTATGCCCTTCATGATCTTGTAGGTCTCTATCATGTCTCCTCTGAGTCTCCGCTTTTCCAGGGAGAAGAGCTCCAGCTTCTCCAATCTTTCAGTGTATGAAAGGTTTTCCATGCCCTTAATCATTCGTGTCGCTCTTCTCTGGACCCTCTCAAGTATTGCCATATCCTTCTTAAGATGCGGTGACCAATACTGAACACAGTACTCCAGGTGCGGGCGCACCATTGCCCGATACAACGGCAGGATGACTTCTTTCGTTCTGGTCGTAATACCATTTTTAATAATACCCAACATTCTGTTCGCCTTCTTCGCGGCTGCTGCGCATTGCGCCGTTGACTTCATTGCTTTATACACTATGGTATTCTGTATATTGTTTGGTTCTTTTTTGAAAATCAATAAAATATATTACTAAAAAAAAAAAAAAAAATTGTTTCAAATATTAGGCCCCTTTTTTTCAACTGGATCTACCTGTACTACTAACTCTATTGAATGTCCGTGTCAAACTAAACTGTCCATTGTAACTTCCTGGGTCGTTGACCCAACCTCTTATAATATAATCTGACCTTGAACTGAATAAGTAAAGGCGGAATAAGAACATAAGTATTGCCGCTGCTGGGTCAGACCAGTGGTCTATCATGCCCGGCAGTCCGCTCACGCGGCCCTTGGTCAAAGACTAGCGCCCTAACTGAGCCTAGCACTACCTGAGTACGGTCTGGTTCAGCAGGGACTTGTCTAACTTTGTCTTGAGTCCCTGGAGGGTGTTTTCCCCTACGACGGACTCCGGAAGAGCGTTCCAGTTTTCCACCACTCTCTGGGTGAAGAAGAACTTCCTTACGTTTGTACAGAATCTATACCTTTTTAACTTTATAGAATGCCCTCTCGTTCTCTCTACCTTGGAGAGTGTGAACAGTCTGTCTTTATCTACTTTGTCTTGAGTCCCTGGAGGGTGTTTTCCCCTACGACAGCCTCCGGAAGAGCGTTCCAGTTTTCCACCACTCTCTGGGTGAAGAAGAACTTCCTTACGTTTGTACAGAATCTATCCCTTTTTAACTTTATAGAATGCCCTCTCGTTCTCTCTACCTTGGAGAGTGTGAACAGTCTGTCTTTATCTACTTTGTCTTGAGTCCCTGGAGGGTGTTTTCCCCTACAACAGCCTCCGGAAGAGCGTTCCAGTTTTCCACCACTCTCTGGGTGAAGAACTTCCTTACGTTTGTACTGAATCTATCCCCTTTCAACTTTAGAGAGTGCCCTCTCGTTTTCTCTACCTTGGAGAGGGTGAACAACCTGTCCTTATCTACTAAGTCTATCCCCTTCAGTACCTTGAATGTTTCGATCACGTCCCCTCGCAATCTCCTCTGTGCGAGGGAGAAGAGGCCCAGTTTCTCTAATCTTTCGCTGTACAGCAATAGAAAACCTGATTAACATAACATATTGGATGCTCAGGTAGATTGTGACTTGTTCAAGGTCACGCACCCACTTTTTTTCTACATTATAGTCAGGTGGTCTGACCACGATATGATACCTTCCCCTCTTAGGGCTCCTTTTACTAAGGTGCGCTAACGTTTTTAGTGCACGCATGAAATTACCGCATGCTAAATCGCGCTCAATGCTGGCATTTTAGCGCGCGCTATTCCACGCGTTAAAGCCCTAATCCACCTTTGCAAAAGGAGCCCTTAGTTATGAGTGATTTTGTTTTGTGACTGTTAATATTTTATGAAAATAACCGATGCGATAGAGTAAATGTTTGTGTAGCGTTCCTTGCTAATGTAACACGTATGAACCTGATTCATCAAGACAGTTTCCGGTAGACATAGAATGGGAAGCAAAACCTTCGTAAATCAGGCCCTATGTCATATGAAATAAACTGCAGGATTTGTGGTTCCCTTTTGCCCCCTTTACCCCAACCCCAGATTTATAATCTAAATCCAGCACATGTACCCAGAGGAACACTGGGGGGGGGGGGTCTCTCCAGAAGAATTCTGCATTTTAAAAAATCATTTCAATCTGTGGATTTTCCTCACTCAATTCAGTTAAGTCCTGAGACATATATATAAGATACATTATTTCCTGTGCAAGAGAGCTTGTGTTATATTTTCTTTTACTGTCTTCTATAAGCAGTGACTGATATCATATGACTTTTGCAAGAAAAGTGCCTACGAGGGAAAGTTTTGATAAATAACTGATCCTTGTTCACTTTCCTTTAAATGCTATTTTTTCTCCTTACAGGTTTGCATGACTTAGAGCATGTGTCTTTGGCAGATGAATGGTAAGATCTAAAGGATGCAATAAACTGGAAAATGTTTCTCTCTTAAATTATATTATTCATCTCTGTGTACCTTCAAACACGTTAAAAAGTCACAACCAAAACAAATTCAGTTTGCAATCCATAACAAATGCCATTTTTGTAGGACATACTGTAACATTGACCTTCACCCTGAGCATCGTCACATGACTCAACTGGACGCCATTAAACTCTACCTCACAGGAAAAAAGCCATCCCTTCTCTGTGAGTATCATATTTTTGAAACATATAAATGTTGAAACATATAAAGTTAGCTTTCTAGAAAACAAACGACACTATGGGGTGGTCAACGCCACAAGGACGGTCCTGACTCCCACAGCGAAGGACCTTGGCAAGGTGTTTGGCTTCTAGTATCTTGTGACTTTTGTATTTGAATTCTACATTAATAAACTACACCATTTTAACCCTTGGAAGTCCAGGAATGGTTCCACATTGTTTGCTTGTAGACATATAAAGTTGGCACCAGTATATTAAGCCAGGTTTTACTTGTACACCTAGCAATGCCTAAGTCAATCAAGCCTATTTTCCGCCCCTAACCACGCCTACTTTTCAGATAGGCATCACTGGGCAAGTTGACTTAGGCACCACTAGGCATCCCAAGAGTTTGGTGCCAAATTCTTAATTGTTGATTTAAATTTTCTTCTTGAATGGAATGGCTGAAAACCGGTGTGGTCAATTACTGTGCCAATTTAAAAAAAAAAGTCGCACACAAGTTTCAAAGTCAAGTGCCTAATGTAGATGTTTTGTACAGAATCTGGCCCCTAATTTTTATTATAGACTATTGGCATTACAGGGTCAGTTCAGATCTACAGTATATTTTAGGTGCAAATACACATAGAATTGAGGCTGTTGAAGAATGTGCATAGATTATAACATTTTATAATTTACACACACACGGGCAGAGTTTGGATAAAGCATGTGTGTGTGTTTGTATTCAGGTCAGTGCTGACCTGCCCCTCTCCTGAACTTGTTGCAGGCCTTTGCCAGGCCTGCGGTAAGACCTGATGATCCAGCATTAGGCCGGGACAGGAGGGATCCCTTCTGTCTCCTGCCCCAGCTGACTTTAAACAACTTTTATCTGCATGGACAGGAGTAAAGGAAGGTCACTCCTGCCGCGGTTCACCGCTGGACCACCAAGGACTTAACAGGTATGCAGAGAGGGTGAGAAGAAGATAAAAGTTGTTTAAAGTTGTCCTGAGCAGGTGACGGAAAGGACCCCTCCTATCCCGGCCAACAGCTGGACCACCAGGGATTTAAAAGGTATGTGGGGGAGGTGTTGAATGGTGGTAGGAGGGAGATAAAAATTGTTAAAGTTGGCTGGGGCAGGATATGGGAAATATTCCTCCTGTCCTGACCCACCACTGGACCACCAGGACTTATGGTGGAGGCTTGTAAGGCATTGGGAGGGATAGGGGGCAAGAAGGAGGGGGCCTGGGTACAAAGACTATCAGGGGAGGGAGGGGGATGGATGCAGAGCCTGGAAGGACAGAGATAGAGGGGGACTGGGTACAGAGATAGAGGGAGACTGGCATGGCAGGAGAGGGAGGGTAAACAGGATGCAGAGCCTGGCAGGAAGGGAGGGGGGCTGGGTGCAGAGCCTGGCAGGGCACAGCACTTGAATATTAACCCCCACCACCAACCCCTCCCCCCCAACTTGGTTTATATCCGAGTTAACCTTTTTCCCTCCTATTTTGGGGGGAAAAAGTTACCTCGATTTATATTCGGATCGGTTTATATTTGGGTATATATGGTAAGTGCCTAGATTGGCTAGGCATACTGATCTAGGCACCTAACTAGACATCTTTATAGAATCAAGGCCAAAGTCAGTGGTATAGCACGGGTAGGAGGCACCTAGGGGGTGGCGTTTAACTCTTCACCTGTCAGGAAGTAACTTCAGAGGGAAAGCTACGAGCAGCAGGTTGGAGATGCTGTTTGTGCCAGCAGAGAGTTAGAGGTATTGGGGGGGGGGGCAGAGAGGAAGAGAGATGCCAGCACCCTCATCAAAATGATGCCTGGGTTGGTCACCCCCCTCCCCCGCCCTCCCTTACTGTGCAACTGGCCAAAGTGCCTTGCTGGGTTGGCTCAATAGTCCAAATATCCACCTATAACTGCGGCAGATCTTTTCACTTCCATAAGTAGAAAATCACGACCATATGTCTGACTCTCAGATTCCAGTTTGTCTGCTTTCTTTGACATTGATATCTTGTGGTTGAGAGAAGTTAATACTGTTATGCCCAATATTTCACCATTAATGTGAATTTTCTGCATTCCTTTCGTATGTTATATTAGGTGATAAGGAGTTGATACAAGAGGTTCTATTTGATGCTGTTGTGAGTGCACCGATAGAAGCATATTGGACCAGTCTAGTGCTGAACAAATCAGAGTAAGTAGATAGTGACAGGCAAGTTCTATATCTGTATATTTATAGCGCCATAACGTTTGTGATGCTGGTGTGGACTATATTACAGCCGTCCAGTCTTGAAACAAACAATGCATCTATCAAAGAGTACCGAGCAGTCAAAGCAGACAAAACCCAGTACGCATTAGACTCGATATTTGAGCTCTGAGTTTATAATAATTAAAAGATTGCAATTTACCACTTATTTGAAGGCCGAGATGGCTAACTTAGGATAGATTATTTCGTTTGGAACTGTAATTGCATTCTTCAGTGACCTGATGTTGAGAAAAGGTAGGTTTTGTTGGTAACCAAAGCCTAAAGTATATGAGTTGCAAAAACAGAATTTAGCGCTGTATGATTATTATATTTTTACTTTTACAAAAACAAATCAAATAAACGTTCCCATTCCTATTATTCTATCTTATTTAGTGATGGCAGATAAACAGCTGAACGGTCCATCCAGTCTGCCCATTAGTTATTTTCATTAAAATACATGATTAAATTAACTTGTCTCTTCTTTGGTATTTCTGGGCCACAGACTAAAGTCCACCTGGTATTGTCCTAGGTTCCAACTGCCGAAGTTGCCATCTAAGCTCACTCCAGCCTATCCAACCATCCCTTGTTTGCAGGATATCTACTGTAACGTCAGGCCAGTAATATTCTCATGTTTCAAGTTAGTGGAGTTCCCATTGATGCCCTCCCCAGCCCATCCTACACCGAATCATCACATATGGGACACAAACCATAAAAGCCTGTCCAAAACCGGCCCTAGTTCTTTAATCTATACCATTCCATCAACACTTACCCCCTTGCTGTCTGTTAAGATGTTTTAAAGTGTATTGGGTTGACATTGTAAGTACTTGTAGTATGCTATGTCATATTGGCCCTTATTTAATTTTGGGATGACTGAAAACTAACATTTAGACATCCAAATCCTGATTTTATAAAGCTGGCACGTGGCCTTCAAAAACTTTAGTATGTCCTTTTGGCAAAGGGGTATGGGCTGGATGTGTTTTGCCCAGTTCTATGTAAAGTTCAAAATATGGGTATCCAACTTTGATTTCAGAAGGGGAAAAGATGGTCAAAAAATGAACTAGGTTTTTAGAGCTGGTACTCAGGACATCCAGATTATAGAAAGGCGTTCGGAGGGATTAAGTTTCAAGTTTTATTAATTTTAATATACCGACCATCGACATACATCTAGTCGGTTTACAATAGGGAACTCAATAGGTACTTTTCTGTCCCTGGAAGACTCGCAATTTAAAAAAACAAAAGTCACCAAAAACAACACTGGGATTTGAACTTGAGTCCTCTGGTTTTCAGCCCACTACCATATGCTGCTTCTTCACATGGATGTCTATGGACATTTCTATGCTGGCACACAAGCATCGATGTCTCTTGTTTTGCTCCATTCATAGTTTGGATGTTTCCGTTTGTAAAAAGAATGACCGTACTGGAAGTCACCAGCATATGGACATCCATTTCTCATGTATTTTAGGAGAAGACCTAAAATACATGAGAAATGTATTTTAGGTCTTCTCCTAAATATGCTAACCTATAGCCTATTCTGAAATACATGACTTTTCGATGTCCATACGTGGCACAATGACTTGGCCATCCTTATTGTGAGTTGGATGTCCTTTCTAAAATGCTGTTCCACAAGTGCTTGGATATCTGTAATGCTGAAATTTCTGGCTTATTCATGTTCTACACTGCCTTGGGTGAATTTCTTCAAAAGAGACAGTAAAAGAATCCTAATAATTTAAATAATAATTTAAAAAAATATCATGGTACTGTTTCAAAAGAATTGCAAAGCCACTGCCAATAGACGGCTTCGTTATATGGTTGGTTTCCTGCATTTAACTATATTGCAGTACTATGAAAATAGTTTGTCTCGAAGGCTTTGCAGGAAAGGAATGAGTTATCATTCTCCACAACCACACATTGGTAAATGAAATACTCAGACTTTTTGATAACCCACTGAAACATCAGAAAAAGGCATCACCTGGCCAATGCAGCCTGTACCTGTGTATTTACTGTCCAGAACAGGCTTGTCCAACCTTTTTCTATCAGAGGCCATGTTTTATCTTTTGAAATATTCAGAGGACCAAAATATGCACTGTTATATATTGCCACAGGTTTCATCAAATAATGGCAAAATACCCTCCCCGGCCTTCACCCAGTCTCTCTTGCTCATTAAACACCCCCCCCCCCCCCCCCCCCTGCTAAGCCTTCATCAGTTTTCACTCATGTAACACTGACCCCCAGCCTTCACCTGACTTCAGTTGCAGAAGAAACAGTGGGATTCCTGCTTTCATACAATGACTTGACTCTCTGCAAGCTTGAGTCACCCAGTGCTGGAAGTTAGGGTTGGATTTGCAGTCTCGAATCTCATGAAACTTGAAACAACAAGATCAACCAAAACTTCTGGCATTGTGCGGCTCACAAAGCCAACTTGTGGTAGGGAAGCAGGAATCCCTCTGAAAGCACCAAAAGGATTGCCAGGCTTCTGAGAGCCAGAAACTCCCCCCCCAAAAAAAAAAACCAAAAACATTTGTATGGACCAGGCTCTGGCCCGTAGGCCATAGGTTGGACAAGACTGGTCTAGAATGTCTCTCTCATTTGTTGTGCTGTGCTGTTTCAGAAATTCTGACAAGGGAGTGGAAGTTGCTTTTCTTGGAACTCGAACAGGTCTGTCTCGTGTGAACCTATTTGTGGGTCGAGAACAACTGACAAATCAGTAAGTAATTTAGTTTTTCAGCAGATGTGATAGAAAAGGCAATCAGTGCAATACCAAAGAGCAGTTCAGTATCAGGTGTTGTGCTGGGTTTTGTGGCTGGGTCAACTTGTTTGAGTTAACTCGATTTTTTGGCCCCGCATTCATTTTCAGACCACAGATTAACACTGAAGTCATTCATGTATTGAACCATTCATCTTTTCTTTCCTTCCACCAACATACCTATTCCCCCCCACACACACATAATTTAAATCAATGCAGGTAGATGTAACTGGAGAAAACTAGGGCCTTTCAAGAGTTACAACTTTATATCTGAAAATAGCTTGATTGATTGGGAAATCTACTGGTTCGGCTTTAGAAAATGGGCGTTTCTATGCTTCCAAATTTGAAAGTTTAGCAAGTCGGACTTAGATGGCCCTCTACATGAAATAAGTTCAAAGAAGAATGAAATGAGAGTTTCTCCCATGCATACCCCACATAGAAAACCAAGGCTCAGTCCTGAAGATCATTAACAGACTGTGAGCAAAGTCTGCATGAAAAGTCAGTTTCTTTCAGGACTATTTTTATGCTAATAAAAGACATTTATAAGAGGCGCCTGAAGTTAGGTACTAATAACCCAACCTATTTATGGAAAAGCATTAGAATGTCTAGATTTACGTAATGCCAATAATTGCCAGTTATGCATGTAAGTATTAGAGCCAGAGGCACCATCTCTGCCCCATGCCACACTCATTCCCTCCTTTCCCCGCTCCTGTACCCCTATAAATTTTCACCAAGAGCCACTTTTTTGGCCTGCTGCTTGCGTCCGCCTAGCTCCCCTATGAAATCACGGGGCCAAGAAGTGACATCAGAGGGAAAGCTAACACCGGCGCCATCAGCAGGCCAGAGAAACTGCTTATGCTGGTGAAGATTTAAAGAGGTATGGAGAGGGAAGAGAGGCCAGGAGTGTGGTGTGGGGGTGGGGAGTGGAAAAGGATCAGGGCAGAGAGGAGGATGCGGGGGATACCCCCGCCCCGGGCACCTCCTACCATTGCTATGCCACTGATTAGGGCTATTCTATCAAATTTATGCTTAAGTACCTTGGTGCACAACTGCATGGGGTGTCAATGTGAGTGGAGCATGGGCATGTCATGAGGGACTTGATATACCGCCTTTCTGTGGATACAATCAAAGCAGTCTACATATTATATGCAGGTACTTATTTTGTTCCTCGGTCGATGAAGGGTTAAATGACTTGCCCAGAGTTACAAGGAGCTGCAGTGGGAATCAAACCCAGTTCCCTAGGTTTTCAGGCCACTGCATTAATCACTGCTACTCCACTTGTGGGTGTTTCACTGAGCAATGCATATGACTTCTAGAATAATATGAATTGACTGGCATTGAATGGCATTCTTAGGCACACCCACTTACATGCCAGTGAGTTGACATAGTGGCTATGCCTATATTTTGATACACCAATGCCACCTGTATTCTATGCCAACTTAGACATGCCCAAGTCTCTCTATAGAATTGGTGCTAATCATGGCTTTTCTGTGGAACCTAATTCATGGTAACACAGAAGAGAAGAGATGTGGAACCTGTTCCTGGACTTCCAAGAGTTAAAATCGCACACCTCCATTTGCAATGAAGTAGAAGCCATATTAAGGACTGACTGTTTTTGATTCTTTGTTACTGCATCTCAAGGACCCCTGAGGAAGGCTATATAAAGCCAAAACACGGCCCATGTAGGGTCTGGTCATCGTTTTTGCAGTGCTATTATTATATTTGGTGGAAATAGTTATTGTGATATATTTTATTTGTTTTATACACCAATAAACTTAGAGATTTTAACTCTTGGAAGTCCAGGAACTGGTTCCACATCTCTTCTCTTCTGTGTTATCTGTGGTACCAAGGTCCATTCCTGTGGTGGGTAGGACCGTCTCTGTGACATAGACCAACTCCACAGTATCGTTCGTTATTTGGAGGAACCTAATTTATGGTGCCAGTTTATAGAATTGACACCTTAGGGACAAATTCTATATATGGCACAAAAAATCCGTGCTGCTCAGCACATTTCTTAAAACGATTCTGTAAAAGTCACCTGCTAAAGAGATGATTGGCAGCCGTACGTGTCATATCATTTAGGTGAAGGAAAAACCAGGCCTAAATACCATCTCTAAGTTGTGCGTAGATCAGGCGTATTCTATAAAAGTCTACCTAACTTTTTGGAATGCCCAAGATCTGCCCGTGCTCCTCCGTGGGCCATGCCTCCTTTTGAGATTCACACACTAGAAGAGGTGCGTACCACTTTATGGAATGCGCTTACAAAGTTGCGCGTATATCTTCTAATTAGTACCAATTAGCATCAATTATGAGGTGTTAATTGCCAATTATTGGATCCAATTGGCTTGTTAAACAATTAAGTTGCATGCACAAATTGACTAAGTGCACCAATTGGCGCAACTTAGAATGCCATATGTAGAATTTGGACCTTAGTGTACATTTCAGTACATAGCACCCCCCTCCCCCCCTTTACTAAGCTGTGGTAGAGTTTTCTACTGCAGTCCAGAGCGCTAAATGCTCCAATGCTGCTCCGACACTCATAGGAATTCTGTGAGTATCGGAGCAGCGTCGGAGAATTTAGTGCTCCGGGCCATGGTAGAAACCTCTACCGTGCCTTAATAAAAGGGATGGGGAAAATGATTTGTGCATAATTTTCCTAAATTTATTTTCTCATCCTACAGGGGTGACTCAATTCAGATAATGAAGCATATGCAAATTCTTTTTACCTATGTGGACCGTATAAAAATTCACCCTGCAGATTCCTAACTCATATAGCCAGGTACCCACAGGACTGTTCAGCGTCTAGTGTCCTGCTGTTAGATTTAATGCCTCAAATGAGTGGCTAACAAATAATAACTCCAAAGCACCTGTCAACGAAACTTAACAAGATCCCAACAAGGAGGCAGTAAAGGTCATATGGTTCTGAGAGAAACTGTTTGCTGACCAGCCCATGAACACCAATAGTGAAGAGTCACGTTTGAAATTAAAATAATTTGGTAATGGTGTACCCTCAGTGTGATAAAGCAGCGAAGGGAGCAATACTCCTACGCTTCACATCTGAGACATGGGCCAACCAGTCCCTGCCCCCACACCATCATAGGGTACTACCGTGATGTGTGAAATAAGTAAATCAAAACGTGAAAAAAGTGCAAAATAAAGCACAATCATAACACAAGTAAGGTCACTCTGAGAACCTCCCCCAGAGAACTCCCAATAAGGTCAAAAAGCCGACTGAGCTGAAGCTGATGATAGAAGATAGAACGGCCTCCCAGGACCGGGAGAACCACAGAATACTAGGTCCAAACAGTTTCTCTCAGAACCATATGATCTTTACTGCCTCCTTGTTGGCATCTTGTCAAATGAGTGGCAACCGTTCAAAACATTGGGCAAAGAAGCGATTGTCGTTTCTCTCTTTTTTTTCAGAGGTTTGTCAGGCCATCCATGGTTTTTTTGTGGATTCATTTCTATTGCATGACTAACAGGCTATGCGGAGTATGGCAAGTGTTTTCTTTTATATTTTGTTTCAAGAGACTTCCTGACAGCTGAAGATAAGGAGAACATTTTCAATGCCGATCACTTCCCTTTGTGGTACAGAAGAGCAGCTGAACAGATACCTGGCAGCTTCCTTTATTCGATTCCCTTCAGTACAGGTCAGTCACTGTCTCACTGTTTGGGGAAATTCATGAAAGGTATAGAAAGGCCCTGCATCGCTTGTCTAATATTAGAAAGGATGAAGGATTCAGGGTAGGACCTGGTTATTTAATGGGGAAGAGGGCTTCAACTGGATAAATCCTTAGAGCTGGAAATTGACACCCCCCTCAGCGGCTAAATCGGGCAAACAAATTTCCTTCAGGACACTAGAACAGTGTTAAATAACTGAAACTGGATTTGGATCTGAAGTTCAAAGTACACTCGAGTTTGACTTGAACTTTCATTTGGTAGCTACAAACCACAGAGTAGAGAATGCCTCGGAGACAAATTTGTCCCCCATCCTTGCAGGAACTCAATTTCTCTGTCCCGTCCCCGCAAGTTTTCTCCCTGTCCTTGCCCCATTCCTGTAAGCTCTATCTTAACTGCACAAGCCTCAAACATTTATGATTTTAAAGTGTTTGAGGCTTTTGGAGATGAGGACGGAGCTTAGGCATTGGTGGAATGAGGCATTATGACATCACAATCTGAGCTCTAGAATGTTGCTACTTAGGATTTTAAAGCGTTTGAGGCTTGTGCAGATGAGGACGGAGCTTAGGCATTGGTGGAATGAGGCATTATGACATCACAATCTGAGCTCTAGAATGTTGCTACTTAGGATTTTAAAGCGTTTGAGGCTTGTGCAGATGAGGACGGAGCTTAGGCATTGGTGGAATGAGGCATTATGACATCACAATCTGAACTCTAGAATGTTGCTACTTATGATTTTAAAGTGTTTGAGGCTTGTGGAGATGAGGACGGAGCTTAGGCATTGGTGGAATGAGGCATTATGACATCACAATCTGAGCTCTAGAATGTTGCTACTTGTGATTTTAAAGGGGTTGAGGCTTGTGCAGATGAGGACGGAGCTTAGGCATTGGTGGAATGAGGCATTATGACATCACAATCTGAGCTCTAGAATGTTGCTACTTGTGATTTTAAAGGGGTTGAGGCTTGTGGAGATGAGGACGGAGCTTAGGCATTGGTGGAATGAGGCATTATGGCATCACAATCTGTTGCTACTTGTGATTTTAAAGGGTTTGAGGCTTGTGCAGATGAGGATGGAGCTTGCAGGGACAGGAAAAGAACTCAATGGGACGGGATGGGAAAATGAGTTCCCGCAGGGTCGGGGGAAAACTTGTCCCCGTGTCATTCTCTAGCACAGAGCTTCACATTTCAAAGGAAGGTACATTAGTTTTTGCCTCTGGAAATTAGCTTGATGTGCCCACAACACTACATATTTCCTTGATTTTCCAAATTGTCCGAAAGAGTGTTGGTATTAACTGGATGCGTGGATACCATGGCATAGCCCACACTGGGGCAGGTGGAGGGTCACTACTGGCCAGTTTAAGGATTGGCAGGAGAAAGTGCTAGGATGTGCACAACCCACCTGCACCCGCCCGCCCCAATCCCAGCTACCACGAGTCCATTTTCTTACCTGCACTTATAACCCTAGCTCAAGACCATGGGAGAATTTTAAATTGAAATTAGAGCACTAACACACGCCGAGAGTCCACCACCCTGACGCAGCCATACAGTGAAATGTCAGCTAGTTAAGTTTTGCACTTCACTATTTTGAACATTTAGCTATCCAGCATGCGTGAATTGCTAGGCAGGAGTGGGATACGGGCCGATGAGGTTATTTCCCTGTCCAGCGCAGTTGTTGAGATAACTAACCATCAACGCACAGGGATCTGAGGCCCCTCCCCTGCATAAAGTATTCTTTTGGGACTAAGATTGTCTGAGATAAGTGTAACGAAAGAATCCGTCTCGCTGTTTCCATTTTTGAAGTTATTTCAAGTGTGACAGAGAGGTATTTTTGTGAGAATTTTAAAATTGCCCTGTTAGAAGGCTTTTTTTTTTTGCTTTTATTTGTGACGGAGCCAGAAAATCAGTCCAAATATTATATGATTATGTGTTGTCTATTAAGAAAATCTGTGGGAGAGAATTCTTTAGAGCAAAACCTAAAACACGACCAAATAAGCTGACAGCTGGACTAAGTATTGTTCAAAGATGAGTTATTTGATCATTTTTCCAATTACAGATTCAAGCCGAGACATGATTGTCTTTGTGACTCATATTATATAATGAAAGTGATTTATTTAAACCTCACCAGAACCACAGAACCAGCATCAAGTAGTAAATTTGTCAACTTAGAATTGACTGTGTTTTATGGGGTTTTTCTAACCACTGAAATTGTGTTTGTTTTCTCTGTTCCCATAGAAAGAATAAATAAACTGTAGCTATTATCATGCTATTAATGATTTTTTCCACGGAATTTGAATTTGCCAGTTTTTCCTTATTCTTGGAGCTGCCCTGTTTTCTTAGTCAAGTGTATATGGAGAGGCAAAAAAATAGTTTTTGGGTTTTTTTTTCTGTTCTCTCAGCAACCGCTTGAATTTCAACAAGAAAATTTTCAGCTTTATTTGTTGCTATTGTCTGCATTTATGTGCTGAATATAATGAGCGCCAAAGTTACAGACTTTTTAGAATGACGTTTGAGCGATTTTTGCATATTCATAAATTTTCAAAAAAGGATCGAGAGGAGAACCGGGCAATTATAGACCTGTGAGTCTTACGTCTGTCCCAGGCAAGATGATTGAATCACTGATCAAGGATAGCATAGTTCAGCACTTGGACACACACGACTTGATGAAACCCAGTCAACATGGATTCAGGAAAGGGAAATCGTGTTTGACGAATTTACTCCAATTCTTTGAGACCGTGAACGAGCAAATTGATAGTGGAAAGCCGGTGGACATAATATACTTGGACTTCCAGAAAGCGTTCGACAAAGTTCCACACGAAAGACTTCTCAGGAAACTACAAAGCCATGGCATAGAGGGAGATATACAAAGATGGATAGGCAAATGGCTGGCTGGAAGCAGACAGTGGGCATTAATGGGAAGTTCTTCGACTGGGAGATAGTGACTAGTGGTGTACCCCAGGGCTCAGTACTTGGACCGATCCTTTTTAATATTTATATCAATGACTTGGAAAACGGAACATCCAGTGAGATCATCAAGTTTGCAGATGACACAAAACTCTGCCGGGCAATCAGATCGCAAGAGGATAGTGAGGAACTCCAGAGCGATTTGTGTCGGTTAGAAAAATGGGCGGAGAAATGGCAGATGAAGTTCAACGTGGAGAAATGCAAGGTAATGCATTTAGGCAGTAAGAATAAGGAATATGAGTACAGAATGTCAGGTGCAAGTCTGGGAAAAAGTGTACAAGAAAGGGATCTGGGTGTACTGATAGATAGGACCCTGAAGCCGTCAGCACAATGCGCGGCAGCGGCAAAGAAGGCAAATAGAATGTTGGGCATGATAAAGAAAGGAATCTCGAGTAGATCGGAGAAAGTTATAATGCCGCTTTATAGGGCAATGGTCAGACCCCACTTGGAATACTGCGTCCAACATTGGTCTCCCTACCTAAAGAAGGATATAAAACTGCTGGAGAGGGTGCAGAGACGAGCAACCAAACTAGTGAAGGGTATGGAGAAACTGGTATATGAGGATCGACTTAAAACACTGGGATTGTTCTCCCTTAAGAAAAGGAGACTGCGTGGGGATATGATCGAGACCTTCAAAATACTGAAAGGAATCGACAAAATAGAGCAGAGAAGATTATTTACATTGTCCAATTTGACACGGACAAGAGGACATGAAATGAAGCTAAGGGGGGACAAGTTCAGGACTAATGTCAGAAAGTTCTGCTTCACACAGAGAGTGGTTGGCATCTGGAATACTCTCCCAGGGGAGATTATTGCAGAATCGACAGTCCTAGGCTTCAAAAGCAAACTAGATGCATATCTCCTTGAGAGAGGCATATAAAGTATGGTTGGCTATAAAATAAACCAGGTGTATACCTGGCAGGGCCTCCGCGTGTGCGGATCGCCGGACTTGATGGACCGAAGGTCTGATCCGGAGATGGCGCTTCTTATGTTCTTATGTTTGCACACAGACTTTTGCCCGGGAAGCAGTGTTGGAGGTCTTTAGGCCTGGTTTCTTTAGGCCTGAAGTCTAACTTTGCTAGGTTTAAGTCTCTAATGAAGACATTCTTTTTTTTATCATGCCTTCAACCTTAATTTATCTTAAATAATATTTTGGGGCTTTTTTTTTTTTTTCTTTCCTTTCATCTTCTGTTTCTAGTTTACAGCCTTAGGAGATCAGAAGATTCACAAGCTATAATAGTACTGTTCATTTTTTAACTTTAAACCTATTTTAATTGTAATTTTTATTTAGTATGACCTCTCTTACCTCCTTCCCCTCCTTTTACAAAGGCACGGTAGTGGCTGCCACTCGGCAAACGCTCCAATGCCCATTGAATCCCTGTGGGCTTCGGAACGATTACCACGGTTCGCCGTGATCATTGCCTTAGTGTCAATGTGTGCTTTTATTTTTTAAAAAATTTTTTGACTGGATTTCCTTTCATGAATATTTCCTTGTTAATAATTTTTTTTTTTTTTTTTTAATAATTTTTATTGAAGAAATCAGGGAACAGGCTATACGAAACCAGGCATGACACAACATAGTAACATAGTAACATAGTGGATGACGGCAGATAAAGACCCGAATGGTCCATCCAGTCTGCCCAACCTGATTCAATTTAACCAATTTAACACAACCAATGAAATAAAATACAAATTAGGAGAACAGCAGTTCGCTTCGACCCACACATTGGATTAGGCTAGTGTCCCGCACGCTAAACATAGTGGCTGCAGCTTGAGGCATCCTGGAAGTGTGCGATGTTGATGCAATCATGTCGCGCGCATGCATGACATCATCATTTGACAAATTCATCTCCGAAACAGAAGCCTCGCCACTTACTAAGTCATACTTTCCCTCTGTCAATCTCGATGTAATATGCTGTCCTTTTATCTATTTCTTGTGTAATAAGTTGTACCCTCACTTCTTGCATTCTGTAATTGGCTGATTGTCCAGCCTTCTTCGATGTGAACCGCCTAGAAGTCTTTCGACTGTGGCGGTATAGAAGAATAAAACTATTATTATTATCCACAGAGGTACAAAGGCCCTCCAGATGGGCCCTGAGCCACCAGTGCGGGGGTGCCGGCAGGGAAGATGCGCGGAGAGAAGCAAAGCCACTGGCAACGGGTGATTACCTACAGGACCTGCCTCTCGCCACGAGAGGCACGACCTAAAAGCAGTCGGCCTGCACCAGCGCCTCTCATTCTCCCCAGTTTCTCGCGGCATGCCTGAAATTTCAGGAGGCACGCTTGTGTGCTACGGCACACAGTTTGCGGTACATTGGATTAGGCGGTATATCAAGAAACAATAATAAACATAAACGCCCGAAACTGCAAATAATCGCCGAACTCAAGGAACCACTGTAGATGTCCAGGGACGGTCTACCACCGGAGCAATTGACAAGAACTTCCCAAAGCGACTGAAGGCCTGTGTTAAAGATGGGGTTGATGGTAAAATTCCGACACTTTGTTAATTGTATTGTTTGAATGATGTTATGATACTGCGTTCTAACTTGAATGTTTTTCAAGCGCAAAAATTGCTAGGTACTAGGTGGTAATTCTAAAACGTGAGTAACATCAACACAGCTTAAGATAATTAAAGGCTTTTTAATAGAAATATGTAAATATGATAACTAAATAAAGGCTTCTTTTACTAAACAGCGTTAGAGGCTTTTAGCGTGGGCCGATGTGATAAATGCATCGACACGCCTAGAATTCCTCTGAGTGTCAGAGCATTTAACTCGCCGTCCTGCACTATAAACCTCTAGCGTCGATTAGTAAAACCCCTCATGCATCTATTGTTTGGGGGAGGGGAGAGAGAAAAAAAGTCAGACGCGGACTCGCGCTGGGCTACGGATGAGCTGAAGTGGCGACCAGGTGTGGGTCTGCGCCAGAAATTGAAATGGTAGGTTTGAACACCGCCGCCATCTTAAGTCTTGAAGAAGTGGTCGAGTAGGATGGCGGGTGGGCGTGCTAAAAAAAACGTCTGTAACTTCGTCGTGTTTAAAAATAATCTCATTCCACTCACTCATATATATATCAATACCCACAACTGTATTGTTTTCCCAGGAACCCCCAGCGACGCCACTATGGCTCAAGCGATTCATTGCCTTAAGCTTTGTGTCCGCTCGTCATCGGCTCTTATTTGTTAGGTATATTTTCTCACAAGTGTATATTTTTTTCAGTTATCTTTTCCCATTTAATTTTATTTCATATAAACACTTTAAGTAGCTTAAATACTTTACTTAACTTAGTGGTCAGATGAGTAGGGAAACTTGTGCCGACATGTTTCGCCAGAAACGTTTTCAAAGCATTGTGCCTAAAGTAGTATCAAAAATATCTATTAAAAAGTGAGCATAAA
Source organism: Geotrypetes seraphini (assembly GCF_902459505.1). Taxonomy (NCBI): domain Eukaryota; kingdom Metazoa; phylum Chordata; class Amphibia; order Gymnophiona; family Dermophiidae; genus Geotrypetes; species Geotrypetes seraphini. The sequence continues at coordinate 14,421,690 of NC_047100.1, forward strand.
CTTTTACCCAACCTCCTAAGTAAGATTACTAAAACCCCACATGCCTATTCTATATCCACCATCCTGCTCGACCACTTCTTCAAGACTTAAGATGGCGGCGTTCAAAACTACCATTTAAATATCAGACGTGGATCCACACCTAGAAGCCACGTCAGCTCTTACGTAGCCCAGCGAGAGTCTGCATCTGACATTTTTTTCTTTCTCCCCTCCCCCCCAAACAATCTTCAGATGAGTGAAATCCAGTTTAACTCCATATTCGAACCACATGGAGCCACTTTATCCAACCAGTATAGCCAACGTTGTTGGAATAAAAGTTAAACTTTTTTAGAACAACACTGGATATTCTGGCTTGATATAGTGGCTCCGAAGAGTTTGAATATGGAGTTAAACTGGATCTCACTCATCTGAAGATTGTTTGGGGGGAGGGGAGAGAGAAAAAACGTCAGACGCAGACTCTCGCTGGGCTACATAAGAGCTGACGTGGCTTCTAGGTGTGGGTTTGCGCCAGATATTTAAATGGTAGTTTTGAACACTGCCGCCATCTTAAGTCTTGAAGAAGTGGTCAAGTATGAAGGTGGGTGGTTGTGCTAAAAAAGTCTGTAACTTCTTCGTGTTTAAAAATAATCTCATTCCACTGTAAACTAAACTAAACCTTAGGCTTATATACCGCACCTTCTCTATAACGGTAGAGCTTAGCACGGTTTACAAGAAATTAGAAAGGAGAACAGATACAATATGGATTTGGAATAGTATAGAGAAGAGCGGAATTTACAACTTTGAAAATAGCCAAGTTTTGAGATGTTTTCAAAATGGTTGGAAATTGCCAATGTAGGCAATGCCTTTTAACGTGGGAAAGGACAATTTAAATTTTTGAGTAGATCTGGTAATGTCAGATCTTACAGAATTCCAAGACAGTGGATAAAGCTGTGACCTTTCACTTTGACATTCCAAGTGGTTGCTGAGAAAACAACAAAACACTTTAACAGGTTACTTTTTTCTTATTTTGACTCACCCTGTAAATATGGCATTGAAAATATGGCAGTTTCAAAGTAGATGAATTCTGAACAACAACAACAACAAAAAAAAGTTTGCCTGTGTCAGAGACAGTGACGTAGTGAAGGGGGCGGGAGGTCCGCTCCAAGCACTGTCTTGCTCGGGGCGTGGCACCCATCCTCCCCTCTGCCCCCACACACACTTTCACACTTCTCCCCCTGTCACACGCACACGCCTTCCCTGTACCTTTATAACTTCGGTGCGAGCAGCCGCCAACTTGCCGCCCACGCCTAGGAAGTGACATCAGAGAGAGCGCCAAAGCTGATGTGGGCGGGAAGTTGGTGGCTGCTCGCGCTGAAGTTAAAAAGGTGTGGAGACGGGGAGCGCGTTTGCGGCAGGGACGCCACTGGTCAGAGAAGATGCTAATTGTGAGTCAGTATCATGATTTACTCATATATGTTCTCTGTATGCGTAAAGATCTTCTCCGATGTAGGCCTCCACTTACTGCTGCTTTTGGGAAGTATGCCCTATCCGTAGTTTCACAAATGAGATTTTCAGCACAGCGGTGATGGGGTGTTTAGGCCAGGAGCAGGCAATCTCGGTCCTTGGGGGGGGGGGGCCCACAATCCAATCTGGTTTTCAGGATTTCTCCAATGAATACGCATGGGATTTATTTGAATGGAATAAAGGCAAGGCATGCATATGTAGACCTCGTGCATATTCATTGGGGAAAATCCTGAAAACCCGACTGAGTTGCTGCCCTCTCAGATCAAAGTCACTCCTAGGCCTAGGCAGAAAAGTTGAGCCTTTCATTTCTCTCACAGGCGTGGGCACATGGGAGCCAGACCGAGTATGAGTAGTATTCTCTAATAAGTACAGCTGGAAGTCTATAATTAAGATATTTTTGTAGCTTTATACAGTTCTGATGTGCTGTGTTTAAACATGAATATCTTCTTACAACTGACATACATCTTATATAGTAATGACATACATCTGACATACATCTTGTCAGTGTGAGTAAAATATAGGCTTCTATTTTATAGTGTGATTAAGTTAAAAATATTACTAGCAATGTTGGCAATAATCCACCCACAATCAAATTTCCTCTTGTCTCAAACACTCAAATCTACCTTTGGCAAAAAAAAATAAAAAAAAAAAGGCGTTTCCTCCTGTTCAGTTTTGGATACATTATTTATAATAGCAACACAGAATATATCCATAACGATATACAAATGATATGTTGTATTCTTAAGTTAAAAAGCCATGTTCATATCTTGCAGGGACAGAAAATAAGAGTAATGTGGTGACAGCGAGCACAGCCATTCAGCTGTTAGATGATCGAAAATCACCTGTAGTGGCAGGTAAATCATCACTATTACTTTCATAATCACTTTGGCTGAAGTTGAATATTCTCGGAATGTCATAAAGAACCATGTTTGAAAATTTTAATCTATAATAATATTCAAAAATACTCAGTTGCTGACTACATTGAGCACATTTGCCTTTGGGCAGCAGTCATAAGAGCAAAGAAAGGCCCATATAGGGTGTGATAATTTGGAAGAAAGGCGGGAGAGGGGAAACATTTAAACACTTCCAAGTTTGGGCTCAAGCCCACCGCCAAAATTACAACATCAGATGAATGACTGATGGGGATGTCCGAGCCCTGCCACCCAGAGATTTGCTGGCCGAGATCCCACCCATGCTGCCTCAGCAGCAAAGAAGCCAGTGGGATGCTACAGCCGTGGATGCTGGCACTGCTGGGCATGCTCAGTTCTGAGCTTTCTTGTTGCTGAGGCAGCAGCGGTGAGAGAGCTTGGCCAGTGAATACCTTCTGCAGGCAGGGCTTGAGTATATCTGCCTGCAAAGGTAAGCAGGAGGAGGACAGGGAGAGAAAAAAAGCTAAGATGAAATGCTTCCCCACCCCCCCCCTCACTCCCAGTACACCTCGGCCCCCTAAAAAATGAACTTTGCCATGACATAAATGCACAGGAGGTAAGTCTCAACAGTGGCGTAGCAAGGGTGAGAGGCGCCTGGGGTGGTGGTGCCCCTCCCCTGCCCTTATCTCCAACCCTCCCGCTCCTTCCCCAGTCCTGCATGCATTGCGTACCCCCCCTTCTCTTCCCTTGTACCTCTAGCTGAAGTTGTTCCTGGCGATAGTCAACAACGTGCTCCTCGCGACTTATGCGTGGCACCCGGAAGTGACATCAGCAGGAGAGCCAACAGGGTCGTGAAGAGCATGTTTTTGACTGCCAGGGGAAGGGAAGGGGGGGGAGGCGCATGCATGGAGGGGAGGAATGTGAAGAGGCTGAGGGGCAGAGAGGAAGAGGGGTGCTTCCACCCCCACCAACATGGCACCCAGGGCCGACTGCCCTCCTTGACCTCCCCTTACTATGCCAATTAAAAGGACAGAGGACAGGAAGAAGGAGTAGCCTAAAAAATACTTCTTCAAGGAAAAAGTACTGAATTCAAGGAATGGTCTCCCGGTAGAGGTGTCTGAATTCAAGAAAGCTTGGGGCAAGTATATAGGATCTGTAAGAGGTTATAGTAGAATTTATGAATGGGCAGACTGGATAGGCCATTTAGGGCCTGTTTTACAAAGCCGCGCGATAATGGCCCCGAAGCCCATGGAGATTTGTAGAAGAGGGCGTTAATCTTTATCTACTGTCATTTCTCTGTTGCTATGATATACTGGGGGATAAAACTTAGAAATAGGTCTCAGAGAGAATAATACATTTGTTACATGCTCACCGAAGAAGTCAAAGATAAACTAAGCCATAGACCATCTTGATTTAGTAACCTGGCTGGACGATATCTCCTTATTGTGCACTGATTTTCTATTTGACTGCATTGCCATCTAGGTTATTGTTGTATTTAGATGGGGGAGGGGCAAAATCGAGATATACTTCTCCCTTGATTATTCGCAGTTTTTGTCTTGCTGGCTCTTCCCTCCCCCTTCCCCCCCCCTCAAATTACATCAGCTTGCATAGAGAAAATCGCTGATTCCCAGCACTTTGTTCACCGTGTTTTGCCTCTCCTTCAGGAACAGGCCAGGTCTCCCACCATGTTATTCACGGTTTCACTTTATCCACGATGGGGTTTTTTTTTTAGTTCGAAGATTTTATTAATAAGTACAAAAAGAGAAATGGTAACGAGGCTGTGTATTTTTGTCGACATTCCTCTTCTATACATAGGCTTAGATCAGCTTGTTGTATTACGTGAATATTATTGTATGAATCCCTATCTTTTCTTTATGTACAACTTATCTGTATCTTGCCTCGTTAACATTTCTCTTTTCCACGATGGTTTTTAATAGAAAAGAGAGAATAACATATGAAAAAGTTATTCGCAGTTTTTCTGTATTCCACAAGTCTGTTAATCCCCTATCACAGCGAATACGGAGGGAGAAGTGTAGATACTTGTAGAAACTATACACGTGAACCTAAATTAGCAATAATTAGAAAGCCTCCCCCATTACCACCTTCACCCTTTTTCCACCATTGCTATATTCTTCTGCATTGATGGCCTCAGAAGGCATTTGGGATGTATTTAAAGTGCTCTAAGGTTTTGCAGTTACTGTGTGATAGTGTGCAGAATTACCTAGTGCTAACTGCAAAATCTCTGCATTAACTGTTGAGTTTTGGGAGGGCTGCTCTGCAGTGAATGCTGAGAAAAAGGTCTTCCCTATTCATTTTCTGCATGGCAGATAATTTGCAATGCAGTTAGATTTACTTCTTGACGTATTAACTGCTCTGTTGTCTGCCACATTAAAAGTTAATGTGGAGTGACAACCTTTTTATTAACTATAAGACATAGGCCCCACTCACTCGCTGCCCATGCCATGCCTCAAAATAACATTTTTTACTGTATCTGTTTCATAAGGGATGGTATTTGCATGTGTGATAAGTCCCTCATTCTTTTTTACTGTAATATATAGAAATAAAACAAAAAAAAACCCCCAAAGGAAATAAGGTAACCCTTTTATTATTCTTGTGGAAGGGCAGTAAATAAATATAGCAAGCACTGTGGGGACCTGCATCGGCCATTTTGAGTAGCAAGACAGCAGGGGTGGCTCACCACTGACCAGCAGGGCTTAAGGTAGGCCCAGGGAGAGGCCTGCGACGGGTCTGAGATGGGGGAAAGCTCAAATATAAACCGAGACACCCCATTTTGGGGCCCAGAAATGTAAGTTTATATTTGAGTATATACAGTAGGTCTTGTAGCAGATAACATGCATTAATTTTTATTAAAAGGGCCCCTTAATTGTTGTCATAACACAAAGCATTGGTATTGACAGAACCAAGTAAGTTATTGTTTCAAAAACGTCATTGTCGCAAAGTAATTAGCTGGAAATTATTACAAGGTTCTATGTTATAAGATAGCTACAGTAGATGCAAAAAAAAAAATTGGACCATTTTACCTAAGTTGTTTTATTTTGCTGTTTCGTAGAGTCCACGTACCAAAATATTAAAAGATGAGGGAAAAACCTACTTTTTATATAAAAATGTAAAACCATTGCTTTCAAATCATAGAAAGTTGCAAGGCCCAAGACATACTTAGTAAGACACATTTGCACTGAGCATTGATCAATGTTGACAGGCCAAAGGCAGGAGATATATTAGAATGTATTAAGCTATTTATAATGCAGCTATTGAATATAAATGGGCTCCGTAAATCTAACCTTTCTACGGTATGTGCAGTTTGCTGGTGTCAGTTGCCACTTTCTATTCTTGGAATATGTCATAGAGGAATTCATTTCACTCAGGGTTAGGTGAGCATTCTGGTCCTTTTAACATGTAGACAGGAGCCTGTTTACTGAACCCTATCAAGGTTCTGTATCCAACATGCGTCATTTGCACAAGCTACACAGTAGCTCACAAACCTCCCAGCACTTTGAGAAAGGAAGTTGTGCAGTTAGAGTCTAAAATATTGGCACCAACTAGTGCAGTGCTATGCACAATTCTATAAAGGTTAGGCGCCCATTATAGAATCGTGCTTAGGCAGTGCTGAGCAATTTAGAGAATGACACGGTGACAAAATTCATCACCGTTCCCGTCCCCGCGGATAACCGCGGTAAACAATCTTCATGTCATTCTTTAAAGAGAGAGGGAAGAATCAGAGTATGAATGGCCACAACCACTGACCCTCAAGCTTTGCTTTGAAGAATGCTGGTGTAGAAGGACTGAGGTTGAGATAGACACTAAAGAATGACAGTCTCTGGTATCCAGATATTGTGATGTCATAATGCCTCATTCCACCAATGCCTAAGAGCCAAACTCATCAGTAATGTCACAATGGCTTGATTGTCCTATACTTGGCTCCCATAAGAATCAGAGTATGAATGGCGACAACCACTGACCTGCAAGCTTTGCTTTGAAGAATCCTGGGGTAGAAGGACCGAGGTTGAAATAGACACTAGAAAATGACATGGGATTATTTCCCGCGGGTATCCGCGGGGACGGGAACGGTGATGAATTTTGTCACCGTGTCATTCTCTACTGAGCATTCTAACATTTAGGTGTGCTCTATTTAAGACAGGGAATTCATGCCCTAAATGCCTATGCCTGTGCCTAGGTTAGGAACTCAGGGGAAATTCTACAAACGATTCCCAAACTTGTTAATTAAGAAACACTTTTTAAAATGGCAAAAAAACATTAAAGCGCCTATCAGTGCCTAAAAATTAGCACCTGAATCGAGCCTCCCCCACTGTGGGCGTCTCTAATGCCGGAAGTGCCTACGTAGACGTGATTCATGACAAAGATAGGCACCAGAAATGTAGGCCTGGAAAAACCCTGGCCTACATTTCCAGCACCTATCTTTTCCAGAGGAGAAATTCTATCCATGGCGCCATTGTGTGATTCAATATCCCAACAAAATTGGCTGCCTGAAGAACCTTACTTTGCTAGTTATCCTAATAAAGCGCAGTCAAGGGAGAAAAAGGCTTCAAGCGCTCAGATAAGCAGAGTTTTAGAAAATTATTTGCCCTACTTCCGATATCTGGACCATCATTAGTCTGAAAAAAACCTCCCAACTTCCCATTTTCTGAGTGCACTCAAAGTTCGAATACGTTTAAACACTTTTTCAATATTATTTCGATAAGCAAATTTTCAACTTAACTTTGGGCTGACAAATGCAAATTACTCTTCAGATCGAACAAACTGTAGTAAATTCAGCGTTTGATGTTACCGCTCTTAAAAGCAGACTATATTGACCGTTGCTGCTCAATGGAGCTTCCCCATTTCACATTACAGAGCTTCCTTTAGCTGTCACATGACTTACATGAGAACACAACAGGGGAACAAACAAAACCACAAGAAGAATGCAAAAAAACAATGGAATTGTCCAAAGTGAAAGATGTGCACTAAAATAGTGTCGACAAACTCATCTTTAGGTGTAGAGTTCTTTATTCATCCAGATGGTGTCATGATAACACTGGATGAATAAAGATCTCTACACCTACAGATGAGTTTGTGGACACTATTTTAGTGCACATCTTTCACTTTGGACAATTCAATTTTTTTGTTTTTTTATATGAGAATGGCAGCTACTTTATAGGTGGCTATTGATATCGGCGCTGTATAGAGACTCTGGGCCCCTATACTCTCCTGCTCTGCCTCCTTTCCCTGCAGCGCAAGCCTGAATATGGTGTTGTAATCATTTATGCTTTAAACCTCCTCCCTACCATTTCAATTGATTATCCACAAGTGCTAAAAAGTTTAAATATTAATTAATCATTAAAACCTGGCCTAATATACTGGCGCCTACCTCAATGACACCTAGTGATGCCTCTGTATCGCTCCATGGTGCGACCTCACCTGGAGTATTATGCTCAATTCCGGTCTCCTTATCTCAAGAAAGATATGGCAGCACTAGAAAAGGTTCAAAGAAGAGCGACTGAGATGATAAAGGGGATGGAGCTGCTCTCATATGAGGAAAGACTAAAAAGATTAGGGCTCTTCTGCTTGAAAAGAAACTGATGAGGGGAGATATGATTGATGTCTACAAAATCCTAAGTGGAGTAGAATGGGTACAAGTGGATCGATTTTTCACTCCATCTAAAAGTACAAAGACTAGGGGACACTCGATGAAGTTACAGGGAAATACTTTTAAAACCAATAGGAGGAAATTTTTTTTCACTCAGAGAATAGTTAAGCTCTGGAACGCGTTGCCAGAGGTTGTGGTCAAAGCAGATAGCGTAGCTGGTTTTAAGAAGGGTTTGAACAATTTCCTGGAAGAAAAGTCCATAGTCTGACATGGGGGAAAGCCACTGCTTGCCCTGGATTGGTAGCATGGAATGTTGCTACTCTTTGGATTTTGGCTAGGTACTAGGAATCTGGATTGGCCATCGTGAGAACAGGCTACTGGGCTTGATGGAACATTGGTCTGACCCACTTATGTCCTTTTGTTTTAAGTCTGCCTAGGCACCGCTAGGCCTGATTCTATAAAGGACACCTATTGGTTGACAACTGTGCAGGCTGGCACCTACAAGTTAGGTGTGGTTAGGCGCCATTTATAGAATCAGGTCTTAGGTGCCTACTTTTCTTTATAAAATGGCCCCTTTCTGTGGCACCACCCTGAAGACACCGATCCAAAGCATTGCAATTTCACTTGCTCCACACAAGGAAGAACGTTTGGTTGCAAACTCAGTGTGTTGTATTATCATATTTCTGGATTGGTTTTAATAGCTAATAAGAACTGTCTGACCCCTGATGCAGGCGTTTTGGATGCCAAAACAAGGCCCATGTCAGGTTCATTAACAAAAGATCCTTGACTATTCCAATCTTGTTGACCCTTGGCACTTTTTCTTCTGTCTTCTATGCTGTGTGCTCTGACCTTCTCTTTGTCATTGCATTTCTTATTGTTGTTTTTTTTTTTTTACAATTACTAAGCCTATTAAGGGTATTTTGCCAATTAAGTTAAGCGCCCTTTATAAAATCAGCCCCAAAATGCCTGATATTAATGCCTTCCAAGCTTAATACTCATTCCATGTTAGAGCATGCTAAGCCTAGATTTCACCACACCTTAGTAAAAGACCCCCAAAGTTATCCTAATTTAATCTTGTTAGTCATTCAGTTAGCAGTTGGACTTTCACTGATAACTGGATAGATCTGTGTTCAGCACTGATTCTTGAATACAGGTCTCCTTTCATATTTACAAGGGTTAGGGGCACAACTCCCTCATGAATATTAAAAAATCACAAATAACTTTAGGGCCCCTCCCCTGACTCCCTCCTGCCTCCCGGCCCCCTCCACAGCTGACTTTTAAAGCCTGGTGGTCTAGTGGTGAAGTGAGGCAGGAGCGATCTTCCTACACTTCTGCCCCGTGCAGATCCACTATCAAAATGGCAGCTTCAAGTTTCCGCAGCAGCCTTGCGAGACCACGAGAGCTCATGAGACTGACGTAGGAACTTGCAGATCATGGGGCAGTAGTGTAGGAAGATCGCTCTTGCCCCATTTCACCACCTCACCACCAGAGCTTTACAGTGGAGGCAGGAGGGAGGCTGCTTGTTTGGAGACTCGCAGATAACCAAATTCATGAATCCCAAAACTGTGAATATAGAAGGAGATTTGGATAGTATTTGGATAGTTGCACTTCTTTACCCATGGCAACCAAAGATTTAGCCTTAAGCTTAATATCGGTCCCATTCTCTTTATTCAGTCTTGTAAGTCATGCTTTTGTTGTGTAGTATTTGTGTTTAGTTAGTCCTGCATGAATCATGTCAAGTCGTTACTAGTGAGAAAGGAAAGATAATGTAAGCACATTGTCATACAAATTGATGACTAAAGGCAGTAGCGTAGCGAGGGAGGTTGGCACAGCGAGGGGTGGTGGTGCACAGCGTCAGCGCGCTGTGCGCCCCCACTCTTCTCTACTACTTGAGCTCCCCCCACCAGTACATCTTGAAATGTTCACTGGTGCAAGCACCATCTTCCAACTGCTGCTCACACCAACCTCGGCTCCCTTCTGACATCACATCCTGATCCTGTGACCATTAAGTGATGTCAGAAGGGAGCAGAGGCCGGCGCGAGCAGCAAGTGAAAGATGCTGATCGTGCCGGCAAACATCTAATGAGGTACTTGGGAGAGAAAAGCGCCGGTACCCCCACGAAGACAGCGCCAAGACTCTTTAATGAGTGCACCCCTTTATCCTCCAAAGTATCTTTATGTTGTTTTCAACATTCCTATTTTTTACTTTTTGTGCCCTCAGACTGATTTACTAAGCAGCAAAGTTGATTTGTACAAGAGGCTTCACTACACTAGATGCTAATAAATTCTCAAAAACAATGCTGCTGTTTTTATGCTTTTCATAAGGTAAGGGAAATATGATCATGTTACTCCTTTTCTGAAAGAAGCCCACTGGCTACCCATTACTCACCGTATCACTTATAAAACCTTAATGCTGGTCTTCAAAATCAAACTTTCGCATCTCCCATCTTTTCTTGATAAACTCAGCATCCCTTTCTGTCCTTCCCGGACCCTGAGATCAGCTGATCAGAATGTATCGACCATCCCTTCCATCAAAGAATTCTACTGCACTAGAAAAACTAACCTTTTCCGTTGTCGCTCCAACCTTACGGAACGCCATGCCACCTCAACTCCGCCTTGAAAATTATCTCGACAAATTCAAGATTAAACTAAAAACGTTCTTATTTCAAGATGCATACCACAGCCTTTAAATTTTTTCTTTTCAACAGCTAGCAAAATTTAACATGAACTGCTTTTAAAAAGCGATCCCATCTCCTGATGTCATATCCTCCCCCTTCCCTTTTTTTAATGATGTAATTATCGATTCCCCCCTCCCTTTTTACCTTCAAGCTCATGTCCGTATT